>NW_028227259.1:119524382-120742716 GCF_978045245.1 Mus caroli | reverse complement strand
AGGACATCGGCACACGACACTCTGCTAACTTCAGTGTTCTCTATGGGGGTGTGCTGCGTGTGGTGGCCAGCGTGATCAACCAAAATGCAAATCAGTTCAGGGTGTTGCTCTGCTCCACCCCTGGCATAGCCCCTGTCAGCCCCTCTTTCTTCTCTTTGTTACTGCCATCTTTATCGAAGACCAAGTCTTCATGCTTCACCCTGGACCATGCCTCCTGCCTGTGTGTAGATGGCTGGGTCAACTATGCTTTTAGGTCAATAGAAATGCCACCTCCTCTGAGAAGCCTTCTCTGAGGACCTATCCTTAACTGAGTAATTTATCTCCACCCAGAACCTCTGAATCGGATGTTATATGTGTATAAAGTGGCTGCAGGTATCATTTAAGTTAAAATGGCGCCATCAGGGAGGAAACCAAACCATAATCCAATACAACCGAGACCCTTATGAGAAGAGTAGAGACACAAACACGGAGGGAAGGAGCCATGGAAACATAGGGAGGAGGGTGTAGGGTGTAGCCACAAGCCAAGGAGTGCCAAAGCCAATAGAATCTGGACAAGGCGGAGAAGAATGTTCCAGTAGCTCACTGCTGGACAAACACAGAAGCTAATATAGTACCTGAGTTTGCAAAAGAAACGGCTGGTTATAGGTCAACTAGCAAGGACATAGAGTTCCACATCTATCTCCCAGTCCCAAGTGCCCAGCAGTAAAAGCGGCTCGCTGATTGGCTGTAGCTGGAAGTCATGAGAGAGTCCGCCCCATCTCCACTCAGCCCCGCCCCTCATGATAGCACAGGCAGAACTTTGCGGGTACTTAGGTATTTTCTGGCGCTTCCTGCAACTGTTCTGGGTGCCGTTGACTTCTGTCTAGGGCCATCCTCGAGGAAGTTCCACTCGCAACCTTTGGGTCCCAGGGACCTTGAGCTCTGCCAGGCACTCAAGTTCATCACAAGGCCGGTCACAGGCTTCTGTGCCTGCATCCCGAAAACGGAGTTTGAAACAGTTCAGGGAAACAGAGAAACCACCCATCCTGAGTCTCTATTTTAATGCCAATGGGTTGATTTTAGACTTCTGGCCTCCAGAATCGAGGAATTAAAGGTCTGTCGTGTTAAGCCACTCATTTCTGGAGATGTTAGGACAGCAAGGGAAACCGACCCCGCCTCCCTCCCATAATGTACTGACCCTGTGTGTCTCAGGATGGATCCGACAAACAGCAAGACATGTCCTTGGCTTGTAAGAGTTAAGGGGGCGATAGATGGTTTTGTTTTGTTTAGAGAGACAGAGCCTCATAGAGCCTCAAACTCACTGCTTAGTCCAGGCTGGCTTTGAACTCCCGATCCTCCTGGCTCTGCCTTCCTCTAGAGTGCAGGAAATGCCCACCACATCTGGCTGAATATTCTCTCCTTAAACAAAAGCAGAATCAACAGCTGCACTTCTCAGGAGTAGAGTAGTTCTCTAACCAAGAGTAATGACAATAGCACAACTTAAGGTACTTTGTTTCCCTTAGGAGACTCATGCTAAAATGTACGGTTCAATGCTTGTAAATATAGAAACGCATAAGCCTGTGGATCTCTATCCTGTTTCCCTCCATCACTGCAGACACTACCATTTTTTCCTCTTAATTCTTTTATTTTCAGCTTTCCATTTGTATTTTTACTATTTACGTAATTCTCGAAAATTGAAGAGCATATTTGTAACTCCCTACCCCAATGTCATGTCATGGAAGTGTTTGAGGAACATACACTGAATCTGAATTCCCGCTGGGTAATTCCTTCGTCTTCCCATCCATAAAATGAGTGACTACAAGCATGCAAGAGGTACCATTTGTGAGTACTGTGTGATGCTGTGGAAGATGGCAATCAATAGGATCCTTGTTAAATTAACAAACTTAATATCCTCAAGGACCAAAATAAAATTCTCTGAAGGCAGGAGCTATGTCATTAAATGACCTCGAGATTAATGTATTTATCTCCTGTGACTAAAAATGGTGTAGCTACTGAGCGGATGGATGGCCAAGAACCAGGTTGGCCTCCTGACAGGGTCGTGGCAGTGTGAAGCCATTTTCCCTCCCTGGATCTGTTCTCTCTCTTTCACACAGGTGTCCCTCTGCCTTCAAGAGTTTTCTGATCCCATGTTTGACATCATCCCCACTCCCTTTCCTCCCATTCAGCTGTCTGTCTGTCTGTCTGTGCTGTCTATTTCAGTCTCCCAGCTCCCCTCCCCGACTCTTGAGAGATGTTGTACAGCAAGCCACTGAACATCACTCCCTGGCCTGTGTGTTCCATTTCCCCACAGATGAGTGGTTCCACTCTGTCGCCTAGATTCAGGGATAATGTCCTCAAGGATCATGGCCTGAATTCCAGCCTGCACAGCTCTCGGGCTTCATTCTCTTGGGCAGGTTACCTAAGCCGTTGGAACCCCAGTGTCCCCACCATTAACATGGAGGGAAGATAACTTAGCAGGTTCTGTGTGTTAAAATAAAACAATATCATTAACACATACAATGTAGCATGTGGGCATACTATAAGGAGAGAGAGAGAGAGAGAGAGAGAGAGAGAGAGAGAGAGAGAGAGAGAGGTATTGATTTTCTAAGACTCTTTAAGAGCAGGAACCAGAATAAATGGGTTCAAATCACCAATCCTGGAACCATGAGCTTTAGCAGAGTCCCACAATACTTTGCAGCAACGGGAAGAATTTCTTTAACTTTGCATTGCAGTAAGTGGGAAATATCCCACCCGGGATTCACTTGAAGCTGGATATCCCTACCTAAGAGGTTATGAAGATCTCACCGTGAGATCTTTCTGTGGTTGCTGTGTCTGTGACCAACAGACCCAGAAGTCTCAACTCAAAATGGAGTGACTTTGGCTCCCAGCTTTGGAAGTCTGGAGCCCTAGTGATGGCTTGGGTGATTGAGCGGAACATCACACAGTTCACACCCCACCAGGCAGGAAGAGGAAAATAAGACAGGAACTGGCCAGGGATAACCTACCCCACTTGCTTCCTTCAGCTAGACTTCACCTCTCAAAGTTCTCAGAACGTTCAGTTCGTAAATAGCTCCACCACCTGGGGACCAGGCATATAAAACCTGAGCCTGTGAGAGGCCACTTCAGGACATTCAAGCTACAGCAGCTGGTTTGTGAGACCCTCCAACTTAGTCAATGAAACTGAAGTAAACGTCAGGACGGGGAATATTCTAGAACCCACCTGTTTCCCTTGAGGTTCTCACCCTTCCACCACCTTTCCAAGCTTCCCCCCACAGCCGCGAGACTCAATCTCCTGGCCCTAATTTCACATTGACTGCAGAAAGGATCTGATTGGCAAAGGTAGCGTGTAAATCAATTTGACATAAATCAGATCCTAATTTAAATGCTCTGGGGACCAGCTACTTAAATATTTAATGGAGGCTTAAAAAAAAAAAAGGCCGAGTGCAAATGTGTGCAACGTGAGCGATTAAGCCCTGATCCGAGACATGTTGACCATTCCTGAGCTGAAATAATGAATGTTCCGAAGGTTGGTGTGGGTGGGGTAGGGCAGCCTGCCTGCTCACCTGAACCTCTCCGCTCCTTTCCAGAAGTCAGTCTGAGCAAAGCCAGAGACCTCAGTATGACTCTGAAAGCTCGAGGTTTGAATTTACCCTCCCTCCAGCTTTTCCCCTCCACCCACCCACCTCAGCTGTAACTGTTGTGATTTTTGGCACTCAGCCAGAGACCTCAAATAACAGTGGCTTCTCGCCTTCCCTGTCAGCATCTCCCTGCCACCCTCTACCTCCTCCAAATAACACATTTTCCCGGACTCTTCACTCCCCCCTTTCTTATGACTGTCTTCTCTGCTGGTAAGTATTTGGCCCTTTTCTCCCTGGAGTAAGAAACCTTTGCTCTGTCAGGCGTCCTTTTTTCTGGTTATACACACACACACACACACACACACACACACACACACATATATATATATATATTTTTAAAGGAGGATGACTTTTCCATTGCTTTGAAGAGACACCACGACCAAGACAATTCTTATAAAGAAAACATTTCATTGGGCCTGGCTTACAGGTTCAGAGGTTCAGTCCATTATCACCAAGGCAGGAAGCATGGCAGCATCCAGGCAGGCATGGTGCAGGAGGAGCTGAGAGTTCTACATCTTGATCCGAATGCAAACATGAGAGGACCGTCTTCTAGGCAGCTAGGAGGAGGGTCTCTTCTGCAATGGATATAGGAGGAGACCTCCAAATCCCACCTTCACAGTGACACCCTTTCTCCACCAGGCCACGCCTCCTCATAGAACCACTCCTTGTGGGCCAAGCATGTTCAAAGCATCACATGGTCATTTCGGCATTAAAATGGAGGTGGGGTGGGGGTAAAGGCAAAAGAAGATATTAACTGATATATACAGGGTCAGGTACTGTGTGACTTTTCCTAGGGTGGTAAGAACAAAAGTCATTTCACCACAGTTAGGGTACCGATGATAAGTGTGCCAAATGATTCCACCCAAGTTGAGCCTGGAAAATCAGTGAGTTTATTGGGGTGGCTAAGTAGAAGTATGAGTGAGGGGTTACTTCCATGAGCATGAGTGACTCAACACACACACACACACACACACACACACACACACACACACACACACACACACACCAGCTGCATCCCTGAAACATCCTACAACCTAGCAGTGGGAGAACTCACACAAGCTGCCTCTCTAGAGCTCTCTGCCTGGCAGGAGGCTTGGCTGGCCTCAAAGTTTCTCTGTAACAATCATTGCTGCTTACCTCACCCGGGGGCTAAGGCATTGTAAGTCTTACTGTTTTCAAAGAGTTTACTGAAACTTGTAGCTTTCATTTACTTCCTGAGCCTTGTAAGTTGTGTTTCCTTTCTGAGTCTTAGTGGTCCACCCTTCCGGAAGGGATGTTTCAATTGGAAGGAAATGGACTGGCAGCATTTAGGAAGTGTGGGGCCTAAGAGGCCACATCAATTAATATACTCCAATCCTTTCAGAACATGTGGGTTCTTGGAGACGTCTTTTCATACAACAAAGCAAATGAACAAACACTATGTGTAGTCTTCACAGTGCTGTGGTGTGAGTTAGGAAGGATTCCCTGCTCTGGGGCCCCAGCTTGGTAAATGCAGGCTCTATAACCACGGCTGGAACATGTAGTGAGAAAACCTGTTCATCCTGTTAGTGAAAAAGCAAAGAGTCAGAAAGAGATGGCCTGTTGAAATCATGCCCTAAATGACCTAACTTCCTCCAGTGGGGCCCCATGTCTTTACAATCCCACAACCTCCCAATAACTCCTCAGTCTGAGGATCAAGCCTTTGGCAAACACTCCATATCCAAATGCCACAGCTGCCACCCTCGCACAGCTAGACCTTGCACAGCTGAGGGCAGTGTCCCTGGATAACCATTCCCACAGAGTTTTCTTTCCTTAAGTTGGTTCCCATCCTCTTCCTTTCCCTATTGGGACTCTAGAGCCAAATCGGGGAAGTGACATTCTCAAGGTTGCACAGTGGATCACGCACTTGGATTGAGAGCCTTGCCTCTCCAACCTGATTCTATCGCCACACCCTAAAGACTCAGACACCCTCACTTAGCTCTTGATTAAATCACCCTTGGATTATGTTCACTTTACCTACAGGTAACGTGGCCAGGGTGGTAGATAAAAATCTGGTGTCTACATTATCTAAATTAAATCCCCATCGAAGATGCTTACACGGAACTGTTGGTAAGCCCAGGGGCTCCAGGCAGGCAAGAGCAACGGCTCTTATCAGTACCCTCTGCCTTGAATGATCTATTTTCAACAGCACAGGGGGTGAAATCATGAAAAGGTTGAGAGTCACCGATGAAGAGGGTGTGAGTCAGGAGACTTGTAGCACTGAAAAGGTATAACGGGAGGGGGGCAGGCTGCCCTGAAGAGGATCATTCAGTCGTGTTAAAAGACAGCCCCGGTGTGAAAGCGCAAATGAATCTCCCAGAATAGATGAGATTTCTCTAGGTGGTAATTGCAAGTGGAACACAGGAAAGGTTTTATATCAGAAGTACAGGATGGGAAGAGCTGGGGAAAGAAAGAGGGTTTTTACGTGGGAGTCAAGTATGAGGAAGGGCTTTCAGCAGGATGGGGGGTGGGGTTCTTAACAGATGGTGGTTCTGCTGGGTATGTGGAAAATAGGTACACTGATTTACCTCAAGGGGGCGCTGTAGGGGCAGTGGGAAAGGCGTTCCTAGAGGCAATAGCGGAAAAACCAGCGGGCTCTGACGATCAAGCTAGTGACCTTGGCTTGTGCTTGAGCCTTCGGAGCCTTCATTCCTTCCTACATTCCTTTACGAACGTAAATGCAGCACCTTAGCACCCAACAGTAATGGCTTGTAGAAAGTCTCAAATCAAAACAAACAAAAACTCCCACAAAAGCACCTGCTATACAATCCCATCTCAAAAAAGGCAAAATTCATCCAGAAATCAGAAAAGTCAGGGAAAGGATCAAGAGATCAAAGAAGAAGAGGGGGAATGCTCTCTCTCTCTCTCTCTCTCTCTCTCTCTCTCTCTCTCTCTCTCTCTCTCCCTCCCTCCCTCCCTCCCTCCCTCCCTCCCTCTACCTTTCTCCCTTCTGAGTCTTCCTCTGTATTAGAGTATATGTACACTGTATGTGTGTGCTCATGTGTGCCCATATGCACATTTGTGTGCAGGTATGTGAAGGTGCATAGGAAAGACACAGGCTAACCCTGGGTTTCTTTGTTCTGGTACTGCCCACCTTGTTTTATTGAGACAGGATCTCTCACCAAATCTGAAAATCACCAAATAGGCTAGGCTGGCTGCACAGTGAATCCCAGGGACCCTCCTGCTTCCACTCCATGCACTGGGATTACAAGAACGATCACCATGGCTTTCTTACTTGGATCCTGGGGATCGAACTCAGCTCAAGCTTGCATACCAAGCCCTTTACCAACTGAGCCATCCCCACAGCTCCCTGTCAATCAAGTGTAAATGCATGACGTTCCTATTTGATACTCTGGGCTCTCTTCTGTAGGAATGTCGTAGCTTGTTTAAATGTTTACTTTAAGAAGTAAAGCATTTCCCCCATGCTCTTAGTGCTACACCACAGGTAACCTTTTGCTCTGAGGATGTGGAATCTGTAGACAAACAACTGTCTACATCCAAGAAAGGCAGTTGAAAGAGGAGGGGGGAAAAAGAGACACCCCAAAAGGACATCATATAGGGGAGGATGCACCTTCTTCAGAACTGGATTTGGAGAACCAGGGCTTGTGAGACAGTTAGACAGAGTAGACCATCCCAAGGACAATAGCTGAATGTGTGCACCTGTGCCTGGCCCTGTGCCATGTTACCTCCTAATGGTCCCTGTGACCAAGTACGGGTCAGAGCACATTCCATATCCAGATTTCTGAGAATTCCAATTTGTAATCCATCCCACCAGGGAGCCCCAATCTCTGAGCTGAAGCTAGTAGAAAGGGGTGTTGTCTGTGACTTTGTCAAAGAATGGGATGCTGGTTTGTTCTTCTTCCATTCAACCCCAGGGTGACAATTTCATGATCATTTATTCAGTTGGAAATCGTTACTCACTGACCACTCTTCCAAGCAATGATCTAGATTCATTCAGTGGCCAAAATTCCAAGTGGTGGTTTAAGTCAAACAGAAAGTCCCCACAGCCTGGCCTCTCATTGCCTCTCATAGGAAGATGGTCCCCCAAGTAGCATGTGAGCGGATGGCCTGTCAGTGTTCTGACTACAACATTAATTCAGTGCTCTATCTGCTGTCCCGGAAGGAAGCTTTATCAGACACAGAATTCACTCAGGACGGAGCTGTGGGGAGGTGTGAACTTTATAATTCTGGTAGGGTGACTGTGAATTTCATGAAGTGTTAACACAAATATTGCCAATTTAGGTCCAGATATTCCTAAGCTGGTTACAATGTTTAAAGAGCCCATGCTAGTTACAGTGTTTCAAGCTGCAGTTTTGAGGAAACACAGTGGAAAAATGGCTTAAGTGTAACTGAAGTGTATTCTCCCACTTACCGGAAGTCCTGAGGGGTCGTTAGCTAATTCAGCAACTCAAATAGAGCTTAAGACGCTGATGTTGCTTCTCCTCACTGCTACAAAATGGCCGTGGTGTCTCTCCTCTTTTCATGCAGAGGCAGTGAGCACGTACATTCTTCTTTGTGTTCATCCTTGAAATGTACCCTCCCTGCAAGCTTCCAAGCCTACATCTGAGCCAATCAACTGGTACTGAGAGTGTACTTCACTTGCTCAATTAAGATTCATTACCTGGGTCAGGGGAAGACCCAATCTCTGATGAGGTATACTGCTTCCAACATGAGTCCTTGAAAACAAGGTGGGTTCAGGCAAGTGATTCCTTGATTTCCTAGTATAGGGCAGTGTCTTCTGGGTGGCTGTGATGTGTGCATCTCTATGATGTGTTAGAGCTCAAGGGCTAATCCCTAGGTCACAAAACACAAAGTGGTCTGCTTGACGTAGAGGATTAAGCTCTAAGACTCATTTGCCCTTGGGTGTTGTGGCCATCCATCCCTCCCCCAGACCAGCCTTCCATTGGAGGGAGAACTATGTCTACTAAGGTAGCCAAGGACTCAAAAGACACACTCTCAATCCTCTGAGGACCACTAGGGAGACAGATGATAAAGGGAGAGCTTGTCTATCTCGGGTCACCCGACTAAGACTAGGATATGACAGGGCAGTTCTGAGTGTCCTCCCCACAGCATCCAATGGGCTCTGGGCTCTCAAAAGCAGCTGGTGTTATCTGCTCAACATGTAAATCATATCCTGTCACAGAGATCATTCCCAGGGCACGCGGGGTCTCCTCTTAGCTCCCAGAATCCGGGAGGCTCTCCATGGTGCTGAAAGTTCTGCCATCCCTCCACCGTCTGCTTCAGCTGACCCTGTTTTCCTATTGTTTCTTTTGTTTCTGCTCCAATGGGCTCTTTCCTCACGGTCCCAGACCCCAGCACATAACATATGCTCATAAATATTTGCTGAATGGATAAATATTGTTCCATAGTCAATGTCTTACCCTGCCCACATTCTAATTAACTCTAGCTCATGTTTCTTCCTTTCAGCCCGTCTCAGCTTGCAAATGAACCCCTCTCTAAGATCCTCTCTCATAGATCTCCTGACTTTCCTGCGCGGTGCTTATCACTGTTGTCCTGATTTATTTATGCGATTATTTGTTTCATGCCTACTTCCCCACCTATTAGTGCACTTCAGGGGGACCATTCATCTTCCTGTCTCATCTGATCTATATTGTCTGTCTAAACACAGCTTTTGGTCCACCATGGACCTCAAAATAGTATCTGAAGCTCTCAGGAGGAGGTGATTTCCCCCAGCATCCTTTAGCCTGTTGGAGACACACAAGGACCAGGACTCATCTCTGCTCTCTCCAGCTTCAAGTCTTTCTCCAGAGCCCTCCTTACCCAAAGATCATTGCTGGAGTCTCATGTAGTTGATGCAGTCTCATGGCAGAGAACTCTAGGTGAGATATGGGCTGGATTTGTGCAACTCTCAGCTTCAAACACTGCTCCTCCTCTTCCCTCTGTGTAGTTCACTCCAAACATCTCTCATATGTCCTGCTAGCCCCTTCTCCTAACAGACCGCTTGTCAGCTTTGATCTTTTAATCCAGGATTCACCAAAGCATGATTGACATGCTTTTAAATGGAGCCTCCCTGGGGCTGAGACCAGCTCTTGTCTAAACCCAGGGACAGACATGCTGGAAAGATCTCTATGCTCAATTGTGCAGTCTGGGGAGAGTTTTTTTCAATCCCTCCATAGTCAACTAGGTCGATGTTGGGGGTGGATACCAAACATGTCTTTCAGGGGTCTGTTGGGATTTTCTATCTCCCCACAGTCAGGTGCTGATGATACAGAAGGAGAAGGGACCATCAATATATATATACATCATGTATGCTGGGCTCTTTTCTCAGAAGTGGGCAAGCAGGCAAGGGCTGTGAGGATATTATCTACACGACAAAGAGCTCACACTCTGTGTCAAGGTACAAGAGTCAAAACTTGCCACAGACCAATGAGTGCTTTGTTGTGGGCCTGGAAGCGTATTCTGAGCTCCAGTGTAGAGACATGTTATCTGGGTATGTGACAGAGAATGAGTGCTTGTGTGTGTTATGTGTGCATGCATGTGTGTGTGCATATGCATGTGTGTATGAATATGCATGTGTTTGCAATTGTGTGCATGTGTGCAGATGCACATGAATATGTGAGATGAAATTCACAGAGAAATTGCAGTTATACTGAGGAGTGGGGAGTGGTATTCAGGCACCAAAGAGACATGTGTAAATATCACCAAGTGAGAGGACACTGTCACCAGGGTAGCTGTAACTCTGAGCATGAGAAGTAAGTGGAGGACACCAGGCACAAGTGACACCAGGCTGCACAGTGGACACCAGGCTGCACAAGTGATGTCGAGGCTGGGAACACCAGGCTGCATAGGTGACACTAGGCTGCACAGAGGACACAAGGCTGTATAGGGGACATCAGGCTGCACAATAGACACCAAGGTGCACAGGTGACACCAAGCCTCACAGGTGACATCAGGCTGCACAGGGCACACCAGGCTGCACAAGGAACACCAGGGGACACAGGTAGGCAGAGCCAAGGTCACAGATATGGGCAGGCTCTAGTGTTTTGAGATATGGATGCCAACACAGGATTGGAAGTGGAAAGGTGTGTTCTCAAGAGTGTACTTTCTACACTCCTTAGAGTGTCATAAAATATGCTATAAATATAGATGCTATAAACCTATCACAGGATGAATTCTCTCTTTCTACTAATGACTAATTAATTGGTTAATTTATTTAGTGGAGATGGAGTTTAAGCATGCTACCTAAAGTTGTCTTGAACTCCTGGACTCAGTGCTTACCCTACTGCAGGTTCCTAAGCGATGGAGTTACAGGTGCATACTGCTGTGCCTGGCATTGACTGGCAATTTTTGTCTTCGTGTGTGTGTGTGTGTGTGTGTGTGTGTGTGTGAGAGAGAGAGAGAGAGAGAGAGAGAGAGAGAGAGAGAGAGAGAGAGAATGTATGCTTGTGTGCCATGTATGTGAAGTTCCCAGTGGGGCCTGAAGAGGTCATAAGATCCCCTGGAATTGGACTTACAGGCTGCCCTGATCTGTCTGATGAGGACACCAGAAATCAAACTGGAGTCCTCCATATGAGCAACATATTTTCTTAACTGCTGATCTATCTCTCCATGCCACAGTTTTTTTTAAGCAAATCTTTCTGTCATCCTGGTGATCAAACTCGGGGCTGGGCTGCTCCTCCACCATCAAACTAGACTCTAACTACTGACATGGCCTTAAGAATGCAGAACAGCTGTGGGAGGCACCTCTGCATGCGACACAGACTGAAGATCTGAGTTCAGAGTCTTGTGCTCATATAAAAGCCACATGCATCTATAATGGAGAAGGATCCTTAGAGCTTGCTGGCCAGGATCTCTAGCCACTCTGTTTCATGTTCAGTGAAAGACCGTGTCTCAAAGCAAGCAAGCAAACAAACAAATAAATATAATGGAGAGCAATTAGGGAAGGCACCCAACAATGGCCTCTGGCTTCCCCAAACATATAACACACATACTTCACAAAAATAAAAAAGAAGAAGATTAGGAGCAAAGCTACCAGCCCAATGTGTATTGTGTCAGAGGTTCAGCTGGGGTGGGCGCGGGGGTGGGGAGGTCATGAGGAGCCTGAAATCTAAAAGCCAGTATCTGAGAGTAGGGTGCAAACTCTTAGTATCCAGCCACCCAGCCACTGGCTGCAAGGAACTTGTGGGAAGTTTGATCTTCTGCAAGGTCAGGGCTCAGCACTGAAGGGTCTTTGATCCATTAATTGCTCCTTGTGGTTGAAGTTCTGGGAGATGCATTCTCTTACCTACCACACCTGGGTCTAATTTAATTCTATGGAAAATGGGAGGCCACAGAAGGTTTTAAAACAATTTATGATATAAAATGATCTCTCTTGTGGCTGTAGCGGAGATGGGGAGGAATGGATCAATAATAAATGTTAAGAAGATGTGGGGAGGAACCTTTGTGGAGATTCAGGAAAGAAAGTGTTGGGCTAACTTGGAAGGCAAGAAGGTCAAATGGAGGGTCATATTACAATTGTATGAAGGAAGTTGGTGGAAGAACATGAAGAATGACTCAAAAAAGATGAAGGAAAGAAGGAAGGGAGGTAGTGAGGGAGGAAGGAAGGAAGGAAGGAAGGAAGGAAGGAAGGAAGGAAGAAAGAAAGAAAGAAAGAAAGAAAGAAAGAAAGAAAGAAAGAAAGAAAGAAAGAAAGAAAATAAGAAGGAAAGAAAGAGAGAGGGAGGAAGGGAAGGGAAGAGAAGGGAAGGGAAGGGAAGGGAAGGGAAGGGAAGGGAAGGGAAGGGAAGGGAAGGGAAGGGAAGGGAAGGGAAGGGAAGGGAAGGGAAGGGAAGGGAAGGGAAGGGAAGGGAAGGGAAGGGAAGGGAAGGGAAGGGAAGGGAAGGGAAGGGAAGGGAAGGGAAGGGAAGGGAAGGGAAGGGGGAAGGAGAGGAAGGAAAGAAGGAAGAAGAGGAAGGAAGGAATGGAGGAAAGAAGGACGGAAAGAAGGAAGCGAGAGAGAGGGAAAATGAAAGAAGGAAGGGAGGGAGGGAAGAAAGAAGGAAGAAGGATGATGGGGATGTTTAGAAAATTATCTCACTTAATTGCAACAGTGGCCCTGTCAGTTTGGTTCTGGATAATGGGATATTCTGTTACATTTACACCAAACAGAATGCTTTGCTTAACTTAGCCTTGCAAGGCAACACTTCACCCCAACAAATGACTTTATGGTTTGTACCAACTTGGGATCTTCCACTTTTTTAGACATAGACAAAGGACCATCTCTGTATCATGGATAAAGCATTGGTATCTTAAAGTCACAGGACTACAGGTGGGTAGCAGAGTGATGTCAGTCCCAGGTCATTCTGTAGATCGCCTGTAGTCATGGTGATTTACTTCTTGATTCTGACATAAGCTTTCTGACAGCGATGAAGCTACAAATCTTAACATCTGGGGAATGGAGAGACAATTCCACAAGTGTTCATTGTTTCTCAGCTGCATGTATGGCACAGTGCAAATTTCCACAGGGTGTTGGAAAGCGGTCTCAGAAAGAGCACTCTCTGTGCTTGGGATTCTTGCAGACAACTTGTTTAGTTCCTGGCACCCAAGACTAGTGGCTCACAACCACCTGCAATTCCAGCTGCAGGGGATCTGTCGTCCTCATCTGGCCTCCATGGGTACTGCATTATTTATGTGCACAAGCCCAAACATGGACAGAAAATAAACCTTAGAATATGCTCTGTCAACCCCACTTTTCAAGAGTTTAGGGCATAACTGAGGTGAGATCAACACACAGAGAGACTCTAATGATAGATTACTTGGGAGTGTGGCACTTTCTGCCCATCAGACAGTAGATTAAATATTCCTCCAGTCTTATCTGCTCCGCTCATCACATACAGTGGAGCAGCCATTGCCCTCCCTACCATTGTCTCCATCTTACAGGCAGCAAAGCACAGAGAGGTCTTATGGTATACCTAAAATCTGGGGCAGTGTTAGCCCTGAGTCTGTACTGTACCCTTTATAACCACTGCGCTAAACTGCATTCCCTAAGAGATTAATAGATGCAGGACACATGGCACTTGGTGGTGTGTATAATTACAGGGATAGGAAAAACAGAGTTCTTCTCATTCTTCTTTCCTCTCCCTTTCTGTGTGTGTGTGTTGTACATATGTGTAGAGTGAATGTGTGTTCACATATGTGCATGCCCATGTGTGTACGAACGTGTGTACATGTGTGTGCACATGTGTGTGCATGCATTGTGTGTTTGTGTGTGTGTGCATGTATGTGTGTGAGGGGTGTGTACATGCATGCATGCATGTTTGTGTGTGTACAGGAGCGATCAATATCTGGTATCTTCTTTGATCACACCCCACCTTACTTTTTGAGCCAGGCTCTCTCAGCAAACCTGGGGCTCATTAATTTGATTAGGCTGAAAAGCCATGAACTTCAGGGATCGACCAGCTCCACCTCCATACTGATGGGATTGCAAGTGAGCACCATGTTGTGCCTTGCTTTTGTGTGTGAGTGCTGGGGACTGAACCCAGGTCTTCATTCTTTTGTGGAATCAACTGAGCCATCTCCCCAGTAATAAAAAAAATATCAGGTTTGAAACAGTATGCCCGGCACTTTGCTTGAATTGCTTCTGCTTTTTACTAGTTTTCAGGCTTGACCAATTGGAAGCCACCGAAGGGTTTACTAAGACTCTGCTTTCTGTGCCCTCCACCCCAGCATTTCCAGACACATGCAGTGTGTGCCAGGGTTTGTACTTCTGTCAAGCCACCCGGTGATACTGGATGTCTGGGGGCCCTGCTTTGAGAATACTGCTTCGGAATAGCTGCAGAGAGGAGGGTCCGTGTGCCCATTTGACCGGTGTGGGAAAGAAGATTGTAGTAGGTCTAAGAACAGACTGCATCCTGACACGCTCAGGGAAGAAGCTTTTTGAGAGGAATAGGAGACATTATGGAGAACACATCTGAGCGAGCCAGCCCGGGTGTTTTAGTTCAGGTTCTGTTACCGTGAAAACACCACCACCAAAGGCAACTTAGGCAGTAAGAGTTTCTTTCATCTTACAGCGCAAAATAAAGGGAGGCTTGGGCAGGAAACTAGCCTAGGCATGGAGAAACACTGCTCACTGGCTTGCTCGGCCCGCTTTCTCATACCATCCATGAGTCCCAGCCCAGGAGTGACAATGCCCACATAGGCACATCAATCACTAATCAAGAAAATGCCCCCACAGACATGCCCAGGGGCCAGTCCTATGAGGCAATTCTTCAATCAAGGTTTCCTCTTTGACTCTATGTTAAATAGACAACCAGATGCAAAGATGAGGGGCAGGTTATGTTTTTTCACACGAGGAGAGGCATATCATCCTGCTTTCACTCAGAGGTGAGGAATGAGGAGCAGGACTTGGAGGTGCTCCTGCCGGAGCACTCCCTTATTCCCTTTTTAATTTTCTTAATCAGGTAAAGGACAAGGACTCTTATTTCTCCTCTGTCGCCAACTGAAGAAATGGCATTATTCTAAGAGTGATGGAAAGCTGTGGCAAGGTTAAGCCTCGGGAAAGCGTGTAATCAAGACATAAGCGTGATGGGCAAACATTTCAAAAGCCCTGTGCACATGAGGGAAAGGTTGTCCTGGGTGGTCATCAGGATTGCAAGTTATGGGGGCTGGAGAGATGGCTCAGCAGTTCAGAATGCTTACTGCACGTGCAGAGGACCCAAGTTCAGTTCCTAGCACCCATGTAGAATGGCTCACAACTGTGTATAAATCCAAATCCAGGGGATATTATGCCCTCTGCTGGCATCTTCAGGAACTGGATGTGTGCACGCACACGCACGCACGCACGCGCGCGCGTGCACACACACATACACACACACACAAATTAAAAATAGGAAAAGAAATTGTAAGGTTACAAGTAGGCTCAACAGTCAAAAAAAAAAAGATGGTAAAGAGTCTAGGGATTATTCTTCATATTTACTGTTAATCAGTCAGCCAACCCGACCATCCTCCTCACAGAAGCCTGCCTGCTCTTTGCCAAAAATGGCCCCAGGTGTTTAGTGAATCAACCAAACACCTGGGCTCACCCCATGTTATTACAACTTGGGCTTAGCTGTGAGGCTGGGAGGATTTAAAGGGCTTTCTGGATGCAAGAAAACACAGAGCGTCTCCAGCTCACACATCCCCACCTCCCCACACCTCTGCCAGCAGGTACAGCATGTGCCTTGATTGTAATGACACCAACTGACTGTGCCAACATCCTGTCACTCAGGGCCTTTCTCCTCCTGGGTGTGGGAGTCTTCGTTAACACTGGCAAGGCATGGCAAGGTTGTGGTGAGCAGACTGCGGGGGAAGGGGAGGGAGTATAAGTAGTAGGCATTTGTGCTGATCCAGGGAAATGCACTTTGCCATGAGGGCCGCCTCCCAGCTAATGGCTTGTCCCTCAGGGACCCAGACAGCTGTCCCGAGGTATTTTTGAGGTCTGAGAGAAAAGGAAATATTCACTGGCTATTCTCAAGCTGGGGGAATTTTACCCTTTCTAATAGGGTCATTAGCCAAGTAACAGGTGAAACAGAGGAGAGACAGGACAGAGATAACCAAATAGGAGAGAGAAACAGTGAATTTTTTTTCCCGAATGCTCTCAGAACACACGTTATTCCTCAAAATCCCTCGACTGCCCAGCGTCATGAAATGTCAGAAACCAAGAGATTTGGAGAGAGCGGCTCAAGGAACAGGTCTTTACCACAAGTGGAGGCCAAAGGTCTGTCCACACAGGAGGGCTACTGATTTCCTGATTACCAGAGAGCTAATCCCACAAAGCTGCGAATAGGGGCTCGAGGCGCTGTCCATGGTTCTGAGAACCGGAACCCTCGGGAAGAATGGTTCGTGAGAAACAAGGGGGAACGTTCAAAGCGAGCTTAGTGTGGGCGTAGCTAATTAACCTCGCTTTCTGATTTCTGTTACTGTCCCCCAACACCAGTAACAACAACAACAATATAATCTAACGTGGAAAAGTACAAGATAAATAACAGTGCAATCCCATACTTTGAATATAAACATCGATATATATGAGACAAGATCTTATTATGTTTCTCTGCCTGGCTCTGAACTCTGTATGTAGACCAGGCTGTCCTCAAACTATCAGAGATCTGCCTGCCTCTGCTTCCTGCAAGCTGAGATTAAAAGTGAATGATTTCATACCAATTGGCTTGATGCATTAAAATAAATAAATAAATAAATAAATAAATAAATAAACTGTATCTTTACCCCTCTCTTGAAAAAATTTTGAATTGTACTTTCAAGCTTTTGTGATTTTCCACATACACAGGGGTTTCATGGAATTTTCTTTCCTGGTTATAGATGGATTTCAGGAGCACAGTCTTCCAATTCACTGTGCGAATGGCTTAAAGTGAAACATAAAACCACGGTGACCTTTTTAACCTACGAGGATGATTCTCTGGTTCACCTGTGTTATAATTGATTTCTTTAGCTTTTACCCATTGACATTTAAACTGATCCCAGATGTTCAAAATTAGAAAAAATGTTTTTGGGGAGTGTCTTAGTGTCCAGGCCTTTGCGCACATCTATCTGTAAGTCCTTGTACTGTGGCTATGCACTGATGCGTGTAACTGAGAATGGAGGGCCAGGGAGATGGCCCAGCAGTTAACGGGACATTCCACCAGCCTGATGACCTGAGTTTTACCCCAGAACCCACATGGTGGAAGGGGAGAACAAACACCTGCAGTTATCCTTTGACCTCCACACGTGCATCATATACCTGTGTCTACACACATCACACACACAACACACATAACACATATGCACAACACACACACCACACAACATACAACACACATACCACAACATGCAACACACAACACACACTACACACAACACATATACAACATACAATACACATACAACACATACCACACACAACACACATAACATACAACACACATACAACACATACCACACACAACACACATAACATACAACACACATAACACACACCACACAACATACACCACACAACACATATACAACATACAACACACACAGCATACAACACACACAGCACACATAACACACAACATACAACACACACTGCACACAACACAACATACAACACACACATACACACAACACACAAGAGAGGGAGAGAGACAAAGAGAGAGAGAGAGAGAGACAGACAGACAGACAGACAGACAGAACAATGTGTGAAGAGTCAGTAGCTTGAACGGCACTGTCTTTCTTACAGTTTGTACAACTTAGGTGTCTGAGTCCTCTGCTCTGGGGTATCCCTCAAAGCCAACGTGTAGATGCAGGTCTCATTGGGAGACTCGAGTTGGGGAGAACCTGCTTTTCAGTTCTTGTAGATGGCGGTTGGCAGGATTCAGTTCCTGCAGCCTGTGGGGCTGTGGTTTAAGCTGGTTGGTAGTTGTTCACCTGAGGCTTCCTGAAGTTCCGTGGCGTGTGTGTTTCTACACGGGTCAGCTCACAGATGTCAGCTGTCTTCATTAAAGCCAGCGTGAGTTAAGGGTCAACCCCTGTGTGAAAAGAAGTTAAAAATCTCACATTTACAGATGCCACTGTGCAGTCTGGCTTCTCTGTCGACAGAAGGTTCAGAGCAGGTCCCGTCTGGCTTGACCTTGAGGGAACGGCAGCATGTCAGAGTGAGCTCCAACAGGAGCAACCTATTATCAGAAACTCCAGGGCTGAGTACAGAGCTGCTTTTAATAGTTCATGTGGACCAGGGTGGCTTTGAACTCACTGTGTGGTGGAGGCTGCCCTTGAGCTTATGATTCTCCTTCCTGTCTTCACCTCCTGAATACTGAAGTTTGGGATTTTCTGGGAATTTAAAATTCATTAGATAAAAGTTCTGATGATGGCTGTATAATATTTTCATCTATGGTTCTGTAAAATACTCCTTATTGTATGCATTCATTTGTTCATTCTTGAGCCTGGGTTAGATATGATGAATTGTCTGTTTTATGGCTGACTTTTAAAAGATATAATTTCTTCATATATTCACACAAAACATTCATGTGTTTTTCTAATGGATTAATGTTTTCATTTATTGTCCTTACTTCTCTCTGTTCAGTCTGATGTAAAAACATTTAAATTAGGAGGTACAGTGTAATTTCCACCTATGTACACATATGTCTAATATGTCTACATATTATATATACACATAATATATATAATATGTGTATATAATTATTAATATTTTCACACTTTCTTCCTTTTTCACTTTCTGAAATACTTTAAAGAAATTCCTAGAAACCCTGTTGTTTTGTGCACTTTTTGTTGTTGTTTTTTTGGTTTTTTGTTTTGTTTTGTTTTTCGAGACAGGGTTTCTCTGTATAGCCCTGGCTGTCCTGGCACTCAGTTTGTAGATCAGATTGGCCTCAAATTCAGAAATCCACCTGCCTCTGCCTCCCGAGTGCTGGGATTAAAGGCGTGTGCCACTACGTCCGGCGTTTTGTGCACTTTTAAAATTCATTTTTAAGAATCTCTGTCATTGTCTTTGATCGATGGTTTTCTTCTAATGTAACTAAAGGTGTTTATAAGTGTGGCTTGGCTTTTGAATGCAGAGTTAGCAGGTCTTATAATAAGTCTGATATATGAAATCCTCATTTGCGTTGACATGTCCAAGTTGGCCACAGCTTTGGTTCAATCCCTGTAATGAGTGCGCACGTGCAGTCTTGTGTACCCCTCAAATGCCACACAGCCTTGTTTGCTGGGTTGGGGAGGCCAGTGCTGCAATCTGTATCAGGAGTGTCTCTCAAAGGCCCGCGTGTTTGGTTTGGTCCGCAGATTGGCACTCCTGGGAGGCAGAAGGTCTTTGAACCCAAACAAGCCTTTCTATTCTTGCATGGTGGTACAGACTGGCTAGGAAACCTAGGCAGCAAATGGGATCTAAGATGGGAATCTGCATGCAGAAACTCTGAGGTCAGATGGCGTTTGTGCAAAGGAAGAGAAGCAGGACTGGATAGAGGGGGGAGTAGAGCTTCGGTGGAGCCTCAGCACAGCCCACAGATAGCTGGCGAATGCTTCAGCATGGTCTCTTTGTCCGGGCAAGGAGATGGTCTTATGCCGGTCAATCACCAGATGTTGGTAGCTGCAGGAAGGAGCCTCTGTGTTAGACATAGTCCCCGACTACTCGGCTGGTGGCCGAATGCTGCCTGCCTGCCTGTCTGCCGGGTGTGATCTACAGGCTGAGGGATGATCTAAGCTGGCTGTCCTTTGTGATTTGAGTGGGAAGTGGCCCCCAGGGTACATGGATGTGTTTGAATTGCTCTCCAGCAGGTGGAGCTGTTCTGAACGGGTCGTAGAACTCTCAGCGGGTAGAACAAGGTTGGAGGAAGTTGTTAGGTGCGGGGCAGGCCTGGGGTTTCATAGTCTGGGCTCCTTTCTTGTGCTTCCTGACTGCAGAGGCCGTGTGACCTGTCTCCTCAAACTCCTGCCTCCAAGCCTTAACCTCCGTGGTGAACTGTAGTCCCTCTAACTGTGAGCCAAATAACAATGTTTCCTCCCTTTAAGTAGTTTTCTATTGGCTGTTTGGTCTCTGCAATTTAAAAAAAAAAAAAAATTGTGTGTTTGTGAAGCAGAATCTGCAACCTTGGTTAGAAATTTCAAAGTTTTTGGAGTTTGTTGTTTGTTTCTCTCTAATAAACGAGCCATCAATGTTCAGAAATCATGTTTATCTTTCAGAAAACTGAAAACCCAGTACATTTTATTCAAAGTTGCTAATTTTTTTTTTTTACTCACTTGGTTTGTTAGAAGATGTTAACATTTATTCTAATAAAATTATGCTTTGGCCATTTTTTTCCTGGCATCTTCCCATTTATAAAATGCCTCTCGCAGCTGTGACAGTCACTGCCTAAATACAGTATTTTATCTTCATTAAGGGTTGAATTTCCTGCTTCTGCAAAACGCTCGCTTTGAACAGTCTTCCCACTTGCTTTGAATTTTATATCCATTGATATTTTTCATTTTTGTCTTATCTATCTTTAGCTGTACCCTATTTTCTACCATTTCCTATCATTTCCGAGCCAAATCTGTTAAAAGAAGTGCATAACAGATTTGTAATTTTGTGTTTGACCTACAATGGAGAGCACAGGCTGGTGTGCTAGTGATGGTGTTTAACCCCCATCCAGATGACAACCAGAGCCAATTTAATGTCTTGTTTTTGTGAACATCAGTTTTCAGATTGTTAAAATATTTACCCCATCTCCTATTTATGGTTATGTGAGCTATATAGTTATTTTGATCTCCTATTTATAGTTATGTGAGCTATAGTTATTTTGATTAATCTCATACTTGGAGGCTGTACATTGTTGAATATTTTTCAGAATGTACTCATGTAAGAAGTTAGTGTTTGCACTGTTATGTCATTTTAGTTTATGCATGTATGTGCTTTTCTTTGTGTGTGTGCATGTGAAGGCAGTACCCACGAGGGCCAGAAGAGGGCACCAGAACCCTCCCCCAAACCAGAGTTCTAATAATCAACAGCAGCTGATGTGGGAGCTGGGAATTAGACTCTGGTCCTCTGCAAGAGCAGCAAAACTTTGAACTGTGGAACCTCTCTCCAGCCCCTGTATTTTAAAAAATGCAGACTATGTTTCTATTAATTACTAGTGGATTTTTTAAAATATAAATCTCAGATCACATTTTCTCCTCAAAGCTACATTTTTGTTTATGCTATAGAGGGAAGATTTATGGCTTGTTGGTTTCTTGGCAGTAGCTTCTCCCACCAGAGGTTGATAAAGTCTCTTGTCACTGAGCCTAAAAGAATTCACCAACACAACACAACAGCCTGTTCTCACTTTTTCCTGAAACTTGCTGCCTCTGTGTGATTGGCTGGTAGATTGATTTGTCTAGAACAGCAAAGTTTTCATCATCAGTTCTCATGTGTTTCTTCCTTGTTACACACATGTCCCCATGGCTCTTCTGTGTATATTTCCTGTCACATGCATGTCCCCGTGGCTCTTCTTTCCCTGTTTCATGTCTGTATCTTGAGTGCATGGAGACTTTTCATAAGCATTCGTACAACCTGCTCTTCAGAGCCTCCATTGTACTGTTAGAGTTTCTTTCACTCGCTTTGTAGGGGCAAGAGCTCCTGTGACGCTGGGGCTCAAACACAGGGCATTGTGAATGTGGGGCTGGGCAGGTGCTCTCCCGTGGAGCATCCTTTCCAACTCTGCAAGTTTAATTTTAGTTTGCACAACATTGTTTCCATTTCCGGGACAATCCTCAGGTTTCATTGCTCCCTAGTCTGATGATATCATCTAGTTTTATAGATACAGTACTTTCTTAACTGATGTGTGTGTGTGTGTGTATGTGTGTACACACATGTGTGCATGTGTACATGAATGTATGTGGGGATCAGAGATTGATATCCTTTGTTTTCCTAGACTGTACTTATTAAGGTAGGGCTTCTTGCTGAACCCAGAGCTCAACCAATTTGTAGTGATAACCCCCTTGCCCTGGGGATTTCCTTCCCCATCTCCTGAGCAACAGAACTCCAGGGAGGTCATCATGGCTGCCCTGCTTTCACGTGGTATCTGGGGACCAAACTCTGGTCCCCACGGCTGTGTGTAACTGCTTCATCCACCGAGCCATCTCTCTAGCCCCCTTTGTCCCCAATCACAAATGCTTCTCAACTTTTCTTCTCAAGGTAGCTGTCCTATTGAGCCTCTCTCATCTTCTCCAAGCATTTAGGACAGTTTTAACTGCTTGCTCGTGCTTACAGAGCCTGCTCCCTGCTTCTCATACATCAGTGGCCCATATGGCTTGTCAGAAGAATTTAGTAGATCTTTGATTGGCTATTCCAGTCCAGGGGAAAGAGAAAGCTGATTGTATTGTAATTTTCCTCTCTCCTTTCAGAGATTCAGCTGCTTGGAGAGATAAGAAAGGTGTCCAGACTCAAAGCTATTTTTGGCGCCTGTGTGAGAGGTTTCCTTTTATTCTTTGTGGGAAGCCAGATGTGGCCTCTGCGTTTGGTCAGCGAGAGCCCCCGCCATGTCTCCAGTAGCCTCCAGCAGCCTCTGCAGATAACCGCCTTAGGCTCCACCTGCTGTGACTATTTGCTCCTATTTCAATTTCCATGATACCGGTGGGCTCCAAAACTGTCACTCAGTGAGTTTGTAATGTGCACCGGTTCCTCTGGCAGCTGCTTCCAGATCCAGCCAGGGTCTCCTCTCATAGCACCAGGGGCCATTGTTCTGAGCATATGGTGGCTTCCAGCTAAGCCCAGACCTCCATCCATGCTCAGCCTGTCAGCCCTGTATGCTGACAATACTTTCTGTGTTTCTCTGGACATTAACCGTGTCCTGGATCCCAGCAGAAGTGGTGTCAGCAGTTGGATACAGGAACAAGACAATCCCCTCACTGGCTATCTTGGCAGATATTTGGGGACTAGAAAAGGAGAGTGACATGTGACACCATGGGTTGCCGAGTTCATTTTGAGAGGTGCCCAGGGGAAAACTGAGGTTAAGGGAGAAGGGACAGCTGGGTGCAGAAGAGATTGGCGAAGGAGACATAGGACAGAAGGCAGAAGGGGTCCTACCAAATGGTCCACGGTATCCATGTGCACCTCACAGTGCCAACTGTGGGGTGAGCCACATGTCCCGCAAGGAATTCTAGGTGAATTCCTTACTAGTCTTCCTCGTTCCTACTCCTGCAATCTTCTGTGAAAGGAGAGGGGACAAGGGATTTTTGCCACTTTTTAAAAATTAATTATTTTATTTATTTACATTCCAGCCTTTGCCCCAACCCCCACAGTTCCTCATCCCATTTCCCCTTCCTCTTGCCTCTGAGAGGGTGCTCTTCTTCTCCCCCGCCCCCCACCCCCCACCCCCCATAGTATCATCCTTCCCTAGGGCCTCAAGTTTCTCAAGAATTAGGCGCATCTTCTCCCACTGAGGCCAGACTAGACAGTTCCTTGATGTATCTAGGTGCCTGGGGCCACAGACCAGCCCATGGATGCTGCCTGGTTGGAGTCTCATTCTGAAAAGGTCAGAAATTGCTTGGGACTGGGCTGACAGTAGCTGTGCACTAGGTATCAAAGCACCGCCCCCTGCTGGTCAAAACCAGAAACGACCCCTTTCTTCACACTGTTTTTTGCATTGGTTCTTGAGCAAGTGGCTTGTCTTGTTTCCTTCAGAAGGTGGAAGCTGGGTAGTGGAGGATGGAGCGGGTCAAGGATGGGGGGAGGAGGGAGTGGGAGAGCAAAGGAGGAGGAGGAAGAGGAGGGAGAGGAATGGAAGGATAAATTACTACCCAGAATGCAAAATGGTAAGCCATATGAAGGTGGAAATGTCACAGGAGTTAAGGCCCATTATCAGAAAATAGATTTTCCTGTCCATGATGCAAAACAGATAGTGGGAGGGGGCTTGTAGGTGGGGTTGGACCAGAGGCTGAGAGACACAGGAAAGACAGGGCTTTCCCTGCCTTGAGGATGAAGGCTGGATTTCTGTTGAATTTTTTATGTATGTCTGTATGGCTCCTCATCGTATTACAGTGCGGATGAAAGATTATCCCCAGACCGCTAAGGAAAATAGATCTCTGCAAATCAAGATCGCACTGCCAAGGGCCACCTTATCACATGGAATTTCTTTATGGGTCAGTCTGGTTGATGTATCTGTGTGTGTGTGCACTGTGGGTATCTGTTAGGCCTTGCAGACTTGATCACTATGGGGACAGCTGGCTAATATATGTGGTACTGGAGAATGGGGATGCGGGGTGGGTGGAGCATCTCTAACAGTTGCTAAAGTGGAGGGATAAGAAGATGTGGGAACCCGCTGCTTTGAAGCACTCAGGCTCTGTCTAAGCCCAGACCTAAAAGCCTGAAATGCCTGGACTCTATTTCTCTCTGTCGTTTTTTTAGGTCTGTGAACTTGGGTTAACTGTAGGCCCGTTATGAATCTCATATTCCTGACATGTAAGGTGAAGGTAGCCATGTTTCCTGCTGGAGCAATGAATTGTGATGGAAACTGAAGTAAGCTAAGGATATTTGACGTGGGTTGGAATTTAAAATGCCATTATTTCTAGTTATTTATTCATTCAGCAGTTACTTACTGACCAGCTTTTGCATGCCATTGTAGATGCCAGAATCAGAAGCAATCGGTACACCTGTTGGTCGCCCACCCCTGCTGGGTTCCTAAACCACCAGCAAAAAAGTCAGTCATCTCCCTGCCTTGCTAATAGAGCCATTTCTTCAGCCTTGACATTCAAAACTCTCCCCGAGAATTCCAGGCATTTCTTGTTCTTCATTATTCTTTCCCGGAACTTGCTAAGTCTATTTAACTTGCCGAAAGAAAAAAAAAGTTATTATTTTTTTCAATCCAGCAAAGTTTTCTATATTATTTCTGTGTGTTCTCTCATCTCCCTCTTAACCGGGCAGTAACTGAGCATGCTGGATCCACACTCCCGTTGTCTTTATTTTTCCTCTTTGCTTTCCAGTCTCCGCAGAACGTTACAAGGGGCCGGTATCCCAAGGCGTTTGCTAATGGTATTCTTGCTGCCCAGTTGGACCCAATTTATTATCCGCCCTTTATAGAAAGCTGTGGCAATCCTCTCTCACTGCCCCTATCTTCCAAGGATGCAGTGTTGAGAGGGGAGTCAAGAGGGTGCAAATGAAGAGTCGAGTTGGCCATTAGACGCCCAGCTGTTCTGTTGATGTGTTACAAGCTGCCCTGAGCAGCTCGTGCCCAATTCAGTTCTACATCTCAACACTCTAAATCCAAGGGCTTTGAACGGTAAGCAGAAGAGAGGGTGCAAATGGGGGGGGGGGAACGGGGGACTGGGCTCACACCTCCAAGCAACACGGTGGAATACACTTATGAGTCCTGTCAGCTCTGCTCAGCACCAGCAGCGGGAAAGCTTATGGCTGCCACAGAGACTCATCCATCTATCCTGGGAACCCAGGAGAAAGACCCACTAAATAAGATGATCGATGCTATGGTTGAGGGCTGACACACCATGTGACACCAAGCAGGGTCGCCTCAACCACATACAACAGTGCCTTTGTGTGCCCCAGCCTGGCTGGGGAGTCCCTGAGTAACCGGACTGGCGAGTGACATCCTTTTCTTCTTTGCATCTTTTGTGGTTCTTGGCTATTCCACGTGACCTACTGATTTCACATTCACCACGAAAAATTCTTTTATTATCATCTCATTCATACTTCAAAGTCTGAATCCATGTGGCCAGTGATACCTGGTCTTAGTTTTATATAGATCTTAGGTTTTATAATGGAAAATTCTACAACCCGCGTCTTCTTAGTTCTGGGCAAATCATGGCTGTTAGATGCCCCATTTTAGAGAAGAAACAATGTGGTGGTTATCTAGGTACCGACATAAATGCCCAGGATGGCCTTCAGAGAGCCGCCATAGAAATGCAGCCTGGCACTGGGGCTGACCTGGGAAGCTCGCCTTTGATATCCAGACCGCAGAGACACGCTTTCTGATTGGAGAGCAGAGAACCTTTGATATCCAGACCGCAGAGACACGCTTTCTGATTGGAGAGCAGAGAACCTTTGATATCCAGACCGCAGAGACACGCTTTCTGATTGGAGAGCAGAGAACCTTTGATATCCAGACCGCAGAGACACGCTTTCTGATTGGAGAGCAGAGAACCTTTGATATCCAGACCGCAGAGACACGCTTTCTGATTGGAGAACAGAACCTTGGATCTCCAAACAGCAGAGACAAGCTTTCTGATTGGAGAGCAGAGAACTTTGCTTACCCACAAGGCATTGGGGGTGGGGGGAACAGGCACAGACACACTTCCTCTGTGTGTGCAGTGACTCCATACTCTCCCATGGCTTCTCTTCTTTCCATTTCCTGGATTGTTGAACCTTCCACAGGGAAGGCAATGGGTATGGGGAGGAGAGAAGGCAGGAGTGACATCACCTTCTCAGGGTAGACAGAGATCAGATGGAGGTCAGGGTCCCCCAGGGACAAGACATGATGCAGGGGAAGGAAGGGAGGGGTCTGTGCCGATAGTGATAAGAATATGAAAAATAGTATGTTTTTTATTTTAAATTAATTTTTATTTTTGAAGATTCCACCCTCCAAACTCTCACACCCTCTTTTCTCTCTTTCAAATTCATGGCCTCTTTTACATTAAATGTTGATGTGTGTGCATGTGTGTGTGTTGATATTTTTTATACATTCCATGTATTCCTAAATATATAAATATAGCCTGCTTAGTCTGTATAGTGTTACTTGTATGTGTGTTTTCAGGATTGATCATTTGGGCAACCAGTTGGTTTGTTTCTTTCTGGAGGAGACCATTTCTCCTGCTCTCAGACCCCTGAGTTGCAACTGAGCCAAACGCCTCCTCCCCAGGGAGTACCATGTAAACATCCAAAGGAGAGAGGCAATGGACAATCCTTCCTAGCTATGACACCTATGAACTACAAGGACAGGCATGGCAGAATAACCCTAAGATGGTAGTAGTGGCAGGCACGCTGTACTGGCTAGTTTTCTGTCAACTTGACTCAGGCTGGTGTTATCACAGAGAAAAGAGCTTCAGCTGGGGAAATGCCTCCATGAGATCCAGCTGTGGGGCATTTTCTCAATGAGTGATCAAGGTGGGAGGGCCCATTGAGGGGGGTGCATCCCTGGGCTGGTAGTCTTGGGTTCTATACGAAAGCAAGCTGAGCAAGTCAGGGGAAGCAAGCCAGTAAGAAGCATCCCTCCATGGTCTCTTGAGTCATGACCTGCTTCCTGTCCTGACTTCCTTTGGTGATGAACAGCAGTATGGAAGTGTAAGCTGAATAAACCCTTTCCTTCCCACCTTGCTTCTTGGTCATGATGTTTTGTGCAGGAATAGAGACCCTGACTAAGACATGCAGAAACCCGTAACTCTACTTGAATGCAAGACTGAGTCAACAAGAGGAGAAACGTGCCTTATTCTGGAAACCTACACACCTTCCCAGAAACAGTGATCCAGGCGTTGGCTACATTGTATTCTTCACATTCACCAACACGTGTTCTCCACTTGGTGGTTGCATAAGATGAACAGTTACAACAGCATTATTCCAATTAGGGAACGTGGTGCTAAGAAGAGAAGCTACTTAGGACCTCCAACTAAGGAGTTTGGATTCAAAGCCACTCCTATGCAGGTCTAATTACAAGTACAACTCAGATCTGGGCTGGCGTCATTGTCTGAGTGATGAAATGCCCCCCCCCCAACTCTCAACCCAGAAGCTCATATATCCCCTACGCCCTCCCCACGTGTCGACAGCTGGGTGTTCATTGCAGCGGGGTTCATAAATGAGGCTTCTGAGCAGTGACTGTTTCTTGAGAATTCTGATTTTTATCCGTAGATTAATCCACTCGTGGATTTAGAATTTGGTAGAGGTAGCAATTAGAGGGTAGTCCCTGGTGTCGTGCCCTGAAAAGATAAGTCTTATCTCTGGCGGAATGCTGTCTCCTCTCTCTTCCCTGGCTATCTCGGTATGAACAGTTCAGCCCCACTCTAACCTTCTGCCCTGGCACTCTCCCTTACTACAGACCAGACATGGTTCCAGCCCCCATAATCTCTGAAACCATGAACCAAAATCTTCATTCTCATTAGATTATTTTTTTATAGCATATGTGTCTGGAATGGGGTGAGGGGGTCAGGCATACTTGGGTGTTCTGTCCTAGTAACAAAAGAGCTGGCAAGGCTGGTTTGACTCCAGCTCAGCCCCTTACTTTGTCTAATCTAGTGAAGTCCCAGAGGCAGCGGAATCTTGTTCATGGTCTCATTTGAATTATTTTGTGTGTGTGTGTGTGTGTAACACAATACAGTGACATGGGCATTTCGGGTTTCACAATTTTAAGATGGACCACACAGGTTCAAAACCCAGCTGGTTGGTAACTTGACAACCATGGATATTTCTAGGTCACTGTTTGTCCTGTGATGAGAGATGGGAAAGCCAATAACATCCTTTGGATGTATAAAAGCCTAAGCATGATGGCTTTGTGCTTTAAGGGGAGCCAAGATATAGGGGATCAGAGATTCTTGATCATTACACAGTGATAAGATGCTGGTCTGCAGGACAGGAGACAGAGCAGCTGAGCGACCCTGAAAGGGGGAAGAATATGTCCTGGCACTACCAGTGCCCTTGCTTGAAGGCATGAGGAGATACAAATGCCCTCTCTGGCACTTTCAAACTCTGGGTCTTGTTGATGCCATGTGACATTGGTGCTGGAGCTAAAAATTACCTTGGGAATCTGTCAATCCAGTGCTTTCATGGGCAGATGACGAGGCTCAGAAACACCCTGGGGCTTCCCCAGAGAGGTGGAGACTGGGACAAAACCAAGATCTTAGTTTCGGGACCCCTCAGGCCAGTGGTCTTCTCTGAGCAAGAGAACGTACTATGATTTGGATTCTAGGTGGAGGATGACTATGAAGCAATCGGTGAGTGGTCCTCAGAGAGATGCCAGCAGGACTGATGGAGAGGAGGGAACAAGGTCAGAGGATGAGAAGGAAGCAAAGGAAAAGGCAAAAGAAAGGAGGAAGGGGAGAGGTGGGGAGGGCGCAGGGGAGGTGGAAAGAGCCAAACAAGATTTGCAGTAAATATGAGGGATGCTATGGAAATTACTTTTTGAATGGCGTTTAATTGGTTTATTAGTGTAATTCAGTTGCAGTTTGATTTGATTCAAACCTCTGATGTGTTTGATCTACCACCCACCAAGGGCACTGTCAACCTCTACAAACAGCAACAAATGGCTAGCCTGGAAGGGTGGGATTGGAGGGGAGGGGGCAAAGGTGGGGCTGGGGTGATAGAGGAGCAGGTGTGGAGCTGGAGAGAGGGGACAGGGATGGGGATAGAGGGGAGGGGACAGGGAGGGAGGAAAGGAGAGCAAGAGGAGATGAAGGGAGGACAAAAAAAGGAAGCCTGAGAAAAAGATGAGGCAGGAAAGAGGAAGGAGGAGGGAGGGAGGGAAGGCATAGGAAATGAGTATTAGGAAATAAAGTAAGAAAGCAGGCAGAGGGAGAGGCAGAGTGGACAGAGACTAAAGGGATATAAATACAGACAATAAGGAAAGACCATCTGGGAGGCCAATCAGGTCAGATGCAGAGCAGTAGATGCTGAGAGATGTGAATGTGTGAAAAGAAAGAAAAGGCACAGCAGACTCGAGCATGTGTGTGTGTGTGTGTGTGTGTGTGTGTGAGAGAGAGAGAGAGAGACAGAGACAGAGACAGAGACAGAGACAGAGAGACAGAGACAGAGACTAGATTCTGGGTATCTCCTAGTAATTTTTGTATGGATATAACCTGGATTCCTGATACTAAGGTGTCATTAGGAGCCCACCACCTTCTAGGCTATTGTCCAGTTCCCTTCTGTGTCAGGGAGGCTACCCTTATGGGTGCCAGGGATACTTGATAGAGAAGCTCCCACTGGGTATCTTGGGAGAGTCAGAGGGTGGGACTGAGGAAGCATTCCCAAACTCCAAAGTTCTGAAGATTTTACTTGAAGCCAAACCCTCTTCCTCACCCAGATGGATGAGAATGTAACCAGAGGCAAAGCCATGTGGGCAGCCAGAGGCAACACTACCAAATGTGCTCATCCAGCCCCGGAGGTCCCACTGTAGGCTCTCTGTGGATATTGTGATACAGTTAGTTATACACACAGGATTTATAGCCAGATGTGCAGCATTGGCCAAGTCCTTTTAGCTATCTGAGATCCACTTTCTAGGAAACACTGAATAGGTCGTATCCGGGCTGCTATGAGGAACTGGACAGAACAGGAACTATCTAAAGGAAACTTCCACACACACAACATGTTTGGTAACCATGACATTTCATATTAACAAGAAACAGAAGCTGTGGCCCAGTGGGGGAGTGTCCCTCCTAATTCGTGTCAGAAGCTGGATCCACTAGACAGAGATAGGAGGCTGAGAGCTGGGGAAAGGGATCAGGGGGAAGCAATACATAAGACTGTGGACCCTCGCTCAAATCTCTAGAACCCACGTGAGAGTTAGCACAGAGACGTGAGTCTGTAGATGCCTCTCTGAGAGAAAGAGAGATGGACTAATAATGTACCCAAGGGCTCATTGGACAACCAGTCTAGTCAAAATGTTGAATTCTGGGCTCAGGGAGAGACTGTCTCTGAAATATAAGGTGGGGTTCAGTAAAGGAAGAAATCTAACACCAGCCTCTGGCTTCTAAATGTGTGCAGCAAATGGCAAGTGTGCTGGCAAACACGCGCACACACACACACATGCACACACATGTACACGCCTCCATCATACACACATGCACACCCCCAACACACACACAGGCACAGGCACAGGCACACACATACACACCCCAACACACACACACACAGGCACAGGCACACACATACACACACCCCAACACACATGCACATAGACACACATGCACACACATGCACGCAGACACACATGCACACACTCTACCATGTGTACACACAAATGCACACACATGGACACATAGGCATACACCCCAACACACATATATGCACACACCTCAACACACACATACATATACACACATATGACACACAGACACCCACACATGCACACACCCAAACACAAAAAGACATGCACACACCTCAACACACACACACACATTAAAACACACAGACACACACACACATTCAAACACACAGACACACACACATTCAAACACACAGACACCCACACATGCACACACCCAAACACAAAAAGACATGCACACACCTCAACACACACACACACACACACATGAGCACACAAGAAAAAATCAAGACATTTGCTGGAGATGTTTGAGCCTTTCCTGGAGTCTGAGAAGTGAGTGCAGCCCCTGTGGTTATAAGTGAATGTGAGTCCCATAAACCAGACTTCCTGGGTTCTGATACCAGCCCTGCTAAAGTGTCTTTGAGCCAGTTATTTCTCTTACTGTGTCTCGCATCTGTTCAGTACAAGTGGAGCCAGTGCTACCTTCCTTGGGTTAATCATGATGATCAACAGAAATGTTTACCACGGGATCCAATCCACATCCAAGTCAGATGAACAGCCACTGTCATTATTAAGGTCATCCCTAATTTCAGCTACACAGGGGTAAGGGCAGACAGGGGACATGCCTAGAATACAGGCAGTCAGTGGAAAGCAAGCGGCTGTGTGACCTAACTATGTACCAACTCAGGGCTTCTCCAGGCTCCATCGACCCTGTTCAGGAATCTCCCTGCTCTGTCAAGCTTTACAAGGATGAGACATCACCCCAGCCTTTCTCCACTGCCAACACTGTGTGGTTTGTTCCTTCTGACCTAACCTTCAGCCATGACCTTGTTGGAGATGCCTCCTTTGCAGAAAGTGACAGGGCAGAGGACCATTAATTATCCCTGGACAGGTTCTCAAGGGTGAGAGGTATGAAGCCAGGGGAGGCTTCACCTTCCTGAATGAGCTTCCAGGTGGACAGAGCAAGTCCGACCTGCCAGTCAATGACAGGGCATCTTGCAGTTGCTCTATACATCGAAGCCCATCCAGAGAATCTTGGGGCTGGAAGGGACACCAGAGCTAAGAACTAAGACTGGGAATCTGTGTGTGAATTCCACCTGCCTGAGCGCAAGCTACTTGATTTCTGAGTCCTGGGCTGCTGCAGATTCTGGAAAGACCGTAGTATGATGACTTGGGCTTAGGGGACATCTGAAGGATGAGTCTTATAAGGTTCAATTTGAGCATCATTACCGAGGAGTTTAGGACCAGAGAGGACAGGAAACGTGACCAAGGACACACAGCTGGGCTGGTTTACAACCAAAGCAGAGTATGACCCAGGTCTCACTGAGTGCCTGGAGTGTTACCGGTTCTGTTGCTGTTGTGGTTTGTGTATTTGTTTTTAATGTCGTCATGGTAACTGAACTCTCTGTTACCCAGTCTCCCTTGAAATGCCTGCAAGTCTGGTAACACAGTGTTTCATGTTTGATGTGACTTAGTGTTTGAGTCCCTCTTGGTATCTGAAACTGGTCCTCAATCCCAACATCACCATTCACTTGTCTGGGAACTAACCATGTTCACTTGTCTGGGAACTAACCACATATACATACATGTGTGTGAAATCAGAGTCTTCAGGACCAGGGACAAAAAGCCCAGTTGTACAAGGACAAAGACCCTAAGTCTTAGGGAGCAGGTGGCATTGTGTAAATCCCAGAGCCCACATGTCAAAGATCCTGGAGTGTGGGCTTCCAGAGCAGCAGTGACAGAAAACCATTCTGGAGGGAAGAGTGGGAAAAGGTTCCCCAACCTCGTTTCTCCTTCCCATTCCATCCAGACTCCCGAGGGACCGGACCGTGCTGCCCTCATTGAGGCTGAGACTTCCCCACTCAGTTCTCTGACCCATGCCACTCTCTTCACTGGCACACCTCACTACCACACTGGGAGGCACACTTTGCCAGTTCCCTAGGCATCCTCAACATGGTTCAGGTGACTCCATCCTAGGCTGCTGTAACAGAATGCCACTGGCTAGGTGCAAAGGCATGTTTGCTACTGAGTCAGGATACCAGTGTTACCAGTGTGTCTGGCTTCTTCTTCTTCTTCAACCTCTCGGTGCTGCCGTCCCTCCGGGACTTCACACAAACCCTCACGCATAATCATCGGGACACCAGTCATACTGGAGCACAGTTTGCCTCAATAACCACATGGTCTTATTTTCAAGTACATTCCAATTCTGAGACAGGACTGTAATATTATGGAGGCCACAGTTTATCACACAATAAGCATTAATATAACTACCATTGCTGTTGCTGCTTAGCTCCAATGAGAAGCTGTGTTCTCACGCTGCTCATCTATGAACAATATATACCCCAGAGGGTGAGGATGTGAGCATTGACCCAAATCCTCCTGGCACAATTTGGACACTATTTCTCAGTACAGGTACTAGGGTATTGCCTTGAAGTGAGTCAGACGGCCAATATCCTTGGCATGGCGGGCTTTCTTGAATCTTTGCCGTCCTTCATACAGTCTGGTATCCTTTGAGAAAGGGCCTGCTGGTCATTTGAATGTGCCAGGTGTGGTGCCAGCTGCTGGCGGTGGCGACGGTAAGCAGGATGAAGCTCTGCTTTCAGCTTGCTCTCAGGGATTCTGTCTGGCGCAGCTAATCATGTCAACAAGCCTTCCCGATGCCTCGGTGGGTGTTAATGAAGCCTCCTTTCCAACTCCACTAGCACCTCTGGAGGTGTCTGTAGGAAGCCTTCTCGCTCACTGGAATGCATGTGGTGGGATTTGAAGAAGCCGCATCCCCCCCTTGGGGATCTGTCTTGTTCAGCCTGCAGTCTTAAAAGCACACAATGCTTTGTATTTTGGCTTACTTGGTAACATCCGCTAGTGTGCTAAACACAAGAGCTGCCGCGTGTCTTGTTAGTGGCTTTTTGATTGCCATATAGTAACTGCTTAATTAAAATTTGGGTGTTGCATGCATGGTTATGGTTTGGGTTAAATACATGGTATTTAAAGCATTTATTTAGAACTATGTTATCCAATTCATTACCTGTAGGCACCGGCAAATTGTCTGTCTGTCTGTCTATCTATCTATCTATCTATCTATCTACTTATCTATCTCTGATAGATATATGATATCTATCTATATGATATATAGGTATAGGTGATATATATATCAGAATTGATTCCTGATGTGTATTTTTTTTATTGTTACATTATTATTTTTAAAAAGAGACACGGTGATTCCCACCACCACCACAGCCACATTTCAGCTACTCACTGGCTGTTTATGGCTACCATATTGGAGAACACAGACCAGTGCATACGGTGCCATTACCACAGAAAGATGGATCTAGAACAATGGTTCTTGGCTGGGAACGATTTTATTCTCAGCCACTTGACAGTGTTCAAGGATGATTTTGGTTCTCGGGGCTGGAGATTTGCTACAGGCATCTGGTGAATAAAGGCTGGGAAGGGCTTCTGTAAGATTCAGTATACAGGGTAGAATCTCCAGACAAAAACTGACAAGGTTGAGAACTGATGATTTCCATGGTCTGTCTCCAGGAAGGTAGGTCCACGGGATTTCTAACTGTGGCAGTTTACAAATAAGGAGATTGGGATGCTGTGGGTGGCAGCTCACATATCAACAGTCCAGGGTGCTTCAAGGAGAGCTCTTATTCTCCCGTGCAGCGCCCCAAGCCTTAGGGGATCACTGGGGCCACAGACTCTCTATTCTCCAGAAAAAGGAGAGATGTGTGTCAGGAGGCCCAGAAGTGAAGCTGGTGTGTGTAAGTCATGGGAAAGCTGGTTCATCTCATGCCAGGGGGAAACTGGCTACAGTTGGCTCAAAGTGGAGGGGAGGAGTTCCTTCTCACTGAAGGTTTCCAGAGCCGTGCTCCCTGAGGGTGCTCCCCATGGGCACATGGAGTGTCGACTATCCACTAGACAGGGAACAAAAATTCTATAATCTTGGGTTTGTTGTTGTTGTTGTTGTTATTTTGTTTTGTTTTGTTTTTTTGAAAGCCAGTGAAAGGTATTTCCATCCCGACTTCCAAAGTGCACTAACCCATGAAAAACTCCAACAAGCACAGAAATCAATGTGCCTGTTTATTGTTTAATTTGTTATTTCTTGGTGTCCTCCAGGTATACAGCCCACACCCTTGGTGCACGGTGGAGGGACATTACATATGGCAGAACCTGTGTCTAGTGGAACATGGTTTGAAATTTTCTACCTCACAGTATAGTCAGATGTGGAATATAATCTGTGAGTCTAATAGTCTCTATGTACCCCCACCTCTCAAGCCCCCCACCCTGTACTTTTGTGGCATCAACATGATCAAGGACAAGGCATGGTGTTGAGAAGGGACAGAGAGGGTGCCTGGCTTTGGACCAAGTGAGTTAGCCATAGACATACATGAGCATGTGCTTTTTTAGAGCTTGGGCAATCTCTGTGTGTGTGTGGTTTTTCCTTTTTCTGGTTCCTGGAAGATGGTTAGGATGGGTGCAAATCTTTCTCTTCAGGAGTCTGAATCATGTGCAGCATGTGCTTGATTCTCCTGCCTGATACCACACTCCCAAGGAGAATTACATCACCTACCTTGTTTAGAGGAGTCACCATGACAACCGGCACTGCTCTTGTTGTGTGGATACAGATGGCTCCTGTGGAGCAGGGGATGGGAGCTGGCATACCCGGAAGAGAGGGATGAGGTTTTAGCTTTCCGATGTGTCTGTCTGGTGACAAGAGTCTCTGAGAATATAGTTCAGGGTTTCTTAGACTTACCTAAAGAAAGACCCACAAGATCTCTCCTCCTCCTCCTCCTCCTCCTGTTCTCTCCCCTGTGTGTGTGTGTGTGTGTGTGTGTGTGTGTGTGTGTATTTAGCTTAATCTCAACCAAATCCCAACATAGGGATTATTTAGGATTTCAAAGGAAGGAGAGAGAGAGAGGGGGAGACAGAGAGAGACAGAGACAGAGAGAGACAGAGACAGAGACAGAGACACAGAGGGAGACAGAGAGAGACAGAGAGCATAGCAAGAATCCAACAGGATAAAAGATGGGGAGAGAGAGAGAGAGAGAGAGAGAGAGAGAGAGAGAGAGAGAGAGAGAGAGAGAGAGAGAAATAGATAGACAGATAGACAGGTAGACAGGTAGATAGAGAGATGATAGACAGACAGATTTGGGGTTCAGCATTTTCCAAAGTTAGGGGTCCACTGTGTGCATGGAGAGATTTTTGTGTGACTCTATAAACACAAGTAAGAACACCAAGGGCCCACAGGAGAAGAGGAGAGTTCTGTCTTGGTTCACTTTCCTGATTGGTGGCGTTCATTCCATTTTTGCTGTTAAGGCCTCTCAACACCTGCTCATCCTTTATTAACAGAAGGGAGAGCAGGTGTCAGGCCTAAGCCTAGGGCAGGCAGCTGCTAGAGCTGGAATTTCATGACTCCCCTTTGTCTTCCTACTCTCTGTCTCTCAAGGCTGTCTACCCGCTCTGCGAATGAGGTGTCCCTTTCCCATTTACAACGGTGATAAGAAGTTTCCTCTTTAATTAAATCTCTTGGGTTCAAAAAGCAACTAAATCTTGAGAATAACCATAAGCAAGTGGAAGTGTGAGGAGCTTGCGTGGGCAGGAACCGAGCTCAGTCTGTGAGTGGCCGAGACAAGGGAAGGGGAGGGAGGGGGTTGGTATGACACGGGAAGATGTGTGTTGTGCTGTGGCCTCTGCCTGGTTCAGGCTCATTGTCAATCAGTGGGGACAACAAGTATCTCTGTGTACATAGTGAGTGTGAGATGACCCTACAGGATCCGTAACAGAGCTAAGTGAGTGGCAATCCTCCGAGTGTATGTTTAACAACGAGCACCTAGATTTGCACACATGCTACCTCAGAGAGTCCCAAATTGGTGGAGAATAAAATCAACTTGTTTGTGAACAGTTGTGTCCCCTGAGTTCTTACTGTCAGCTGTCATCGCCTTGGGCATGTATGATCTCATTTAAAGTCCCCCTTAGTCCAGTGATTCAGGGGCTGTTCTTATAGTACCATATAGAGCCACAGGGAGGAAGAGCGACCTACCAAGAATCTCAGACTGGAGAAAGTCAACAGACAAGCCATAAACCCGACTCCCATACCCATCTGCAAGCTGCTCTCAAACACAGCAGGCTTGTGCTTCCCAAACTCACAGTAACATTTTATGGTTAATGATGAGGGTTAATTGTTCGGTAAGCGTTCGATGGTTAGGACCTGGGGAGATGTCAGCAAAGCGCCCGAGTTTGGATGCCCGGCACTGAGGAAAAGAGTTGGGCGTGGCAGCTTGTGTTGAAATCTCAACACAGAGATGCAGAGATAGCATAGTCTCTGAGGCTTCTTGGTGTGCCAGTCCAGCCAATTCAGTGACAGGTCGTGCACCAGAAAACAAGGTAGATAAGCGGTCAAAGAAGACTTCTGAATTCAACCTCTGGCCTCTGTACTGTTCATGCATATACATGCATGCATATAATACACACACACACACACACACACAGTTCATTTATTTAGAAAGAATACCAACCACACCAGTGGCTTCAGTGTTGATTCTCATATGCGAGATACCTACCGGCTTCAGGTCCAGCTGGATCCAGGAGCTCATTCAACCCTGTCTGCTTCCCAACTCATGTTCTGTATGGCACTGATGCCAACCTCAGGTAACCTCTCCAACTCCGGTGACAAGAAAGTTTCCAGAGCTCCGCAGTCTTGTCTTTGGAAGCCTCTACCAAAGAACATCCCACCCTTCTCTCTCTGCTCATTCTCCCTTGGTTAAGCACCTGCCTATGAACCTGTCACTGTGGCCAGGGGAATGGGATGATTTCATGGCCAGGACCAGATCTGATGTTCATAGGAGCCAGAGGACAACTCCATGTGCCTGTCTGAGCCAGATGCACAGAGAGTATAAGTGTCTAGTTTTCATCCTTTGAGAGAGAAGGGATTCTCAGCCCTGTGGACTCTGCAGTGAAGACATGTCTATAATCTTCATGGAGTGGGATTCCTCTATTGCCCTGTGGATCTCAGGGTCTTGGATGTAGCATGAAGCACTGGCTTCCTCACCAAACACATGGTATCTGACACCTGGCACCTGGCCTTCCCTAGACAACTGGCAGGACCATCCTAAAGATTATAGTCAAGAGTGTTATTTACAAGTGGAATTAACATTGTAGCTCTTTGTCCCTTTCTGGACTTCTGTAGACACACATATTTGGGTCCAGAATCCTTACCCAAGTGACTAGGGATGCTCTTAAAATCAGAACTTCGTCCTTCCCAGCTAAATTTAAGACCTGACTTTATCACCCACCTCCACATCCTAAGAGTGCAGTCTGGCTGTGCTGTGGGCTCAAGAGCAGCCTCAGCATTGCCAAGCTGAGTATTAAACACGCTGCTTCACGTGTTTGTCCCACGGTCCTGTTCTGTCATGCGCGATATGAAGAAGTGGGTGAACCACAAGACAAATGTCCTGGTGTCTGTGGAGAGCTGAGTCTCACACCTGCAGGACACTGATAACCCACTTAACCTCTCTGAGTGTCGGTTTCTTCATAGGCTTCATCACAGCCATGATTAAATTATCGGAGCAATGTGTGTAAGGCACCAGCACAAGGTTTCACAGCAGGCGCTGATGCTGTACCCTCTCCTTCCAGGACTCATATTGTCACACTTACAATGGCGCTACCTTCTTGCCTGGAGCCATAGAGGGGCATCCCTTGGCTTCCAGAAACTGCAGGCTCTCTGGGTCTCTTGTCTCTTCAGATCTTCTCTACACACCCAGGCTACAAACTGCTGGCTGATATGTCCTGAAATAACTATTCTTCCGGCCAAACCCCCTCCCAGCCTCCCTCCCACCAGGCCTGGAATAGCCTCATACATCATGGTTCTGTACAGCCTGCAGGAAGTTCCCTCCCCTTTGATAATAGCTCAGCTCTGTCTGAATGCTGGCACGAACCGTGGCCTGCAGTGCCTGGTGCAGCCAGAGCGAAGCCTAGGTATGCTCCACGGTCATGAAGAGATGCTCTGTGCAAGGAGTTGCCACTGTCTTTAGACGTGGTTAAGGCGGCGTGGTGAGATAAATAATGCTGTCTTATCTTGTGGATGGAGGAAACCCAAAGACTAATGAGAGGCTGTAGGTTGTTAGCATTCTCCTGTGGTTTTAAGGTTTGTTAAAGGAGTGCTCTCTCTCTCTCTCTCTCTCTCTCTCTCTCTCTCTCTCTCTCTCTCTCTCTCTGCCTCCCTCCCTCCCTCCCTCTCTCTCTCTCTCTGCCTCCCTCCCTCCCTCCCTCTCTCTCTCTTTCTCTGCCTCCCTCCCTCCCTCCCTCCCTCTCTCTCTCTCTCTCTCTCTCTCTCTCTCTCTCTCTCTGCCTCCCTCCCTCTCTCTCTCTCTCTCTCTCTCTCTCTCTCTCTCTCTCTCTCTCTCTCTCTCTCTCTCTCTTTCTCTCTCTCTCTCTCTCTTACCTGGAATCCTATACTTTCTGTGGTTGCTCTGCTAGCCTTGCAGGAGCTGACCCCGCCCACTCCACTCACCTCTACCTTTCATTTCCTTTCTCACTTCAGGCCCCCATGAATTCTCTCCACCCACTAAGGTCTCTGCCCAGTCTTTTCCCCCTTTGCACTGGACTGCTCTGCAGGGCCCAAGTGCGTTACCTAACCCCCTCTGTTCCCTCCTACTGTTTAGAGCCCCAGAAAGCCTCTTTCAGCCGTGCCTCCGCTTCTTCTATATCCCAGATTGTAATTCCATATCTTCTTCTTTGCAACACTTATCTCTTTAATGTCTGCCTCCCACACCAAATTTTGACATCTCTTGTTGGTCATGTTTACTAAGATTTATCTACACTCCACGATGGTTGCTGTTCCGTAAGAGGCACCCGACACGCACTTCTGCGGAAAAGGTGGCTCCACAGCAGCGAGCGGGCATCAGCCTGCTCACAGAACAGCATCTCTCCCATTTGTCACATCTTTAAGTACAAAATACCAAGAGATCCCCCGTGGTCATGCTCAAGTCTCTCCACACAAACGGAACTGAAAGTCCAGGTCCTGACTTCTTAGATTTAGTATTTTGTGTCTCTCCCAGCTGCTTTTAAGGGTGAAGACACAAAATCTTGGTGATGCCTGTTTTTTTTTGTTTTTCCTTAGAAAATTAAGCCTTTAGGCTGATTCTTGAGAAGGGCGGGCAGTCGTGGGGGAGTAGTATGGGGAATGGTGACCCAAGAGAAGGCAGCAGAAGGTCCAAAGTATGTAACTGCATAGCAAGCTCAGGGCATAAAGATCTCTCCAATTTCCTATTTGTCTGCCTGTTTATGCATACCACACTTCTTTGGTATCCACGGTGTATAAGACATTTCAAAGGTCACCAGAAGTCAATAGATAAATGATGCTTGAGCCATCAATAATGCTTTAAAGTTTTATATTTAATAATTTATATATGCTTGTTTCTTTATAGGTATGGTCTCATGTAGCCCAGGCTACCCTTGATCTTGCTATGTAGCTGAGGATAGCCTTGAGCTTCTGAGATGCCCCCCTCCCCCTTCCTTCACCTCCCAGGTACAAGGACCACAGATATGAGCCACTACACCCATTTAATGTAGTGTGGGGACCATACCCAGGGCGTTGTGCATGCCAGGCAAGCATTCTACCTGGCGAGCTAAATTTCCCAGCTCTCAACAAATATTAATGGCAAACTAGTTACTAGCTATAGCATCAACAGTAGTTGATCTTTACTGAGCCTGTATCGAGTCCCAGGCACTCAGTCCTGTGAAATACCCAAATCACTTTTACCCATCACAACAGTGAGATGGGCACACCCTGGGCCTGGCACAGGATTTATAACTCTTACAGAGGGCTAGATGGAGGCTTAACATACTAGATAATGTTCCCAGGTTGCCGAGGTGGCGGGTGATAAAGCTAGTCAGGCAGTCTGAAGCAAAAGTTCAAGTTCACAGCCCACTGGTAATCAGCTTGTCTCCAGAGGAGCCATTATCCTCTAGAACATTTGTCAGAAATCTCCCCCTCCCATGTGCCTCCTTTCCCCTTGGACTCAGAGATTCCCAGGGGCACACTTGGCCACCTCCCTCCTCCTGTTCCTCCCTCCATGTACCTTCTTTATCCCAGAACCCACAGTTCCTTCACCCTTCACCTTCCTTTAGGATGTCCCTAGTAGAGAGGCTTTGAGGACCCCCCAACCTTGGCAGAGCTGGGGAAGAGCGTTGCCTTGAGCTCCTGCGGTGATGTTTCCCTAGACCGAAGCTATTTGGCTGAAGGTTCTGCTCAGCTCTGTCCATGTGTAGCCAACTCAGGACCAGGGAGCAGCAGAGCAGACATCTGGCTTTAACAGGGACTCATCCACCTGGAAGCTGCTTCTATTCTGGTCTTGGCTTTACTCTATCAATTAAATGTCCCCTTCTCTGTTTACACTCTTATCTTCAACATCATATTCAGTCCCTTGCCAGCTGTTAAAGAGGCTTCAGGGAGTGTTTTTTCCATTCATTCATCCATACATCCATCCATTCATCCATTTATCCATCCATCCATCCATCCATCCTACTCATCCTCTGTGGCAGACACTGAGCTAGTTAGACACAGCTACTAGATACAAACTTACCTTTGTATCCTTTCCTCTGTGGCAGTCCCTGTTCTAGCTAGAAATACCTACTAGATACAAACTTAACTTATATGCTAAGGCAACAGCAGCTCTGAATTGATCCAAGACATGAGGACCAGCTAACAGAGGGGCTGGTCGTTCTGATAAACGACGAGATAAGAAAGCAGGAGAGATGGGGAGTATTCAGGTATGTGTAAAGACCAAGATGAGAAGCTAGCTGACCTACACAGAGAAATGTTACCATGAACATACTGAGCGTAGAGTCAGCAACCACAAGGGAGCATGGTGGACAAGAAGGCATCAGTATGCAACATAGGAAGCTTATATATTTCCTAGAGGCCATGCGAGGAGGGCACAGAAGGTATCGGACAGTCACACCATCTTTATGTGACATGTCGCTGGCTCTCGATCGCTTTCTTATAACATTTGACTAGGCAGATCTTCATTTACTGTCAGCCCAGGATGGCCCATTACCAGAAGAGTCCAGATTCTATGACTGAAGTGTTCAGAATCTCTGGGGGAAAAGAGAGCATCAGGCTCCTTTATGTCAAATGTCAGGTTGTCTGTTGACCAGCACATACCCTAAGCCAAGCTCCTGGGTGCTGAGTAGCCAACCATGGCTAGCAGCATAAAGAGTGACCTCTAGGGTGGGAGTTATGAAGTCTGGTCAAGGCATACTCTTGAATGTCACATGACTTTGTGAATGTTTAACCATTTACAAGCCCCAGTCTCTCCATTTATGGCATGAAGATATCAGAGGCTCATCAACAGTTGATGTCCTGTGGGTATTATGTGTATCTAAAATCAAGGTATTGTCCAGGAAGATGCAGGCCTGAAAACAAAATGTATGTCAATACAAGATACAAAAACAAAAACCAACAATAAAACCTTTTCTTGGACTTATCCACTTTGGTAGACAGGTACACACAAATAAAATAAAATGAAATTTATCAAGTGAGTCAGACCCAAAGGTGTGGATATTGATATGTCACTCCAAGCCATGGTACAGAATGTCCATAAGTATCTTATCTTCAGTGTATCTATACAAGCATTCTTAAATGTATGTGGTATAACATTTTGTGCATGTCATCACATATATGCAAAACACACACACACACACACTTCCTTTTTCTTCCCCCAGGGCCATTCTGCATCAAGTGTTTTTGCAGGAACACGAGACATCCCTCATTATCAGTAACTTCTTTGACCAGACTTCCTCCTGGGCAGGGCTCACAGGAACATGAGCATGAGAGCAGGCACTTGAGCTTGTGGTAATCAGATCCCCATTCTGTCTTCAGCCTTGGAGGCTCGCCCACTGTGCCACGTCCACCGGTGTTTACGCTGTAAGTTCTGGAAGGACACAGTGACCCCTAAAGCCAGCCTTTTAGCATGAGATCAGCTTGCGCCTCCTCTTGTGATACATCTTATCAACTTAACTCACCCTGTGGGATGGAATAGAGGGGCGTAGTCCTCACCTGCTAATCATCCGGTCACTAGTGATTTTGGTGTAAGGATGGTGCTCTGCATCTAGAGATGGATCAGTGGGTAAGAGTGCTTGCCAACCAAGCATAAGGACCTTAAGTTCAATTCCCCAATACCCACATTAAAGTCAAGCATAGCCTCTCATGCCTGTAATGCCCATACTGGAGAGCAGAGACAGGTCTTAGATGCAAGCTTGCCAACCAGTCTCTCTGAAATAGGAAGCTTTGGGTTCAATAAGAGACTCTGTAGTATAAATAAGGTATAGAGTAGTATAGGAAGATATCAAATGTCCTCTTTTGACCTCTTCATATAGAGATGGGTGCATGCCCTTGGCCATTTACATGCATTTGTCACACAAATACCATAGCATACACCACACCACACACACATTAAATCAATCAATTAATTAAAAATCACAAGGGAGTCCCATGCTCAGCCATTTTCCTGTTTTATCTTTTAAGATATCTTATATCCCAATTTCTTCTGGGTACGGCTATTGTCTTCTTGAACTGCTTGTGTGTGAGTGTGTGTGTGAGTGTGTGTATGTGAGTGTGGGAATGTGGATAAGTGTGTATATGTGACTGTGTATGTAAATGTGTGTATGTGTGTGAGTATGTGAGTGTGTGAATGTGTATGAGTGTGTATGTGTGAGAGCGTGTGTGAGTGTATATGCTTATGCAGGCACATGGCAGAGATTCAGTGGCAGAAAAGACCTTGAAGATTGAGGGAATGTATAATGTAAAGGAAACCACCACCCTGTCAAGCCTCAGACCGAAAATCCTTTCAAGATGGACACAAAAATAGCAACACTTCCTGCATGTTAATTAACCTGTTCCAAGGGTAGAGGCAGAGTGTCCTTGAGATGTGGAGGTTAGCGATGGGGAAAGGTGTCTCCCTGCTTGAGTGCACTTGGTGTGTAAGTCTTCCCTGGGAACCTCCAGGACTAGGCTGATTCCTGGTTCAGCACCGCGGACAGTGGCTCAGGCTGCAGAACCCAGGCTACAAATGTGGCCACCCTTACCTGTTGTACTTCTGGGCTTCTGGGGTTCCATCACTGTGCACGTGTCTCTCTCTTTGTGAGAGACGTGTGTTGCTGAAAAGCCACCTGCGAATCTCCAATGTAGAAAGTGATCAACTCAGAGTGCATTCATTCATTTCCAGCAGTCTAAGGCAAGATGGAGTAGCAGTCTTGAAACATCGAATTACACGGTGGCTAAGAGCCTCGTTGGCACACACGAGGTTTAAAGGCACTTTTGGCTGGCACTGGGGGCTGAATAATTCTCGCTTTTCGGGGTGGTGTGTGTGGGGTCATCGTGTGTGTTGTAGAGTAGCACATAAAGTATCTGGGGGGCTGTAACTGCCATGTGCCTGTCACACCACACAGGATGTCTCAAAACATTGCTCACTTCCCTTCGGAGACAGAATCCCTGACTGTTAAGAGCATGTGGGATGGACAGATTGGGGGTGAATCCTGCTCTGACACATAGTAACAGCTCTGGAGAGTGTCTTACCTCATCTGTGGTTCTGACTTTTTTTAATGGTTCTCAACACTGAGACAACTCTAGCATTGCCTTAGCATCAGAACTGATGCGAATATTTTTGTTGAAGTACTTAGCATGGCACTAGGCTCTCAGTAGATGTCAATGTCACCAGTGAGGTTCCTCTCTCCAGTATCATCATCACCAGATCAGCCACTTAACTCTTAAGGATAAACTCCACATTTTTAAATAACTCATTTGGTAAACTTTTATGGTGGACTGAGGAGGTAGCTCTGTTGGGGAGGGGGAATACTTTCAAACTGAGAGAAGCCATTAGGACTCAGGTTCTACTCCCATCATCCTTATACAAAGCCAGGCACACTGATGCGTGCTCATAATCCCAGAACTGTGGAGGCAAAGATGGGAGGATCTCTGGGGATTGCTGGTCAACCTGGCTAGCCTCCTTAATGAGGGAGAGACCCTGTCTCCAAAATAAGATGGAAAACTCCCAAGACACAACATCTGTGGTTGACCTCTGGCTTCCACATGCAAACACTGCACACACATACCACATACACACACACTCACACACACTTATACACACACCATGCATGCACACACAACATACAGACAGACACACACACACACACACACACACACACACACACATACATACCACACACCATACATTCTCATATTCTCTTTCTCTCTCTCTCTCTCTCTCTCTCTCTCTCTCTCTCTCTCTCTCTCTCTCTGTCTCTCTCTGTCTCTCTCTGTCTCTCTCTCTCTCTCTCTCTCTCTCTCTCTCTCTCTCTCTCTCTCACACACACACACACAAGAAAGATGAGACAAGAAGACATTACTAGTCTCTCACAAACACTTATCAATCTGACAGGCAACAGAGCTTCAGAGAGGGACAAGACACAGGCTCGGGACCCAAATCTGGAAGTGCCAGCCTTAACCTGGTGGTTGTTTGAAAGGTGCATAGACTATGCCCTGTGTATTTGTTTGGATAACCTTGGCTTGCAACAGTAACAGCCAGACACCAACTGTCAGAGATTTAAACTAACCATAGTTACTTTCCTGGTGTGTTCTTTGTGTCCATCACAAACCAAACGTGGGTTCTGCTTTGTGTTGTCTTCTCTCAAGGGTCCTCACTGACTGAAACTCAACATCTGTACTCTGTGCAGTTACTGGATCACGGAGGAGAGAAAATGGCTGACTGCATGCCAGCCTTTAAGTCTTCCATCCAGTACTTACACATACTGATTCCATTTCCACCTCTTTAAAGAATGCCATGGCCTCATGAGTGGGTGGAAGACAGCCCTACTGTGTGCCTGGAGGGAGATGTATCCTATGGATTAGCCACACTAATACTTTCCTTGGAGCCACCACAGTGCCTTCATTTTGCTGGAATGATGGGCTGCATGCTGAAATCACCACAAGAAAAGCCTGAGCCTTTCAAGGGGAAAGGCAGCAGAGAAACACCACACATCTTATTATCTTACAAAAATAATTAGCAAGGAAATTTTAATAGGAGCAGGATGAGACCAACTCCACTAATTTCCAACTAAAACTGTACTAATTCACATCAAGGCTCCATTGGCCATTTCATTTTGGCTTCCAGGGGCCCCTATTATTAATTCATCTCTAAAGCGATCTCTCTCATTCCCAAGGGGTACATCTTAGTAACTACGTGCTTACAATACTCTATTTGATTAAAATTTAACAAGCTATGTTATTGGCAAATAAACTATTTACTTCGGTGCTGTTGCCAATGCCAAAAGGAATGTTTCAAACAAAGGGATGGATTTGACACACTAAAGAGACTGTCATTCATAATTTACAGTGGCCCCAAACCTCTGCACATACATATTTTTTCCAGTGGTGGCATCGGGGAGTGTAAAGAAGCAGAAAAGTCTGCCAAAGTTTTCTGGTTTCCCCCTTATGGAAAGACAGGAAACAGAGAAATTGAGTTTAGTTTGTGGAATGGTATGGGGGGAGGGCAATGGGAAAAACAAGACAAATAAAAACAAACAGAAAGCAACTACCTATTGCAAGCCATTTACTGGTGTGACCTCTTAGAAGCCACCCGATCTTCTTGAGGTTCTTTCTTTCTTTCTTTCTTTCAAAATGGAGCTAATAGCAACTTGCTTATTTAAAGCATGGTGTTCTGTCAGGATATAGAGAGGGGGTAAGATAGAAATGTGCTTTGAATCACTAGAAGGTCTCTTATAAATGTTATGCTTCTCTGCCTTGATCCTCACACTCAGCACCGATCTGTCTGGCAGAAAGTGCATCTAATTAAAGAAATAAGGATTTCCGCCCCTCATCTCATTTTAGGCATGTATTCTCAGGGGAGGCATCAACAAAGTGTTGTTTTAGTGAAAGAGGATCTGAACAAGTTTTCCTATTAACAATTCAGTCCTGTATTCCAGTATCAGGCAAGAGTTATCCGATCTTTATCTACTATACCAAGGATCATCCTAACTCCTTTGTAAGTGTGTATAAAGATACTCATATTATGTAGTATCTGACAACTAACGTTGAGTGTTAACATTTTCATTTTCTAGAAAAGGAAACCGAGACTCATAGGAAGAGGCTACTCATCCAGTGTCACCCACTACAGCCTGGGTTTAGCCAGCAGTGAGATGCTATGGTGACAGAGTCTCAACTCTTAACCACCTCTCTTCTTTGGTTCTTGTTTTGGTTCAGGATGCTCCATTCTGATATGCCTTCTGGCCACTTCTGTGAGAGGTGTGAATAGTTCTGAGATAATTAGGTCTCCTGGCTGGAAAATGGAAACATCAGCCAACACAAAGATTCAGATGCTAGGTCTACTTGACTGAGAAAATTTGTCGTTGAGCATCCTTGTACTTGAGACAGTTTATAGTCAAGAGTGAAGCTCCGGAAAACGCTGGGTTATGTGGTTGGATGGACAGATGTGTGGGTGAGAGGGTAGATTGATAGATGGGTAGATAGGTAAAGTGATGGATGGATGGATGGACAGACAGACAGAAAGGTATGTGGATGGATGGATAGATGGATGGATGGATGGATGTGTATATGGATTGATGGATGAATGGGTGGGTGGATGGATGGGTGGGAGGATGGATGGATAGATGTGTAGATGGGTGTATGGATGGGTGCATGGGTGGGTGCATGGGTGGATGGATGGGTGTATGGATTGATGGATGAATGGGTGGGTGTATGGATGGGTGGATGAATGGATGGATGGATGGATGTGTAGATGGGTGTATGAATGGGTGGGCTAATACATTTATCAGTAGGTGGGATAAGTGAAGATAGGTTGAAGAACTGGATAGATGAATTTAAAAAGGATTTTCCTACTTAATGGATGGATCAAAAGGACAGGCTGATTTAGCATCTGTAAAGTAAGAGGCTCCAATTCTTGTCTGCCTTTGATGTCTTGCTTGACAAATCCAACCCTTCCACGTGTGCTACCAAGTCTTGTTATTATTCACCAGCATCGCCTCCATGTCACTGCCATGGCTCCAGGCTCTGAGTGCTCATTAAGAGACTGTTTTTCCTCTCATCTGAATGCGTCATTGCCCTAGTACAAGTTCAAGCTTTTGTCCCGATGATAGTAACAGCAACTGTGATTTACCGAGTCTCCTTGAGTACAGGAATAAGGCTGCTACCTGACTTACTGAAGTACATAGCCAACTAACAATGTTCATGTGACCACCCTTTTTGCAGACAAAAGGATGCTCCAGAGATCATCCTATTCTAACTGGGTTAAATAGGGATAGAAACTGGGTTCAGCTCAAGGGAGTATGGCTACAATTTTGGATGGCTTTTCCTCTCTGCTATTGGCTCAGAAATGAGCTCCCAGAGACCACGGAATCAGCATCATCTGGAGGCTTGTTAGAGATGCAAATGGTTGGGTCTCAGCCCAGGTGTACCGATCCAGCCTGGCAATCTGTCCCACAGGCCTGGCAGGTGCATCTATGCCCCCTCCAGCTCGGGAATCACTGTGTTCATCTAGAACCCTGGCCTCCTCGGGTCTTGGAGAGGTGCGTACATGAAGCCACCCACGTCCTTCACTGTGTGCTTTGGACCAGCTGCACCCATGGGGCTGGGTAGAAACTTCTACCAGAAGTAAGTCATCAGGTCCTCTCTCTTCATCCACAGAATCGGTGTGAGGGTCTTCTGGTCTCCTTCCAGTTGGATTTGCCATACAGCACTGAACACACACACACACACACACACACAAAACACTCTCACACACACACATGTATACATGTGTGCACAGGTGGGGAGGCAAAGGCACACACACGTGTGCATACAGACACATACATACACACACAGTAAAGCCTGAAGAGCCATTCTAAAAGTGGATCTAATCATGCCTATTTCCTGTTCAATAACCATAAACGGTTTCCTATTTCTCTCAACATGATGGCCAAATATGAGGTTCTGCAATCCAATCTGCTCTCTCTCTCTCTTTCTCTCTCTCTCTCTCTCTCTCTCTCTCTCTCTCTCTCTCTCTCTCTCTCTCTCTCTCTCTCTCTCTCTCCCTGCCCCACTCTGACATCCACCTGCCCTGTCTGTATTCCTTGCTAGTTCTGCTGCATATGCATGCAAATGCTTGTCCTTTCTCGTGTCTCGTGGATGGTAGCCCTCAGGAGCACAGAACCAGGATGCTCGCCTTGATGTCTTACACCTAGTTCTTAATGTGACACATGCTTGACACATATTAGGCATCTTGATTTAGTTTCCTGCTAGTGTGATTAAAATCCTGAGACCAAAAAAGGTTTGAAGGAAAAAAGGCAGCAGGAGCTTGAGTGGTCACATGACAACCACGCTCAGGAAGTATGAGCTGGTCACATGACAACCACACTCAGGAAGAAGACAGGAATGAATGGCATTTTATCAGCTTCTGCTTCCATTTCTATATAAGCCAGGATCTCCTGGTCGGGGAATGGTCTGGCCCACAATTCCAATAGGTCTTCCCACATCCATTAATATGACAATTCCTCAAAAACTCTGTCATAGGTTAACCTTAATCTAGACAATCCCTCACAGGTACATGAGAGTCCATCTCTCAAGTGATGCCAGGTTCCGTTAAGTTGGCAATTAGCATCCATGTCACAGAAGATGCCCAGTAAACAGCCATAAAAATAATGTCTAGAAACCCAGGGCTTTTACTAGACACCAAATTGGAATGGCCCCTGTGTGGTTTTAACCTTAGGCCTCTAGGTGGTTTTATGAGGCTATCAGATCAGAACGTAAACTCTTAAAGATAAAAAGCCTGCATATGACTCACCTCCTCCAACTCCCACACTTGTGTATGTGATTTCATCTCCCCATCTCTCCGTACCTCGCTTACCTGCAATATGGTGGTGATACAGTAGCTGGGAGGGCTAAGTGCATCAATGTATCAATTTGTTACTCTTCTGCCTGGGGGTTCTAAGAAGCTAGGCATCCTTATTAAGTCTGGCCCTGCAGCTCACTGCCTGCTCCTTGAGCTTCTGGTGACTCATACCTTACACAGCAGATGTGCTTCAGGGATGTTCAAATGAGGACACAGCTTAGAATCATGGTAGAGTAACCTGGTGTTTAAGCTTCAGACTCCAGGCTCAGTCTTGAAAAGGCCTGGCTCTTCTGCCCTCCAACTGTGAGGAGGCACGGTGTGTGTGTGTGTTCCACATGTTTCCGACTCCCCCCACCCCCATGCCTCCATTCTGCCATCTGAAATCCAGCTATGCCAACAGAGGGCCGGATGTCACAGTTCTGACAAAGGCCAGATGTGCCACGTGGAGCACAGAAGCCACGTGTAGCTTGAGCTGGCAAGCGGAATTTGCTACAAACCTGTCAGTTGTCAACTTTGTCACAAACATCACCATGGTGGTGACCCTGCGGGAGCTGAAAATAAAGATGGAGATACCTCAGGCTTTGTGCACAGTGCCTCTGCCTTGGGCAAATCCTCTCTCATAGTCCTTCCTAGTCCCCTGAACACTCCTCTTTTTGTGTCTGTGCAAAATCACCTCCTGGTGCCCTTTGTCCCATGGCTTTGGGGGTCTCTAGTGTGATCTCCCCACTGGGCTTCACCTTCTGTATGCTACAGAAGGATGCACATGCTTAGAACGGACACTTCCCAGTCCCCTGCCACGGAGGTGCTGGGCACTGCTGATGATATCCGAAGCCCTGAGATATAGCTGAGTTTGTTCCTGTTAATTGATCCGAAAGTGGAGGTGAAGAAACAGAAAGGAGGGGGGCTAAAAGGAAAAGCAAACAAGGTCTGGAGTGTGGAAGGAGCTGCCAGAAATAGTCACTGAGGTGGGGAGCGAGAAGAGGGATGATCTGGGTGTCTTTGGTTCATATTTAAGGCTCTTTCTCGAAGGGGTATGTTCATACCTTTCTTGATAGCACTGGATAAGTTGGAATTTGGGGGTGTCTTGCTTTAAAAAAAAAGAGCAAAGGAAATAATTGCAAATATCTGAGAGGCAAAATCAGGGAAAGAGCTATGGGGCTTCGGGAGCTATCCTTGAGGGAAGTTCAAGGTGAAATAAAAATAGAAGCAGGAGAGTGTCCCAAATAGCAGGGGAGTCAACGTTTAGAGGACCGCAAGGCAGAGCAGGTGAAAGAAAGAGACCTCCTGAGCTTGTTCCCACCCATGGCTGGCTGGGCGTGGGGAGCCCCCACAGAGCTCCCCATAAATATAGCTGCTGGTACCTGCCACCCAAGCCTGACAGCCTGAATTCAATTCCTGGGCCCCACATGATAGAAGAAGGGAGCTGACTCACAAATTGTCCTCTGACTACCACACCTGCAGCACGGCACATGCAACATCGCTCGCACGCACAAACGTAAATATATACGTACACACGCACGCATGCACGCACACTCGCGCTCACGCAGCAGGTCGTACACTTGCTGGCCCGCATCCATGGACGCTTCCCCCCACCCCCGCATACACGCATGCTCCCACTCACGCAGCACAAACACTCGCTGGCCCGCACCCATGGACGCAAGCACGCACGCATGCTTTGTACGTTCCTGCGTACATCCTCTGCCAGGATGCTCTTAGATCAGAATCTCTTTCTCAAAGTATACCTATCATTCTGGAGATGTTCATACCTTTCTCAGTATCACTGGATAACTTGGAATTGGAGGCATCTGTGGTAAACACCAGAGCACAATAGGGCTGAGGAATCAGTATTGATCTCTGGTTCTGAAGTAGCCCAGACTGCTTGAGCCGCAGACACACATGGGGAAACTGAGCTTAGATGATTAAAAATAGTCAGTAGCTGAAGGCATGGTGGCAGTCTCCTAGTGCCCTCTAAAGTTGAGCAGGGCTCAGCCAACATTTGGGGACCTGGGAATAGAGAGCTTTCTGATGGTTGGCAACATGTTTCCTGTGTACAAGATGATATGGGGCGCTAACTTGTATGACAGTTCTTGGAACACATCCCTAGCCAATGAGATTCATATCTCCTCTTGGTCCCCAGCTAGTTGCACAGAACAGTGACAGATTGCACATTCCCGCATCATCTGCACAGAGGTCGGTTCATTTCTTCTATGGCGCCTATATTTATAAGGCTGCCCACATTTCTCAGACCATTTAAGTCATGGTTTGAGTGTGACCCTAGCCAAGGCAAGCTCTGTACATTTTCATACTTTATGAGAACAAGAGAAGAAATTGATCTTTTAAACCAAGGAATCACAAAACTTACCCTTAGCATGGCTATAGAGATTCCACAAGCAGATGAAATGAACCAGGGAGGGACTGAGGTAAATCAGGGGAGGCACCTCCAGATGTAGCATATAAAATAGCTGCCTGGAAAGAGAAGTGCACACCCCATCCCAAACACCCCCATCTTCAATCTTGATTCTTGTTAAAACTTTAAGTTCCAGGGGCTGGGGGTGGGGCATTGGCACAGTGTCTGAGCAGTAAATCTTCCCAATGAGGTGGAGTTCAGGGAAAGTCTGCTGCAGTGTACACAAAATGGATCTTCAGATACAATCCTTCTAAAAGTTTCTTCACACAGGAGAAAAATCTGTCTGCTCCCTAAATTAATTGACTGCCAACACCTGTCTGTTCAATGTCTATCTATTGGGCTTAGCTTGGCTGTAAGCAGGAAGGACTGGTTAGGAACAAATCAGACTCAGCCTGACTTAGCAACTCCTTGGATTTCAGAGCTGGGGAGTCTTGGGGTCCATCTGTGTCTCCAGTCTCCTAACAGTTCTGAGGGTGCACCTCAGAGCTCACATGAGGAATAAGAAGCTTGAATGTTCAGGTTCCCACATGGCCGTGTCCTGCTTCAAACAGAACTCTCCCAAGTTGTTTTGTGTGGGGAGGTGGGGGCCACCTCTACATCTACAGATGGGCAAACACTCATCGTGGTGAATCCCACTTTCCAGATTCCTAAAAGCATGATGAATGGTTAGGCTGTTGCTTACATTCATACTCTTGCGGAACCTTCCACTGTGCCAGGAGAGTCAGACTGGACTCACCCTGTATCTCTCTCGCAACTGGAATGGGAACAGGGGGCAAGAGATGAGTGGAGCATCTTGGGAACATCTTACTGTGCATCACCCTGAGTTCAGCTATTTCAAAGCCCACGAGGTCTTTGTATCAGAGCCTCCCAGGTGAAACAGAGGTGGAGGATACTGCAGCGAGCATGGAATGGGCTATGAGCCCATGCTGCAGAGTGCTTGGCTAGCACATCCCTCAGGAGGCTTGCAGGAGTCATCCCCAGGACTGGGAGGGAACCTCCAGGGTAGATGATATCACGCTGTGGCATGACGCATCAACCACGCACACATTTCTTCTCCTCCAAGCATGGAATCCTCAACTTACAGTCTGTAGCGTGTTTTTAATCATAAGGCCCTGAAGCATGCCTAGTGACTATTTGTGATATTATTCCTGGGAGCCATGAACACCCCACAACAGATCAAAACATTAACAAAGTCCAGTTGGTGAGCCAATGAGGTTTTGGGAGTTACTTTAGGAATATGGGTGAGGGGTTTCGTACAGGAACAGAAATGACTCAGAGATGGCTGCATCACCCAAATCTCAGCCCAGCATGCATGACAGCTCATCAAAGCCGGAGACCCGGAGTGCACTGCACTGCCTGCAGGCGGCTTGACAGGTTGGAAAGTATCTTTTGCAAGTAAATTAGTTGGTCTGAGTCTCTTCCAGACAGGTTGGTTAGTCTCTGCCTCATCCAGGCAGCTCAGCTGGTCTGAGAGTCATTGTTACTTGTTATTTTCTTGGGAAGGGAGGGGCCTCATGAGTCTGGTCAGTTTCAGGGACTTCCTGAAGCCTTTGAGTTGTTTTCTTCATGGGCCTGTTGGGCTTTTTTGATGGATAAAAAGTTTCAACTTCCCAGAAGGATTCCCTCCAAGATGGAACGTTTTAACTCAGAAATTACATGTTACCCAATGTAAGCTCCATTTGTTTTCTCATAGTTGCCCAAAGTCTTTCAGAAAGGGTTTTTTATCCAGTGAGACATACATATCTAATTACCTCCCAAATTCAGACACCCTGAAGATAACACCCCGAGTGGAAAATATGTTCAGTGTTCCAGAGAATTCCCTCTAGTCTTTCCTCAGTCTACTGTCAGCCCTGGGAGGTAACGAGCAGGTGTCTTGAGAATTTTCCATGGTAAACTGGATTCTTCCGGTTCGGAACTTGATGAGAACAGAATCACATCTTCTAATGTCTGCCCTCTTGGCATATGGCGAGAGTGCAGGAGTTTCAGCTATGTGGTTGCCATGGTGACTACTTTCCAGCACCGGTCTTGTCTGCGTCCACCCCATCACTCTTAGGAACAAGGCTCAGAGCCTTCCTTTCCTGACATCTCACCAGCAACCCTCGTCCGGCAGACACTCAGAAATCACTGGATGAGTGGATGACTGAGTCTTAGTGAGATATTAGCAGATGGGTGTGGCTGATCACTCATTCCCAGAGAGAGGTTGGAAGAGGCATCTGTCCCTTTGTATAAACACAGCTCTTGAGGTCTAAAAGTCAAATGAGTCTGGAAGCCTGGGGCGCATGGTCAAACTCGTCAGCATTGGATCTCATGCCACTCACTAACTGGAAAGCTTTGGCTGCAGTAAACCTCAGTGTTTTCATCTGCAGAATGGGTGCCAATGATAGAGCCTTTCTGGCAGACTTGTGTAGAGAGTAGAGGTGACACCTTCCTAGAAAGAGTTGTAAGAGTTCTGTGAGAGGTGACCGCAAGCCTTGGTCCTTAGTGCTCGCCCGAACCACCCCTTTAAACAAACAGGGTTCTGTTCTTTCCCATGCATTCGCTCCAAACTCAAGCAATACCCAGGTTTATTTGATAAGAGAGTGACAGCTGTCACAGAATATCAGCGGTGGCTAAAAATAGACCTGGTCCACCTTCCCTCCTTACTTGCTGCTCAAGCAGCCATTTATTGGCACAGCATCATGAGTTCAGGTCTCTTCTTTGAGGGAAAGAGGATCAAAGGGGGGAGAGAAGAAAGATGTATTTTTCCCCCAAGCTGCCCGGGGAAGGAGTTGGGGAGCTGTTCTCTCTGATTTGATTGATGTTGCACTTGGGGATCTGAATTCTCTGATGTAATTACACTGTGTGCTCCACGAGATAAGGAGATTAATCAGTCCATTACACAGGGGCTGTTTTACCCACAGATGGAGGTAATTGAACAGAGACATCGGGCACCTCCAGATCTTGCCGGGCATCCAGTCTACTCCAGTGGCAGGCGGTGGCTGGCCTGTGGGCAGCCAGGACATCTTCAAGACAAAATAAGGACTGTTACTGTCATGTGCTCGCACACTCTGAGGCCCCTTAGGTCCCAGGCACTTGACCCTCATCGGTCCCCTGTTGTTCCATGAAGCGACCGCCATTCCGTGCCCTGTTACAGTTAAGGCTGAGCTACCTCAAGACTCTGTCCGAAGCATTCTTCAAAGTTCAGATCTGAATCTAACTGAGGCAGAGGCTGCCATGGTGGGCAACACTTGTTGCATTTGAAAAGAACCAAGAAGAGAGACGGGGTCACTAAGTGAGCAGCCAACTTGGCCATCTGTAGTGATGTAAGCCATCGGAGGGTGAAGAAGCAGGTGCCTCATGTCAGCCAGACACACGGACAAGGACAGAATGGATATTCAAAACAAACAAACAAAACAAAACTGAAAGAACAAAAGTCAATTCTCTGCCTTTGAAAAATAAGGGGGTTTGGTGACATCCGTGAAAGATTCTGCTGTCATTGTCAACTCTGACCCTGGCATCACCCTTCATAGCTGTGCGGTCTTGCTCAGGCAAGGTCACTATCTTCCCTGTAAACCTTATTCATAACACATGCCTGCTGGGGTTTCCACTGGCTTAATGGCAGGAATACTTGGAGCTGTCTCCTCAAGAGCCCAGCACAGAATCTGGGTTTGTTATTAGCCCCAGAGCTGTGGATGTTGGCTCTGATGGAGGTGAGCATATGACAGCTTGGGTGCTGTTTAAAATCTCTCACCTTGATCAATAGTGCTTCTTGCCTGTCTGCCCTTTGACCACCAGCCATAGGTCTTAGCAACTCGAGAAGCCAGAGTGGGGTGTCTTCATGCATATATATATATGCACACATCTTCTCTTCTGGAATCCCACTCAAGGCTTACCATAAATAGCTCCAAGAAACAGATGTTATTCTCACCTGTGCCACAAAAGAGACACTGCAGAGACTCCGAGAGGTTAAAAGGGTCAGAGGCTCCATCTTTGAAGATCAATGAGGGTCCTGGCGTTTGCTTTAAAAGGTCATTTCAATCTGATTCCATAAACATTTATTGGGGGTCTGTTCATCTTACCATGGCACTGCAGATGAATGGATAAATCCCTGACCTGAATCTGTGGACTTCCAGTTGAGTGGGCTAGAGGCTTGTATGCATGTGTATAGGAATTATGTATAGGAATGTATACATAATATATATTATACAGAATATAATTACATATTTTATTATATAATAAATATAAATTGTATGTGAAATATATTATCTTTTTGTATATATTTATATACATTATATTATATATTATATATATAAGCTATATATATATATATAATATAGTATAAATATACATCATATAATTTAAATGGCTAAAGCAGTGGTTATCACCCCTAGCCCTTTTTAGAAAGGACTGCTAAGATAAAGGGGCGGCTGAACCCTTGACCTAGAAGCTAGCTCTGTTTATGTGATTTGGGACCTTGACAATGGCATTTAAAAAAAATCCCTCTGGCTCTTACACAATCCCGTGGCTCTAGAGACTTCGCTGTAAAAAGACAAACTGATGCTCTCCTTCATGGCGAATGGCACCTACAGTAAGGAAGGGTTTGGTGCTTGCCCTGCGGCATCCATGATGTTAAACGGGAACACATGAGGATACAAAGCACAAACAGGAGATAGAGGAGAGAACTGTCTCTAAGGAGATGGGAGGGAGGACTCGGGGCAGGAGATGCAGACATGGAGAACGGCCCCTCTGCAGGGCTCTGCAGGGCTCGGGGAGGTTGAACATGGTCACCACCACTGGGCACTCATTGGTTGATACAAGTAGCAAACGGGTCAAAAATCTCCAATGAGGCTAATCCTTCTGAATATTTATTATTCAGTCACAGAACATTTAACAAATATTTATTGGGCACCTACTAGATGGCAGATATCTTTTCCTTTTCTAGAAAAAGGTAAGCTCTAAACCAGAACCCCCCCCATGAATAATTGTTTTTCACCAGCTTGTCATACGAACTGTCTGATGATCCTAGTGATGGTGGTAGTGGTGATGAGGACCCTGATGATGGTGATATCCTAGTGATGATGATGGTGGTGGTGGTGATGTTGAGTATGAGGAGAATGGTGATGATGGCAATGATGATGATGATGATGGTAGGTGCTGATGTTGAGGATAATGGTATAAGGATGAGGAGGATGGTGATGTAGCAGTGGTTAAGATGATAATGGTGGTGACTGGCATTGTGGTAAGGCAATAACAACTCCCATTGATTGTGCATAGCACTTTCCATGAGTCACTTCCTTTCATCCTCCCGTAGCCCTTCGAACTGGTTAGAGTTAACTCCATTGTATAGGTGAGAGCTTGTGCTCTAAGAGGTCTACCCATTCGCCTGAGGTCACAGGCAAGTGGTGGCAGGGATTCTGGGAAGAGCCTGGCCCCACCTCTGAAAGACTGATGTCTGCTGGGTCCCTGCCCCACTCCAGCCCTGCCCCCTGCCCTTCTCTGCCACGGTCCCGCTACGCCCATGCCCCCCCCCACCTCAGTTCCATCTTCTGTGAATTAAATCTCTGAACCTTTGAGTTCTGAAAGTAGTACCCAAGATGCAAAGCATGCGAAGGGTTGGGGGTGGGGGAGGCTGGCTACCCTGATAGAGGTTTACCTGGGGGTGTTGTTGAAGTCTGTTTCCAGCCACCCCGAGGAAGTGAAGGTTACAGCTGCTCTTTGCTGATTCATAGAGAGGGTTGTCAGGAAATGGCGAGGCCGAGGCGCAGAGAATCCGCAATCAGAGAAAATGCCTCTGCGATTTGCCTCTATCGCTCTTGATAACAAACTCTAGGACTCCGACATCAGTACTAATAACTTGTTGAAAGCACCGAGGAATAGGACTGAATTAAGGGCTTTGGGTTTTTTTTAACTGCCTTTTGGTAAGATGCGAGGAAATATTGAGGACTCCTAAATTTGAAGGGGGGTGTATTTTTAGTACCTGCAATCAAACCGACTTGCGTAAACACATCTGCTGGAGTGCGGGCAGGCGTCGGAAAATGTCTTCGCTGCCTTAGTTTATAGCCCTTGGAGCGTCCCGGGTTCCCAAGCTTTAATGAACGCAATAACTCCATATAAGATACACATTTCACCGGGCAGTGGTGGCGCATGCCTTTGATCCCAGCACTTGGGAGGCAGAGGCAGACTGATTTCTGAGTTCGAGGCCAGCCTGGTCTACAGAGTGAGTTCCAGGACAGCCAGGGCTACACAGAAAAACCCTGTCTTGAAAAAAAAAAAAAAAAACAAAAAAAACAAAAAAACAACAACAACACAAGATATACGTTTCTTGGGTATGCCTTCGGATTCCGGGGCCATGATGTAGAGCCCCAATCACGTGTCCTGTAGAATCCGATGCTGGTGATTGTGAGGAGAAAGAGACTACCAGACTTAGCGTTTGGCAGACATGAGCTAAGTATCAGGCTCCATCAAGACCTGAGCCGCTGTCAACTCACTTAACCTTTCTGAGCGCCAATCCCCATCACATGTAAAATTGGATATTAATGACACCTACCCTATAACTTCACTGTGAAGATTAAATCTGACATATTATGTTAGCAGAGTGCCAAGACCGTAATAAATGACCCACAAATGTCAAGTATTCTCATTATTGGTTAATTATAACTATCCAGGCAGGTTATTTTTCTAACTCCTCCTTCTGCATCTATACCATGGGGATAATTATTTTTAATATTTCTAAATCAACTTAACTTTAAGGGCCAGATATTAAATAAGGAAATGCCTGTAAATCCCTTAGCTCATTGCCTGGCCCATAGTTAAGTATCCCATCAATATTCCTTCATAATTAATCATTTCGATCAATGAATGATCAAATCCCACGATTCACTCAGTTCTCAGACTTTCCACAAGGCTATACCATCTACACATAGTAAAGGGATTTGAGAAGAAGTTTCTCTCTCCCAAACACTCTGAAGGCGGTAGCTTTAGCACCGCCCCCACGTGTAAAACCAGTCATCTCCGGACCTTCTTTCTCCTCTTGGGCTAGCTGGGCTCTCAGAGGTTCATTCTACATAATGCTATCCTACACCTCACTCAGGCCCAAAGGCACTGGAGCTGAGAGACTATTGGATCCAAAGTACTTGATACCTCTGAGGATTTGCCTCTCCCCAAAGATGACGTGGGCATCCAGAGGGGAACCAGGTGAGATGGGCCCTATTCATTCACAGCTTTTGAAGCCTAGGGAAAGCCATGGCATCTGTCTATGCCTTTGTTGTCTCCTTTGGAAATAGAATCTTTGAATACCCTTGTGCTCTAGAGTGTTGAGTATCCAGTTGGGCACCGGCAAAGGAGCTGCCTTGGCTTGGTAAGGCTCCCGGTGTTCAAGCCCTTGTTACTACCTGGCATTGCATGCATGACTGAATGGCTAGCAACTGGACCAGTGATGTCTTTTTTTTGTTTTGTTTTTTATCAAGAGCTGTGTTCACCACTGCACATGTCCTCCAAGGGCCATAAGAACAAGAAGACTGTGAGCATTAGCAAAGGTGTTCGTAATCAAGGAGGCCGGGAGGCGTCTCCGGAGGGAGACAGTAGTGCCTAGGAAGAGGCTGTGAGCCCCTCATATGCTCGCAAGCATCAAGCATCGTTGTCAAATCTAGCCCACTCACTCAAAAGATTGTATGCTCTGAGGCTGACAGTGTGATGGGTTCTGAGGACAGATCCGATCAGCAGAGTTGGCTCTGGACCTTCCCAAAGCTCACAGATGATGTCTGTTCCCAGTGGCGCTAGGCAGTGCAAAAGAAATCAGCTACTCTGAAAACACAGAGGCCCAGAGGACCAGCCAGGTGGGGAGTGGTCCAGAGACATGATACAGCAGTTAGTGGGAAGGAAGGATGCCCCAGGTATATGCTCAGAACAAGGGAACAGGATAGAGGAGAGAGATGGATGGCCAAAACCAGATCATGACTGCCCTCTCCCGCCACGGCAGGGAGCCTGGATGGCTCATGTCTCAAGTAGAAGCCAAAGGATTTTAATCAAGGCAATGACTCACCGAAACGTGGTCTATAAGCATGAACCTAGCTGCCAAGAAGGCACAAGATTGGAAGGGTGAGGCAGGAGAGACAGAAGGGCCAATTAGAAGGCCCTACTCCATCAGTGGAGTGGCAAGGAGACTCAGAACAATCTCTTTGGGCTGTTTGAACACTGATTGCTGGTGATCTTCCCCGGCCCCCTGTGATTGTGGCGACTCTGAACTGTAGTGAGGAAAAAGCCATCTAATTACGCCGGCCTGCTAACACTCTCAGCCCTGCCCAGTGGTCACATCCACAGCCAGGAGACGTGTGGCTCCCTCATGCAGCAAAGCGGGATCTCAGAAGTAGGCTGCTGTTTCACACCCAAGCACCCCATGCTGTCACGTCCTGAGAAAGCCCTGGGTATTATGCCTGATCATGTCTGCTAAGCAAGTGGTCAGGATCGCCTAGTCAATTACTAGCCAAGTGGAATAATGTGATCTCATTAGGAACCCGTCCTCACAGATGCGCGAGGCTGCGTATGAGATGAAACACTCCAGCTATTTTTTTCAGCCAGTGATTAGGTGCCGTAATTAAGAAGGCATTGTACCTGATTTCCAATCTCCTCTCTTTATTTAAAAATAATTGATTTTTCTCCTTGGTTTAATCAAGCCAAATTCAGCTACCCAGAGCCCCCTTCTCTGACTCTGATGTGGGAGCTCTAAGACTTAGAGATGGGGAGGGGGGCTCCTATGAAGCATGGTGTTCCATCCTAAAGCTAAACTTTGTTAGCTGGGGCAGAGAGTGTCTGGATACCAGGAAGCAGAATGCTTGTACTTAGGGGAAGGAAAAACTGCTGGTTTTAAATCTTTGAAACTTGGTTCTGCTGTGTTACCTTGGGTAAATTACATAGTCACTCTGTGCTTCTGAAATAACTGAGAAAATACGTCCTTGCTGCATCCTCGTCAGGACTGAGTGAGGCATGTTTACAACAACCCTGGAATCCAAAGCACTAAAAGTCTCAGCTGCTAACAACCCCACACCTCAGTCTACACAGTTATCGTTTACTTCTCCAGGTGCGAGTAGCTGTTATCATGCGGGGGAGGGGGGGAGGGGGGGCGGAGCTGACAGCCAGGCCTTAAGTCTCATCTTAGTTCTTAAGTTAGAAAAGACGGGCTTTTTAAATGAATTCTCTTGGTCAAGGACCTGAGCCCAAATCACCTTGGGTGCAATGACTGTCTGCCTTGTTCCTCCGGCATCTCAGAGAGGGCAGGCAACTCCTTCGGAGCCACATTCGGGCCTTTAAGATTCATCGAGGGGCACGGAGAGGGTCAACAGGGACCGCAAACATGCAGGTGTCTGGACAGTGAGTTAGGAAGCACTGCCTGGGGATGCTGGGGGTGGGGAGCGAGGGGATGGGCAGGAGGAAACTGCACCTCAAGCATGATTGCAAGCAGAGTTTACCTAACACTGTCAGGATGAAGTGTGACTCAGAGCAGGGGTTCTACGGAACTGGAGGGGTGAAGTCAGACAACCACTGGGGTAGCTCAGGCATCAGGAACAGCATGTGCAAAGGCCCTGAGACAAGAATAGAGTGTCTCTATTCATATCCGGGAAACAGCGAAGAGGCCAAGAGAGAGGGGACAGAGCAAAGAAGCAGGAGACCCAGTCCAGTCCAAGCGGCAACGGGCCAGACTGTGGGCGCTGTGGTTGACTGTGCTTAGGGAAATCCTCATGGATGTCTGTTAAGGGGAAATGTCAGGATCTGCCCCAATATTTAGTGTGGTTCCTTTGACTACTCGGCCAAAACAGATTGCTGTAGGGCAAAGTGGGGAGACCTGGAAGGAAGCATATCTTAGGAGGCTTTGGCAATGAGTGAGGGGGGTGGGGGCTGGGACCGGGCTGGGACTGAGCCTGGAGACCAGACCAGGATCTGTGTAGAATTGGGAGAGCAATTGATCTCTGGATATATTCTGGAGAAAGCATTGAAATTGCCTGTGAGAGCTGGGTGTGGTGGTGCATGCCTTTAATCCCAGCACTCGAGAGACAGAGGCAGGCGGATTTCTGAGTTTGAGGCCAGCCTGGTCTACAAAGTGAGTTCCAGGACAGCCGGGCTATACAGAGAAACCCTATCTTGAAAAACAAAAAAACAAAAAACAAAAAAAAAAATAAAAAAGAAGAAGAAGAAGAAGAAAAAAAAAGAAAGAAAGAAATTGCCTGTGGGGTTTGACAGAGAATATGAAGGGTGATTGTATCTAAGCTTACTGAAGGGAGCCGCCACCAAAGGAGAGGATAATGTTTACCTCTCGGGTTATTTATATTAGAAATCCTTCTAGCTTCAGATTAATATTCACAAATAGCAACCCCACGATGGCGCTTACAATCGACTACAGTGGACCACCCTGTCACAGACTACCGATTCACTCTGTCTGGGCCACTCCTTCTCAGGAGAACTGCAGCATTCCTGTATCTGGCCATGTGTGAGTCTCAGGATCAGCCTCATGATGACATGGGACAACTGGCAATGAGGATCTGTAGCTCCAGGGGGCACGAGCTGAGCCCCTTTACCAAGGGAAAGAACACTGTGTCACACGCGCCCTCTGTCTCCGTCTCTTCCACTGCTCGAGAGCGCTCCATAGTGGACAATTCTGTTGCCATCCCAGCCTCCTGGCCTCTTCCCCAGCCTCAGCCTTCTTTCTCCTTTCCATTTGTGTAATCTGGAGAAATGCGGTCCTCCTGTAGGGGCTTTGGCTGGACACATTTGATTGATTTTTTTTCTTAAATGGGCTACTCTCTCCTGAGAGGGAGCATGTGCTTTGTGCTTTTTTTTTTTTTCCTTCTTCTCCCTTCTTTTAAATGGCAACAAAAGACAAAACCCGGTTTTTCCCTGAAACCGTTCCAGTGCAGAAGGGATGCGTTCTAAACACAGAGCCAAGGCAGCTTGGCTTGGTGATTCAGCCTGGAGCCGTGGAAGGTTGAAGGCTTAACTAATTGCCAGTCTTGCATCTGGCATCGAGAGGGACTTCTCCATCCTCCGGCCAGAGGAAGAAACTGCAGGAATGAGTGGAACTGCCAAGGGAGCACTGAGCAGAGCAGGCTGAAGCCCAAGGCATCCGGGGACCATGTTCTGTGTGACCGAGAGCCAGTGACATCCCTTCTCTGGGCCTTACAAGAAGAAAGGTCTAGCCTTCGTCTAAATCTGAAGTGTCTCCCCAAAGGCTCGTACATGACAGGACTGAGCTTCAAACTTGGAGCTCTGAGAGGCAGTGGAGTCTTTAAAGCAGGAGCTTCACGGAGACCCTTTAGGTCATTGGGGCACAGGCTCTTGGGAAAGGGGGGCTGGTGCATCAGTTTTTGCTTCCATCTCTCACTTTGCCATCCTGGCCATGAGATGGGCAACTTTGCTCTGGTACACTCTCTTCCAAAGCAAGGGAGCCAATGGATCATGGGTGGAAGCTCTGACCCCGTATACAGCACATATACCCCTTCATATGGTCATTGCATCAGACATTTGGTATCTGACTAACATGGACCTGGAGGGTCTTAGCCTCTTGGTTGATCTTTCTAGCCCAAGAATGTTTATTAGGATAGAGCCCAACACTGGGAGAAGACTGGAACACAGATGAGGAATATTTAATAAGCCAGGTGAAGTTTGCATCCAGACTTTAGGTCCACTGGCGAAAGCTCCAGGCAAGCCAGCTGTTTGCCCACAGTTATATTTTCTGAAGGCACAGGCACACACCACAGCCCTCTCCCCAACTCTATTCTACACTCAGACAGATCCTTAATATCTGGTGCTGTCACTTTTTACATATCTCCTCCACACACATTTCTGAATGTGCCAGCCTGGTTTCCAGTAGAGACCACTGGTTTCCCCTGAGCATTTCCTCTGACCGCTGTGAGTTGGCTGCCTGGCGGCAAAATGGCGGGATTAATGTCCCTTTGGAGTACCCTTCCACTCACAGCTAACGTGAGCTGATGGATCCATGCCCAGCTTCTTTATGCATGGGTGGAGAGACTTAGTGAGCGTGGGCTACACTGGCTCATGGTGATCCCCTGGAGAGTTAGCCTTGGTTGTCTCTGTGGTGGTAACTGGACATTGTCCCTGTGTCTCTTACTTCCCTACAGAGCATCTTGTCACAGACGAGCTACCCCTCCGACTTTACCTCTAAGGCTAAATAAAAAGCCCCATAGCTAAGATGACCAGAGATATTGCGTCAGATGATGATGATCCTGTAATCCAGACTGCATAGAGCTGAGCTGAAGGTGCAGCTGCCTAGGGTACCACAAGGTATCGCCCTGTCTTGGGCCAGAGCTTTGCATATATTTGCTTACTCTTGCCCATAGCCCTAGAAGGCAGCCAATACAATCAATCCCAGCTGATAGGTGAAGCCTAGAGAGTTGAAGCCAGTCAATTACTCAAGAGTATTTGACTGGGTTTTGAACACAGCAGTCTGGCTCCAGGCCATGCCCTTGAATTCCCTGCATGTGACAAGAGAAAGTCATCCAAGTGCAGGGTCTGTTCAAGGCTTGGGGAGCCTTCAAGGCGGTGTGAACACAGTCAATGAGAAGCAACTGAGCCCAGAGCGGGGTGGGGGTAGTCCCTGAAGGCTTCCGGTGCAGTGCCTCCCTGAGAGCTTCTGGGTTGTTCCTCCAGGCTCCGCTGAAGTAAATAGCCCAGTTGCAAGGGCAGAGCCCTGCTGTCTGCAAAGAGTTGGGACTGGACAGGGTCAGAGGTGAATCCCAGGGCACCATCTGTCTGGTTGAGCAGTGGAGTGAGCGGGAAGCAGGAAGCAAAGACAGGGGAAGAGACGGGGTGGGGTTGAATTGCCTTGGAAGAGAGATGGGAGAGAGCCTGCTTGCATGATCAGAGCAGAGAGTCACAAAAGGTGGTGCCCCTGAGTTTTGACTGCCAACACCCCGTTTGCTTTGAACAGTGGGTCATGTGGTCAGTATCTAGATGTTGAAGCCATTTAGGACTGGACTCCGCATCTCTGGTGCATGCACATAAACGTGCAAGCATTCTCAGCTATATGTATGTGGCTGCTGTAATATTCAGCCCCTAAGGAGGAAGTCACACTCAGGCTGAGAGCTATGCAGTTGGGTGAGTTCCTCTTGCTGTGTCCTGACTCTGGTCTCAGTCCAGTCTCCTCAGACTGCAGAATGTCTGTAGAGGAAACCACAGCTCTGTCTACACCTAGCAGTCAAATAGGCAATTGCTGGAGGAAGCCGTACCATGAGTTCTTCTAAATGGGCAGGCCTTCCCATTCAAAGCATGCATTCAAGGCCTATGTAGTGTGGCCATATTTCCAGTCACACTAGAGGGAGGCCTAGGGGTAGCTCTACTCGGTCAATAAGCAAAAAGATGTCATGGGGCCATTTTGCAGGAGAGGATGGAGTGGGGCTTCACACACCGAGCTAGCTGTCCATTTCCCAACATTATCAGCAGCACAGAGCAGAATTGCTCTGGATGGATGGCTAGTCCCCAAGGGCAAAACATCACTGTCCCCAAGCAGAACTGAAAAGCCTAGAGATGTTGTTCAAACTCCTTACCACTCCCTGTGTGCCTCTTAATCAGCAGCGTTCAAGACAGACATCTGTTCTTCTAACTCTGGTGGCTTCCTCACACAGACATAAAAGATCTAGCAGATACCTGGCTCTACTGTGCGATGTACCACAAAGCCCAAAGCTGGGGGTGTACTAACCGAGTATGAACAGAACTCAAATATGAGTCTCTGCCCTCCCCCCAGGGCTGCCCATCCCAAGAGACATGGCCACAGAAGGGTTGATTAGGTTCTGGGTTTGAATCCCATCTCTACCACCCATTAGCAGGATCCCCCTTTGCCTCAGTTTCTCCCCTGAACCCAGTTGACAGTCATGGTGACAAGGACAGAGGAGAATAAACCCATGCCAAGCGCTCGACGCATCATACAGCACACACCTGGCGAGGGTGTCCTCTGAGGTTACTGGTGATATTAGCATGGATAATGGTGGTGCTGTCAGTCATAATCCCAGCGTGGAGGTGAGAGCGGGTATGACCGGGGGAGAGACAAAGAGGAAAGAAGTGAGAACATGGCCCTTTGGCTGCCAGCAGGGTCCTTTCTTGGGAGCCCCCAAGGGTTTGCACGGTGTCATTTCATCTAGACTTTTTTTTTCCTAAACCAGAATGAGAAATGTAGGGTGTATGTCAGAAATCATTGCAAATTCCAAATTAGTGAGGTTCTGTGGACCTCGGAAAGGCGCTGGAGGGAAAATCGGTGGATGGGGTGTTTTTTGAGCTGTCAGGGCAAGCCAGCTGATTGATTGAATGACTTGGTCAATAGACCAAGCAGACACCAGGCAGGGAGCCGGGCTCAGGCGAGAAAATTGAGGAGAAGCCAGCAGAAGCCAGCGGGGGAGGGGAAGGAGGTGGTCACACAGGGACAGGACCAGAGCAGAAAGGGATGTGATTACTCCAGACACTCTGGAGTCGCAGGGCCGTGCTGCATCGGGAAGTCAAGTGCACCAAGCTATAGTTCCTTTAGGATGCTGGGATTACTCTCGGCTTACTGTGGATCCTTAAGCAAGTCACTATACCCTTCTGAGCCTCTTGTAGTACCTCCCTCAAGGGCTTTGGAGATTTGAATGATATCATGGGTTTTAGATACCTTGATAGCATGCTTGGCACTTAGTGCTGTCTCGTTCAATATGGAGACTGTTGGCTCTGACACTGCAGTTGGAGGTGACAGCTTGAAGACCAGTGGCTCACTGTATTACCCCCAAATGTACTGAGAAAGAACCAAAAAGATGTGGGTGACTTAAAATCTGAGAATAATCAGATCCGCAAAGGTCTCAGCACTGGGAAGGCTCTTTAGAGGTCACAGCCTTGTGTCTCCGGCTCCCCAAATTGGTCCAGGCAAATAGGAAGTAAGACGCCAGTCTCAGAGCTCTATAGGAAAGGAGAACCACAGGACTCCTTGCCACGTGGAAATTCTTCTTCATATTGGATCAAACAAGCTTCTTTGGATCGTAATTGCAATTATAATTACGATAAGATATTGTGCTCAGCCTAATAAGCGTGTGTTCCCTATAAGCATCTAAACCCATGACGGATTATTAGCTCCGGCTCTAAAACACAGAAATGGAGAGTTGAGTACACGGGTGGCCTTGTGCAGCATCCGGTGGAGAATGCTGTTGGGGTCTTGGTGGTTCCAGAGCAAGAGGAACGTGAGAGAAGTCAGGAGATGGCTGCCCTGAGCCTAGAAGGATGAGCAAGGCCTCCTCTGGCCAAGCCAGGGAGAGAGAACACAGTCTAAGCAAGGAAATGGACAGCTCCAGCAAAGACAGGAAGGCTGCAGCTGCCCCGTGGCTATTAACAATGAATAATTGCAACCACAGTGACAGCTAACACTGACAGAGCACCTTCACTGCATCAGGAAAGGTCTTATGCTCCCACTAGTGTCTGCTCACAGACACCGTAATCATCTCCATGTTGCCAGGGACGTGAAAGGGCTCATCCAAGATCACAGCGGGGAAAACAGCAGGACCAGCTTTAAGCTCCAGTCAGCTTGATCCCAAAGCCCTGGTGGCTTCTGACTGTTAAATTCCTACCTGTTATCAGTTGAGAAGCCATGGAGCTTTAAGAGATGGCTGTTCATACACATGCAGGAGGGAGCTTTCCTAAGGTGTCCCAGTACACGTACACACAAATGCACACATGCATGTACACTTGTTCGAAATCCCTTTGGGGCCAAGGAGCGAGCCCATAAAATTCAATGGGAGGTGATCGTGAGTCTGGCTACCTAATAAAGATGAACTTCCCTAATAAACTCACAATCCTCGGGTAATGGGTTTGACTTTTAAAAGGCTGATAAAACATCTCCACGGAGGAACAGACCTTTGCCAACAGTTGCATCTTCAGAAACGGTGTGGAGGAGCCACTCCCATGAGTGAGAGGACCCGATGCCTGAGCCGGAGTTGAGAAATGGCTACTGCCATGCAAAGCTAGACACTGGCTTTCCCCAGGGTTCCCTTTCTTCTACAAGAAGGAGAGCGTGGTGTAGACAAAGGATGGATTGGGGTAAGCCTAACGAGGGAGGAGAGAAAGGGTGATTTGAGAGCACACTGGTGATTGGTTTCTGGGCAATGGAGGTGGAATCTTCTGAAAGCTTTCTGCTGATTGGTGGGATTGGTATGGAATGGCCACGGCATGCATCCATCCTGCCATTGATATCACTGTCAGCATCAGGGTCAGCATCCTCACGGTCATCATCACCCTCACCTCTATCACTATGACCATCATCATCACCATCATCACCTGCCAGGTGCCAGATGTGGGAAAATAAGGGGGTAGGAGAGACTCGATTCCCGCCAGAGCTCGGGGAGACTGGACAGGTAGACTCGGGAGACTGCCGTGGGACCCCACGGAACCGCCGCGCATCAGGCCGTGTTAGGCCGCCGGACCCCTCTCCGGGGGACGTGGGGAAGGCACAGACTTGGCTCTGACTCTTCGGCACCACAGACCGCTGAGAACCATGGAAGAGCTGGCTCTGGGGTCTCTGGGCCTCATGGAGGCCAGAGACAACAGGTTCTCAGTCTCGGACATCCCAGACTCTGCTGGATGTTGAGGAAGAGCTGAGAACAAAGTGGGGGGCCCAGGGGCAGCTTGGTCAGCCCCGGGGCGGAAGGGAGAAGGGGCAGGGGGAGAAAGCGCTGGGTGGTTCCCACATGGGTGAGAGTCCTTGGTCCGGTCTGGCAGCTGGAAATGCCAAGAAGCCTTCCTGTGGGAGATTAGATGGGGCTCTTTAGGGGTAGGTCTAATCCATTGCTCCAGCATGGCGAATCTAGATGATAGGAGGTTGTCCATGGTTTTAGAGCTTTATAGTAGAAGAGAGAGAGAGAGAGAGAGAGAGAGAGAGAGAGAGAGAGAGAGAGAGAGAGAGAGAGAGAGAGAGAGAGAGAGAGAGACTAAGAAGGTAGAGAAGTAGAGGCTATCCATGGCCTGGTGGACAGAGAGAAGGAAGGGGAGGAGAGGGAGAAGTGAGAGTAAGAAAACAAGAGCTTAAGAGAGACAAGAGAGAGAGGAGGGGACAAGCAGCTCCTTTTACTGCCAGGTAACTGTGGGGCAGGGCATACCTGGTTGTTGCCAGGTAACTGTGGGTGTGGAGCCAGAATACCAGGAGCTTGGGGCATTGCCTGTGTGACTGATAGCCACAGCATGATGGAGTTGAGGGCTTGTGGTGTCAGGCATTTGTGTCTGGGGGTGTAGCTTATGGTTCCGTCCCTTGTAGAATTTTCTACTGGGTCTCTGGAGTAATTCTTGCTCAACCAGAACACAGACTGCCTTTCACGGTCCAACCATCACCACATCACCATCATCACCCTCCTCATCTCCATCCCCCAAACCCAACAACAACAGCAACAACACGCATCAGTCATTTACTCAGTGTTCAGAAACTTGCTAAGCATTTCACCACCCCCTTAGACGGCAGGTAATCCTAACATCCAGACCAACACGTCACATCTATGACAGCCCCAGACAACCGCAGTCTTCATGGTCGCTTTGCATTCAGTAGAGAAGAGCCTTGGGTCCGTGTCTTAGACAGAAGATCCAAGAACAGAGGAGCGAAGAGCAGAGCATGCCTGACTGACAGATGGTGGGAGTGACTTCAGGACAGAAGGGTTGTGTCCGCAGGACAGCATGGGAGAAGACAGCTCGGGAAGAACCAGGAGTCTGACTGAGCAGTGGTACCCACTCCATTGCAGAGTTGATGAGCTCGGTTTTGCCCCTGCCCCCATCACTGTCCACAGGGACTATATAAGCTTACCGTGCTTGGGCCCAGTGTCTTCAGAGCCGACTTGGCTCTGACAAACACTGACACAGGGGTCTAGTGATACAGACAACTCAGGGAGAGGGACCAGTGGTCCCTCTGGTGTCTCTGGCATGTGAGACATGGTATCTGACAGCTTCCCCCATGGAAACCCTTTATCTTGGTTCTCTGCTGTGTTATTTTAAAACTAACGAGCCCAGTCCTCGGAGCTCCCTGTCTGCTTGCCGCCTGCCAACGAGATTAGTGGCTTGTCTGCTCTGTCCTCTCTGTAGGCTTCTGCAGCTGCTTGTCCTCTGCTTGTTAAGAATGTTGTCCCCAACTGCATGCAGTCTGGGGCAGCATAAGTGTATATGTGTGTGAGTAGGGAGGTGGACACGCGACATATGTGTACATGTGTGTGCTTACACGCGTGCTTGTGTCTCTGTGTGCATGTACATGCATGTGTGGGGTGTTGTGTGCATGTGTGTTTGTCCGTGTGTGCATTCATGTGTGTACACATGCATGTGTGTGTGCATGTATATGTATGTGCATGTGTGTATGTGTGCATATACATGTGTGCATGTGTGTGTTTGTGGGTAGGTGTGCATGTGCACATGTATGTACATATGTATGTACATGTGTGTGTAAGTGTGTGCATGTGTATATGTGTACATACACGTGTGCATGTGTGTGTTTGTGGGTAGGTGTGCATGTGCACATGTGTGTACATATGTAGTGTGTGTGTGTGTGTGTGTGTGTGTGTGTGTGTGTATTTCTCTTCCTGCAGGAGCTCAGTAGTTAGCCCTGAATGTAGAGAGAGGACAATTCACCCATCCTTGAATTATTAAGAGAGAAGCCAGGACACACTGAAGAATGTAACACATGGTATTAACAGGTGCCGAACCAGACACGCTTCTTGGTGGGCACCAAAGCTAACCTGGCATGAAGCTTTACAACATACCCCCAATGGCACCCCAACCTTCCTCCCTCTCCTCCTCCGGCTCTCTCAGGGAAAGCCATCAGAATCAGCAATGAGTGTGTCCCCAGAGGCAAGCTTGAAAGTGCCACCAAGAGCCAGGCGGTATCTGAGCACAGGGCACATGTTGTCTCTTCTGTTCCCCACGGGGCAGCTCTGCCAGGCGACTGCACTTTCAGCAAGAAGGAAGGGACTGGGCCAGGCCCCCCAGCTGGTGAACGATCAGTCGGATTCTCTGACAGCTCCTGTCTAGCCTCTTCAACATCCTCCTGGACTAGACTTGGCCTCCGGCACCCACTTGGCTTTGCTTCCTGCAGACTGACTCCTCTCCTCCCTGGCTCTTTCTTGGATGTTTTCCTCCCAGGTGGAATGATTTATTATATGCATAGCCCTGTCTTTCCTGCTGGACTTCAAACTTAAGGAAAGGACTCATGTCTGGGTCTACTGAAAGTAAAATGACAAGGTTAGCAGGAGAGTGAGGGGATGCATAAAATGGATGAATGATTGAATGAATGAATTTATGCATCTAAATAGGGGAACTGGACCTTTCTGTGCTCTGTGAGCATATCTTAAGAACCAGCCGGTCCATCCAGATGGAGCACTCCTACAGAGATATTTTATTATCCCCAAATTCCTCTAGGATGACCTCAAAGCTCCCTCCCTGTCCTGTCCCCCCCAAAGTCCAGCCAGATGCTCCACCTTAACTCCAAATGGTCCAACCCTTGCTTTTACTGTACTGAATGCAGCATCTCTCAGATGCATTTCTCAGTTCCTATGTGTCGGCTGACATCCAAGCTCCTATTTCCTGCTGCCCGCTGCCCAGTCCGGTGTGGGTATCTAACTGGCATCTCAAAATAACACTTGGGGGACTGGCTCACGAGGCACATCTCTCCCTGAGCATCCATAAGCAGTTAGCAGCGACCAGGGAAGGGAGAGATATTTTTCTTCAGTGGTGTAGTGACTGGCAAGAGGCCCATGCTTCTGTAATACTGTAATGAGACTCGCTGTATCGCCAAAGGAAGTAAATAAAAAGATATGAGAGTGCCGCCAGAGTGACTGGTTGAGGAAAGGATCAGTCAGACTGGCAGGATGTTGAGAGATGGTGATGGCGGTGAATATAGTCAAAATATATTATGGACGTGTATAAAAAAAACGCCACAGGGCTGGTGAGATGGCTCAGTGGGTAAGAGCACCCGACTGCTCTTCCAAAGGTCCAGAGTTCAAATCCCAGCAACCACATGGTGGCTAACAACCATCCGTAATGAGATCTGGCGCCCTCTTCTGGAGTGTCTGAAGACAGCTACAGTGTACTTACATATAATAAATAAATAAATCTTTAAAAAAAAAAAAACGCCACAACGAAACCTGGTGTGGCGTGTCATTCATAGATCCTAATAGTCTCCAAGACTGAGCTCCAGAGGACCCTTCACACACACCTGACTCTACCCTCCCAGCTCCGTGAGAGACAGTCACACACTTTGGGGTGACTTTTGACCTCTCTTTTATGCCCCATCTCCAATCCATATGCAGACCCCGTTGATTCTGCCGTGACTGACAATCCGGGCTCTGCCAGGCCTAAAGGCAGCAACAGCAACAGCTCCGCCCACCGTTTTTCTCTGTCTCGCCCTGCCCACTGCTCTCCCCCTGTCTAGCTCCGTCCACTGTTCTCCCTATATCTTGCCAGCTCCCTTGCTGTCTCCACTGAATGAGGGCCAGAGAAGACTTTTTTTTTTAATATCGGAGCCACATCATGACTCCTTTGCTCAGAGCCCACTGAAGTGAGAACCCAGCTCCTTCCAAGGGCTCTGCAGACCCTAAGGAGCCAACCCCTCACTGTCTGAAACCACACCTCCTACTCACCGCTCACTTAGCTCCGGCTCACTAGTGATTTTTTTGTTTGGTTGGTTGGGTTTTGTTTTGTTTGTTTTGTTTGTTTGTTTGTTTGGTTGGTTGGTTGGTTGGTTGGTTGGTTGGTTTGGTTTTGGTTTTTGGTTTTTCAAGACAGGGTTTCTCTGTATAGCCCTGGCTGTCCTGGAACTCACTCTGTAGACCAGGGTGGCCTCGAACTCAGAAATCCGCCTCCCTCTGCCTCCCAAGTGCTGGGATTAAAGGCGTGCGCCACCTCGCCCAGCTCCGGCTCACTTCTGATCCTCAGTCTCTGGTGTGCTCCTACCTCAGGCAGGGCCTTTGCACTGGCTGTGTCCTCTGCCCATTACAATTCTCCCAGGCATGCTCCAGGCTCACTCTCTTACCTTTGCTGGAATGTCACCTCCGCTTAGCTCATTTGAAACTGCAATGTTTTCCCGGAAACACTTAATGTCCCTCCTGGGAGCACTCTGTCTCCTGCATCTCTCATCACCATCTCATGGTCTCCATGTTTATCGCGTGGTGGTTATATCTGTTCTCTGCAGTCTTCTACCCACCTCAATAGAATGAATAAAAACTACACATAGCAGGGACATCTTTGTCATTGGGCCTGGCTGCCTCCTGGGTACTGACAACATAGATTGCATGTAGTAGGTGCTCAATAACTGAGCCCTGAATGGAGAAAAGTCAAATGGTTGTTGGTAGCCCCTATCAGGAGTTTTCTCTCTGCCAGCTCTTGTACCAGGTCTTGCCACACCACCACGCTGGACCCAGGTTCCCTCTGAGGCTGAAAAGGTCTCATGTGGAGAGCTATCTCTGCTCACTTCATCCCTCCTTTCAGCAGCAGCCATGATCCCCTAGAGTAGTGGTTCTTAACCCAGGGTCACAAACAACCCTTCACAGGGGTCGCCTAAAACCATTAGAAAACACAGATATCTGCATTACAATTCAAAACAGCAACAAAATTACAGTTATGGAGTAGCAATGAAAATAATGTTATGGTTGGCGGTCACCAGTGTGAGGAACTGTGTTAAAGGGTCACGGTATTAGGACTGGTGAGAACCCCTGTCTTTAAGGGACCCATCTTGTGTGGTCTCTCCAGGGGTGCTGTGTGTTCTGTAAACAAAAGTGGCTCTCAACAGGAATCCACAGCCTGGGTCTGCAATCCTGGCAGATGCAAAGGTCCCAGGCTGGACAACACTTTTGTCCATGGCCACAGACAGTGGCAGGATCAGAGCTAGAACCCAGGTCAGTGGGACTCCTAAGCTAGTGCTTTCAAGGTGTCACCTATTTCATGACACTTCCGAGTGGGATGCTGTTCCTTCTAGGCAGGTCCAGCCATGAGTTCTAATCCCCTGCTCGTCAGTTTGATCCCTCACTGGACAGCAGCAGTCAGTCAACAAGCCAGCCAGTGGAAAGAGACATGACTGGGTGGGCTGGGGGTTGACTGGGGTTGGGAATGAGGGCCAAAATACAGGTGTGCTCTGTAATGAGGGTTCAAAACCCAGGACCAGCTGACAGACTGACCTACTTGACTGAGCTGGACCAGAAACTCTGAGCCGATATTTCCATGTTTAACTTTTTTATTATTATTATTAATCTGCACTTGATTTACAAGTCTCTGTGTCTGTCTCTCTCTTGCGCGCATGCGCTCGCATCCCGGAAGCATTCACCCACAGTCTCAGGAAAGCAGCGTAGAAGACTGCCTGTCTCAATAGCTCCCAACCTTCCTAACGCTGCGGAGATCTTTAACACCGTTCCCTCACGCTGTGGTGACCCCCAACCATAACATTACTTTCGTTGCTACTTCATAACTGAAAAATCTGCTACTGTTTTGAATCCTGATGTAAATTACCTGAGATCTCTGATATCTTAGGCAACCTTTGCGGAAGGGTTGTTTCTCATCCAAAGGGGCCATGACCCACAGGTTGAGAACCACTGACCCTGTCTACTACACAGGTCAGCCTAGGATCAAGCCTAAATCCTGTGCAGACTCTGCAACCTGACTGTTCCAAGTGCGGTACAGGAACAGCAGCACCGGGAATGGGTTAGGATGTAATCACCCAAGCTCTCCCCAGCCCCACTGAATCAGCATTCACCGGGACAGGATCGCCTAGTGGCTCACGGGCACACTAAAGCCCAAGAAAAAGCTGTGCCCGTAGCTCTGAAAGATTCTTCTTTCTCTTGCCCAACGCTTACCATCCACCCTCCCCTCCCCTCCCCCCCCCCCCATCTGTCTACTCTAACATCTGTGTAGTTATAAGCAGTTTCTCTGCTCTTATGGCCTTCCCTCTCTGCTTCTCTGACCAGTTTCCGTTCACCTTCCAGGGATCTCAGGGTCCCCTGCCCACATCTTCCAGGCTGGTTTGGGTGCTGGTGTGTGGCATCATGGCTCCTTACACTTTAGTCCCCCGGCTTTTATTTCCTAGTTTAGGGATTTCCTCTGCTTCCATGATGAAGCCTCCTGGAGGGGCCGTGTTGTGGTCTGGACTTTCGTATTCTTGTAATGCACCGTCAAGTTGATGCTCGGTGAACATCTGTTGGGCAATGAATGGAAGGCAGAGGGAACATCATCTTAGGAAACTTTTCTTGTTTTTCATCCAGCCTTTACTAAAATACACACGAATGTGCCCGCATCCAAAGGACACTCTCCACCACAGAATTCCCAATCTTCTCCCGGGCTTTGTTGCTTTCTTCCAGCCGAGATAAGGAAAGCTCGAAGGGTCAGGGCTCCCGTAGATTACCTCCAAGCAGGCTTAATTAACTAGATTAACCTTGAAAAAGACCTGGAGTTCCAAGACTCCGGGCCAGAGTCCCAGGAGCTGAGGCACAAATTAGCCACATCCATCTTATTGCTGGACTGGGTCATCTCCGGGATGAATTCTGGGATTTCCTGGAGTCTCGGGAGCCTGAAGTTCTGCGCTTCTCAGGAGAATGCAAGACAGAAGATCCCAGGCCTGTTGCCAGTACAGGAACAAGGGTGGGTTGGTTATTCACAGCCTGGAGGCAGAGCAAGCGTGTGGGGGCCTGGGCAAGTCCCTTTCCCTCGCCTTGTCTGGGCCCTCAGCAGTGGGATGGGGAGGGATGTTAACCATGCTGCATACTGTACAGGGTCCTCAGCACCCACTGAGAGGCCAGGTTAGAAATGCTGAACACACAGGCACAGCTATGGGGGATGGGGATGGGGCAAATCCGAGTCAGGAATATCTCAGAGCCAGTGGCCAAGGACTGCTTCTCCTTGTGAGGCATAAGATACATGCCAAGCTCTGTGATGCTCCTGTCCTGCAGACACTAGAGGAATTATCCAGTGTGTTCTATGCCTCTGCTCAGCACCTCCTTGTAGTTTTGAAGTATGCCTCAGAATCTCAGGGTACTCCTCTCTCCCTCCATCCCTCCCTCCCCTCCTCTGGCATGTTGGCTGGGTATTTATTTCCATCTCCATCCCTCAGTTTCTCCACACTCAGTGGAACTGACTGCACCTGCTGGCTTGTTTCTTTAGAACGCCAGTGTGCTGGAGGGTAAGAAAGAACAGTCCGTCCCAGCGTCTGGCATTCAGTGGGCACTTAATAGATGCAAACTGCAGTTATGACCAAGGGGTTGCAGAGAGAGTACTGGCCAAGGGGACGAAAGGCCACAGCATCAAGCTTGGCTCTGATGTGGATAATGACATAGACTGTGCGTCTTGAGACCCCAGTTTTCAGGCTGGAGAGATGGCTCAGCCGTTAAAGGCTAGGCTCACAACCAAAAATATAAGAGACCCCAGTTTCCCCACTCTCCATGGAGGTGGTTTGGCTCTAAAGCTCTTGTGGTCAAGCCTTGTTTGTCTGTTTCTAAAACCCTGTTAACTCTGCCTAGGGCTAGGGTCATGAGGATTGGCCTCTGACTCCAGGCCAAGTGAACGTGTTTTGCTGCTGCTGCTGTTGTTGTTGGGAGCCGCTGGAAACTCTGCTCCATCGGTGGATGCTTTGATGGAGAATCCAACAAGCAGCTAGAGACCCAGGCATCTTAGAGAGGTTTTTTTTTTTTTTTTTTTTTTTTTTTTTTTTACAAAGTTCAGCCCTGACTCTTATCAGAGGCTAGGAATCAGCTGTTCGTTGCCATGACTACAGGCAGCAGCCATTCCAGGGCCTCTGATTAGCAGGAATGCAGAGAGGAAGGAAAAGCCTCAGGAACTTGAGCACCCGCCCCCCCCCCTCCCGTGAAGTAGAGTGTGCCGGCCCTTGACTCTCAGCTGTCCCCTGAAGATCTTGCCTTCTTTTAAGTATTAAGAAAAGACATTACAACACTGAGTAACTCTGTGGTAAAGACAAAGCAGCTGCGGGCATGCTTCAGTAGATCTGGAACACTGAATCTTTTTTCTAGAAGCCCTGAGAAGACACAAGACTGAAAACAGAAAGACATGATGCAGGCTGAAGCTAAAGCCAGCTCCCTTGAAGGGCTGTGACTCTTTGCAGTCAAGTCCCATCACCTTGATTTGTAACAGAGGGTCAAGCCTGATCTACAGTCTGCACATAGGATCTGTCACCAGAATTTCCCGTGTTCATCCCTCTGTCCCTTCAGCAGCAAATGGATGCAGCGTCATATGTTCTGATGACATGATAGTCAGAGGACTGGTCCCCATTTCAAGAACTCACACGCTCATGCAGAAGAGTGTCAGTTAAAGGAGGTATAAAATTGTCAGCGAGGAAAGCGGCGAGCCTACCACGTGTGAAGAGGAGGCAAGACACAGAAGTCAGGTTTGGCTCTCTGCAAAGGTGACCCTTGAGAGAGGATGAGGAGATGGCCAGGCAAGGTGCTGCAGGAGCTGCGTGCCAGGTGCACAGAACAGCAGGTGCCAAGGGCCTGGGGCAGGAAAAGCTTCTGACCTATTTGAGAAACAGCAAGAAGACCATAAGGCTGGAACAATGGAAAGATTCGGAGAGAAGCAGGAGATGGGACTGAGGCCAGATCCTGTGGCATCTTTTGGATTGTGCGCGTGGTCTGACAAACAGCTATCTTATCTGGGATGTTTCTTTAGTGTGTAGATTCCTGGGTCAACCTCTTTGAGACTCTCATTCATTATAATATAATATACACATTATTGTGGAAAACAAAGCAAAACAAAACCCATTCCTAATCCTTGCTTGGGCAGAGTGGGGAGGGGCAGGGCGGGGTGGGGGCGGGGCAGTAAGCAGTTGTGTTTTAGTTTCAGTGAGTTGAGGATGTGGCTGTACTATTCTGGCTCAGCACACCTCACGAGGTGTCTAGGGTCCTAGGGTGTTTCTTCAGAAACCTCATTGGGAACCTTTTTGATAGCAGGGCCAGCTTGGGAAACATGGAACTCTAAGGTCGCTCTCACTTCTGGTTTCAAGAAAGCTGAGCAAAGCTCGGAGATGGTTCAACCACTCAGGTGCTTGCCGCACAACCGAGTTCCATCTCTTGTGCCCATGAGTGGAGCTGGGTGTGGTGGTACACACTTGAAACCATAGGCCTGGAAAAGTGGAGACAGGAAGACACCTAAAACTCACTGGGAAGCAAGCCCTGAGTCCCAGAGACAGGCTCTATCTCAGAATGGTATCTGAGGTTGACCTCTGGCTTCCACATGTGTACACGTGTGTATGTGGATCTGTAGGAAAGACACAAGAGACCAGGAGGCAGTGGGAAGCTGAGCCACAAAATGTCAGTTTGCCTGGAATTGAATGTTCTATCATGGAGGAGCCTGTTCCCGCCCTTCAGCGCTTTCTGTAGAATTTATTATATTTCTGTTTGTTTTACCGCAGATTTCCCAGTGGGGTACCCCAGTCCAGAAAGCTGGAGCTAGCACTATTGGAGAAAAAAGATCAAGCTAGGCTAGCACATCTCTCAGTGCATAGCTACAGAAATTTCACTGCAAAGGGCTCTTCTCTCATCTCACCTCTTGCCCTTCCTGCAGGTGCTGAGGTCTTTCAGCTTAAATCCTTCCACCTCCCCCTTTCTGCAGATACCCGTACAGAAGGGACGCATTGTTGTGGAAAACAAAACTAAAATCACTCCCAATCCTTGCTCAGGCAGGGTGGGGCGGGGCGGGGAGGGGTGGAGGCGGAGACGGGACAGTAAGCAGTTGTGTTTTAGTTTCAGTGAGTTGAGGCTGTACCATTCTGGCTCAGCACACCTCACGAGGTCGTCATCCAATGCCACAAGGATTATGTTCTCTGCCAAAAGCTTGTTCTGTTCTAGAGGGCTCGCGTCCACATGCTTGCTTGAATGGCTGGATGTCAGCACTGGCTACTGGCAGCAGGCTTCTCCGTGGGCCTGAGTGTTCTTACAGCATGGCAGATGATGGTCCCTCACTCAAGGAGAGCAAGGCAAATGCTGCCTCATGACATAGTCCGAGAGTCATACACGATCACGTGTCCCGCTTACTGATGGCAAGCAACTCATTGGCTGAATCTGTTATTTCCAGTGAAGGGAAAATGGCTGACCATAGTGTCAATCGATCTGTGGATACATTTTAGGCCACCTCGTTCTGAATGTTAGCCCTGCGAGTTCCCTCTCCATTTGTGGCTCATCAAAGGAGTCTTTTCTGAGTCTGTGAATTAATAATCACCCTCCTACCTTCCCAGTTCTCTAGGCTACTCCATCCTCATCCTAAAATGGTCATGTTCAATAAGTCACATTTTCCACACTGTCTTAGTTAGGATTTTACTGATGTAAACAGACACTATGACCAAGGCAAATCTTATAAGAACAACATTTAATTGGGGCTGGCTTATAGGTTCGGAGGTTCAGTCCATTATCATCAAGGTAGGAGCATGGCAGCATCCAGGCAGGCATGGTGCTGGAGGAGCTGAGAGTTCTACATCTTCATCTGAAGGCTGCTAGAAGACTGGCTTCCAGGCAGCTAGGATGAGTCTTAAAGGCCACACCCACAGCGACACACCTATTCCAACAAAGTCACACCCACTCTATCAGGGCCACACCTACTCTAACAAGGCCACACCTTTTAATAGTGCCACTCCCTGGGCTAAGCACATACAAATCTTCACACATAGTTATGTGACAACGATCACCTCTGCCAGCTGGATATAAACCTCACGGTCCTAGTAGCATCCCTGACTGGGTCACCGGCATCCCTGCACTGAGAACCTTGACTGGGTCACCGCATCCCCACACTGAGAGCTGGCACCGAGGTTGGAGTAAATGAATGCAGGTTGGCCTGGACCAGGCAGGAGGCCGCCTTGATTAGAATCTCCATTCCCCCTTGGCTGGCAGCGACTCACCGCTCTGCTTCTGAAGATAGACTAATAAGTGGCTGGCAGAGATGGATGTGTTCTGCTCTTGCTTCTTTATGGACTGGGCTTGGCTTGCTCCCTGGAAACCCTAAGGATCAGGGAACATTTCAGATCCGTTCATTCCTTGGTCATAAAAACCACCGTTGATGCAGGAGATGCAGGAGATGCAGGAGCCTGGTGCAGACGAGCCGCGGCAACTTTGACTGACGCTTGACCGGGAGTCGGGAAGCAGGAGGAGCTCAGATACTCTGGGGAACCTCAAGCTCCTGGATCCTCTTAGTTTGGATCCAGGGCTTTGAGCAACAGGATCCTCAAAGGCTTGAGTGACTAGGCAATCTCTTGTCCCTTCCAAGGACTCAAATCATTGAGGCATACTAGTGACCCCCCTCCCAAGTATTTGGCAGGAGGAAGAAACCTTAAGCCTTCATGGTAACTGCTGTTCCAAGTAGGTCACCCCACCCCTTTGAGAGACACCAGACTGGCTGATTTTACAGGAAAGCAAAAGTAACGTAAAATGATATTTTCTAGATCTTTTGGTTGGCACAAGTTATCATTTTCCCCATGCCAATTCAACTGTTCAGGGGCCAACAGCATTCTCTGTTACAGTGCCGAGGAACTTGGAACTCAGGAGTCCAGTGGCCGGGTGTACTGCAGATGTCGAGTGTAGAGCAGAGCATCCAGTCTTCCCTGCCTATCCGATATGAATAATATCCAAGACCACAGTGGATTCCTGGAGACCAGGATAGCAGCAATCACTGCACATATTATGACACTATGTGGTTTTGATTCTTTACGGAGGAGCCTGTGAATAGGTTTTATTTATAAATTAGGTATAGTGTGAGGTTAATAATGATAATTAAGGAAATGGGGAAATATCATACTACAAATGTGATCTCTCTCTTTCAAAATACCGTTCAGTGCGTTTACCGTCTCATCAAATGGAAACACCTATGTGTTCCCTCTGGTGTAGTCAAATGCCCGGTATCATTCATTCTCCTGTACCTGAGGGCTTAGTGAGTACAAAAGGGTGACTTGGGAACAGTGCTTGTTATGGTTTGTATATGCTCGGCCCAGGGAGTAGCACTATTAGGGGGTGTGGCCTTGTTGGAGTGGGTGTGGCCTTGTTGGAGAAAGTGTGTTACTGTGGGTGTAGCTTAAGACCGTCATCTTAGCTGCCTGGAAATCAGTATTCTGCCACCAGCCTTCAGATGAAGATGTAGAGCTCTCAGCTCCTCCTGCACCATGCCTGCCTGGATGCTGCCATGTTCCTGCCTGGATGATGATGCACAGAACCTCTGAATCTATAAGCCCAATTAAATGTTGCCTTTATAAGAGTTGCCCTGGTCATAGTGTCTGTTCACAGCAGTAAAACCCTAACTAAGACCGTGCTCTAGTACCAACTCAGTTAATCTGCTAAAAATACCTACTATGCGAACGTCAGGTGGGTGGCATATACAGTATGGATATGCTGGATTAAAGGATGCGCCCTGTCCCAAGTGGGAGACAGTAGGACCATGGGAGGTTCCATTGTACTACTTTTGGAGCTTGGATGACTACTTGTTAATAATAAATAAATAAATAAATAAATAAATAAATAAATAAATACCTATGGATAAGAGGTGACAGATATACAGAGACATAGAGTTTTTGCAAAGGAGGGGGCAGAGAGGTTAAACTATTCCTTCTATGCTTCATTGAGAGGAAAAAGTGAATTCTGGTCTCCAAGACTCTTCCATATTTGAGTCAGGAGAACATGTATACAGCAGTAATGAACTCTGAGGCCGAGCTCACTTAATGCAGCTCACCTCTTTCTTATAAAAATTGTCGTGGTTCAGATGTCGCCCTTCCTCCAAGAGGCTTCAACGTTCAGAGTTTGTAGCCTTCAAGTCACCAAGGCCAAAAGAGAGCCGTGGAGATGACACAGGGATCTTGGCTGCCTTGAGCTGGAAATGCCTCCCTTCCCTAACCCCCGCCCCACCCCCCATCCCACTCCACTCAGAGAAAAAAAAGGTCCATGGTAATCTAATGATCTCAGTCTAGCAAGGAGCTAGAAAATCGTAAATCTGAATATTTAATGTATGATTCTAAATGCCCTGACAGGCTTGCCTCCTTATCTCTTCCCCCTGCAGGACAGAGCCCCAGAGCAGTCTCTTGCTCCCAGATCAGGATGGACCTTCAGAAAAGCTGGGCCAACATCTGGCCACTGAGGCCCTGGGTACCAACAGCTGGGGAAGAGAGAAGGCCTGCAGGGAACTGGGTCCTGCCAGAGCACACAGGTGAGATACTGTACCATGCCTCCATCAAACCAAGTTAGAGCTGAATGTGTGACAGTGAAATGTGCCCTCTCTGACTCCTCTTTCCTGAGTTCCTCGTTGGGAGCTTGAACATGGGCTAACATGTTTTGTCATGGGTCAGAGAGCCAGCAGTTTAGGTTTGTGGACTCAATGGCTGTTGTCACAACTCTTTAGATCCAGGCACTAAATGGGTATACTGAAGTTCTAATGACAGTGTATTTATACAAACAGAGGACAAGCTAGGCTCGGCTCACATGAGTTAGCATCCCCTCAGTGTGACACATCTTACAGAAAGAAAATGAGGAAGGCTATTTTTGGCTCTTGGCTTTAGAGTTTTACCTTCATCTGTATGTGCTGGACTCCTGCAAAGCCATCCTCTGCCTCCTCCACAGTGTGTGCACTTGGCCACGGTGGTCTTGTCTCCTGGCCCCTTCACAGTGTGGATTCGACCACTACACACTTAGCCACTTGAACTTCCATAGCAGCTGTATTGCTGACCACTGTGCTTGACTGTCATCCCTGGAACTACAGTGTGTACAAGCCATGGTCACTTGTTTCTGTGATGGTGTTGTGTTGAGGTGGGATTGGGGAGTGGGAAGAAAAGGAGGGGAAAGGGGAGGGGGAGATCAAGGAGAGGGAGAGTAGAGGAGGAGATGGAAAGGGAAATGGAAGGGAGGAGAAAGGAGAGATGAAGGGAAGGGGAAGATGGGGAGGGAGAGGGGAGAAAAGGATTACAGGGAGATGGGGGAGAAGGAAGAGGAGGAGTGGGGAAGAGGGAGATGGGGAGAGGAGGGTGAAATGAAGGAGAACTGGAGGGGAGGAGAGTGGGAGATGGAAGGGAGAGGGGAATGGAGAGGAGAGAGAAATGGAGGGGAGGAAGGAAGGTGAGGAGAGAGAGAGATGGAAGGGAGGGGTAATGGAGAGGAGGGGAGGGGGAGGGAAGGGGAGAGGGATATAAGGGAGGTGTAAGAGGAGATGGAGGTGGAAAGAGAGACCTTCACTCCTTCCCTAGTTGAGACTCTTTCTTTTTGTACCTTTGTTCCTTTGAAAGCCCCCCAAATATCGGATCATCACAGTGATGACAGGTCTTCCCTCCTCATTGGCTGTTCTATACATCAATCATCTCAGGAACACCCTCACACAGACACACACACACACACACACACACACACACACACACAACCCAAAAGTATACTTTACCTGTCTCCTGGGCATCACTCAATCCAGTCAGTTTGATATTCTAGCTTCACCCCCACATGGGTCATTGGTCAGGGTTCATAACACAAACTTGCATGAACATACACTCATCTAATGATATCTAATGATAGGGTTCCTCCTGACACAGAGGTTCTAGGAGCCTCGGACTCTCAATTCATAATTTCACTTTTGTGTCCTGAGTTTCAGACCTTCATGCTCATTCCTGAAGTCAGCTGTTCAGCCACTGTCCCTTTGGTCCCTGATAGATGACAGGTACTGTGGAAGACGCCCATAAGTGGTGTGTTACTAAGGCTCATAAAGGGGGCACAATGACCAACCTATGACAGCCAGTAATTAAACCTGGTTATCTTGAATGCTAGCTGAGGCCAACTAGACAGCCCAGGGGACAAGGATGTTTGCTACCAAGCCTAATGACCTGGAGTAGATCTCCAGGTCCTACATGGTAGAAGAAAAGAACCAACTCCCATAAGTTGTCTTCTGACCTCCACATGTGCACCATGACACAAGTGCATGTGTGCCCATACACAGACATGCTAAATAATAAACGCAAAATGAATAAATTCCAGTGTTTTTACCTTAACTAAACCAAGCCTACGGTTGACAAGGAAGGGCCCAACACTCTCCACCTCCTGGTTTCTACTTTTCTACCTTACACACCTAGAGCCCGGTCCATGATTGTCCCATATGAATATGTTTATAAAACCATTGTATGTGTATGTGCATGCATGCATGAGTGTGTGTTCGTGCATGTGTGTGTATGACTGTGTGCATGTACAAGTATGAGAGTGAGTGGGTATGCATGCATGCATTCTTGTGTGTGTGCGCATGTATACATGAGTGTATGTTCATGCAAGTTTGTGTTATGAGTATATGCATGTACAACTGTGAGAATGTGTGTGTGTGCATGCCTGCATGCTTGTGTGTGTGTGAATGAGTAGGTGCATGTGTGAGGGTGCATACATGCATCCATGAATGTGCATGTGTGCATGTGCATGTATGTGCATGTGCCTGTGCATGCGTGCAGGACTGTGTGTTTATGCATGTGTGTGTATGAATGTGTGCATGAGTGTGTGTTCATGCATGTGTGTGAGTGTGTGCATGTGTCTGTATGCATACATGCATGACCGTGTGTTCATGCATGTGTGTGTGTGTGTGTGTGTGTGTGTGTGTAGGTACCTGTACCTGTTGGGATAGTGAATGGGTGTGTGGAAACCAGAGGTCAGCCTCAGGTGTTATTCCTCAGACACTGCTTGTTTTCCACTACAGGGTCTCCCACAGGTACCCAGCGCTCACCAGTTAGGTTAGGCTGATTGCCTCGCAAACCCCCAATATCCATTCATTGCATCCAGTGTCTTGATTGCAAGCACTCATCAGAAAACTTGATTTTCTTTTTCAAATGTCGACGATACATTTGTGAGCTCTGGTCCACACCTTAGTCAAACAGCTGTGGATGGGACTATAGACCTCTCCTTCTGGAGACTGAGGCAAGGACCAGAACAGACCAGGCCCTGTGCTAGCTGCTCTGCACTGCTGAGTACCTGAGAGAAACAGGGCATGGGGGATGGGAAGAAAGGTTTACTTTGGCTCCTGGATTCAGGGGCATTTCTCATGGCCAGAGTGGATAAGGACTAAGGAATTGCGCCTTCGAGGATGGTTACCGTGTGAGCTGATGGCCAGGACAGAGTGCAGAGAGAGCATGACCAAAACCAGGGCAGGTATCACCTTCAAAGGCCCACCCACCTCTGGTGACCTACTGACCTACTTTCTTCATGGAAGCTCCAGCTCTGAAAGCTCATGTGGCTGATCCAGAACAGCTACCCTAGGGAAGCAGGGTTCTGACATGAGCTGGGGCAGTGGTGGGGTTTCAGATGCTAACCATAGCCATACGTGTAGGACACAAGAGGTCCTCAAAATAGAAAACTTCTGGTGCAGAGCATCGGAGAGCTAGGGGAGAAGATTCTGGAAATACGATGGACTACATTTTTCTAAAGGAAAAAAACTGATGACGCCGTGTTATCAACTGAGCCGTACAGTGAGTCTGGGCCTCCTGTCCTCCAATTCTCCGCGGAGTTAAAAGTCACAGTAATGATGATAATTAATAACCATCATATTGGTGATAGGAGAAGTCATACTGATTATACTTAATAACAGGGATACATTCTGAAGAGTCTGTCCTCAGAAGATCTTGTTGTCCAAACACCTGAGAGGGGACTTACACAACACCCTGAAGACGTAGCACAGTCTGCACCCAAGCTGGGCATCATGCCTACACAGTTCTCAGTGTAGCTGACAGCTCTGAGAGCAGTGGCGAATAAAACAGCCGAGGTCAAATGGAGCACAAGAGCCAACAGTGAAGTCAGGATATGAAGCAGACACGGAGGTAGAAAGGCATCGCCTAACGAAAATGCTCTTCTAAGCTCTGATGATAAAAATACAGTGGCTACAGACCCCGGCCCTTTGTCAGCAAGATCAAGCATAAGGATCAGCAGATAACTGTCTGCACCATGTCTTACCTGATTGAAAACACAGTGGTTTGCCCCCTCCAGCGCCACACACACACACACACACACACACACACACACACACACGCACACGCACACGCACACGCACGCATGAGTGACGCCCTCACTAGGAGTTTTTCAGCTCCATTATCGTCTAACAGGACGACCATCTCATTGATTGGAGCGATGTTACATGGCGGGTGACTGTCACACAATTCCCTTACCTGTCAACCCACTCAGTGCCGGGCCGGGGCACATGGCAGTAAAGTTATGACTTGGGTACCCAGTTTAATCCCTGCCTCTGAGATGATGACAATCCAAGTTTAAAAAAAAAAAATCTCTGAGCTAGAGAGGGAACTACAGCAGACATCCAGGTCTGTGCGTTTCTAGAACACTCATTCTTTATGCTATACTTCTTACCTTTGACCTCTGCAGATTCAGCCGCAATACCAGGAGCTACAATTAACACCTCCTCAGGCCACCACACATTTTAAAACTATACAAGTAACCTAGTTCTTTTTTTTTAAGAATTATGTATTTATTTTATGTATATGAGTACACTGTAGCTGTCTTCAGTTTGTTCTAAACACCCCATGCCGCCCCCAAATTCCCAGCCACTGCATTGAGACGTGCTCTGATGAGACAAGACGGCTCAGCACACAGCCAGGATCCTTCACCCATCACTTGGTCATCTGGCAAATGCTCAGATTCTTGCTGTGAGTCAAGTACTCTTTGGGAAAAGGAAGTTGAAAGTGTCCCGCTGTGCCTCTAAAAGCAGCCAGTTCATTTGCTGGATAGTCTATTGTGCTTCACGCTTTATAGATGTCGGTGTAGATTCCGTAGCCAGGGATTTGATTCCTAGGATATTTATTTTTTTAACTTGTTGGAAGTGACTCTCTTAAGTGTGTGTGTGTGTGTGTGTGTGTGTGTGTGCACTTATTGGTAGACCTGAGACCTTAACATACATTTCAATCTCTTACCACCCCTCCTGCCAACCCCAATGATCCAGACTCCTCAAGTGGAATTAAACATGACAGAGTTTTATGGTGTTTAATGAGTTGGACCATTGCCATCGGACTGTCTGCCCAAATGGCTCTAGAAGGCAGCAGGGTTTTTGTGAGGCCACTCTCAGAGCAGGAAGCACACAGGTTCAAATCCCAACTTAAGTGATTGCTACCTGTGTGGCCACCGGTGAGTGAGCTCGACTTTCTGGACCCCATTTTCCTCACCTGTGAAATAAAATGACAAGAAGGGCAGAGAAGGGCTTTCTCAACCAAGCGTCCTGACTCGTAAATATAAAGACCAGAGTTCAATCCCAGGGGCCAGATTTAAGAAACCAAAGACTGAGGTGCAGTGGCCCACCCTGTGATCCCAGCATTGGGGAACTGGAGACAGGAGGTCTCTGCGGTTTGTCAGCCAGCCTCACCTACTTGGTGAGTTCCAGGCCAGTGAGAGATCCTGTCTCAAAGCCATGGTGGTAACAGCTTCACAGAGCATCTTTCTCTGTGTATGTCCTCCCCCGCCCCCCGAGATAAATGCCTGTCCTCAACAGCTGATTCTGTCTGCTGCTGCTGTCTGTAGATTGGAGATTTCTCCACTGCCATCTGTTGTGCTTGAGGTTTGTCCTGCTTTTTAGTTATTTAATCGGCAGAGAAAAACGAACCGGGTAAAGACCCCCTAGACTGTGTTATGAGGACTTTGGAGGCAGAGGCACGGTAGAGCTCTGTGTATTCAAAGCCAGCCTGGTTTATATAGCAAGTTTCAGGATAGCCAGGTTTACAAAATGAGACCCTGTCTCAGAAAGAAAGAAAAAAAAAAAGAAAAGAAGAAATAAAAGTTAGTGAAACAAACAAACAAACAAACCAGCGATGATATCTAATGCACAAAACCCAAAGTTCCCCTCTGGCCTCCATATGCCCTGCCTTCTAAATACTGTGTATCATGATACATAAAACTCTTTGTTTGCAATAAGCATACCAGTGCTGGTTTTGTTGCTACTAAAATAATAAGAATAAGAAGACTCCTAGCTGTTCCAATAAAGGTGAGCTGGGCTCCTATACTTCTGTTCTCAAGCAATTTCAATCGGCAACCGTTTCTCTTTGCTATAGGATAGCGTTCTTCTTTTTTTCCTTTTTTTAATCCCGGGAGCCTGCCCCAATTATAAAAGGAGATAACTTGACTTCATTGAACTGCAGCCTGTGCGTTTGGATTTAATTGAACGGGAAATCATTATTCCTGAAGAGCAGTGGAGTTTTTTGAGGTTCTGCGAAGCGATGTAAGATATGTATCTTGTTACATTAGACCCGAACAAATACACTTTTAATAATCGGCATCTACTTAACGCAGCTTCTGCCTCCTGAAATTTACAGCAGGAAGTGTAGACGGGGTAGACTGGGAAGGGAGTGGGTTGGACTGCCAACTCATTATTTTTAAAGTGATTTATTTACCGAGGTGAACCATTTACAAATTCAATAATAAATCTATTAAGGGGCAGTTAACCTCTATAAACCTTGTTTTAAATAATCAATTGGTGTTTGGGTAACTACAGTGTCTGTCTCATTAGGCGTGCATTAAGTCTCTGAGACTTTTAATCTGAGGTGTGACCGAATCAGCCATGAGGTGACAATGAGATGTTCACCGTGGGTCCTGGGTCCTTTCCCTTTCTCTGGCTGTGACAGCCCAGGAGCCAACGGACTCTCTCATGCCTGGCTTTTCCTTTCTCACAGTGCCTCTCAAGACAGAGACCCGACACCACCACCTTCCTCCAGGGGGAAAAAGAAAAAGAAGAAATCAACCAGGAAAAAGAGGAGGAGGTAAGGATCCTGATGAGAGATGAGACTTCAAAGACTCAGACAGGAGAAGAGACAGAAAAGGAGTAATAAGTCCAACTGTGACTCCACCTTGGGTTCAAATCCCTTCTTGGCCTCTTAGCTGCCTGTGGGACCTTAGACTACACTTTTTGTGGCTTCTTTCTCCCACCTTCTTGTTAAAATGAGAGTAATTTTGGCCAGCCTCTTGGAATTTGTGAGAATTAGCAGAGAAAAGTCCCTGGGTATGGTGGCTCCTGCCTGTCATAGCACTTGGGAGTCTGAGGCAGGAGGATTGCTGTGAGTTTGAAGCCAGCCAGAGTCACACGGTGCATTCTAGGTCAGCCTGGGCTACAAAGGGGGACCCTGTATCACAAAAGAGGAAAAGGCGGAGGGAAATATGGAGGCAGCTGACACGGTGTTTAGCAATCATGTATGACCAATTAATAAGAAGCAGTTATTATAGCGGATGTTGAACTGGGGTGACTGTAGCGTATGGTGTGCAGGGGCTTGTGCGCAGCACCTTGGTACGACCTTCCTTTCGTTCCTGGCCTCACTCCGCAAGGGAAACATTATGCCCATTTCAGAGATGAACGATAAAGGCTCCTAGGATGGGATGACAGAATCTACCTTGGACTTTATTCCTAGGATTCTCTCTTGACCCAGGGTTAGTATCTCACATTACTACCAGCGCGTGGCTCTTTTAGGCCTAGTGAATGTCTTGGTAGACACACGTCTTTTAATAAGTTTTTTATTTTTAAAAAAATATTTCCGGATTCCATTGTCAACTTCCAGAAAAAAAAAAACAAAAACAAAAACAAAACAAAACCCTGTGTAGAATAAGTCTGGCTGCAGGGGATCGCACCAAATCTCCCGGGCGGTGTTTATAAACGCCTGCAGGGGGCAGCAGAGAGCAATGCTGGACCGCTCAAGCCTGGGCCCCAGGTTTGCAGAGGTTTCTCCATCACCTGCTTAGTTTAAGGACGGGCCCAGATGGGGCGAAGGGGGAGTGCAGTGACACCCAGTGACCCAGCCATTGTAAGGTAGGGGGTGGACTCGAGTTTCCCGATTTTCGAAGTGTGCAGAAGATAGAGGAGGAAACAGCACACGCTGTGGAAAATTGGGGCTGCACTCTCTCACAGGGAACCCCCAGCCCCCTCTGAGAGGCCACTGCTTGCTCTTCTCAGTCCTCACCTCTCCTAACTGTCTGCAGGAAGCCTGATTCCTACATCTACCCTCTTAGAGAGGCTCACACTGGCCCTGAGCTTCAGCCTCTTGCTAGCCTGCTGGAGGCAAGCTGTGATTCCCTCAGGGGCCTGAGCCTGTAGGTCAGGCTGAGTCAACCCCATGACCCCAAGGAGGATAACTGTTTCCCAGGTGCCCCTTGGTGGCTTCACCCATGCTATGATGTCAGTGACACAAGCTTACCCCAGAGATAGCAGAGGACAGACCATGGAATACAGAAGAGGCAGCGTTTTGGAGGAAAGCCACGGATGAGACCAAGAAAGCCCTTTAGATTGATTTAACTAAGAGGATAGCCATGGGCCAATGCTGTTATAATGAACAAACCTCCAGGATAGAGAGAACTCTGTTTGAATCCCTTACCATCCCTGCCTGGGCTGTGTGTCTTTGGGCAGATCACTTTACCTCTCTGAATCTCACTTTTTTTTTTTTTTGGTCTAGAAAAGGAGACTAGCAATTATATCTACTTAAGTGTAGGGCACATAATATCCAACACAAATGCAAGCTACTATCAGTATATGGGTTGTTCCTGTATATGGTCCCCCCCAAAAACTAAAGTATTATGAAGAAGGGACCCGTGGAAATCTGTCTGTCTCCCTGCAGGTCCCCATCCTACAGCCCATCACCAGTCAAGAAGAAGAAGAAGAAAAGCTCCAAGAAACATAAGCGACACAGGTACTGTCTGTCCTTCCTCCTCTGCAGACAGGGATGCTCCAGGTGTGGCAGGGATAAGGGGCCCAAAGGCCACAGGAAGAACCTCAGGTCATCTCTACAGCACGCTCACGTCATCTGTGTCTTAGCTCTGCCTTCAGTGTGAGTTACAAGGAGGAACAGAGATCCATTAAAGCTAACTGGAACCAGAAAGCAGAGCTGGTCGGAAGAACTCAGGAAGGTTTGGGGACCAGCCAGGCCTAGAAGAGAGGCTGGAACAAGGAATGGCGGAAGAGGGCTTCCTGGTCCTTAGGGTTGGGCTGTGTGTTCTGTCCGATTTCTGCCACATCTCAGGCCAAGCCAGAAGCAGACCATAATGGCTTGGTCACTATTTCAAAGTCCAGTTGTGTCCTAGAGGTAGGGTCATGTTGAAGAACAGGACATCCAGGGATCCTCACCTTGGGTGGGTAACAGAGGGAAACATGGAATTTGGACCCTCAGACCTGGTGTTTGCTATACACACACATGCATGCACACATGCACACATACAATGCCCATACACACATGCACATACATACTTAAACACACTCGAGTGTACTTGCACACACCTAGAGACATGCACACACACACACATATATACACACACACATACTTAAACACACTTCAGTGCATGCATGCATGCATGCGTACACACACACACACACACACACACACACACACACGGAGTCAAATGCACATGTATGTTTACAGAGGAGACTGGGAGTCCACAAAGCCAGTGGGCCCAGCCAACATGTTATAATTGAGAAGTTTTGCAATACAAAACTTCCATGGTACCTTTCCTCTGCAAAGAAAGCCATGTTCCTGGACCCCCTTCCCATGCTCCACCACCAGTGGCTCAGAGGAACCTTGTGTCCAAGAGCGGTCAGCCTGCTCTACCCTACACACGGCCTGAGCCTTTGCAGTTGGCTGTAGATTTTAGGGGAAGAACAGCTTGTGATTTATTCTAGCTTATTTACATCGTCTGATGCCCCTGTAAGGTTTAATTGTGTGCAGTTATCAGAGGTCATTTGGGTTTTCCTCATCTTCAAATAAGAGTTTTCTCAGTCCAGGGGTTTTAGCCACAACTCATCCCATGTTGCTAGAATGTCCTCAAATGTGGTTTGGTCCCACTGGCTACCACCCATTCATACTTTCCAGTTAAGCTGAGATTGTGGGTGATTGGTGACATGTGGTTGATTTAGAGTCATAAGTCATTCCCACCACAGAGCCTGATGCTAAGGCAAGGGCATGCCCTTGAGTATAGACAGACGCTTGTCACCTGCCTGTGCTGAGCAGCTGGTGCCAGTGTTCGGGACTTTCCCACACCTGGATCCTGAAAGCCAGGTGGCTTCTCACTCAAGGCCTGTAATCCAGCCACTTATGAGGCCCAGGCAAGAAGGTCACAAGTTCAAGGCCAGACTGGTCAATTTAGTGAGACTTTGGAGAGAGAGGAGGGTGGGGAGAAATGAGAATGAATACTCTGGTCCACCCTAAAGCCCCCTTCTGGGCGCCTCCCCCACCACCAGCCCATCTTCTCCGAGTCTGTGTTCATGAAATGTTTGGTTAACAACAGTTGATGACCTTGGAGATGATCGTGAGCTTAGTAGACACGTTGAGCCTTTCCTTTCCTTGATATCAGAGTGTGAGACCTTTCATAAACACTTCACTTTGACCTCAATTGACACTCAAGGTTCTGAGCCCCAGAAACAAAATAGTGAGCAAAATCCAGGTGCCGCTCTCAAATTGTTCCCAACTACTGGGTCAGTGGTGACTATTGGGTAAAGAGGCCTGCACCCCACTAAGGATGAACTGCTGGACTCAGAACCTTCTGTAGACTGCTGTGGGAGGGCAGTAGAAAGGGGCCTAGGGGTGGGAGAAGCACAGAGGTGACCAGACAATGAGTTTTGAGCCTCACTACCCTCCATAGTGTGCCACAGGATGGACAGAATGAGGTTGTACATCCTGAGAGCTTAGTACAGAGCCTGATGCACGGCCGGGGTTCTGTATATGGAGGAGCAGAAGGATGAGGGTGGGGGAGGAGCAGGAAGAGGAGGGAGACGGGGAGGAGGGAGAGGAGGAGGAGGAAGAACAGGGGAAAGAGCAGGAGGAAAGAAACAGGGAGGAGCAGGGGAGGAGGGAGAGAGGGAGAAACAAGGGGAAGAGGGGAGTAGGAGGAGGAGAGAGGGGGAGGAGAGAGAGGGGAAGGAGGAGGAGGAGGGAAAGGGTGATGAGAATGGGAAGGAGGGAGGGGGGAGAGGAGCAACAGGAGGAGGAAGACTAGAATGAGGAAGAGGAGAAATATATAATTGCGGGGAGGGATGGGAGGACTAAGGAGCACTGCACACTTTCCCATGCCTTTCCAGTCCAACTTTCCTGGAGAAGCTTGCTGACAATTTTTTTATGAGCATTAACCAGCAGCTCAGTATGGAAGGCCACATTTCCCAGGGGCCCTTCATGCTCTTTAAAACCTGGTGGGGAGGAGGTTGGCAAGGACTTCTAAGTCCTGCAAACCCCATCACACTAAAGTGTTATCCCAGAAGAGATACTCACATGGTGTTTATTCTCTCTTCCCACCACTCCTCCCGCTACTCCCCCCTTCCTTCTGTCTTTCCTCCCCCTCTCTTCCCTTTGAATCAGGTCTTTCTCCAAGAAAAGGAGACACAGGTAAGACTCTGGCTGCTTCTGGTTGCATGCTCGGCCTTCTGAGCTCTGCGGGCTCTGGGTAGCTGCCGGGGTGGGCTCCCAGCTCCCATCCCCATGTTCCTCTTGGGCTTCAGGGGCCTCAGTTCCCTCAGCAATGAGAGCCCCTATTGATTTTCCAGATCATTTATAGCCAGCTCTGAACTTCCATGGGATTCTGTATTACTCCTGGAACGAGCTCTACCTAGACATTGGAAGTCAAGGCCCTTGGGAGACACAAGTCCCATTTATCCATCGTAACTTCCTTACCCTGTAGAGCAGTGTGCATGCTTATGGTTCCCATTTGACAGATGGAGAAACTGAGACTAAGACAAAAGAGACCAGGACCACGGCCAAAATTCAAAGCCAAATCTGTCAGAGAGGGGATGTGTACAGGCAATGGGGGCTTCTTCCATAACAATAGATACATCAGAGAGAGCAAAGCCACTTGTCTGATGTCACGTGAGCAGCAGAGGCAGGACTCAAGATTGGTGTGGTACCACTAGATGAAATTAAGGCACACATCCCCTTCCACAGCCTCAGTCAGCAGCAATGAGGTCCAGTGAACGTGTGAAGCCAGTCTGGCTTGAGCTAGCAAGCTCACTTTCCTGGGCTTCTGCTGGTCTACACTGGGATCCTGGCTTGTCTCATTCTGTCCACACTCCAGGGCTCTGGTACTTAAGTATTCGTGGGCAGAGTGTTTCATGATCTACCAAACCCCATCTGCCTTTGTCTGTCTCTGTGGCGATTCTATTCCCTCTTAACCTGATTGACCAGCAGTCACAAGAGACCCTGGCCTGGGCCACACCCCAGCTCAGCTGTGTGATCCTGCCCAAGTGTCTCAGCCCATCAGATGTTTAAATTCTATGTCTCTAAAATGGGTTCTTACAAGCTGTGCCTCCACCTGTAGGTAGTGGAACAAGAGAGTGAGACTGTTTACAGCAGAGTCTTTAGCACGGAGCCTGATCCATACCAAGGCCTCAGCGTGGCAGATACTGCTGCTGTGACCTTCGTGACCATCACTGTGAACCTCCTCATCACTGGGGCATGAGCCAGGAACCCTGGCCTAACTCACTTTGTGAAGATGCTGCCATTTGAACAGCCTGCCTGTGTTTAATCTTGAGCAGCGTTTTGGTGCTTTCATTTGTCTTTATCATTCCATTAACTGGCCATTTCTCATTTAGCTCCTGTAGCCCTAAAAGCAAAAGACGGGAAGAGAAGAGGCACAAAAAACAGTGAGTACCCGGACACCCCTGGAGCACACTGTGCAGTTTGAGGAAGCAGAGGCCTGGCCTCTCCTCAGCTAGACTGTTAGCGGCCTAATAAACAGGGACAGGGAGGAAAGGGACGGTGGCTGAGAGGGAGGAAGGAAGAAACAGAAAGGGAGGGAGAGGGCTTTATGCTCACTTGAAAGTAAGAGTTGGCGTTATGCATGGATAGACAGGTTGCCTAGGATATGTGGCCGTATGCATGTATGCCTGCGTGCTTGGGATACACCGTGTATGTATTTATGTCTGAAGTGCTCATCATATGTGTAACACATATATATACCATGTATCTATTTGTAGGTAGCTTGTATGAACGGAGTGTGCACATCATTAACAAATGTCTATATATTTTTTACGCCCTGCAAACTTCTGTGTCCATGGTATGCACAGTGCATGTAACTCGGTGCATGTGTGCATGGCATCTAGCTGTGTGCACCTGAAGGCATTTGTGTGCCTGCGTGTGTGAGCACGGCAGCAAGCAGCATTCACATGGGTGCACCGCGGGCCCACGTGTAGGAATTCTGATCACTCTGCATGAACACGGTACATCTGTGCATTCTATATAGGTTGTGTATGTGTGGCAGTCTTTACATGTGCATGTGTCTGTGTAGTGTGTACATGGATTGTGGGGTGTGATTGTGTGTGCGTGTGTCTGTGTCTGTGTCTGTGTACGAGCATCCACACTTATACTCTGACTGCTGGTTTACACACTCTGGCTTACAGTACAACACTCCCCGTGAGTTCCCCTGTCTCAGGCCCAGCTGTTTCACCGTTTATAGCTGGTAGTAGAAATTCAAATCAGCCAGTACTGCCTGTGGAGTTCAGCTCCCCATCAAATTAAAAGTAAATTTGGTTACACCCTGTAAATGTTAGTGCAATGTGTTTTCCAATCAACTAATATTTTATCTCCCGCCAAGAAGCATCTAAAGAGAGGATGAAAGAGGACAGAATGAAAGGAGACAGCTTCTGGGGAGGGAGAAAAGGAAGCAGGGTGCAGGGGGAGGGCGCTCAGCATGGCTGTCTCAAAGGCTCCCTTCATTCAAGGTCATCACAGAGGAGGACATTTCAGTCAGTACCACAGGACTGTGCTCCAGAAGGAAAGAGGAGAGACTCCAGTAAGATCAGGAAAGAACCCCTACACACACACACATTGGCCAGTCCGTTTAAATGAAGTCATCAAGAGAAACATTAAACACATGACTTCCCCCACCCGCCATCCCCTGAAATAGATCCTCTTATCTCACTGTGAGGATGAAGAAACAGGGTCAGTGGAGCCGGTGACTAGTGTGTGTTGTAACCCTGGAGTTTGGCTCTGGGGTTCTCACTCTCGGCACACACCACATGTTCCCGGGTACCAGTAAACCTAGGCCAGACAACCTCAAGAGCTCTGGGAGGGATAATGGTGGTGTTGAGGTCGTTACCCTCTCCGGTATGAAAAGCTAGAGGAGCTCTAACAATGGCTGGTAGTTCATCATCAAAAAGTGGACAAAGCACACGAGGCAGGCCAGAGAGCAAGAGTCCCAGGAGCTTTCAGGAAGCAATGGGTTGTTCTTACCAAGCTGACCGAAAGTTGTCCTTTCTTCCTACTTGCCTTAGTGCACACGGCAGTGGGCCCAGGGGATGGCACGGGAGAGTAGTGGGGGATGTAAGCTTGGGACATGGTGGGGATACCGTGGGAGGATGGGACCTGATGGTGAGAGGGGCTTCCTCACATACCATGGGACTAGAGAGAGGAGTCAGAGAGGAGTCCCGTTCATCCATTGCAAAAAAAAAAAAAAAAAAAAAAAAAAAAAAATCCATGGGGGATGGGGGAATGGGGGTGGGGGATGGGGGATGCTTAGAACATAATGCCTGAGCCCGCAGGATGTGTTAGATATGGGTGACCTGAAGTCATTGCCATCTTCCTCTAGAAGGTCTCTTGAGCCAGAAAACAAGCCCAGTTACACATCTGGTGTTGCTTGAGTCTGGCAGGTCAGTTCAGAGCATGTTGGATGGCTAAGCCAGATGGAGAGCCAGGCAGGGCCAGCTCCTGCAGGCGTTAGAGGTTCGAGCCCAGAGTCTGGACAGAGGAAGCAGAAATGCAGTGAGGAGGTGTCATTGCAGGGAAATGATGCAGCCTGAGAATTGTAGCCGAAGAATGCAATTCCTTTGCTGAGAGAAACAAGCAGATTCCTAAGCTGCCGACATACCACACACCCTTCATTTTGTGTTGTCTTAACTGTTTTGTAGAAAGGGTCTTACTACAGAGCCCAAGCAAACCTTGGACTGTAGAGTTTAAGGCAGCCTCCAACTCATGGTGATCCCCTTGCCTCAGCTTTCCAAGTACTGGGATTCAGGTGTGAGCTAGTGCCCCTGATTTCCTTGTTCATCCGCAGGCAGGTTGAGACTCGTCCTTGGGAGTGGTGGAGGTTTTGGCAGGGTGAGCCGGCTGTTGGTGACGGGTGGTAACAATGGATGCTGATGGTGGCCACCAGTGTTCACGGGCTCCTGACTCCGTGCTAAGGGCCTGGCATTCACGTCCTGGGTCAAAGGTCACAAGCTGGCCGCTGAAAGGCCCAGTGGCCTCTGCAAAAGTGTTTTGTGTGTGTGAAAGTTATTCTTTTGTTTTAAAGGAATGTCTCTGTAAGATAGGGATATTTTACATCAAAGAGTCTACACTCGTTTCTTCGTGTCCTTGAAATATCCAAGGGTCCAGCAGGCAGAGGGATGGAAGCTCAACAGACCCTTTTGCTTCAGCCCAGGGGCCGCTGATCAGTATTTCTCTAGAACCTGGCTAGCCTTTGGAACTGAGTGAAATGCAGAGCCAGACCCTGAGAAGAGGCAGGGGAGACTTGCCGGTGACTTCCTGCCTGGGGTGTCATTTGTACCAGAACAGCTTCTAGCATGAGGACAAGTCTTATTAACCATCACCCACATTCTCCACAAAGGCCCCTTTCTGCTTCCCTGTGCTCAGCACGATTGGGCAGAGACACCCCTGCCCCCAGATGCCAGTAGGAAGCTGGGGCTGGGAAGCTGGGAGGTATGATTCTACACAAAGCTAGAACCCTTCCCAACCCTGACTATAACAGGTGTCACTGTGACTTGTCATAGAGCATTGGGGTGAGTGGCAGGTGGCAACTGAGGCATTATGTATTACAAGATCAAAATCAATGTCTCACTCATCTCCCTCTCTCTCTCTCCCTCTCCTCATCCCAAGATCTCGAAGCCGGAAGTCTCACCGACATAGACATCACCGATGCCCCTCAAGGTCCCAGAGTTCGGAACTGCGCTCCCCCAGCTGCGAGAGCAGGTAACCCCTTTGTCCATGCCCCTCATCTGCCAGCCACATGGACACTTGATGCAGCTTCTGTCCCACAATGAGTAGCTCCTAACCCTCACCCTCACCCCTAATCCTAACCCCTAAGCCTAAATCTAAGCCTATGCTCACCTCAGAACGCCTTCAGGTATCTATCTCTTTCTTGATCCCCAGGCATCGAGGTCGGTCCCCTGAGGAAGGGCGGAAATCCCGCCGAACACACTCCCGCCGCTGCTCCAAGAACCACTGCAAGGTCAGCCCAGATGCCCGGTCCAGCCACCTGCCCAGCCAGCCCCTCCCGAGGCTCGGCTTCCTGTCAGCCAGGGGTGTAGTAAGTATTGCGCACAGCCCCTCTGCCAGCCTTGCCATGACTCTTGTGGGAGGTGAAGGTCCAAGTTCAGGACAGTGTGTTTTAATTCAGTTCTGGGTAAAATTCCCCACTGGCTCCAGATCTTGTGATTGGCTCACCAAATGGTCATTTGCCAGCCGTTGATAGCTCTTGGCTCGGGGACTCAGGAGGCAGAGGAAGGAAAACTAAAATACCTAGATTCATATTTCAGGGTGGGAGTTGAAACACAGGTACTGGCCTCTGGGTGACATGTGTGAGATGCATATAGCTGTCTTAGGGTCCAGCAGGAGAAAGAGGCCTTTGACATTGGAAAGACACTAAGGTTTTTATAGACAGTCTACATTTCTCATGCCAGCTGGCTGGCAGCATCGGCTGGCAGCTGGAATCTGATTCCTCCTGGTAATGTAAGCTTGCAGCACTTGACCTGCGTCTTCTTAGGTGTTCACACACAGAATCTCAGGAGAGCAAAGCTGCTATCACTCATCCCTCCCACAGATGGGACAGAAATGTCGAAATTCAGAGAGGTTAGGAACTGGGGCAAAGTCACAGAGTAAGAAAATGCTGAATGCAGCTTAGTGAGCCAGCAGTGAATAAAAACAAAACCCTCCTCCCTTCAGGTCAACAAGAAGTAATTGGTATAACCACAAACTCTTTGGTGTGGGACGGATCTGAATTTAAGACCTGGCTTCACCCTAACTACGTGGCTTTGAGTGAACTGTATCACCTTAGTTTTCTCATTGGTAAATTGATCCCATTTGAGGCGATTGGATTTCTTCGGTAAAAGGAAGTACGTGAGAAGGCCTTTTGTGGACTCTAACAGGTCACAGAGACAAGCAGGATGAGAGTCAGCCTTGACATAGCACAAGATTGTAGCCAGCAGCCCTGAAGGTGTCTGTCTTCCAGATCCATAAGAACCTGGATGTGCAAGGAGGTGCTCTTCTTAAAAAGGGTGAGATGGAAGCAAGGAGGAGTTCAGGGGTGCTTGTGGGAAGATCAGTGTAAGGAATTGATCATAAGAAACACTGTGGCCTGGTGGGCACAATAGGTATTTGCAGTGCATTCTGGGAAACTCTTCTTCACATCAAGGTACCTTGTGTCACTGGGTCTAATTTTTCTCAGTCTTCTGTATGGCTGGCAATATTCTGCCTAAGTACCTCCTTTTCAAGATGTCTGTGACTACTGAGAACATGCGGGTGTCAAGTCCCTACCAACATTCTCTCACCTCTAAATGCCCTAAATCTTATGTGCTGCAAAGACTACAAGGGCCTAGTTTTCAGTCCTTACCAATCAACTAAACCCTAAATCTTATGTGCTGCAAAAACTACAAGGGCCAAGTTTTAAGTCCTTACCAATCAACTAAACCTGCCAACCTCCATAAGCCTCAGCTTTCTCAGCTGGGAAATGGGTGTGGTTATTTCACTTATAGAAAAAAATATAAGTAAACTTGAATGAAGAGCAGTAAGAGACAGAATAATGTTCCCAAGTGAGCTATGACTCCTGTGTCTCCCATGTACTTGTACCTGTAGTAGCCTAACTAGTATTCCCAACTGACCTTAGCTACAATGTGCCAGTAAAACCAGACTTATGCTTTCTTACCTATCTTGAATGGTTTCCTAAGAAGCTCACATGTGTGAAGATGCTGCTGAAAACTGCATCTGTAGTTCCTCGCTTACCAATGATGTTATCAGACTGACTCTTGACAGTTCTTTTCTAAAACACAGGTTCTTGGTGGATGCTCCATGCACCCCAAGAGCTTCCATGTACCCCAGGAGCCCCCATGTACTCCAGGAGCCTGCATATCCCCCAGGAGTCCAACCCCTGTCAGAAGAACCAAAAGCCAGGCTCCATCTTTGTATGGAAGAGGCCTTAAGAGCTCACCTCTTTCCCAACAACTTGGTTGTGAAGGACAAAAATGGAGAAGTATAAGAGATTATTGATGGTGGGGTTGTTAAAAAAACAAAAAAACAAAACAGGGCATTATGATTGTGCAACCACACAAACACACACACACATGCACGCATACATGAATACATATATACAAAGAAGACAATCATTTAGCCCAGTGCTTGGTCCAGGAACAAAACTTGAATAACATTCTAGATTCCTGCCATGGAACTTTGTCACATTACCTTTCTTTGCCTCTGTTTCCTCAAATCCTGAAACACAAGACAACTAGTAAGAGCTAGTTTAAAGCTTGTAATGGGGTCACCATGATTAGCTGTGAGTAAACATTTTAGAATGCAATTGGTGAGAGGCAAATGCTATACAATGCTTTTTGGTGATGCCACCAAGGGAGGCAGAGGCATTATCAGAAGTCATAGTAATAACAAAAGTGTACTTTCCAGCTTGGGTAAGCCAATGGGTAAACTGGAACAAGAGTCATGATCCTGCTTCCTACAGGATTACCTTTGCATCATAAATACTAGTTAGCTCCAATATGGCTGCAATCACCCCATTTGAGGTTCTCTGACTCCCGGAAGTATTTTTTTTAATTTTTAATATTTTTATTATGTATTTTCCTCAATTACATTTCCAATGCTATCCCAAAAGTCCCCCATACCCCCCCACTTCCCTACCCACCCATTCCCATTCTTTTGGCCCTGGCATTCCCCTGTATTGGGGCATATAAAGTTTGCAAGTCCAATGGGCCTCTCTTTCCAATGATGGCCGACTAGGCCATCTTTCAATACATATGCAGCTAGAGACAAGAGCTCCGGGGTACTGGTTAGTTCATCATGCAACCCTATAGGGTTGCAGATCCCTTTAACTCCTTGGGTACTTTCTCTAGCTTCTCCATTGGGAGCCCTGTGATCCATCCAATAGCTGACTGTGAGCATCCACTTCTGTGTTTGCTAGGCCCCGGCATAGTCTCACAACCTGGAAGTATTAAATACACTCCAAGACCTGACTCCATGTTCCCTCTGTGCTTGGTTGGCCCTTTTGTCTTCTCCAATACAAAGGCAAAACTGAGAGAAGATTCCAGTCCCATGATCTTTCTCCATTAGATAGAACAGCAGGGCCATTTGCATGAACCACCTACCAACCATTTTGTCAAGTCTATCCATGTCTACAGAGCATCTATCTATAAAGGGTTGGGCACGGTTTTTGCTCTGGACATCTGATGAACAGGAAGGAAAGCCTGTGCTTGCTAAGAGAGAACAGAGATGAGGGGAGGTGACAATAGGAAAGAGTCAAGTGTGACAAAGGACAGACACTGAGATGAGGGAGAAGGTTGACTGACAGGAAAAGGCATTAGAATTGGGGCAGATAGAGAAGGTAAACTCAGAAAACTGTGAGCAGGACTTAGCCAATGAGAAGGAAAATGGAAGTTCCATAAGCTCTGAGAGCCTCCTTTGCCCTGCTCCCATTGTTCTTTTGAAAACAGCCAAGAGCAGGAGCATTGAAAGAAATTCTTTTCATATATGCCTGTGCAAATGAAGGCCTTGACTCTGAACTGGGTCCTAGTTGGTTAAAGGTGACCAGAGGCTCTCTTGCTTGGTCACTGAGCATCTCAAGGACCCAGCAGTGGGTTTAATTAGAGCAGGATCGTGGCTGTGGGTGACATTCCTTCCTGTGCTTGTTAAAACAGTCAAATGATTGCACATGGATTGGTAAATAGGTTATTTTGCCGCCTCATCCCATTCCCCCGTCATCCAATTATCCCTCCCCTGACACTTTCTCTACACTCCCCATGACACTACAATACAATAGCTAATCCCTTTCAGTGTCAAGTCTGCCTTCTCATGGAGTGCACTTAACACTCATGCAGTTGGTGACTGTTCAGAGTGTCACTCTCAGCCAGCCGTAGTGGGAGCACACACACTACGTCACACTTAGAGGTGTCACACTTCTTGTCTTGATGTCTGAGAGGGGTTTGTGATGAGAGGTTATTTGAGCTGGGCACTGAAGGATGGGTGGGATTTATCGATTTGAAATGACTCACGTAGAGAAGGGAATGGGATGCCCTACGTGGCAGATGCCACCACATAATTTGCATAATTATTCCCCCTGCCCTCCCCTCCCTGTTTCTTAAAGGTATGCATCATTATCATCCCCATTTTGCAGATGGAGAAAGTGAGGCTCTGGAAACACAATGACCTAGGAAGGTAACACAATTGGGAAGGAAGGGAGACAGCAGAGAGCAGACAGGGCATCGGGGATGCTGGTGGCCCCCGGTGTTTAGCAGAAGCCTTTCCGTTTCTGTTATGTTATCTCCATCAAACTTCATAACTGCAAAGGAAATCTAGAAAAAGGACTGAATCCAAACCAAGGAGAAGCCAAGCCACCTCTTCCCCAACTATTTGTACTGTAACCAGGGCCAAAGGCAGTACTATATGGGCCACATGTTACACAGATGCCAACACATGAAAGAAGAATGTGACATCTGTCAAAGAAAGTTTCATGTGCTTTGTAAAGAGGGTGTGAGATCAAAATGCAGGCTTTGGAGCAGATCTGAGTTCTAGAGTCCCTGACTTCCTGTAACATCTTGGATGACACCACTAACGAATGTTCTCTAAGCACCTACGACTATGTGCCGGATGCTAGCGTGGATGGCTGGCCTGTGACACTGCCTCATGTTTTTATCATAGCTCTTCAATAGACACAGTATGCCCTTTATAGAATAAGGATGCTGTGGCCCAGAGCGACAAAACGTGGCTCCTCGTTGTAGAAACTCAGGAGAACTGTGTGCTTATCCATGTAAACGCCATCTGTAACTTGGAGTATTTATGTTAACGTGATCGATATGATGATGGTGTGAGACTTTAAGGTCAGGAGAGGCAGCTCAATCGGTTACCCCAAACCTAGGTTTGGATACCCAGTGCCCACATATAAGCCAAGCACAATGGTGTGTACCTGTGACTCCAGAACAGGGGGAGGAGGAGGAGACAGTAGGGTCACTAGGGCTTCTTCCCAGACAGTCTAGCTAACCTGCTGACCTCCAGATTCATTGGAAGACCCTATCAAAAAAATTAATCAATTAACTAACAAGGTAGAGGGTGATTATTAAGAGAGATGCCTGATGTTGACTTCTGACCTCCACATCCTTGCCAAGAACATATACACACATATATAAACACCAGTAACAAAACGGTAACAACTATGCACTCCTGCCAGGCGCCAGGCATCTGTTGTAGGAAAACTCATGTCAAGGCTTGGAATCTGACATCACACACATGGTAGCTGATAACATGACTTATTACCACGGAAGCTTTCTTGATGACTCAGTCCCAATAAACCCAGCAGTGTCCTCTGGCCTCAGAATCCACTGGTGCACCTGACAGCAACCTTTAGGGAAAGATGGGATGGAAACATGCTGTTAGTTTTATAGAAAGGGAAGCCTTAGCACCCAAGCCCTTCACTGCAGTGGAGAGGAGACATGGTTCATAATAGTGAGGTGACACTTAGGGACTCGGGGATGAGAAATGACACAGCATATTCTCTGCTGTGTAAGAAACAGCCATTTTCTTTTTTTTTTTCCTTTTATTTATCAGCTGAGAGACATTTCACCACCAGAAGAGGTGGAAAAAACCATTACCTTGGAGAATAAAATAAGATGCATCTTTAAACGGAATGAAATTTACCTTGATGCAAAACACATTTATTGAGCTTACTTTTTTTCCTTTCAACCCAGGCTGGGGGGGGGGGTATTTTTTTATCCAGCCAAGTTTATATGGAGGATTTGGGAAGATGGTAGACAGGAGGACCTTGGGTGAGGTTTCTGAGAAGGGGGGAAGCTGGGAGTGGTCATTCCTTTCAGGGTCCTCCTGAAGGAGAAGGGGCAAGCGAGGCCAGCTAGCTCCCCCTACCCAATGTCAGAGGAACTGCAGGGCCTGGAGGTGCCTCCATCTTTTCTTTACCCTCAGAAAATCAGTCTCTGCCCATCCAGACCCCCCTGCTTCCCAGATGAACTTCATCAGGTCACTGAGTCTATTCTTTTGCTGTGTTCCTAATTAGTGTCAAAGAAAGAGGAATGTCACCAAGGAAAACAGTCCCACTGTCTTAGAGAAGCAAAGAGATTGGTTTCTTAAGGAACGAACTGGACCCTCTGGCTGCAAGCTCTCTGCCTTGTAGCATGTGAGCTCGCCCAGCTCCCCATATGGCAGAGAAGCAAGAAGCAATTTATAGCTGCCGCTCTCCATGGGGCCATTCGAAGCCCCGTAAATGGACTTGTTCAGTTTAATTGAAATTCTCTTCTTGATTGTATTTTTGTAACCTATTAGACCGAGCTGCCTCTTGATCTCAGAATTCAGCCGAAATTAAATTTTGAAGTGTAAGTGAGAGGTTGCCTTTCCCCCCTCTCCATTCTTGATTAAATAATGATTTGAAACAAAAACAATAAATAGCTGTGCCGGCTCCCCTGGAGGGCTGAGGTATTCCAGAGAAACTCGGGGGAGCTAGGGCTCCTGCTGAGGGGATTTAATTAATTATTTGAAAACCCCCCAAGTGTTAACATCGAGTGTGTTAAGAAACTTGGAGATGAAGCGAGCCCATGACTGACTCCTAAGCTGAAAGGAAGAAAAGAATTTGGAGGGTTTATGTCATCAGGATTGATGGAAGGATAAAGGAGAGACATTTGTTAGCCTCACCCTGCAGTGGCTGTGAGATCACAAAAAAGCAATTTGTCCTAATAAGGAGAACAAGTAAGGGCTGTGGAGGTAGCTCAGTTAGTAGAGCGCCTGCCATACAGGCATGAGGTCCCAAGTCTGATAGCCAGAACCCATGTGCAAAGCCAGAAGCTGCAGCACCTTCCTGTGACCCCAGAACTGGGGAGATAGCCATCAGAGGATCCCTGGGGCTTCCTGCTCAGTCAGTGTAGCTGAACTGATGCTCGGTGAGAGACCCTGCCTCCAAACTAAGGTGGAAAGTGATTGAGGAAGACTCCCAGTGTTGACCTCTGAGTTCTAACAGCACATACGTATACACAAACAGCAATGATAAATGAGTAGCAGAGGTTCCCCTGTATGCGGAGTCTGACTGTGGCTTAGTGTCTCCTGGTTCCTTTGACTGGCAACAGTCCAACAGGGGTTTAAAGCATTGAGATGAGAGAGAAGCCTGATATATTTCCTAGTTCTGAAAGGGAGAAAGGAGACTGAGCAGGTGTGCTGTGTTCATCTTCCTTCTGAGGCGCTCGGACTTTTAGAGCAGAAGTTCTCAAATATCTCAAGGGCCCCACCGCTAGTATATGTGAATAGTACTGACCCTAAGGACCCAGCACACTGTGGCGATTGCTCTAAAGCAAAGCATTTCTGGGGGAATATGGGCCCAGATCTAATTGTCCAATAAAAAACAGAAGTGGGGTTGTTGTGTGAACCCTCACTGCTCAGCATACATTGGAAGTCCATTCACATTTATTTTCAAACACACTAAATGGGCTAAAGAAAGCCTAGCTGTGTCACAATGCAAGTGGCCTGACCCATCTCCATGATCAACTGGATACACTGAAGCAAACACGTTCCACACATCCCTCTCCTTCTCCCTAATTCAGGGCTCACAGCTGACTTGCAGCTTCCAGATGGTATCCTCTGGTTGCTAGGGCCCACTTTGCCTGCCTGGGAACACAGAAGGGAATTAGCATCCCTTAGGGACAGTTTTTCCCATGAGTATTGAATGGCTGGTGCATATGTCCCCAGCCCACTCCCTCTTGGGTTAATGTTAAGTCTGCGATATACATTCTACACAAATTCCCAAAGTCCTCCTTTGGGTTGGGCTGCACTGCCCACTGTGTATTAACCGCGGACCTTTTAAAGGTGCTTGCTCATATGGTTCACTTTCTTTCTTCCCTCCAAGGTTTTCTTTCATCTCTCAAAATAAACCATTAGCCCTCGAATCCTTCCCTCAGTTCCTGGGGTTCCAGGTTAGATAAGACTGTCTTACTTGGTCATTGGCCAACTCTTGGGCTCTGGTTTTTTGTTTGTTTGCTTGGTTGGTTGGTTGATTGATTGGTTGGTTGGTTGGTTGGTTTTGTTTTGCTTTTGCTATTCGCCACAGATCAGCTTTTATGAAGAAAGAACAGGAAGAATTAAGGTTGAGATGGAGGACGAGGTGAGGGCAGCCCAAAGAAGAGAACCCTAGTCTGAGGGTTCTGGGGATCCTGAGCACTACCAGGCATTATTGCCAGAAGGTGATGAATCTGTGAAAGACCTGAGGGCATTGTATAGGCTGTTATGCATGATCAGGGAGCCACTGTACACATAAACACCACTACTGGATGAAGAACTCATCAAAGATGGAATCTAAGGGAGCTATTAGCTCAACCATGTGCCAACAAAGCAAAATTAGGAGCCATCCAATCATGATGATGTTGGGCAGGGAGTGATTGTGTCTTGAGTGTCATGGGGGAATATCTGGTTATGGAGATGTTCAGAGATGAGAGGACAAAGGCAGGAAGACAGACCACCTCTGTTGTCACTCGTCACAACACAAAGTCTCCCGTTTCCACCCGCTCTCTCCCCAGTACTAGCTCTGCTTTTGGCTGCTTGCACTATGACTTCAAGCCCTCTTCTCCCAGAGTGAACTGGACACTCTGAAAAGATGGAGCCTGGAGCTGGGAAGGAGGGCAGATCTTTAAAAGGCACAGATGTCCCCAAATGACAGGTTTATTATTAAAAGTATCCCTCCAACCTGAAAGTATAGAGACCACCTATAAGACATAAAACAGAACCGTGTCCCTGTAAACCAAAAATAGAAATGTCTTCAGATGATCCCTTTCTTCCTGCCACAATATCCTCCAACAGGACAGATAGGGAGTGGTGGTGGTGATGGTGCATCAAAAGGAGGACATTTGGGGATGCAGGCAATGTCCTAAGAAACAAATGAGAAATGAGACCCCACAGAGCCTCCACTTACCAAGCCCTCAATAGTGAGGTAAGCTGGCCTGCTTTAGATCCAGAGACCAGGATACACAGTTTCTGACTTGTCTGACTCAAAGAGATGACTTTAAATTTTTCCTTAGTCTGAGGGACTTAGCCAAAATGGAAGCTAGCAACCGTTTGTACACAAGTTTCCAGGCACGGTCGGTGCCTCTTCCAACCTAACCTTTCTTTCTTCTTCTTCTTTTTTTAATCTTTTATTTTTTATTAGATATTTTCTTTATTTACATTTCAAATGCTATCCTGAAAGTTCCCTATACCCTCCCCACCGCCCTGCTCTCCTACCCACCCCTTCCCACTTCTTGGCCCTGGTTCCCCTGTACTGGGGCATATAAAGTTTGCAAGACCAAGGGGCCTCTCTTCCCAATGATGGCCAACTAGGCCATCTTCTGCTACATATGCAGCTAGAGACACGAGCTCTGGGGATACTGGTTAGTTCATATTGTTGTTCCACCTATAGGGTTGCAGACCCCTTCAGCTCCTTGGGTACTTTCTCTAGCTCCTCCATTGGGGGCCCTGTGTTCCATCCAATAGCTGACTGTGAGCATCCACTTCTGTGTTTGCCAGGCACCAGCATAGCCTCACACGAGACTGCTTTATCAGGGACCTTTCAGCAAAATCTTGCTGGCATGTGCAATAGTGTCTGGGTTTGGTGGCTGATTATGGGATGGATCCCCAGGTGGAGTAGTCTCTGGATGGTCCATCCTTTCGACTTAGCTCCAAAATTTAGTAGCTTAACAAGCATCTAACTGAGAGGGGCCATCATGGTAGCTTGTCTCCTGTGCCTCACCAGAGAGCTGTGACGCATGCACAGGTGGGAAGGTCCTGGCAGGAACGTGTAGGCAGAACCTCTTGGCGCTTCTCCTGAAGCCCTGGGTCAGGGAGGAATCAGGAGGAGAGAAACACCCAGGGGAATTCTCTCTTTTCTGCGATGGTCCAGACTTAATCCTTGCCTGCCAAGGTTCTCTGTGGCTCAACACATGCAGTCTTATGTTGGCTTCAAAACCCCTGGACTTTTATGGAGCTGTTTTTATTATGATAGAAATCAGCCGGGCAGTGGTGGTGCATGCCTTTAATCCCAACACTTGGGAGGCAGAAGCAGGCAGATTTCTGAGTTCAAGGCCAGCCTGTTCTACAAAGAGAGTTCCAAAACTGCCAGAGCTACACACAGAGAAACCCTGTCTCAAAAAAACAAAAACAAAAACAAAAAAAAAAGGAAAAAGAAGAGAGAGAGAGAGAGAGAGAGAAAGAGAGAGAGAAAGAAAGAAAGAAAGGAAGGAAGGAAGGAAGGAAGGAAGGAAGGAAGGAAGGAAGGAAGGAAGGAAGGAAGGAAGGAAGAAAGAAAGAAAGAAAGAAAGAAAGAAAGAAAGAAAGAAAGAAAGAAAGAAAGAAAGAAAGAAAGAAAGAAAGAAAGAAAGAAAGAAATTAGAATCAGTTCTCTAAAGCAGATTTCACCATTACCTGGTCACACAGGCACCTCTACCAAAGGCAGAGTCCCTGAGGCTCCCAAGGGACCGTGGAAGAGCTTAGATTATTTAACATCATTTGCTGAGCAGCTGGCTACCCTGAGGCAGGCAGGAGAGGGTCCTGCCTGCCGTACAACACTGCACCAGGCACTGCCCGTGTGCTCAACAAAGCGGGCAAAGAGACCGACAGCCAAATAAGTCTCTAGGCTTTCTTAGTAACAAGACATTTAATCTGGAGCTAGTAGTTAGTTGAAAGATTGAATTAATTAGTTACAGGGTGTTGTACTGGCTTGGCCTAAGTGATCAGAGAAGGTGGCAAAGAAGGGAAGAGTTTATCTCCTCCCGAGGGAACCGGATATGCAAATGACCTGGGGATGGGGGTGTGGCCCCTGTTAGCAAAACCAAGAAAACTTGCTACTCAGCGTGGACTGTGGGAGGCTACTCGGGGAAGCATGAACCAGTGATAGGTGAGGCTCTCAGTTTGATTTGATGAAGTAGGTGAAGGAAATTGGTAAAGAACGCTGTAATTCATGTCAAACTAAAGGAATGGGCTGTTCCTCAAGTGGGAGGAGCCAGTATGTTGTATACCCTGGCGCGCTTGCCCAATGAAAGCATCACAGTAGAACTTCATCTCTACTTCTGGCAATGAGAAGCATCAGCTTATGTAATGCTGCCAGGTCGAACACAAAAGCCATATGTGCGTTACGTCATGGTCAGGGAGACACACTCTGCAAACATCCCTGTGGGCTTGGGTAGTAGGGCTGAGCATGCGCAGAAGGCAAGGTCCCCTTCTACGTGCGTGCACCAGCCTAGAGAGACTTGGAACTCAACGTCTTTCCTTACAGGGAACCATGACACATCAAGAAAATAAAATACTTCTAGATTGTAGTCAATACCAGGAGAAAGTACTTGGAAGAGGGGGGAAATATTCACTGAACTTCTAGAACCCGGCCAGCCTTGTTTCCTCCAAGACTGACTCCCTTTCTGCTATGCTGGTAAACCTACCATTCACTCCAGGTCTAAAATCCCTTGATTCCTTCCCTAAGTCAGACCCCAGCCTGAAAGCTCAGATCCAGCTCCCTTTCGCTGTGGTTTCCCCGTTCCCGGTAGAGGTGATAAAGGGACCATTGGGACCTCAGAGTTGGGAAAAAACGACATCCAATCTAAAAGGAGCTGAATGGGAACAGAGCCTGTATATTCTTTAAAAAAAAAAAAAAAAAGAGGTCGCACTCCAGAAAATTCCACCTGGCCACCTATTTTGAGGTCTCACCATCAAGGCAAAGCTAGCCAGGTGAACAAGATGTGTCTAAGGAAGAGGCTGCACGGTGCCTATAGGAGTGACTAAGACTAGACCACTACCTTGCCCATGTGCAAAGCCTTCTGGGAGAAACAGTAAAGAAAGTCCTACCTCCTAACCCCAGGACCTGGTATTCCAAGCTGTTGAGGTTCTCTCTGTGATTATCAGTTCCGGGGTGTACACATCTCCCCTCAAGGTTGAAGTGGTTTCTTAGAAAAGCTCTGGTGGCCCCTTCTCTAGCAGATCTGCAAAACAAGGGATGAAGTTGGGGGAAAGTAGATTTTTATTTTTAAAATAGGAAAATACTATATAAGGCCCAGGGTCAGACAATAGGACATCTATACTAGGCAAGATGTCTAAATGCTCATAAATAAAGCAACAAAGAATAATAAAGTATGTTCCCTCTCTTAGCAAATATGTTTTCAAGGTGATATGAAAGTCACCTTTGAATCCAGAATCGCAGAGTCTCTCTGCACGAGAATGGCAGTGAGAGAGAACCTGCCCCAAGGTCTCAGGCTTCCTGTCTCTGTCACTAACTGTGACAGGCCCCACACAGGCACTTGGACACCTTAGCATGATCCTGCAGATTCTGCCCAGATTGACCCACCTGAGACATAGTTATGTATGGGAAGACAGAACTGTGGAGGAGACATAACCTCGGAAGGAGGCTCATGAGACGTTTAAACAGAGAATTCTGGAATCCCAGGAGCCCCACAGAGGTTTCCAGGGAGTGTCTGCTTGACCCAACAGATGTATCTCCTCAGAGAGATACATTGCTAGATACATTGTTCAGGGCCTTTGCCCACCGCAACTAAACATGGTACAATGACCAGGAGCCAGAAGCAAACTCACTATGACCGCTCAACCACAGCCTGACCTGAACTTTGAAGAAAAAACATATTATCAGCATACACCTCCCTTCCCAAGAGCTCATAAAGCCCTCAGTCTTCCTAGGCCAGTCCTCCAGCAGGACTCTGAGGCCTCTCTTCCAGCGATCCCTGATTGTGCCCTTCTAAATTCCCCGACCGAGATCACGAGTTCCCTTCCGGTCTCCTCTAGAAACAAGGCACAGGGCGCAGGTACCCAAGCCTGAGCCAACCTGGGCAGGAAGGGAGTGTTGAGGTATGAGCTATCAACTCACTCAAAGCACTGAGCACCCCCAAACCCAAAAGGTCAGGGCGAAGGTTAAAGTTGTGCAGGAAGGTGTGTGTTTTTTCTTGTCTGATGATGGACTCACGTTGCCCGCTCTTCCCTTTCTCTTACACCTTTCCTACTAAAGGAGGAGTCCTTGCTTGGTAAGTGGATGTAATCCGCAAAGACATGAGAGACTTTATTAGAAGCCACTCAGGATGCTTAGCTACCTCCTACGAGGGAGAAGGACGCGCACAAATGCCTGTAGAGACTTTTTTTTTAATCGTTATTATTGTTATTATTTTTGGTTTGTTTGTTTTCAGTCAGACTATATGCCTTTATATTTATTTTGCCCCTCCCACTCTTGACTCCTTTAGTTGGAAACTGCTGAACCGTCAGTTTGTGACCGTGACTTTTTTTTAAAGAAAGAGAGAAAGAAAGAAAGAAAGAAAGAAAGAAAGAAAGAAAGAAAGAAAGAAAGAAAGAAAGAAAGAAAAAGAGACACCAAACCTCATCTTTATTTCTTTGGCCCATGTGATACTTCTTCAGTATTTTATTCAAGCAACTTTTTCTGAGAGAGAGAGAGAGAGAGAGAGAGAGAGAGTTAGCTGAGGATTTTGGTTGAAATTTAAACCTTGGCCTTTTGCGTTTTTAATTTCCAAGATATAATTTTTGAGGCCCATAGTCCCTTTTCTTTTTTTTTCCTTCCCCGTTCCCCCTTCCTTTCTTTTGATTATTCTTTGAGGTTAAGGGTGTCTACAGCCCTCCCTTTTCTATTAATTTGTCTCTTTCTGTTTGAGTTTATTGAAGACTATATTTTTTGTATGATTTCCTTTGACTTTCGTTTACTCTGAATCGCATGCCTTTTTTCCTGCATGTCTCCTGAATCTTCCAGTTCTTCTAGCAGGGGGTTTAAAAAAACAAAACAAAACAAAACAAACAAAAAAAAAAAAGATCTAGAGATCTCCTATTTCTGTGGAATTCTTTCAGGAATTTGTGCTTTTGTTTTTTTGGCGTCTCTTCTCTCCCCTCTCTCTTTGCTTTCGTTACAGTGACTCATGACGGTTAACATTCTAGGTTACTGACACACGGCCCAGGAGCTCAGCAGTGTCCGACGGGTCTTTTTGCTTTCAGATCACTGGGTCGGGGTCCGCGGCTGACCTCTTTAGCAAATCGGCCAGCCCGCTCGCCGCCACCCGAGGGCGCTCGCAGGAGTACGACTCGGGCAATGACACGTCCTCGCCGCCCTCCACGCAAACCAGCTCGGCCAGGTCTCGGGGCCAGGAGAAGGGGAGTCCCGGTGGGGATCTGAGCAAGAGTCGGGACCTCAACTGTGGCAACACCTCCGATTCAGGGAACTCCTTCACCACCTCCTCCCCCCAGAACAAGGGGGCTGTCTTGGAGAATGTCTCTCCCGCCTGCAGAAGCAGAGAGTCAAGGTCAGTGTATTGGGGGGTGGACGGGTCCCCCTCTTAGCAGCAACATTTCACTGTCTCATCATGGTGCCAGTCTTCCTTCCAGGAGTCTATATTTGCAAGAGATTGCATTCAAATTAGCATATATATGATACATATGTATATGTAATATATGCAAATGCGCACACACACACACACACACACACATATATACATTAACTTCTTTTGAGTCACTGTCAGTTAAAAACGTATCGTAATACTGACCAGAATAAATTAAAAACACTCACACTAAAAAAAGAAACCTGCATATATATGATTATAATAGTTTTATTTTTTTTTAAGAATTTATTTATTTTTATTTTATATGCATCGGTGTTTTGCCTACATGTATCTGAGAGAGGGTATTGGATCCCCTGGAACTGGAGTCACAGACAGTTGTGAACTGTCCTGTGGGTGCTGGGAATTTAACCCAGGCCCTCCAGAAGAGCAGCCAGTGCTCTCAACCACCAAACCATCCCTCTAGCCCTGCAGATTGAAGAATATTATTTGGCTCTTTATATATATGTATATATATATACATATATATACACATATGTATATATATATATATACATATATATACACATATGTATATATATATATATATATATATAGAGAGAGAGAGAGAGAGAGAGAGAGAGAGAGTATACAAAAGAAACATTTAATCATCAACACACACATGACTCCAGTTATGCGAAATTGTGGAAAAAAAGGAACTTTTTTCATATGAAATATTGTTTTGCATGGGCTGGGGTGAGGGGAGATGACCTTTAGAACATGACATTTTTAGGGCCATGAAACTTTAACATAGGATACCATCCATCATGATGAATTAACGTCCAGGGATTCACCCAAAGTCATAGGATGTATAACACCAAGGGTCAGTGTGGACTTTGGATGCTGATGTAAGATGCTGGTCCCTCAGTCCTAACCCATGGACCCCTTTGGTGAGAGATGTTGCGTACAGGAGAAGGGGGGGGGGGATGAGGCCCTGGAGGCCAGGCTGAAATTTAAAGCACTCCAAATTAAAGTCTATTCGTGATGACACACCTAGCTGCCACTGTGAAGTTTCCGTGGAGGCCTTCTTTGCTGGGTGTTGTGCTTGCTGCTTGTATTTTCCCTTCAGAGAAGACAGATTCATGTGTGCTCAGAAGCTTTCTTAGTCAGGGTTTCGATTCCTGCACAAACATCATGACCAAGAAGTAAGTTGGGGAGAAAAGGGTTTATTCAGCTTACACTTTCCACACTGCGTTCATCACCAAAGGATGTCAGGACTAGAACTCAAGTAGGTCAGGAAGCTGATGCAGAGGCCATGGAGGGATGATGCTTATTGGCTTGTTTCCCCTGGCTTGCTCAGCCTGCTCTCTTACAGAACCTGAGACTACCAGCCCAGGGGTGACACCACCCAGAATGGGCCCTTCTACCCTTGATCACTAATTGAGAAAATGCCCCATAGCTGGATCTCATGGAGGCACTTCCCCAACTGAAGCTCCTTTCTCTGTGATAACTCCAGCCTGTGTCAAGTTGACACACAAAACCAGCCAATGACAGGGCCATCATTTCTTCACCCACGGCTCTGATGATCAAGCAATTGAAGTATATGGACATAGTTCCATGGTTAAAACGCTCACCAAGCAAGCAGTAGAAATGTCAGGTGGGCTCAAAGGCCCGGATCCTCAGGATGCAGAGCCAAATGTTCCCCAGGGCAAGCAGCTTAGTGAGAGTAGGTTTATCAGTAAGCTCTAGGTTTGACTGGGAGACCCTGCCTCAAAGAAGAAAGAGGGGGAGTGATGGAGAATGATCTCTGGCATCAGCTAACACATATGCCCCCCCATATCTGTGCACATGTGTGCACATACTACACACATGCACAGACACACGAAGAGAATGTAGAAGAAAAAATAAGTGAATCATAGCATAACACTAAGCACTAAATGTGCTCTCATGGGAGTAATTGTTTAAATTTGCTGGCCATTTAGTCTGCACCATCCATTCGACTTGTTACCTTAGGGCAACACTTGGCTTGGTGAAAATGGCAGGCCCCTGCCTGGAGTTTATAATTCACTGGGCAGATACCCAAGTGGGGAAAGTTGGCTAGCACACTGTACCCAGAGAAGCACTGGGGCTCTTCTCCTGCTGTGGCTTCAAGTCCACCTTTGTACTAAGTGGTCAGAACTTCCAAATGATGGCCACACCCTACTCAAGTGATGATGATGATGATAACAATGATATTAGTATTAATTAATTTAAAAGTTGTTAACATCTATTAAGCCAGATAACATACTAGACACTGTTAAAAATGTTTCCAGTGAACAGCTTTCCTCGGCTCCTATTAGTGTCTCCACTTTATATCTATATCACTATTTTAACCTTTTTGTCAAGTGCAGTGAAATTGAGGCACAGACCCGCAGACTTAAATTCAGCTAATAAGCAACAGTAGCGGCATTCAAATGCAGACCCAACTAGATTCCAAGTCCAAGAGATATATAGCCGTTACCTGCTTAATTTGATATACATAGACAGCCCAATTAAATAATTTAGAAGCAGCCTTTCACTGAGGAATGTAAATGATGGTGAAATCATGAGTATTTATGCCCTGCCAGCTCTGGACAAAGGGCTCAATAAATATGGTCTAAGTGGAAGAGATATGAGCTGGAAGCCAAGGACACCACAGACATGGAGGGGAAGGGACTGGAGTGATGACGGACATGTGGGGGAGCCGCCAGACAGATCCGAGTTTGGAACTCTGAGTGACCTTGAGCGAGTCACTAGTCCTTCTGAGTCACCTCAGTAAATCGGCCATACAAGGAGGGCCAGATAGGCAGCTATCGAGAGGATTAAACAAAATGATGCTTGTGAAGAGCCTGAGACATAGAGGGTGACTTTAAGGTGACACTCAACAAGCTGTGTGTGGAGGGTGTTACAGAGGGGCACATGCCCCTTCTCCAAGGAGCTCAATATCTGCAGCAAAGACACATGGCGTTATCTGACTGGAGAGTCATGTAGGAAGGGGAGCAGGGTTATGCAGGGGAAACCATGGCAACACACAGGAGACCCTCAACCCCCACCAGCTTTAGAGAGAATGTCCTAAAAGGCTTTCCAGAGAAGATGGGGTCAGGTCAAACCAGAACCACATGTAGAGGAATGGCTAGGTGATAAGGACAGTGCCAACACCTCCTAAGGGCTGGAGAGAAAGGACAGAAGAAGACATTTTGTTTAAGAGGGAACAGCCAGTTAGGGTCAAGAGCCAAGACAAGAGGTGAACAGAGGTCATCACGAATCTAGAAAGTTTTATCAATGTGATCTGAAGTTGACTCTTGAACTTGACTCTTGGTCATCTTGAAATGAACATGCGTGCATGAGAACCTCAGAAGGAGTTCGGTTAGACAAGAGAGACTGTAAGGCAAAGCACCCCCACCCCTTGTCTGATTATGAACAAGCCTCCATCTATCTGTTTTGGGGGAGTGTCTCTCAATCTCTCCATCTGCAAAATGGGCTACATCCAAGTTGCCCAAACTTAACCTAATCACGGGTCACTTTCTTGATTTCTTTTAAAACTATATCCACACTGGCTCATTTATTATAATCATAGCATGCCTTTTCTGTATTGAAATGTGCATCAGTTTCTGAAACACAAAAGCTCCCAAATAGAACGCACCTCTGATAATACGATTAAGTCTTTAACTCCATCTTCAACTCTGGTCAACTCTGCTCAAGGCCCTGACCCCAGAGCTTGTCCCTTTATCTTGGAGAGATTACAAAGTGTTAGAGAGGTGCTGAAAACCCAGGAGCACCCAGCCAGGGCTTCCTCATTCATGTAAGCAGAAGGACTGGACAAGGACAAGGACAAGGGGGGGGGGTGTCGGGAATCTCTCACCACAAGATTTGATGTTATTTAATTAACACTGTGCCCATGAGGGCTTCCTGGGGTACTCTGAAGTGGCCCCTGTGGCGTGGTATGGGTCTTTTACCTGAGGAGACTGAATTGGACTAAATATCCATCTACTTGTGAGGTCTTCTCTATCTCTGCTCTTCTAAATTCTGACACCTGGCAGGTCGTCCCTGAAAAGAGGGAGGGTGGAATGAGGACTGGAGGTCACTGGCCTGGGCAGATGTGGAGGAGGGAGCATCAGGTCAAGGTGCCTCCCAGAGTAAGGGTGGCAGGGTGATGACAGATGTTTTTCCTCCTGCAGAGGGTTTCAGTCCCCATGTCTCCAGTGTGCAGAGGTGAAGAAGTCTAGTTTGGTCCCATCCACAGCCCGGAGCTCCCCCATCAAAGAGTGCTCCCGTAGCTCCTCCTACACCAGCACTCGATCCTCCAGTCCCTCATCCAGGTCCCCAAACCCCAGAGCTTCCCCCAGGTACACCCGGAGCCGGTCCACCTCCTCTGAAAAAAGGTGAGTGTCGTTGACATTTGATCCAGTTTGTCCTTCTTTGACAGGGAGTTTTGGTAACTTTCGATGCCCAACACCCCACACACACACACACACACACACACACACCCCTCCCCACAGGGAAGAGGAGGACTTGACTTTGAATACCTGCTCCAGCCATTACTTTTGACAGCCTTGGTTAAGACAGCCAACATCTCTGAGATCCTGCTTCCTTGTGTGGCAAATAAAAATCAGAATGCTTGGCTCAGGGGCCCTGTGGCGCCTCTCAGGGGTGGAAGCACTTAGAACACAAGGAACTTTCATTGTTATTGTTTCCGTTGGCATGAGGAGGAGCTAAGCACCAATTAACTCCATGCTGCGTAAAAAAAAGTAACCAACACCATCCTTCAAATAAAAATGTGTTTACTTAGTTGCTGTAACTCTGTGGATTAGCGATTTGTGCTGGGCTCAGCGGGCTGGCTACGTTGTCAGCCCCCTCGTGTGTTTTTGACCAGATGGTGGGTTGGCTAGGGGCTGCGAATTGAAAGTCAGCCAGTGATTAGTTGTCTCTGCACTCTGTTGTCTCTCATCAACCGGCAGGACTATCTGCTTATACACGTGGTAGTGACAAGGGAGAGGGGAGGGAGGGAGGGAGGGAGGGAGGGAGGGAAGGAGGGAGGGAGGGAGGGAGGGAGAGAACTTCTCAGCTTGAAGTAACATTCCATTCTGTCTTGCTATTCTATTAAGCAGAATAAATCACAAGACCCACCCAGAAGATTCTCCTTTCGTGGGAGGAGTTGCAGAGTTACATTTCAGGGGAAGGGCGGGGGGGGGGGGGGGAGAGAGAAAGAGAGAGAGAGGTGGGGGGGGCTGCAGCTGTTTTTGTATTCTCACCCCCAATTTCAAGTCATTGGTATTGCTTGGTTACCTTATCTGGAATAACTATGTCATGGAACATACAGACACAAGATCTCAGTAACTGGAACATCCCATTAAATACAACCCCCCCCCCCATACCCTTGATCCCAGCTTCCCTCTTCAAACAGAAACTCCCAAACAGCAAACTGGCTGTCCCTCCTCTTCGACAGCTATATAATCAAAATGCAGTTTTCTTCTTTGGTTATTTCCAAACCGGCACTTGCATTTTTTTTTTCTCTAAGATTTCTCAATGTGCGTGCAAAGAGCAATCTGGCGGGACACTTTCCATGGGGGGGGGGGGGTGTCACAACTGTACTCAGTAGGAAGAGTCATCCCTTCCTCCACAGTGTTCCCTGAGAGTGGGACCATCAGCTGTGAGAGAGGTAGAGCATAGGTAGAGCGAGTTCTGCTCTCCTTCAGTTACCCAGAGACCTCTGTTCTTACCACAGTTTCAGCACACCCTGCTTCCAATCATTTTCTTTCTTATTGAATGGGGGAGGGAGGGGCAAATGTTTATCCTCTCTTCTTAGGGCAAGCATTGTCCCTGCAGCTCTCTGACATGTGAGAGTGACTAGCACCACTGCCTATTCTTGTGAACCATTAGGAGTGATGGCTGGCACACAAACAGTTCAATGATGGTAGATCTGATCACAAGAAGGCTACTTAGTAACGGGCAAGTAGTCCATACAGCATGGATACTCTGCACAAAGAAACAATCTATTTCCTAGACAGGGTGAAATGGAACACTATGCTAAGCTAACCATGCTCCTCCAAATGATCTGAAATGTAAAACTTGGGAATTACTTGTTTCTAGAATTTTCCATATATATATATATATATATATATATATATATATATATATATATATATATTTCTGTGGCTTCATGAATGGTTTGGGATATCACACAGATAAAAACAACAATAACAACCAAAAAAAAAAAAAACTGGCCAGGACAATAGCATTCACTAAATAACAGGGTGTTGTCCATATTATTATTATCAATTACTCTAAAAAGGAGGAGATTTCATTCTCTGATTAAGGGACAGGTTCCTTTAAAGAGTGCCACCTAGTGCGCTCTAGGTGCACAGAGCCTTAGCCGATGGCACAACCCTCACACACAGGTCTGCAGGCTGCAGGCTCCTTAGGCAGCTCTTCGGTCTTCCCCAGGTCCTACTCTCGATCTCCCAGCTATTCGTCCAAGTCTGGCAAGAGGAGCCCACCTAGCAGAAGCTCCAGGTCTCGTCGAAGTCCCAGCTACTCTCGCTACAGCCCCAGCAGGTATCACCCCATCCCCTAGGGCGAATCCACCCCCACCCCCACCCCCCACCCCCACCCCCACCCCCCACCCCCGCCCAACTCTCACCCCCACCCCCACCCGCCCGGCGCATTCCTACTCCAGCCCCTGAGCCACATCCCTTAGACCTTACCTAGAAGTACCCAGTATCCCAAGCCTTAACCCAGCAAAGGTAGGGACAGGAATTCTTGCAATCCTTTTTTTTTTTTCAAACGTAAGTGGCAACAAGGCCTCAATACGCCCTTTATTCTACTGTCCTTACACATCTGGGTGCTCGGTTTCCTTCCTTGACTTGCTGCATCCTCTTGCCCCTGTATTCACAGCCCTGATTCTTGCCCACCCCAGTGCCTTCTGATATGTTCCTCCTTACCCACTAGTATTTGTGCCTCTGTCAAGGGGTGCGCACAGGCATGCGCGCACGCACCCACCCACGCACAGAGGCCGCCACTCTGCCTCATGCCCAGCTCATCCCATGGTGCTCACGGAAGCAGATTCTTCCCAGAGTGTGTCATCTTCCCGCCCCTGACAAAGCCTAGCCTCAGTGAACACAGCTAAGAGTCTCACACAGCACGCACCCGTAGAAAAGCCAGCCCAGCCCTAGTTACCTAGTAACACCCACGGCCCCTCGTGCCCGCTGCTACACCCCTTCAGGGAACGGGACCTAAAGTATGGTGAGAAAGAACCACAGCCCCGAGAACGTGCGCGCAGGAGGCGACGGTCCTACTCGCCCATGAGGAAGCGCCGGAGAGACTCCCCAAGCCACCTGGAGGCTCGGAGGATAACCAGGTGAGAGAACCAAGAGCAGGACATTGCCTGCTTCCAACCTTCTCCCCATATGGACAATGGCGCTGACTAAATCTTCTTTTGCTTCCCTGAAACTGGGGGATGGGGGGGGCTCCAGAATAGCCCTTCCAGCAGCCCCTAAAATGATGGCATTTGTTTCAAAGCCTTCCCTAGTGTGGAATCTTACCAAGCTTCCAATCTGCTAGGCCTGCAGTGGGGCAGGGACCTGGATAGCATGTGGACGGAGTGAGCTTGTCCTGGAGACTGCAGAGAAGACAATAGGCCAATAGGAGGACCAGTGTGTAGCCTAGGGGGTGTTTGTTCCCACAGGGCAGGGCACTGGCCCAGTAGTACAGCCTGACCTGGGTGGAGATAGTCCTATACCCTACAATGCTCAGATGCCAACTTAAAATTAAACTATTCGTGATCACACCCTTAATCAAGTTCAGAGAATGCAAGTAATGTTACCAGGATATCCAAAGGCTTAAATGGAGCTGTGGTGAATTCCTGGGGGCACCTAGAGCCTTTTCTACTCCTAAGGCTGTTTCTCACCCACAAAACAAGGCCTCACTCCCCAAGAGTGTCACGTGGAGGAGATGAAAGGGAACGAGAAGAGGTGACCTCGCTTTGTAAATTTAAACTCGGGACACACTGTGTCCTATCATTATTGACTCAGTGGTCAGAAGAGGTGGAAGTGTGACCTGTGACAGCTAAGGTCTCTGAGGGGAAGCGCTGTTGGCAGAGAGAGGGCAAAGGCTGTGAAAGAAATTGAATTTCTCGGGCTTTGAAACCTGGGAGAATGATTAGAAAGGCTGGATATTGCCCGCCCCCCCCAAATAGGTTATCTTTCTAGCCATCTCCACTCATCCCAGAGACCAGCAGGAATCCTGGAAGCAACATTGTATCCTTCCTGAAGAGGACCAGGAGGCAGAATAAGGACAGTGGGCCCAGAGTGATGGATGGGCCTGGTCAAACAACCAACAGGGCTCTCTTCCCTGCATCTAGGCATCCATGAGTCTCTTGGCCGCTAGTTACCCATGCTGCTTGGCTAACTGATCATGGATGTAGTTCATTTTCTTAAAATCAGTGCGTTCTTTTTCACAGCACCCTACAAACACACACACACACACAAAATGAACTTATTTTTAAAAAGAAACTATATACTACAGTATATGGAAAAGCAGTCTCTTCTGCCTAGAAACAAGAACCTACTGGAATAGACAGTTCTAGTAAAAGTGAAAATAGTGAAACAAAACTTCAATCAAAGTCTCAACGCAGACACTGTTGCTAACTGGGAACTCTGAGCCCCAAGCCTGATTTGTTGATTTTTTTTTAATGACATTATCACTTTTTCAGGATAGACTAGCACTAGAATAGCCTTTTCTTTGGTCTCAGAACTACCAGGGGGGTGGGGGATGGGGGAAGAGGTGGAGTATGTTGTTTTGTTGGTGGGTTGTTTTTGTTTGTTTTTGTTTTTGTTTTGTCTGGTTTGCATTTTCTCACTAAGAGACTGGGGGATAGAAGGATATTGTTTTCCCTGAAACAGCACTGGGGCTCCCGGAGAGCAGATTAAACCTCACGCTTCCTATCTCTGGTCTCTACAGTGCCCGCAAACGCCCCATCCCCTACTACCGACCCAGCCCCTCCTCGTCCAGCAGCCTCAGCAGCGCCTCCTCCTGGTACAGCAGTAGCAGCAGCAGCAGTAGCAGCCGCTCTGCCAGCCGCAGTTACTCCCGGAGCCGGAGTCCCAGTCGGAGCCACAGCAGCCGGAGCCAGACCCGGAGCAGGACGCGGACCAGCCGCAGCTCCAGTTCTCGCAGCCTCAGCCTGGGCTCCCGGAGCCGCAGTCGGAACCGGAGCCTGAGCTACAGCTCGGCAGAAAGCTATGCCAGCACGAGGCGCTAAGCGAAGGCCCTCCGTCGAGGCAGCTGCCCACCGGGAGGACCCCTCTGTACTCTGCAGTCTCCTTTTACTACCTGCCCTTCAGACCATCTTCCGGGTGACAGATACGGAATGCTCCTGGTTCCTGTCCTTTATGCTTTCCTGGGAAGGTGGCATGGGATATAGGGACTTCTATTCCTTTGCCAAGCTGCTAGGAGCCTCTCTACCAGCGCCATCCTGGGGCTCACCGGGGTTAGATGGAGAAAGCCACCTGTGGAAAGCTATAATCCATGACTCAAAAGTTTGGGCCTGGCCAAGACATGTGGAGACGGCTCTGTTCCACTCACCCACTGCTCACAGTATATCTCCTAAAGGCCAGGGTTAATCCGTTCCCCCTGCCCACCTCACACCCCGCCCTTGCCCACTAATTCTGTCTTATGGCTGCACAGTTTGGAACCAGTGTTGGGAAAAAGAAGAGAGCAAGAGTGGTTGAAATTCAAGATAAGAGCTCTGAGCTTTTATCTCCATCTCCTGGGTCCAGACAGGAGCAGGGGCAGGTGGATGTTAGTGTCATTGACGGTAGGGTTCAGGGAAAATTGGAAATGAGCTCGCTATAGCTGCAAAGAGTCAGGTCATCTGCCCTCCTAGTATGTCAGCATGGTCAGGGAAGGGAATCCAGCAGGTTCCAACTCTGTGGTGGCCCTTACACGGGGCCCTGTGACACCCCAGGGACAATAAGGTGACAGTGGAACAGTCAGCATACCTTGGACAGCAGCCCTACTTCCCAAATTTGCCTCATCCCTGGGAGCTGGCACAAATTTGATTCCACGGGACCATCTGCTGAGCATTCTCAATGCTGTGGCCAGCAGCCAGTCCCCAGCGCCATCCAGTCTGCCCTTGCCCTCCAGTTGGCGCCTGCCAGCCCCCTCCACAGTGCCCAGTCTGCCACACTCTGGATTCTACCCAGGGGCAGCCTGGCACCTGCTGCCCTACATGAAGACCACTCTCCTTGCCTCTCAGGAATTTTGCAAAGACAGAGCACGGCATTGTAAATCAGTGTTGTTGGGGGAAAGACTCAGATACAGAGAGCCTGTGACAAAGGGACTCAAATGGTCCCTGTCTCGGGCTCCTGCTAGCTTCTGAGTTTGCTGTCAGTTTAGAGAAGCCCAATCAAATTAGGGAAGTACCACACTTCAGAAGAGTATAGAAGTACCCTCCTGCCCAGGGCTGACCAGCAAGGGTAAGCTGCCCTCTGATATATATAAATGCCACTAGCTGCTTTGTCTGCAGAAGATATTGGGAACAGGCAGGCAAAAGAGATGCTCCTTAAAATAAACTCATGGGCATCCCCCTCACCAGCTGCCTGGCTTTCCTGAGCCTTGTGGGTATCAAGTTTGTGATGACAACAGTTGAGCAGAGCCAGAGCACATGGAGAAAGAGCTTCTCTCCGGGCTTTGAATAGTTGCAAGGACAGACAGCGTTACTTAGCCTTTTTGCCTCAAGGAAAACATCTGGAGGTGAAGTGGGGGCGGGATTCCCATTATTCAAGCAGTGATCTTCCCCCATGCCAAGCTTTCCCAATCTATCGTGGTGCCCGGGGGTTCAGTGAGCACCAGGGAAGTCCTTCATCCATCAGGAGAGGGGGAGTATCAATGGCCACATCATGGCTTCTGGCCCAGATGGAAACTCCACCCACCAAAACTCATGGATACCTATGCTGATGCCACCACGGGAGGCCGGAGAGCAGGTGTCTGGCACAGGAGTAGGCGCCCTGGGAGGGCATGTGCAGCAGCTGTAAATAACCCTCGTCCCCACCCAGGATGCCAACCAAGCCAACCGAGCCTCATCTTTTTCATGGAGACAAAGGCTTCCAGGAGCCACCAAACCCTCCTCTGCAGGACAGCTTATGAAGGCAGGAGAGCCTGTCCGGAAAACACAGACTATCTTCATTCAAACCACTCTAGGGGACCATTTTGCCTGGGGCTCCTAGCCAACTTTTTTATTTATTAGATTTATTTATTTTTATTTATTTATTATTTATGTGATGAGCTCTCTCTCCTCACCGTTAGGGGTATTTAATTATTTATTTATGTATTTATTCAGAGAGATTGTGTACCTTGATATGTGGTCATTTGTGTATTTGGTGGGACCTTCTAAATTATTTGTGTATCTTTTTTTTTTAATCCTGTTGCTATAGCTGCAGTGGAAGCCGAAGGCCAGAGGCATCTTGGTCTTTTTCATGAATGCTCTAAGCCCCGAATATCCTGGGACTGTCCGAGAAGTGTACTAGTCCCAATGCTTGTTATTCAGCTTGATGCCAGTGAGGTTTGGGCCTGTGCCTCAACCCCATGTGCATGTACTGCACCGTTTTCACAGAGATATCAGAAAGATGAAGTCAGCCACAAAGATCTCGTGATCCTCAATTCAGGGCTGGAGCCCAACATTAACATGTAAAGCTACACAAATTTAAAAGAGCTATGAAGGACTCCTTGAATGGCTGCCCAAAGTCAGAAGTGCCATGTCTTGGCCAAACAGCCCGCCTCCAGTGGCCTCCAAGATAGAGCTGTTCCCTTGTGGTTGCGGGACCACATGGGTAGGGATAGTTTAATACTAGCACAGCTCTTGGAGACAAGGTATCATTCTGATGAAACAAAGTATCATTCTGATGATGTTTGATGCTGGCACATCGGGAGAGAAAAGATAGGAATGGGCTAACCCAGGGAAGACATTGTGCTCATCTCGATGTCAGCAAAAGGGATCCACTCCTTCCTATGAGCAAACCTAGTCTGTTTCATGTATGTCACCCCTACCCGCTTCTCCTTCACTCCTAGCTTTTGAGATCAGAACGTGTCCCTGCTTTGCCCGAGACAGACAAACACTGTTCTGAGAAGAGGGCACGGGCCATCCTGGGGCAAACCCACAACCCAAATCGAACATCCTTTTGCTGTGATCAGCAGCTGTTGCATTAGGGATGGCACAAAGCTACTTCTGAAACTAAAAAATAAAAGGCAGATGGAGGGACAGCCAGATGCCCCCCCCAAAAAAAAAGGTCACTTCTAAGCTCATGCTGGGATCTAAGACCCCGAGACCTTTCTCGGTCTTGCCTTCCTAACCAACTGGCAGGGACTTTCGGCCCACTGGCTACAGAGAACTCTTGCCCTTTCAGAAGTCATTCTCTGCTTCCTTGCGGGTGCCAGGTTGCCTGGTCCAGTTGTGGATTCACCAGCACATCCCTGGCTCTTCCCACCAATGTGGTTTGTCATGCTTTAATCCAAGCTAGGGGATATTCTTCCCTGGGGAACAGTTTTCAGAAGGCTGTTTAGATACCTCTAAGGCTAGGATACACTGCTCTTCTGCTTCTCCCTCCCCTTCCTCCTCTTCCTCTTCCCCTCCTCCTCCATTTCTCTCCCCCTCCTCCTCAATCTTTCTCCCCTCCTCCTGCCTATTCTCCCTCCTCTTCCTCCTTCTCTCCCCCTCCTCTCCTCCCTCCTCCTTCATCTCTCACCCCCCATTCCCTTTCTCCTCTATACTGCTTCTCTTTCCAAGCAAACATAGAACTCTTTCTGGGACAATAATAACCTTGGTTAAGTAGAACCATTACACTCAGGTGTATCTACTCACTGTACCCTCATTCCTTTCTGCTTTTAGGGAATAAAACCCCCTGAAAGTGGGTTGCAGCTGTGTTTGGACAGTGGCTAGCACTCTGTGTCGCATAGGCTCTTCAGGGTGATGGCTTAGTTCAGCCACCAACATCCAAAATGGGTAGAGTGTCTAGCCGGAGGTTTAGCTACACATTGCCAAAGCCCCTTGACCTCCTGCTGCAGGCATGCTCTACAGGAGTGAAATGGGGCTAATTGTTACTTTGCTGTAGGCCAGTGTTCCCACCTAGTGAGGTGGAGTAGTTGACAGATAATTCCAGGCATTGGCCTGATGCCTGAGAGAGTCAACAAACACAATAGGTGTCCCAGAGACTCGGGGAGGAGAATTATCTTGAAATGCTGCAAGAAGGTTCCTATTCTTGAGACAAAACTAAAAATAGCATCTGAACTCCTACGAGAACACAAAGTAACCCCTAGTTGCCAGCAAAGCCCATTCACGTCCACCCAGTCCACCCATGGTGGAACCCAGTCCAGGTTCTCCTTGAGACCTCCTTGGAGTGTGACTCAGCTGTTCAGGAGCAGAACAAAAGGGAGATGTTGAAAAGGAATTTGGGCCTCAGTCCCAGAGAACCTCCATCCCTGCGTTCCTCCCATCCAGTCTCTTTCCCAAAAGGGTTTAAAGAAATACAGATTTGGGATGCTACCAAAGGTTGAAGAAGAAAGCAGTGAGTTTTGTCTTTCTCGAGGCTGACTTCCAACATTGGGGTTTTGTTGTTTGTTTTAGTTTGTTTGGTTGTTTTTTGTTTGTTGTTTTGTTTTGTGCTGCATTTTTCTTTTCCTGAGGTGCTGAGGGTGGAACCCAAGACCTCATGCACATTAGGCAGAGATTCTAGCGAAAGCATCACGCCCTCAGACCTGGGCTAGAGTCCCCCTCCTTTCATCCTCTTCTGCGTACATTCTGAACAGTCTTCTCACAGGTGTCTGTGTCCCACCCTGGTTTTCCCTCTGCTGAGTAGAAAATTTTATTTGGTGATATGTGTATGACATATGCCCCCTTCCGCTGGCCAGCCCACCAGAGACACTCTGGCCAAACACAACACCATCGGACAACACTTTAAAGAATGCTATGCCTTCTCTGTTCGTTCTGTACCGATGAGCCAATGACAGTGACATCATGGTCACCATCCCTCTGTCCTTATTTTTTATTTCTGTTTGTGTATTTGGGTTTTTGTTGTTGTTGTTGTTTTAGCTTTTTGTTTTGTTTCATTATTCATCTGTTTTGATTTTGTGGTTTTGTTCTTTTCTTTTTTTGGCGGTTGTCAGTTTTGCACTGTAAATACTATGATGTGAGTCTGACCTCAGAACATGGCTTACTTAATAACTTATTATTTCCTATTTATTGAGTGGTATTGAAAAGTGAGGGGGACCAGCCCTCCTGCTGGGTTGTTATTGAAAACCCACCCATCTCTCAGCTCTGGGTGCTGCTGTCTGTGGTGGGGGAATTATCACCCAGGTAATGAGTGCTAGACTTACCAGCCAAATTGGAATCGCAGAAACAGAGGCTTCTGTCATACAAATTAAGTCCAAATGGATCTAAAGCACTAGGGAAAAAAAAAAAAACCTCATTTAGATGGAACTTAATTGAGGAACTCAAATGCCTGTACTCGAACCAACTTCTATTAAAAAATCACAACTGAAACACAGAGAGAGAATCCTTTTTCCCTGGCTACATGAAATTATGTCTGTGTATTAACAAGCTGAAACAAAGAGAAAGCAGCGATGGGATTCTTTTGTGGTTCTCTTTGGGGATAAAAGGAGTGGGTCTTGGGTCTCAGTCTTGTCTTAGAAACCCAATGGACTTGGCTGGTGTGTTCTGGGGAGGGCATGGGAGAGAGCTCTGCTCTGGAGCAGTGAACTCCATCCTGGTGGATATCATGGATATACCATGTTGTAGTAATGTTTAATCCCAACCTGAGGTTTCCACCCCACCTTACACCATTTAGTTCCCGGATAAAAGACACACATCATCTTTATATTTACAATAAGCCATAAGCAGCTCAAGAGATGGGCAGATATGTACTCTCTATGCTGTTAGAATTGATAACCTCTTATCGATAACCCCGAGTTATCACTTACTATGTTTTATCTGGGCTGCTCTTAACTCCAATCAGCCAGCCCTCAGGGCCATGTTTTCTCGACTCCTCAACCACGGCAGCTTCTCCTCCCTCCTCCTGCACCTTCTTCTTCTCCACTGTGGTTCTCCCCCATCCCAAGCCCAAGAGAAACCTCAACCCCACCTATGTCTGTTCTGCCCAGCTATTGGCTGTTGGCATCTTTATTTGCCAACCAGAAATAACTCGGGGTGGGGGTGGGCAGGGTCACAGGTCTAAGTGCAGACGCTCAGTCTTGTGGTCCCACGCTTAACATTAAAATAGACAGCAAGGCTGATGGCCATCAACCAAGGAAGCAAGCAAAAGGATGGGGGCTTGGAATTTCCTGCAGGGCAAAGTAGGAATTAGCTGGGACGTGGGATGCACCAAGGTTATGAAAATCACAGAGACTAACTCCAACGCTTTTTCATCCAATTTAAACTCTCCAAGTTCAGTCTCCCTCAAGTCCTGCTGGGGGAACACAAAGTGGCTCTGCCCTGTCCTGACTCTAATCATGGTCCATTGTTAGACTGCTTCTTCTACAACTATTCTGATGAGCTGGTGACAAAGGTCCTAATGGCTACTTTTCAGTTGGGAGGAGCTGAGGCCCATGGAAAGGGACTGTCATTCCTAGCTCTTAGAACTGGCATCTGCCTGACTCCGTGTCCCTTGTCCCTTGGTGGAACCTTTCTAGGGGGACCTAAGCAGTGAGCACTCCACACTGTGTCTCTTTTCTCCAAGGCTAAGCTATTTCCTCCAGTGGCCATTGGCCAAGGACCTAGCTGATTCTGCCCCCCAACACACACACCTCAAAACCATTTCTTTACATGAGGGGCTGGGATTCCCACCTGGAAAATCCCAAAGCAGAACACTTTCAACTCCCCCTTGCTCAGCCTGACCATGCAGCAGCTGCCCAGAATGACTTCCCTCTCTAGTGACACATACTGTGCCCTCCAGCATCCTGGGAGCCTGTCTCAGCATTACAGTGACCACAGCTCACCATCACCTTCCCAAGGGTTTCCAGGTTTTCAGCCTGTAGGATCCACACCTCTGTTCTCGTTAAAGTCCATGCTAAGGTGTTCTCATACATGGCCCAGTGTCTTCTGTGTATGGGATGTTCAGAGGAGGAAGACAGGGTATTTGAGAGCTCTTATGACCTACCTGCTGTGTGTCACACATAGATCCATATGGGTCAGCGCATTTGTTGAATTTCCCAAACAGATCTGTAACCATTTGGGTAATTTTTTACTTTTGTGTAAGTGTGTGTGTGTGTGTGTGTGTGTTCACACACATGCAGAGGCCAAAGGATAACTTCAGGTGTCATTCCTTCAGGTGCTGTCCAACTGCTTTTTTTTTGAGACAGAGTATCTCACCAGCCCGATGGCCAGTGTGCCTCCAGAATTAGCCTGTCTCTGCCTCCCGCAATGCTAAGGTTACATGTGGGGGACACCATGCCCAGCCTTTTTACATGGAGAACACATTTATGAAGAAATTTATCAATTGCGTCATCTACCCCACCTGGGTTTTGGATGCCCATGTGCCCAGATGGTAGTAGCTTCTATGCATTTCCTCAGAAATCCCAGTCAAAACCATCTATCTCACTGTGCAGCCTTATCATAGCCTTCACCGCAGTCCCAACATTAGATTTGCTTCCTAACAGAAACTGAAGCTTAGGAAAACAAAGCCACTCGCCCAAGAGCCAGAGTCTCCAGAGTCAAGGACAGAATTCAAGCAAACTGACTCAGAACTTCAGGTTGTCAGCTGCTCTCTATAGCTCCGGAGTTTGTACATATCTAACCTCTTCCTTCATGGTCTGACAAAGACTTTAGATCCTAAACCTCTAGGACAATTCTACTCTTCTCTGTGTGGCACTGGACAAGGGTGGCACCTGTAGGTGACTAGTTTGCTGACCTGTAGAGTAGGTTAGCAGCAGCGACCTCCTTGGGCTTCTATGGGAACAAAATGAGATAGTCAGTTCCTTCAATACACCAAAGTAGGGATAGCATTCAGTTAACGATAATGAGCAAAATTGTCATTTCCAGTACTGAGTCTGAAGTGTGATAGCGGGAGTCAGGGGTCAGCCTAATGGAGCCATCTTGGAACTCAGGGGTTTTCTGGGAATGTTCCCAGGGCAAAATTTAACATCTCTTCCCCTCCGGGACAGGTTTAAAGCCCTCACGGAATAGGCAGGCGTCGGTGGGGTTAGCTCTGGGGATAGGGAGAGCACAATAAACACATTTCCAGGCAAGAATCTCAGGCCAACACTGTCACAGCCTTCAGTTCTCAAGAGGACCTGCTTTTCAGGCTGAAAGTCTTATATTTAAAATGTTCATAGCATCATGTTTTTTAAGTATTATGTGAGTCACTATTACTACTACTACACACACACTCACACACACAGTCACACACACCCAGCCACACATAGTCACACACATAAACACAGTATCTCTCACACACAGTCACACACATACAGAATCTCACACACACACAGACACACAGGCACACACACACAGAGTCACACACTCACATACACAGTCATACACACTTATACACCAAGTCACACACTTATACAGTCACACACACATATACACAATCACACACAGTCACACACATAAACACAGTCTCACATACACAGTCACACACATAAGCACAGTCTCTCTCACACACAGTCACATGTATAAACACAGTCTCTCTCACACACAGAGTAACACACAAAGTCACACTCACATACATAGTCACACACACTCATACACAAAGTCACACATATGTATACATACACAGTCACACACAAACATACACAATCACACACAGTCTCTCTCTCTCTCTCTCTCTCTCTCTCTCTCACACACACACACACACACACACACACAGAGTCACACACACAGAAAACCAGTTATTCTCATCACTCATCCTATCTCTTGTCCAATAAAAACCCACCTTGGGAATCCTGAGGGTGGGGTAACCTGCCTTGGGTAAGTCTGTGGCTGCCTGCCCCCGGTCATCACCACCCCCAACCCCCACCCCCATGCAAACTGATTTCATTCTTCCTAAATAGGTTGGTTGTGAAGCTGTACCCAATGTCCTCTTCTGGCATTTTATAGTGACTAAGACCCATCGATGACTTAACAGTCACATGCCCTTTGCCCACACTGACACATCACTTTTAGAGTGCACCATTTGACAGAAGATACGGTTGAGGCTCCAGGGGCAAGCTCACCTAGCTAGTGGGCATCTGGGTCCAGATCTGAGAGTTCTAGGAGCATTTCTTAAACACCCCCTTTTTTTTAATCCCCGAGTTCGTGAAATCCATCCATGCAGAGCTAGCCTACCCCCCCCCATGGCTCCAATTAGATGATATGTCAGAAATTGTGTCTTTTAGGAGGCTGTCCCTGTGACTAATGTCACCACTCTCTGTGACTCATGGACAGGCCTTCACCTTTGTTTCTTCCGCTCAGACTCCCGGTTACTGGGAATCCGCGTGTTTCTTTATCTAGCGATTGGTCTGGGCAGGTGCCCCACCCCCGCACCCCTTATCCCTCCATCCCCCCTAGTCCCAGCTGTCCTGGCTGCTTCTCAGATGCCTTCCTTCCTTACCAGATTGGCAGCTGCCCAAGTGTGGAGCTGAGGCAGCTCACCTCCAACACTCCCGCTTCTGGTGATCTGGAGATACGTGCAGCCTCTCTGCTGGGTCCAATCAATGAAACAATTCAGGACGTGGGAGGGATGTTGGGAAACAGAACTTCCCAGGAGATGGAACCCAGACTCCGGCCTGTAGCGCTTATAGTTTGAGCATTTAAGCAAGTCACATCCTTAGGATCCAGTTAGCTGTTTTACCTATTAAGAGGGGTAGGAAATTGCTTTGAACTGTTAGCCCGCCCCTACAATATGTGTGTTCAAAGCCGGGCAGTGGTGGCACACACCTTTAATCCCAGCACTTGGGAGGCAGAGGCAGGTGGATTTCTGAGTTCGAGGCCAGCCTGGTCTACAGAGTGAGTTCCAGGACAGCCAGGGCTACACAGAGAAACCCTATCTCAAAAAACCAAAAAAGAAAAAAAAAAAAGTGTGTTCGAGGGAGAATGTCAGGCACTGGTGCTTCTAAAAATCTCCCCAGGCTATTTCAGTATGAAGTCAGGGTGGAAAACCACTGAAGAAGATGGTACCCACAACACTACCCAGAGCTGATCGATGTTCTAAGGTGAACATAAAGCCAACACTAAGATCAGACAGCATCTCCGCAGTGCCAATCAAGGGCCAGGCAGGTGTCTGGGAGCTCCACCTATGTCAACATAAATTATCTACATATTCATCTCCACAACGTCCGCAGGACATAGACGCCATAGCATCAATTTCAGAGTTGTAGAAACCGGACACAAATGGTTGCTGTAGGTCTCACTGGTAGTAAGTGACACTGCAGAGGGGTGGGGGTGGGGCTGTGTTGGGGAGAGGAATAAGGCAGAGTAACTATACCTTGGAGGGTCAAGCAAGATGTCACAGAGCTGAGGAAGAGGGCAGGTGCTGGATAAGACCAAGAACAGAAATGAAGTTTGGGGGAGGAACCATAGGGAAGTCGTGTGCGCGTGGGGGTAGGGCAGTGATTATGTCTGCCTGAAGTTAGCTCCCCACACCCACCTCCTGTCCCCACCCCTACCTCCCTTGGTGCGGTTGGTTTTGTTTTTGTTTTTACCTCAGTACTTACTGCTAACCTGTAATTACTTCTCTTGTTTTGTGCCCATCTCTGAGGGCAGGAGCCATCTCTGCCTCGTTCATTCCTGTAGGGACACTCTGCCTGGTAGGCAGCTGACTATCAAGTGATTGGATCTGCCAAAGGCTTCCAGCTCTGTTCCCTCCCAAAGCCTGTTCATTTTGAAGCATGTGTGTGTGTGTGTGTGTGTGTGTGTGTGTGTGTGTGTTGGAAGGCTGAAGCAAGGTAGTGACATGTCCCCAAGGTAGTGACACATCCCTGGAGCTATGTTGCTGATCTACCCTGGGAAGAGAGAAGGGATCACAGATGGTAGAGCAGACATGAGCACCTACCATCCACCTGGCCTTACTCAAGGCACAGAGACACCTACCCCGGTCTACAGAATGACACAGATCTTAAAAGGAGCGCTGGGAAGCAAAGACTATACAGTTCACTGTACCTGTGAGTTCATAAGTGGTTTTCGTGGTCTCTCTGAGTTTCGAGCTTCTTACTGTCTGCTGAGAAAAACAAAACAGCAACCTCACAAAAAGACTGTGGAGCTTAGAGGAGGTGGGATGTACCAGGCACCCAGCAGAGAGAAGGATTGACTTAGAATCTCACCCCACCCCCACCCTTAGGAAAGGGGAGCAGGAGAACCAAAGGCTGAGATAAGTTCACAAGAAGTTTCTGGAAGATTCCATGCCACCGAGGCCAAGAGAGCAAGCACTCCTACCTGTTACCTTCCATAGTGTCTCCTCCACCCAGAAGAATCCAGAGTCTCTAGAGAGCTGGCACCTCTGCCATGCCCCAGCCCCACCCCACCCCATCCTCCTCCGCACTCAATCAAAGCTTCCCACCCGGGCCATTCAGCTCGATTGTGGAGAGACTGTGGGCTGTCCATGCTTGTCAATCAATGTGGATTGACAGCTCTACTTTATCACACCCTGGGACTCCAACTCCACGTCATGGGATAGCCCGGGGCCAAGCAGCCCTTGGTTGACTCACACTGGCTTCTTCTTTGTTTTTCTTTGCTTTGCCATAGAAACGTGTCCTGGCCGGGCGGTGGTGGCGCACGCCTTTAATCCCAGCACTTGGGAGGCAGAGGCAGGCGGATTTCTGAGTTCGAGGCCAGCCTGGTCGACAAAGTGAGTTCCAGGACAGCCAGGGCTATACAGAGAAACCCTGTCTCGAAAAACCAAAAAAAAAAAAAAAAAAAAAAAAAAGAAACGTGTCCGATGCTCTCTCGAACTGCAATGGACACTAGGCCTCTTTGGCAATAGTCTTTCACATCTAAACCTGAAATGAGTAATACCAACCATATTAAATAGAGTCACATTACATAACAGGAGGGAGTTTAAAGGGGTACTGGGGAGGCAGCTCAGTCAGTGAGTGTTTGCCGTGAAGGCCTGAGAGCCTGGGTTCAACCCACAGAATCTGTGCAAAAAGCCAGGCGTAATGCTGTGTGTTTGTAACCCCAATACTGGGGAGACGGAGTCAGGAGGATGCCGAGTGACTTTCTAACCAACCAACCTATCTTAGCTGCTGAGACCCAGATCCCTCTGAAAGATACTGTCTCAAAAGATAAGGTGGTGAGAGACTGAAGAACCACACCCAAGGGTGTCCTCTGGGCTGTGTGTGTGCGCGCACACACACATACCTGTACATATGTGTATACACACTTTCTCATACATATATACACTCACACACTCACACTCATGCACACTCTCACACACACTCACACATACGCACATGAACACTCATGCACACTCTTATGTACACTCACGCATACTCATGCACACTCACAGACACGCATATGTACATGCATGCACACACACACACACACACACACACACACACACGCGCGCGCGCCTTCAATAAACAGACATGAAGAGGACAATGAGATAGAAATGGTGTACACACACAGAGGAGGAAGGAGCAAAGAAAGAGAGAGAGAGTTTGTTTCTCCTCGACCTCTCTCCCCTCGATTCTTATTTCTATATTAGGGTATCTTAACTAAAGAGAATCCATGACACTCAGTACTTAACTGTCTCTCTAACATTTGACGCTCTCTAGAGTTGCTGTATGAAGGTATCAGCCAGCACAGGGGCTATGCATTTCTCACCCATTTTCTGAACGAGCTTAACTTACAGGAGATTTTAGGGTAGTTGGACATTTCCCCTCTCTTAGGATAGTGAAGATTTCTCCAATGTCCCTCTCCTCCCAGTATCCCTTGCTCCTTCATCCAGGATAATGCAGGCCCTTTTGTTGTTGTTTTGTTTTGTTTTGTTTTTCGAGACAGGGTTTCTCTGTATAGCCCTGGCTGTCCTGGAACTCACCTTGTAGACCAGGCTGGTCTCGAACTCAGGAATCTGCCTGCCTCTGCCTCCCGAGCACTGGGATTAAAGGCGTGCGCTACCACGCCAGGCTAGGCTCTTCATTCATAACTAGGTTTATAGCCAATCAGAGACAATGACTCCTCCTAAATTAGCTCTGCCCAGGTGATTACTTTTAGCCAATCAGAAAAGGGCAGAATCTTTTCCCCGGGGTTTCTAGAGAGAGCTTCATCCTGTGCTTGTCTTTCATTGCCCCGTTCCTCAGTTCTTCAAGCTGAGATGAGGATGTGACCGCTGGGACTCAAGTGGCTCCCTGATCCATGAGGTGATGATGAGGGATGAGGCTGGAGCCAGCACACATGTGACAGGTGCCATTAAGGTCTCGCTCTCTTGGAACTTTGTGGGCATCGGAGCAGCACTGGATAGACATCCCTGGACTTTCGGCAGTGGCAAGAAATCAGCTTTTTTCCAGTTTCCATGGGTGACTCTTTGCATGGTTGTTGTCCATAGATAAAGCTCATTCTTATTCATCCAGGGAGAGACCGGGGCTGCCACCACAGCGGAGCCATCTTCTTGGTATCCCTCTCCTCCCTCCGAATTATCCCAAGCACAGTCTCAGAACTTCCTCAGACTGCACACGCCCAAGAGCTGTCACTCCCAGTCCCAAAAAAGAAATTTTCAAAGCTGTTGCCTGGGTGTCATGGTCACCAACTCGTCAATCCAGCTTCTGTCCTACCACAGTGGCTTCTGGGAGACAGGGCTATAGACCTCTCAGGTCTCCCGTTTCCTAAAGAGTTCACTTTCTGCGGAATGGACAAAGCAAGCATACATCTTAAATGTCCCCGACTGAGAGACATGGGCACCAGAATACCAGAGCAAACCTTCTCAAATGAGGACATTGAAAGTCTCGCCCGTCTGAGGGCCATTCGTATTGAGAATGATTGCCTCGTGAATAGAGCTATACCCACAGTTGAAAGGGCTGCCTGTCGCAAGCAGCTAGATTAGGCTGTCGTCATGAACAGGCCCCAAAGAACAAAGGTTTGTGTCTCATTCATATCCGTTTTTGAGGGCCATGACTTTCACATTGATAATCACAGCAAACAGCCCAGGATCCTCTGCCCGCAGAGCCAAGGCTCCCCTGGACTATCGAATGTTTTGAAAGGCATTGACGTTTCAGTGAGTTGTGGGGCAGTTGGCTATGAAGCGTTCCCACAGGCTCATGCCTTGGAACAGACAGCTGGTAGGATGTTTGGGGAGGTTATGGAGCCTTTCGGGGCTTTGCTGGAGGAAGCGGGTTCCCAAGGGGACGGGACTTGAGCGGTATGAGTGGACCCACTTCCTGCAGAGCTCTCTGAGCTTGTTGGTGTGAGCCATATAGCATGCAGCTGCCACGTGTTTCCAGAGTCCTAGTCATAGCCACTCCAGCCACCGTAATGGAAGGCATCCCTGGACCATGAACCAAAACCTAACTCTGCTCCCTTGCTCAGCCTCTGCTAGGTAATGGGCCGCAGCGATGAGAAACCAGCTACTACAAAAGGAGAAACTGGAAATGCCTGACAAACACACCCAAGTGACAACCACAACACATTTTCTTAAGCACTGTGTACCAGGTCCTGGTAACACAGCTGAGAACGACTGGATTAAAGTCCCTTCTCTTTTCCCTTCTACCATGTATCCATGCCGAAGGAGGGGGATACACAAATAGATTTCGAGGTGAAAATAAAGATCTCAGTTAGTAGCAAGTTCAGGAAAGAAAATGAAGCCAGCAGACGTGAGAGATTGTTGCTGCCAACGGTTAGGGAGGGTTCCTCTGAGCAGATGAAATGTTTAAGTAAAGATCTGAATGAGTCGGGAGACCTGTTTCAGGCAGTGGGAACAGACGCAGCAAAGGCGAGAACATCTTAGATTATTTTGTCTGAGAGGCCAGAGGTCTCTGTGGCTAAAGAGCTGAGATTGTGGGAAACTCAGCAGCAGAGACTCCCATGAGGTCGTTAACCGAAAGCTTGCTTGTCGCCTTCACGAAGCTTTACGGTACTGGCTGCCATTTTAATGAGCTTTTTGGTTGTTTCTGAGAGCCAGGGCTTCTCCTCCTCCTCCATCACTACTCTTTAGGCTACTCGTTAATGCACGTAAGCACGCAGTGGAGAAAGGAATAAATGAGAAATAGAGCAGGCCACACCCCCTCATCACCAGAGCAGGCTACACCCCTTCCTAACTAGAGCAGGCCACACCCCCTCCTCCCTCTGGGGGGGGTCCTCTTTTCCAGTTCGGTTTGAGTGGCGCACCACCCTGCCAGTGTCAAGGTCTAAAATCCAAGTCCAGTGTTTAACGGGCTCCTTCTTGCCCCTGGGATCCTCCCAGTGACTATCCACATTCGATTCATCTTTGTCCACTTGATACAACTTAGGGTCATCTGGCAAGACAGAAACTCAATTAGGGAGTTGCCTCCCCCAGGCTGGCCCCTTATAAGCGTGTCTGTAGGACATACTCTGATGAATGATTTGTGTGAGGAGGACCTAGCCCACTGTGGACGGGGCCATCCCTAGGCAGGTAGGTGGTCCTGGGTTCTATAAGAAAGCGGGCTGAGCAAGCTATGGGGAGCAAGCCAGTAAGCAGCACCCCTCCAGGGCCTCTGCATCAGCTCCTGCCTCCAGGTTGTCCCTGCCTTGGCTTCCTCTAGTGACAGACTGTGACCTGTGAGCTGAATAAACTCCTCCCTCCAAGGGTGTGTTGGTCAATGTTTTATCACAGCAAGAAGAAGGACAGAGGGTAACTATAAGCACCATGGAAGAGAGGTACACGGACAAGATCAGAGTACCTGATCATTCAGAATCTACGCTTCTCTATGAGTGGGCACAGGCTCTACCCGTGCAGCTGGGAGCTGATACCTCCCGCTAAGGATACTTACTTGCCTGTAGCGGGCATATTTCTGTCTCATCCCAGGCTACTGCTCATTCCTCAGTCTCAGTGTGTACTGTCATTGTTCCACTGGAAGAAGGTTCCAGAAAACCCGGTCCTGTGAGAAGGATGAAGGTGACAAGCTAAAGGTCAGCTGTGGTTGTTAGGCGTGGCTGGGATTGGAAGGCTGGGATCTCCACAGGCATAGGGTTTGGAACCCTCCGTTTCCAGTCTGCCTATTATGGATATCTCAGTCCATTTCCAAGTGCTATGACTTGTACATGCCACGCAGGGCAAGGCAAACCAAACTCAGAGAGCATCCACTGCGTACACAGGCTCTACTGTGCCCAGGCATGTTATCCTCAGGAACCCGGACTGAAACAGGACACACAAGCGTGATGCTTGTGTAAGGTGTGGCTTGCTGGAGATTCCACTAGTGACATCTTTTAAGTGTTCTGAGAAAGTGAAGGGAGAGAAGATAGAGACATGGGCCGCCCTGGACCTAGAGTCTCGGTGAAGGAGGAGAGCCCCAGGAGCCCCCCAGGGGAGAGAGAGAGAGAGAGAGAGAGATCTGAGCCCTGGGCTGGAGCAGGAGGGAAGACTCCCATTAGAAACCTTGCCTTTGAGAGACCCTCCCTCGGCCTTTGATGATGGTGCTGGGGTTAAGAAATGGGAAGATGTCAGGTCACTGTCCTGCCAATCCCCGTGTGACTCCAGCCCCTGCTTCTGCCTCCTGAGGCCCCAATTGTGGAATGTAGGATGATGTCACCTCCCTCAACTGTCTCTTTGGAAGATTAACTGCGGTATTTCCCGTGTGAAAGTTTTAAGTAGATGGCAGGCAGGTGAGACAATGTTTGTTCTGGGTCCTGGGATCTAACATACTTACACACACACACACTCACATGTGTATACATACATTTATACATTCAGCACATATGTATACACTCATACATTCATACACACACATATACACAGTCAAACACACAGTTATGTACACACACGTGTACACACATAAAACACTCACATATACACTTACACACATACACGTATATATACAGTCACACAAAAATACACACTCATAAACACACATACTCATACCCACATTTATACACTCACACACTCACATATTCACACACTCATACACACTCATATACACATTTATACACACATACACGCTCATATACACATTCACATACATATATACACTCACATTCATACACACACACATTCACACACATGCACTCATACATAAACTCATACACTCACACATTCACACACTCATACACTCACACATTCACACACTCACACATATAAACACACTCATATACACACTCACACACATATATACACTCTCATATGTACACTTACACATTCACACACACATGCATTCGTGTGCACACTCACACATTTGCAGACTCACGCACACTCACACACTCGCACATTCACATACTCATACACACTCACACACACATTTATACACTCACACACACATATATATACACTCACATTCATACACACACACACACACTCCCAGAGTTTCCCCTTTTCTGGAAGAACCAACCCAGGCATCCTCCCTCTCCGAAGCCTCTCTGAGTCTGACCCCATATATTTAGGCTGGTCAGTGATGGCCCAGAATGTTACTCAGCACTTTCCCCACAAGTCATCTTACATCTCAACAGGTGGTTCAGTCAGCAGGCTTAGCAGCTGCCTCACTTCTCCGTTTCCCCAGGCAGAAAGCTGGCCTGACCCAGGATGCAGTAAGATCCCAGAGAAGCATGCCAGCTGGTGCAGAAGACCACAAGACCTGGGTGATGTTTTCCCTTCATGGTTATTGTGAGCAACCTGCATCCCACTGGCTGTGTGACCTAGAGGAGGTGGCTTCACCTCTCTGGACTATGATGAATAAATCTGAAGGTGGATGTGGTGACCGGCACTAAGAAGGCCAATGCAAGAAGATATCAAATTACTACCCAATCTGAGCCACATAGAAAGACCCATCCAAACTAACACAAAACCTGCTGAACTAGAGCCGTGTATATGGTCAGTGCTGCGTAAATACAATCAGAGACTCTGATTTCAATGAGTATGACAGCCTGGTCAAAGCCCAAGACCTAAGCTAGAATCCCAGCTCTGTCACTGAAGGTTACACGAGTTAGGCATGTGCCTCAGTTCTTTGGCTATAACATGAAGACACCAAAAGCCCCTTCCTCACAGGCTTTTGGGGAGGATTCGATGAGTGGGCAGGAAGTTCAAAGTGCCAAGGCTAGGAGGTAGCGCCTGGGTCTTCTAGCCACGTGGCCCTCAGCCTCAAAAAGAGAATACAGGGCCTAGGGTGCGATCCAAGTGGTAGAATGCTGACCTAGCACACACCAAATCTTGGGCTCCATTTCCATTCCCGCAATCCCAGCAGTTAAGAAGCAGAGATAGCCAGGCGGTATCCCAGCACTGGGGAGGCAGAGGCAGGTGGATTTCTGAATTCCAGACCAGCCTGGTCTACAAAGTGAGTTCCAGGACAGTCAGGGCTACACAGAGAAACCCTGTTTTGAAAAAAACCTAACCCCCCCCCAAAAAAAAAGAGGCTGAGGTAAGAAGAGTCGGGAGTTCAAGGTCACCGTCTGTTGTATAAGGAGCTCAAGGTTTGCCTGTGCTACATGAGACAGAAAGGGCAAGGGGGAGGGGGTGCTGGGTGGGGAGAAGCACAGGCCACAAAAGATGCTCAGTCCATTGCTGTCAAGCTTTCTCCCTTCTTGGTTCCAGGCAGAAGGGCCTTCTAGAAATTCTCAATGAAGATGTGCAAAGAGGCCTGGGAAGGAAGAAGAAAGCCTTTTAGAACACGTCCTCCAAACAGACTCACTCATAAATCAATACAGCTCAGCGGCACATAAACACACACCGCAATGCCCACCCAAATCCACACGCACTCAGCTGGGACCTCACAGCCCCCAGCCCAGCCCAGCCCAGCCACTAAAGAGCCTCACCCCAGCCCCCGCCTGGTCCCAGGCAGGGCCAGATTTCTCCCTGTTCATCATACAGGGTGACTCTCCTCATAATTAGCTGCAGGCTCACTCGGCCCCTCCCAACTGCGGTCTGTGCCCAGCCATGACATCAGCTTAAGTCTTCTGGCGCAATGAGCTCATCCTGCCTCACACTGAGGCCACCCAGGTACTTGGGGGGACACATCAAGTCAGGACAGGGGGACCCTCTCTCCACTGGAGCAAAAGCCAGGGGTCTCAGCCAACGCACCCAGTACAGATCTAAGATTCAAACCAGTCAGCTCTCCCACACAGTTTCTGGCACAGGACATCTGTGTGCATAGGCTGGCTCTCCTCTATTTCCTCATCTGAAAAATGGGTTGATGGTATCAAAGATGGTTGTGAACATTTCCCACCATTACTGCAGCGGCTCACCACGGTGAGTGATTCTTCTCAGTATCCTTATTTTGAGTAAAGCACCTCGTAAGAGGACAGCTGTCTAACAAAACAGCTTCTCAACCTGGGATTCAAATTCCCCAACATGCTTACCCCATAAAGAAAACAGAGCTGGGACCCCAAGATTCTCAAAGAGAAAATGACAAGTCCCAAGCTCCCCAGCTGTTGAAGATTGGAACCTCAAACCCAAGACACCTGTAGGTTAAAAGATTCCTAAATTCATTTTCCTAGCAGGATGGAGGAGCAGAGGTTTCTAAAAATGGTTCTCCCTGGATCTGGGCTTTCAAAATATCCCATCTGGAGACCAGTGCATCTAGACACTTGTTATTATTTGAAATAAAGATATAACCCCAGCCTGGTGCTGGTCTGTAGTCCAGCCTGCACAGGAGGCTGAAGCAGGAAACTCACAAGTTCAAGGCCAGCCTAAGCTGAGAGTGAGGTCAAGGCCAGTCTAGGTAGACTACTGAGATGTTATTTGAGAGTAAAGAATAAGGAAATAAAAGAGTCTCTTTATCTGCTTACATAAACCCACTTACACACACACACACACACACACGTGTGTGTGCATACTACAGATTAGGATTTCCTGTGAGGAATAGCATAGTAGGACAACATAGTAACATTTAAAAGAATAACGAGAAGGACATATTCGGTAATGAGGAAGGATAGAACGTAGGCAAAGGACACATAAGTCATGAAAGAGATTAGAAACATATTTTTTCCTAGTTTGCACCCCATCACAGATTTGGTGTGTGTGTGGAGTGATTCTGTGTATGTACAGGGTTCACAAAGGAAGTTCCATGGCACAGCTGTTCTGTGTACGGGGTTCACAAAGGGAAGCTTCAGGGCATGGCTGTTCTGTGTACAGGGGTTCACTGAGATGGATAGCATTTGGGACTGGGCAGATGTTCGAGCTTCACCCCCACTGTGTCATGTTTTTATTTATGAACCCATCGCGATAAATGGTTTTACAGAAGGAGGAGGATTAGAGGTGCAGCTAGCTCTGTGCTGAAATTCTTTCCAGAATGTATAAGGCAGTCAATGAAAAAAAAAATTTTTTTTCTGATGACTTATGACTGTTAACTCTCCTGCCGCATGGGACAGTCGTACAGTCGTAGAGCTTGTAGCTCTTAGTGCGCAGAAGAGGAGGGTTCCCTCAGCTGTTTATGAAGCACTTATGAGCAAACATTATGCAACCGATAAGTTGAAAGTTGAAAGCTTAAAAGCACAGACTCCTCTCTGAAGTCTATGACGTCACGCATTCCTGATGACACGTCCCAGAGCAGGCTCCTCTCCTGCCCCATTCCACAGGTGGAAAACAGGCAGCTCAGGCATGCCTTGGAGTTATATTGCCTCTGATAGAAACTCTTCCCTTGACCAAACTTCAGGCAGACTCCTCCTTGGAGGCCCAGGGGTGCGTTCTCTTCACCCAGTTTTAACAAGAACAAGTCAGCTTAGACATAATCCCTATAATTCCATCACCCCCTGATCACCTCTTCCCATGCTTGATCAGTGGTTTACAAAGCGAGGGCTGGCCACCCCAGTCTGTAGATATAGAGGACTCCAGTTAGATCAGTTTATCCAGAATTCCCTCTGGTCCCTGGATTCCCCCTGGTCATTTCCCATCCATTGACCCCCATTCTGCCTCCAGGCTGTAAATCCTCAGTGGCTCAGGCTGTGCTGGGAGTTGAACCCGATCTGTTTTCTCACCCCAAGACCTACCTATCCCAATAGACTCTGTCTGACAACGTCCCTCTTTTCATAACTTAAACTGCCGTTTTAAAAAAAAATTCGTTCTCAGAAGTCTGAGGCTGTAAGACTTGGGCCAAACTGTAAGTGGGGATTCCTTGTACGTCTTGATCCAATGAGGGGTTGTCTCTCTTCTTCTGCGAGTCCCTAGAGTAGGAGGCAAGACAGAACATGCACTGAGGATGGTATTTCCAGAGTGTGACCTGAGCCCTCAGCCAGGCGGAGGGTTATTAATAGTCAGGCTTTAGTGCCCTGCGGGGCACGGGTGGATGGAGTGGACGCTGCTGGAGGCAGAGGGAGGGCGGGGCGGAGCGGAGCAGGAGGAGGAGGAGAGAGTGCCTGAGAGGCTGGCTGGACCCGGACGCCACGGCCCCTCCCAGCTCCCCACCCGCTCCCAGAGCCCAGTTGTTCTCTCAGCGGATTCTCAAGGACTGGTTCATCACCTTTGAATACTCCTGTGACAGGAGGCGCTTGCAAAACCCGCCCCCTGCCCCCAGCAGCAAATAAATAGAAGGCTCCCAGCCCAGAAGCCAGGAGAAGTTTCTAGGCTCGCGAGTCCCCGAGCTTTATTAAACTTCTGGCTGCGCTCAAGACCTCAGCAGGCTTTGGCTGGGAGCCGGGGCAGCCTGGGAGGAAGGCAGCCGGTGGCTTGCTGATAGCCTGGCGAGAGAAAGAGGCCCTCTGGGATTCTGCTGGGCCCGCTTAGGGGGGTCACCTTTGTAAGCCAGGACCCCAGCTCAATTCTGGGCAGCCAGCGGATGGTTGGGCTCGTGGCTGAAGGAAGATCAGCATTTTCTGAAGTGGAGAACTAAACTCTGAAAGCCATCTCAAGCCACATCTCTGTGTGACCTTTGGGTAGGTGGCTCTGTCTCTCTGAGCCTCTGTTTCCCCCTCTAAGCTCGACCAACATCATGGCTGACGGGCAATTGCCTTTCCCGTGCTCCTACCCAAGCCGCCTGCGCCGAGACCCTTTTCGGGACTCACCGCTCTCCTCCCGCCTTCTGGACGATGGCTTTGGCATGGACCCTTTTCCAGACGACTTGACAGCCCCTTGGCCAGAGTGGGCTTTGCCTCGGCTCTCCTCTGCCTGGCCTGGAACCCTAAGGTCTGGCATGGTACCCCGAGGGCCTCCAGCCACAGCCAGGTTTGGGGTGCCTGCTGAGGGCAGGAGCCCCCCACCCTTCCCTGGGGAGCCTTGGAAAGTGTGTGTCAACGTGCACAGCTTCAAGCCGGAAGAGCTGATGGTAAAGACCAAGGATGGATACGTGGAAGTGTCAGGTGAGTCGGGGCGGGCAGGATCCTGCCTCTGTGTGTGTGTGTGTGTGTGTGTGTGTGTGTGTGTGTGTGTGTGTGTGTTGCGTGCTCGCATGTGCACGATCACAGGTTCAGCCCAGAAAACTTCAGTAGAAGGGACCTGTGACAGACCACATGGCACAGGTGACCTCAGAGCTCAAGAACGCAACCCACAATATTATCTTCAGAGACAAGTGTTTCACAGTGGGCAACAGAATGAGTCTGTATATGACGTAGTAGCTGGGGTCCTCAGGACCCTGTGCCCCACCCGAGAGCTGGCAGAAGCCAGGCTAGACATTTTGAAACAGATAATTTAATATAAAGAATAAGTGGATGCACCTAGGACTTCTGGAGACATGGGGAGAGGGGTTAGCACACTGGCTCGCCCTGCGATCACTAGACAAGGAGACTAAAGCTGGATGGTAATGTCTGCAGTACGGCTCCTATCCTTGGTGAAGAGCTGTCTGCCAGGCGGCATGCTGAACCACGACTTCAGCATCACACAGCACTTGTGTTAGTACAACCATACAACCAGAGGACAGGGCTCGTGTGTCCACATCTCCCTTTTGTACTTTAGGAAATGGAGGCACATAGAGGATTAGCATAATTTGTATTTGTTTAAGGTAGCATAGGGTTCAAACCCAGGAAGGATATATATATATATATATATATATATATATATATATATATATATATATATATATACATACATATATATATGTATGTATATATGTGTGTGTGTAATATATATGTGTGTAATATATATGTAATATATATATATATGTATGTATATTTCCTCTGGCCCTTCACTCCATGACTGTCTACTCCCCTTCTTGCAGCTGAGAAGGCCTAGTTCCAGGACATACAGTGAGTCAGCAGAAAGGCCAGAGCAGAGCCTAGGCCTGGTCCCAACCGCACTAGGCCCAGGGCTTTCCTTACCCCATTGCACTCTGGGAGAAAGAACACATACGCAGGGGAAAAAAGACCAAGGGGACAGGAAGCTTGGCCCCTGGTAAGCTGGGCCTAGGCAAAGCTTTCCTCTGTCTCCCTCCCAATTAACAGGCCATTAAAAAGAGCTTGTTCTTGGCAGAGGCTTGTCAGCCAGAAAAATCAATAACAGCCCTGCTGTAAGCACTGGCTGGTCAGGGACAAGCCCCGGCAGTGAGCGAGGCTGTGTTCTAAAGCCGCTTGGAGTAGAATTGTAAACATCAAACGCTCTGGGTGTGGGTGTGGTGGGGCAAGCAGGCGCTTAGCTGAGGGGCGCGTGCTGACTTGGGTGTGGGCTCCCGGCACTGGCTGGCTGGCTGACTGATGAGCCAACACTGGTTCCGCCACTCGCTAACCAACAGGACGGCTAATTATTTCTTCAGCGACCTTACTCCTTTTCTGGGCCTCCTGGGGTCTCCATGGGTCCTCAGGAAGGATGGTGGTAGCCCCCAAGGTATCTTTATCTACATGGTAAATGCACAGATGGTGCCCGGGGTTCTAACAGTTAGTTTGTTCTTGGTGGTCAATGGTATGGGCACAAGGGAATGTTCTAGTAATAATAAATGATAGTCACTCTTTGAAAGAGACCTGGGTTCAAATCCCAGCTCTTCTGTGAGATAGCAGTATGGTTGCAGACTCAGAAGTCTTTTCATCACTCTTGAGCCTCAGTGTTCCCATCTGTGCAATGGGGATTGCGACCATTCCTGTCAAGCAAAGCTACTGGGAAGATGTAGTAAATGCAGACCATATATCCAGAGTGCCTATAAAATGGAGTTAATGGTGCATCCTGCTGACTGAGCTCATCATCACTCCGCCTTGTTCTGATTTAATTATGATTAAATTAATTATAATCCAGAGGCTTCCAAATCACCCACATCCTGTAGTCTCTTCTCCGTCCGCATTTGAAGCTGCTCCTTAACAGGTGGAGTCTGGCAGCCACAGGCTGAATTCTCAGCCACGGATGGGCCTTAGTGATCCCGAGGTTCGGGACATGCTCCGAGCCTGATGTCTCTGTCTGTGAGATGGGAAACCCTGGAAACTGACACAAAAGATAAACCCTGCACACTCACCCCTAACTGTGGCCCCAACTCTGCAGACTCTGAGCCCCCTGAGACTGGGTGCCAAAACTTTCTCTCATGAAAGGAATTTGAGAACTAAAGTCCGGGACTCCCTGCAAAAGCAAGGGGAAGCCAGGGAACAGAGCCAGCAACAGCTACACCATGATTAAGAACCTGTCGTTCCGCAAGCAGTTCAGGCCAGACCTTTGCGCAATGTGCAACTAGGCTGGCTTACTGGTTACTCACAATGGCTTTTTAAGGAGTGTGGGTAGGATTGTAACACCACCCCTGCCCATTTTACAGATAGTGAAACTGAGTCCTAGGGAAGGCTAACTCACCCAGCACAACCAACCACCTGCATCTTCTTTGCCAGTACCTAATACTTAAAGCCAGACCTGCCTGGAGGTTCATTGGTTGACTCTTGCTGGAACTGTGAACCTGCTTAGACACCCCACCCCCAACCCTCTGGCCTCTGCTTCAATACTGGTCTCCCAAAGGAGTTAGGCCAGATTTGCCTCGTCATCTGCTTCCGGCTGCCTGGGGAGTGGAGGAAAGGCTATTTGGAGTTTTGGATGATGCCGGATGGGCCAAAATCATGAGTAAGCCTCCTCCTGGTGTGGGAGCTTGGAGCTTTCCGTGCAGTTCACAGATCTGAGGCATGGCCCTTTCTTACCTATCTGATCCCATATGAATACCTCACTCCAGGAAAGCTTTTTGGAAAATGTGGGCTCCCGATTTCCATCACACACTGAGCCTTCTCCTACAGCCACCAGCCAAGAATGATCCCTTCGAGGGCTGCTGGGCCAGCCTCTGGCTGGGGGAAGCCTGGAAAGGCTTTTGTCTTGTCCCTAGGGCCTCTGTTCAGCACCTTTCAGTGTCTTTCTCCCAGGGCCACAGTTCTCTAGGTCACACGAGAAACATCACAGTCTTGCTGTCCTGGGATGGCAGAGTTGATCTTTCTGTACAGGCAGCCATCTTCCCTTCCTTCTGCCCACAAAGATAAAATATCGATGGTAAAATGTAAACCAGAGAGCCGGGTGTGGTGGCGCACGCCTTTAATCCCAGCACTCGGGAGGCAGAGGCAGGCGGATTTCTGAGTTCGAGGCCAGCCTGGACTACAGAGTGAGTTCCAGGACAGCCAAGGCTACACAGAGAAACCCTGCCTCGAAAAACAAAACAAAACAAAACAAAAAAAAAAATGTAAACCAGAAAGCAAACTAATAAAGTTACACTTTATTATACAGTAAATAATTATATATATTATGTATACATAATTTAATGTTATTAATATAATATTTATTTTTATATCAATAAATAATAGTATATAAATGATTACATTAAATATATTTATATTAATATTGTATTAATTAACACTAATGTAAATAAATTATATAATAAAGCATAATAAGTTATACTTGCTGGTATAACATCAGAAGAACAACAAGCAAGTCCCGCATGCAAATATAATGCAGATTAGCCACAAGGCTGACCCACCTCTTTTAACTCCACTGCCCTCCCCTCACACATTTCCTTCCAAGTAATCTTGGAGTCTTTCCTGCTCAGAGGCCCTCCCTCCCTTCAACCTGCACCCCATTTTCAGAGCATAAGCTGAATCCATACACTTCTGAGGATTCCTCATTTTCCTAAACATTGATGTTTTAGGTTCACCTGCGCAGCTTCCGAGGGCCATGGGCCTCACTTACTCCATTGCGTCTGCCAGAGCTCTAGTAAGGCCATTTTCACAACATTTTAGAGAATACACGGAGACCCAGAGAAGGGTAGGACCCTGTCAGGAAGTGTCTAAGCAGGGGTTAGCATCTGGCTCTCTGGACGCTGCTACCCTCTGCTTCCAAATCTTTGCTCTGTGATCTCAGGCACTGGATCATGCAGGCATGTTCAGAGTGATGTGGCCACAGATTTACCGAGCCCCTCTGAGTTTCTATTTCTCTATCCACTCAGTGCTGGCAATAAAGTTCCTGCTTACAGGAGTTGCTGAGAACAGAGACTGACACTGGGCCCAGCCTTCGCGGGTGTCCCTTTGCTTACTATGGTACCAGGACCCCTGAGACCCCATCTTAAATGCAAAGTATCTCAAGTTGAAAATGCAGTCGATAAACCTGACCTATTAAATGCCATGACAGAGCCTTGCCTGTCTAAAACCCGCCTACTGTTAGGCAAAATTACCTCACACCCCGCTGACTTTGTTACAAAGCATTGACTACCTCGTGTCATTTATTGAACCGACACACACAACAGCAGCATGGTAGACAGAGTGGAAAAGAGTCTATGCAAAGACTGTATGTTGATGATGTCTGTTGAGCTGGCTGTTAGTTCTTCATCTTCTTCATCATCGCCTCCGGCAGACGGAAGACAGGGTGGAGAAGAGCTGAGTCAGAGGCCCTGGCCTGTCCCCAGTGGAAGCAGGCTCCTCAGAGGCCCAGGCCTCAGGGAGGGGAACAGAGAACAGACCACAGGCCCACACTGAGGCAGGGCAGGTAACTGTCACAGAGAACAGAATGACCTCTCCGTTGATAGCACACCCACAGGACAGAGCCTTCTGGCCTCCAGACACAGAAGTTTAAAAAGTGGATTCCAGTCAGTATATCTTTACTCCCTGTAGTGGAAGAATAAACAGTATGGCTTTCCTAAGGACCATGCAGCAATGTAGCCTAGGCCTTAAAAGGCCCGAAAGCTTGCCTCAAATCCCAGATATCACTGGGCTTGGTGTGAAGATCTGTCTGTAAGACATTTTTAGTGCGGAGTGGAGGTTTCCAAAAGGTAAGAGGCAGGCTGAGTCATACATTACCGGGTCCTGAAGTGGAATATGATACAGCCATTCAAAAGGACAAGGCCCTGAGTTCCTGTCCTCAGAACCTACATAAAAGCTGACATAACAGCCTGAGCTCTGGGGAGACAAAGGCAGGAAGATTCTGGGTACTTCCTGGTCAGAAGAATAGACTAATCCGTGAAACTCCAGGTTCAGTGAAAAGACCCTCCCTCAAAATCTAAGGTTGAGCCCCACCCCCTCCCAACCCTGGTGAGATGTCTCCGTTTAAAAGGCAGCCTGGTTATCCACATTCAACCCTGGGGATTCACTAGGTAGGAATGAACTGACTTCGGCAAGCTGTCCTCTGATCTCTGTGGCATATGACCCATACCAAGCACACATTTTAAATAATTTAATAAACTTTAAACACAATAAAATAATAAACACACACACACATACACACACACACACACACACCATGCTCTTAAGGAGTATTTTGGGGAAAATAGAAAAGTAATCAGAATGTCTTAGTGAGATGAGAACAGACTGCCAGCCAGTGCATAGAATGATCCCTTTGGTACAAGGTATGATGTATGGCCATATTCTAGAAAATCCATATGTTTCCAGGAAGCATTCTCTGTCTGGAGATGTAAACACAGTATTTATGACAGCCTTGTTGGGGGGTGGGGCGGTGGGACGATGGGTGGTTGTGCGTTTTGGAAATTTATTTCCTACACTTTCTAACATACATATGCATTATCTTGTAATCAGAAAAATGTTATTAAAGGGATGATTAACTGGTACAAAGTATCGCTAATGCAATCACCTGTAAATGACGAGTTGAAGACACTTTGGACCTCCACACGATGCTGTAATCCCCCTGGGTATTTATAGTCTGTTTTATGAAGCTCCTGTGTGTGAAGGTGGCGCCTAGGCTCTGGAATGCAGCTTCAAAAGGGAGTGGGAAGGGCAGAAGGGTGGCTGAGCCAGGCACTAATCCTGTTTGTTCAAAGAGAAATTGAAGACATTTTACTTGAGAAGAGGAGGAGGAAGAGGAGGGGGAGGAGGAGGAGGAGGAGGGGGGGGAGGAGGAAGAGGAGGAGGGGGAGGAGGGGGAGGAGGAATGAGGAGAGCTGAGAGGATCATAATTTGTCTGTGAATTGCAGTGTAAAAGCCAGCTTGGTCTCAACCTTCTTGTAATTTCATCTTCTCCTCCATAACTGGGCAAAGGAGCCCCTGGGAGGTGGGGCTGTAGAATCTCTGCCTCTCTTATTCTGTGGCTCCTCTGAGAGCTGAGTCCGGGTGTGTCCAGCATCTTGAAGCATTGAAGCAAGACTGTCCAGGATCAGGTGGTACAGAAGGCTTACTCGCTGCAAGTCTAAGAGCAAAAGGAGTAGGAGGCCACAGCACTTGGCCTTGATCCAGTGAGAACCGATCAAAGCCCAGCATGGTCATGCTCCTTTCTGGATGACCTCCAACCCACTCTGGGATCTCAGTCCATATTTCAATAACAACAGAAGGATGCCGGATGGCCAAGAAATCCCAGATGTGGCTTCGGCTCTTCCTTCCTTCCACCTCATTGACCCATCTGTGATGCTAAGCTCTTGGAACCTGCTGTGGCTGCCGGCTAGTGGGTAGGGGTTAAGTGGAAGGCTGGAAGTTAGGGAGCAGGTGTCCCAGTTTAATATTGAGTTGTCATCAAACTGTGGCCAAAGTCCTCTTTCCTGCCCATCAGATTAGCTCATCTTCAGCTAGCCTGGGAGGTGGGTTTGAGTCTCTACTCCAAAGTCCTAAGACTCAAAACCTGAACTCCGAATCACCCCCTAGGTACATAAGACAGGAGCAGAGCAGGATTTGAATCCAAGCCCATATCCTGAATGGTGCCCAGGGGATGCAGATTCTAACACACGGTGATGTTCTTGTCTTGCAGGCAAACATGAAGAGAAGCAGCAGGAAGGTGGGATTGTCTCCAAGAACTTCACCAAGAAAATACAGTAAGTAGCCTTGTGGGTGGGCAGACTGTGGGCAGGCATTGTGATTGTGAGTAGAACCCAACTTTCTTGGGAGACACGCCTGGGCAAGGAATTGAACTCCCATACCCAAAGGGAAGAAGCTGTCATAGTAAACTTTCAATGGGGGACCCCAAGTAGGGGGTTAGATTGTCACCTCATCAGCTCAGTGCCCTGTGAGGAGGGCATCGACCCCATCAGGGAATAGAGAGGCAAAAATGACTCATGCATCTTACACTGAGAAGTAAGTGGATGTGGTGCTCATCGTCCCAGGAGGATAGACAGGAGAGGGTATCGCCATCAAAGTAAGCCCTATGCATATGCATCTCTAGCCTCCTAGTTGCTGTGATAGGATCCTCTGTGTGTGTGTGTGTGTGTATGCATGAATACATGTGTGTGCATGCATGTGTGTGCATGTATGAGTGTGTCCATGTGCATGTATGTGAATACACGTGTGTGCGTGTGTATTTGTGCATGCATATGTGTGTGTGCATGCATGTGTGCATGTTTCTGGAGTGTATGGACCCTTGTGCTTAAACCGAGGCCAGCCACAGACATTGTTTGCTCTGCCCCATCACTTCCCACCTTACTCCCCTGAGACAGAGACTCTCACTGACCCTAGAGCTGGGCTAGTGGCCAGAAAGCCCACACCAGTCCTCCTGCCTCCCCTCCCACAGCACTGGGGCCACAAGCATACATTGCCACGTCCATTGTTCCCCCTATTAGTTCTGGGAATTTGAACTCAGAACCTCATGGTTGCACTGAGGCACCTCCACAGCCTCTCCAATAGGCTACCTTCCCCTACAGCTAAGATAATACCTACGTGCCTCCAAATGTTGATTTACTGTTGTCTGGTTTCCTGAGATCACTCTTGCCAGCTGTGGAGGTTTGGAGGCTCTAGAGGAAGGACCAGTTTGACTTAAGGGAGGGATTCTTGTTAGCTTTGGTCTTGCGAGAGCACTAAGCAGGCAAACAAGCTGAACGGATGAAGCATGACCACATCCCCTAACTGGCAGTCCCTGTAGGGGGAGAAGGCTCAGTGGAGGATGCTGGCTGCACTAGAGGCTCAAGTGTCTGTCATGCTGTCTTTCCGGTCAGCATCACTCACTCGGTGTGTGTCAGACCCTGAGGTCTTGCTCAGCCATCACCGTCCCAATCTCTGCAGTGAAGATATAGGACAGGAAGAAGATGTATCGCAAACCTTCTTCCGAGTATTCTGGAGAAAGTCGGTCTCCAGTAGGTGAAAGGGAAAGGCTGAGGTCTATAGTGAGGATTTAGCACTGCCCCAAACAGGTCTCTGATCCACCTGTTAAAGGGATACTGCTCCAGCATCCTTGCAGAAAACAGTAGATGTTCCAAGGGGGGAGTCAAGATTCTCCTGATTGTGTCTGAGCTCCATACTCAACCCAGCAAAGAAGTCCTGGGTCAGAGAAACTGCACCAGCTCAATTCCGAAATTTCTTTCAGCATTGTGAGCCTGCATTTTGTGCCCTTTCCTGACCCTACCCCCACACCCCCAATAGTTCTTGGAAGCCCTTGAGAACTTCCTGATAAGGCAAATACCAGCAAGTTTCTTCTTGTAGTCACTGGCTTGCCTGAATCTGTGACCCTCACCTCTCCCCAGCTCAGCCTCCAGATCAAACAGAACTGCAAAGGGAGAGAGGGTGGGAGGGAGGGAGGGAGGGAGGGAGGGAGGGAGAACACACATGTCATTTTCCAGAGGTCAGACCCAGGTTCAGGGCAGAATCACAAACAGGGCAGAGTTGAGAAAAAGATCCAGCACGTTCGTGGTGAATCAATCACCTTCAGAAATGTCCAGGGTGTGAGGATAGGTGCAGAGGGTAAGAGCTTTGCTCTGTAAGCACGAGGACCCAGGAATGAATCTCCAGCACCCATGTGCAAAACCAGCCGTGTCTGTACAGATGTATCTGTAACCCTACTGTTGTGGAGCAGAGAAGGGCAGATCCTGAGCAGTCACTGGGCAGTCAGCCTCGCTGGAATGGAGAGTTTCACGTGTGAGAGATCCTGCTTCCCGGAAACAAGGCATAGAGGGTTATGACCATTGCATGAGGAAGACACTAAATGTTCTGCTCTGGCCTCCACATTGCCAAACATGCACACGCACACACACACACACACACACACACACACACACACACACAGAGAGAGAGAGAGAGAGAGAGAGAGAGAGAGAGAGAGAGAGAGAGAGATCCAAAGCTGGACATGTTGGCTCATACTTCTAATCCCAGAACTCTGAAGGCTGAGACAGGAATCTTGTCACAAGTTTGAGGTTACCCTCAGGTATATAGGCCACATAGCGAGACCCTGTCTCAAGCAAAACGAGACACACCCATTTCCTGAGGCTGTCCCTTCCTCTAAGACCTCACAGGAAGTGGCTCTCTGGGAATTCGGTGAGTAGATAGATATGCCCGAGGTTGCTGAAGGTGGTGTAGCTACTCAGCTGCTGGTGGCTGAGCTGTTCCCACATCGCCTGGCTCGAGGGTCTGTGCCCTCCGCCTCCAGTCCATGGGATGGTGCTGCCTACATCAGGTTCTCCCTCGCCCTGCCTCCCCCCCCCCAGTTCAATTATTTCACTCCGCAACCTCCTTCTCTGAGGACCGAACATGCCAATGATCAAGGCTGAGCTTCACTGTGTTGCTAGGACCACCCAAACCTCCTTCAACAACAACTGGAGGTCCCCAGGGTCTTCCTCTATCAGCATGGCACGCTCCATCCATTGTGAATGGCCCATGCCCAGCGTACCCCCTAACTCTGTTAGTATTCTGATTCCCACCCCGGGTGTAGAGAGCTTCCATATTAAAATATAATTAATGGAGCCAGGCAGTGGTGGCGCACGCCTTTAATCCCAGCACTTGGGTGGCAGAGGCAGGTGGATTTCTGAGTTCGAGGCCAGCCTGGTCTACAGAGTGAGTTCCAGGACAGCCTGGGCTACACAGAGAAACCCTGTCTCAAAAAACAAAACAAACAAACAAAAACACAAACAGAGAAACGAACAAACAAAAAAAGATACAATTAATAGGTGACTTAGAGCAACTCGGGTAGCTGCCCTGAGCTTGCATCCTCTCCCACATGTGGCCGTGTTAGAGAGTTGGAGGACTACACAGTAAAGGGTTGGTGGGAGGGGGGATTAATATTATTAACTGACTCCCCCTCAAGGTGGAGTTACACAAGAGTGGCTTTGACAGATGGGAGACATCAAGGCGTCCAACTGGAGACTGGGATAACCCTGGCTCAGATCCCTATAATAGATCCCACCAATGATGATGGTGGTGATGGTGATGGTGATGATGATGATGATGATGAAATTATTGTGACATCATCATCATGACAATAATGCTGGAAAAATACCCAAAGTTGACCCCCAACCTCCACATGCTTGTACACATGGAACTTGGTTGTCTTTAGAGAACAGAAATATTTCATTAGCCAAGCCCAGGGTCCTTCGAGGATCCCAGTTATGCAGAGTGGGATCTCACCTAAGTACAGGCCTTGGGCTTGGAAGTACACCCTGTCCCAGAGGCCTGTCTGTGTTGGGTAGGAGAGACAGTTTGGAGATGCCTAGCAGGTCGGAGGCAGGCCCTTTTCTACCCCCAGCTTGGAGGACAAAACAGGAAACAGGATTCAGGAAGTCATGGGGAAGATGCCCAGCACAGCACGCTTTGTTCTCTTTGCCTCACAGCTCCTCAGGTATCTGGTCAGCCCCTGTTTGACATCTGTGGCTTGCTGTGGCCATGTTATAAGGTCTACAGGCTTAGTCCTAAAAGAATCCCATTGGGCGAGGTTATTAAACCCACCTTGTCCGTGAGGAAACTGGAGTTGGGAGGTGCGGGTGACAGAGTCGCAGTGCTGGTAACGAATAGACGCAGAGCTTTAGAAAACCCTGGAGGAGAAAGGAAGGAGCGATCTGAGCATGTCGGTGGAGCTGGGGAACGGAAGGCTGAGGAGACAAGACACAGGGAGAACACCTCTGCAGGCTTTGTGTGGATGCTCAGATAACCAGGCTCTTCGAGGGAGAGTGTGGGACACCAGGGGTTGGAAAGGAAAGGGAACTGGGGAGTTAACAGCTCAGTCAGCGTGGTGCTAGACACACAGGAGGACCCGCTCCCCAGCCCCAGAACCCATGAAGGAATTCCAGCATGGTGACATGTGCTCATAAATCCCAAGGCTGGGGAGGCAGAGGCAAGAGGTTCCCTGGGATTCGCTGGCTGGACAGCCTAGCTAACCTAGTCAGGGCATCCCAGATCCCCAAAAGAGATCCCACCAATAATGATGATGATAAAATCGTTGGAATCATCATCATCAGACTGGAAAATTCCTGGGGAACAACACCCAAAGTTGATTCCTGACTTCCACATGCTTGTGTATGAGGTCATACCCACGTGAACGAACACACACGTGAACACACACACACACACAATTTGATAAAAATTGTCTCTAAAAGAAATGAGGTACTGTGGAATTTGACCACAGGTCCCTCTCTCTACCTTCCTGCTGGATCAAGGAACCTCAGATGACAGCTTTCACTGTCCCCATGTTCTTAGACTTAGTAAACTTCCATTCCTCCCATCACCGGCTTAGGGCTTTACCCCCCTCCACGGTCAGCTGGCTTTTAATAACATTAAATTCTCACCAACGACGTGATCCCTCAAGAACCCCCCACCTATGAGGGAAATAAACTCAAAGACTCTACCCTGGGCCAGTTCTAATGAGATAAAGCCAGTTGCTCTGGGACCCAAGTTTTAAGCCAGCTTTTACCAGGAAAGAGAAAGCAGTTAGTGAAGGGCCCTAGAGGCGTCTTGGGTATTTAGCACTTGGTGGGGGGCCGACATTCAGATGCAAATGAGAGCCTAAAGGAGAACTTTACTACTCCTACCTCGGGAATCCAGCTTACTGGTGGAAGACCCACAAAACGAGTCTAGCCCTGTCTCCAGACTTCCGTTTCTCCATGTACAAGATCATCCTTCTGGGTCACCAGGAAGGTCTTTTGGGCTCTGATACATATCAAATATCTACAACTGTCAGGATGACAGCTTGCAGGGCCAGTGACAGGGCAAGGCATCCTCGCACCACTCAGTGTGACTCCAGGATCTGACATTCTTTTCCCTACAAGGAAGTAGGTTTGGGAAGAGGTCAGTTCCCTTCTGCTGGCTGGAGAACCGTCAGAATGTAAATTCAGCTCTGCTGACCAGGGGTGGGGGGGTGGGGGGGGCGTGGGGAGGAAAACTATACTTATAGCGTGCCAGCCTTGACCGGTTAAAATACCCCCCCCCCGCGCCCTTCCCCCCTCCCCCCGCCCCTCCCCTTCCCCCCCTCCCCCCGCCCCTCCCCTTCCCCCCCTCCCCCCCGCCCCTCCCAACCCCCCCTCCCGCCCCGTAGCTCACAGTGGGAGGGGCGGTAAGAGGGAGGCCCCCAGCCAGGCATTGTCTTCTTGCTTTCAAAGCTTAGCTTAGCTTGGCTTGGCAGTTATCCGAGTCCTACAGAAGCACCTTTGTTGATCTTCATAGTTCCGGTCTGGCCAGGTGGCTTTGGGTGGTTGTGGCTCGGAGGGCTTTGGACTTCTGATAATAGGATATGACTCCCACCCCCCACCCCCACCCACCCCCAGGGAGAGTCCTGCACACAACCAGGGGAGGGCAGACCGCTCCCTGCATCTACCATAGGCAGAGCTAGCCTGGCCTGTGGGAAGGTCTGTGGTGATCCTGGCTACTCTGTCCTTCCTTCACGTGACTGGTACCAGAAGAGGCCGGAGAACGTGCTCTTTGGAGCCCAGGATTTCAGTTCTGAGTCCGTCTGCTAATGCCAAGGGTAACCACCCGTAGACTCAGTATCTTTGTAAAGTGGGGACAGTCAGTACTAGAACCTCCTTGGCGGGATTCTTAGCAACGGAATCTGAGGTAACACCCAAAATGTTGAAAGGGTTAGCATGGGCGTTCCAAGGAGACCATTAACGCGCCCTCACGGTTTCGAGTTTGTTGAAGAAGAAATCACATACTGGATAGCTTTGTTTCCTCCAAATAACGAAGAAAAGATCTTTTATTCCTTAGGGCTGGATGGGGTGACGCATGCCTACACTTACAGCCCTCAGGGGGTCCAGGAGTTAAGGTCATAAGGTCAGCCTGGGCTCCACTAGACTCTGTCTCTTCCCACCTCTCAAATCCTTCTGAGATGTAGACTCAGGTTTGAGAACACAGGTCCCATCTTTGATGCTCTCTGTCTGGAGCTTGTCTAGCATCCCCCACCCCTGGGTCTCATGATCTGTGAAACAGAAGCTTGGAGTCATGTGACTCACTGAACACAAACATAGGCACACACATATACACACATACACACACACATATACACACATATGCACACACACATATACAAGCATACACACATGCACACACATACATATACACACATACACACACATACACACACAAACATACACACATGCACACACACATGCACACACATACACATACAAGCATACACACATACACACACATACAAACATACACACACATATACACACAAACACACACACAAATACACACATGCACACACATACAAGCATATACACATGCACACACATGCACACACATACACATACAAGCATACACACATACACACACATACAAACAAACACATATATACACACATGCACACACATACAAACATACACACATATAGACACACAAACACACACACAAATACACATATAGACACACACATGTACACACACATGCACACACATACAAGCATACACATGCACACACATACAGACACACACACATACACACACATATCCACATATACACTTGTACCATACACATGCTTGCATGCAAAGGAACATTTTCTTTTCAATGAACACGGTAGCTTCAGCTATATGAAAAACAATCAGTGGTAAGACCTTCTGTTTTGCTCTCCCAGGCTCCCTGCAGAAGTGGATCCAGCGACTGTATTTGCCTCACTTTCTCCAGAGGGCCTGCTCATCATCGAGGCTCCCCAGGTCCCTCCGTACGCACCCTTTGGAGAGAGCAGCTTCAACAACGAGCTTCCTCAAGACAACCAGGAAGTCACCTGTTCCTAAGACGTCAGCCTTGGTCCTTCTTCGCTCCCGTCCCCAGCCCCAGGGACTCTCTGATTTGAGGGTACACTACTTTAGCAGCACTCAGATTTAAGGCAACTCAGATGTTGGGGGATGGGAGGGAGAACCGAAAGACCGTCCCTGGATAATGTAGTGATAGATTTCTCCACAGGGTGACACAATGGGTCAGCCTTGCTTGGTTGCGTTAGGTCAAAAGATTGGGAGGTTTTTCTTCATCTTATCTGGGTGAAGACGTCTCGCAGTCTATAGTTGCAAAACAAGCAAATGGGGACTGAAGAATTCATGTTAAATTTTTACCTTGCAAGAGTTGCTTTTCTCTGGGGACCTTCCCATCACCCAGACCCCTGCTCTGGACCCTCCTTCTGCGTGGCTTGGTTGATGGGACTCATTGGCTCACCTCAGTGTGTTTCTCAACTCTTTGTCTAGAAGAGGTTATAGGCAGGTCTTATATCCCCATATGGGATTTATCCATCACCACACAACACAGTGCCTTTTTTTTTTTTTTTTTGCAGCATGACCCCATGGCTCTCAAACCATCACCACCAAGAACTCTGGGAGCCCCTCAGTTAATTCTCTGGCTAAGGTCCCCCTTTATTGTGTCCCCTGTGTCCAAGTCACATTTTTACAGAGAGCTGTCTTCGAGCAGCTCCACCAGGAACCAAGCAAAGGCCAGACAGCCTGCACGCAGGCTAGTGGCATTGTGTGTGTGTGTTGGGGGGGGGAGGATGTGTGTGTCTTTGTTGTGTGAATTGTGCTGTTGTTTAGGGGGAAAATAATGGTAAATAATAATGATATAATAAAGGAGCTGATGTTCTTAGCACGTTGTGCTTCATTTAGCGAGAAACTGAATGTTCTACCACTAAGGTATACACCATCAAGATGCTACAACTTCAAGTAATGAAACCTGCATGAGTAGTGGGCTAGGCGGTATAAATGCTTCCAGCCAACTCCACCGGACATTTAAATGTGCCTGCAGAGCTGTTTTTTGCAGCTCTGACTCCAGTATTTGGTCTATGCCTTTTGTGGTGACTCTACACAGTCATAGTCTGTCCTCATGGTTGAAATACTGATGCAAGAATCTCATCCTCCCATGACAATGTAGGGAGGAGAAGTCCGGGGGTAGAAGGTGAAAGATTTCTTTGTGTGATTTCTCATTTTCCAGAAGTCCAGTAAACATCTTCTTTGATGTCCTTGGACTAAAACAGGTCACATGTCTGTTCAGAGTCCAATTCCTGGCAGCCTGAGAGAACAGACTGATGTCATAGCTACTTTTCTGGTTGCCATGAAAAATTATCTTGACAAAAGCAACTTAAGGAAGGAAAGATTTGGGCTGGTGAGATGGCTCAGTGGGTAAGAGCACCCGACTGCTCTTCCAAAGGTCCGGAGTTCAAATCCCAGCAACCACATGGTGGCTAACAACCATCCGCAACGAGATCTGGCGCCCTCTTCTGGAGTGTCTGAAGACAGCTACAGTGTACTTACATATAATAAATAAATCTTTAAAAAAAAAAAAAAAAAAAAAAAAAAAAAAGGAAGGAAAGATTTTCTCTGGCTCACAGCCGGAAGGGTTCCAGCAAGGTATCTCCTCCTCCCCTAATTAGGCTTTGGCTAGTGTTGTATTGCAGCAGCAGAAGTCAAGCTGGGACAGTGACCCTGATTCCTTACTAGGTGTTAAGATGCTCCCGCTAACTGATTTTATCCAATCACGCGAGGCTCTAGGAGCTAGGGCCAAGTCTTAGCTCCCCCTCTACAGATGGGGAAACTGAGGCCTAGAAAGATGAAATGCACCATCCAAATCACACACCTGGTAGGTAAGCCATACCCCCAGGCAACCTGGGGTGTTCACTCAGCCCTTCTCCATTCTTCCAGGAAAGAGAAAGCTGAGTTGTCCTTGTCAAAGTCAGTCCCATGCTGGGAAAGGAGAGGAGAGATTTCAAATCAGGCTTTGACTAGACAAGAGTCAGGCAAGTCAGGGTTGAGGAATCAGGCACAATTCTAAGAGCTGAGCAAACAGTGGGGGGTGGAGGTGGGGCTATGTGGGGTGTGTGAGGTGCCTGAAGCACAAGAAAACACACCAGCCAAGGAGAAAGACGTGCTGTTCCTGTTCTGAAAGTCCATTGTTTATAGGACCAACTCCAGAATTCTTCACAAGACTCACAAGCCTGCCAGATGCCTGTCTCTCCCCCTCCTTCCCTCCTTTCCTCCCTCCCTCCCTCTCTCTCTCTCTCCTCTCTCTCTCTCTCTCCTCTCTCTCTCTCCTCTCTCTCTCTCTCATCTATCTATGTATCTATCATCTAACTATCATCTATCTATATATGTATGTGTCTACCTATTATCTATTATCTATCTATCATCTATGTATCTATCATCTATCATTTACCTATTGTCTGTCTATCTATGTATCTATCTATCTATCATCTATTATCTATCAATCATCTATCATCTATTTATCCATCCATGTATTATCTATGTATCTATCATCTACCTATTGTCTATCTATCATCTATCTATATATGTATCTATGTATCTATCTATTATCTAATCTATCATCTATCTATCCATCTCTGTCTTTCTTCTCTCTCTCTCTCTCTCTCTCACACACACACACACACACACACACCTTTCTCCCCCACGTCCCAAATCTCCATTCTCCTGCTTCACCGACCTCCTCTCCATTCTTCACAGACTGGCCCTTAAAGCCATCAGGACGTTGGTTACAGCTCTGTGTCATCCAAGAATGACTTTCCTACCCTGTTCTCCAATTAATTCTCTAGGATCTCAGCTGAGCCTCTCATATGCCATCCAGAGCCTTAGTCACTTCCTCCTATCCCAACATAGTACAACGCATTCTGCCAGGGTGGGTGCTCACAGGCAAAACAAATAATGATGACATCAAGCAAAACCCAAATGATCCTAGCCAGCCCACTTTCAAGGAAGAGAGTAGGAAATAGTCCCAATTAGAGGGGAGTTTCTACTCTTTTGATATTTGCTCAGCAAATATTCTCTAAACATCTAATGTACCCCCAAACACAACTAGGTATTAATACTACTTAATAATTAAGTGTTTAAACTGTCTTAAGACAAGGGAAAAGCAAAGCAAAGGTGATATTTCCAGGTCCAACAACTCAGTTCCGGTTTTACCTGCAAAATGATGAGCTGTCAACCTGCTGGAATTGAAAGTTGATCCCCATGAGGCCCAGTGCACAAAAGGCCACAGTGATCTTCCAGGAGGACTGGAGGGAGCACTATAGTAAGTGAAGATGATGAATAGCTGGACATTAATGTAAGGTGACCAGTGAGGAATGCTAGGTACAGGGAACACCTGGCACAGGGCACACCTGGGCACAGACACACCTGGGCACAGACACACCTGGCCATAGGGCACTCCTGGACACAGGCACACCCGAACACAGGGCACAGCTGGACACAGGCACACCTGGGCATATGGCACACCTGGGCACAGGCACATCTGGGCACAGGCCACACCTGGAAACTAAAAATATAGTACTCAATATTGCATGTAAAATTCTTTGCATTGTGATATAAAACTCATGTCAGTCCCACCTGTGGGGAGGATTTTTGAATACACAGGTGCTTCACATGACTAAGCTTTGGGCAGGGTTGGGATAGGGTTTGAGGGTAACCCAGAACAAAGGAAATAGGAGAATTCCTTTCGAGAAGGGACTGTGAGTGTGAAGGGCCATGAGAAAGGACTTCCTGAGTCAGAAGACGATTCTATGGAGGGTACTTGACAGGAAGTCTACATCACTCATGTTCAAATATCTTGGGAGAGTTTGGATTTCCCAGATTTCTGCTGTCCCACACACTAGTCTGAGGTCTCATGATGGACAGACAGACAGACCCATGTCTTGATGCCTTGATACTGAAACTGAATCTAACTTTTAACCCACTGCCTGCCGTGTACAAGTGGTCCATGCTTGCTAAATACGCAGACCAACAGACTGAACAAACAAAATCCAAAATCCAATCTACTGCCTTCAAAATCCTGTGTGCCCTGACCCTTGCTTGTCATTGCCTCCTTCCTCTCCCAAGTCCCCTCTGATGTCACTTCCTCTCCCAAGTCCCCTCTGATGTCACTTCCTCTCCCATGTCTGTGCCCTCTGATGTCACTTCCTCTCTCCCCTCACACACACAATGAGCTCATTCTCACCCCAGGACCTTGGTACTTGCTATTCCATTGGCTGGGAAAACTCTGCCTCCAGCTCTTTGCCTCTCTGTCTCTTCCCTGCAACTGCCTCAGACCTCCCCCAGTATCTAGCGGTGGATCTGCACTGCTTGCTCAAGTCCTGCAGAGACTTGGGGCCTCACAACAGGCCTAGCCAAGTAAGCCCATCACTATGCTACTCCCTACAAAGCAAGCCCCATAATCGTGCTGCATTGGTGGCAAAAACACATGTGTATTAAATCATCCATGCCCTCGGCATCTTTAGATATAAAATAAAATCCAGTCCCAAATGATACATTTTTGTTTTTCTGTGTTGTCCAAAATGTTAGGTACAACGTTTGGTATGTTGGAAACAATAAATACTTACTGGACAGATGGATGGGAAGGATGGGGAATGGAGGAAGGGGTAGATGGGTGGAAGGTGGGATAGATTAAGAGGATGAATGGATGGACAGATGGATGGATGGATGGATGGATGGATGGATGGATGGATGATGGATGGATGGATGAATGATGGATGAATGGATGATAGATGGATGGATGATAGATGGATGGGTGGGTGGATGGATGGATGATGGATGGGTGGGTGGGATAAAGGGGAAAATTGGTGGGTGTTAAAAGAGAGATAGATGGAGAAATGAATATAAAAGAGTGGAATGGATAAAAGGATGGGTAGATAGATGATAGATAGATAGATAGATGATAGATAGATAGATAGATAGATAGATAGATAGATAGATAGATAGATTTATATATGGATGGATGGATGGATGAAGAAAGAGGTTGAAGGATTGGTGGGTAGTAAAATGACACATAGATGGAAAGGTAGATGGATGCATGCATGGATGGATGGTAGGAAAAGGAATGAATGGCTGGAGAAGGAATAGATAAAAGGGGAGATGATAGAGGGAGAAATGGGAGGATGGGAGTAAGAGAGATGAAGGCAGAGAGGGATGCAGGGGAGGAAGGAGGCAGAAGGGAGGAGAGCAGCAGGAGGGATCATCCTCACAAACAGAGCAAAGGTCACAGTTGCAAGCTTCAGAGACTGCCCCATTTCACCGAGAGTCCCACACACCGGGGTCACGCCCAGTGACAGGAGAATATAGCTCCTGGATATGCTAGTTGCTTTTCTTGATGCCGGCTCACAGTTTGACCGTCTAGTTCATCATGACAGAGGAGGCTTTGGGACAGGAGCATGAGGCAGGGAGGTCACACACGTTCCACCCACAGTCAGAAAGCAGAGCTCAGCTTGCTTTCTTCTTATTACTCCATACAGGGCTCTAGGCTACGGAATGGTCCTACCCACTTTTAAGGTGGCTCTTCCCTCAACTAAGCTAGTTAGATAATCCTTTACGGGCATGCTTAGGGGTTTGCCCTACTAGGTGACTGGTCAAGTTGACAATCCGTGTGAGCATCACGCTGACCCAGCTTCCAGGATGTCTGGTCCAAGGAGCACCTCCACCCTCCCAGCTGCCTTCGAGCCAGTCGATTGCGGATGCTGATATATGGAGATGACTTGATTTGACCTTGAAGGGGAGAAACAAATTAATGTGTCTCAAAATAAATTCCCAGAATCAGTGGCTGGCTTCTCCTCCACCCCCTCCCTCTGGTGCCTTGTGAGCTATGCATCATAATTTGAAAATCAATACTGTCTCTTAAATGAGCCAACACCTGGAGCTGCTTGGAGGTCCCTTCCTCCCTCCCAGTGTCCTGGGCCTGGGGTTGTTAGAAGCTAGGAGAACTTCAAGGCCTGGTGTTGGCTTTGCTCTCTGGCTGCTGAGGGTTGACCAAGTCTCCTCATCTACAGGGAGGCAACCCGCCTGCTCTCCACACCTACCCCAATTCAATAGCTTCCCAAGTGCAAAGTGTGGTTACTGGGTGATGTAAGAAGGGAGAAAGGAGGGCAGCTGGGCGGGCAGCATCTCTAAAGAGATCTGCACACACACAGGGAAACCAAGTTTCTATCCAACAGTTAATGTGTATGTACTAAGTTCTGTGCTCAGCCCTGAACTCAGTTGGGTTACCTGGATACAATGATACATATCCCAATACGTAGAATATTTGGCATTACAGTCCTTTCTGTTCAGTTCGCTGCTTAGCCATCTAAGGTTTATGTCTGAGTTTGGTACATCTTTCTTTCTTTCTTTCTTTTTTTTTTTGTCTTTTGTTTTTGTTTTTTGTTTGTTTGTTTTTCGAGACGGGGTTTCTCTGTATAGCCCTGGCTGTCCTGGAACTCACTCTGTAGACCAGGCTGTCCTTGAACTCAGAAATCTGCCTGCCTCTGCCTCCTGAGCGCCCGGCTTGGTACGTCTTTCTATTCTGGTGCATTGTCTGTGTCTTAATTGGAGTTTCTATTGCTGTGAGGAAACACCATGACCAAAAAGCAACTCGGGGAGGAAAGGGCTATTTGGCTTATGCTTCCACATCACTGTTCATTACCGAAGCAAGGCAAGAACCTTAGGCAGCAGCTGATGCAGAGGCCATGGAGGAGTGCTGCTTACTGACTTGCTCCCCATGGCTTGCTCAGCCTGCTTTCTTATAGAACCCAGGACCACCAGCCCAGACATGGCTCCACCCACAATGGGCGTGGCCCTCCCCCATCAATCACTAATTGAGAAAATGCCCCACAGCTGGATCTCATGGAGGCATTTCCTCAACTTTCTTTAGGATGGCTCTTTCTCCTTCCTCTCTGATGACTCTAACTAGCATCAGGTTGACACACAAAACCAACTAGTACAATCTGTTTGGAGCCTGGCTAACCTTGAGATGGTCCATCCAGGGCTAACCCTTGAGATGGTCCATCCAGGGCTACCAATCTCTACAAACAGCCATGGATGGTGAGTGGACCTTTTATATGCACACTGGACAGTCCAGAGCCCAGCCTCTGTGGCCTCCTTTTCTGTGCTCTGGGTCCACTATCTGCCAATCCTCATGGACTCAGAGGTACCAGACACCAAGGGACCATCCCTGATCTTCCACACCTGCCAAGATTGTTACACCCGTCAACCCTGAGTCTATTCCTTCTCTCACCTGTTCCATCCTGTGAAACCGCACTTAATATTCCTACCCCACCCCCACTCCCAACTTCTTCTGTCTCCTGATCCACCTTAGTTAGTGTTAGATGCCACCCTTGTCCCATCTTGTGTGGTCCCAGTGGATCAGTATGTCTTCCTTCATGGAATCTGTGGACATAACGAGCTATCCTTTCAAGGCCGATTGTCTCAATATCTAATTAATAAAATGTCCATACATAAGCAGCTCCTACTCCCCTATCCAAATCTTCATCGGAACCAGCAGATGTCAGGCACAGCACTGAAATCCAGACAAGAGGAAGAGAGGTCTCTGCTTTGTCCTTTTCCTATCTGGAGTATTATGGAGTGTCACGAAATGAGTAAAGACTCATAGCAGGATTTGAGGAAGGACTGGTGTGAGGCTGCAAAGCGTCTTGGGTTCTGATCCTGATTCTGCTGCTTGCTGCCGGTATGACTCTGACCCTGACACTGTCTCTGCAGTTGTTTGTCTCCTCATCTGTCATAGCTTGAATTCTCTTGCTGTGATCAAATGTCCCAACAACAACAACAATAAAAACACAACCTCGGGGTTTATCCTAGCTCACAGTCCCAGGTTATAGGCCATCACTGTGAGGAAGCCACAGTAGTGGGAACTTAAGGTAGTGGCCATATCATATCCACAGTCAAGAGCAGGGAGAAATTAATGCATGCATAGCATTATGCTTGATTATTTACACGAAGGTCAGTTTCTCCGTCTTATAGAGTTGGGGACCCTCTGCGTAGGGAATGGTGCTGTTCGTAGTGGGTGGGGTCTTCCCACACCAATTAACTTCAGACAACCCTCTACAGATATACCCAAAGCAGGCTCAATGTAGATAATTCAATTACACATTGACATTCGCTTTCTAGGTGATACTAGACTCTATTGAGTTGACAATTAAAGCTGACCATCTGTAGGGCTAACATGAGGGTTATGACACACACACATACACCACACACACATACACACCACACACACACACACCACACACACTCACACAGAGTGCTCAGTGCACAGGGGCCAGAGCAGAGAAAGCCAATAATAAAGGCATTCCACATTGGTGGAAGACATCTCTTTGGCTTGAGTACGCTAGAACCAGACTGTCTCCTTCCAGAAAGGGAAATCCCAGGATCTTCCAGGGATCAGTGATGTCTTGCTAGGTCAAGTAGTCTCCAGAGCTGAAGTCAGAGTTGACACTCTGTGATCCCAACAGTCTTTGTCTCTGTTTGAAAGATGAAAAGATTAAAAAAAAAAAAAAAAAACTTCTGAGCAGTCTTCCTAGTCTTCATTGTTAAAGGCTTAGCATTGACCTTGATATCACTGCCACTATCCCTAACCCCTGCCTAGGAATGGACCTGTGTTGGCAGACTAGGGTAAATCTGAAGATACCGCTTGGAGATCTGAACTGTGTGTATTTCTAGAAAGAGAAACATGGTGTCATTGATAAACAGAACTTAGCAAGAAACGCAGTGTAAGACACTACCAGATTCACTCTCTCGCAGAGCAATGGGGGTGGGGGGGTTGGCTTAATCTATCCAGAACCCTGCAACAGAGCAACACACACACACACACACACACCAGAACTTATAAATCATAGGAATGTATTTCCCATAGTTCCTGTAACTCAAAGTCCAAGGTCAAAGGGGAGACAGATTATTGATCTGGCAAGGGCTCACTTCCTGCTTTGTAGATGGGGGCTCCTCACTTGGATGTAAGGGAAGAGGTACTTACTCTCTAGGGTTTTATCCCCCCCACCCCACCTCCCGGAGAGCTCCACTTTCATCGTCTTAATGACCTCCAATCGATTCTGCCTCTACTGCTATCACTGTAGGGATCAAACGCTAATCTATGAGTTTGAAGGTAGGGAGCACAGACTCAGAAGGTGGCAAAGGTTCCTGTAACAACAGATCACAGTTAAGACATGGCCAGGGCAGGAGCTGGCAGCACATGAAGCAGCTCCGCCCGCCAGGGTTAAAACCCCAAGGTGAATCGCCAGGCCATGCTGCTTGGCTGCAGTCTTGCTAGCCTCATTGTGCAATGGGTACTCTTGATGGACATGCTTGGTCCATGTGGTATACTAGGCCGCATTTTACATGTTCAGATTCTAGAACTTGAACTGGTTTGGGGTGGCCATGAGACAGGAGATCCCAGTGAAAAAGCTGGACCCAATCCCCACATTCAGGAAAGCTCACAGTTAGAAATACTTTGAGAGAGTTTGAAATAATTAGGTCAGAGAGAGGCTTGGACAGGAACACTTCTTTTTTTTTTTTTTAAACAAGCCTCCCAAGGGAGTCTATACTGTAGTCAGAATAGAAAGAATCTGTAGGGACTTGGGGTGTTGTTATGAAGGCTACAAAAGAGAGCTACACCCAAAGGCAACTTGGTTCTGGGCAAGTTGTGTAAGAGAGGATTCTAAGAGGTTGAAATGACAAGTTGAAACCTGAAGGGTGAGCATTTGTGACATTATTGAATGTTCACTAGCTGCAATGCACTGTCTGTGCAGCTGTAATGCACCGTCTATGCCCCTGACATCCATCCTTTCCCTTGGTGGCCAGTCATCCCAGCAGTGTGGCACCAAGGTGCCACAGAAATGTACCCAAGACTTTACAGGCTGGAGATGGCAGAGTAGCTGTGCCAGCTTCAAATTGGCACAGTGTGGTCCCAGATGAGTGTTCCTAGGATGAAGCCAGAACAGGTAGGAGGAGGGATTGAATGTTTCAGGCATCTGATCCCCATTTTTCTGAGTTAGGTTTATTTCATTTAACAGGGCTAAATACAAGTGTGTGTGTGAGAGTGTGTATGAATGTGAGTGTGTGTGAGAGCGTGTATGTGAATGTGTGTGAGTGAGAGTGTATGAGTGAGAGTGTGAGAGTGAGAGTATGTGAGAGTGGGTGTGTGAATGTGTGTGTGTGAATGTGTATGTAAGAGTGTGTGTGAGAGTATGTGTGAGTGTGTGTATGAGTGTGTGCATGAATGTGTGTGTGAGTGAATGAGTGCGTGAGTGAGTGAATGTGTGTGAGAGTGTGCGTGAGAGTATGTATATGAATGTATGTGAGTGTGTGTGAGTGAAAATGTATGTGAGAGTGTGTAAGTGAAAGTATGCTTGAGAGCGTGTGTGAATGTGTGTGCAAGTGTGTGTGTGAGTGAAATTATGTGAGAATGGGTGAGAGTGTATGAGTGAGTGAATGTGTGAGTGTGAGTATGTATGTGAATGTGTATGTGAGTGTGTGTGAATGAGAGTGTATGAGTGAGAAAGTGTGTGAGTGTGTGTGAGTGTGTGTGTGAGTGTGTGTGAATGTGTATGTAAGAGTGTGTGAGAGTATGTGTGAGTGTGTGTATGAGTGTGTGCATGAATGTGTGTGTGAGTGAATGAGTGTGTGAGTGAGTGAATGTGTGTGAGAGTGTGCGTGAGAGTATGTATATGAATGTGTGTGAGTGTGTGTGAGTGAAAATGTATGTGAGAGTGTGTAAGTGAAAGTATGCTTGAGAGCGTGTGTGAATGTGTGTGCAAGTGTGTGTGTGTGAGTGAAAATATGTGAGAATGGGTGAGAGTGTATGAGTGAGTGAATGTGTGAGTGTGAGTATGTATGTGAATGTGTATGTGAGTGTGTGTGAACGAGAGTGTATGAGTGAGAAAGTGTGTGAGTGTGTGTGTGTGTGTGTGTGTGTGTGTGTGAATGTGTGTATTTTCTTTATCCATTTATCTGTTGGTAGACATTGCACAAGTTGCATAACTCAGTTCTTGTGAGCAGTGAGGAGATTAAACACAGGTGTATAGCAATCTTAGCAGTAGATGATTTAAAGTCCTTCAATATGTTCTCAGGAGTGGTCTGTCTAGCTGGATCCTATGGTAGCTCTATTGAGTTCTTTGTGGTTGCTTTGTTTTAGAAGCCTTCATACTGATCATGAACAGTGACTGTACTAATGCACATGCCCAGCTTAGTGTATGAGAGTTAATTTCTCCAGATCTTCAGCACCATCCATTTTTTTTCTCTCATGTGTGGAATCTGGTGAAGAGGGGATTCTTAGCAACATAGGAGAGCAGAGGAAAGGGAACGGGGGTTTAAAAGGTAATGAAGGGGAGTGAATATCATCAAAGACACACACACGGGCATAGAAATGTCACCACAAAGCCCATAGCTTTATACAATAGAGGCACACTAATAAAATATGGAGATACAGGGGCTGGAGAGGCAGCCTGGAAAATAAGAGGGTTTGCCTGCCATTGTTACAGAGGACTGGGACTCAGTTCCTAGCACTGGTGCCTCACCACTGCCTGTAACCCCAGCTCTAGTACATCTGTGCCCTCTTCTGGCCTCTCTGTAGGTGCATGTACACACACACACACACACACACACACACACATATATGCACACACATGTACAGGCATAAAATGTTTTTGGTCTTTCATTTGTACTTTGTTATTCTCTTTTTTAGGGAATAAAAGAAGGAATGGCCACTCAAAAAAGAAGTTTCTGAAGAGAAAAATTCTCTTTGGCACAGAAGAAAATAATTCATAGATCTGGTGTCTATTAAAAAGGCAAAAAAAGAAACCTTTAAACTCTCAGCCTTAGTTTATCTGTTCAATGAGAATTTCATTATGATTTTATTATCACAATATCATTTTATGTGAAAAACTACTGGGGATATCAGACCAGTAAGAGAGTTTGGAGAGCGAGTAAACAGGACCAGGAATTATGGCACCAGGCCAGCCGCCACTCAGTGTCCAGCTCAGATTATGGGGCAGCAGGGGGACACAGAGTAAGGGTCAGCTGTCCTGAACACGTTGGAGTTACTTAATGTCAAGGGGCAGGTCCTTCCTCCATGAGCCTACTCATGCTCCTTCAAAGCTGCAGGGCACACTTGCTTGTCACGCATTCAACAGTGACAGCTATAAAATCCACAGTAGACATGGTGGTCTGCTGTGGACAGGTGTGTGTGTGTGTGTGTGTGTATGTATGTGTGTGATAGAGAGACAGAAAGAGGGAGACAGAGAATGTGTGTACATGTGTAAGTGTGTATTTGAGTGAGTGTGTGAGTGTGCAAGCTGTATATGAGTGTGTGAATGTGAGAATATGTGTGAGTGAGTGTGGGAGTATATGTGAGTGTGTTAGTGAGAGTGTGCGTGTGAGAATGTATGTGAGTGAGTATGTGTATGAATGAGTGAATGTGTGTGAGTGTGTGTGAGTGTGAGAGAGTGTGTGAAAATGTGTGTGTATGCTTGTGTGTGTATACAGGTCACACTTTACCTCATATCCAAGCCAGCAAAGACTAGTTTATCAGGGGCTGGGGCTGGGGGGGTGGGGAATGTGAATGTAGAAGAGACAGAAAAAGAGAGACTCAGAATGTGTCAAAGATTTCATGCAAATTCAGATCTCAGAGTGGATCTCAAAAATAGGCAAGGAGTACGGAGTGTTCCGTCGTCAGTTAGGAAAGTGCAAGGTTAGACCAAGGGGTCTTCTTTGAGCTTCTGTGTATGAGGTAAAAAGAGTAATGAGTAATGTACAGCTGTCATCTATGTATGTATGTATGTATATGTATGTATGTGTGTGTATGTAGTATGTACGTATGTGTGTATATATGTATGTATGTATATAAAAGGCCCTCACATTTAGAAGATCAGAATGATCCGGCCTTTACAGTAGTGTCTAAAGCCCAAGCAATCGGTTGAGATTTCTCAGGAGGCTTTTGGTTCTGGGTCTCAGAAGAGTTTACAGCCAGCACATCAGCTCAGGCTGTGGTCAGCCACAGGCTCCTGCCCCTAAGCTCATTCTTGTGGCCATTTAGGAGGTCTCAGGTTTTTACCACGTGGACCTCTTCAGGGCACTCAGTGCTGGAGTATCCTCGTGACAGGGCATCTGGATTCCCTCAGAGCAATTGACCTAAGAGAGAACCCAAAGCAGCAATTAGCCTTTGGTGATCAGCCCTGGAGCACTAAAGGGTACAGTAGGGAGTTTGGTTTTGTTCCCACCTAGGACCAGGAAGCTGAGTTTGACATTTTCTGGTTCTTCTCTCCTTTCGGGGATAGAAAGGCATGCCAACATCCTCTATGGAGACAGAAACATCATCACACTCTGACCCTGTGGACAAAATGGCTCTAGTGACCTCAGGGCTCCATGGAAGTCACAGTTAAAACATATAGTCGCAGAAGCACCCCAGAAGGCACCATTGTGTACCTGCAGAATCAGCAGCCTGGATCTGGAAGAGGCAGGGCAAACTCCCAGCATTCCCGGCTCCCTTAGCAGAAAGGATCAATTTGCCCAACAATGGAGGTTCACCTTGACAAAAGACTCCAACACTGGAATATTCAAATAGCTCATCTCTGAAGGTGATTGTCTGTCATAGTCATGGGAGACCAGACTTCAAATAATCATTATGCATGAGGCCCCAAGTGTAAGATAAGTTTTCATTTATACTTACTGTTTGGGATGATCAGTTTTGAGGGGAGAAAAGGTGGGGATGCAAATTCGCAGGTGCTGGTACCTGTTGGAAATGTGAGTATCCCCAACCTCACGCGTTGGCATCGTTAGTCCTAAGGGTGATGGTTTGAGGAGATTGGGGCTCTGGGAGAGGATTTAGGTTGTGAGGTTGAGCTCTTAGGCATGGGGTCAGTGCTTTTATAAAAAGAGACCTAAGCAAATCATTATCTACCAACCACACCAAGCCATGAGGTGTTAACAGCGCGTGACCCTGAAGAGAGACTTCAACAGCACTAATAGCGCTCTGTGCCCTCACCTCTAACTCGCAGTCTTCAGAGCTGGTAGAAAGCAGTTCCTTCTGCCCACAGCCTGCCTAGACTTGGATAATTTTCCTATATATGCCCCCAACTAACTAAGGCAAAGAGTTTTCTATGGTACACAGTTATTCTTCAGAGACTTACTTAATGCCCATGTGTACGCATCGCCACGTAATGAAAAACAAGGTCGGGTTGTAGCCAAGGCTAGCCCGACACTCTAGCTCTGCCCTCTCAAGCTTCTCAGGTGCCCGGAACTACAAGGATACTCCGTCGTGCAAACAGGAAAAGTTCCCCAGCTTTTACCTGGAGTCTCACAAAGAAGCCTTTACAGTGACATCATCCGATAAAGATCCCCGCCCCCACCTTGCCTCGCCCCCCACCCCCCACCCCCTATCCCGGTCGCCGTCTAGGTTTATACAGACACACTAGAGAACAGGGCTGCCCCAGTTTGGATTCTGATCTGTCATCTATTAGCTGGGTGACACTGAGCAAATGTCTTAACATCTCTGCGCCTCGGGCTCTCCCTGTCAGCAGTTCAGGGGCGATGACGGAGTAGCCTGCCAGGCTGCGGCGGCGGGGAGGAATAAATGAGCCCAGGTATGTAAAATACTCAGGGCAATTTTTAGCCCATGCGAAAGCCCTCTGGCAGCCTAGTGACTTTACCCCAGCTCCTTCCTAATTAGTCTGAACGACTGAGGTCGTTTTTTCCTGAGGTATCTTCTCTCTCATTAAAGCTACACTGTCCCACCTTGTACCGCATTCCTCAGGGATCCAGGCAGACCTGATAAAAATCGTTAGGTTGGCCAAATACACTCAGCTGCACCCCTGTCTTACCTCCTAAAGGGAGGCCCTTGAGGCCAGTTTCCAAACCTTCAGGGAGTCACTCCTATGTGTGTGTGGGGGGGGGAGGTCAAGGAGAAGAGGGGAGATTGTGGGGAGGACGCTTTTGCCTTCTGCTTTTTGCTATCTATGGCCTTTTATTTTATTTTATGTTCACAGCTCCTCAAAAAACATCTGAAGCAGGGCTGTGGAGGTGACTCAGTTTATAAAGTTCTTGCCGAGTTTGTCCCCCAGATCCCTCTTTTAAAAAAATGTATGCATATGCATTGCCATAAAAAGACAAGACCTGGGCTGGTGAGATGGCTCAGTGGGTAAGAGCACCCGACTGCTCTTTCGAAGGTCCAGAGTTCAAATCCCAGCAACCACATGGTGGCTCAAAACCATCCGTAACAAGATCTGGCGCCCTCTTCTGGAGTGTCTGAAGACAGCTACAGTATACTTACATATAATAAATAAATAAATCTTTAAAAAAAAAAAAAAGACAAGACCTTGCTTTGTGTATCCCCACAAGGGATACCCTTGTGGTCCCTGTGATGGGGAAGTGGAGGCAGTGGATTCCTTGGGCTCTGGTCAGTCAACCTGGATGAATTGGTGAGTGCACCCTCAAACCCACACTCATACCACACCCACAACCTGGTGGGGCTTCCTTTTCATGTTCAGTGCCATTTCATGGGGACTTTACAGCAAAAGGCCCCATATTCCTTCACCAGAGACAGAAACCTGATCTAAACTAAGCCAGCAAGGACCTCTTTTTTTTTTTTTTTAAAGATGGTTGTGGGCCACCATGTGGTGGCTGGGATTTGAACTCAGGACCTTGGGAAGAGCAGTCAGCGCTCTTAACCACTGAGCCATCTCTGCAGCCCCAGCAAGGACTTCTTGTTGGTATCAGGACCCTGTGCAAACTTGACCACAGACAACAGATGAAGTCAACTCATCCCAGAGACAGATCCTGGAATGTCTGTCTTCCTTTACCCTCCCAGAGCATGGGAGGTGGACCCATTCCTGTCCTCCCCTGGAATGCAGTGTTCAGCTTTTCTTTCACTTCTGTGAGTGATCCCACTTCTTTTCCTGCCCCTGTAGATCTAGCCCCTTTCCACTAGAGACATGGAAACAAGAAGTAAACAGAAACTAGCTTCTAGAGATGAACAGAGAGATAGATGCTGGCATGAATAGCATCTCCCACGCAACCTATAAGGTAATATAAGGCGCTGCTCTTTCTGAAACCATTCTACGCATGCTTAATGATGGGGCTTGAGTCCTGTCCTAAGTTCCTAGGCTTCTCCCAAGATGCATCACCTATATCCCGTAATTCTAGTAACCGTTCCCACCTAACATCCCTCAAGCCCTACTCACACTGGTCCTGGCTTTCTTTCTATTGCTATGACAAAGACCACAGTCAAAAGCAACTTGGGGAAGAAAAAAAGGGGGGTTATTTGGCTTGTACATCCCAATAGAAGCCCATCGGACAGGTACTTAGAGACAAGAACTAAGCCATAGAGGAGAGCTGCTTACTGGCTTGCTCCCCATGGCTTGCATAGCCTGCTTCTTATAGAACCCAAGGCCACCAGGTCCAGGGGTGGCCCCAGCCTCAGTGGTCTGTAGGCCTTCCCACATCAAGCATGAATCAAGAAAACGGTCCACGGGCTTGCCCAAATGCTAGTGTGACAGAGACATTTTCTCAATTGAGGTTCCCTCCTCAGTTGCGTCAAGCAACTCCAGAGCTTCAGATAACTTGAAGACATCTCCACCCCCGGGCTTCTCAAACTCCAGATGTTGGTAAGGAAGATCAGCACCACCCTGCCAATGTCTCCTTCTGCCTGCTTTCTGGTTTCACAATCAACATCAAGACTCCCCAGCCAGATTTAGAACATGTCACCATCTTACTTCCTGACACCCTCTGTCATAGAGGCCCTCATCTGTCCAACAACAGGCATTTTATAACATCCAAACATCCAGGCATCATTTATTGTTTTCCATGCATCCAGGAGGTGGGCGGTGTTATCTCAGTTGGAGAACGTGGGAGACCAGAGCAGAGAGAGTATCTATCCAATGTCACACAGGAAATAAAAAGCATCAATGGGATTTGAACCAGGACCGTCTGAGCCGCCATACTGGTTCCGCCTATGATCTACTCTGTCCGTAGTGTCTAGAGGCTGGAGGGTGAATTTAAGCCCATCTCTCTCTGGCTGGTTACTAAGGTATCCACGCAAACATCCAAGTGTTGTCTATGAGCTCATCTGCTCCACCCTGTTCCTAATCAGGCCCTGACCTCGGAACTCATCTCCCAGGCAACCAGAGTGATGTAACAAACAGAGACAGGGGTGCCAGCACAGAGCTGAGCTGCCCAGACTGGACTGGTGGTGCAAGCCTCGGACAGATGGCTGACATCCTCAAGGGCTCGCAGCCTAAAATGTCTCTGCTATGAGGTTGGCTCACGAGGCTCTTAGGAACCAGCCCCGTTCGGTACCCTGTCGTGGCAGGAGCTGGTGACACCCTCATGATACAACATTCACTGTGTATGATCCTGTGGAGCTGGGAGGATTCAGGACAGCAGAGAGAATTACTGATGCCACCCAGAGCCCACCAGGAAACTCCACAAATATATCAAGTCTTCAACCATTCCCTACTTTTTGATCTAAGTCTGTATTATAACAAAGACTATTCCTATGCATGTCTCAACGGTCAAAATTTTTATTATGTTTATGAGGGAGGGGCCTTCATATCCCATAATGTATGTGTGGAGGTCAGAGGAAAATTTGTGGGAGTCATCTTACTTCTTCCGCCATGTGGGTCCTGGGGATCAAGCTCAAGTTGTAGGTGCATTTTTTCATTGAGCCATTTTGTCCCCATGACGGTCAAGCTTTTAAAACAGTATTGTCGTAAAAGAAAATTCACCCTTCTACCATCTCTGATGGTGCATGGCTCAGGGACATTGATCATATTCAACTCACAGGCCATCACTAACATTGTTTCCTCTAATTGTATTTTATGCAAGAGCTCCATGACTGTCCTCATCCAACCTGTCTCTGTCTCTGATAACTGATACACTGTCTCCCTGAGTGTACCCAACCTAATCAAAGGAGTTCAAATAAGTAGAACTATATGCATGTCGTGTATGTATGTAAATGTATGTGTGAGTGTATGTGTGTATATATCTGTGTATATGTGTATGTGTATATGTCTGTGTATGCATGTGTGTGAGTATGTGTCACATGTGTATGTTTGTGAGTGTATGTATATGTATATATGTGTGTATGTGTATGCATATATGTATGTGCATGTGTGTATGTGTGTGCATATATGTATGTGTGTTTGTATATGTATATGTTTGTGTATGTGTGTGTGGATGTATGTGTGTGTGAATGTGAGTGTATGGGTGTATATATGTATATTTGTGTATGTGTGTGCTTATATGTATGTATGCGTGTGTGTCTCATGTGTATGCATGTGTCAGTGTATGAGTGTATATGTGTCTGTGCATGTATATATGTGCATGTACATCTGTGTGTATGTGTGTGTATGCCTGTGTGAACATGTGTGTGTGCCCTTGTGTGTATGTCTGTATCTGTTCATGTTTCTTTGTTTGTATGTGTGTGTCTGTGTGCATGTGTATGTGTTTGTGTTTGTGTGTATCTGTATATGTGTGTTTGTGTGTGTGCGCGCGTGTGTGTGTGTGTGTGTGTGAGAGAGAGAGAGAGAGAGAGAGAGAGAGAGAGAGAGAGAGAGAATGTCTATGTGTGTACGTGTGTGTTTGTGTGACATGAGACCATGCCAGGCTTTTCTCATTCAGTACATTTTCAGTGGTTGTTTATACTGCATCCTGTCTGCCCCTCATCCCCTTTATGACTGCATGATACTCCACACTGCATGAACGTGCCATGCCTCATTCACACATTTATCTTCTGATGCACACGTCATAGAGTGCTCGCTCCTGGTAAAACATTACTCAGATGATGACATAACTCTATTCAAATATTGCACATCTCAGTTCATTCAAAGAAAAAGCTGGAGTTCTTACTATGACCACTACAAAAACCTTAAAGAGTTCTGCCATCTGCCATCTGCTATCCACCATCTATACTCTCTTAACCTCTGGACCTTCTGACCTCACCACTCCCGTTTCTCTATCTCTGTAACTAAGGGGATATTAGGTGGAATGTCAAGGCCTCTTTCCTGTATTAATTCTCATTCTGTTATCCCCACTTTACAGATGGAAAAACTGAGGTTCCAGAGCAGGCAGTGGCTTATCCAAACATCCCCGAAGCATACAAATGCAGGAAGTCAGAGCCTCAGCCCGGCTGCCAGGCATTTTCTGTTAAACTGCTCCCACCTGTGACAATTCAGAAGCTTAAAAGGAAACTTCTTCCCCAGAGATCAGCTCTAAGCCCAGGGGAGTCATAATAAAGATGAAGAAAAAGAGCTTCCTTTTTATTAAGAGCTTCCTCTGTGTGTCAAGCTTGCCTTACTGTGTGTCGAGTGCTTTCCAGATGTTTCCTCCCCAGGAAGGCAGGAAAGAGGATTGTCCCCTCATAGCTCATGGGGAGTGGAAGACACCAGGTTGCACGGTTCATCATGGACAGAGGTGGTATTTAAGGCTGGCTCCCACGGTACAAAGACCCACCCTCCTAAAACTGTGGCCTCTCTAGTCCTACCCACACATGGGTTTGCCCAGTAACCTTCCTACACACAGCAGATCAAAGAGGGTGCTTACAGAGGCTGGAAAGGCAAACATTGCACCAGTGCATACACGTGCCCTCTGCACGTGAACAGCAGGAGACAGGGGAACCAGGCACAGGTAGGGGCAGGCTTTGGGAATCCTTTGTGCCCTGTAAGGATAGCCCTGAGATGGACAGTGCCAGGGCCTTCCATCCCAAGAGCAGGCGATTCAGTCACTGGCAAGTACATCATGGAAGCCCCACGCGAGTTGTGCCAGTTTCAGCGGGAGGAGATGAGCTCAATTATCTGCCCGGTGACAAGCTTGGAAATCTTCAGGCTGTGAGAAGGTAAGGAAACGATTCCCCAGCATGCACTTTGCCCACGGCTGGCTCGGAGGGAGTAGAGAGAACCAGAAGACAGGGCTCACTGCCAGAACTGTATCTGTCTTCAACTTCCAGAGCTTGCTTTGATGCGAGAGCCTGGTAATCTCTGTGGCTTTTGAAATAACCGTAATTCTATCAAGTAGCATATCCTGAGTGCATACTGTGTGCACCAGGCTTTGCAGGGTGTTTTAAATACGTGTTAGCTCACTAAGTGGCTACGCATAAGTTAGTGTGGGAAAGTCTCCCTTCCATAGGAAAAATGCTGAGTTTGGGGTGATCCATGCTTCACCCTAGTGTTAAATAATGGACATGAAGAGAGGTAGCCCAGCCTCAGGTCAGAGGTCATCTCCTGAGGATGCTCCCCACTTGGCACCAACACTAGAAGCAGGAACAGTCAGTCAGTCACTCCCTCCCAGACTCTCATCTCTGCATCTAGTTCTAGAAAAGGGCCAATGGAAGGGGAGTGACTGGAGGCAGAGTGTGGGGGGAGGCTGAAGAGAAGGGAATGGAAAATCCCAGCCCTTGGGGAGGTAAAGGGCACAGAGAACTTGGAACCGAGGTCCTTTTATTTAGAGGAGCCTTGTCACGCTGCCCTGCCAAGGTCTGCTGTGCAGTGCCAAAGATTAAAGATCATCTAGATGGAATTAAATTTACATTATGCGGGGTCTGTAGGGTGGGGGAGGGGATGGCAGAACCCTTCCAGAACCTGTGGGATGGGGTGTCATGTGGAGGGACAGAATGACATGAGATGAGCATTTCACTCCCCCAAACAACCAGTTGACAGAGGGGTCTAGGGTGAAGGTCTGAGCTCCACGAATATCACCTCAACTATGTGGTGGCTCACAACCATCTGTAATGGGATCTGGCACCCTCTTCTGGTGTGTCTGAAGACAGCTAATATATATATATATATATATATATATATATATATATATACATATATATATATAATAACATCTTTAAAAACACACACAAGACATTTACAGTCACAAAAATTGTGGAAATGCCAAGTGTGGTGGTACATGCTTTTAATCCCATCACTTAGGAGGCAGAGGCAGGTGGATCTCTGTGAGTTTCAAGGCCAGCCTGGTCCATGGAGGGAGTTTCAGGACAGTCGGGACTACACAGAGAAAAAGCACAACACAACAAAACACCCAAATTGTGAAAGGAGCATGGAAAATAGCCCACTAGTACTCTCAGTAAATGCTTCATACGTTGCATCTTTGTATCAGCTGGGTGGGGTGGTGTCTGTGTATCAAGTGCCAAATAAGTGGGCAGGTGGATCGCCGTTCTCACTGACAGACTCGGGCCAGTGGAAGACCTTGTCTCATTCAAAAAAATGGGTGGTTCCCGAGGAACAACACACAAGGTTGATTTGTGGTCTCCATATGCATGCACACCACACGTGCATGCATACTGGTACCCACAGGTGCATGCATACTGATACCCTTACCTAGCATGCACCCACAGAAACGGACACACACAGACACAGGTACACAGAAACACACATACACACACACACATCATGTTGGGGAATTGTCTTTACAATCACAAGGAATGAGTCCCATCTGCTTACAAATGGGTATGAACGCTATGATGCCATTTAAAACCCCCATAGAAACGAAAGCCACAGGTATCATCAATGATGCTTCCGTGTAAGGAAGGGTAGACTCGTGGGACATTTTAAAGTATGTTTTTTAATTTATCGGCGATGCAGATGTGGTGCATATTTTCAAGAGGAAAAACAGAGCCTGTTCTTCAAAAGAAGAAGAAAGTGAATACTTTGGGGCTCATGAAATTTCTGCTGTATCTACCCTGGTTTAATTATGGTCCTTCCGTTTTGTTTGTTTTTTTAACACCTTAGAAGGCATTATGTGAGCTCCACGTGACCACTTGGTAAATGTACAGACGGGGAGGTCAGCCAGATATCCGTGACCTTTGTTTGAACATGGCGCGGAGAAAGGAGAGGAGGTTGCTCTCCTGATTCCCAACAATTTCCCTTCCTTTCCCGAATTACGGGGATAGCCACGAAGCTGCCCTCCAGCTCCCAGAATCCTTCACATCGAAACCCCGTCCTCCAGCTCCCAGAATCCCTCACATCAAATCCTGCCCTTCAGTTCCCAGAAGCCTTCATGCAAAGTCCCTGTCAATCAGTGCTCACCAGGACCACAGCTCATCTTTCATTTTTTTAATCTTGCATCTATATATGTGTGAGAATGCATTTGGGTGGGGTGGGGGGTGGGGCACACATGTGCACATGCCTATGGAGGCCCTAGGTCAGCTGCAATTGCAATTCTTCAAGTGCTACCTACTCCCGCCGCACCCCCCCCCCTTTGTTTGTTTTGAGGTCTCTTGGTGACCTGAAAGTCACCAAGCAGGCTGAGCTGCCTGACTAGCAAACCACTGGGATCCACCTGTTTCCACCTCCTTAGCAGTTGGGGTTGCGAGCCTGAGCTGCTACACCCAGCTTTTTAAAACATTGGTTGCTGGGAATGGGACTCAGGTTCGAAAGCTTGCCAGGCAAGCATGTCACCAACTAAGCTGGTTAACGATGGTCTAGGGAGACGACTATCTTTGCAGGGAGTCGGGAGAGGGAAGGACGAACAAATCAGTAACCAAGACGGACTTGGAGTTCAAATCCCCATTCTGCCTTAGATGACACCTTTCCCCGCCCGAGTGAGAATTCCCAGCTGAGGAAAATTCCTATTCTAAGTTCAAATCTCACCCCTCCTTAGGTTGAAGAATTGACCTTGGGGAAGCCATTTCAGCCGTCTTTTTAATCATTATCCTCATTAAAGGGATCCTGTTTTTTTTGTTTTGTTTTGTTTTGTTTTGTTTTGTTTTGTTTTTAAATGGTGTGTGTGTGTGTGTGTGTGTGTGTGTGTGTGTGTGTGTGTGTATGCCTAAGTGTGTGTATGTGTACTGTGTATGTTCAGGTACCCAGGAAGGTTAAAAGAGGGTGTCAGATGCCCCGGAACTAGGGTCACACATGGTGGCCAGCCTAACCATAGCCATATTTTCCTATCCTCTGAGGCATTAACTCTAAGTGAAGACTTTTGAAGTGGGATCTAACACTCCCTGGACTTCCACAGAAATCAGAGTATCTCACCACAAATGGATACCTGGCTAAAAGCCAGATCAGCAACACACAGATTTGCTGAACTTGCTGGACTTGGAGATGGATGCTCTAATATTCAATGAATATGAAAATGGTCTTAATAAATTCATCTTAAATGTACTCAGTGAACACACACCCCTTGGCAGCACTTTAAGCCCCATTTGTTGGAAGCTAAATATCGCGGGGGGGGGGGGGGCTGTTTTAGCCTTTGTAGGACTGCTTGCTCCTGGAGAATATCTTAAACAGGATCTTGGATGTAATTAAAGCACCTTGAATAATTTCATCATAAAAGTATTCAAAACATATAAAGTTACTGAGTATTATCGCTGAGCTCATTAATAGTTCTGATGGATCCTTGTCACTGACTTTATTAAAAAAAAAAAAAGCATATGTCTTAGTCGTTAAAATTTGATAAGAATTGTCCTTAAAATCGGGTTCTGAAAAAATAGGCAAATTTAGCCAACTTGATGGATTGATCAGTGGCATTTTGAGTCCTTAGGGAACTATGATGGAATGGTTTTTTGATGGACGTGGCAAATTCTCTCATGATGACTACAGTGCCCCCCGTGGAGACTTGAGGAACTGCAACCAGGTTCATCTCTGATGTCAGACTTCTGGAGAGCCAGGATCCTTCAGCGCTGTGGAGCACCCCACCTGTTCAAGCTCCTGAAGATGAAGGCCCACATTTTAAGATGAGCCTTCCTCTTCGGGCTGCTCAATACAAACGGCATTTTATGCCACAGATGTACACGTGATAGACTAAGCCGGAACTCAAGCACACAGCTCCGAGTTTGAATCCTAGTTATGGCTGTGTGATCTTGGGCAACTGGCACTACATCTCTGAGCATTTTTTGCTTGCTTGTTTCTCCTTCTGAGGAAAAAAAAATGAGTAAAACCGAGTCCCATTATAAGAATTGGGTCAAAGATTCCATGAAGCACTGAGACACAGGAAGAACTCTGCATCCGTTAGTCTGGGTCACCACTAGCGCAGCTATCATTTGAGAAATTCTCCTCTACCTTTAGGAAAGTACCTTCATGGCTCCAGCTCTCCGCTTAATGGCTATAAATGCTACATAGTAGACATTCTTCTAGATCCTTCCATGGCTCTCGAAGAGAGTGGCAGAGATCCCAAAGGGTGCATGCTACACGATCAAATTTCGACAACTTGACTAAGGCGCTGTTTTCGCTCTCCTGTCCTCTATCTCACAGAGGAACTCTCCAGAGATTGTGTGACCCGTGAGACCCACAGGAGAATGCAGGTTGGAGCAATTGGGAGAATCCTGGCATCTTCCTTTTATTGGTGTTTAAATGACTTGGAAAGGTATATACAGCGCTCTCCTTCACTTATTTTTTGATTTGTGGAAATAAAATTTTTCATAAAAAATATGTCAATGTTAGCATTTTGTGGGTCTCCTGTTTTAAATAAAATGCACCCTTCAAATTTCTGGTGTGGTCCATACACCAGCACAGATGCACTCTTGGCAGTAGTCAGGAGTGTTTAAGACAGAAAGATGTCTGGAGATCAGTAAACGTGAAAACTGCTGGATTAGACTAGATTGGAGTATTTTATAGGGTCCAGCCTAAGCTTGTCTTTGCTGTTGTTGAGACAAGGTCTCGCTATAGAGACAGTCTTAGCTAACCTAAGATTCTCTATGTATATAGGTTGGTCTTGATCCACCTGTCCCCGTGTCTGCCTCCTGAGTGCTTAGATATTATATATATCACATCTCCTTTATCCATTCCTCCATTCCTGGAGACCTAGGCTGGTTCCATAACTTAGTTATTGTACGTCATGCTGCAGTAAGCATTGTTGGGTAAATGTCTCTGTTCTGTGTTGACTTGGAGTCTTGGGTGAACCCCTAGGAATGATATGTGGATCCTATGGTAGATGGGTTCTTTTTTTTTTTCTGAGAAACTCCCCTACATTACCCATAAGGGCCAGACTGATTATCCTTCCCTTTCATCCACATTTTAACCTCACCAGAATTCAATAATGATGATGATGATAATTTTTAATGTATGTGAGAATAGTCACTCTCTTCAGACACACCAGAAGAAGACATTTGGATCTCATTATGGAAGGTTGCGAGCCACCATGTGGTTGCTGGGAGTTGATCTCAGGACCTTTGAAAGAGCAGTCAGTACTCTTAACCACTGAGCCATCTCTCCATGCCACCCCACCCCCCCCCCCCGCCCTTCTTATTTTCTTAATGGCTTACATCCTGACTGTGGTAAGATGGACTCTCCATGCAGTTTTGCTCTCCACGACTCTGACAGTGAACGAGGCCACAGATTTATCAAATGTTTACTGCATTCGTACTTTATCTTTGGAAGATAAGCTGTTCATCCGCCCATTGGTTGAATGAAGTTTTGTCATCTGCAGGAGAATGCTCGTGACTATAATCATAGTCTGGAAATCAATATAACATTTGTCTTCCCTTTTGTTTCCTAAACTTTATCCTTGACTGTTTGAACATTTTTTAAAAATGGCAATTCATGTAGAGAAAACTATGCGCTCTACGTGCTGAGACGGGTGTGAAAACTTCCTGTTTGTGGTGTTCATCATGGGGAGACAGAGGTCTTTCTCATCTAATCTGAGTGTTTATACATAAGGCCTTACAATGAGTCTCCATTCAGTTTTCTCTCTTGGTGCCAGGGTTCACTCTACCAAACCCTGTGGAGTGGGCTTGCTTTGTTAATGACTGTCTTCCTCACCTCATAGGACAATATGAGGTTTCTTAGGTCTCTTCTCACTCCATAGGACAATCATAAAGTGTGTGTGTGTGTGTGTGTGTGTGTGTGTGTGTGTGTGTGTGGACATGCTTCTGAAAGAAAATAAAACTTGAGACCTGTGATTCATGTAATGTATGTCAAATAGCCCAAAGAGTTGTTTGTAAGCTTTGATACCTGGGGCTGAGAACATAGCAGAACAGGCCAGGACACGCCCAGGCAGGCTCATTCCTGAGGCTGCTTGGCCATAAAGATAAAGAGAGATAAAGAGAATGACTTGCTGGACTGGCCCGGCACCTCCCTATCTCCCACCCTTCTGGCCTAAGTTAAATGTTAACAGGCTGCCCATGTTTAAATGAACCAATCATGTGAAACTGAGCCAATTCCTCCCCCAGCCCCACCCCTTTTCTATAAAAACCCCTAGCTTCCAAGATTCGTGGTCAAAACCACTGTCTCCTGCGTGAGATACGTTTTGACCCAGAGCTCCACCATTAAACTACCTCATGTTTTTACATCAAGGCGGTCTGTTTGTTCGTGATTCTTCGGTGCACGCCGAATCGGGAATTGAGTGGGGGTTTCCCCACTAGGTTCTTTCACTTCAATCCTATTAGACCAGCAGCTCTGTCTGGTCCTTAAATAAATCCCAACACCATACAAAGAGCCTGGAAGTGGTAACTGTCCCATAAATGTCTGTCATAAAATTGAGATAAATAAACCCACATTGAGCATGTGTGAGCCCTTTGTATATTGCTACATCCACTCTAGTAGTGACATACGTGACAGGCCCCAAAAACCTGGGCACTGTCCCGAGGCGAAAAGTTCACGGAAACTTAGTCTCCTGGAACCGTGGCATCCTGTATAACTAATGCTCCAATGTCCTTGCTTTAGTTGGTAAACGGATCTGTGTGCTTTCCCTTAATAGTGCTCCTAAGGATTGATTTTTGATATATAGCTAAGTTAGATTCCTCTTTAGTTCTAGGCAGTCCTTGAGCCGACCTTGGGCTTTGAATTCAGTAAGAATGTTGCCTATTCAGTGACATTAAGAATTGCCTCTAGGGAGCTGGTGAGATGGCTCAGTGGTTAAGAGTGCTGACTGCTCTTCCGAAGGTCCTGAGTTCAAATCCCAGCAACCACATGGTGGCTCACGACCATCCGTAACAAAATCTGATGCCCTCTTCTGGAGTGTCTGAAGACAGCTACAGTGTACTTACATATAATAAATAAATAAACAAACAAACAAATAAATCTAAAAAAAAAAAAAAAAAGAATTGCCTCTAGTATTGTAAGAGAGAGAGTGAAAGAAACCAAGCATTATTATCTACTACATAGAGTTAGAAATCTCAGGGCAAACTACTCCCATATGCAGGAATTTACCATTATTTAGGAAGAAGGAAGGTTGTGGTCTAAGGAGGAGCCAGAGTAGATACTTAGAACTATAGATAGTTGAGTTACACCCATACACAGGAATTTACAATGGCCTAGGGGGAAGGTGGATATACAATAGACTAGAATAGGGACTATGGCAAGGGCACGAAGCCCTAGCCCCTGACTTCTAAAATTAAACTGACCTTAGGTGGGGCTGCTTTTGATCCCAGATGTTAACATTGAATTTTATCCCAGCTGGTTCCTGCCAGTCCTTCATGTTTGCATTCCTCTGTTTTATGTAAGAATCTGGTAAAACCTCTGTACCTTGCCGGTGTGTCACCTAACTTCCCTATTTTCTTCTCTATAAAAAGTCTGATGCTCGATTTGTCAAATTACATTCAGATCCAGCACACTCTCGTTCCTGCGTCTGTCAATTCTCGCTGACTCTATGCCCATCTGTCCGAACCCCTGATTCCCATGGATCGAGGGGAGCTGACTAGGCCCGGGTCCATGGCAGTATATAGCAATCCCCTTTCTCCAATGTGTGTTTTTGGGGAAATATTTGACAAGAATCTTTCTCAAAAGTCGGGAAGCTGAAGCTGTGCAGGTTTATATCTGGACTCTGTCTTATTAACTGACCTCTGATTCTAGTTTTGTGCTAGCACAATGCTGTTTTTTTTTTTCTACCCTGTGGCCATATAATATAATTTCAAATTAGGTACAGTGGTACCTCTGGTTGCTTATTTTGTTTCGTTCTTGCCTATGACTGAACTATCCAAGGTCTTGTGTTTCCAAATTTTAAGATATTTTCTGCTTCTGTAAAGAATGATGTTATAATTTTTATAGGGATTGTATCAATTGCATGTCACTTTCAGTAATATAGCCACATCTTTACATTATTAATCTCCCCAATCCTTAAGCACATAGACCATTTGGTTTTTCATCCATTCGTCTATTGATGGTTTTTTAGTGGAAGTCGATATATTTAGGTCATGGCAGATAATATTACCTCAGTTAGCTCTTACACCCAAGATGGTAAGTAGGCAATCAGTATTTCCATTGGGCAGGTGAGGATGTTGGGACTCGTGGTAGTGAAGGAGACAGCCCATGGTCAGATAGTCAAGCAGTTGTAGACCTAAGATTGGAAGGACTCCAGCTGGTTCCCTTCCCATCCGATGACTCATGCAAGAGGCTTCTCACTGTCATCCAGAAGGCAGGGAGCGGAGAGCTCCTCACCACAGAGGAAGCCTGACTCTGTGGCTTAAACACAGCTGTTTATTTTCTCACAGTCTCAAGTTGGAAGATCGAGATCCAGGTACTGGCCAATTTGGGTTTTCTGAACTGTTCTCCGCAGCTGAAGACAGTCACCTGCATGCTGTCCTGAGACAGTGTGGGGAGATGAGAGGGAGAGGGATTCTCTGCTTCCACCCTTTGTGACCTCACCAACCATGGAACCAGGGTCCCACCTCCGTGACTCACTTAGGCTCCATGACTCCCTCCATGGTAGTTACTAAAGTCACGTTGCTGTGACCAAACACCTGAAAGAAACAAGAGAGGGGTGTTTTGTCTTGTGGTTTCAGAACAGTTCTTTGAGACACATGGTCATCATGGCAGCTAGGATGCCTGTTTGTGAGCCTCTATACCAGAGACTTTCCACAGAGATCTCTGGCCCGGCCTGGGGCTAGGTTCCAGCGAAGGGAAGCGAGTGTGGGTGTGCAGGCAGGAAGGGGAAGTCGCGACCACCGCTTCTGCTGCTGCAGTTGGCTCCTGTCTCTGCTGTGCCTTCCGGGTTACTCGGTTACTCTGGTTACTCAGTTACTCTGCTGAACTGAGTCATGTCGGGCTGGACCAAAGAGAGGCCGACTAGCCAGTGAGGAGTGCGGCGGAGCTTCAGGTGGCGTTTCAGGAGAGCAGATCTCTTCCCAAGTGGTACAGCTCTTAGAACAGAAGGCTCGGATGACAAAGTAGTTTTCTCGCACTTTTAATTCCCTGGATAGGATTTATATACAGTTTTGGGAGTGATTCAGGGTTCGACAGCAGATACCTCTCATTGGCTTGGGGAAACCTTATTTGCAAGTGGGAAGACTTGGTGCTGCTCCCACGTGACTGATAGCCACACAGCTCTCCTGTGGGAAGCTGCCGGGGGGCCCTGTAACTGTGACCCGAGCCAGGGACCCAGGAGGTGTGGTTGAACACCTTCGGTCCCATGCACCACCCACCGGGTCACCGGGGTTCCAGACAAAGGAAGTGTATGCTGGTGAATTCTCGCTCTTTGGCAATACCAAAAGAAGGGTGTACAGACCAGAGGTGGGTATCTCCTCCAGAGGCCACTCCAGTGAACCACTTTTGCCAGCTATGCCCCATCACCCCAAACCAGCAACAGCAGTTCAAGAACCATCATCCACCACCCAAGTCTGAGTAAGACACGGCCCAGTCCAAACTGTTCTAACCTTCAAACACAGCCACGCTGGGGCTGAGGGCTTGAGGTACAGACTTTTTACAAAGTACGAGTATGTGGTTGCCTGTGACGGCCAGAAGACAGCATCGGATCTCCTGGAGCTTGCGTTTTTTTAGAAGCCACCTGACATGAGCGCAGGTCTTCTGAAAGAGCAGCCACTGCTGATCACCACCAAGCCACCTCTCCAGCCCCAAGGCATGGGTGTTTTTTGAGGAACGGGAACATCCAGTCTCTAGCAGATTCTTTCCCAGTTTTCCCTCTTCCCTCATCTGGATTCTACACCACACACACCCTACTGACGGAGAAGCTGTTCACGGCGAGAGCGAAGAGACAGAAAGACAAAAAGGCGAAAATATCCAGCCAAGCAGCAAATATTTACCGACTTGGTAGATCTTTTCCTTTACTCCCCTCACAAATGAAAACAGACCAGAGCATCCACTACTGTCTTCTCGGATTATTGAACTAAAACTATTTGCCACCACAATGCTTTTATTAGTAGAATGATTAGATTTTTTTTTTCTTCCAGAGAAGTCATTACTGGAGCAGGAGCCTGTGGCCATCCAAAGAAATACCCCAGACTAGCCTAAGCCGACAGCTTTCTCTCATTTGTCTGTGGGCAGGGACAACATCAATTTCCTTTCTTTTCCTTAATCGTATTTTTTTTTTTTGTAACTCCATAAAACATTTTAGTGCAGCAAAATGAGAACATTAGAGGAAAATAAACACCAATGCCCCTGCCCCCATTCAGAGAACAGAGCAAACTATGATTCTGTTTATGGCTGCCCTGCTGGATTGCCCTCATGATGGTTGGTGGCCAAAACGACAGTAAGTTTGCATCCTTCCTCTAGTGCATCGTGTACCAGGAGCATCTTTCCACTCCCCAGATTCAGGATTCCCCTTTAAAGGTCTGCCTGCTACTGGATTCTGTCAGATGGGCACTTCATCATTGATGTAGGAGCAGGCCCCACCCCCCACGCCCCCCACGTTACATGGTTAGGCTGCTTCTCGCCTTTGCCTTCTTATAACTGAAGCAGACTGAAACGAATGTTCTGGGAGCTCAACGTTTATGCTCGTCCATACTTCCTTTCCTAGAAGTAGCATTCTTGAGTTAATGCGTGCTCACAGTTTTGTTAGCATTGCTGATTATTCATACAGCCTATACACATATACTTTGCTCTCAGCGGGGAGGGTTTTGTTTCCCCCCTTCTGTTTTCTCCTTTCAGGAGACATCTTTAGGGAGACAGGTACAACACAGAAATTCAAATAAATACAGCTCATTATCATTATCAGCAGGAGAGTTAACTGATCATTAAGTTGGAATTGTAGAGCCTGTTTAATTAGCTTGAATTCAATGGCATTTCATCACATGTAAAACAATTGATTTTTAGGTACACCACTATTTGAAGTGAAATTAAGAAGGGGGAAAAAAGTAAAACCTCTTCTAATTAAGTGGCGGCACACCCGCTTAGCAGCTGCACGCAGTACCTCAGTCAGGCTCAACATCCTTTGCTTGAGAGTCTTTCGGTCTGGCCTAAAGGATTTGGCAGTTTCCCTCATCTCCACTGCCTCGGGCTTGGTGTATAGCATAACAAACTCTTTTAGAGGCTGAGGCGGTGGCTCCGTCGGTACAGTGCTTACCCACGTAACATGAGGACCCAAGCTGATCTCCAGCACCCACATAAAAAGCCAGGCAGAGAGGTCCATGCTTGTGATCCAAGCATTGGCAGAGGCAGAGATTAGACCATCAGCCTAGCCTATCTGCAAAGCCCCTGGCCAGTGAAAGACCCTGTCTTCAAACAGGAGACATTTACTGCATTTGAGGGACCCAAAAAGCTGATATCTGATCTCCATGATGTGCAGCACACTGTAAAATTCTTTTATACATGTCTCAGTGACAAAATACAACACAGCTCCATCTACTTGTGGGTGTTCCTGTTTTGGGGGGTCGGGGTGGTCATCAGCAAAATTTTTTGTTGCTTTGTAAGATGAAAAAGGGGGTAATCGGCGTCATTTCCCCCAAAATAGCAACTTACTTTAGTGGGGTCATATTTCTGTCCTTGCTCAATTCAGGAGCCTTTGCAGATACACGGAGCCTTTCCATTTCAATGGGGAATCAAATCATAATGTAATTTTTGAGGACATTCTAAGTGGCAATTAAAACCAATGAGTCAAGTACCAGTCATGTGAATAACTCAGCTGAAGTGGTGTCAGTGTGAAACCCGTGACTGAGTGCGCTTAGGAACAGAGACCAGGACCCCAGCGCGTCTGTTGACTGGATGATGAAGAATTATGAAACTCCTCTCAATTATGAAGAGCTTATCATAGGAAAACTGTGCATCTTAATGAAAGGTGATTAATAAAGGACTCCAAAAATTAAGATTAAAAGTAGTACTACACACCTACTTGTAAACTATGCCCAAGAGTAAGAGCGAGACAGAAGGGACACCGGCCCCATTGAACTTTCCCTTGGTACCATCTTCCACCTGCTTCTCAGACAGAAGGCACAGGGGATGGTCTAGAGTCTGAAGATACATAAAAATATTCCTATTTAAATGTGTGATATATAGGTGATAGATTATTGACAGATATATAGAGATGATGGATGGATGGGTGGATGGATGGATGGGGTAGGTGGGTGGATGGATGGATAGATAAATGAATGGGTGGATGGATGGATAGATGGGTGGGTGGGTGGGTAGACAGGTGGGTGGATGGGTGGATGGATGGATGAATAGGTGGGTAGATGGATGGTTGAATGATGGATAGATAGATAGATAGATAGATAGACAGATAGATAGACAGACAGACAGTAGATGACAGATTGGTAAGTAGAGATAGATGGATGTAGATGATAAAGACATAAATGATATAAACACCAAATACATAAAATATAGATATAATCTCAATGTGGTCTATAACAAATCCAGAAACCTGTTCTCTGTCCTTGAAAGAAGTCTTAGAAAGAGACATGATTATTTCCTCCAACGTGGTAGATTATTCCAGGAACAATTTTGATTCAGTTATTTTGTATTTGGATCTAGGATAGTCTAGAATTGAGACATGAGAGAGGAAGGAAGGGAAAGAGAGAGAGAGAGAGAGAGAGAGAGAGAGAGAGAGAGAGAGAGAGAGAGATTGATTCAGTGGTAAAATCCCCTATTGTCTCAATCACTGGACTTGCTGTCTGCTGAAGCTGACTGCTTTCTCTGGATGCTGTGTGTTTCCTATGTTGTAGCTGCTGTCACAAGACTGGCTCCTGTAGCCATTTGAATATTGTCTGTCTCACCAAAATTCACATTGACCATCGCTGTGGCAGTGTTGGGAGGTGGGCCCTTTAAAAAAGTGATTACTTCATTAAGGTAAGGTAAGCTACCTCATTAAGAGGGGCTAATGTCTGCTATAGCCTGAATGTGGTTTGTCCCCATTGAAAGCCATTGTTGAAGCTTATGATGGTTCAGCGTTGGGAGGGAGAGCCTAGCAGGAGGTGTCTTGGTCAATGGAGAAATATTTAGATGATCTTGTATTTGACATCGGCATCCCAGATTCAAAATCAATAAGTTGGAATTCATTCAAATTTAATTTTTCCATTTCTATGAAAGACAATTCACAGATGGAAGACCAACTCTACAAAGTTTAAAAAAACAAACAAACCAACAACAACCCTAGGTACTTCATGATTCCTTAAAGAACAAGAACAGAATACAATTCAGATTTTAAAATTATAAAAAAAGTCTGAGGAGACACGTCATTGAGGAAGACACAGAGATGATCAATGAACAGAGAGCAGGCAGCAAATCAGACCAGGCTAAAAAAGCACTGTGTACCTCCAGGGTGGCTAACACCCCAACAGCATCAAAGACTATGAGGATGTGTGACAGTGGGACATCTCATTCATTTTCCTGGGAATTGGAGGTGGCACTCCAAACCTTGGAAGCAAATTTGATTGATTCCTTTACTGAAAAGATGGCTCAGTGCTCAAGAGCCCCTATTGCTTTTGCAGAAGACCTGGGTTCAATTACCAGGACCCACATGGTAGCTCACAACCATCCCCAACTCCAGTTCCAGGGGACCCGACTCCCTCCTCTGACCTCTGCAGAAACCGAGCACTCACATGGTGTGCAGGCATGCAGGCAAAATATTCATACGTAAAATAAAATAAGTAAATTTAATTTTAAGAATAAAGAAAAAGAGTCGGGTGTGGTGGTGCACACCTTTAATCCCAGCACTTGGGAGGCAGAGGCAGGCGGATTTCTGAGTTCAAGGCCAGCCTGGTCTACAAAGTGAGTTCCAGGTCAGTCAGGGCTATACAGAGAAACCCTGTCTCGAAAAACAAAAACAAACAAACAAACAAACAAACAAAAAAGAATAAAGAAAGAATTAAAGTTAAGCCTATGCTTACCATAGGATCTGGCCGTTGTTTCTTGTCATTACATAGTATTCGCCCAAATGAGTTGGGGGTGGGGCACATGATCTGCTCATGAATGCTTCAAGCAGCTGTATTCATAATTGCCCCAAATTAGAAGCAACTGGAATGTCCTTTAGTAGGCAAATAGATAAATAGGCTGTCATACTGCCACACAATAAAATGTTATTTTAGTGCTAAAAGTAGATGCTGGGGAGATGGCTCCGTGGATAAAACACATGCCACTCCAACTTGAGGAACAGGACTGGGATTCTTAGTATGTGCTGTGGGTGGCCTGCCCTGTAAACATAGCCCCCCGGAGGCAAAATGGGGCTGTCCAGAACAAGCTGGCTAGACTAGCTGTTATGGTTTGTATATGCTCGGCCCAGGGAGCAGCACTATTAGAAGATGCAGCCTTGTTAGAGTAGGTGTGGCCTTGTGGGAGTGGGCGTGGCCTGTTGGGGTGGGTGTGTCATTGTGGGTGTGATCTTTAAAACCCTCATCCTAGCTTCCTGGAAGTGTATTCTGCTAGCAGCCTTCAGATGAAGATGTAGAGCTCTCAGCTCCTCCTGGACCATGCCTGCCTGGATGCTGCCATGCTTCCTACCTTGATGATAATGGACTGAGCCTCTGAACCTGTAAGCCAGCCCCAATTAAATGTTGTCCTTATGAGAGATTCCTTGGCCGTGGTGTCTGTTGACAGCAGTAAACCCCTAACTAAGACCGAAATTGGTAGCAGCATAGTGAGGTATTCCTGTGATAACTGACTTCCTTTGGTGATGAACAGCAGCATGGAAGTGTAAGCTGAATACATCCTTTCCTCTCCAACTTGCTTCTTGGTCATGATGCTTGTGCAGGAATAGAAACCCTGAAGAAGACACTAGCTATGTGGGCAAGGTTCAGGCTCAATGGAGAACCCTTACTTTAGTGAAGTAGGTGGAGAGCAATCAGGAAGACTTCTAACATCAACGTTGGCCTTCCACACACCCTCGTGTGTACACATGTACATGTGCACCTGCCCATGGTCCAGGTCTTCAGGGCAGTGGAACTCCACTATGCGAATCCATCATGGTCAAGACACATCATCACACATGTGCCAAAGCACCTGGACAACGCAGCGCACAGAATGAACCCAGTTGTAAGCAATATAGCTCATAAGGATATGCTAGGGTTGACTCATCCTTTAGCAACTCACAGCATTCTGATGCTTAATAATCTTCAGTTGCACGGATGTACGGCATCGACACGATGGTAATGGCAGGGGAACCGCGTAGGAGGGTGAGCTCAGTCTCTGTGTTTTGCACTCAATAAACATAAATCTGCTTAGGAAGTGCCTATTAAATATGCACAGCAGCAAGACGCGATGGCTTACTCCTGCAATCCCGGCACCGAGGAAGCTGAGGCAGGAGAATCTTAGTTTAGATCATCCTAAGGTACATGGAGAGATCAACTGCTGTTTAGCTGTTAAACATCCAGTCCTGTCTCCATCAAGTAGAATTTATGTAATTGACTTGAGAAGCTCCTCAGTGTGTATTCTAGTGTTTAAGGGTTTCAAAGGGCCAAACCTCCCCACTGAAAGGCATGGATTACCATCCACTGTAACACACACACACACACACACACACACACACACACACATTCTTATCCCCACACTTACCTGAGCCGCAGCTGAATTCACATGACTTCTTGTGTGTGCCCCGGTCCCTGCGCACGTGAGAGAGTGCCAAGCAAGTCCTGCTGCCAGCTGCATGCCCGCCGTACTTAGCTGATGTCACCTGGCTCAAGCTATTCTGGGTCTCAGGATCGTCTTTGGGAATGCTCACCTCTGGGATTCTTGTGTAGGTGAACAACCTGAGCAATACTTAGAGACTCTAGACACTTAGAGTCTCCTAGGGCATTTTAACCCCTTCCTTTAAAGGCACTCTGAATAGCCAAGGATTATCAGAGACCTTGGAGGTTAAACCTCCTCTCTTGCTTTCCTTTGAGGTCACCAAGGCTCAGAGAAGGAAATGCCTTACCCAGAGTTAGACATTGAGTGGCTGATCATGAAGCCTCGTGTGCCTTTCAACACACGAAGTGCTCAGAACGAAGCATCATGTGGGCTGTTCATCTCTCTCTTCCTCCCTCCCCCTCCCCCTCCCCCACCCCTCTGCTTCTCCCTCTCCCTCCCTCCCTCCCCCTCCCTTCCTCCCTTCCTCCCTTCCCTCCTCCTTACCCCCCTCTTCTCTTCTCTTCTCTTCTCTTCTCTTCTCTTCTCTTCTCTTCTCTTCTCTTCTCTTCTCTTCTCTTCTCTTCTCTTCTCTTCTCTCTCCCTCCCTCCCTCCGTCCTCTGTGGGAAAAAGTATGTTACTTTTCTCAACACTCTGGCAAAATGATCTGATAAGAACAGATTCAGGAAAGAAAGATTTGTTTATTTGCATCCAGGGGACACAGCCTGTTATGATAGGGAGGGTGTGGTGGCAGGAGCGAGGGGCAGCTGCCCACAGTGGCTCTGAAGTCAGGAAGCAGAGAGCAGAATGCCGCCACTCTCTCTTTCACTCTACCGGAGCCCCACACACTGGCGCTGCCCAGGTTTAGGATGTGTTTTTCATCTCTAGCCCAGCCTAGCCAGACCCAGAGGTATCTGCTGGGTGTCCAGCCCCTGTCAGGTTGATCAGTGCTGTCATTGCAGGCATGCGTGTGCAGTCAGCATCTCAGACTGTAGCTCTCCAGCGGAGACAGGAATCAGCATGACACATGCAGTCACTAGATCAATATTGTGACAAGGCTTGTAAGAATCCTGGGGACTGGCTGGGACACACATGGTTACCAAGGATGCTTTTGTTTGTTGGGTTTATTCTATGGATTTTTAAACAAAACAAAACAAAACAGAAATAGTCCCTCAACCGATGGATAAAGAGAATGTGGTTCACCTGCACAATGGAATGCAACTCTAAACAGCATGAAATCTGTAGACAAATGGATGGGACTAGAAAATATTATCCTGAGCGAGGTAACCCAGATCCAGAAAGACATGCATGGTATGGACACACTTATAAGTGGACATTAGCCATAAAGTACAGGATAGCCACGTCACAATCCACAGGCCCACAAAATCGAATAGCAAGAGGGCCCAAGGGAGGATGCTTGAATCTTGATCAGTAGGAGTAGTAGTCATCATCGAAGGTGGAAGGAGGGAGGGAACTGGGTGGAAGAGGGCACAGGAAGGGGACCAGGAGGGGATCAGGTATAGAGACAGATGTAGGTACTGGGTAGGAAGCAGAGCAGCATCTCTAGGGCTTGTCAGAGACCAGGATGGGGAAGGCTCCAGGGAATGACTCTAGCAGAGACTCCTCGAAGTAGTGATATGGAGCCTGAAGTGGCCACCCCCTGGAGCCAGGCAGGACTCTAAGTAGAAGGATAAAGACACCAACCCACCCACAAAACCTTTGAGCTCAAATTTGTCCTGCCTACAGGAAGTACAGGGACGAAGATGGAACAGAGACTGAGGGGATGTTCATCCAACGACTGGTGCTACTTGAGAGCCATCCCATAGGAGAGAGCCAACCCCTGACATCATTGATGATGCTCTGTTATGCTTTCAGACAGGAGCCTAGCATAGCTGTCCTCTGAGAGGCCCCACCCAGCAGCCGATGGAAACAGATGCAGAGACCCACAGCCAGACATTAGAGAGCTAAGAAAATCTTGTGGAAGAGTTGGGGGAAGAATAGAGGGACCCAGAAAGGATAGGGACTCTACAAGAACTCCAATAGAGTCAACAAACCAGGACCCTTGGGGCCTCCCAGAGACTGAACCACCAACCAAAGAGCATACACAGGCTAGACCTAGGCCCTCTGCATATATGGAGCAGATGTGTAGCTTACTTTTCATGAGGGTTCCCCAACAACTGAAGCAGAGGGCTGTCCCTGACTCTGTTACCTGCCTACAGATCCTGTTCCCCTAACTGGGCTGTCTTGTCTGGTCTCAATGGGAGAGGTGTCCTGCAGTGACTTGATGTGCCAGGGTGGTTTGATACGGGGGTGGGGGGGTGGGGGGAGGGGGGGTGGGGGGAGGGGGGGTGGGGGGAGTCCTCCTGCTTCTCAGAGGAGAAAGGGATGGAGAGACTCTTTAGGCCCATCCCTGACTCAGAGCACTCAAAGGTATTGACTGAGCCCCTCAGCAGTGCAAACACCCTCAGGTAGGCTCATGCCTGACTTGTTTGACTTCTTCAAGGGATCCAAGACCAGAGTGAAAAAGGATGGGGAAGGAGATGGGGTTAGAAGCCTGGGGGAGGGGCTAGGAACCAGAGGTGCTTGGTAAGCAATTCCAGGGACTTTGGCTTTCGGAAGCATACAAGGGAGACTACCAGATGGCTCTGAGTAGGGAATTGTGCTTTAGCAACTCCGATGCTTTAGAAAGACGGGGCAAGGGTGCACTTGACAAAACTAATAACCCCTGCAGAGAAAGTACAGTGGCTCCCATCAGGTCCAAGACTGCACTAATCCCATTCTCTCTTTCTTGGCTGGTGAATTTGTGGCTGCTCACCTGAAACTACACTTCCCATCCTGCCTCAGGGCAAGATGAACTCATATGACTAAGGTCAAGCCAACAGAATGGGAGTATAAGTGATCTGGCTAGTGTCGCTTCACTTGCTTGAAAGAAATAAGTACATTGTGTTGTTTTGTTCTCTTTTGTTGCTGTCTACAAAGGCACCAGGATGCACTCTCAGTCAGTGGAGGAGCAGCTTTAGTGAGAGCAATGGTGGACAAAGACGTTGAACCCCAAGGAAGGCATGGAGTGAAGCTGAGAATAATAAATGAACTATCTCTTAATGCAGTGTAGTTGGGGGTTCTCTGTGACAGCAGCTTAAACTTAACCTCAACTAATACACAGCAGATTTTCTCAGAAGGTCTGAGTCTCGTGTGCATTGCAGCACAGAGGGGAGCCGGAGGTGACATAAACCTGACAGTTAACACCCCCATTCTTGAAACTCTTTAGCCAAACGTTGCAGGGACTTCCCAGGTTGTCTTTCTCATCAGGTCCCTGCCTGATATATTTTATGCTGATATGTTCTCCTCCTCCTAGAGATATTTCTGCCACTTCCCAGTGCCTGGAGGCATCTGCAAAATTTGATCCAACCTGTTTTGTTTTGTTTTGTTTTGTTTTGTGTTGTTTTCCTATCTGCACCACAGGCAAGATCCCTGAAGTTGCTCAGTGCAAACCCGAAGGCCTAGTAGTAGCCCATTCTCAAGAAAGGTGCACCCAGTCAAGACCATGGTCTCCCCACAATGGATTACAGAATCTCTGAAATCCTCCCCAGTGCTTCACACAATAAGAATGGTTCCTATTGGCACATATATTTGAATCCTTAGCATCACAGAGCGGCACTATTTCCAAAGGATTAGGGGGTGTGGCCTTGTTGGAGGAAGTGTGTCATGGGGTTGGGCTTTGAGGTTTCAAAAGCCCAAATCAGGTCCAGGTCCAGTCTCTCTCTCTCTCTCAATCTCTCTCTCTCTCTCTCTCTCTCTCTCTCTCTCTCTCTCTCTCTCTCTCTCTCCCCACCCCCCACCCTGCCTGCTGCCTGCAGATCCAGACGTAAACTCTCAGCTACCTCACCAGCACGATGTCTACCCATAAGTCACTATGCTCCGTGCCATAATGATAATGCAGCAAACCTCTGAAACTGTAAGCCCGCACCCAATTAAATGCCTTTTAAAAAAAAATTAAGAGTTGCTGTGGCCATGCTGTGTCTTCATAGCAATAGCACACTGACTAAGACACCACCCACACTTGTCTTGCAGTCAATGGCTTTTGTTGACACATCTTCCTTCCAGAGAAATATTCTCTCTATGCAGAAGTAGGGAGGTAGCATAGCAGAGAATACATTTTTTTCTGGACTTTCAGCAAGCTTTATCATTTACTCTGGGAGTTCAGAGCCTCCTCTCATTTACAGCCACTCCTATGCCTATATCCACAGGGCTGTTTCTCAGCTGAGCTCAGGCACACACAGACAGTAGTGCTGGAAGATGCTGGGCTGTTTGGTCTCTGCTGACTCCCCGTTCTCTGGCCCAGAGCCTTTTCCACTTACTGGTTCTTTGTGTTTCTCCCTGAACACCACACCGACTCATTTCCTTCCCGCTTTTATGGTCTGTGGTTCTCACTAATGACATTTGGGTGGGCTGTAAACTGCATTAGGAAGGAGGCAACGGGGAAGCCAAGCTGGAGCAAGGCACAGGCAGGCCTGATTGTCAATCAAGACGGGTCACATTTTTTCCTTCTGAGAGAGACAAGGTGTCTTCTAGAGCCACTCACCTAGAGTATGGCTACAGCCATATGATGGTGGTGTTCACGCCACCATCACACAGGGTCTGGGAGAGGGTCCCCCAAGCTTTGCTTAGTATCCATCTGGGATTATCTCTTCCAGGAAATAGGGAGTAGAATAGAATAGGGGAACATTCTATGTGGTTTTGGGTGGGGACGGGGACTCTGTAGATAGGGGTGTGTGCATAGACAGTGTAGACTACATGAGTCAGTATAGACCATAGGCCATGTACACTTGATGATGTCATCAAGTGGGTCTCCGTGTATCATCTGGTCATGTTTTCTCAGTTTCTGTTTATTTTCCCATCCCACCTCACACCATTCTTCTTCCAGAACACATTCTAAACATCCAGTTAACCCCCACCCCTTAATCCAGTGTTAGCTCTTTGGTTCCTGTGACCTATTGTCCACTGTTGTGCAAAAAAATAAAATTTCCCATAAATAAAGAGTTCACAAGCTTTCACTAAGTTTTACTACATTTTAGTCTCCTTTTTTTTTTGTTTTGTTTTTTGTTTTTGTTTTTTGTTTTTATTTTTTCAAGACAGGGTTTCTCTGTATAGCCCTGGCTGTCCTGGACCTCACTTTGTAGACCAGGCTGGCCTCGAACTCAGAAATCCGCCTGCCTCTGCCTCCCGAGTGCTGGGATTAAAGGCATGCGCCACCACGCCCAGCTTTTAGTCTCCTTTTTAAAAACGATTTATTTTTATGTGTCTTTGCCTGCACGTATAACCATGTGTGGATATCAGATCCCCTGGAATCGGAGTTACAGGTGGTTGTGAGCTGCCATGTGGGTCCAGGGCCTCTGGAAGAGTAGCCAGTGCTCTTAACCACTGAGCCATCTCTTAGGCCCCAGTGACATTCTATTCTAATCATTCCATCATTCTTTTCATTATCGTGGCTATTTTAGTGTGGCTGTCTTGTGACTCAAACTGATGATAGACTCAATCAGAGAAAGGAGACTGTATACAGAGTTTGGTACGGTCTGCGGTTTCATAAACCCACCGGGGATCTAGAAATGCATTCTTAGACAAGCAGGGACTTCTCTAGTCTCCCCTTGAAGCCCTAATTCCGCTTCTCTCTGTCTTTCTGGCTGTCTCTGCTGTTGTATATCTGTCCCTCTCTCCTCTCTGTCCTTTTTTTGTGCATGTGCACCCCAAGACAGGAGGAGGTGCCTGTGCACACAGAACGGGGCTGGAGAGATGGCTTCGTGACTGACAGCGCTTGCTGTTAGGTGACAAGGGATGGCATTCAGTTCCTAGCATATGGATCAGGCAGCTCAAAAATGCCCATACGTCCAGATCCAAGACATGATGTCGTCTGGCTTCCGAGCTCATACTTGAATGCACACTCAAACCAGACCCCCCCACACACCCCACATACATAGTTTTGTATCAGCTTGACACAAGCTAGGGTCATTTGAGAAGAAAGAACCTCAATTGAGCAAATGTCCTGTCAGGACTGGTATGTGGTCAAGCCGGTGGGACATTTTCTTGATTGATCATGGATGTGGGAGGGCCCAGTTCCGTGTGGGTGGAGCCAGCCTTGGGCAGGTGGTCCTGAGTGGTATCAGAAAGCAAGCTGAGTAAGGCAAGGGGAACATGTTAGTGAGCAGCATCCTCTGTGGCCTCTGCATCAGCTCCTGCCTCCAGGTTCCTGCCCTGGGCAAAGGACCACAAACTGTAATATGAGAAAAAAACAAAACAAAACAAAACAAAAAACAACTTTCTTATTCTCCCCCAAGTTTTCTTTCATTATTCCCTGGACAGAGTCGTTTAACTGTGAGCATAACATTTCTATCATACAAGGCTATATAAGTCACATAAAAGCAGTTTCAAGAGGACAGAGGGTGGGCATGAATCTTATGCAAATGCCATGCCAGGTTATTCAAGGGTCTTGAGAACCCATGACTTCTATCTGCAGGCAGTCCTGGTACCAGCCTGAACCGACATGCATATTCATGAATATGTCGCACTTAATCCTGTCAGGACATAAATCACCATCTTCCAGAACAACGCATTGTCTCATTTTAAAACACATCAAGCATGCATGCATGATGTATGCAGTATAGGAGACTATCTGTATGTCAAATGCTGTTTGTCAGCCTGGCACTGTATTAGACCTCGTTTGATGTATGTGTATGTGTCTTACTATAAGTCGCGTTGCCTACATTTTATAATGAAAGTACAGAAGAGAGGAAGTGGTGGCCGTTGGCCAGAATGACACAGCTATACATCCTAAGGTGTTTGTGTCACCTACAATTGACATCACCCTTTCCTTATCCACATCCCTGCTGATGGCATACCCTTTACCCAAACACTGCAAACGCCATCCGCTAACAGCACGCAGCTGTGCACTTTGCTCAGGGATGCCTGCATCCTTGCATCAATTCCCAGAAGATATCTTGCTCAGGTAGAGACTGATGTGGGATCTGACACACACACACACACACACACACACACACACACACACCATCCCACCCACCGGGCATTACTCTCTACACAGAGGGGATCAGGGTTGGAGGCTGTGGGGAGAAGAAGAAACCAAACAGTGGGATTCTGGGGGATGGGAAACAGCCTGAATCCCCCATGCATGGCTCTGCTGTTCAGCATCTCAGTCTAGACATTATCAACGCAGACGTGGAACACAGGTTCCGCCTAACTGCCAAGTGTAGGGATTTTCCTCCAAACCACAGTGCTTCTTCTCTGGTGTCTGTGCTGCCATTCACCCGGGAGGGTTCCCTGTACCTTTCTCCAGAAGTAGCAGTGAATAGAAACTGTTTGTTTGTCTAAGAGTAGAAGGTAACTGTCTGAGACGGTGAGGCACGTAATGGACACCGCGCCTGTTACATTACGTTTTATGGTTTTATAGCAATTACGCTGAGTTTTATGGTGTCATAACGTATTACATTTTATGGCTTAATATCAGCTTTAATACAAGACACCCTGGCCCGGAATTTTAACCAGGGGAAGGTGGTAGGATGGCTGTAGGCTTTCTGAGGGACCACATGCCTGCCAGGAGAGGGCCAGGGAGGGGACCACAGAACCAGAATGAGGCTCCAGCTCTAGCACTGTGTGATGTCACTGTATCATATGCTGAAGCCCCAGTGAGTTTCTGGCCTTTGCTGGATATGCCACGCAACTCTGTGTCTTTACACTCACTGTTCCTTTGACCGGAAGCTTTTCTTAGATATATTTTACAATCTATGCATTCATTCAACAAATAGTAACTGAGACTCTTGTGTTGCGGGAAATATAAAAAAATGAACCTGCTAACTCTCAGCAGGGCCAGGCCACGCTCCTGCACTCCTGCCACTGCCAACAACTCTCTAGAGCTAGCACCTGCACCAGGTGATCTCACTCACTCCGTCTCTGGGCCAGCCAACTCTCCGGCCCTGCGAGGCCACGTGGCTCCCACCAGGCCATCTCTCTGACAGGGCCCTCGAGCTTTCACACAGAGCCCCACACAACCCTGGTTAGCCATCTCAACACCTAATTACCCAATAGAATCAAGACTCTTAATGCTCAATTAGTCAATCAGATTTATGTATCAACAGTAACATAATTTACAAGATGCCAATACAATAATTTCAGAGTCAATTGATAATGGTAAAGCTTTAACCCAATTATTCTAACTTTTTGATGACCACACGTTGGCTTCCTTTCTGGTTCTGACTCCTCCTGAGATCTCTTTCTCTCTCTCTCTCTCTCTCTCTCTCTCTCTCTCTCTCTCTCTCTCTCTCTCTCTAACTCTTTGCTCCACCTCCCTTCTCCTGTCCAATCACAAGCCTCCCACTGCCCTAATGTGATTGGACAGCAAAAATCCTGCAACACAGCCTGGCGTGGTGGCGCATGCCTTTAATCCCAGCACTCGGGAGGCAGAGGCAGGCAGATTTTTGAGTTCGAGGCCAGCCTGGTCTACAAAGTGAGTTCCAGGATAGCCAGGGCTATACAGAGAAACCCTGTCTCCAAAAACCGAAAAAAAAAAAAATCCTGCAACACTGTTGCTATTATTCTGACCACTTAAGGATGCAACGTGAGAATCCTAAGGTCTCTTCTCTCTCAGAGTTCTCTTTCTAATGGAATGGGTGATAATGTCTTCAGCCCTTCAAAGTGTATGTCCAGGATACCCTCCCTGATGGGTCCAGGCAACATTCGTATGCCATCCCACACCTGTGTTATAGCACCCGTCACAGCAATCGCTGGTCTCTATTCACTTCTCTTCCTTCCACGGGACAGGGACAAAGCCGTTGCACAGGTTTGCTTTTGTCCTACTGTCTCCAGTGGGAGGGGTACCAGGAAGATTCCCTCTGTCACAAGAAAGGATTTCGAATATGGACACTTCTCTTCTCCTGACTCTCCCCCACGCTTATCCTACCATGGGAGAGTTGGGGATGGATTGCAGCATTTGATACAGTGACATCACACAGTGCTAGAACTGGTTCTGTGGTCCCCTTCCTGGCCCTCTACTGGCAAGCATGTGGTCCCGCAGAAAGCCCATGGCCATTGTACCACCATCTCCTGGTTAAAATTCTGCGCCAGGGAAATCTCACTCGGAGAAAGTCCCTCCTATAGGAGAAGCACCCCGATGACCTACCCACCAGAACTCAAAAAAAAAGCTGGATGCAATGACTGGAGCCTATAATCCCATCCTCAGACCTCCCTGATAGGATGGGGTGGGGGAGAGTCAGGAGAAGAGAAGTCAAGAGAGAAAGAGAGAGCCCTTGGCTAAAGGGCTTATTAACACATGTCCTCGCAGTGACCTTAGGAGTTAGATGTTACGCAGCTCAGAGCAGATGAGCTACATTTTTTTATGTCGTCTTTTTCTTTCCTTGAGACTCCAACGACATGGGTATTCTGCTGCTTGAAGCTGTCCTCAGCTCTTTGATCTTTCTTCTCTTTTTCTTTTAAATCCCCTTTCTCTTGTTCTGGTTAGTCTTAAGAGTCAACTCTCCATAGCCTAAAATGACCTGGGAAGTATCTTAATGGGAAATTATCTCGATCAGGTCAGGCCGTGGGCATGGCTGTAGAGAGCTGTCCTGATAAATGGAGGTCTAAAGACCCACCTTGGATATGGATGGCACCGTTCTATCAGGTAGGGTCTGAACTTCATGAGTGAGGAAAGCTAGCTGGATGCCAGTAGAAGGTGCACAGGCAGCGCGGGGGCCTGTGTTTGGCTTGGCTCTTAACTGTGCCGGTTGCTTGTCCTTGAGGATGGACTGTACCCTGAAGGCTGAGATAAAAGACCCTACGCCACCTTTTGGTTCAAGTGTTTAATGGAAGCGATAGAAAGAAGATGAGGATACTTGCACTGTACCTTGGACAGCTCCTATCGTCCAGTCTTCAATTCACTAATCTTTTCTTTGACAATGTCTAGCCCACGGCTAGCACCGTTCATTACATTGTTCACGGCTAACCCTGAAGATCTCATCTTCAGACGTTCATCATGGCTCTTTCTTCAGTGTTTCTTTCTACATTTCGCTGTAGGATTTTCTTCAGATGTTGAGGTTAAGCCCTTATGCATAAGAGGTAAACCCTCCACCTCTGAGCTTCACCCTGTGCTGCCCCACTTTTAACATAGGAGATATGGTTAGACGAACTGCTTTAATGCCCTTGTCAGCCTGCTTTTGCCTTCTTCTTCTGCCTTCTTCTCCTTCTCCCTCCTCCTCCCCCTCTCCCTCCCCTTCCCCTCCTCCTCCTCCTCCCCCTTCTTCTTCTTCTTCTTCTTCCTCTTTCTTTTATTCTAGGGTGATTTCTACTGGTTAGCTTTTCTTGTCTTTGTGTATTTCTTGTGCTTCTTTTCCATTCTGGAAACCTCAGACATAACTATTTCTGAACATACTTGGAGTACTTATGTTAACTTACTACTTCCTATTTTCCAGCCCCTGTGTCAAATGCACAAAGATACATGACCATCACACCCCGCCTTGGAAGGACTTAGCATCATGATACCCACTTCATGGGCAAGGAAACTGAGGTTCAGTGTCCAGAGTGTCCTTTACCAAATGTTAGGAGTAGCAAAAGGTAGAGGTGGGATGGGAAGCCAGAATTTTGTTTTTGTTTTTGTTTTTCAAACTCCAGAATTTGTAACTTTAAAACCCGATTCTATACTGCTTCTGTGTGAGCCACCCTAATCTAGATGAGACCCACCTCTCAGCGATCCATATTCATGATGCCAAGTAATTGGGACTGCCAAAGGGGTGCTGAGAAGCCACCCTAATGAGCTCACTCAGCTCCTCTTCCCTAATAGCGTTGCCTGCCAGGGCCATGGGGCCTCGTCTGTCAATATTGATGCCTGTGCCTGTCTGAAATGCTCAGAGACCTGCCATGGATGGAGAAACTGGTGCTGCTGAGATTAAAGAGAGAAAGGAAAAAGAGAAACACAAATCCCCTCAACAAAGCTCCCGCATCCAGCCTGCTCAGAGGAACCATGCAAAGCAGGCCTGGCTGGGTGTGGCTGCTATGGCAAGTAGAGAAAGCCTGACTGCCGGGTGTTCCTTGGAACACTGTGATTCTGATGACCACAGGTAGAACCCATCCTGCAGCCCTTGGAGGGCCACAGGCAGGGGATAAGAGGACATGTGTGCTGGCTGGTTTTGTGTGTCAACTTGACACAGCTGGAGTTATCACAGAGAGAGGAGCCTCCCTTGAGGAAATGCCTCCATGAGATCCAGCTGTAGGGCTTTTTCCTCAGTTAGTGATCAAGGGTGGGAGAACCATTGTGGGTGGGGCCATCCCTGGGCTGGTAGCCCTGGGTTCTATAAGAAAACAAGCTGGCCAAGCCAGGAGAAGCAAGCCAGTAAGCAGCATCCCTCCATGGCCTCTGAATCAGGTCCTGCCTCCAGGTTCCTGCCCTGTGTGAGTTCCTGTCCTGATTTCCTTTGGTGATGATCAGCAATGTGGAAGTGTAAGCTGAATAAACCCGTTCCTCCCCAACTTGCTTTTCGGTCATGATGTTTTGTGCAGGAGTACAAGCGATGATTAAGACAATGTTTCTACAAGAAGATGTAGGGAAAACAACATGAGCCCCAGAAGCCTGGGGAAGTAAGAAGGCTCCTGTATGTGGAGTGAGAGAGTCTGGGTTCATGTTCATAATAAGCAACCCCACTCTCTGGCAGCTGGGATCTGTCCACTCCCCACACATTCGTGTCTCAGCAACATGGACTGTGCGTCGTCTTGGAATGTAAATATGATGTTGAGTGTGACACCTGGCATGGAACTATCTTTAGGAAATACAGGAAATCCCGATGGCTGGCTCAGCAGCCACTACACAGACTATCTTATTCAGAGACAGACAGATAGACTACTGCCTTGTAAGAGCCTTGGAGACAGGGTGCCTCCAGGCTTGTCACAGACTGTCCATGCAGCTCTGGGCAGTCAGTCCACACCACACTTGCCTTTTGTATGTCAACTTGACTGGGCCATAAGATGCCTGGCTATCTGATCAAAATTATTTGAGTGTATCTGCAGGAGAATGTCTGGATAGGATGAACAAAGGGGTCAGAAGACTGAGTGGACTATCCCTGATAATGCAGAGTTCATCCAACCAATTATAGACATAAACTGAGAAAAAACAGCTAAGTGCCTCCTCCCTTGGGGCCTGGGCTGGAGCATCAGTCTTTTATGCTTTCAGGCCTGGACAGATCCATCAGCTCTCCTTGGCCTCCAGCTTGCTAACGTCAGGTTCTGCCAATCTGTGTGAGCCAATTCTTTTCTTTATCTTTATCTTTTTTTTACTTCTTCCCCCTCCCCCTCCCTGCTCCTTATCCCCTCCCCTACCTTTTCCCCTTCCCCTTCTCCTCCCCTCTCCTCCCTTCCCCTTCACCTTCCCCTCCTCCCTTCCCCCTCCTTGCTTTCCCCTTCTCTCCCCCTCCCTCCTCCTCCTCCCTGCTACCAGTCCCCTTTCCCCCCATCCTCCTCCTCTTCCTCCTCTTCCTCCTCTTCCTCCTCTTCCTCCTCCTCCTCCTCCTCCTCCTCCTCCTCCTCCTCTTCTTCTTCTTCTTCTTCTTCTTCTTCTTCTTCTTCTTCTTCTTCTTCTTCTTCTTCTTCTTCTTCTTCTTTCAGGGTCTCTCTATTACATAGCTCTTGGCTGTCCTGGAACTTGCTATGTAAACCATGCTGGCCTTGAACTCAGAGATCTCCATCTGCCTCTGCCTTCCAAATGCTGGGATTAAAGACACGTCCTACCACACCTAGCCTGTAAACCAATGCTTTATAGAAAATTAATAAATCTGTGCATCATCTATCGCCCATTACCTATCTACCATCTATCTGTTTAATTTATCTTTTAGAGTTAAGCATTCACCCATGTCATTGGCTCTGTTTCTCTGCCCTAGCTTGACTGACTCCCCTCATTTCTCTGTTTCTTCTTCATCTGGGAACTGATGACAGTTGTTTCCGTTCACTGGGTTGTTATGGAGACAGCAATTACAATAGAGATTATACTAGAATAATATACATATACTTCTAGAATATGTGCAGAATAATTGACAGTTTGAGAGTTGGAGGCACTTCATGGTGACTGAAGGTACTTGCTGCTGAGCTTAATGATCAGAGGTGAAAGGTGTGGCTCTCTGCCTCTGCCTCTGCCTCTGCCTCTGCCTCTGCCTCTGCCTCTGCCTCTGCCTCTGCCTCTGCCTCTGCCTCTGCCTCTGCCTCTGCCTCTGCCTCTGCCTCTGCCTCTGCCTCTGCCTCCGCCCCTGCCCTTCTCACTCTCCATCTGCCCCTCTCCCTCTCCTTCTCTTTTCATCCTCGTGTGTGTGTGTGTGTGTGTGTGTGTGCGCGCGTGTCTAAATAATAAATATTAAGTTAGAAGGAACTCACTTGGCAAACTTTTGATGGACTCCAGATACATGTTAGCTGTCTGCCCAGCATCTGTAGCTATTTAGATCTTCTGAGAACCAGACAGGAAATGCCTGTGACAGATATGGGGAGCAGCAGTGAAACCCCAGTGCAGTGCCATTCCGAATGAGTGGTAGAGGCGGGAAGGAGAAACGGAGAGGCAAGCATCTTGGTCTGCAGAGCAGACTGGACTGCTGGGGATCCGGGCCCCTAAAGCCCGGGCTAGGGGAGTCCCAGGTCTCCCCCAAGGAAGCAGATAGCCTGAGTATTAACCAATGACTGAGCCAAGGGCATCATCACACAGGACTCTGGCTGTAGCCATTGATGCATACGGCTTCACATGACCCAATCTGGTCCAATCAAAGATGAGGAATCCTATTTAAAATTAAACTCATGTTTTCCCCTGCTCAGTTAGACTCTCCTGGAAGCATCCTTATAGACACATTCAGGGTACATTTCCATGATGATGCTAAGTACCATAAAGGTGACAAGGTTAGCCATCATGGCAGGGATTTCAGCAACTCCCGGGTGAGGCCATATAGCAAGACAGGCTGCTTTAGCACCATAGACACAACTTTCTGGAGACATGCTTTTACTCCTCCCGTGGGAGTGTCTATGAACGACAGAGCTGAATTCTAGGATGGGGATAGCTGACCTCTTATTTTAGGACTTAGAAGGATGGGGAAGTGGGAAGGATCTGGGAGGAGATGGGGGAGAGAAACCATAAATATAGTACTTAAAAAGAATGTTATTTACAACTTAAAAAGAAAAGAAGAAGGAAATAAATCGGTTTCCAGAGAGTTGCTCAATATTGCATTCTCTCAAGTACCATTTAAGCAGTTCAGTCTTCCAACAACTGGCCGACAAATGTACCCATTCTCAAACAGACATTACTGACTGCATTTTTATGACTCGCATCTACGTCTTACTTTAGCTTGCTTTGCGCTAGTGACAAAGGATGTCAAACATGCGTTCATATGGTTGTTTGCCAGCTCTAGATCTGTTTTTGGTGGATTTTCTATTTAACTACTTACCCAATTTTACATGGATTGTTTCCTTATTGTTGAATTTCAAAAGTTCTTTACATATAACAGACACAGATCATTTGCCAGACATGTGATTCTAAAGTCTCTGGCTTTTCCCTCGATTCTCTTGACAATGTCTCTGAAGGGCTGGAGGTTTAATTTTTAATAAAGTCCAGTCTGTCAGCTTGTTCTCTGATAGATCATGCCTTGAAATCATACAAAAAAAAATTAGCCTAAAGTAAGATCAGAAAGCTTTTCTATTAGAACAGTCTCTCAGCATTAGTGCCACCAACACTTAAATTTATTTAACATTTATTTAAATTTATTTACATTTAAATGTTGGGCCAGATAATTCTTTGTGGTTGGGTCTGTTACATGCAGCATGCAAACGTTTCACACAGATATCTGAGTGCTGGAGTTATGACAGCCAAAAATACCTACAGATGCCACTAAATATTTCCTGCTATAGGGAGGTAGGGAGGTAACTAATTTATAATAACAAAGGGTTTCACAGTTGTGAGCTTTGCACTTACATTTAATACCTGTTTAAGGTTAATTTTTCTTATTTGATACAAACTGTGGGTCATACCTTCTTCTTTGGATATAGATATTCATTTCTCCCATGTACCGAAGAGTAAAGTTTTAGACTGCATTCTGCCTTGTGAATATGCCAATCAAATTTTTTATGCTGGGTGGTTTACTGTGGTTTCATAGTCAACCTCAACCTGCATTCTTATCAACGTTGTCTTGGCTTTTCCTAATCCCTTACATTCTCATTATAAGTTCAAGAATTACCTTGGTCATCTCAATAAAGCCCACTGGGGTTTTAACTGGGCTTTTACTGCATCAGAAATATATCCAGGGAAATGGACTCTTACCCAGACTGAGGCTCTTCATCTATGAACACACTAGGTCTCTTCATTCATCCACTAAAGTCTTCTTTAAATTTTCTCTTATGTGTGCAGTACCTACAGAGGCCAGAAGAGGGTGCTGTGGCCCTTGGTTCTGCAGTTGATTCTGAGCTGCCTCACGTGAGCGCTGGGAATCAAAATCAAGTCCCCCGTGAAAAGTAACGCGGGATCCTCACTACTGAGCCATCTCTCGAGCCCCTCCCCATTTTCAGCTGCATCCTGTGCACCTTTCCAGTCGGGTCTGACCTTAAGTGTTGACTTTGCTTAAAAGGTGTTTTAAAATCCAACTTTGACTTTTCTGTTACTATTGAATAGAAGACAATTCACTTTTGTGTATCGGTCTGTGTCCTACAACCTTGCTGGGCTCATTGATTAAATACAAGTAGCTTTTGTGAAGATTCCATAGATTTGCCCACACATATGACAACATCACCTCAAAATAAAATAGTGGGGTCCCCCGCCCCCGCCTTTGTGATCTAGAGATCCTTTATCTCTATGCCTATTGGCTGGGACCTTCAAGTGGATTATCCAATAGAAAGTGTCTCAGTGAAGTCCTTATCTTGTTCCTGCTATCCCAGCATTTTATAGTTATGCTATTTTCTGCACAGCAGTGTTTGGTCTCAGGCTCAGCCCTCCTCACATAGGAAGCGTCTATCTTCCACACACTGTTTTCATTACATGGGCTAACGGGAAGCAGATGGTGTACTTGACACTATGTAAATGCCTGCCATGCTTACTCTCAATCTTTTGGGATGATTCTGTCCCCAAGCTTTGGTCTTCCCCACATGTCCAGGCTTATCACTCATCTCTGGAAGATCTAAGGATGTCTCTTTGGACCTTTTAAATTTTCTCTTCTCACGCAATTCTTTCCTCTCTACTGTTCTGACCCTGAGTCCCTGGCATCTTTGCTTCCCCAGAGCCTCAGCTCCGTCTCTTCAGTTGTGATCACCCTCACATTCTATCTCCCTTGCCTACAACTTGGAAACTCTCTCAAGGAAGTACCCTTGACCAGACCTAGGGATCACCCCATTTTCCCTGTTTCCTATAAGTCAGTAGCTTGAACACCATTGTAACTCACATTATGGTTACTGTTTTTCAGGCTGCAGTTAAAAACCCCATTCCTGTTTTTCCATCTTGTGAGAAGTTCAAGTCTCTTCAGTTGCTGAGTTAATACATTCTTAGCTTATATGATATTTTGTCAGCGAAAAAGTCCAAATGATCAAGGCTACCTTTCTCTGAATAAAATGCGAGAACTCAGTGCGACACTCTTCCCAAAGAAGAGATTTGGAGAGAGCACTCTGGGTGGTGTGGATTGGGGGTGACATCCAGGGGGTTTGTAATTAGCAAATGCTAGGCTGAATGACCCAGCCGCCTCCAGTCCTGTGTGACCTCAAGGCAAGTTAGGTCAGTTCCCATCCATGTCATGGTAATAATAATAATAATAATAATAATAATAATAATAATAATCTCACAACAAGACTACTTAGGAAGTCATAAGGCCTGTGGTCTCAGTGGCTGGTAGGTAGGGATGCCCTGCAGGAAACACGACAGCGGGTATTATGGATGTACGGTGAAAAAAAACCCGCCCAGCCTGTTTTGCAGTCTAATTGTGATTTTTCCATGTCTGTCTTTAGAGTCCAAATAAAGCCTAATTAGCTAGGTACATGGTTAGATGGGCCTAAGACCCTACTACCAATTCTTTGAACGCTATGACATCAACCCAAAGGTCAATCAAAAAACCAAGTGAACAATTATATCTTAGTCAAAGCAGAGAATATAAATGCTGGATTAGGGAGACGACTGAGGCTGGATGGAGGTGGGGTTGGGGGCGGGGTTGGGGCCGGGGCGGGGGCGGGGCCTGTTATGCTTGCTCCTTAAGGATGGGATCCAGAGTTCAGATTCTGAACACTCAGGTAAAGCCAGGCATGGCGTTGAAGCCTCTAATCACAGGAGTGGGGGAGGGGAAAGCAGAGACCCCCAAGCTCACTCCAGCAAATCTTAAAAATCAGGGGGCCCAAGTTTAGAGAAAGAAACGATTTCAAAAAGTAAGGTAGTGAGAGATTGAGGAAGATACCCAATGTCAACCTCTGGCCCCCATGTGCATAAACACACACACACACACACACACACACATGTCATACGCTTTCACAAATTAAAAAATAATAATAATATCTGACTCCCAGGTGAAATTTTTGGACATGGATAATTTCATTTGAATGCTGTGTTTCAGATGTGTATTTAAGTTATTTCATTTGAATGCTGTGTTTCAGATGTCTATCATTGGGATCACCCAACCATAGAACCCCATAGAGGGAAGTGTCCCACACCCAATCCTGGTTAAGAGCTAGGCTTGGGCAGCCTAAGACTGAACCACCTGTGACTAAAACTGAGCTGCTCAACCAGTCCCAAGACCCCTGTGAACCAGAGGGTGACCCACCCTGGTGGAAAAGGCTGGACCTTTGTAACTGTCCCTGGAACCACAGCCTAAAGGTGTATCCAGAGAACTCAGACCTTCCAGAGATAATCAAATAATGGTACTGTACTGGCTGGGTTTGTGTGTCAGCTTGACACAAGTTATCCCAGAGAAAGGAAATGCCTCCCGTGAGGACATGCCTCCATGAGATCCAGCTGTAAGGCATTTTCTCAATTAGTGATTAGGGTGGGAGGGCCCATTGTGGATGATGCTGGTTTAGCCCTGGGTTCTATAAGAAAGAAAGCTGAGCAGGCCAGGGGGAGCAAGCCAGTAAGCAGCATCCCTCCATGGCCTCTGCCTCAGCTCCTGCCTCCAAGTTCCAGCCCTGTCTGAGTTCCAGTCCCGACTTCCTTTGGTGATGAACAGCAGTGTGGAAGTATAAGCTGAATAAACCCTTTCCTCCCCAACTTGCTTCTTGGTCATGATGTTTTGCGCAGGAGTACAAACCAGCAAACAGACAGGTACCAAACAAGCAAAGTCCTAGGCTATGTTCAGGACAGGCTGGAGGAAGCAGAAATATCAAATGATTAGGAGGAATGGTGAGGAGAGAGAGAGACAGAGACAGAGACAGAGACAGAGACAGACAGAGAGAGATGAAGAAACTGGAAAAGGCGAGGTCATCTAGAAGATGGCCCAGCTGGTCCCCAAATCAGCATCAATTGCCTAAAGTTTCCAGCCCATTTGTGTTGCCTTTCACGTTTTGCAAATGATGGTTTTTACTGAGCAGTCAAAGCGATGCATTATGGGGGGAGGGATCTAAAGAGGAAGCCAGCAGAGAAGTAGATAAAATAGAACCCTAGGAACTGGGGTGTAGCTCAGAGTTACGGTTTAGATGGTGGGTTCAATTCCTTGATACAAAAAAATGTAAACGAGGCAGACCCCCAGGCCGACACCCCTGCTCCCTGCTTCTCCTTCGCACCGCCACAGATACCCATGTTTTTCACTTTTCAGAAAACGAGACTACGTTATTTGATACCCTATTTGTTTTCTGTATCTTAACAATATACCAGACTTTCCCCTCCTCCCCCACCCCTCCCGTCAGTAAACATTCTTCTATGACAAACCTTTACATGATTCTAAAGCGCTTTCTCCTGAGACCAGACCATCACCAACGTGTGGCTTCTTTTCCATTGGACGATTTGGTTCTTCGGGGATGTTTTGTCTCTGTGTTCACAAGTAGTTGTAGTGTAGTTAAATCTTTACAGGCGTAACTGATTGTACCTCTCGTGTAGTAGATTGTCAGACAGTTGGTTTTTGGGTCAATAGGTGACCAATAGGAGCAACACATCCCCGAAATCTTTGGATGCACATTGGTAAGTCATCTATAGCAAAGCCACATGAGAGTGTCAATCCCAGGAGGTTTGTGAAATGAGTCTCCCTCACCCTGAAGACCCCACTCTACCATCTGCTAGTGTGCCTGGTATACATAGTATCCATTTAATACACTAATACATAATAACCATTTAATACACACATACATAGTAACCATTTAATACATGAATACATAATAACCATTTAATACATGAATACATAATACCATTTAATACTCGCATGCTGGCCCAAGCAGAAAACAGTCCCCCCTCGCGCCCCCCTTATGTTAATCCAAGGGATTCATGTTCTGTGCAACTTCCTTGACCCCTAACAAACTCCCTGCATGCTCTTCTTTGGGAAATGCCAGTTCTGACGTCATCGGGGAATACAGAACCCTTGCTCAGCAGATCCAAGCTGGAAACTCTCCCCTCCTCGAGTCTGTGACCTCCCGAGAGAAGAATATTCTTGTTCCTCTCCCATACTCCATCTCTTGAGTAGGGAAAGGAATAGGAGACAGATGGTAAGATCATTACAGCCATCAATTATTTCAATGCATTTGGACATGACGAAAGTACTCCAGGGTGTGTGGATTTTTAATGAGACCTGGGCTGAGGGAGCAACCACAGGACCCACGGATGGAGCCTGAGACACGGCTTTCTGGAAGGTGCCTCCCATGATAATGTTACCTGCCACTTAAAGTGGTGGTGGAAAATGGAAACAACCCACCCCACTCCACTCCCAAGAATGTTAAATCTGAGATGATGGGTTTTTTTTTAATTGTTTTCAAATTTTGGATGAGCGTTTTAATTGAAGCGGTTGGGAGGTTAATATAATGTTTGTATTTGATTATCTAGTGAGAAGAGTGGGGATAAATAAAAGAGTGGAAAAGCAAGGTGGTCTCTTTAGAAAAACGCATTCTTTCATAGCATATTGCATGATAAATTCCATTTCTGTAAAATCATTTTCATTATACACGGCAGAAGCAAAATGATCTTTGCATAATTAGTGCCAAGATCAGAAAAATGCTGACAGACAGAGGTTCCACGGTTAACTCTGCGGACTTGAGGAAAGGGGAAAGTTTCACGCCTTCTGTACATCTTTGGGAAAAGTTAAGAATGTTCTATTTTTGAGTGCTGACTTGGGTCAAACTGTTGTGCCAGGAAACATTCGTGAACCCCAAAAAGACCACCAAGGAGCCAAATCTGATGCAATCACATTAGGGTCTTTTTATTCAAGTTTGAGCTTGGGCTCCCTGCCAACCCTGGCACAGCAGGACAGGAAGGTGGAACCCTGAACCTAGTTTTAGGCAAGCATTCATAGAGGCAAGAAGGGGTATCTAGCTGGTACACATTTGATAGAGGGGCCATTATGGCCTTTAACATAATTGGCTTTTCTGGGAGCCAAACCATAAGCTTAACTTCTGCTTTCCTCCTGATTGGTGGTTGTTAGGAAGTGAAGTGTCAGGGGCAGGTTTGTAACCTGGAGGTGCAGATTTGTTGGGGAATAACCTGGAAACTGGTGCTAGGCACCAGCTTATTAGTTAACTTGACTTCAACCTTAGGTCAAGTTCTTTAAGATGGAGTCTGAACCCAAAAGATTTGGTCTCTCAAAATCATGCCTCAGAAATCTTTGCTTTTCTCTATAAATCCCAAAATAACTGAAGAGTAACTTTAATTGTCAACTTGACAGGACCTAGAATCACCTAGGAAGAGAGTCTCAATGAGGGATTGTCTGCACAGGGTTGGTCTATGGGCATCTCTATAGAGGATTGTTTTAATTAAGTCAATTGATATAGGAAGACCCAGCCCACTGTGGGCAGCACCATTCCCTAGGCCCTGGACTGTAAGAATGAAGAGATTGAGCTGAACATAAGCGAGGGAGCGAGTGAACACACATGTATTCATTTCTTTTCTGCTCTTGGCTGTGGGTGTGGTATGATCAGCAACTCCTGCTGCCAGGACCTCTCCCCAGTGGTGTACTTTTACTTTCTAACTGCTAGCTGAAATAAATCTCTTTCTTCCTGGGTTTGTATTTGCCAGTGCGTTTTATCATAGCCCCACCCCTGACCCCAAGAAAACTAGGACACACTCTATGAGATGTTCCCTTTGCTTAAGTCCTATTCCACAGACAGGGGACGAAGAAACAGAGAGGTTCCCTGTCTCGCTTAAAGCCACACTTGTCGGGAGAAAACTGCTCTGACCCCAAACTGGTGAGTTCAAGGTCAGCATAGAAGAACAGAGACACACAGGCCTGAGGTTGATCACACACCTATCAGTTCAGAGTTCTGTGGTGCTGGGTTATTAGTTAACCTCTTTGAGCCTCAAGTGTATCTTCCTTAAAATGGAGGTTAGTTAGTTTTGTGTCCCAGTAACCAAACACATCTTATTATCTCATGGTTCCAGAAGATTCTGCCCATGGCAGAAGGAGCACTAGGAAATGAGGTTCTCCACTCTAGGAAGGAAGGGACAAGGCATTAATCTTCACAGGACTCCTCCAGGAACCAGCTTGACTCCATCGTAGCCATCCCGTTACAAGGATCAAAATAAGTTCATTATTATTTCCTACAAAATGTAAGTCTCTACGTCTTAAAACTTGACCTGACCATAATTTGAACCTTCCTGGAATTGGGCTAGGTTCATATCTGACTGGATCTTGGCCTACACCCTCCCCACCCTCACAAGATAAAAGATGTTCTGCCAAATAATTTTGAGACGTTTTGTCAAACTCCGATATAACCAAAAGTCGCCTGGAAATCCCGAAACCCTTAGAAGTGCCCCCCCCCAGCCTTGCAGTTTTGAGCGATATAAATCCCACTTTCTCCTGTGCTCCTTCAAATCCCATTTTAGGGAAACAGCTCTGTCTGACAGAAGTTTGCTTGATTCAACTACAAGTACTTGGGTAATGGTCTTTATGTTCACTTGGTGGGATTAACACTCTTTCCTATACTCCCAAAACAGCACCTGCAGTTGGGGACAAGCCTTCTAGACATAAGCCATGGGGGGTGGGGGGCATTTTTTTTGGTTAAATTGTAGCAATGCTAATCATAACTTATGAAAATGTCACCATGGATGATAGATTTTTTTTTTCTTTGAAGATTCACTAAGTAAGAATCATTGCTCTGGCTTCAGTAAGTGTCTCCTCCAAAGTTGGTGTGTTGACAGCTCAGCCACCATTGAGGCTAGAGGGAGACAATGGGACCTTTGTGAAGCAGGGCCTAGTGGACGGAAGTGATGTCACCAAGAGTGTGGCCTCATGGGATACTGACGCTGTTTCCTGTCTCCCGTTGTTTCCCAGTTGCTGTGGGGCAAACAGCTCCCTCTACCATGCTCTTAAAACAAAGTCAACAGGGTCGACTACCCAGGGTTCAAAACCTCTGACGCTATAAAGTAAAGTAAAGCCTTTGCTATTTAAGTTGATTTTCCCCCCCAGATATTTGTCACAGTGATGAAAACCTGAGCAACAGAATCATCAAGTTCTCAATGAGATCGATCGAGTACTTGTTAGCATGTTAGCTGTTCCTGTGGGCAAACATCTGTGCCCAGTAAAGCTCCTTACTTCTAAGGCTCTAGAAAGAGAAAGGAAGACCAGACTAAGGAATCCTGCCCATGCTTGGAGAGTTTTAAGCCTATTTAGGTGAATGGATCGAAGCCCAGCATGGTGGCACACTCGTAATCCAAGCCCTTTGGGGAGGAGGCAGGAGATTCAAGTGTCCAAGATCATCTTCCTCTACACAGCAAATTTGAAGCCAGCCCGGGCGACATGAGATCCTGCAGTAGTTGCTTGGGACAAAGTGTTAAATGCAGGATCCTATAAGGGACGACTTCTTCTTCTTCTTCTTCTTCTTCTTCTTCTTCTTCTTCTTCTTCTTCTTCTTCTTCTTCTTCTTCTTCTTCTTCTCCTTCTCCTTCTCCTTCTCCTTCTCCTTCTCCTTCTCCTTCTCCTTCTCCTCCTCCTCCTCCTCCTTCTCCTTTTTTTCATTTATTAGGAGGTGTGGGTATAGGCTTTAAGACCCTCATACTAGCTGCCTGGAAGCCAGTCTTCTCCTAGCAGCCTTTACAGATGAAGATGTAGAACTCGCAGCTCCTCCTGCACCATGTCTGCTTGGATGCTGCCATGCTCCCACCTTGACGATAATGGACTGAACCAGCCCCAATTAAATGTTGTCCTTATAAGAGTTGCCTTGGTCATGGTGTCTGCTCATAGCAGTAAAACCCTAATTAGGACAGACACTAATTCTATTTTGTGAAGGGTCTCTCTTCTCATCTGATCACCTCCCAAGGGTCTCACCCTCCCTTCCACCAGTTGCTGTGGGGGTCAAGATATCAATATACAAATTCAATATGAACACAATCCTGTATTCAGTGCATTAGCAGAGACTCATTGTTGGCCTGGGTCTTCTTGGCTCTAAGCCTCTCTGTCCCTCTCTTCCCTTGATCCTGCCTGTTGGAAGAACAGGAGTGCTCTCCTTTCCACATGCATCAGTTGAGACTTCCTCTGCTTCCTGCCATTCAGAGTACTGTTTGGTCCAGGAGGCCTCTTCCACCCGCCTATGTCTCTCCTGGCCCTCCCTCATTTCCAGACTCATGAATCACTTTCCCTCTGGACCAAACCATCCTTACTGACCTTTAGCTACTCCATCACCTGACTGGCCTTTTCAGATGAGAGAGAAAGGCTGTTCAGTGACCCAGGAGTCCCACAAGTCTCTTGCAAGAAATCAGTTGCCTTGTATTTTTCTGCTCAGATGAGCTACCACCTTCTCTACAAACTCAAACTTTTCTACTAATAATTCCAGAGACAAAGACAGAAACAGATCCATCCAGGATCCGGTTTCCTGTGGCAGAAAAGTGTCTATTAATTAAATTGAAATGATCTCTATTGGTGGTATTGACAGCTGAGCCTTCGATGCAGCCAGCAAGTTTCAGGATCGAGACAGAACACTATATTCAACAATCCTCGGGAACTCTTTGCAGAGAACTGCAGTCCCCACTTTAGAGTTGAAGCAAATAAGGGCCAGAAAACTTGTCGCTTGCTCAAAAAACAGCCAGCAAGAAGAGAAGCCTGGAACTAAACTCAGGCCATCTGGCTCTAATTATTGAGGAGATGGTGTCTAGCCAGACACTGTGCTGGGTGTTGTGAACACGGGAAAAGCACGGTGCTCACCTGGAGGAGTCTATGGTCTGCTGGGTATGGAGAGGGCATTATTAAATGAACAATTAAATATGTTGCCATCATGTGTGATTTTGCCAGGAAGGGGTTAAAAATTCAGCAGATTTCTCTGGACTTCCTTTTAGCAATAATTGGTTTCTTTGGAATTCGCCTTTACTAAGACCTGCTGGTAGGTTTTAGATCACAGGACACAGGGCTTTGAGAAGCCCCACACGAACGTTGGCTGGGGTAGTTAGTCACTGAAAGATGGGTAACACCATGGTCAGAGAGAAAATGTCCTCCATAGGCTCAGACATGTGAACACTTAGTCCCCCTTTTGGTGGAGTTGTTTGGGGAGGCATAAGAGGGGAAGCCTTGCAGGAAGAATGTCACTGGGCATGGGTTTTGCCTTACTCACTTCCAGCTTGCTTTCTTTATCACTGTGTGTGTGTGTGTGTGTGTGTGTGTCCCGCCTCCCCACAGCCACACCTCCCTGCTACCTCGCCTCCCCGCTGGGACAGATTCTTACCTCTTTGGAACCTTAAGTCAAAATAAACACTTCTATAAGTGGCCCTGGACATGGTTGGTGTTTTAACCACAGCACCAAGAGTATGGTTCATGGTCTAATTTTCTTCCATTGTGACCACGGGAGAAAACAACCGTTGCTCTTTGAAAAGACTGACAACTGACTCACAGCAGCCAAGGGACATCCCAAGATCTGTAGTGACAAGGTGAGCCATGACTTATCACAGCCAAGTTCGATTCTTTAGGCAGCATCACATATCCCATTTCTCGGCCTTAGCACTATGGGTGTTTGGGGAAGGATAGTCTGTTTCTGGGGCCACACACACACACACACACACACACACACACATACACACACACACACACACATACTCACACACACACACACACACACACATACACACACACACGAGGTCGTAGGTGAACAAACTCTTCCTCATTACATCTCAATGGGGATTCAATACCCCCCATTTGAGAAAACAGTCCAGGGTCCTCCCAGCTTCTCCACAGAATGGTGTTTATAGTGAGTGGTTGCTCTCACAACTAAGAGAAACCCTGATGTCCTGCAGTTCTCAGGGATCCAGTTCTGCAGGAGATGGATCATACGTCCATCGTCTCCTCAGCTCAGAGTTTCCCTGGCCCCATCACATTTCTATCACCATGAGCCATGACATCTGCAAGGTGGGTTCTTACGCTCAGAACTTACCATACCTTGGACAAGCAGTCTTGTCAAAACCATATGGTTGGATAAGACTGTCCACTTGGGCTTTTATTCCTAGATAAGAGGGATAGGAATCAAGGAAGAGAGGACTCACGCCAGGCCCCAGGGATAATCTACAGCCCTCCACAGACTTCCAACCGAGACCAGGATGTGTCCTCTCCCACTAAGTACCTGGGTAAGAGCAAGCCATGTGCCCAACTCCATAACACCAGTATCCGGCTATGTAATTCTGAAGCACACAGAAGTGACAGACATGGATGAAAACCCCACTTTCGACATTTACTGGCCGAATGGCCTTGAAAGAGTGCCTTTAGTCTTCCGAGTCACAGAGTCCATCCTCATTCAGAGATTAGAGACGTCAACGCTGGAGAGGTGGCTCAGCCAGTTGCACAAGCATAGAACTTGAGTTCATAGCCCCAGTATCCAGAAGAAAGCTAGGCACAATCCTATGTATCTGTTACCTGGGGCTGGAGAGGCAGACACGGGAGGATCCCAGGGGCTGGCTAGTCCAGTCTACCTGTTCAATGAGAGACTCTGTCTTAAAACATGGAAATGGAAGGAGACACTGGATGCTGAGCTCTGGCCTCCACACACATGCACACAGGCATGCACACATAAAAGAAAGTAAAGATGGAGATATCACCTACCTCATAGGATACTTGAGAATAAATATTCATCATCCATAAAAGCCTTTAACAGCCAGGAAGCTCCCCATACAGGAGTACACTTGTTTTGACTACAATCTTGGACGGAGATCACAACCTGTCTGCTCAATGAAACCCAGACTTAGAACCAGTGGAGTCCCTGAGAATTCAGTCTAGCTGGGCATCTGTCATTCCACACAGAGATAATCTCCTGGCTCCGTCACCCACCAGTCCCACCACCCTGGAGTGAGACATGTCATAGCAGCTGGAAGATAGTGTCGGTGAACCCCGCCTTACGTTGTTGTAGCTAGATGGAGTTTGTCTTAGTCAGTGTACTCTTGCTGTGAAGAGACATCACAGCCACGGCCACTCTTATAAAGAAAAACATTTAATTGGAGGTGGCTTACAGTTTCAGATGTTTAGTCCCTATCACCGTGGTGGGGAGAATGGCAGTGTACAGGCAGACATGGTGCGCAAGAAGTAGCTGAGAGTTCTACAGCTAGATTCTCAGACAGCTGGGGAGAGAGCCACTTCCCCAGGCTTGGGCTTTGGAAACCTCAAAGCCCACCTCCAGTTACACACTTCCTCCAACAAGGCCACACCTACTCCAACGTCTACTAATCCCTCTCAAGTAGAGCCATTCCCTGACGCCCAAGCATTCAAACATAGGGGTCTATAGGGGTCTATAGGGGTCTATAGGGGTCATTTTTATTCAAACCACCGCAGAGTTGTTCCTCTGAGGATTCATCCCAAATCTTTCACAGATACCAAAGTTTCAACATGTTCCAATCCTTTGTACATTCCTTCTCCCCCATGCACCACATAATTTGTATGCCCATCGTGTCACACACCAAATCATCTCTAGATCATTCATCCACTGATGCTAACACACAAATTCTCTTTAGGCGGCTGTCACACTCTACTACTTAGGAAACAAAGACAAGATGGAAGTCTGGATGCGGTCAGGAAAGATATAGTTCCCCCCAAGTCGTTTCAGCCTGCAGAACCAGCATGTGCTGACAGCCAACTGTGTAGTTGGCCAGTTTCAGGCACTTGGGGGAGGTAATTCTCATTAAAATCTAATTAGAATCCCAGGAATGAGAGAGTCATGGGGTAGTTTGGGTGTGAGAGATTAATGTATCCATCTTAGGCTTCAACTTGACCTAGAGGAGTATGGTGCTGTTGGGGGCTGGAGGCGGGGGGCAATCAGGAAAACATACTGTGTCCAGGAAGCAAGACGACCAGGGTCTGCCATTTCCTTTGTTACCTGGACTTTGGGCTTTGCATCTTCAGTGGGCATAGAAGTGTCCTGGCTCTGAATGACTGTGGGATATTTTCAGTTTTTTTCTAAGGCCCATCCTAAGGGGTGGCAGGTAAGTATGCATAGGGCAAGGACAGCCTTTAGCCTTCTAAAGACTCCTTGTGGTTCTGATATAAGATCTAAGATGAACATGGCAAGAAGTATGAGCTGATCCCTATTCCAGCCACATTCTCAAGGTTTCTATAAAACACCACAGCCAAGGGCAAACTAGGGGAGGGAAGGGTTCATCAGGCTTATGCTTCCAGGTTACAGACCATCATCGAGGGAAGTCGGGGCAGGAGCTTGGGGCAGGAACCTAGAGCAGAAACTGTTGAGTGTCGCTTTTCGCTACCCCATCTTAGCTCCAGGAAGTGGCTGCACTACCAGCCCCCTCCCAGCTTCCCTTGAATCCTTGGAGAAAACACACACAACCAGAGTTGTTCATTTCCAACTTGTCTTCTTGGCATAATTGCTGGGCAGTACTACCTCCCACCTGGAAAACGTGCCCTTATCTTTACTCTTAGCTCCGCTCTTCCCACCCACCCTAAACTTTAGTTGAACTTAGTCCCTGCTAAACATCTCTGGCCACCCGCTTACTGCTTCTCCCTAGACCTCACATGGTTGCCTGGTTCTTCTGTCTCCAAAACATGATGAACTCCCCTCTCCTCCCTTGTGTCTCCTTGCTTGCTTCCTGGGACCCAGAAGTCCCGCTTATCACTTCTACCCAGCAATTGGTCCATGGCTCTCTTTACTGACAGATCAAGAACCAATTGGGAAACAGGACCTTAGCATCAGCACCACCCCTACATGGATGAAGACGTAGAACTCTCAGCTCTGCCTGTGCGATGCCTGCCTGGATACTGCCATTCTCCCACCTTGAAGATAATGGACTGAACCTATGAACCTGTAAGCCAGCCCCAATTAAATGTTGTTTTTTTATAAGACTTGCCTTGGTCATGGTGTCTGTTCACAGCAGTAAAACTCTAATAAGACACCATTTTTTCCCCTGTTAATTTATAGACTTTCAGTTTGCTATTTCTTGGTTGTTTGGTTTGTCTGTAATGAGAGCTATCTATCTGGCTCAGGCTGGTTTAGAAGTAGAAGTCCTCCTGCTTCAGCCCCTTGGGTGCTGGAACCACAGGGGTTGAAGCTCTTGGTTTGTTTTTCCTCTGCATGCATCACCTGCAGACTTCAGGAACAATCCAACAGCCCAGTCGGGCATGTGAAAATCATACATGAACCGTGAAGCACCGTCCTTATTACATGAGCTGCTTGTGAGAACAACCACCAGGTGAGATCTATTACCACCTTAAAGACTTCCTGGCCTGGGATAATCCAATTTGCAGCAGATGTGGGATGCTTCCTTCCTTTCTCCTGAAATGTATTAGTTTCATTACACTGAAATTATTACATCGTACATCGATAATGGTGCTTAATGGAGCTAACAGTGTTATATTCCTATAAACAGAAATGTATGTATGTAATTAACAGCTCTGATAAGACTTTGGGTATTTGGTGTTAATTACAATCCAGCCTCGTCAGTGTTGACTCCAATCCGGATAGTCAGAGAAAGGAAACAACTGGTCTGTAAGGAGAGAAAGACCAGGCCTTGGGAATCTGCATTGGCTGTCAATCATGTTTGAAGAGGCGTGTTCTAGCCTCTCCCAGTTCTGCCATTGAAGGGCAAGTATGGCTGTGAACCTTATCCTCTGTGAGTCTCATAGTCTCCATCTAAGCATCAATGTTAGACCTGATGTGCATATCTGTGCATGTGTGTGGGGTGTGTCCTTTAATAAGGACAGTCTGCCAAGTAAGAAGTTCAGAGTCATGTGACCTCCAAGGGCCCATTAGTGTCTATCCAGTCATGTGACCTCCAATCATGTGTTTATGGGTGCTATGTGTGTGTGTGTAAGCGAGAGAGTGAGAGTGAGAGAGAGACAGAGAGACAGAGAGACAGAGATAGACAGAGAGATAGACAGAGAGAGAGAGACCAGAGGAGTCTGTTCCTTGTTCTACTCTATCTCTTGTCCCCTTATTCCCTTGAGACAGAGCCTCTCCAAGAACCTGGCAGGCATCAAGTCCCAGCAATTCTTCTGTCCCTGCCTATCCCTACCCCTTGGTCCTGGGGTCAGATGTGTGCCCAAAACCATCTTAGAGTCTTAGAGGTTGCTGGGGATTCAAACTCAGGTCCTCTTGTGCAGCAAGTGTTCTTACCCACGGACTTGAAATATCTGTTTAATCCCTTGCCAGATAAGTGCTGGTTTCTGGTAGATGGCTCTAAGGACCCTCTGGAGAGACTGGATCTTCTCCAGAGAGATGTCATTTTCCATTTTATATCTGTAGCCATTTACCAACCATTGCCAGAGGCCCAAGATAGCTGATCTGCCCTTTAATAAGGAGAGACTGCCAAGTAAAAAGTCCAGAGTCATGTGACCTCCAAGGGCCTATTAGTGTCTATCCAGAGTCACGTGACCTCCAATCATGTGACCTTCAGTCATGTGACTTACAATCATGTGGCCCATTAGTGTCTATCCTTTCAGTTCCCACAATTCCATGGTTTCCCAGAAGGAGTACAGTCATATTTAGGGAAAGTTTACTTAGGTAAAAGGTGGGAATTACGTGGTCACAGATATCTTTAGGGAAAAGCTCAAAGCAGGGGACCAGTGACCAGGCTTTTAAAGTCACCTTGATAAAAGATGATGTGGCAAAGACATGTCTCACCATGTAAGCATGAAGACGTGAGTTCAGGTCCCAGAACTGGGAGAACCTCAGAATCTAAGGTGGAGAGAGAAGGAGATCAAGAGAGATGCCTAATGTGGACCTCTGACCTCCACACATTCTGTGTGACTATTCATCCATCCATGAAGAAGACACACACACACACACACACACACACACACAACATAGGGTTGACTACCAGGGTTCTCACTATGAATTATAAGTTCAGTCATGAGTAACAAGACCCACTGAAGGACTCTGCGCACTTGGGAGATAGACAGGCCAAGCTTGTTCAGGCGTCTAGAGAAGTTTCTAGAGAAGAGAGTACTTTCTCTTTGTTCAATACTACTGACAACTGAGTCATCTTCTTAGAGTCTAAGATGGTTGTAGGAGTTTCAGCCATCACACCTGTGCTTCAGGGTATGTTTAGAAGAAGACTAAACAAAGGTACAAAACGGAGCCCACTTAGCAAATGTATCTTGAGCAAACTCTCTACATAATTTCCTCGGCTGTAAGAGAAACTAGGAAGTGGAACCCTGTAGCTGGCTCAACCATCAAGGACGAAGGAATAAATAAACAGCAGCTTTTTCTTCAAAAAAGCAGCACAGAGGGGTCTGGGGAGACAGCTCAAAGGTTCAAGCGCTCACAGCACAATCATTCGTGAGGACTAGAGTTCGAATCCTCAGAGCCCAGGTAAGTGTCAGATAGGTGTGGAGGCCTGCCTGTGATTCCAGCTTCAAAAGGTAGAGATCACCAAACTGGCTAGCGAGACTAACCACATCAGTGAGCTCTGAGATTGACTGAGAGATCCTGACTCAAGGAATAAGGTTGGAGCTGGTGCTTAAGAGCCTGGGTTACATGAGACCCTGTCAAAAGGAGGAGGAGGAGAAAGAACAGAACAGAACAGAACAGAACAGAACAGAAGGAAGAAAGGAAGGAAGGAAGGAAGGAAGGAAGGAAGGAAGGAAGGAAGGAAGGAAGAGTAGAGGTAGGGGACAGTAGAGAAAAGTCGTGTTCCATAGCTAAGCAATAGAGAGCCTGCCTACTATACCCAAGACCATGTGTTTAATCCCCATCACCCCATAAAATTGGGTGTGGTTATGTACATGTGTGGTGTCCGCATTTGGGAAGCAGATACAGGAGAATCAACAGTTCACGATCACTACTACACCGTAAACTTGAGGCCAGCTTAGCTCAAAACAGAGAAAAGGGAGTCCAGATTGGAAGGTGTGGCTCTAAGTTTCCTGGTAGAGCATCAAAACCCAGAAGAGTGTAGACCAGAGCAGCAGATCTGAGGTCTGCCCAAACATAACGGATAGAAATGACCTGGACATTGTCTTCAGATGAACAAACTCAGAACACAAACCAGATTTCAACCCTCTGTGTCATCCTTGAAATATCCCGAGGTCTCAAATTTTAAGACAAGGATGCTGGGCTCTCAGAGGAAACTCCTCAGGCATCCCTATTCTGATCCCCAGACACAGGCTTCCTCTTGAAGTCTTGCCCACACTTGATCTTCTCAAAAACTTCAGCAGCCTCTGTCTCACCCCATCTCTGTTCTCACCTTTGGGTCTTCATTCCGTGGCATCGCCTCTATCAGCCTTCAGAAACCTTAAAATGGCGATAAATTGGGACACTCACCCCAATTTTAGGCAACACCAGCTCAAAGAGGGAAAGCACACAGCTAAAGTCACAGGAGCAGAAAGAGGCTGAATCAGAAATCAGAGCTGGTGTCTTTTGCTCCGCAGGGCTGCTCAGGTAGGGTAGCTCTCTGGTGTCCTCAGAGAAAAGACAGACAAAAGAGAGGAGGGTGGCCAGACGCTCTAAGAGCTGATTAGAGCTCAAGGCTCATTAAATCAGTCTGGACAACAGCCTGCCCCACCACCTCCAGCTCCCCTCCCTCCCACCTTTGCTCTGCACCTCCCAGGGGAACTTGATTAATCCATTAGGTTTAACCTCTCTTTAACTTCCTGATTAGTTACATTTATAAACTCCATTTGTGTTTGCTCTTTCATCAAACCAACACCCCCAGCCCCCCCCCCCCAGAAAAAAAATATAGGCCAATTTCCAGCGCCACTGATTTGCTGCAATTTCTGAAAATCAGACAGAACCGAGGAGAGACGTGATTGGAATCTCAATTCCTCCTCCGAGAGCCGAGCGCACACCTCACAGGTACCTGCTTGAATCAGGGGAAAGTCTGAGCGACAGAGAATTGAAGGATGCTCAGATTCCAGAGTTGGCGAAGGAAGCAAGATGCAGTGTGGGTGGGAGTAGCTCCTCGGGAGTCCCATGGTGCCCATTGCCAGGGAGCGAAACCAAGAGTGGGCTTTATGGGCCTGATGTCAGACTCAGAATGAGGGCTTTGCTTGCTCTGCCCCCCCTTTCTTTCTTCTGTGTTCTGTGTTCCAGGATATGTAAGCTTGTAATTAGCATTTGTTTTAAGAAGCTGTGATATGCTCATCATCAAACATTTTTCTGATTTTACACTGAAATCCTTGGACTCTCATAGAACATCATGGAACGCCCTCCCCAGACTGTCCAGCTGCTGTTTTAAGTGATGTAGTGAAGTTAACATCATGACTTCCAGGAAGCAGGATCCTCTGTCTTCTGCTTGTACCTCTGTCTCTCTCCCTCTGACTCTCCCCTCTCCCTCCTTTCTTCTTCCCTCCCTCTTATTTATTTCTTCCTTTCCTCCTCCTCTCAGCCCCTTACACCTTCTCTTCTCTTAGACTCTCCCCATCTGTCTTCGTTAGGGTTTTACTGCTGTGAACAGACGCCATGGCCAAGGCAACTCTTATAAGGACAACATTTAACTGGGGCTGGCTTATAGATTCAAGGTTCAGTCCATTATCATCAAGGTGGGAGCATGGCAGGCATGGTGCAGGATGAGCTGAGAGTTCTACATCATGTTTAGAAGGCAAACAGAACACTGTCTCCCACATGGCTAGGAGGAGGGTCTCAAAGCCCACCCCCACAGTGACACACTTCCTCCACAAAGCCACATCTCCTAATAGTGCCACTCCGTGGGCCAAGAATATTCAAACCACCAAACCATCCTCTCTCAAAAATGGAACTGTTTCCTCTCCAGGTCTGACACAGGAGAGTGGCCTCAAGGAACGGATCCTGGGTCTTTTCCTTCTCTGCGCCCTGTCTGGGCTCCCTGTATCTTTTCTGAATTGCACACTGATTTCGCTGGGATATTTCCTTGAGTAAGGCTTTGAGAACGGTCCTTGGGGGGAAACACTGGATTATTCCTTGCTCCCAACATGTTCTTTTCGGTGATCGTTTTCTCGGTGCTCATTCAAGATTTAAATAACTGAATTTTGAAGGCATCATCCACGCATCGATCCTAGTCTCTGATGTTATTATTAGCTTATTGATACCAATTAGATTCTTCATTAATAGGTGGTATGTGCTTTTCTTACCTCTCCCTTGCACCATTTTCTTCTGCTCTGAGTGCTGCCATGATATTTAGATGATCTTGTCTGTTTTTAAAAACCATAATAGTGTGTTGTTTTCATTTGTTTGTTATGTTATGTTTTTTTGGAATCCCGGTTTCTCTGTGTAGCTCTGGCTGTACTGGAACTTGCTCTATAGACCAGGCAGGCCTCCTGAGTCCTGGGATTAAGGGTGCCACATCTGCCCAGCCGACACCACCACCAGGCCAATGGTGTGTCTTTTTTCTTTCTTTCTTTCTTTTTTTTTGAAAGGAGACTTTTAAAAAAAGATTTATTTATTTATTTATTTATTTATGTATGTATATGAGTACACTGTAGCTGTACAGATGGTTGTGGGCCTTCATGTGGTTGTTAGGAATTGAATTTAGGGCCTCAGCTCACTCTGGTGGATCCTGCTTGTTCTGGCCCAAAGATTTATTTATTTTTATAAATAAGTACACTGTAGCTGTCTTCAGACAGCACCAGAAGAGGGCGTCAGATCTCATTACAAATGGTTGTGAGCCACTGTGTGGATGCTGGGAATTGAACTCAGGACCTTCGGAAAAGCAGTCAGTGCTCTTAAACGCTGAGCCATCTCTCCAGCACCCCAGATAGTGTGTCTTTAATACAGATATTTCCCCACTGTATAACATGGGTCACTTAGGAAGCTGGCAAGGTGGCTCAGTGGTTAAGAACACTGGCTACTCTTGCAGAGAACCTGGGTTCGATTCTGAGTACCCACACAGTAGCTCACAACTCTCTTTTACTCTAGTCCTACTACACACACACACACACACACACACACACACACACACACACCAAGCCATGTCAACATTGATAGAAGTCAAAAAAAATTTTTTTAAATGTAGTCATGATTTTCTTTTCTTAGTTTTGTAAAGGGTTTGCCAACTGATGGACAGTATGGCAGGTGACCTGATGGAAATCTGTCCCACTGTTTTAGAGAAGGGATAAAAACCTACTGGTCAGCAAAAAGCATCCTGTAGGGCTGGGGATGGTCAACAAGAATCTGTCAAACCACATACACTCTTTACAGAACACTGATGTTCTGGCTTGCATGCATACACCCCCCCCCCCCAAGTGTTGAAGGTATGGCCCGGATGAGGATGGAGTTCACAGCTGGGGTCTGGGGAAACTGATTGGATTATGACAGCTCTGACTTCTCTAATGGATCTCTTCCCTTAGAGAGTCATAATTTGCTATCGTTGGGGGAGGGGTGGAAGTGAAGGGGTGGAGTTTGCCAAGAGGAAGTAGGTCACTTGAAGGCAAGCTCACTTCACTCTCTGCTTCCCAGTTGCCATGTGAGAAGCAGTGCCCTCCCCCAGAGGCCTCCAAAATGTCTTGCCTCACCTTGGCCCCCAACAATGGAGCCATCCAACCGAAGGGCTCAAGCCACCGGAAGCATGAACCCTGACAAATCCTCCCTTCTCCGAAATGTTTCCTCGGGTGTTCCATCGCAGCGATGAGATGTCTGACTAACACAGTTGATAACCGAGACAAGTGGGACTAGACAGCCTCTCACTTAACTTTTCGTCATGAAAATGTCAAACAGATGAGTAGAGTGGCTGTCACCCACCCACCATGTTGGACCAAGCTTGTCTCCTCAGAATCCCATCACTGGGGAGCTCCTGGGTAAATGCCTGATGTTAGATCACTTCATCTGGAGGTGACCAATTATGAAGCTTTATGTCAGCACACTACAGGGAACGCCCGTGACTCCAGTGTGAGCATCCATCTCCAGCTACCCTTCATTCAGCAGGGGTCTTGTTCTCAGCCCATAATACTCCTGTTCTCAGCCCATAACACCCCTCTTCTCAGCCCATAATATCCCTTTCAGTAGTTTTTTTGCCCAACCTCACAGTCTATGAAATATTATCCCCAGAGAAGTAATGATTAATTTATCGGAACCAGGGGCTGTCTTTACTCGGTCTTTCTCCTTGAGGAGTGGCGACAAAGGCCAGTCCTGATGTAGGATGTGAGGAAACACTTCATCCCTGGGTAAACCTCTGTCTACAGGCAACGAGATGCTCCCAGCTAAACTCCCAGGAGGGACCGGAATGGAGATTTATGGTGTATGCTCTGCAATGCCTTCTTGTACAATCTCCTTTACCTCTTGTCACTATGGCAACCATATCCCATAATAAGCAATAATTGCATTGTCAGAAAAGACAAGAATCTGGAAAGAACAGGATCTACCTCTGATCACTCCCAGCTCCACGGTGCTCTTCCTGTAGAGTCCTCCATTACGCCAACTGGCTACTGTCCATGACCATCGCTAGATGTGTCAAGTGATCCTAACATCTTGACATCGTGCCGATTCAAAGTTCTCACTGGCCTGTACATAGGCAATTGAAACAAGTTTAGAATATTTTAGTTTAGGCTTTCTATCATGGAGCTCTAAAGTGAGAGTGAACAGAGCACAGATTCTTAAGTTGAAACTCAGGCTCCCAATTCTGTAACCACAAAACAGGAGTGATGTTATATCTCTTCGGCCCACAGAACTGCAGCTCACAGGCATCACTGTGAAGGAGCTGCCATTAGGTGGACTGTCTTCTCAGAAATCTCAGTGTGGATTCCATGTGACTGAGGAGGGCTAGAGAGACGGCTCAGTGGCTAAGGGCACTTCCTGCTCTATCGATGTTCAGATTCCAGGACCCACATTAGACAGCTCATGACCATAAGTGCCCACCTGTGGACCCCATGGACAACCCCATATACACATACACACACAGACACACATGCCTCAGTGGACATCACAGAAAAGGGGAACAAAAAGACTGCACAAGCCAGAAGAAGTCGTGAACTTCATGTGAGAAGTGGTATTGGGTGTGTGGGGGCAGGCACCAGCCACGTGACTAAGGAAAAGCCAGAAAGTGAATTTCATCGCTCTCTTTACTGACATTTTCCAGCATTGATGTGTGACCCAGAAGGGTCCAATTGGAGTGAATCTCCAGGGTTTTCTGTGGCATGTAGGGGCAAATGTCAGGAGACATCTAAAAAAGGCTAAGGTTAGCAGGTGACCTTCCTTGAGGTGACCTACTGTGTGTTGCATGGTCTGTAATGGGTGAGCTCTGAGAGGCAAGGCCCTAAGAGACTTCATTCCAGGATTGCTTCTTGCTGTTGATATGCATTTACATAGCCTACGGATTCCTGGGCATTAGCCTACCCTATTGAGTAGACTTCCGGCACATCAGCATAAAGATGACCTTTCATGAACTTTCATGTTGCTTAGATAAATCAGTGATTTCATAGAATTCCTGACTTGATTCTAATAAATTTGGGAAGAAAGCTTTAAGATAGTTTTAGTTGGTTTGCTAGAAAGATGTCATAAAGTTAGACTAAAGAAAAGAATGTGCCTCCTCCTCATAAATAGTAAGTAAAGCTTGCATGATAAAGACTACGACAGGCTTTCACAATTACACTAAAAAAGAGAAATAGGCTTGGAACAAATCTGCGTTCCAAGAGAAACATTCAGGGCCAAGGATGAAGTCACAGGTGTGCACTATGACGAGGCAAGGGCATGGGAACACTGTTGCTTTGAACTTACAGACTGAAACACTGTTTTGAACTTGTTAGTGAATCCTTTCTGTCACTCCCCTTTTATGTAACATTTTATCTATGAGCTGATTTTTTCTTACATATAAAACCTTTTGTCTAAAAAGCTATAAAGAGGAGGAAAGCAATAAAGAAAGGTGGTGCAGCTATTTTTTGCTTTAACCCGTGTGTGTGTGTGTGTGTGTGTGTTGTCTGTGTGAGTGACTTCTTCCCTTCCCTTCCCTCCCCTCCCCTCCTCTCCCCTCCTCTCCCTTCCCCTCCCCCCCTCTCCTTTCCCTACCGTTATTTCTGGTTTTAAAAGAGTTAATGAGCTCTGAGCCTCTCTCCTGGCCCCCAAAAGGCTCTGGCTGACTCACCAAGAGAAAGGAACACTAGTGATAAATTCTTTTTGCAATTCTCCCACTTTTTTAAGCATCAAGAGTTAAGGTAATGTAGCGTTTATTGAAGCACAGAACAGTAAACAAAGAGTTAGTTTCCCCCAGTGCTTATTTAAGCACACAGGGTTAAGTTCTCCTAGCACAAAAGAGTTAAGGAGAAAAGCTAGCAGTTTTCAGTCACACAATAAGCATGAGACTCTTAAATTTCCAGAATCCATCAGCATCTAGGCCCCAGTACAGTTAGAGAGAGGTACAAGGCCAGAGAGCACCAGTCTTTTGGCTCTCATCCAACTCTGCCTTTCACTGTAGTTACAAACCCCCAAAAGGCTAGGGAGGGCTCCCAGCAGGCAAACATGCTCTCTTCTCTGGGATCTGGAATACATAAGGTGAGACCTGTTTCTTCGGATGCTGTCAAGTCCCCTTTCTCCAGATGACACAGACACCAAGGCTGGCAGGTCTGAGGAAAGTGTTGAAAAAATGAAACCTTGGACAACATCATACTGTCAACCTTTATGAATCAAAATATACCATAAATATATCATCCTTCCTCTCTCGTTTCTGACTTTGTTAGGTCTTCGATCACTAACAACTAGAAGCCCCTTCCCTTCTAGTTCCTGGCTGCAAACATTTCTTCGGCAAGTATCAGCCTAGTATCCAGTGTTGCAAGGTCCAGGAAGAGTTTCTCACACAAAGAAACTGTGAAGCAATTCTAACAAGACAGGAGTAGTGGATACATCTGGAAGAAGAACAGTTTAAGAGAACCATTGCATTGGGTAAACAAAGCACACACATCTGCAATTAACTTACAAATGACTAACTCTTAAAACCACAGAGAGGCTTTCAGGTTGTACCCAGAAGAACAGCCTGACATCCCTGTCCTCTGCCATTTCTGTATATGCTCTATGCGTTTTCTATTGAATAGTATTAGATTGGTTGACTTGTGGTACTTTAATGTACTTCAAGATCAAACTTCTACAATATGATCATCAGTGGGAAAGCCAGAACCACTTACACAAACAGAAAGCAATTGCAAAGGAAGTACAAGGAAGCAGTATGGTGCTTCCAAACTCAAATGCTGTGGCTTACAAAGGGCCCTTGATCCTGCTGATGCCTCTGCCTTGTGTGAAAAGGGGGCGGGGAATTAGCAAGTGTTCAGATGCATTAAGGACACCTTAGTGCTGAAACTGAGGCTTTCCCATGACTAGAAGGACTAAAGGAAAATTGAAAGTAGGCATGAATCTCTCGGTGAGTTATTTCTTCGTTGTTTAATGCCTCTCTTCACTTACAGACATCCATCGTCATGGTTGCACAAAATGTAGCATGCTGGCCACTCTTGAGAAATCTTATTTTGGCGAAACCTTAGCTTATAACAAAGCAAATGGAAGTCCAGCCTGCTCTTTCCCAATAGGCAGCAACGTTTAGTTATTTTCACCGGATTTGTTTTGTGATAGCCTTCTCATTAGAATAAGTGACTCTTCGTGGTAATGATACCAGCCCTCTCTCTTTGCAATAAGCATTGGTTGCCATGTAACCAGCTCAGAACACCTGGAAGCAAAGTCCTTAACAATGCCCAAGGCTGTATGTTCTCCATCAACCGCAATCACCTCCAGTTCACTGCCAGAGCAAACATGGCCCATTTTTTATCCTTCGGTGCAAAACAAGATGTTATATGTTATTTTATATGATGGGAGGGGGTAACCCCTAGATAAGGAGGGAACCTAAGGGAGGGAATATTTATTTGGGCTCATGGTTTCAGATGGACCTGGGCCCATCATATGAGAAAGGCAGGTTGATGGTCATGAGACCATCTCCCTCTGGAACAGCAACAGAGCTATGCTGAAGTTTCTCGTGCCATGCGTTGGGAAGCAAGGACTGGGGTAGGGAGTGCTCCGAGCTACATGTCCCAAAGGACTTAATTCTCAGCTACTCAGAGTCAGTCCTCAGGCCTCATGAATCTCCTCATCTATGGGAACATCCCCAAACAGGGCACCTTAAGCCCAGCACTATGGAAGAGATGGAGGGTGGAGAAGACAACTGTACAATGCCCTCTCTGCTCTTGGTTACATCACTCAGGTCCTCATGTGGCCTATAGAGATCAATGCAGCAAGTCCAAGCTGGGATCAGGTTTCAACCCTGTCCCTGTACAGAAAGCTACCATGGCATGTGACTTAGTAAAGGTTTTACTGATGTGAACAGACACCATGACCAAGGCAACTCTTAAAAGGATAACATTTAATTGGGGCTGGCTTACAGGTTCAGAGGTTCAGTCCATTATCATCAAGACAGGAGCATGGCAGTATCCAGGCAGGACCTAAAAGTAGATGTTTCAAAGGCAAACTGGAGAAGATAGGCTTCTAGGCAGCTAGAATGAGGGTCTTAAAGCCCACGCCCACAAAGGACATTTTTCCTCTAAAAAGACCATACCTCCTAATAGTGTCACTCCCTGGGCCAAGCATAACCAAACCACCACAGCAGGAGATCCTTGCCTCACAGATGGTAGGACTACACCTACCTGAAGCATAGCCCTAGCTCACCCAGAGTTACCTAGCAGAAAATCAAGAATGGGGCACAGGCTTGCTGAGTTTGGAAAGAGGATCTCTCTTGATAGATGAAACCGGATAAGACGGGATGCAGAGAACGAGGAGGAGGAGGAAACAGATGGAAGGAAAATGGTTGCTGCAGAATGCCATCCCTGCCTCTGCAGCCTTCACAGCCCTGAGTGAAGTGTCTCCAGTCAGTGCCCTCTGGGGTCCTAGGCCAGCACCCTCGTTCCCTCAGGGGCTCAGCAAATGCACAGACTGTCAACTGATTTCCACTGAAAGGTGGGTGACAGGGCAGGATGCAGAGGAAGCAGGGGTGTGTGTGTGTGAGGTATCTGACTCTAATTATGCAGGAGCCATCTTCTGTTTACATAAAAATATCTCAAGCAATCAGCAGTGATGAGCAAGAGGAAGAAGGAGCCTGCCTGAGAGTCCGAGGATGTTATGATCAATTAAATACCACCTTTTCAGACACTCTCACAGGGGAATTTTAAGGTGGAACTGATTTTAATCTGGCAAAGGAAATATAGAAGTGCTTTTCTGTGGATCTCCAAAATACACAGGTTTCTGTCTGGCCTGTGTTCCTAGCTCCAGGATGGGTGGGTGCTCCTGCTGTCTTGCCACACCGGTGCTTTTTGAATTCTCTAAATAAATAAATAAATAACTCTGCATAATGATGGTTAAACGTTTAAAAATACTATTTGTAAGTTCATAAAGTTCTCATCAAGATGGACACTAATAATCCCACTTTCCAAGAAAGAAAATGAACCCTGGAAAGGTGAGGTTGCCCAGTGGATTCATTACTTTATTTGTTGCTATGGCAAAATAACCAGCAAAGGGAACTTAAAGGTAAGAGTTTGCTCAGGCTCACAGTTCAAGGGCTCATGGTTCAAGGGCTCATGGTTCAAGGGCTCATGGTTCAAGAGCACACAGTTCAAGGGCTCACAGTTCAAGGGCTCATGGTTCAAGAGCACACAGTTCAAGGGCACACAGTTCAAGGGCATACAGTTCAAGAGTGCAGCAGTGGTGCAGGAGCTGGAGGAGGCAGCTGGTCATGTTGCATCTGCAGTCAAAAAAAAAAAGTTAAGGTTCTCCTCGAGGTTTCCCTTTTTATTTAATCCGGGACCCCAGTCCATGGATCAGTGCCACCATCAGTGTAGGTAGACTTTCCCACTTCAGTTAAGCTAGCCTAGAAAATGCCCAGAGGTCTTCTTTTTCAACAAAGGGTCTGTTGACAGTCAATATCAGCCACCACGCCCAGCAGAACAGAGGGTAGGGATGGGTCTCTTCACTACCTACCATTGCTCCCAAGGGCTTCAATGTAGTCTGTCCCCTCCCATCTCATGTTGGGACTTGAGATCTTCCAGTGGTGTCAAGGGAAGTCATGTGATTCCTTGGTCGGGGAGTGGGTTTGTTTCTGCAACTACCAGTTGTTACAAAGCAAGGCTAACATCTCGTCCCTCCCACGGTCCCTGGTTCCCCACCATGTCGTGATACAGGCGAGACCCTCGACAGAGACAGCTGCCCAATGCCATCCCAGCCAAAGCTTACCTTTGTACATACCCCATTATAGCAACAGGCAACAGACCAGGACAGTGTGTACTGTTTTCATGAGCCCACCTCCTATGTCCAAGGCAAAGCCAAGGCCCTCGAACTCACCCCAGAGTCTGCAAGCCGAGACTGAACCAAGGACAGGGGCATGGCAGGCTGCACTCCGACTCCAGCAGCACTACAAGATGAGGCTGGGCTGGAAGAGCAACTGACTCTAGCAAGCTCCTATAGCCTCTCCTTGTCAGCGGGCCCGCTCTTGACCTTGGTGTTTGTAAGAAGCAAGTGCCCCGAAGAAGAGAACAAGTGTGTGTATGCTTTCTGGAACTAAATAACTTGCATGCTGTGCAATCTTGACCCAGTGACCCACCCTCTCTGAGCTCTGGGGGCAGTATTAGACACTCTGTGTAACTAGTACAAGACACAGTCTAACAAGTGCCTGGCCCAGGATGGGCATTTATCAAAGGTCAGCGCCTCTTTGACCTTTCTTCAGGACCCTCCTCAGCCTAGTCCCATGCCAGTGACCCTTGTCCACCTTGTATAGTTAACAGTGGCCCCTTGCCACTGCTCTGTGCTCAGAACAGTTTCTGCCTGAATTTAGTTGAGTCACACATATAACAATAACAACAGAGCCAACGGCAACATCTATCATGAGGATCCTGCCAATCACCACTGCCTAAAAGCATTCCTCTGACACCAAAGGCAAGCCCTGTGAGTATTTTCCAATATAGACTCAGAGGGGGATGGAGTAAAGGGTCATGAGAGATGCTTTTGTAATGCCTTGGTTTGCCTATCTGTTCATTTATTTAATCTGGTATGCTCCCGTTGAATGTCTTAATTCCACACAACTTTTGATTCCTCTGAAAAATAATGAGAGGCCAGGGAGATGGCTGGGGTCAGGGAGGCCTGCCTGCTTGCCACAGAAGCAAGAGGACTTCAGATGCCCAGTGCCCATGCCAGAGCAGGGGTAGGGCAGGGTGTACATCAGTAATCCTAGCTATAGGGGTATGGAGAGAGGTCAGGTCAGTCCCCAGAACTCAGTAAGCAGCCAGTCCAGACAAGCAGTGCACCCCAAGTTCAGTGAGAGTGCCGGAGGAAGACATCCTGACGGCCGGGTTTCACATTCAAACACAAACCCGTACACCAAAAATGAACACAGGCGCGCGCGCACACACACGCACACGCACACGCACACGCACGCACACGCAATAAGTAAACACTGCAAACCAGAGCGCGCATGCTCAGATGCCACAGGGCATCTGTCTGACTCTAAGAAGGACAGTAAGTAGGATTTGAGGAGATCTTTTCTTTTCTTTTCTTTTCTTTTCTTTTCTTTTCTTTTCTTTTCTTTTCTTTTCTTTTCTTTTCTTTTTTTTAAAGGTGTTTGACATTCTGGGTGAAATAGCTTCCCAAAGAATTTTGGGAGGATTACTTATGGACCATCTTGCTCAGACACTGCTGTTCGCTCAAAAACACGCTGACTTCCATAGGAAGGCCCCCTTGCCCATCACCTGCCTACAATACTGAGTCAGGGAGGTGCCTGGGGTGCAGATTCGCGTCAGAATCCAACCGCCCCCGAACTGAGCGACCTTGGACACGTTCCCAGAGACTCTGCTCCTCCCTCCCCACCGGCCTCCTCTTTACTGTGGCGATCACATGAACTGCTCAGGTGGGAGAGGCTTGGAGGGCTCAACACATAGAAGATCTTTACTGCTCACACAAGGGGAATTGCCCACACAGCAACCCCATTCTTTTGTTTGTATCCCAAAGTTTTAACTTTCCCACGGGACTCTTATTAGGTTTCCTTAACTCTCCCTTGCCATGGTTACTAAGACACAAATTGAATATGATGGCTTAAGGAGGAAACCAGTCCAGAGGGAACGTGGCGGTTTTCTCTAGACTCTAAGCATTGGGACTGCCACAAAACCCATCATGGGTCTGCCGGGAGAGCCACATTTCCCTGTTTTCTGGATCAGCAGCCTGCGATGGCTGTTGCCCCAGCCTCTATGGACTGATGAATCCATGAACAAATCCGTGGCATCCAATGGCGCAGGCAATCAAAGCACAAAGGCAATCTCCCCTCTAGTGCTCCGCAATCAGATAAAACCACAGTGCCCTCCCTCCTTTTTTTCCTTTTCAGAATATCTGGACTCACTGCTGAAGCTTCACAGGGCAGAGGGGGAGGAGGTGCATCTGTAGGTTCCCTGGGCATTAGGGGTGGGGGTGGGGGTGTCACTGACTGTTGCTGATCAAAACACAGAGAAGAGCTGAGTATGAGGGGCCGGCCACATTTGATACATCTAATGACACGGCCCCTGCACATAAGATGCAGGGAACACGGCAGAAGATGGGGTGGAAGGGTTGTAAGAGCCGGACTGCCAAGAAGTCTGCTGTGAGATCGTGTCTTCTAGACATAACTGGGAAACCACACTCATGTCATCTCAGCAATATGGCTGGCCTGGGTGAGAGCCCCAGATGACAGGCCAGTGTGAACAGAAAATAGCTCACAGGGCCGGGCCCTTTAGGTTGAGAGTTGTAGGTGACTGATGACTGCCCAAAGTGGGGGAATCTTCTCCCCACAGCTGTGATCCCCTTTGTAGGTACTACTGAAGGACCAGTTCCTCTGTTCTGTAGACTGACAGCCCCTTTAAGAGTAACTTACCTCCAAAGCATAAGGACTAGAGTTTGGGTCTCCAGGATCCATGGAAATGCCAGGTGGGCATGAAAATCTGCCTGGGATTCTGCTCCAAAGGTTGAAACTGAGTCCTTGGAGCAAACTGGTTAACCAGACTAGCCGTATCGATGAGCTCTGAGATCAATTAAGATACAGTGCCTCATGGATAAGATATACAATAAGCAAAGAAGACTTCCAGTGCTAACCTTCATTTTCTGCACACTCATACACACATATATGCATGTACACAAATACATGTGAGAGCACACACAAACACGTGAGAACAAAAGGGTGATCTTGGAAATAACTGTTCACAAATATTGGGGAATACTTGAAACTATTTACCCTGGGCTGGGGAGCTGGGCTAAAGTGCTTCCTCTACTCACACAAGGACCCGTGCAGATCCCAGCATCACATAAAAGCTGGACAGGGTAATGCTCACTGTCCAAGTTAGGGTTTGACTGCGGTGAACAGACACCATGACCAAGGCAACTCTTATAAAGGACAACATTTAATTGGGGCTGGCTTACAGGTTCAGAGGTTCAGTCTATTATTATCAAGGTGGAAGCATGGCAGCATCCAAGCAGGCATGGTGCAGGAGGAGCTGAGAGTTCTACATCTTCATCTGAAGGCTGCTAGCTGAAGACTGGCTTCCAGGCATCTAGGATGAGGGTTTTAAAGCCCACATCCATATTAGCACACCTACTCAAACAAAGCCACACCCTCTTCAACAGGGCCACACCCACTCCAACAAGGCCACACCTACCCCCCAACAAGGCCATGCCCACTCCAACCAGGCCACGCCCACCCCAACAAGACCACACCTACTCCAACCAGGCCATGCCCACTCCAACCAGGCCACACCCACCCCAACAAGACCACACCTACTCCAACCAGGCCACACCTTCTAATAGTGCCACTCCCTGGGCCAAGCACATGCAAATCATGACACTCACCTATAACTCAAACACTGGGAGCAGAACCAGGCTGATCTGACGGACTCAGTAGCAGTGAGCTCAGGTTCACGGAGAGACTCTGTTTCAAAAACTAAGGTGGAGAGGGACAGAGAAAGACACCAGATATGCATGGGCAAATTCATCCTCACATATATGTATACATGTGCTTATGCTTGAGGTGGGGGGAGGCACACACACACACACACACACACACACACACACACACACAGAGCTCTTCAAGCCAGAAGATGCCGAATCTTGAGTTCACGATCCATCAGATTTGGCCCTAGCTCAATCTAAGTGGCTCCGTTCTTCCCACTCTCACCGTCTGTCGTCTGAGAAGAAAGCTAACCTTTCTACTGTAGAGCTTAGACCTTAGACTCGTTGCTTAACCTCTGTATCTCAACTTTCACTGTAAAAACGAGTCAGTTCCAACAGAACCTGCCCCATGCGGTGTGGGGGCATTAAAGGAACTGATTCACATGGAGCCTCACACCCCATTTGAGCTCAGTCATCTGACTCATTAGTCAATATTCTTGCAAGCCATTTTCTAAATACCAAGCAGCAGTACACATTGTCTTGTGTCTCAAAAACAATCCAACAAGGGACAGTGTGTGCTGCTAGAGGTTTGATTTTTTTTTTCCCCACCTAACGTTGTTGATTGATTTGCACAAGCATATGGTGTTTCTTGAATGGAAGTTTTTCACGATGAGCAGGTTCCTGTGCCCATACTTGCTTCCTTGGAAGCCCGAGCCCAGCGTAAGGAGAACTCCATGCCGTAAATGACACAACCTTGATGCTACAGGACTTGGAATAGGTGACGCAGAAATCAAGTGGGAAAACCAAGATGTCGCTTTGGGTACCACAAGGTTTCTTCCGGTCTTCCCATGTGGCCCTTCTACACACTGCCCCCACACAATACGCACACAACCAGAAATCAGATCATGGATCCAAGCCTGGCATTCACACCATCAGCCTGTGCCAGGCAATGTCCTGGTTTACCCGGTCTGCTTTGCGTAATGACCACAGCAGCCCATGATGCTGAGACTACTATTAGTTTATTTCTTCGGTGCTGAGGGTTGAACCTGGGGCTTTGTGCATGCCAATCACACAACCAGTGAGTTGCAGCCCTAACTGAAGTCTGGACTACTAATATTTAAACCTTTCCTAGAAACCCCAGAGATGCCAGGACTGAAGAAAATAAAAACACCAGAAGCTACCTCCCCGCCAGCAACATTCACAGGGACCTGGGACAGCCACAAATCCTCCATTTCCTCACCTGGAAGATGAAAACCAATACCCCAACCTCACGGGACTGTCATTTACTCCCCTGCCCACTAAACATGTCAGAACTACCGCACCCACTCAATACATATCAGAAACTCAAGTGGGCATCGTCTCTGACTCCCTGTCTGGGATGAAATGAGATTGTTTTCTTAAACGTCTTAGCCCAGAGCCTGGCTAATAAAAATCACTTGCTAGAAATTAGTTTTCTCATTACTACGACCATGATGAGTCAATTGGGAGTCGAGCAATGATTGTTTTGACTCCAAATCCTCTCAGTAAAGACAAAGTCCACCCTTCTTGCTCTCCTCATCAGTGTGCTGGGCCTGGTGTGTGGTATTCACTGGGCTCCCATGCACATGCCACTCTCTGTAAACGCATCTCTCTCTCCATTGCACGTGGAGCCCACATGTTTGATTTGTCTGGAAAGGTGTGGAAGCCACCCAGACACGGTGCTAATGGGACTGACAGAGCTCTCCATTTCTCCAGGACTGTCGATGGGTGAGCACTTCGCACACTTTCCATCCACGGTTCAGTCACCCTAAGGAGCTGCCAGAGGAAGTCCAGGTTTGCTACATTGTTCTAGAGGGTTTTGACAGTTGCCCAGAAGGAATTTGTCCTGAAGGAAGCTGAGTGTACCCCCCAAAAGAAAACAATCTTCCCATCAGGACAGAGGTGGATAAACCCATGCGGGCATCCTACATTGTCATCTGGGATCTAATGGAATCCGAGGGGATCCTCGGCTCGAAGCCCACTCTCTGGTTTCCTGTTTTGGCACAAGTGCATCAGCTATCCTGAGCCACTGTGATGCTGTGTAACAAATCTCTTGTCGAGTGCAGCAGGAAGCTTCCGTGAGAAAGACCTTTGAAATCATGGATTAACTGGTTCCCAGTTACTCACAACGGGACTGAGGTACCTCTCACATAGTCTATTGATCTGAGTGAACGTAAGGCTAGCCTAAATCCAAGGTTTCTGTCAGCGCAGTCTCCCAGGACAACCTAAACACAGCCAACCAGCACCAGGTCTTCAAAAGTGACCACGTGCTCGAGGCTTCCAGGAGTGGAGTGATGTGAGTCTTAGTTTCAGCTCAAGCCTCACGGGCAAAGAACAGTATTCAAGAAGAGTGATGGATTGTTCAGATAAGCAAGACAGAGGCGTGGCGAAGGATCTGGGTGAAAATAACTTGGGGTTAAAGGGACACAGGGAGCGTGCCCCTGCACTTCCCTGCCATGTGGGGTTAGAGAAGTTAACACTCTTTCCCCTCCCTTCCCCCTTCATCGGCACCTCTGGCCTTTGGAGAAGGACCCAGCCTGGCGCTGGGTTACTGCCACTACCCTTCTCCCCCTTCATGGTAGTGCTCCCTGCCCCCTGAGGACCCCCCATCCCCCAGGAGGACAATGTCAGCTTTGGGAACAGACAAAAAGCAACATACTCTAGGCTCTGTATCACCAAAGTTAACACTCCCCTTGATAGTCTCCGGTGCAGCTGGCTCCTGCCCTGAAAGAAACAAGGACCAACATCCTTGAAATGACAAGAGGCCCTTGCTTGGACCATGAGAAAAGGACAATTAAGTGTTCCCAGACAGCTGTGACAGGTTTGTAAAAATACACTAGCTCCTGACAGCACTATAAAGTTACTTCCCAGGTCAGGAGGGTCCCCCCCTTGCAGCTGCACGGTTCTGCCCTCACTGTCTGAACAAACGTTATCAGGTTTGAAGAATGGTTTCCCCTCTTCATCTCCTCAGTCATGTAATCCCAAAGTTCAAGGAGCCTTCCTTATGCATATGTGTGTATAAATATTCTAAGCCCCTGGACCGAGCATTGCATTCCTAACCTGTGTGGTGGGAAAGGGCTTGCGATCTGAGTCAGACTCGTAGAAATAAAAGACTCTCTTGGTTATTACATCGGACTTGCACTTCTTGGCGTTCTCCTGGGTTTCCCGAGAACTGGGCATAACAGGATCTTTGGTCCAACACCCACCTTCAGAGTATGTAAAGGTTCTAGATTCAAACTAGGCAAAGGCTTTGTTGGAGCAAGGGGTCCTAGTGAGGTGAGCCTCCTCCCCCAGGGGAGATGGGAGAGAGATTCCTTCCCCTAACCAGAGCTTGATAAGGAGGGTTCCAAGCAGCTCTCTTGCCCCTTTGCTAGGCTGCTCCTTGTATGTCAGCAACCGCAGCCTGAAAACTGTATGAACTAGCCAGGCTAGAGCCTATGAACACTTCAGAAAAAGTGCAAAGGAAGCAGAAGAAACAGCTAGTCCATGTCACGGAACCTAAAACATGGGGCAATCTCGCCCTAACTCCAGCAGCTGCGTAGAAACCAACTTGGAGTCCAAGATCTGAAAGAACAGCCCACAGATGTCAGAGACAGACAGCATCTACTACCTGCTTATGGATCTGGGAGAGATGTGCCAAGCCAGAACTGCTGAATCCCATTGCCTTAGGGGACAGCACAGGCACAAGTCATCGAAGATCAACTTCAAATAATTGAGTTGGCTTTGACCACCTGTGGATACAAGAGAAACTTCAAGTATCTCCCATTCAGAGAATGCCAATAGCAATCCTGGGCGTGGTGGTAGTCAGGTGAGCCTTTTCCAGCCCCTTACCTCTCCTCTCCTGTTCTTTCAGACTTTTGCACAGCATGCCGAAAGAGAGGTGGAGACATACAAAAACCAACCAAAGCCTTTTCTCCAGATGTCTAAGTTGAAAGATGATACAGGGAGACAGACAACCCACACACCAGCACCACACTACTGATCTAGGGAAAGTGCCTGTCTGTAAGAACCCTGCTTCTAATTGTCCAAAGTTGGCCAGATATACTAATTAATTACCTTTCTCCGTGCAGCCAATTTCCCTCAGATCTTCGTGGTTCAAAGGAACAGCATTCATTACCGCACACATTCTGTGAGGTGGCAAGCTAGGTATGGGTTCACTATGGTCCCTTGGCTCAGGGTCTCCTACCAGGTTTCTATCCGGGCATTACTGAGGCTGTGGTCTTGTTGTGGCAGGGAAATGGAGCAATACCCAAGAATACACACAGGATCCAATCTGATGCAACTCACAGCAGGGTCTTTATCCTATTCCAGCTAGCTCGGGCCCTCCCAATTCATCACCATCATGCAGGACAGTTTTGGTGGTGGGAGAGCCCTGAATATCTATCAGGGCAAGGCTCTATAGTAAGCAGCAAGCAGGGAACATGTGTGCAAGCATCTAATTGGAAAGCTGCTGCAGCCTTTAACATAATTGGCTGGTGCTGGGAGTCATATCATAAACTTAACTTCCGCTCCCCTCTGCATTGGTGGTCATTAGGTAAGGGGTGGGCTTGTAACCTGGGGGTATAGGTTTGTGGGAGGAATAACTGCTGGAAATTCTGCTCTTGTTGGGGATTAGCCTAGAGACTGGAGTTAGGCTCAGCTTGTTGGGGGCCAACTTGGAAACTAATGCTAGGTACCAGCCTGTTAGTTTACCTGAGTTCAAACTTAGGTCAGGTTCTCTTAAAATGGAGTCTGAACTTAAAAGCTTTGGCCTCTCCGTCTCATCTGAGGGTTTGACATGGGCTGGGTGATCTTCCAAGCTTCCTCACGTGGTCGTGGTTAAGAAGATTCTACTTCTTCTGGAGCTGCTGGCCAGAGAACGTGCTCCAGACATGCTCCTAGCTCCCTGCCGTGGGAGCCTTCCATACTGTCATCCACAATGCGGCTGTTTGTTTCCTCAGAATGAGGGAGAGGGAAGGACCACATACAGCCAGGTGGATGCTGGCCTTTCCCTCCTTTGCTATCAGAAGTGACATCCCACCACATTGAGTGTGTTTTACTCATTAGAAGCAAGTCACTAAGGGATGGGGACATAGGTTATGCGGACCAGAAGGAAGAGCTAACTGGGGGTCAGCATGCACATCACCTACTAGACACTTCATTTTATTGAAGCAATGCACCGCTGCCGGCTGCCCAAGGATTGTTCGAATAAATACACGGATCAATTGCAGCTACGATGGGATCATTCTCACTAAGTCTTCTGTGGCATGCAATCTGCCAGTCATACATGGTTGCCTTGGAGAGACACTTTAGTGTCCTTCTCAAAGGGCTTCTTTGTAGCAGCAAATGTAAGACTTTGCAGAGGGAGGGAGAAGAAGAACGGAGAATAATGAACACAGAAGTTCTTGCTTCATGCATGGCCTGCCTCTCCTCTATCCAAGCCATTAATTATTGAAGAGCAACAACTCTCAGACTTGCTCTTTCATTTACAGCCACTGGGTGTGAACCCCTGACTACTGGGGTTTTTGGCTGTTCTCGGTCCTCCACACATATGCTACAGTATTATGCCAAATAAATAAATGTCCCAAAAATGAAAAGAAAGAAAAGGGAGCCCAGATGATAAACTACCAAAGCCATGGATCTCCCCCCCCCCCCCCATTTCACTCAATGACAGTCTTGTTGCTTAGTGTAGTGTTTGGCTCAGTGTTCAAACAAGGCTTATAAGCAGAATGTTACTGTTTCTTTTAAATATCTCCTGCATCTTTTGTTGGTTGTGATGAATTAAAAGTATCAAAGGATTTGGGGGGAAGAGAAAGCAAGCAAGGAGAGCTTTTAAACTTCTCCTTTCTGTTGAGGGATCTGAGGTGGGAAGTTACGTGAAGAAACAAAGTAACCATTCCAAATAGAACCGAGCCTCCACCCAAACCCTGCCGGCTTTCCCACCCCTGGTCATTCTCTTAACTGGAAAAGGCTGCCTGCTGCTGAGTCAGCAGGAAACAACACCAGGGATGTGGGCTAGGTACAGCTGGGCTGCGTGGCAGCAATTTGGCTGACAATTTCCTTCTATGTTTCCGTGTAATTGAATTAGCATCCATGGAGACCGGCTCCCAGACACGGGCAAATGGAATACCAGGGAGCAGCACTGCCATCCATCTGACATTACGAGGGATTGAATTGCCATCCAATCCCGCGCCTCTTCTTGCTGCTCCGAGTGTGCTCATTAGAGGAAATTAGGTGGAGGCGACAAGCCTGGGAACAATTAAAATCTTCTCACTTAGCAGATATCCGGCAGCCATCACGTCCCCCTGACAGACAGACGACAGGCTTGCTCAGCTAGTGTGCAACTGCTTCCAAATTCTGACCGGTGGATCAAAAGACGTTGTGCACTAGCTAAGGACCTAGAGAGATGTACAGAGACAGCCATGGTACCAACCATGGAGAACATCCTTTATGACAGGAAGAGTGTTTCTCTGGGCCGATGGAGCTCGATGCCAAGTCAAAGACAAGGGCTAGGGAAGAAAACAGCACCCAGGATTGAATCAAGGGACTGGGTATGGGTAAGAGGGATGATTTTGAAAACAGAGATGGGGTGGGGTGGGGGGCTGGAGAGATGGCTCAGTGGTTAAGAACACTGACTACTATTCTGGAGGTCCTGAGTTCAACTCCCAGCAACCACATGGTGGCTCACAACCAACTGTTATGGGATCAAATGCCCCCTTCTGGTGAAGACAGCGACTGTGTACTCATATACATAAAATAAATTGAGAGAGAGAGAGAGAGAGAGAGAGAGAGAGAGAGAGAGAGAGAGAGAGAGAGAGAGAGAGAGACAAACAGCAGACTGGACAGAGAGTAGAGACACCAGTGACCAAATGACCCAAAGCTATGGTCCTGACTTTGAAGGAAATGACATGTCGGATGTACTTTGAGGCCAGTGGTGGCTGCAGAGTGACTGACAGCCACTGGGAAGGAGAATGATATGTACAAAAGAAAGACATGGTTTGGGACTGATGGGGGCCATGACGCTGTGACCATTAAACTGAGCCATCTGATCCTGCTTCTTGCATGGAAAAAAAATATGATAACTCTCCACCAAGTTTAGGAGGAGATGGACGGTATTCAAGGGGCCAGCAGCTCAGCATAAGTAAGAAAGACCATGTCTTGGTTTGTCTCTTCAGAAGGGGTAAGGATAGAAACAACCGCATACTTGGGATGGGATGGGATACCGAAGTGAGGTGAAAGCCAAGTAAATGTTTGTCATCAAGCCATCTGCCGCTGTGGGTGAAGGATTTCATCCTAACTCAGGCACGAGGAGCTGGGGATTTCATCCACACACTCCCATAAGCCTTTGGAGGATGGCTGCTTTAGGGAGGGGTGATTTCACATTGAGGGGCTGTGTTCCTCATCTTCAGAGGAAGCAGCCAGGTGCCCAGAGGTAGAGAGGGGAACTGGATGCTGGCTTTCCAGCACTGATGTATGAACCTGGGCAGGAGTGACCATCTCTACTGCCTGTGTTAAAACGAGACACAGCAGTTCCGTAGCGCTGGGCTCACTAAGAAAATCAAGAATGAAATCGCTGCAAATACCAAATCTTCAGATGTTCAAAGTACTCCCAGGATGACTGACAAAGAAGGTGGCTGAAATGGGTTTCATCTCAGTTTTACATTGTATTTAGGGCATGTGAGGGTTCAAGCTGAACTTGTGGCCTGGGATGAAAGGAGACATTTTCTCACAGGCCAGACTGTCTATCCACAGCCCCAGCCCCAGGTAGCAATAGGGTATGGGCCACTCACAGATGCCAAGTGGTGGGAGTCTTGAGGCTACTTGGAAATGTTGATTTGTGCATCTACAGACTGGAGACACCTGTGGATTGGAGTCATACTCCTGCCCAGGGAAACCAGGAATGCACGACTGGCTGAGGTGGGCTGCCATCAGCAAAAGCTAGTATTCTCTGTGTAAGAGAGAAAAAGGGTCAGGGAGAAGGCGAGGGGGAGGGAGAGGAAGAGAGAGGGGAGGGAGGGAGAGACAGAGAGAGAATATAAAAAGCTGAGCTAGAGAAATGTAAGACACTTTGCCTCATCTTCTGGAGGGGTAATGAGAACCTGTGGATATGGGTTATGAAGAACCAGATGCATCATGGGTAGATACAGAGAGTGGGCATTGGCTAATGGCAGGAACACTTGCCTAGCATGAACAGGGTACTAGACACAATACCCAGCTCTGAAGATATGGAAAGAGGGAGAGGGATGGAGAGAGGGGGGCTCTAGTGCCAGTGAACCATGGCTGAGAGACTTATGCACCCCAAGGCATTGGCGGGTGTATACCCTGCAATGACCTGGGGTATTGAAAAATACAATCCCATTCTGTTTGGGGGTGTGGACATCTGTGTGGGTTTGAAAAGTCCCAGAGGAAAGCCTTCTTTAACATGCAAAAGGCAGCATTCACATGGCAACTTGAGTATTCCTGGAGGTGAGGTGACCCACCCCATGCCAGTACCCCAAAAGTTTTTTTATCATGTTTCACTGACAAAGAGGGCACTGACATTCACAAAACTTCTCCAAGAGAGAGTGACAGACAGCCTGATGCTCCCAGCCCCCACAGTCTCAGCAAATAGAAACACTGTTTTTCTCTCTCTCTCCCCATGCCTTTCTAAGTGCCCTTGGATGCATGGAGGGAATCTAAGGCTAGCACCATCCCTTGGGAAGAGCAACACTCTGGGCCATGTGCACTCCCACTGTAGCTTCTGCCTGCAGCAAGTCTGAGCAAGTGAACACTGGAGTTGCTCCGGCCATTCAGTGGGCAGTGGGCAGGACACGATTACGGTTCAACAGTAATTCTGTGGCAGCACACAGGCATTCCTGCATCAGGCATCTGTACCTGTGATCAACTAAAGAGAGAGGAGATTCATTTTGCCTCCTAGTTTTAGAACATTCACGCCCATGGTTGACCGGTGCCATGGCTCTGTGGATCTGTACCAAGGCAGAGCATCATGGTGTAGCGGGTATAGTTTAGGACATAGACCATGGGGCTGTTCATCTCGTGGTGGCCAGGGAGCAGAAAATCAGAGTCCAAGATTAAGAGATCCCCTGGAAAACCACATCTCTATTAACTGACTTCCTCTAAGCAGGCCCATACCATAACAGCCTGTTCATCTATAAACGCAGAAACTGATGGATCTGTTGATGAAGTTAGAAGCCAGAGCCCTCATATCCAATTGCCTCTCAAAAGCTCATGAGCTGGCAGTAGAGCCTTAACCCTTTTAGGGACATATTTTAGATTAAAACCATGATAGACATCAAAGACATTTTTCTTACTGACAAACAAACCAGTGAGAAAAATCAGACTGTCTTCCATCCACTCAGAGTCGGGAAGGACCCATCTGGTCATTGTCCAGGAGCTGTGGGGGTGGGAACAGAAGTAGCTGGTGCCACATACAGATTATTCAGGGAATGTGCCACGTATGGACCGCGTCTAAAAGGCCATGGGCAAATATCAGGCTTTGCTTTGAACTGCTTGTACAAAGGAATGCTAAAGTAGAATTTCAGAGGTAAATCCTAAAGGTGTCACATGGTCAGCTCAGCGCTGGACAATGCCCGGGGTCAGGGGCAGGAAGGTAGCATCCTTGTCCTCAGACAAGGGGCTTCTGGGAACTGCCATCTCTAGGAAGGCCATATTTGCTACCTTCAGCCTGCTTGTTCAGGGTGGATGGTGATGGGCGAAGAGCGTCTGTCCTTCATTCTTCCGGAAGCTAAACCTCAGGGGAGGGTTGGAGAAGCCAGTGGGGCTGAGAGCAGAGACTGGCAGCTTCTGCACCAGCCTGGAAACATAAGAGTTGTTCACCTGAGCTCAGGCCTCGGCCACGATGCTGCCAGGGGTAAAATCACACCGCTGTTCTGCGGCTTCCGGGTGAGGGGGCGTACACCCGAAGATCTCAGATGGATACTGAGAAACTAACGTGAGATCTGAGACACAGCGATGTTGATCCATGTGCCTCCTTTCCTTTGTGGAGAGCACTGGGCGCACACAGTTGACTTGTGTTTCACCCACAGTTCAGTGGGGAAGTCCACAAGGGCAGAGCCTGTGCCTTGACTTCTCTTTGGATCTGGAGGAAAGAGGCCAGGACCCTGATAGATAGATAGATAGATAGATAGATAGATAGATAGATAGATAGATAGATAGATAGGTAGATAGATAGATAGATACAGAGAGAGAGAGAGAGAGAGAGAGAGAGAGAGAGAGAGAGATAAAATAAATGGAGTAAACTTTCCATTTCCCCGAGTTAGAACCTCAACTCTGTCTCTTAGCAGCTGTGGTGTGACATCAGGAAGGTCACCTTGCATTTCTGTGGTTTGGTTTCCTCATCTAAAATATGGAGAAAAAAAAAAGATCACCATAATCTATAGCATCACCATCAACATCACTACCACCGTCAACATTGCCATCATGATTGTCATCATCTTCACCAGCATGACCCCTGGCATGGTCCCATTTCCTTGAGGTTGTGTTCACACAGTCTTGGTTCTCTTAGAGAATTTGCTAAAATATGCCTGTGTCATTTATCAACTGAAGATATTCTGGGGGTACAAAGCCAGAGTTACACCATGTAGACAATGTCAGAGCTGGAAAAAAAAAAAAAACGTGTTTTGTTTTGTTTTTGTTTTTTTATTATCAGAGATTCTTTCCTGTCCTCCCTGTCTCATGCTCCCAGAGGGTCCTTGGGGAATGCAGTCATACACAGCACTTGGGATGTATACCTAAAACCAAATCTAACGTCCATGTCTCCAGTGGGGCAGGTGCAATGTTTTCCCAATTCCCACAAATGTCTGACTCGCTGGCTGCATGCTTGGTTTCCTCTGGATTGGCTCTCTGCCCACTAGTTCATCTCAGCCCATCACTCCATCTGTAAAGTGGGTTTGTAGACGGGTGTGTGCGTGACTCTCCTCATCCATTGGGCTGTTCTGGAGACAAAAGCAAGGCAGGAACCTCGGCTCATCCACAGCTACTCGTGTGACCCCCTTTCACAGCAGTGGCGGGAACCTGGGTCCCAATCCACGGGATGGACCTGGTCAGAGGTCCCATCATGCATAACTGCAGTCATGGTGATGTTTCTACTTTTAACCATTTCTAGGAAAGGCGAAAGGGCAAGAGTGTAGCAGGAACAGGGCAGAGCCACCTCTGTGTAAATGCTGGGGGGGGGGGGGGGAGGGCGCAGCCACAAAAGCATCTCCCGCAGAAGGACCTAACTGAGGACTGCTTGAGAGACCAAAGGATTGCTAGATGCTTTTTTGGGACCATAAAAGTGCAGGTAGAGGGTATTAAAGGAGCTTACAGCAGCGCTCAGATGATCTTGCCACAGGGTTTCTCACCTACTCCTGGAGTCTGTACTGTTGACACCATACCACCTCACCTCCAATCCCCCAAAGGCAGGTAGGGTCAGTCAGTGAATAGTCCAGGGCACAGGCAGCACAAGAGAAGCCTTTGGAGTAGGGGTGTGGTGGGGGCATGGCTGGAAGGAAACAGTTGAGGGGTACAGAGGTGAAGAGGGGCTACAAGGTGTCAGCAAACCGCTCCCCTTGGGGGTCAGAGAATGAGAGGATCAGGAGGCAAGAGGCCTCGTTCTTCTCTGCCTCCCACAAATGACTCCCGCAGCATTTCTGTCACAGGAGGCTCCAAAGAAGGAGAGGTGAGAGGGGATTGTGGTGACAGCTGTCACTCACAGAGCGCTGTGGTAGGTTCGCAATATCAGTCACTGTTTCATCCTCACAGAGGCCTTAGCAGTTGGCCTTGTTCTTCTTCCACGGGGCTGAGAACGGAGCCCAGAGAAGGGACCTCTTTAGCTGTCTGTCCTGGGCTCCATTATGTCTCCCACCCCCACAGTCAACCATCACTGTCTCTTAGAGCTGTGCCAGGCACGAAAGGGGCTCAAGCCCAGAACACAGGAAGAAGAGCATCTCAGATGAAAGACAGTTGCAGACATAGCCAAAATCAGGAAGCGCCAAAAATCTGAAAGGATGCTAGGAACACCAGGGAACCAAGGTGTACCTGAACTTTGCCCCAAGAAAAACTTCCCCTTAATCTCATCTTCTATCTGGAGTCATTGTCATAGCAACACAGGAGCTTGGGAGGTGAAGGAGCAAGCTCTGAGCTCTCCCAAGGGTTCAGTGAACTGATGCCCGGCATTAGCACACACATGTAAACACTCATGGACACACAGGCACACACACAAGTACACACTCTCACACATATATACACATACACTCATGAACACACACAGGCACACTCATATATACAATGCACATTCATATATAATACACATATATACATATACACAACCACTCATGGACACACACAGGCATATACATAGATACAAATACACACATTCACACATATACACACACTCATGGACACATACACAGGCATGCATGTTTATATATTCAAGTACATGCCTACAACAGACAGTCATGAATATACATATACACACATGCATAGACACAGATCTACACATTCACACATATACTCCCAGACACACACATGCTTGGACACACACACACACGGACAACTCAGCAGGAAGGAAACACAGTAGCAGGTTCCCAGGGTTCTCTGTGCAGTGTGACTCCTTTTTCTCATGCCTGGGTTTCCTAGCCTAGGAAGATGTGTTATTTGTGGCACTAAGAATGTGGAAAATGACTCCCACCCTGACACTGTACAGCGCGCTGGAAAGGGAAGGATGGTTACTCAGGAGGGGTCTTCAAGATGCGCTTAATCCCTAAGAAGAAAAGGAGCCGAGCAGAAGGTGGAAGAACTCTTATGGGAGGAGTAACTCGCAAAGAAAAGAGACATCAGATGATAGACGAGAGGAGGCATGGGGACGGGTTAACTACGGGGTGAAAGAAGGGACAAGAAAGAGCAGCAGCAGGAATGGAGATAAGCAAGGAAAAAAGGTGTGGAAATGCCATTTAAAATATCCAATACTCCATTTGCAACCAAACATTAGTTTTAAGATGTACACATCATCACTCTTGTGTGGATTCTCTAACCTGGAGTAAAGAAAGCTGAAACAGGGTCTCATTCCATAGCTCAGACTCACCTAGGACGCCAGTGTCTCCTGCCTGAGCCCTCCAAGAACCGAGTCACAGGCATGTGTCACCATGCCTGGCTATCTTAGAATATTCTGCAGAAAGAAAAATAAGCCATGGAGGCATAAAGCAAAAATAACTGGCTGGCACCCTGAGAAATGTCTCTGGGCCTCTGTTTCTTCACAAATGAAATGGGGATTAAAACGGTGCTCTGCACTGTGTGATGTCAGGATTAGGAATAGCATATTCTGGGGCTGGGAAATTAAGCTCAGGTCCCGACACCCTTGTGAAACCCAGGTGTGATGGTGCAGGTCTTTAGTTTCAGCACAGGGGGCGTGGAGACAGGATGGTCCCTGCAGCTTGCGGGCAGCCGATCTGTTCTGTGAGCCCCTTACTCATGGGTGTGTGCGTGTGTTTTTTAACTAGTCTGTCAGTCAGCAAGCCTCAGCAGCCTTCCAGTCCCTGTGCTCCTCAGAGATGGGATTACACACCACAGCTTGTTATGTGGGTGCTGGGATCTGAACTCGGGTTCCCACGATGGCACAGGAAGCTCCCTTACCCACTGAGCCATCTCTCCAGCACCCTAGATATTTATTTTTAGTTCAGATTCCCCTGAGACCCCCATCTCAGGAATAAGGCAAAGAGTATAGAACAGGACACTTAATGTCCTCTTCTGGTGTCTGTGTGGCATGTGTCTGCCCCCCAACTACCACCATCACATATAGACATGTGCTATACACATACACACACATATGCACATAAACTAAATAAAAGAGAGAGAATGTGAAGGGGTAAAGAAAGTGGGAGGCTTAGATTCATATCCATGGACCCTGTGAACAGCTGTGCAGGTTGCATGCCTCACACAGGCAAAGTAAGGAATAAAGTCCCTGCCTGCATCTTCATAGCGAGCCACAGACCACAGCCCCAGATTCATCTTTCAGAAGAAGGGATGGAGTTTTCAATTGTATATGAAGGTGTCCCACAGCAGTATCAAGCTGAATCCACAGCTTCTAGGGGACCTCTGCAGAGCCTAGGAAGTAAACTGCTTGGTTTTCCAGGATGTAAAAGCAGGGTCCACAGTGGTAGAACACACAACCGTAGAGTCAGGATGTGAGCCCTGGTCGGCTGGACTGGAAACCCCTGGCTTTGCATTTAATAGCATGCTCACCCATCTGTGGAATGACGGAGGCTCACCGAGCTCATAGTAACATGGGAGACGAGACAATCGGATTCCTTGTGCCTCTCATCCCTGAAAACCCAGCTATCCTCATGGGGCAGAGAGCCTACTTCAGAAAACCAAGCAAAGACAAGACACTTCGTGTGTGCACGCACACACACACACACACACACACACACATGAGCACAAACCTTGTGTTTGCAAACAGCTTGAGAGCCACAGCGTTTCACTTAAAAAGGTAATTTCTTGCTTGGAACTGTGAGAAATTAGATGCAATCTGTTTTGATTTCTTCCCAATTTAGGACACGCTTTAGTGACCAATTTGAAGACATGCCAGCCTCCTTCTGTCTGCAGGATATGTTAGTTTGGTTTATGTCTCTGTTCATAAAGGAAGCCTAAATCACCCCACAGGAAGAACAGCCTGGAATATGTCTGCAGCAGGCATGGAGTTTGCTGAGGCTGCCTCTTCCTGGAGAGTGTTGTTCATAAGGAGAATAATAACCACTGTTTCTTGGACACCGACTGCATCAGACCTGGGGCTAAAAGGCATTCATAACCAGTGACCTGGTGGGAATGGGGCGAAGGGGTGTCTCAGTCAGGGTTTCTATTGCTGCAGTAAAACACCGTGACCAAAAAGCAAGTTGGGGAAGGAAAGGGTTTATTTGGCTTACACTTCCACCGCAGTGTTTCCTGAAGAAGTCAGGACAGGAACTCTAACAGGGCAGGAACCTGGAGGCAGGAGCTGATGCAGAGGCCATGGAAAGGCCAATGAAGAGCCCTTCCTGACCTTCCGAAAGACCCGAATTCAGTTCCTAGCACCCACGGCAAGCAGGTTACATATAGCCTGAGGGACCTGACGCCCTCTTCTGGCTTCCATTAGCATCTGCACTCACAACCCACAAATAAATAAATAAATAAATAAATAAATAAATAAATAAATAAATAGATCTTTTTAAAAATCCTCCTGTGGGACCAGAGAGATGGCTCAGAGGTTAAGAGCACTGACTGCTCTTCCAAAAGTCCTGAGTTCAATTCCCAGCAACCACATGGTGGCTCACAACCATCTGTAATGGGATTTGATGCCCTCTTCTGGTGTGTCTGAAGATAGCTACACTGTACTCATATAAATAAAAATAAATAATGTTTTTTAAAAAGCACTCATGTGTGATTGTCCTCAGTGTAATCCAGTCCTAGAGGAAGTACTGTGTGTGAGCTAGCTTCTGTTGTTTTCATTTGTATACACGGACCTCTTTCTATAATCTGTCCTCAAAAGTAAGGGTTATATGGCCAGCTGCAGACTTATCTCCCCAACTCCCAAAACCATGGTTGGAGGAACACTGTGAGTGAGTGATCTTTCCTCCTTGACGGGGTGATTCTGAAACCAGACATTTACTCTGGTTTTTGCCCTTTTTTTCTTTTTTTTAATGCCGTGTTCCAGGAAGACCTCACTCAGCCTAGGAGGCCCCACTTGTGCCCATTGATCACACTAATGACGATGTATTTCCTTCCTTTCGCCACTTGATCCTTGGCTGCTCATGGCAGAGCAGGCTACCCTCCCCGGGCCCTTTTCTTCTGACTTGGAGTCACACAGAACAGAACCAATTAAGGAACTCATTCATCTCCCCACTCCCCGCCCCTTTAATTACGAACAGCGCTGCGAATTGAACAATACCAAACAAAAGATAGATTTACTTACCCCGGGACATAAATAAGATTATCAGAAATAAGCATTCAGAGGCCCTTCGCTCCTGGGAGGATTTTAATTCACTGACCCCTGCTTTTACAGAAATCTTAGGCCTTTCCACATCATTATTGAGTCCCCAGGCGGTTTGCCTGCTTGAGTTATTTGTTGGCACACATTCACCAGCCGGCCCCCTTGCTCACACAGACCAATTATAAACCTCTCCACTGAGGCTTCAAATCGGACTCTTGGAAACAAGGAAGAAAACCTGAAAGAAATTCTCCACTCCTAGTGAAGTTTTCCTACTGGGGGCTTCCTGGAACCACTGGGGAGCTACTGAGGCAGGGGTTTGAGTGGGGGAGTCGCATTGATTAATTAGAACACGTTAGGATGCAAAACAGCCACCCTTCACAATGACATTACACCAAAAAGAAGTATATTGTAAGTGGAAGGAAGGGATGCTGTTGATGTGAACTTCAAGACCTGCTCCATGCAGAGGAGAATAATTATCCTAGCTAGCATCAGTTTCCCCTTGTGCCTCTCACCTGGTTTTGGTTTTGATTCGTTGTGCAACAGTAGTCCTCAGAACACCAAGCTTCCAATTTACAAGTTCCTACAGTCTCATTGGCTCAGCATTGGTCACGTGTCAACACCTAGACCAATCACTGTGAAGAATGAATGAAATGTACCCATTGACTGGACAGAAGTCTTATGTGAAATCATGTGCGGTGGCGGTAGAGAGTGAGAGGTGAAGCAAGTCCTACATGTACCATGGGGACTGAGGCTGCCATGGGGTAGATATCTTAAAAGGAAAAAGGGTTCTGTACCTGGAGAAGAGAGACGCTGAAAGAGAAAATAATGCCTTCCAGCCGCACAGGACAAAACTTAATCCTAGTACTTAGAAGGCTGAGGCAGGAGGATTTTGAGCTGGAGGCCTCCCCTGCTGAGGTCCATGAGCCCCTAAAACTGTGACCACGCCCTTCCTGCCATGGTCCTTAAACTCCTTAAACTGACCACGCACTCCTTGGTATGGTCCATGAAACCCTCAAACTGTGACCACGCCCTCCCTGTCATGATCCATGAAACCCTCAATGGTGGCCACGCCCTCCCTGGTGTGGTCCATGAAACCCTTAAACTGTGACCACGCCCTCCTTGGTGTATTGCATGAAACCCTCAAACTGTGACCAGGCCCTCCCTGCCATGGTCCACGAAACCCTCAAACTGTGAATGAAAATAAACTCATCCTTGAGTCACTTTTGTCTCGTGCTTGTCACAGCAGCAGAAAAGTAACCAAGACAGTGTTCCTCTGGAGTAAGGTTTGTAGGGCACACCACAGCCTTCCAGAGGCTACCCGAAAACCATCTCTTAGAATCTGTATGGTCATTGTAACTCAGAGTCATTGTAACTCAGAGTGTGACCTTACCTAAAAGATAACCTAGAACCCTCCTTCAAAGAGGGAATCCAGTTAAAAGGGGAATTGTTATTTTGTCAGTTTAACACAGGCTAGGACCATCTGGGAAGAGGAAACCGTATGCCTCTGTCCGATTAAGTATGTTGGGCATTCTCTTGGTTGATGATTGACGTGGGAGAGCCCAGCCCACTATGGATGTCCGACCCCTGGACAGGTGCTCCTCGGCTGTATAAAAAAGTAAACTGAGCAAGCCATGAGGAGCAAGCCAGCAAACAGCACTCCTCCAAGGGCCTCTGCTTCAGTTCCCACCTCTGTGTCTCTGACTTGATTTTAAATCTGGGCAGGGAGGTGTCAGAAAATTCCTCTTGGAGACTTCGGCCAGGAGGAAAGAGAGTGGCAGAGAGGTACAGCCATGAGAGCAATTGTCCAGATTCTAAATGAGAGCACGATGTTTAAGTTTACAGCTAAGGGGGCTGGGCCATGAGTCGCCCAGATAGTTGGTTAAACATTGTTTCTGGGTGTGTACCGATGAGGCTGGGGTGAACTTATATTCCAAAGAGTGCCTGCCTGCAAAGGTCTCATCCACCGAAGGCCTGGTTATTCTCCCCCCTCTTTCTCTCTCTTATATTTTCTCTCCCCTTCCACCATCTCACTTTCTCTCCCTCCTCCCTTTCCATTCTCCCTCTCCCCTGCACACTCAGCCTCACATATAAACAGCCTTTTGACTTAGCAAAACACTCAGAGTTTTTGTCCTCTCTAATTTTGTTTTTAAGTGCTTGGGTATTGGCTGCCATTACATCAGTGCTAGCAGGTGGGACCTTAGGGAGGAGATTAGGGCAGAAAGGCTCTGTGGCATTGTTTAAAAGGCCAGTGTGATCCTCCTTCATCCCCTCCCATGCCTTCCACCATGTGATGGTGTAGCACAAAGACAGGGATGCCGCCACGATATAGGTCTTTTCAGCCACCGGGACTGTAAGCAATGCCTTCCTCCTTGTTATAAAATATCCAGTGTCAGGATACACACAGCAGCACCAGATAGACCAAGATAGATTCAGAATGGAGCCCTAGTTATCAGTTCTTCTGGGTCTAAACTCAGCTCAAGAACACGTAAGCCAACTTCTTATGAGAAATAGATGTCATAAACATCATACATGGACATGTGCGTGTACACATGCCTGTGCATGTGCACACATTCATATTTACACACATATATACATATATGTACACATATATACATATACACAATCATACACATACATACATGCATGCATACACACATACACACACACACACACAGGAGTTGGTCTGTTTTTCTGACATACCCTGGATAATACACAAAGCCATGGAACAACAAAATCTCCCAGCTAGTGGGACTGGATCCTCTGAATAGACAGGGAATTTCCACTACCCGTTGCCCTGGAACAAGGCCAGATGCTGCAGGTTTACAGAGGCCTTAGTCTGGGTAATGGCAGGTTCACTGGAGCTCTAGGGCAAGACAGATGCTATCATGGTAGGGAAGCGCCACAGGAAACCACACAGTTGGATCCAGGGGTCCTGAGCAGTTACAGCCAGCAACAGCTGGGCGTAGCTTTGGCATCTGCTTCCTTTCAACTCTCCTGTAACTTCCAGCCATTCGGGCATAGAGGACTCAGCCAGCTTTTGGCTGCTGTCATGGGAGCCTGGGAAAGGCTCCATCCTGAGCTGTGAAGAGGCAGCCTGCGCAGGGCCCCAGCAGCTGGAGTGGACAGAGGGACGGGACGGCATAGAGAGCAGAGCATGATGGGAAATGGGGGGCAGTGGTCCAGAGAACAGCGGCTGGCTGAGGTGACAGGTAAGATGAATCTGTGAAGCACGCCAGTGCTCCCCAGTGAGGCAAACCCGACTTTGTGGAGAAAAATGAAAGGGGTAAACAGGAACCAAAGAGAGGAAGGGAAACAAGGAGATTGAGTTTCTAGAGACTGAGGTGGGAGCTGGAACTTCGCAAAGACCGCCTTGAAGCGCGTGGCACGGTGGAAGGGCAAAGTCTGGGGCCGACTCATAAATAAGTAAATAAGATGAATAAGTAAAATTAAAATTAAAATTGCATGCTTAGGTACCAGGCTGAAAGTTTCTGCGGCTGCTTTAACTTCCGCATCGCAGCTGTACTGAGACCCAGAGACTCGTTTAATGTTATAGATGAGGCGATGTCAGCTCGGCGTTTAAATGCATTGCTTAAGATCCTGCAGCTAGGAGCTGGTAGAGGCAAAAGTTAAACTTGGCTCTTGGTGACTTAAAAATAAGCATTTGAGCCTTTAAAGGGTGTTCTTCAGAACACCAGACCCCGAAAGATCTCTCCTGCAAAGGGGGAAGGCAGTTGGGAAGATGGCTCCGTGGTTAAGAGTTTTTACTACACAGTCATGAAGACCAGAGTTTGGACCCAGCACCTACGTGACATACTGTGCATCCGAGGAAGGCACAGCCCAGAGGAGGGCAGAGGCAGGATGGTCACAGGGCATGCTGGCTTCCAAGTTGGTTGAGAAAATGTCAGCTTCAGGTTCAGGGGAGACCTTGCCTCAAGGAAGTAGTCAGAGATGGTGATGAGGAAGACCCAGTGCCCTCTTCTGGTCTCCACACACGTGCAGAGGTGCACACGCCTGCAAACACATGTGCACATGCGCGTACACACACAAATAAGTAAATAAATCTGTGTGAAAAGGTGGGAAGGAATGTGTGATCAATTAGATTATGTCACATATTTTCACTTACTAGAAGGTCCCAGCACAGCTCAGCCAGAGGGCAAGAGACTGTGCTCGAAATTCAGTTATATAACAAGCCAGCCAATTAATGATAGATTTCCCCTAGACGAGGGCACAGTGCCTAGGTGTTTGATCAGATACTCATCTGAATACTCCTGGGAGCTATGTTTTTAGATAAGACTGACAAATCTGTAGGCCTCGCATAGGGCAGATCCACCTCCCATAGTACACTGAACGGAGAGCTCACTGGTTGGCTAGGCAATCAGCTAAGACCTCAGGCTGAACGGCCCATACATAAATATGGGGGCGGGGGGAACGGTTCTCAAGGGTAACTGATCATTAGGCAAGAGATAGATAGGAAGGGAGATACATGCACACATACATACATGTATATGCTATGTAATGTGTATCCTACGGAAATTCAAGCATCTAATTAGTTGGATGGGCTTCCTCTGATGATCTGAAGAGAGAAATGGCTGGAGTCTTCCCCAGATTTCAAGTGCAGTGCCAGCTCTCCTCTTTGCCACCAGGCTCCAGCCCTCCCTACAGAGTTTGGATTTTGCAGCTTCCATGGTCCTATAGGCCATTTCCATGACTTAAACCTGTCCATATACAGTGAGACTCAAAACCCACAAAGGATCAGCTCAAAAACCTCTTACAGATACTAAAATCTATGGTGCTCAAGTCCTGTGTACCACAGGGCATCATATCCACACACTATCTAGTCACACTCTCTGGGGCATTTTTAAGCCATCTCTAGATTCATGGAAATGTCATGTAAATGGTTGTTCTACTGCATCATAGGGAATAACATCAAGAGAAAACCACTGTTCATGCCCAGTCCAGACATGGAGGGCTGACTGCATCTACAGTTACATCATATGCACATACACACATTTTATGTTTCTAGGCATAGTCTCTCATTACACCTAGAACTCACTGATTGCAATCAGCTAAGACCTCAGACTAAATTAATCACTAGGCAATATATGGATAGGTAGGGAGATACACACATGCATGCATACATATATACATACATATATGTATATTCTATGTAATGTGTATCCTATGGAAATTTCAAGCATCTGATTAATTCTCTGAAGAAGACAGCTTCAACTTAATAACTTAATGTTTTAAAATATGGCAAGGCACTGACTGTACCAACATGAGGTCCCAGGTTTGAATCCCCAGCACCCATGTATAAGCTAGGGGTAGCACTTTCACCCTCAGGGTCCGGGAAACAGAGACAAGAGGATCCCCAAGGCTCATTGGCCAGCCAGCTTACTTCATCTGTGAGCCCCAGGTTTGGTGAGAAACCCCTGCCTTCTAAACTAAAGTGGAGGAGCTGGATAGACAACTCAGAAGCTAAGAACATCCACTCCTCTTGCAGAGAGCCCAAGTTCAGCTCCCAGCACCCTTCTGATGGCTCACAACCACAGACTACTCCATCTTCCAGGGATTCGACTCCCTCTGCTGGCCTTGCTGGCTCCTGCACTCACATGGTGCACATATAGACACTCAGACGTAATAAACAAAGAATTTAAAAACTAAACTAAAAAATAAAGTGAAGAGTGATTGAGGGAGACACCCAGTGTTGACCTCTGACCTGTGATGCCTGAGCATACACATGTACACACACACACCCATGTAGACACTCCCATGCAGACATACATAGCACACACATGTACACACGTATACACACACATCCATGCAGATATACATACACACACCACCACACACACATATAGACCCACCCATGCAGACACACAGACAACACGCACGTCTATACATACCTACACACACACAGCACACACATATATACACACCCATACACACACATCACACATTACACACGAACACACATCCATGCAGATGTATACACACACATGCACACACACACACACACACACACACTTGCAGACACACACATGCACACACACAGCACACACATGTACACATACCTATGCAGATACATACACACACACAGACAGACACACACACACACTATCAAATTCTTTGCTGTGGTCTTGTAGCCTGTAGCTCGGATTGAGGCATGATGCTTAGGGACTATTCACCTGTCCAATATTCATAGCATGAAAGATTTCGGGTGACTTCAGCTGGGCTTTCTCACTTACCTGTTCTTAAGGTGATAACTGAGAAAATAGGTTCACCTATGATCTCAAGCCAAAGGCAAAATGACACAGCCCTAATGATCCAGCCTTAGAAATCATAGACTGACATTTGTATCATGTCTATTGGTCCAGATTCAAAGTAGTGGAGACTTGCCAACACACCGGAAACTGCCTTAGAGGCTGCAGGATGAAGCATGACATCTGCTCGAACCTCAGAATGTGACTCGCTGTTTTCCCTCAAACTATAATTTTCGTGTTGATTAAATAAGATAATATTCACAGAACCACAGTGAATAGGAGGCTAGCAGTAAGCTCCAAGGCCCTTCCCAGCTGTCTGTCTGTCCGTCTCCCCTGCCTGTTTCCTTCTTGTTCTGCAGACAGCATCCTGCAGCTCCCTCTTTGGTTGACCCGTGCATCCTTTCAGACCCCTGAGTTTCTGGGCCTCTAAAACAACAGGGAAAATGTCATGGAATGGATCTTCCTGTGAACTCCTTCCTCTGGTTCCTCACAGAGCCCCCAAATGGCCTTAGGGACTAGAAAAAAGTTCACAAGGTCAGGTGCTGGGGCACAGGATACAGAGATGTTTCCAGTTTATGTGGAAGACGCAGGAAGGGAGGGAGCTTGAGTGACCTACAGGAAACATGGGAGCTGTGGAAAGAGACTGTTAAGTCCCGGCTGAGATGAAAAGTCAGCTGTGTGACGTTGAGGAAGCCTCCCAACCTCTCTGGGCCTCAGTTTCCCCATTTATATATCCCAGACACCTTCAAAGACGCTTTCTCCTTAAGGCTTGATAGAATTAATAGATACCTTATGATGGTCTGATATGCTTGGCCCAGGGAGTGGCACAATTAGAAGGTGTGGCCTTGCTGAAGTGGGTGTGGCCTTGTTGGAGTGGATGTGGCCTTGTTGGGGGATGTGTGAGCTTGGAGTAGGTGTGGCCCTGTTGGGGGAGGTGCTACCTTGGAGTAGGTGTGGCCTTGTTAGAGGAAGTGTGACCTTGGAGTGGGTGTGGCTTTGTTGGAGTAGGTGTGGCCTTGTTAGAGTAGCTGTGGCCTTGTTGAAGGAGGTGTAGCCTTGTTGGAGTGAGTGTGGCTTTGTAAGAGTGAGTATGTCACTGTGGGCATGGGCTTTTAAGACCTTCATTTTAGCTGCCTGGCAGAAAGTATTCTGCTAGCAGCCTTCAGATGAAGATGTAGAACTCTCAGCTCCTCCTGCACTATGCCTGCCTGGATGCTGCCATGTTCCTGCCTTGATGATAACAATGGACTGAACCTCTGAACCTATAAGCCAGCCCCAATTAAATGTTGTCCTTTCTAAGAGCTGCCTTGGTCTTGGTGTCTGCTCATAGCAGTAAAACCCTAACTAAGATGCACCTTTTAGACAATTTGTAGAAATTCCCACACCCCATTCAAGTCTCTGCAAATGGCAAAGTAGTTGCTGGTTTGTTCTCAGCCCCATTTAGACATCATCCTTGGGACTTGTTCTACACCAGGCAGGCAGGCTCTATCTTTGCCTTAATCTCCACACACAACATTCATGTGCAATGGCCACATGTTGAACCATCTGCCCACCACTGACTCTCCTCATGCCAAAGCACTTTGGTGGGAGAGTACCCTTTCTTGTCACTTTCTCTCCAAGAGGATATGAATTCGACCCCATCACAGGCTCCAAGGGTAGACAGATGATACAGTCTTGACCAATCCCAGAGCAATCCATCATTTCCCTGACCACAGTGATCAGATCCAAGATGGTCATAGGATGCAGGAAGTCAGATAAGGATTTGTCCAGGATCTTTGTCGGGGAGGGAAGCTACTGAGTGTAGAACCTTGATCAGAGGAAAGAGATATGAAGAGATGCCCAGGTTTGAATGATATGATTAGAGACCCGGGATCTAACACAGAATACACTGTGCCTAGGGTATTCAATTTCATAAACAAACAAATACTCCTGGCTTTTTTTACCTTAGTTCAATTTCAGTTGGATTTCTATTATTTGTTGGAGAAAGAAACTTGGCTAAATTTAAACCTTACTGAAAAGGTGGGTGAGTTTCCAAGACATAAAGGCAAGGCATGAACACCGCTTGTAGTGTCCTTGTTTCTAAAGCTTCCTGTAGGTTTTGTTCCCTCAAGGTCTGCCCACAGCCCTGCTACCTTCTTCAGAGTTCTCAGTCCTACACAACTGCTTTTTCCTGTGTGGAGTGGCTTGGCCACTCCCTGCCCAGCCCCAACCTTCCAGTAAGCATTTATGATGGTATTTCCCTCAAACAAAAACCCTTTCCTTAGGGGAAATTATGTTCCAGCTACAGAGAAAATAAAAATTTCGCCCCTCTGCATATGAAATGAGGAGGCTGGCCAAGCCCTTCACTGCGATTCCATGCAATTTAAAAACCGTGGCGTGCCAAATATAGGAGTGCTATTAAAACCGTGGCATAAGAGAGTGCCTTTCAAAATGCACTTCATAACCCATTAGAGGGTCCTGGAAACAATTTGCTGGGTCATAACCAATATTTTTAAAAAATGAAAGGGAACAAACTGGAAAATAATAGGGTGTATCATATATAATGGAGGTGACTCTGGGCTTAGGAAACTTCAATTATAAACATACATGTACTAGACATATGTTCTCCTTCTCAGTTCAAATCCATTTTTTCTCTGGGTGTCGTGGTATGAAAACATTGAAAGCTGGTAGAAAAAAAAAAAACACAAGTGTGCAGTGAAGGGGAAGTTTTCAGAAAGTTAGAGGTGAATTTAATTTTGGTTTAAAGCATAAGAGAAAAAGATCAGTTATTTTGAAAGACATTAGACTCCCGAAGACCCAGGGAAAATACTCGCAATAAATAGGCCCCACATATACCCCACAAGCAATAGCACCAGTAGTAATAAGGGTTCATTTTCTGTTGCTAAAACAAAAGACCCATGGATGGGTACTTGATCAAGGAAAGAGGTGTGTTGAGCTTGCAGTGTTGGAAGCAGAAAGTCCAAACAGAATTGTGTCCTCTCAGGTGAGGGTCCTCTGTGGCTATACAGCATCGTGGTGGACGAAAACGGCTAGAAGATGGCAAGAGGGAGAGGCTATGTGGCCAGACAGGAAGCTAGGGTGGCAAGATACGATAGTGGCACTCACTCTTCTATAACAGCTTGCACTGGAAGAGACTAATTTGGGGTCCGAAGAACTGCCCAGACTTCTGAGTACAGCAATGCCAATGACCTAGCTGCCTCCCACTAGGTTCCTCCTCTTAAGGTCCCTCCACACCAACACCTCCACATGGAAGGCTCAGCCTCCAACTTGGGAACACTTGTGTTACAAACCAAACCATGTGTGAGGCAACTTTGTTGCTTTATTTGATGTTACGGCTTGTAAACTCTTTTGCATCTTGCATATTTCCATGATGAACAAGCATACATGCAAGAGGAAAGGTATTTTGATCGTTTCCTGCCCTTTTCAAATATGTTAATGACCTTCAACAGTTCCATGCACATATTTGCAATTTATCTTGATCCTCTCGATCTCCAGATGCCCCTACCCACTCCTCCTCGACACCCTCCAATACTTCCAACACTCATGTTTTCTCCCTTTTATATTTATAGCCCTTCAATTATTGTTTATTGCTCACATATTGGCTGCTCTTGTTGGCTTGATCTTGTACTAGTCACAGCTGCAGTAAGTTCATGAGTAGAATGGCTGTGTTGTGTCATGTCTAGAAACATCATTTCACCGTCGGATGATACACTCTTTCCACCTGCTCTGAGCCTTGCAGGGAGAGTTAATATAGATGGTACAGCATTTAAGGCTGAAGGGTTTATATAAATGTCTAGGACTGGAGGGTTTATATAGATGTCCCATCTGTGGTGATTTCAGTATGCCTAGCCCAGGGAGTAGCAGTATTTGGAGGTGTGGCCTTGTTGGAGTAGGTGTGCCATTGTGGGTGTGGGCTATAAGACCCTCATCCTAACTGCCTAGAACCCAGTCTTCTTGCTGCCTTCAGAGGAAGATGTAGAACTCTCAGCTTCACCTACACCACGCCTGCCTGGATGCTGCCATGCTCCCACCTTGATGATAATCAACTGAACCTCTGAACATGTAAGCCAGCCCCAATTAAATGTTGTCCTTTATAAGAGTTGCCTTGGTCTTGGTGTCTGTTCACAGCAGTAAAATCCTAAGACACCATCTAAGGCTGAAGGGTTTATATAGATGTTCCATCTAAGGCATAGTGCTCAGTAGTCATGTTTTCTCAGTTCCTGGGCTTGTTATGAATCTCTTCATTAACTGATACCCATTGTGGATAGTCGTTTCTCTGGCCAAGGTTAGGAGTTACAGTAATCCACAGGTATAAACATAAATATTTAGGAAAGAGTTTTACATGACCATGTAGCAAACACCAGCAGTAGGTTTCCTAATGGGACCCAGGCTTCTGAACAGGTTTACAGTACTAGGCTTGAACCCTTCCTGTGGAACACACCTCAAGTCCAATTAAAAAGCATTTGGTTACATACGCCGCAACAGACATGCCACTAATTCGACGGTGAGCACACCTTGCCTGGCAAGTTCATAGCATGCGTGGTCCAGCGCTGGGTGCGTCCATCGAGGACCCTCCTCCTCCAGCAGCTTCGGTAGCCCCTTTCAACATGACGAAACCTAGCCAGCAGGAAGGAATTCTTCAGATCCATTCCAGATTGATTTCTCTACATCCTGAAACTAAGAAAGCGTGTGGTGACTTCAGCAACAGGGTCTTACTCTCTAGTCCCAGTGACCAACCAAGAGCATTGGGAGTAGCCTGTGTCTCTTTGTGGGTGGGTCCCTCACCAATAACTCAGAGGGAGGTATCCCATGCCTGTCATTAAGGGGAAATACTTTACTCTTCCGTGGATCTGTCTGTTAGGAGAAACACACTTACAAACAAGACTTGAAATAATAAAATGGACTCATGGGGAAGAATGGCTGGATGAGGACAGGATCATCTGTCAGGACACGCAAATCTTTCCCATTCTTTCATCTCGCCATGCTCATTTCCTTCCTACAGCCGCTGCCTGGGTGTCAGGGTGCCGCTGTTTATATTCCAGACGTCACACCCTTCAACATTCCGCTCTAAAGAGCATAATTTATTGAGTAAGAAATGTCACTGGAGCCGACGAAAACAGAGACAGTTCCTACCAAGGTGCCAGGAGTTGGATGATGGACAGTCGTCAAGTGTCCCAGAGACTGTCCTTGGGTCTGAAGCAACGATGACATCGGGCAAAACCAATAGATAGGGGAACAGGGAGAAGATAAAAGTTTTTAAAAGATACAGTTGGGGGGTGGGCAGGGAATCAGATTTTTCCACCAAGTGCATCTGAAAAAAAAAAAAAAGACAACCCAGGAATGCATAGACACATTGTGGGTTTGAAACTCTAAGCTCTGAGAAAGGAACTGTAAAAATAAAGTAGGGGGGGGGGGACAGAGCTGAAAGAGAGATAGAGAGGACAACAGGGGACTTAAATTCCTATCTGTAGCTTGTTGATCCTTCCCCCATCCCCCCAGAATGATGGCAAGAAGAGCTACTAGCAACACAGAGACAGTCTAGCCTCATCTTGGTGCTGATGGATCCACAGCCTCCCTGAGGGTGTTCAGCCCTCCCGGGCATCTTGTTTTGTTTTGTACCTGGAAGCCATTTGTTTTCCTTTTCTTTTCAGAAGGTAACTTTTCTCCCCCCTTGGCTGTGTGCTACATGGAGGACAGAATTGAAATTTAGATACATTGCTGTGTGTTTTAAAAAGCACGCAGGCAGCTAGGTGAGGAAAGTTTCTGCATTCTAGATGTCTTCCTCTTGTCCTCAGAGTCACCTGTCACCTCTGGGGCGCTAACAGAGCTCTTTCCTTGTACTGCCTTCCTTTGGAGAGATGCGAACAAACGTCTATTCATCCCAGATGGGGCAGGGATGGTAGACTGGCGTTTCCAATACCAGCCGGCTTCGCCTTGTGTAGCAATTCCCTTTGAATTGGAACATTCCCTCCCTGAAGGCACAGGAATGAGACTCAGGAGGTAAACAAACTTCATGTCTGAGAAGGCTGAAGTGTACAACACTCCCAAGGGTCCTTCCCCAGGGTTCTTGAAGCTGTAAACAGCTACTGGGGGAAGCTCAACCAGCCAACCAAGATGCAAGAGGGAAGAGCGTCCTACAGAGAGACAGAGCGCTCCAGGGTTGCAGCTTTTGTGAATCAGCGGGTGAGCTGAGCTTTTGTGCCTGGCTTTCAGGTGATGCCACTGCTTCTGTTCCTGAAGTCACCCCTCGCCCATAATCCTGCTAGTAACTCAACTCAGTTCAGCAGGTTGGACTTTGGAGTAGTCATACCTTTGGTCTGCCTTGGAGTCTCTGTCTAGGTTGAATAGGCATGTGTGTGGCATGTCTCCCCAGGAAAAGTCTCACATAACAAGCACTGAAGAATCCCACCTCAGTATGAGAGAAAGAGAGAGAATCCCCTTCTGGTGAAGGGGTGTGTGTGTGTGTGTGTGTGTGTCTGTGTCTGTGTGTCTGTGTGTGTATGTATGTGTGTGAGCATGTGTGTACATATGTGTGTGTATATATGTGTGTGTGTGTATGTGTATACATTTGTATATGAGTGGTGTGTGTGTGTGTGTGTGTGTGTGTGTGCATTGCAGATGTATAGGTGTGCTCATCCAAGAACGTGAGTGTGAAATCCATAAGTCTCAATCAAGTGTCTTCCTCTATTGAGCGCCATTTTTTTTTGACACAGGGTCTTTCATTGAAGCTGGAGTTCACTGTTTCAACTAGGCTGGCCGGCCCCGTGAGCTCCCGGAATCTTCCTGTCTCTATCCTCCCAGTACTAGGATTACAGTTACACGTTGCCATACCTGGCTTTTTATGTGGGTGTGTAAGGCAATCATTTGACCCACAGAGGCATCTACCGGGTTCCTATGTCATTTTATTCAGGGGGGGGGGCGTAGTGGTAAAGATTGTGCCTATGTGCTTTGCACAACTATTTTCACAGCTGCTGCCACTCTGCTTTAAGATTCGTGAGAGTGGCCCGTGTGGGCAGGACTGTGGGTTTCCATGTCCTGCAGAGTTAAAGCTGGGCTTAGAAGCTTGGAGGCTGATGTCTCCTTGAAGCCATTGATACGAAATGGGAAGTTAGGAAGAAAGTCCATTGGGGGTCTCCATCTTTTCTGCTCCTCCTTCCGGGTCAAGAAGGTTGGCTGCTTTCATCATCTGGCCTCAATCTTGCTGCGTAGCTTTCTCCTACAGATTCTCATTCAGCTAATTCTTCCCTCTCTTCAAGTCTAGAGTTACAATCCTCCGAAAGGACTTCTGGATCATGCCTCAGCCACATAAACAACACGATCTCATTCATACTTTAGCAGCTGAGTAGGGTCCCATGGCAAGAATGTCACACAACTGACTGACCTAATTCCATAGTGTTATATACATGGCTTGAAACATAGTGAAACAGACCCACTCACAATCTACTCTAGACCCAGCATCTGTCTACATAGTGTCTCTTACATCCTTCTATCCTTACAGCCAGACTATGAGGCAGTCGTCTATGGAGGCTATTACATCCATTTCTAAGAAGAGACCACAGAGAGATGTTGAGGTGCAGAGAGGTGAGGATCAGGCCCAAAGTTGCATAGGAAGTACATGTGGCTATAGTAATTCGAATCCAGCTCTGCATCGCTCCAAATCTCAAGGGATATTGGGTCTCCGTGTGAATCTAAAGATCAGCCCTCAGTCATACAGGCTGAAATGTTTTATGTTGTAACTTTAATGTATCCGAAGATCAAAAGGTTGTCTATTGTGCTATACTCAAGTGTAACTTTTGCAGAGAAAAATATACAAATAATGTATAGTGTTTAACATTTGAACAGTTGACATGCCCTGGGCATTGCTGGTCAGATGGAGAGGTAGATTATCATCAGCGGGGTAAGCTCACTGTCCCCTGCTCTTGCCCAAGCACACTCTATCCCCATCTTTTCCTGGACCTTCTACAATGTTGTATTATTGAACCTGCCTCTTGTGTACGTTAATAGCTGCACTGTGTATTTACAGACTTTCTGGCTATGATGGATAAACGTGGAATGAATTCTCCCCTGAAAATACTTTCTTTTAAAAAGACGAACAATATTATGAAACTAGAGTTTTAGAAACATGAGTTTATAAAAGACCATGACCTCCAAAGGCCTGGAGATGAACTCGCAAAGACTCGAAAAGAAACCCCACCCAGTTCATGTGGAATGCAGGGGAGAAACAGCTGCATTGACCCCTGAGATGAGATGAGATGAGATGAGATGGACCCACAGAGACCAAGGCATCCAGAATTCCCACAGAGAGAGAGAGAGAGAGAGAGAGAGAGAGAGAGAGAGAGAGAACTCACAAAAATAGAGCCTCATTGAAAAAAAACCTCATATATCCCTCAAAGGTTCCCCTAATGTCCTGCCAAAACCTTGCAGGCATGTGAGTCAATTCAGAATGAACCACCAGAAATAAGGAGAAGAAACAGCATCCAAACCTCAGCTCACAGAGAGACAATAAGGCACCAAACACGACTAATTAGGCTGAGAAGGCTCATTGGTTGAGCAATGAGTAGAGTTCTCAGAAAGGTTTGTTTTCAAGTTGGATCCAATAGGTTGGAAAGTAAGTCTGAGAAAGCTTAGACCTAACTACATCCCAGAACAGGGCTCAGGAGTATTCACAGGAACACAAAGTCACCCAGCATCTAGGAGGATAAAGGTGACAATACCTGATAGCCTGTGAAGAGTTATCATACGTGCAAAAGAATGCAGGGAAAGGTGATCCAAAATAATACAAAAACCAACATGCGAAACTGACTCATAAATTATAATTATTCACAAATAAGGACATAAAGCAGTTGTTAGGGAAGATTAAGCACGTTATTCAGTGTTACAGGGGATGGGGAAGGCTCAAATTGAACCAGAGGGGTGAAAACTACCCTGGATGAAAATACAGGCCAAGAAAGAGGGAAGACTTCAGTGACAGGAAAACTGCACAGCTTCTTGGACACATTTGTCACCTCAGCTTTTTATTTATTTATTTATTTTGAATATATGTGAGTACACTATAGCTGTCTTCAGACACACCAGAAGAGGGCATCAGATCCCATTGCAGATGGTCGTGAGCCACCATGTGGTTGCTGGGAATTGAACTCAGGACCTCTAGGAGAGCAGTGAGTACTTCTTTACCTCTGAGCCATCTCTCCAGCCCTGTCACCTCTGCTGTTAAGTCTCCCTTAGATTCATTTTATTGTTTATTTATTTATGTGTCTATGTCTGTGTACATATGTGTGAACCTGTGTGTGGGTACCCTCATAGACCAGAAGATGGCATCAGAAAAACTTGAAGCTGGAGTTTTATAGGCAACTGTGTGGGTACTGGGAACTGAACTCAGGTTCACAACAAAAGCAGCAAGCGCTCCTGACTGCTGAGCTAACTCTCCAGCTCCTAGAGTCTTCCCTGGATAACTCCAATGCCCCTCGTCTATTTGTGTTTGGTTTTGCTGTTTCTGTTTATCTCTTGGTTTTCAGTTCATCTGGACCTATCTCCTGGCATGCTGGTAATGTTTTAATTTAATACATAAGAAAATATTTATTCTCAAAAGACCATCTGCAAGTCAGGGATGACATTATTTTAACCCTGTGTTGGTATACTTTTCTGTTTGTCATAACACATAGAGCATACTTTATAAGTGGATTCTAACTGAGAAGAAGAAAAATAGAAATAAAGGGGGAGAAGGAAGGGAAAGTGAGTTTGAGTTTCCCAAAAAACCAAAAGACTTGGGAGCTATAATAATGGTTAAAACTTATTTTGTACCTATTTTCTATTCTATTTTATACCCAGCTGTTCTGGTTGGCTCTAGTTTCAACTTGCCACAACCTAGAGTCACCTGAGAAGAAAGTGTCAGAAGAGGGATTGTCAGATCCGATTAGCCTGTCTTCAAGGCACAGTCTGGATTGTTAACTGATGCAGGAGGATTAAGCCCACTGTGGGCAGCACCAGCCCTAGGCAGTGGTACTGGACTATATAAGAAAGCTAGCTAGGTGTGAGCTTGTAGGCAAGCCAGCAAGTACCATATCTTCACAGTTTCTGCTTTCCTGTTTCTGTTGGAGTTCCTGCCCTCACTTCCCTCCATAATGAACTGTGACCTGGATGTGTCAGTCAGACTAGCCTCTTTCCTCCTCTAAGCTGCTTTTTGCCAAGCTGTTTTATCACAGCAACAGAACAAAAAACTAGAACATCAGCATATATGTGTGTATATTTTAATCTAAAAGATAGATAGGTAGATGATAGATTTATAGATTATAGATTATAGACAGATGGATAGATAGATGATAGACTGATAGATGATACATAGATGATAGATGAATAGATAGATGATGATGATGATGAAGATAGATAGATAGATTATAGACCGATAGATTATAGATTATAGACAGATAGATGGATAGATACATAGATAAATGATAGACTGATAGATGATACATAGATGATAGATAGATAGATAGATAGATAGATAGATAGATAGATAGATAGAGACAGAAATAAGTATATAGACATACAATTGTGTCATTTAGCATCACAGTGACTATCACCCTGACAGGCACCAGGTTGGTACAAGTCTCATGGTTGAACAGCACACAATGCTGACAGCCTGAATGGGAGGGAGTGATCACAGGGGAGGCCAGGAAGCCAAAGAGCTACTCAGGGATCGGGGCTCACACACAACCAAGGGGAGTTCATATGCTGGAAATTTAGGAACTTTAGGAGGTGGGGCCCAGGAGGAGGTCCTTGAGTCATTGGTGCTGCTCTCTGGATAGTAATGGGTTCCTCTTATTTATTTAACTGAAAAACCAGTAATGACTCACATTGAATTTTAAGTCACTGATTCCAGAAAGCTTCAATCTTCTCCATGAATCCTAACCTCCAGTGAAGCCCTACTATGCACAGCCTTTGGGAGACAGCATGCTGAGTGCATTTTGAGAGAGAGAGAGAGAGAGAGAATCGAAAGCACTGCCAAGATGGATGGTGTGTTGTTTCTAGGATGTTCTGCAATAACTAACTATAAGCTGTGGCTGTCTCTGGAACTAGAAGTCCCACACCAAGGCTTTGGAAAGACCAAGCCCCAAGTCCTCCCTGTGGGGTAGAAGGAAGCATCTTTCCTTCCTCCATTTCAGCCGTGAGTGTGCACTGATGAATTAGATGTGATAGGAAGCAGGAAGAAAACAAATTGTTGTTTAGTTTTCTTCTCTTCTGTACCAAGATCCAAGTTGCCAGCCCCTTAAACTGCAGTTTGGCGAAAAGGACAGGAATGAGGTAGCACCAGCGAGCACCCCCAAGGGGCGAGGGAGCTGGCTATAATCCTCCTTTAAGCTAATGAAGTCCCTGGATTCATGGAAGTTGCCCAAATAGACATTAGCTACTGGTATTTATCCTGGAGGCCCTACATCAACAGATTGCCAGCTACCAGGTGTCAAGGGAGCCCCAAGTTTGATTCTTGCCTTGGGCCCCATCATTTGTAACTCCAGTGCTGACATTTCAGTAAAAAACACCCAGAGGGAGCTCGCAGTGGCACTAGATACAACACAGTAAGGCATATTGAAGGTTCTACCTACCCAAATGATGACGTTTTTCAATCGGTTTCTAATGCCAAACATATGTATTAGTCACGGACATCCAAGTGTTTACCAGATCTTGAGATTTCAATTCAGCTAACCCAGCTGGTGTCTGACACATTCTGAAATTTTTATTCTGCTTGATACATCTATTTTTAATCCCTCTGGAAGCCTTTCCCTTTTGGCAAACGGGGAGGAGAAGATGTCTGTCTCTCTATGCCCTTCAGTTCATATTTTGCATAAATCAAAAGGGAGTTAAGAATTAAACAATCACTTCGTATCACAGTTGTCAAATATTTCACTGTGAGGAGATGTGCTCACCTATCTGGAAATGTGTTGGCCTCCTGGCCTTCAAGGGATGTATGGAGGGAACCTCCTTCCTTCAAGTATCAATGAGAAACCACAATACAAAGGAGATTAAGGGGACAGTTGATCAAAGGTGGTAGATATCTTATACAATAACAGTGAATGAGAGGAGACACATCAAGTGCCCAGACAGCAAGCTGTGGTTTGATTTCCTGCCTTGACACAAGTCTGGCCTCCATGACTGTACCATTGACACTGACCCAGGCTGGATCCCTCAGGAGCTGAGAGAGGTGTTTGGAAATATTTAGTTTATTTGAGAGGCCATCCAGGAAGTGCGAGCAGGGGAGAAGGCAGGAGAATGAGAAACGTAAATCAGCCAGTCTGGGGGTGCTTCCATTGGTGAACGGGGGCTATAGTAACTGAGAGGAAGAGAGGGGGGTCTACTAGCTCCCTTTGGTCCTTGCCTTGAAACCCTTCTTAATGGCTGCTCAATTCTTGCTCTCAGAGTTTGTACAGTATCAAGGCAGAATGTGTTCCTATGTCCCAGTTCCCAGAGTGTACACTAAGGTGTAAGGGAACCATCCCAAGAGCACATACGAGACCAGGGCTATTTTTAATATGACGAATAAAAAAACACCAAGACTTCTGTCTTAGTCAGGGTTTACTGCTGTGAACAGACACCATGACCAAGGCAACTCTAATAAGGACAATATTTATTTGGGGCTGGCTTTCAGGTTCAGAGGTTCAGTTCATTATCAAGGCAGGAACACAGTGCAGGAGGAGCTGAGAGTTCTACATCTTCATCTGAAGGCTGCTAGCAGAATATTGGTTCCCAGGCAGCTAGGACAAAGGTTGGGGTTTTAATGCACTCCCACATACACACAATAGCTACCATTATTAAAAAAATACTAATTTATGTGGACTTACCTCTTTAATAAATGGGACTCTCAAGAAAGATCATGTGCAGAGGCAGGACGTTAGAGAAATGGGGACATATTCTTTTGTAAAAACCCACTCATTGAACCAACCAGCATCCCAGAACTACATTAAATCCTTCCTAGGGAAGCAATCACAAAGATCCCACTTGCTACCCAGTAGTCCTGCTCCTTAAAGTCCCACCTCCTCTACATCACCACACTGAGGACCAAGCTCCCCAAACAGGAAAGGTCGGGAGACAGACTTAAAATATATCAAGACAGAGGGCTGGAGAGATGGCTCAGCGGTTAAGAGAACTGACTGCTCTTCCAGAGGTCCTGAGTTCAATTCCTAGTAACCACATGGTGGCTCACAACCATCTGTAATGGGATCTGATGCTCTCTCTGGTGTGTCTGAAGACAGTGACAGTGTACTCATATACAATAAATAAATTTAAAAAATATATATCAAGACAATTGCACACATAGAACCCATTCTGGAATGTTCTTATTGAAAAATCTCAATTGAAATGAAATTTTATATTCTCGGTCTGTATGTCTGCCTGCCTGCCTGTCTGTCTGTTTTTCTCTTCTCTCTGTCTCTGTGTGCATGTGTCTGTTTCTTGGTCTATCTTATCTGTTTGTATCTCTCTGTGTCTGTCTTTCTGTCTCTCCTCTCCATCTCTCTGTGCCTCTTTGTCTCTCTCTTCTGTCTCTCCCTTCTCCTCTGTCTCTGTCTTTGTCTCTCCCTCACCCTCTCTTTCCCTCCTCTGTGTGTGCTCCCCAGCTAAGTAAATTCAGAGGCACTCAAAAGATCAGAGAGCTTTTCCCCCTTAAGTAGTTGATCCCCGAATTAACAGATTGTGCTTTGGTTCATATGGTTATAAAAGTAGGAAACATTTGCCAAGTGTTTATTACATGCCAGCCAGTGGACTAGATGTTTTCTGGACATTATATCATTCCATGGGTGTACAATTTCCACCACTCTGTAAGGAGAAAATTAAGGCTCTAGGAGAAATTATTTAGGTAGCATTGCACAGCTGGTAATTGTGGGGTGGAATTTAAATACTGGTTTAATTCATGAACCACATGCCCGTGAAGAAGCCAAATAGCGTTTGCTTGAACGCTTCGAACACTGGGGAGCTTGCCTGACGCTTTAAGCCATATAACCTTTGACCAGAGAAGGGAGCTGTTGCCAGCCATCTGGGACCAGAGCTCTGTGCACCTGTCCCGTCCCTTATTCTCGGTGACAGGAATGAAATGGCTGAACTGTGGGTGCATGTGACTTTTCACAGGTGTGGGAAAGCTGAAGCTGGGGGAAGGGGAAGAATGTCTTATGACCAGTCAACCTCATGACCGGGATTTGAACACAGGTCTTCTTGTTCCAAAACCCTTCTGATTTACCAGCTCTCACGTGACTCAGACAGGTGAGTAAGGTTAGAGAAACAGTGCTGGCCTCTCTGAGCATGTCTTTTGTGCCGGGCCCTGCATGTCAGGTGGGCTGGCTCCCTTTGGTGTCAGCCTCAATCAAGACAATTATTACTACTGAGGCTGCTCAGTGACCAATTGGCTTGGAGGGCAGAGCCTGAGCCATTTCATGTGACTAGCCAAGGCACTCAGGTCACTGAATTAACTAAGTGCCTCCCACCTACCTGCCCCCAACCTCACCCCCACCCTCCCACCTCACCCCCACTCCACCTCACCCCCACATCCCCACCCAACCCCCACCCCGGGCCAATGAATGAACAAAGAAAGCATGGTCCCAAGGCTGGAGTGATGGCTCCACGGTGAAGAGTGACTACTGCTCTTTTAGTGGGCCCAGGTTTGGTTCCTAGGGCCCACATAAGGCAGCTGACAACTTCCTGTAACTCCAGTTCCGGGGGAATATGATGCCCTCTTCTGACCTCCATGAGTACTGCATTCAAGTGTATACACACACACACACACACACACCAGCACACACACACACCAGCACACACACAAGTAATCTTCAAAGCAAACGTTGTCTGCATTCACAATAGAGGTTTTATTCCTCCATGAAATTACTCAGCTTCAAGGAGAATGGGTAGAAATGGAAATTATGTTAGGCAAAATAAGGCGCCCTCAAAAAAAAAAAAAAGACAAGAATTTCGTGTTTTCTTTTATATTTTGGAGTCTAGGGGGGAGAAAGTGCAAGAGTGTGGGAGGGAGGGGAATGAGGAGGGGACAGAGTGAATTGTTTGAATTCCATTACATACCACATGGAACTACCCTAGTGGAACCCAGGACACTAGCCCAACTGCCAGTAAACAACGATGTTATGCTTGTGTGTAGATTTTCTTAATCTGAGCACAAACCATCCTCCTGTTCCTCCAGATGATGCAGAGCTAGCTGGCTCCGTCCAACCCCAGACCCACAATGCCCTATAACCTGTTCTCCTGCTCTCCCAGCCTGAGCAGTTCCTACCCTGCCCAGCTTTCTCAGGCCCCGCCCAGTCATCTAAACAGGGCTTTGTTTATCTGCAGCCTTCAGAAAACCACTCCCGGTGGTTGATGAATGCTACCCATGGAGGAAAGCAGGCAGACCCAGACTTCCTGTGGAGAGGAAGGTCAGAGTCAGTCTGCAGACAATGGAAACAAAATAACAGTCGGAGGGAGGCGGTTTCAGTGCTGTAGAGAGCCATCCTGCGGTGGGAGGGGGTCACTAAGAAAGATGGAGCCTGGGTGGGACCATAACCCTCACTGCTCAAGGTTTGGGGAGGAAACACAAATGGATTGAGACGGAATAAAATAACCCAAGGGGAAGGCAAATGAATCAAAATATATGGGTTAAATTGCTGCAGGCTGGCACAGAGCAAGTGATCAATAAATATTAGTCAGCGTTAACATCTGCTCCTCTGTGAGCCCAGAGCTCCGAGAACGCCCGATTCTTGCCAGAGTCAGTACCTGCCGGCAGGCACCTCTCCACCTGGGCTACCGACGTGTGTTATTTCTTTAATTCTTAGCAACCATTGGTAATCCTGCAGCCCCCGTTTTAAAGACCTGGTAGCCTCAAACTCACAAAGTTAGGTTTCTTACCTCAGTGGGTAAAACCTTGGGGTTTACAATCAGTCTGTCTGGGGCTGGGATGTCAGGCAGTTCAGAGATGTGCTGTGAAATACACAAACAGCACACTGTATATTGTAGGCTCTCGATAAATGTCATACCGACGCACGTATACTAATACTCGTAAATACATATAAATGGGCGTGTGCATGAAGCTGTATCTGTAATGTGGGCTTTGAAGGTTCTATAGTTTGTTTGTTTTTTTTTTTTTTTTTAGATGGGAAGAATAGGCACCTGGAGCTGATAATTGTAGAGCTGAAGGCACACATTTGCGAGGGGTTTAATATAAAGGCCGAGAAAAGCCTCGTGGCGATCAGCAACAGGTGAAACCGACTTTGAAAGGAAGAAACCTTATAGGCAAGTAGAGAGAAGACTGGAGTCCTCTGGACAGAGCAGAGAAATTTAAATACCTCCTCAACCCCGACCCCGAAAGAGTTTGGACAGTGTGGCTCCCTGGCCAGCCACCAGCTCAGAGCCCCTTTCCAGCAACCCAGAAAAATTCGGGTCCAGGTCTCCACCAATCCTGGCCGAGGAGGAAGCGTCTGCGCGCCTTGGCGTCCGGTTGCCAGGTAACCGAGCGTGCCCTACTTGGCAGTTTTAAGCCCCAAGGCCGAGCCCCATGGTGGGGCCCGCCTTACTCCCTGGTCTCGCTGGCCGAGGGTGGGGCTTTTGTCTATAGAGTTTTATTTTTACTTTTTTCAGTTTACATTTTATTTTGCGTATAGGAGAAAAATATCTCCTCCTTTAAAAGAGGGAAAACGTATAAAACTGACTTTGTGCAAGTTAAACAGTCTCAGGTTTGCCTGCTCGGGCCTAGCAAAGGCTTCCTTACCCAGATGCTCGGCTTTGCAACAAGAAACCCCTTCGCAGTCTCTGGACTTGGGACTTGGGGGCCTGGGAGAACTTTCTGGACCGGTTCACACCAGTGAGTGTTGCGAAGTCAAGAATCTAGAAAAAGCAACAAGTTTTTCAGTGGAGGCACGGGCTTAAAGGCTGAAGGTTTTTTGTTTTTTTGTTTGTTTGTTTTTTTGTTTTTTGTTTTTCAAGATGACCAAAGTGCCAGCCACCAAAAAGTTACAAAAAATCCCCAGCAAGAAGGCCCTTTGGCTCTTTTCCAGCTCAGATCAACTGACTCAGGTAAGTCGCCATCTCTCTGTTAACAAGAGCAATGGATTAGGTTTAGGCCCGCCCAACGGGCGGGGGGGGGGGGGGGGCGAGGCTGGACGAGGGCCTAGGTATAATGAACTTGTCCAGACATCCCTGTTGCTCTCGATGGCTGGCTTCTCACGGTGAATGAAAACACGGATCAGAGCTGCGAGCTATCCATTAGGCAGTAATTCCAAACTGATGGAGTAAATTGATGAGAGACACTGTAGAAAGTAGGGGAGAAATGAAGATGAATTGTAGACTGGTATCACAGAACTTAGTTCCAGAGATCCACTGGGGTGGAGAGGCAAGCCTTTCCTATCACTCTGTGGAGAGTTTGGTTGCAAGGGTGTCACGTTCTAAGGGGTGGGGACGGGGTCCAGGTTTGGGCTGGCTGTCGCTGTCAGGCAAGTTTCTCCACACCCCGAGCCTTTCTTTCTCCGTGATAAGACCGGGATGGGCCCAAATAGTAGAAAGAGTAAGAGACTCAAGTATAGAGGTGGTCCGTCTACGTGTATGTGATTGCGTCCTTGGTACGACTCGGGTCCGGGGTTTCTAGATGCAAATGTTATAACTGGGTAGATGATGTTTTAAGTACATTTAACTTTGATGTCTTCAAAGTCTTATTTCCAGCACAGTTAGCCAAGGGAGGGAGGGTGGGGATGGCAGCTGCTCCACCCACAGCTTGTGGAGGGAGGATTAAAAACCCTCCAGTTTATACGTGGCCCAGAATGTCCCCAGGCTCTTTTGCGTTTACAATTTTGTTTTGTTTATATTGTGTTTATGAGTCTTGCCTGCATGCTTAGTTGTGCTCTGTACATGCCTCATACGTGTGGAGGGTGTTAGATTCCCTGGGACTGGAGCTACAGATAATAGTGAGCTGCTTGCTGTGTGTGTACAAAAAATGGAGCCCTAGTGAGCTGCTGTGTGTATATACCATCTAGTCCCCTGCAAGAATAGCAAGCGCTCTTAACCTCTGAGCCATCTCTTGGACCCCAAGACTGCTCCTCTTAAAATAGTAATACATCTTCGTTCACCCCTCCTTGCTCTGCAAACAAGGGATGATTCCCTCTACGGAATTGAGCCTTGGACTTCTCCTGTCATCTCTAAATTCTTCACTTGAGTGGGTCTGACCCAGAGCATCTCCTCTGGAACCAAACTTCCTGGCAGAGCTGGATGGGAGGGAGAACGAGGCATGAGTTGGTTGTCACCAGAGCAGGTGCAGAGGGCATGCCCAGCATCCCACAGCATGTCTTCTGACTTTAGGAAGTAGATCTTGGTCTGGAGAGATGATGGCTCAGCGGTTAAGGGCACTGACTGCTCATCTGAAGGTCCTGAGTTCAAATCCCAGCAACCTTGTGGTGGCTCACAACCATCCGTAATGAGATCTGATGCCCTCTTCTGGTGTGTCTGAAGACAGCTACAGTGTACTCAAATAAATCAAAAAAAAAAAAAAAAAAAAAAAGGTGGGTCTTACGGAAATGGCCACACAGTCTGAAGTATCCCACAAAGGTAAATAGCTAACTCTGAAGAGTGCCTACCTGTGTTTAGGGGCCTTATCAGACACCCCTGCCCATTCTAGAAGGATAGTGACCTTGGCTCCTGGTACCTGGAGTTCCTGCCTTGCCATCATGAAACCTGAAGATAGAAAAGAATGCCCAAAACTTGGCCAGATCCTAAAACTTCCAAAAACTATTCTGGGGGAAAGCCTTCTGCTAACTTAGTAATACAAACATGAGTTTGTATTACAAACCCATATGGGTTTCAGCCCCACCCGAAGAGCGACCTCAGGTAAGTCAGTTCTTCTCCATCCCCTATTCTGCAAAAAAAAAATTTTTTTTGAAATACAGGCACCACTTTTAAATTTGCATTTATTCTTATTAGGGTACATGGGCTGGGGTGAGGTCTGAGTACGTGAGCATTCGCATGATCCCACAGAAAGGAAATCCTCTCCTACCATCTGGCTGTGGGCTCTGGGAGCAGAACTCAGGCCACCAGGCTCAAGCAGCAAAACCCTTTACCCTGCTGAGCCATCTTGCCAATCCCCATTTCTTGAGGAGAAAAAAAAAAAAAAAGAACCTAGCAAGCTTCTGTTTCATGGTGTAGCTTCTCTTTCAAGATGGGTTTGGATATTTATTTATTTATTTATTTATTTATTTATTTATTTATTTATTTAGCTAGCGTCACTATAAAGCAAACTCCACCAGCGACTGAGGTGACAGGACAAGTCCCTGCTCTCAGAGACGAATATGGAACACAGTGTGCCTCTCACCACTGGTGAAGTTTGGCTAAAGGGCTCCCACCCCGAGACCACTGCTTCTAGAAAGTGATGGCTCTGTTGGGTGAGGTGGTAACGTTCAAATGGAACATGATGCACCCCACCACTGAATGTCAGGGCCAGGATTGGTTGGTGTTTCAATCTCGTTAATGACTGGAGGATTGCGTAAGGTCTTATCCCTGGGTACTCTGGAGTCTGCCCGCAGAGCCAGGCAGGACTCCTGATACTGCACAGCCTGGATGAGGAGTCTGCCCCAGCTTACTCTGCACCCAGAGTGCCTGCAGTCCAAGGGGGAGGAGCAAGGCGGTTCCAAACCCATCTCTCCCGCCAGAGGGACCCCCCCCCCCCCCCGCCCTCCAGCCAGCAGGATGACAGGCCCCACTGTGGTTCTCCTCTCTCAGCAGACCGGAAGAATGGTGGCATAGTAGAGGGCAAGTGAGAGGCAGGTGATCCCCTCTAATCAGGAACGCCACACCCCATGCACAGCAGCGCTGATTACCCTGAAAAAGCGGTAAATTATCTAATGACCGCTTGTGATTTAGTACTGGGGGCAGGAGGGCAAGGAAGTAGACAGCCTCTGTGTGCCAGGCAAGGCATGGGCCAGGGAAATAGCAAGGAGCCTCTTCTCTCTCCAAGGGGACCTATAGGGACTGCACAAAGCAATTGCAATTTATTGGCTTGGTTTATGCTTTTCTTCCTTCCTTCCTTCCTTCTTTCCCTCCCTTCATCCCTCCCTCTATTTGTCTCTGTCTATCTGTTTCTTTCTCTCTCTCTTTCTCTCTCCATCCATCTCTCCCTCCTTCACTCCATTTGTCTCTGTCTGTGTTTCTCACTGTGTTTCTCACTGTCTCTGTCTGTCTGTCTCTGTCTGTCTCTGTCTCTGTCTCTGTCTCTCTCTCTCTCTCTCTGTCTCTCTCTCTCTCTCCATGGCCTAATACTCCTGCCTGGAACTATCCGCCATAGTGACCCTTCACTGTTGTGTCCAATTGCCAACCCTGTGACAGTAACCCCTCTCTGTGATCAATCGGGAGGCAGGAAGCAACTGGCCCACTCCTCCTGATGAGGGATAGGCAATGCTCTTCAGTCGACCAGAATAAGGTTGCTTTCTGTCCCTCTGCAAAGCATCAGCTGTGCAGTGTGAGGAGGGGGCTGTGGGAGGAGGGAGAGAGAGCAGAAAGTCTTCTCCCTGCAGTGTAAGTGGTCCTGGTCCTTGTGGGGTGGGGAGCTCTGCCTTTGAAGTCCATCCGCCTTCAGACCTGTCCAGGGTGAGAATCTGTGAGCCCCGTTGAATGGAATTGGAGTCCTGTGGTAGACATTTAAAAGAGTTAAATAGATGCCTGAGAGGTGCTGAGACGGTCTCAGGTCTATAGGCTTGGGTTCTCTCCCTTTTCTGGCTGGCCATGAGTGCCCCCTCCAATCTGAAGCTATAGCCATCATCAGCTCAAGGTCTAGAAGAGGCTAAGAACTCACAGTAGAGTGCACCCCCATCACAAGCAAGGTCAGACCCCAGCTCGGGGAAAGTCAGAGAGCACAGGTCTGGGGCCCATTTTCATTTTGCATGGACGCTAAGACACCATGAACAGAGTGGCAGAAACTCTGACCCGGTTTGAACCTTTTAGGCTATAGAGAAGGGAACAGCCATGGAGGCCGGCTCAGACTTGTTATTTCCAACTACTTGGAAGCTCTGGCTAGAGAGAGAGAGATCATGAATTTGAGACCAGCCTGGGCTAGAGGACCAGATTCTGCCTCAAAAAAATAATTACTTTAATGAATTTGTTAATTAAAAAGAGGGGACCCACGAGTGTACTTCAGGTCCCTTGGATTTAGCCCTCAGTCTGGTCCCATCGCTCACACTGAGATGCCGTGGAGAGCCACAAGTTATCGGGAAAAATCAAAGGAAACCGCCAGGTATTGATTAGGACCACTGCAGGCTACAAGCACAAAAAACCAACACCCCAGTGACATAAACATGCATTTTGGAGGTGGGCGGTTTCTGTATCAATTCAACTGCTCTGGAATTCAGCAGACTCTTCTCCTTGTTACAAAGTGGCTACCCCAACTCCAGGTCTCACAGCCAAGAGCCCTATGTGCCCCTTGGATGAAAAAAAGCCAAAGAACCATCCCAGCTTACATCCCCCTCTGTAAACTCTTGTGCCGGCATAGTGTTGCCATTTTTTCCCCCTCAGTGTAAGAGCAGCCCCTTCTCTAACCCTGATGCAGAAAGCAGGGCAGGAGACAGATGGTTGTCCTGGAGATGGCGTTGGGTTGACAGATCATTAGTGACTGATACAAATGAGCTCATAAAACCTCCAACACTAGGACTCCTTAGACACACACTGACAGATGGGTCTTAAAAAGAAAGACCTCCTAGTCCTGGCCCACTGGTTCTCAACCTTCCTAGCGCTAACGGCCGTCTAATACAGTTCCTCATGTCATGGTGACCCCAACCATAACATTATTTCATGGCTACCTACTAACAGCAGTTTTGCTACTGTTATGAGTCATAATGCAAATGGCTTTGGAGACAGCTGTTTGTCAAAGGGGTCGCAACCCACAGGTTGAGAACCCATATCCCAGCCCCACCCAGTGACTGCATTTGCTCACAGTGGTACCCTAGGAGAGCCATCAGGAGGGTCCAGGGTGATCTTCTGTCTTGGTTGTCACAGCCAGTGTGAGCACATTTCCAGGGGATGAACTCTGTGTGTATGTGTGTGTGTTTGTATGTATGTGTAGCACAAATGGGAGAAAGCCACCCAAGTATGAAATTCTGTTTCTCCTGGCTTCCTGGCTTCCATGATGTGATCTGAGAACACACCTTCCCCACTGTGAGCCACAATAAAGCTTTCCTTTCCAAGTCCTCTCCATCAGACACTGCAGGGCAGGGTGACTAAGAAACAAGAGGGGGAGAGTAGCATCTCCCTGTGGGAGGAGCCACCCACTCAGGTGATACAGAACCCCAAGTGCAAGACGAACGATGGTGGATGCTGGGTCACTGGGGACCTTGTTCCGGGAACTGAGGCATAGTCTCGCTGCAAAAGGAGGGATCCAGGGCTGGAGAGATGGCTCAGCGGTTAAGAGCACTGACTGCTCTTCTGAAGGTCTTGAGTTCAAATCCCAGCAACCACATGGTGGCTCACAACCATCTGTAATGAGATCTGACGCCCTCTTCTGGTATGTCTGAAGACAGCTACCGTGTACTTACATATAATAATAAATGTACCTTTGGGCCAGAGTGAGCAGGGTCGGAGAGAGCAGAGATCCCGAGTTCAATTCCCAGTAACCACATGATGGCTCACACCCATCTGTACAGCTACAGTGTACTCATATACATTAAATAAATTAAAAAATCTTTAAAAAAAAAAAAAAAAAAAGAGGAATCCAGAGCTGTGGAGAGTGCAGGAACTGTTTAGCTAGGCCATGGCATGGCTGTCCATCCTACCTCCGCACATTCTCCAAACCTCAGGCGGCGCTGCTGAATCCAAACATTTCATGAATCTACGAGTTTCAGCACTGAGGGGGCATTTACCATTTACGTCAAATCCAACAGAAGCCAATTATACCTTTCTCAGGCTGAACAAACCAACATAGTTTTCCCCCTCGGAGATCTTTCTGACAGCTAAATTCAGAACCATTATCTCCAGTCATGGGATGCCTTCTATCAAGAGAGAGTGCCACTTTCCTGCTCTGAGTTTCTGTGTTCAAACCCCACCGAGGACATTTTCTGGGGGCTCCTTCAGATCTCAAGTATTTCTATCCAAACTGGGATGTGTGCCGTGGAAGGTTTATGTAAGAACGTGAAAGCCGACAGTGTCTAGTGATCTGTGGTGGCAGGTAGGTGGTGGTAGGAGACTTCTCAGTGGAACTGGGCTGGTTTGTGAGGGGAGTAAAGATGTTTTGTATGCTGTCGCTCAGGGGCAGGAAGGGGAGGCAGTCCACCCAGCTACAGGCTAGGGGCATCTTCTGAGTTTACACTGGACACCTACCTCCCCTGTGACAGATGTCTGAAGGACACTAGCAAGAAGCAAACCCCAGGTATTCTCCCCAGGGTCCCACAGTCCTGTTGGAGAGAGAATCCTTAGAAGTGACTGTCAATCAAAGGGGTTAGTTAATGCCACCTGGACCCTATTCACACGCCTGACATAAAGTGACAGGTGACAGTGCCTGCGCCAAACCTGCACACGGCCACTAGAATGGGTGCTCTAACTGGTCTTCGAAGGATTGCGGAATGATTATGTTCTCGGGAGAAATGGAAATGTTTGAAATGTTTCTGGTACTCCCTGGTTGGGGAAATGCATGGATGCAGAAGCCATGGCTACCAAGAGCTGACTATATACAGAAGCACGTAACCTGATTTTTTACATTTATTTTTGAGATTATAATTTAATTACAGCATTTCTCCCTTTCCTTCCCTCTCCTCTCTTCATATGGTAAGCCCTCCCTGCTCTCCTTCAAATTCATGGCCTCTGTTTTTTTACTTATTTTATATATATGTGTATGTATGTATATGTATATACATATGTACATATGTATATATAATATATGTGTATACATATACATATATACATATATACAACAATTAGTAGGAAAATATATATGTACATACACACACATATATATATAGTCCTAAATATAACCCCTTCAGCTTCTTTTGTTTTGTTTTTGAGACAGGGTTTCTCTGTGTAGCCCTGGCTGTCCTGGAACTCACTCTGTAGACCAGGCTGGCCTAGAACTCAGAAATCCGCCTGCCTCTGCCTCCCAAGTGCTGGGATTAAAGGTGTGCACCACCACTGCCCAGCTTACCCCTTCAGCTTCTATGATGCTACCGAGGCTGATGGTTTGGCACTGGAGCACCGATTGGTGTGTCCTCCCCTTGGCTTGCTGTCCAGGGTTCTAATGGCCAGGATGCGCATGAAGCTGGGAAAGTAGAGCACATCTGTAACGTAAGTGATGGCCAGCTGTCCTCCGCCAGTGCACACCCACACGCACAGGCACAAAATGTTGGGTTTTTATTATTATTATTTACACTATTTTATTAGGTTCTTCTATCTCTCACCCTTCCAACCTTTATCCCACCCTGATCCCTCCCAAACCCCCAGCACTAGGTAGGAGAGAAAGAAGTTAAGAGGGGAAAGGGGAAGCAGACCTCTTTAGACTACTTCCTGGTGATTAGGGACAAGTTCCTTGGGGCAAGCCCACTCTTCATAGTCAGGATATCTCCAGCTTCTCCTTTTCATCTCTTTGTTCATTTTGCTCAGGGTTACTTGATAACAGCATCAAGCAGCAGGGGGAGCAGCAGCAGGGGGAACAGGGAAGCAGCTGCCGCAGATGGAGCAGCAGCAGGGGGAGCACGGGAGCAGCTACAGCAGATGGAGCAGCAGCAGGGGGAACAGGGAAGCAGCTGCAGCAAATGGAGCAGCAGCGGGGGGAGCAGCAGGAGGAGTAACAGCGGCAGGGGGAGTAGCAGTAGCAGATGGAGTAGCAGCAGGGGAAACAGCAGCAGCAAGGGGAGCAGCTGTAGCAGCAGCAGGGGAAGCAGTAGGAGGGGGAGCAGCAGCAGGAGGGGGAGCAGCTGCAGCAGGGGGAGCAGCTACAACGGGAAGGAGCAGCTGCAGTGGTGGGGAGCAGCTGCAGCAGGTGGAGCAGTAGCAGCAGCCTTCTTCAGAGTGCCTCCTGCCTCTCTTCACGATGTGGTGTTTATTCCCTCTCCAGAATCCCCAGATTTAAACTATTTGCAGCTGGCCAAAATCAACACCCTTCTAGAGCACCAGACAATCATAGTCAGCGGCTGTGGACAAACTGAAGCAGTTTCCACACCAGGGATTAAAACATAAACGAATTCACATAATATACCTGGGTCTTTAAAGAAATCAAAACTCTCACTGCTACACAAATATGAATACACATGCATACAGAGAGACACTCATCACACACACACACACATACACACACTCTCTCCAGAATGAAGGCTTATATCTTTAATGAGGTTTAGAAGGTACTGCGTGAGCCCACCGAGTTTCCCCCCAGCCTTGTTTGTTCTTGTGTGTGTGTGCGTGTGTGTGTAAAACATGCCACACCCTCCATCTTTCTCCTCTCCCAGAATATGTTTCAGCATTAGCTCCATGGGGACCTTCTAGACAAGCCTTCCCTGTGCATCCCTTCCCAAACCAGGTCGCAGGCTCCTGTTCACCAGTTTCCACGACCTGACACCTTCTCCCCTGGCAAACTGACAACTTCTCCACAGCAGGAGGCAGGCCAGCTTTGACTGTCACCATAACACTAGTATCCAGCAGGACCTGCCCTGTGGTAGACACACAGTTAACCTTTGATTGAAGCAGACCCCTATCTCCAGAAGCTGCTTGGTTCATGGACAGTCACCCATGAGTATCAAAACCAAACCAGCTCTGCTTGGGATAGAAAGAGGAGCCAGGGTCTAGATGGAACCCGGGAAGGGAACAGGTCAGAGCAACCTCTCAACACCATCACCAGAAGCTGCCAAGCCCATGGCTTTTCCTGTCCAGATGCTCCCAGAGGTCCACATGGTGGCCGAACAGCCACAGCCCTTTGCCTGGAAGGGGGAGCCCTGGCTCCCAGCTCTCTTGCTTGCCTGTCTCGATGATTCTGGGGGACCCATGTGAGCTCCCCTGTTCCTTCATCTTCATCTAAGCAGAGAGTCTAACCTGGAATTTCCTGGCCTCAGTTTTTACATGATTGGAGAAAGAAATGTAACAACCTCCTACCTATCGGGTACCATTACTCCTCAGTCCCATGGAGCAGATGAGATCACAGTCCTCTGTGTGCAGAGATGAGGAGCCTGAGCCTTAGAGCGGGTTCCTGCTTGGGAATGTCTTAGCTACTTTTCAGGATGCTTTGACATAAACAGCCAGACAACAACAGCTTAAGAGAGGTTTCAGCTCACAGTTACAGGGGTGGGTTAGAGATGTTATAATGACAGGAGCTTTGAGGAGGCTATTCACACTGGACCCCCAGCCAGAAAGCAGAGAGCGATTCATTCTGGGGATCACATTACTTTCTCCCAACTAGTCAGGCCAGGACCCCAGCCTGGAGACTAGTGCCACTCACACTGTCTGAGAGTCTTCCCACCTCTGCAAGATCACCCCTCACAGATGTGCCCAGGGGTTTACCTCCTATGCGATCCTTCATTCTATCACACTGACAATATTCCTCGTAAGCAGACACAATGAAGTCGAGGTCTTAATCTCAAACCAAATAACTTCTGAGAGCCTGTGTTGCCAGGAGGAGCCTCATGAGCTATGGTACCACTGAGCAGGAGGCAAGCACCTCTCTGAGAGGCATCTGTTGGAGCAAGTTCTTAAGGAGTACATTCCAAAAGTCGCTGACAGAAAAGCGAGAGTGCCAACTTTCACTTTAGGCACCGCACATGAGAATCTGACTGTGCCCGTGACCACGAGCAAGGACATTTGCATTTTTTTTTCTTGAGATCTCGCTAAAATATGCTGTCGGGCTTCTGTCACAGGGAAGAGCTGAAGACGGGGGAAGGAAGCAAGAAAAGAAGCAGTCAACTTCCCAAACAGAGCCCTTTTCGGTGGAAGGCATGGATGCCGTTTCTAATTAGAGCCCTCGTTTCTAAGAAAGGCGTGTTTTGATTCCAGGTCAATACGCTGCCAAGACCCGCTAGCTAAAGGAAAGGAGACAAGAGGCTCAGCTAATGAGGGATAGGGCTGGGGAGTGGGGAGGTGGAGACGCTGATCATTTAAACAGCTTAATTGGGTTGGATAATTGAGGTATATCCAGCTAAATGAATTCCTTCTGAATCTAAGCTCTGACCTATAGGGTTTTTGTTTAGGGGAAAAAAAAGCACTCAGCTTTGTGAATTTGATCTTTTTTTTTTTTTTTTTTTTTTTTTTTAAATCTGGCCACTTGGCTTAGAGAACAGAGCATTCAGAAAGTGCCTGTGCACCGGGCAGAAACCCCGAGAGTGAGTCTGGGGGAACCTTCCACTTCTGCATGCACATCCTCACATCCTCAGGCAGGTGTAGATCCCACCTGAGCAGGGACCCACAATGCCCCGCCCACCTTTACCACAGCCTCTGCTGGCTGTTCCACAGAGATGGCAAACTGGTGATTGACAGGCTTCTCTGGAGGAACAGAACCAATTAGAGTGGATGTATAAGCTAAGATGGTTGATAGCTGTATTTGTGTGCATGTGCGCCTGTATACATTTCTGGGCACCATGTGTGTGCAGGAGCCCTTAGAGACCAGAAGAGGGCACCAAATCCCCTGGAAACTGAAGTTACAGGCTGCCCAGTGTGAGTACTGGGAACAGAACCCAGGTCCTCCACAAGAGCAATAAGCACTCTTAATAGCTGAGTCAACTCTCGGGGCCCAGGATACACACCCCAAGAGGGTTTATTAGAGTAGCTCTTACAGAGCAGGGTCTGGAGAGCCCAGAATAGCTAGCTGCACTCCAGAATAGTAAACCCTCCAGTTCAGTTCCATTCACATAGCTGGATGCCTAAAGAGTACCAATCTATCCCTGAAGGTCTGGAAGCTCCCTGTAGGGTAGAGGGTGCAGCTGCTGGAGTCTCTTCCATGTTAAAAGGCCACAGAAACTGGAGTGGGATGCTCTTCCAGGAAAGAAAGGCTCCCACTCAGGAAGGAACAAAGGCAGGCAGGGGACACTGCTGATTCCCTTGGACCTCTTTGGGAGGGGGCATGATGGAGTCACTAAAGATGAAACCCAGGGCCTCATTTATGTGAGGCAAACACTGCCCTGTCTGTAACCTCACTCAGATTGCCCACTGTGAAGAGAAGTCTTCCTTCCTCACTCGCCCCTCCCTGGAAACACTCTCAACAGGCACACCCGGAGGTGTGTCTCCCAGTCAGGATTAACCATCACCACCCCCATGGGCGAGTGACTCCCTGTGTCTTAGTCTCCCCCTCTCCCCCCATGTGAGCAGTAACAGTTCCCACTTGACTGGTTTGCTGGAAGGACTGCCAGTGTAATGCTCAGAAACGTCCCTGTTGTAGAGGAAGGGCTCCCTAGGGGTAATCACCCCTCTCTCTATTGCCATGTAGGGATCAAAGCCAGTGGCCCACAAATATCAAGAATTAAGAATGCTTAGGCGCTGACATTTCCAGGAATGATGACGGCTCCCCAGCTGTCAGTTGTATATGTATGCCGCAGAAGGCGCCAAAAGGGTAATGCAGCCGGCAAGGTTCCCTTCCTGAGAGCCCTTGAAGCAAATGCCCAAAAGGTAATTAGCACAGGGTTGTCGCCTACGTTTCCCATGCTTATTAGAGGAACTTGTCGTCTGCTAATCAAGACGCTCTCAGATATTTATAGACCATTTAAAGGAGGCGACTCAAGGCTCAGGGGAGGCACTGGGGAACTTGGGAGAATGTCAGCCTGGCTTCCTTACCATGGGATGGAAGGACTGTATGAGTTGGGGGCCAGCCCGCAGGGTCTGTGGGAGCAGACATAGGCAACCTTGACTCTTCCTTATTTTTTTAGTGTTTTATTAGCATATATTAAATATACATCATTAATGGGCTTTGTTGTGCTTTATTCATACATGCGCCTGATATATCTAGGCCATATTCATCCTGACACCCTCTCGTTGGAGCTCCTTCCTCTGGTCAAACGGCCTCTGCTCCCACGTAATGGGATATGTGTGTGTAGCCCAGTCCTGCCCCAGGACTGCGCTCATCGTCACCCTTGGATGGGAAATCGGCTATGAAGTCCCACCCCAAGGGGAGGACCTAGACAGTTAACCATTGATGTAGGTGGCAGAGACATTTGTCATAGCCATCAGTAAGGCACACATTTCTATAGAAAAGCTCTGGGCAGCAAGGAGGCATGCTACTCGACTCACTTTCACTGACACAGTGCTGAAGAGAAGTACCTTGACCAACTGGTGTCCACTCTTCATACCCCAGAAGACTCTTAAGCCTGCCTCACCCCTGTCTTATAGGCTTCCTAGGGAGGAACTGGAAGACCAGTCCTCCAGCCCCCAGGGGCAAGGTTCCCCCTGTATGTTCCTTGCCTCCTTCCCTCTGTGGTGTCAGCCCAGGATCACAGAAGCTGGTGTGGCGGCAATCAATCACTTCTCAAATCCTTCACTCCTGGTCTGGTCTGCTCATCTCCTCACGGTAGCCAAGGCCTGTGGGATCATTCTTCTGCAGTGACTTCAGAGACTGCTGCTTAGCGGTCCCTCTCGCTGTGCTTGAGTCTGCCACCCGTGGCACCTGAAACTAGTCTGGCACACAGCCTGTCCTTTCTCTTCCTGTGTACCAAGGCGGCACAGCATCATAGCACGTGATCAACAGATATTACCTCTAGGCTCACATATTTGGAGGCTTAGTCATCGGGGACCAGCAGTACTTGCGAAGGATTAAGAGGCATGGTCTTGCTGGAGGAAGTGTGCGTCACTGGGGGTGGGCTTTGATGGTTCAAACGTTCAAGCCAGGCCTAGGGAGTCTCTCTTCTGCTGCCTGTGGATCCAGATGTAGAACTCTCAGCTTCCTCTCTTGCATCAAGTCTACCTGTGTGCTACCACGGTCCCCTCCCCATGATGACAATGGATTAAACCTCTGAAACTGTAAGCCAGCCCCAATTAAATGCTGCCTTTTAATCAGACCCTTTGCCTTGGCCATGGTGTTTCTTTACATCAGTAGAACAGTGACTAAAACAGAGGCCGGCTGCTCAGGGAGAGATCAACCCTCGAAAGCAAGTCTGCCCGCAAAAGACCAAGTGCCCCACCCCCACCTCTACCCCTGCCCCACTCCCTGTGGATGCTCACTGCCACAGATAGCCCCCCCCCCCCCCGCAGAGGCTCAGCTTGGCTTCGTTTTTTGTTGAGTTTCCGACTTTGCCCTCCCAGCCTGTGTCATCCCCATGACAAGTGACAGGCATGTGGAGAGAGAAACCACCCTGAGACCACAGAACTCTAACCACAGGTGGCCAGGCTGTGGCTCCTCACAGACTGCCCTCTTCCTCCCATTCTGGATCTTCACCTTGCCCTCATCTGCTTGGGAGGGACAACAGCCTCTTCCGGGGCTTAAAAGGACCAGGGTTTAATCTGTCGCAGGGGTCTGGATGGAAGAGGGGGTTGATGGGCTGAGACCAAGGGCCACCTAAGCAGCCAGTGGCAGCCAGTCCTGAGTCAGAGGGAAAAAAGAGAGTGTTGTTTCCCAGGAAGGAAAAGGCTGTGTTTATTTCCCCAGAGTGTGAGAGCTGAGCCTTCCCTCTTAATCAATCTCTCTCCCTCCCCTGCCTTCTCTCTCTGTCTCTCTGTCTGTCTCTCTATCTCCCTCCCTCCCTCCCTCTCTCCCTTTCTCACCCCTCCTCCTTTCTCTCCCACGTCATTGTAACGATGAAGAACAATACATTATGTATCACTTTTCTTCTCTCAGCTTAATTAGCTTAATTAATTGTTTCAACCATCTCATATGTTTAAAAAGGGGAGAGACAGAGAAGCCAAGCTGGCCATTTGAACAAAGGAACCAGTGTTTCAGACCGACTGCTAAGCAACCCCCGCCCCCATCTCTCAGACACATGTATGTCCTTTAGTCTGCCCAGGACTGAGGTGGGCATCTGTCTGTAACCCTGTAAATAGATCATTAGGCAAGACTGGCATATGTCTCAATAGTGAAAGACAGGGCTGCAATCCCCGTGGTCACAGGGAAGAGCCTGGCCTCTGGGTTTCCTGGCATCAGTGGTCCTTTGCTGAATGTCACCTTTTACAAAGGAGAAAGGAGAAGATTTCCTTCAGAGCACTGTACAGAGTGCACGGCTTCCCGCAGCACTGCCTGCTGAGGGATGGATGGGTGGGGTTGCTTTGATAAAGAACTTGATCACAAGGCATCAAAGTAGACCGGGCAGTGTTGTTGCAGACAAATTCTTTATTTTATATTCCTGGTTCCCAGCAAAGCATAGCACAGACTTTGGGGGTGGGGGTGGGGGGTGGGGAGTAGGTGCCACAGGCCCAATGAATAGGGCAGAAGTGGGGTGGGGCGCAAGCTCACCCAGGGACCTTGTGCGTCTCCTCTGGGTCAGGAAGTTTTTGGGCACTGTCTTTGTGCCCAGGTAGGTGCAGAATGGAAGCCAACAGAGACCAAAAGAAAGAATCCTCTCCCGGGTTATAAAAAGCAGGGCAGTCTTTCTAAACTGAGCAGTCAATCCAGGCCCCCTCCAGTTCTTCAAAGGGCTGGTGTGGGCAATGAGCTACTGCTACATCTTATTGTGGCCAAGAACCCAGCAAGATTGGCAGAATCAGTTTAAGGGGGGGGGGGAATTTCTGCTCACGGTTTCAGAGAGATTTCCTCCACCACACCTGGGAGGGCATGGTGAAAAGACAAATCAGAGGATGCCCTCAGAACTGGGTCTGTGGAACCACCTATGCCCACCCCCGGGATGGGCCCCATCTCTGAAGGGTCCATGGTCTTTAAAGCAGACTCACCAGCTTGGGGTGGGGGTGGGAGTGTGTGGGTCAAGCACACCAAACAGGAGCTGGGCCAGTGGGTGACAGTTCGATCCCAACCCTACCAGAAAACCATAAAGCAACCTTCAATGCCATTTGGCCCACTTCCTGCTTAACACAGCTGGAAGGAAGGGTTCGTGTTTGGCACACCAGGAGTCCTGCCTGTGGAGTCTCCCAGATGAATAAATGAGCTCTCAGAACCTCAGTGTCCTTATCTGCAAAATGGGCCTAGAGTTAGTCCCTCCTTGAGGTAGCCTTGGATAGCTAGGATACCCTGGTCCTTCTGAGTCTCCAGGGTGGGTACCCAGACTACGCATTGGTACTTAAGTGTGTTCTGAGCTCCTAAGTATTTTTGTTGAGATCAGCAAGTTCTTCTCTTTCTTTCATTGTCTTTTCTGAGACAGGGTCTCACTGTGTACAGCCTTGGCTTTTCTGGAACTCACTATGTAGACCAGGCTGGCCCTGAACTCACATGAATCTGTCCACCTCTGCCTCCTGAGTGCTGAAATCAAGGGTGTGCGTCACCATACCCACTGCCAAGTTCTGTTGAAGAAGCTATTTCTGACTCGCCCATGATTGCTCTTTCTCTCTCCAACACTTTGGGGCCGGTGCTAGAGTCATGGCCCTCACCACACAATGCCTGCCTGTCCCTGGAGTAGACGCTGCCATTCATGATCACCCAGCCCACAGCCATCACTTGGTCACTCACTGTATTAGTTAGTTACTTTTACATTGCTGTAATGAAATGAAACACTCAACAGAAATGGCTCAAGAGAGGAAAGGTTTGACTACAGGAACATGCCACCAGTGGCTCATTTGTTCACCCGTTGAAGGGCTCTGCGTGGAGGAAGGATGAGAGGTCTGCCATCTGCTTTCTCAAAAGATTCACCCCTGGTAGATCCACAGCGGCCATATCAGGGATACAGGCCAACAACTGTGTCGGGTGGCTGTGGCAGTTTGGAGGGGAAGGGCCCATTTTAGCTTGCAGCTTCAAAGCATGGCAGAAGATATTGTAGCATTCCCAGGAGCAGACCACGGCAGCAGGAGTGGGAGGGGCTTACATCTTCCAGCTAGTCATGAAGCAGAGAGGTCAGCCAGACCCTTGACCATGCCTGGAACCCACCAGCCCTGCCTGCTTGGCTAACCAGGCCCTGTATCCCATAAGTGCAGTGTCCTTCACTCTTTCTGCCTGTCTGAAAAAGCTTTTCCTTTGCTGAGAGCTGTAAGGGGCATTTTCACTGGCTATCGTCAGACTTTTAAAGTGAGCAGGGGGGATTGGTACCATGTTTCTTTAAATGTGCCGTTCGGTTTTTGTGTATTAGTCTTATAGTTCCTAGATACTGCTTAGCCTGGAATTTTCTCTCCTTTGGGTTTCTGCCTCCACATCTCTCCAGCAACTTTGAAATTACAAGTCTTTGCTATTTATCTCCCCACCCCCCAATCTGTCTTACTAGAAGAATAAGTGCCCCCCCCACACACACACACACACTCCCTCTTTCTTAGAAACCTCAGTGCTTAACCACCAGGGCTTTCAGAGCAGTGTCCTCTCAGCAGTGTCCTCTCTCCAGGCTTCCCCGGTTGTTCTTACTGTTGCTCTATTAATCTGGGTTTTGTTTTTGTTTTGTTTTTTGTTTTGTTTTGGTGGGGGGCAGTGTACATGTTCGTGTGTGTGTGGGTGTATGTAACTGAGTTTGTGTGTGTGTATGTGCATATGTGTATATGTGAGTGTGTGTGGAGTGTATATGTATATATTGTGTGAGTGTGTATATATGTGTAAGTGTGTATGTGAGTATGTGTGTGAATATGTGTATGTGAGTGTGTATGTGAGTGTGTATGTGAGTGTGTATGTGAGTGTGTGTGTGTGTGCTTGGATGTGCACAGGTGCACATGTATGTATCGGGGCCAGAAGCCGGCATCAGGTGACTCTCCCTAGAACTTTCCACCTTCTTAAATTTTTGTGGGGAGCACAGGGTCTCTCACTTGACACAAGACTTGCCAGTTTGTGGAGACCTGCCCTGACTGGCAAGCCCTGATGATCATCGCGTCTCTACCCCATCACTCTGAGGTTACAGACCTGTGCTGCCATGCCCAGCCTTTACATGGCCAATGGAGATCTGAACTCGGGTCTTTACGCCTGTACAGTGGACATTTTACCCTGGGCCATCTCCCCAGACCTGATCACTCATGTCAAACTCTAACTTCCACCACAATGCACACACACACACACACCACACACACACGTCCCTGGGTTCTGCAGCTTAATAAGGTATAGCAAATACATGAGCCCGTGTAACTGCCACTCAACCCAATGCAGAGCACTGTAAACCTGACAATCCCCCTGCTTCCCCTGACTGCAGCCAAACACCAGCCACTATGGCTGTGGGCCCATTTCTTCTGGCGATGTGGTTGCTATGGTCCATGCTCTTCTGTGGCTGCCTCTCCCATCCCCATGTGACCAAGCATGTCAGACTGTGCTTGCTTTCGTTTCTGAATTGTACTCAGGGTTGCAGATGTACCAGACTTTCTCCATTCGTCTGCTGGTTGAGTTTGAGCCTCTCCTCATGTCCTTCCTTTTTAGAATCTAACAAACAAACAAACAAAAAAGTTCCGAGCCATTCGCTCGTGCATGTCATGCGGGACGCCCACCCTGGTGAGCAGAGCAGGCTCTCAGCCCTGATGTAAGCCAGAAGCCCGGGGCCAGAGACTCCTGTCAGATAAGCCATCCCAAGCAGGGTGAGCATGACAGAAAGAGCAGGCACAGGCTGCCATAGGAGCAAACAGCTGGAAGGGTGACTCCAGCCAGTGCTTCCAGAAGGGCTCAGGGGGAAGCCTGGAGAAGAGACTCAGTGGGACTGGGAGAGAATGAGGGGAAGATGAAGGCATGCCCCGGGACGTGTAGAAAGTTCTGCAGTTGTGGAAAACACATGGAAGCTGACACTTTGCCGCCTGTCCACACGGGGAAGTGTGCACTGTGTCAGGCAGATCTCAAGCATATCACTTCATTGAATCCTCAGGACAACTGTGAGGGCCGCATTAAGCTTCCTTCAATAACTGGAGGGTCAGACTCAGGAAGAGGAGGTGACCCATCTCCCTCAGGCAGTGCCATGGGTGATCATAGCAGGACCCAAACCTGAGGACAATCTCTAAAAGTAGCATTTGGGCTTTGGTTTTTTTGTTTGTTTGTTTGTTTGTTTCAATTTTGCTTCTGTTCTTGTTCGTGATCAAAGGCAAGGGTTTAAAAGAAGGTGGGATCAAGTGACCAGGGAAATGGCTCAGCCATTGACAAGCCTTAGGAACTGAGTTCAGATCCCAGCACAGGCTCAGAATCTAGGTGCCAGGGAGGCAGAGACAGGAGGATCTCTGGGGCTCGCTGGTTGGCCAGTTGAGTTGAGTCAACCAGCCCTCCTGTCCCAGTGAGATGCCCTGTCTAAAGGAGAAAGTGGATGGCTCTTGAGGAATGGCACCCAAGGTTTTGTCTCTGGCCTGCACACACACACACACACACACACACACACACACACACAAGTGCACACACATGCGCTCCCAGGAATGCACAGGTGACTCCCTGCAGGTGTATTCCAGGAACTGGAAGCTGAGGGGTGGCAGGAAGTGGGCAGTACCAACTCAACAGCCTGGAGGCCCACTCCTGATGATCCTCTGGCTCCAGTGAGGCTCCAGTGAGGCTCCAGTGAGGCTCCAAATACTGAAGGCTCCACAGCCCTGACAGCTTGCCGTGCCGGTGTGCTTCCTACTGCTGAGATGAACACTGACCCAAAGTAACCAGGGAACAAAAGGGATATCGCCATCACAGGAGAGGAGCTCGGGGTGGGAAGCAGGAAGACTGTTTTTACTGGCTTGCCCCCTAGGTCTCCATCATCCTACCCAGGACCACCTGCCCAGGAGTGGTACCACCTACAATGGACTGGACCCTCAGACATCAATCAGTAATTAAGAAAATCCACCTCCCACCCCAAACTTGCCCACAGGCTAGTCTGATGGAGACATTTCTCCCAACTGATGTGCCCCATTCCAGGTGACTCCCAGGTTTGTGTCAAGTTGACCAAAAATAGCCGGCCAGGGGCCTATATTCAGACATGTGAGCCTGGTAGAGGGCGGTACTACACCTTACAGCATACACCTTCAGACTTTCCAACCCTGGGCCTGCGACCATGCAAATGTACCTGAAATCAAGTCTGTCCTCATTAGCTACGGAAGATGGCATCAGCCACCCCGACTTTGAACTCCAGCAGAGTTGGCGGGGCCCGGTCCCTCCTGCCCTCTTTTCAGCCCTGGGGAGCTTTTCACATAATTACCAGGAGCTTATGAATGTCCAAACCTTAGGTTTCCATGGCAACTCCCGCACGCAGCGAACACGGCCCCAGGTGAAGCAGCTGAGTGTGGGTTCCCCGCCATCTTACTTTTAATGCCTCAAATGTAATTGGCACTAATTGTGCCTCTGCCACCTGCGATCCTCTCATCACTTCCGACCCCTCTTCCTCCTCCTCCTCCTTCTCCCTTCCTCTCATCCCAAAAAGAAGGGGAGGGGGCAGGGACCAGGCAGCCTGTTTTCTCGGGAGAGCTAGGTAATGGGGTGAGGTAGCCCCCCGCCACTGGGGTCCCTGGCAGCCTGGCCTATGGAGGCTACAGAGTGGGCACACCAGAGAGAAGACCCAGCCTGGCAAGGTTGGCACAGGATGAAAGCTACAAGCCTGACCTTATATGGGGCACTCCTCGCCTGGGCTGAGGCTTGAGAAGTCACCATATTTGGAGAGCAAGGACCTGAGGTGGAGACTTTCAGAGAGATTTACAAGGCAAGGAGGGCTGAGTCTGTCTCCTGGCAAGTCTCCTATTCCCTAGGAAGGCGAAAACTGCCAGCAAAGGTTTGGCAGCCAGAGTGGGGTGGGGGGAGTGTCTTCTGGTTGTGTTGCATTGAAACACACACACACACACACACTGCTCTGTCTCACATGTACTCACATATGCTCACACATGGTCACATATGCTCTCTCACACATAATACTCTCTCACAACATGTACTCATATTCTCTCACACATATATGGTCTATCATACACACTTGCTGATGCACAGCTCATACATACACTCACACATGTTAAACACACACACACACACACACATGCTCTCTTACACATGCTCACACATGCACACATATGTTCACATACATGCTCACACAAGCTCACAAATATACAGGCTCTCTCACAACATAACCTCATATACACTCTCTCACACATACATGCTTTCTGTCTCTCTCTCACACACACACACACACACATGCACACTCACACACATACCTTCTTCACTCTTACACACATTCACACAACTGGCATTAGTAAATGCTCACTGCATTTTTTAATGGGAGAGGCTCTAAGGCTATAGCAACATAAAGCCAGACCAACCCTTGCAAGCTGCCTCAAGCCCCCAGGAACCGCCCTTGCCAGACATAGGCTGACAAGAAGTGTTAAGACCACAGGGGAGGGGCTGGAAAGCTGGTTCAGTGGTCAGCAGCATTTGTTCTTGCAGAGAGCCAGGTAGAGTTCCCAGTACCCACATGGCAGGCTCCCAACCAACTGTAATCCATTTCTGGCAGTATGGTGCTCTCTTCTGACCTCCATGGGCCCCAGAAAGAATGCAATGAAAGGGGAGTTCAGAGGCCTTTCTAGGGCATCGGTAAGTGTGTGGGTCACCGAGAGCCCAGTTTCTAGATGTAAGAAGTTCAGATTTAAATGTCTTTAAGACTCAGGAAACATTGTGAGTGAACACAGTCATCAAGGGGACAAGGACATAAATGTCCTGCCCCCCCCCCAAGTGAGCTTGAAGCCCAGCTGGAAGTGGCCATTTGACCCATTTCAACCTGCTGGGACCTGCCAGACATCTGGTCTAGGCCCCCACTTCACCCTAGCCCTTAGTTTGTCACAAATAATACAATCAATTTTCCAAGTTCAGTGCCTCTCTCCAAGCCACAGACTCCATAATGAGTTAAGGAAAGCATCTCAAATAAAATCACCACACTGTTAATAAATTCCTGGCCAAGTCTCCCAATGCCCACGATGTGCCAGGCGTCTGGGACGGAGGCTCAGGTTGTCACTGTAATGAATTGCCGTGCTCACTCAGGCTTAGGAGAGGGCACAGAACACCGTATTTGCTTGAGAGGAGATGTACCTCACAGAGGTGACACCTCGTACCTCATTTACAAGGCAATGATCCCCAAAGGCATGTCACAGTTGGGTGGGTGACAAAGAGTCCCTCTCTCGGCTCCTTCAGACTATTCTGCAGGGTCAGTGGGAGGAGCCTGTACCCCTCCAGGCTCATCTCCTGCATTAGCAGCCTCAGGCTTTAAGGGTGGTATGGAGACTTAAGTTAGAACAACTGCAGTCTGTAAGTACCAGGGACTTTTGTCAAAACCATTCTCTCTATCTCAATGTCCAGTTTGGAACACGTGAGCAGTTTTGTTGCTGTGAACCCTGAACTCTCTATTCTCAGCCACCGGACCTACTGGCTCTCCCTCCAAGTTCCTAGTTCTTAGGATATATATCCCCATCCTGTTGGTGGGCAGCCCTTGCGTCGGAACAGGTTCTCTCTATGTGGGAATAAGGCACTCAAGACATTTCGCACACAAAAAGCCGCACAGGGTCTCTAGATTGTTTCTGCGCCCCCTGCTTGTGTGAGGAGGGTTTAAGTGGTGGAGGCCCTGAGCATTTGCTTCCAGGGCCTAAATCGCAAACTTCTGCTTCCAACCTGTTTCCAGAGCTGAGCTGGAGAAATGATTCCCTGGGCAGTCATGGGAGGGAGGGGTGGGTGGGTGGGGCACGGAAGGATGAGCAGGTGGAGCGTGGGTGGATGGAGGAAGGGACAGGTAGAGGATGGAAGGAGGGGAGAAAGGAGGATGAGGGAAGGGAGCACAGACAGACAGACAGACAGGCTCCTCATCTGCCTATGTGTCAGCCATAGCATCTGCCCTTACAATCGGAGCGAATCGGAATCCCAGGCTTACCAGGTTGTCAGTTCTTCCCGAGCCTGAGGCTTTCCCCACCTGGATCTCAGAGGCATCCTAACTATCCTTCAGAGTCAGTGACAAAACAAAACAAAAACCAATGCATACCCAGACCTGAGCAGCTGTGCACTCCGACTCCAGGGTCTCTCCTTCCTCAAGGAATAAGTTTTCCTGGAGAGAGGCTGCCATGCCAGGAGTGTTGGTACATGCCTGTAACTCCAGCTGTCAGGGAGCTGAGGCAGGAGGATTATGAGTTCAAGGTCAACAGAAGGCTAACGCTATCAGGATGGCTCAGTGGCTAAAGTGTTTGCTTTGCAAGCATAGGGCCCTAATGCGGATCCTCCGGCACCAAGATGAAAAGCTAGGCATGGTGGCATGTGCCAGTTAAACCCGTGCCGAGGAGGTAGAGACAGGCAGAATGCTTCAGCCTTGTTGGCCAGCAAGTCTAAACCAGATTGACAAGCTCCCAGTTCAGTGAGGGGGACAACCTCATAATGATATATAACACAACCTAATAATTAGCTATAAAAACTGTTTCAAGGGGTCTAAGTTCAGTCCAGTTAAAGGAGTAAGGTCCGGCTTCACCCCCAGGTGCTCTCTCTCATTAACAGCAAAAATCGGCATCGCCCATTTCTAAGCATGCAGATGTTTGCACGGGACACTGGTTCTGTCTGAGCACCTCGGTGACTGGCCGCCTGTGCCACACTTAATTTCTCGTCCAGGCAGGCTTTAGTGTAAGCATACTGAGCTCGTAGTGTCCCATGGACCTGCTCCACCTTTATCCTGCCCCCTCCCTCTCTCTCTGAAGCGATTTCTGTGACAAAGAGGAGTCCATCTCCTCTCTGCTCCTGGTTAAATGCAGTGTTTCCCTCAGAGTAGGCCAAGCCATTCCGATCCCACAGAGATGAAGGCTGCAGCAGCTGGAACTTATAGGCTTTGGATCTAAAATTCTCAAGGTCTCCCCTTCATTGGAGGGAGAGCTAACACCCATGTCCCTGGGTTATTGTGAGGCCTAAATGTGCTAAAACCTTAGTGTAACACCCCTCCGGGGCAGCCATGAAGAACCCACCCTACAAGGCTTAATGCTGTTAGCAACCCATTTCACAGATGAAAAGATGGAGGCATGGGTAGAAGTGAACTAATGTCAGAAATAGGGTATTAGCTACTTTCGTGAGAGCTGCAACAGAAATCCACAACAGAAGCAGCATAAGGGAGTTCCATTCCGCCAGTGGCCCTCAGCCTTCCAAATACTGCGACCCTTGAATACAAGTCCTCATGTTGGGGTCTGAGGCCGTGAGTTCAGATCCCTGGCAGTCATGTAAAGGCCAGGTGTGTTAGCACACACCCACAATCCCAGCGCTAGAGAGAGGGAGACAGGGAGCCCTGAGCCTTGCTCTGCAGCCAGTACAGGCAAATTGGTGCACTCCAGATGCAGTGAAAACCCCTTTCTCAAAAAATAAGGTGGGGGTAATTGTGGAAGACATGTGGCATCTACCTCCATACCTCCACGTATGCAAACACATGTAGCCACACATGTGCATGTACACACAGACACATAAACATGCATAGGTAATCACAAGGTAGATATGGGTATAGTGACCACCTAGCGAAGTCCCCTCTGTATCCCTGCTTTGATTCACAACAAGAGAGATTGGAATCAAACTCTCAATCAAACTCTCAATCAAAATCAAATAGTTCAGCCCCAAAGCCTGTCCATTTTCTCTCTGCCCATTCTCTCCCATGCTTACGGGTTCCAGGGGGTGTTGCCAAGAAGCATAAAGAAGAACCTACTACACGCCAGCACCGTGCAAAGGGCTCCACTAACCCCACACCCGCCTCCGTGGGAGTTCCTTCAGACACACTGGCTCGGAACCATTCCATAACTGGTTATTAGGCCAATAAGCCCCCAAGAGGCTGGTCCAAGCTCTTATCCAACATGGCGCCCACCTCCCGGGACAGAGCCCACCTTTGCTCCCTCCCCAATAAATTGACAAGAGAATTGCCAAAATTGATTCCATCTGCCAAAGTCCTCGAGACACAACACAAAGCTAGATCGCATGACGTACTGAGCCTTCTGCTCAGGCCAAAGCTGAACACAGCTTTGTAATAAGTACCCCTGCTGGACCTGTGCTGGGAGCCAGACCCATGCATGGGATCTTGGTTCTGCACACACCAGACAAGCCACAGACCTGAGAGATTGGTGACAATCAATAGTCCAAAGCCAACTCATTTCAGTGGGTGCAGGACCGGGGAACAGGGTCATTCTAGGACCACCGGTTCCCTACTTTTCTAGAACATCCCCCACCCAACTCAGCCTGGCTCAGTTGTATTGGACAAGCGCCAGTCCCAGTACTGAGGAGAGGTAAGGAGAAAGGACACACAGATATACAGTGAGAGCCTATGCCAAACCATCACTAGCATGTCAAAAATAGCCACAGATCATGAAACACACATGGCCAACATCATGGCCTTAAATAAAATTGCCCCATTAGGGGCATCCTACAAGTCACTCACAATTAAGCTTAAGTGAGGAAATTCAAAAAAAAAAAAAAAAAAAAAAAAAAAAGCATTGTGGTCCAAGTGGAGTGTACCCAAATGCTCTGTGCTTCAGATACCCAGGAGATGAGGGGAGGGCTGGGCTGAAGAATAGCAGGGAGCCACGGCAGCCTCACTGTCACCAAAATGTTGACAAGGAAACCAGGGGGGGCACAGAGCCCTGTGGTGGGCTTTGTGCCGTTCCGTGGCTCATCATGGCAGGGTGGTTTCAAGTCTTAATCCTTATCATGGTTCCATGAAATAGACACTGGGATCAGCACACAGTGGCTGGCACATAGTAGGACCTCAGAGGAATCCTATTCAGATGAGAGTTTTCTGGAAAGCATGTGGATTGAACTATGCAAACAGCCCTGATGGATGGTGATCGACCCACCACAGCCAGGCACGGAGACTCACACCCGCTGCCTTGGGGAGACTGCCAAAGCTTTGCAGGGTGGTGGGTTTTCTGAACCAACCCAGGAAAGCTACCAGAGTGGGGGACTTGTATCTCGCCTTTGAAGCCAGGCAGCCTCCCCTGAGGTCCAAGTTCCCTGCACAGATTGAAAAGGAAAGGTTTCACCCCAGTGACTGGCAATGTGTAACAGGGGATGTCAACATTCCCACCTCGGAAATGGGCCCGGAGAGAAAATGGTCAAGAGTCAGGAATGCCGGCGACCTAGGTCATTCCTCACAAATACTGATCCTCTAGAGATGGCTGACAAGCTCAGGGGCTTTCTGGATATGCTTCACGTATTCAATCTACGGTATTGCTCTACAGCTGCCAGCTTTGTTTTAAGCTCTAAAGAGAATAACCAGGGCTGTTGGGGCAAGCCTGTGCAGGAAACAGCTCCCACTGCCTCTGAGAACCCACTGCAACCATCCAGGTGGTACAGCCAGAGCAACCATGAAGAGAGAATATTTACACCAGGGGATTGGCAAGCACTGTGAACTGAGCTTGCTTCCTTCCTTCCTTCTTCCTTCTTTCTTCCCCTTCTTCCTCCTTCCTCCTCCTCCTTCTTCCTCCTTCTTCCTCCTTCCTCCTCCTCCTCCTTCCTTTCTCCTCCTCCTCCCTCCTCCCTCTTTCCTCCTCCTTCTTCCTCCTCCTTCCTCCTCCCTCCTTCCTCCTTTCTCCTTCCTCCTCCCTCCTCCTCCTGCCTTCTTCTCCTTCCTCTTCCTCCTTTCTTCTCCTTCCTCTTCCTTCTTCCTCCTTCCTTCTTCCTTTTTCTTTCTTCCTCCTCTTTCTCTTCCTCCCCTTCTTCCTTTTCCTCTTTTCTTCTTCTCCTCTGGAAAGCAAGTCATTAAACATTTACTAGCATTTGTTGATTAACTCTTGGCAATAAAGGACATAAAAAAAAACTCAAGAGATAGCAAGGAGGTCTTCCCTTGTCCAATCTAGAACTGGATGGTTGTAGTTCTCTCAGAGGGGACCAGGGTCCCAGTGCAGTTGATAGCAGCGCCCAAGAGGCATCTCAGTGGGACACAGATTTACTGATAAACTGATAAACACTGCACTTTAAATTCTCTTTTGTCCCTTTCATGATGTAAAGTAGAGCACCTCTACATGTGGTCAGTTTGATCTTCAGCATCCTCTTGCACCTGGCTCTCTCTTAACAATGTACCAGCAGGCCTTGAGCTCAGAACCTGTGCAGGCCAGTGTCTGGCTGTAAGCAAAGGGCACTGTTGGTCTCTTACGGTTTTGTCTTCTCTTATACCTTTCTGCTCCTGCCAATGACAGTTTTCTTCATAACCATACAGCATTGGCATTGCTTCTCCTTCTACCAGTTTTAAAACCCATTTGCTAGTGTATGCTCATTGTATAAGGCGACAGGTTTCATAATGACAGAAAGAACATCCAAAGTGGGGACTGGTTCCCTCTCCTACTCCCCATCCTTACCACTGCTTGTCCCCTCTTTATTTTCAGAGTAGTTCTTAAAATTCATGTGTGTTCTGTGTATTGAGTGTAGGCACAGGAGTGCAGGAGCCCATGGTAGCCAGAAGAGGGCATCAGATCCTCTGGACCTGGAGTTACAGACAGGTTGTGGGTGGCCCGAAATGGGTGTTCTCCAGCTACCTCTCTAGCCTCCTCAACGGTTAAACAGTCCTCTTGTTTCATGGTGTATGTGTGTGTGTGTGTGTGTCTGTCTGTCTGTCTGTCTGGGGGGGGGCAGAGAGACAGAGAAAGATAGAGATGCAATTCTGTTTTTCCTGAGTCTGAGAATAGCACTGTACAGTTCTGTCTCTTTCCCTGAAAATGACCGAATTTTGTTTTTTATGGTCTTAAATGGGTCTACTTAAAGACAAATACAAAGCAATTAGTCACAGAAGTGATGAAGGGCACGAGGAAGATCCCAGGGGCCATTTGTGAATGATCAGTATGTGGAGAACACAGATGCGCCCTGGATCAAGCAGACTTGGTTTGGTTACACCCAGCAATGAGAGACCACCCTTCCCCATTACTGCAGTCAGCAAAGCTTCCCCTTCAAATCAAAAGGCTTGCTTTGTTTCCTCTACCTCATCCATCTCCATTTTTAAATAAAGCACACATCCTATAATATTTCCATTGTCAGACTAAAACACCTCAGTCCTAAACCCTTCTGTTTCTCTCACAACCCCCATCCTTTGTCTTGAGTGTCTGGCATTGGTGAGGAAGAGAGCCATAGTGGCCTTGAAAGACCGGCTCTTAGCCTGTTGATATCTCTCCTGGGAAAGCTGCCCTCTTCATACAGAAGGAATCGAAATGTGGAGGCAACACGCCAAGCCAGCATGGCCATTTCCTTCTTGGCATCCCATGTGGAGATGCCCATCTAGCTTCCTACCTCAGGAAATCAGTACCAAATCCCACAGAGGCTGGATGTCCTATGTTCAGACTCAATGGCAGTTGATTTTACAGCTGCCAGCTCTGTGACTGTCCTTGTACCAGGCACCAAGACAAGTACTTTCCACGCATGCTGGCTGGTGTTTTGTCAACATGTCACCTAGGAAGAAGGATCCTCAATGGAGGAATCACCTCTATCTCATTGGCCCGTGGATATATCTGCGGGGCATCTTCCCAACCAATGAGTGATTGATATGAATTGGTCCAGCCTACTGTGGGTGTTTCCACCTCTGTGCAGATGGTGCTGGGTTGTATAAGAAAGAAAACCGGAGCAGGCCGTGTGTAACAAGCCAATAAACACCATCCCTCTAAAGTCTGGGCTTCGGTTCCTGCCTCCAGGGTCCTATCTGAGTTCCAGCCTCAGCTTCTCTTGATGAAGGAGTGAAATCTGTAACCTGTAAGATAAAATAAACCCCTTCCCTTCCCACGTTCCTCCTGGCTATGGTGCTTTTATCACAGAGCCAGAGAAGCAACCAGCACAGCATGCATCCTCGAAGCCCCACCTGCACCCCATCCTAAAGAGAAGACCACCCAAGGCAGGGAGCAGAAAAACCTAGACCCCCAAGTCAGAAACTCATGACAAGGACCTCTCATTTTAAACCTTTGGCCCCTCCAGGGGGAAGGGGAAGCAGGTGGCAGGGAAGGTGTCCCCACCCTTTGGTCCTCAGATAATCAGACCAGAGAGAAACATTCCACACCAGCTGTCCACAATCTAAGAATGTGGACTTTGGGTCTTAGAAGACTGACAGAGATATAATGTTGAGTATAGAGAGTCTGGGGGTCCAGCAAATCTCCAGATCAGAGCTGCCACACTGGCACAGCCATGATGGGTTGGGTAAGAAAACAAAGGGGCCAGCGAAGAGGAAAAACACAAGATGCCGGTGCTCAGAAGAGAGCAGACTTGGTTTGCCACCGTTGGGTTCCACTTCTTTTTAAACCTGAATGGAGTTAATACATTTCCTTTCCCATGGACCCACAGAGTCACCAAAAATGAAAGTCTGAAAAGCCCACAAGATACTAGAGATGGGCAAACATCTCAAAGATGGTGAAGGGATGTGGGATGTCCACAAGTCTCTCTGTAGTGACTCTGCCCTGTTGCTTTAGAGACACAGTGGAGGTACCATGCAAAGGAGGGGAGTGGCTAGGGCTGTGCTCAGAGCTGCAAAGTAAAGGATGCTTCCTTCTGGGGCTCAGCAGCCACTTGAGAAGTTCCCACCACTCGGGTCTCATCTCTTCCCACAGCTTCACCACTAATAAAGGCAGCAAGGTGACAGGCTTCCGAATCCCACACATCAACTTCATTTTTGGTCCTTCTGCCGACTGCAGTGTGAGACAGCTTGAGGAGAAATTAATACTCAGAGTCAGTGTCAGCCCAGCTGACAGCAGATCAAGGCTGAGAGACAAATTGCTCATTACAGTTCAGGGAGCTGGAGCCGGGAGAAAGGAGCTCCAAGCAGCTCCCACCAGTGACTGTACACAGAGGGTCCGCCCTGGTCTCTGGCTGCTTGCAAGCTCTGTAAAAGGCTGGTTCTGCCTGAACAGCCCGTTCCCATCTCCTCATGAGCCCCTTGTTGATCACCTCTGTCACAATGTCACTATCGAAATGCCTAATGTTCCGGAAAGGCTGTGTATGTGCCACCTGTCACCTGCTTATTCTGTGTCATGGTGGTGACCTTCTGTGGCAGCAGGACTGACAGGCAGAGGGCCCCTAGAATATTGAGAAATCAAATAGGGACATGCACGCACACACATGCACACATACACACACATATACAATACATACTCAATACACACATATACATACACACTCAGACATACATATACTCACATACATACACTGACGCACATATACTCTCGCATGCACTCACACACATACATATATACATGCACTCAAACACACACACTCTCACATACATACACATTCACATATACATATACATACACTCACATAAACACATGTAAGCACACACATATACACACACACATACACACTCATACACATATTCACACACATGTACACACACATACACACACACACACCCTGTTGCTTCTTTCCTGAGTTCTCCGTCATTCTCCAGTTTTATATCTACCTCGTGACACCTCAGATGGGCAAAGATACCAGTGAGTGGTGTCACATTTTGTGGGTTGAGCCCCTGACCCAAACATCAAATGGACACACACACACAGTCACACACACTCACACACTTATATACACACTCATGCACACACACACATACACACACACACTGCTAACCTATGTGTCCTGATTCCTTGAGCCATAGTCATGTCCTGTCTTTTCTTATTTGCATGTGAGTGCTTGTTTGGTTTAGAATACAAGCTCTGGTGGGATCCAAGGAGGTTCTAGAAGAATTTCATCTGCCCCGTGCCACGCATCCCCCTGCTCGGCACCTCACGGGGTGAGAATTTAAAGCCCTGCCAGCTTGTTCTTCTGATTCCAGCTGGATTCAGCCAACAGGGAACACCACAGAGAAGTAAAAGGGTGGAAGGTGTGTGTGTGTGTGTGTGTGTGTGTGTGTGTGTGTGTGTGTGAGAGAGAGAGAGAGAGAGAGAGAGAGAGAGAGAGAGAGTGAGTTCCATACACCTTGTCCACACCTTTGCAAACAATCGTCAGATCTAGTCCCCTCAAATCCCCATCTTGAGCCTGTTCTTGTTCAGTGTTGGTCTTCTTGCAGGAAGGCCAGCAAGTGTAGCCACCAGTGCTGAACTTTAAGTGAGTGAATGCATGAGTAAATGAATGAATGAATGAATTGTTCCAAGAAACAGGCCTTGTGCAGTTCTTCATCCAATACTCTCCAGGCTCATCTCGGTCCACAACTGGGCTGTAGGACACCCATTGAGAGCACTGGCCCACCCATCTGATGCTCCAGCTCTCAGCAGACCTCTGATTTCCCTGTTCTCAGCCATCCCTTCTCAGACTATTAGACTAGACCCTGTCTGAATAATTTTTGCTTCCATCTCTCATCAAGAAGGGAGCAGCCATTCTGATTGGGGGTGGGTGTGGGTATTTTCCCTGCCCTCTTGTTTTCTTTTCACCCATCTGCCAGAGCTGATCTCCTAAATCAGTCCTAGTGGGCACTTTCCCCAACCAGGATAATTCCACTTTGCAAATGCACAGAGCACTGGTGGGCTCCAGGAGCTGTGTATCTGGGGACCCTTGTTCAGCTGCATCCAAGGAGCGCCTTTGGAGACAGTATGATGACCAAATGGAAGCGTTCCAGATCCAGAGACAGTGCAGCCTGCTCCCTCCAGGGTGTTACAGAAATGACACTGTCAGAGCAAACGGTGATTTAATGGCCACACGACAGGAGCTTTGAAACAAATGGTGCCCAACCCAGAAAAATGTAGGAGACAGGCGGAATGCAATTACGCCACAGTCCATACCCACTGCTGCTGTTACCCATCAGGCATCTCGCAGAAGCCTCTCTCCCCTGGAAGGTCAAGCCCGTATGGTGCCAAGTCTTTGAGAGAAAAGAATCAATGGTTGATAATCCTCTAGAGAATTCTCCAGACATCTGTGCAAGAGGCAAGCACCTCTCCTCTCCTCTCCTCTCCTCTCCTCTCCTCTCCTCTCCTCTCCTCTCCTCTCCTCTCCTCCCCTCCCCTCCCCTCCCATCCCCTCCCCTCTCTCTCTGTCTCTCTCTGTCTCTCTCTGTCTCTCTCTGTCTGTCTGTCTCTCTCTCTCTCTCTCTCCTTTCCCCTCCTCCCCTCACACCCTCCTTCCTACTCTCCCTCTCTCCCATTTTTCCTTTTTTTGACATGGTCTGATAAAATTTGAACTGGCTCTGCAATGTCTGTCTGTCTGTCTGTGGAAAATCCTAAGTGTCTAGTGCCCCTTCTGTCAACTCTGGTTGCTGGGAATGCAGGCACATGCCACCAAGTGGGCTGTTACATCATCTGCTGGGCACCTGTGGGGCTGAACACACACTAGGCAAGCATTTTTACCAACTGAGCTACATCCAGGCCCAGTTCCTTTTGATTGTTTTAAGCAGTTTATGATTTTATTAGTATGTATTCAGTGTACCTCCCTGTACTGGGTGTACTAAGTGGCAGCTTTCCTAAAGCACTCATCCATTCACATGCATGACACACTTGTAAGATTCCCCCTCACCCTTACCCCATCCAACCTCCTCCAGTTGCTTCCTTTTTCCCAACCACTTGTTCCTTCCTCTTCACTTGTCATGATGCCTCTTCCCCACCTTCTACGCATCACTCCACATGCAAGAAGACATATGAGGGGCTGAGAGAACGCCTTCTGTTTCCTGAGGTCTGAAATAGAGGTTCCCTTTGAGGGGGCGGGGAGAGAGAGGGAGAGAGAGATGGTTTGGTTTGAACAAACATTCCAACATTTGCTGTACTTTCTGTAATGAGCAGGTAGAAACTTGCTCCACTTTTTGGGAGGACAGAAGTCATAAATTCATCCATTTGCTTGTCCAGAAAATAAAGTGCTATTCAAGAAACACATAACAAAAAGTCTTAGCGTTTTCTGTCCATCTCCCTTCCCCAGAGGAAGTACATTCGCATGCACATGTGAGAGTATGTATATGCACGTGTCAGTATGTGTGTGTGTGCATGCATGTGTTCACATGTGTGTATGCATGTGTGTGTGCATATTTGATGCATCTTCTCAGCACCTGTATTACAGAAGTAAACATGCAAAGGCGCATGGAAAGGGTACATGAGTGCATAGGTACATGCACACACATGCATGTACCTATGCATGTGTACATAGGTACACATGTATGCATAGGTACATGTATGCATAGGTACATGAACTCATGGATACATAGGTGCATGGACTCATAAGTTCATGGGTGCAAAGGTACATGAGTGCATGGATGCATAGGTATATGGGTGCATAAATTCATGGATGTATAGGTGCATGGATGCATGGGTGCATGGGTTCATGGATGCATGGATTCATAGGTGCATGGATGCATAGGTGCATGGGTGCCTGGGTTCATGGATGTATAGGTGCATGAATACACAGCTCCATAGGTGCATAGATATATAAAGCCTGGATGCATGGATGCATAGGTGCATGGGTACATGGATGCATAGGTGCATGAATGCATAGGTGCATGGGTGAGGACTGCCACATATCTTATTTTTAGAACTGATTTCTTCTAGAACTGGAGAGGTGGTCCAGTGGGTAAAGTGTTTGTTGAGAAAGCACCTGAGTTTGGACCCTCGGCATTCAAAAGAGTTGAACCCAGTGCAGGTCATGGCAGGGCAGAGACGGGGGTTCTCTAGGTTCTCTGGCCAGCCAGAGACAAGTTTCAGGTCCTGTAGGAGACCCTGTCTTAAATAAATGAATGAATAAATAGATAAATAAATAAATGGTGGTGGGGGGGTGATAGAAGTAATCCAAAGTTGACCTCTGACCTCTGTGTCTAGATGTGCACACCATGCCTGACCATTCAGCCAGGCGCAGAGATGTGCATGCACACACACATACACACATTCTTACTCTCTTCACTAACAGTATTATGCTACATGCACTTACTTTTGCAAGATTTTAAATCTTAAGAATGTGCCTCGGGACTTCCCATGTTGGAACCAGGTATAACTACTTTTAGTACTCAATCATGGTGGTCCGATTCTGGAGGCTGAGGCTGGAGGATCACAGGTTTCAAGCCACTGTGGATCATGTATGGAGATCCCATCTCAAAAGAAACACAAGGGGCTGGAGCGATGGCTCAGCAGCCCTGGCAGTTCTTGCAGAGGACCGGTGTTAGGTTTTCAGTGCCAACATCAACACCTATAACTCCAGCTCCAGGGATAGGATGCCCACTTCTGGCCTCTGGGGGCAGCTGCACTCATGTGTACGTGCGCAAACATACAAACATACACACATACATACATGTGATGGTTTGTATATTCTTGGATCAGGGAGTGGCACCATCTGAAGGTGTGGCCTTGTTGAAATAGGTGTGACCTGGTTGGAATGGGTGTGTCACTGTGGGTGTGGGTATAAGATCCTCACCCTAGTTGCCTGGAAGTCAGTCTTCCACTAGCAACCTTTGGATGAAGACATAGAACTCTCAGCTCCTCCTGTGCCATGCCTGCCTGGATACTGCCATGTTCCCACCTTGATGATAATGGACTGAACCTCTGAACCTGTAAGCCAGTCCCAATTAAATGTTGTTTTTTTATAAGACTTGCCTTGGTCATGGTGTCTGTTCACAGCAGTAAAACCCTAACTAAGACAATACATATCCACCTAACTGAAAAATTAAAAATAAAATAAAAAGACATTTAGCCAGAAGAGCCATCTCCTGACTCCTATGCTGTCCCAGTGACTAACAGACTGATATGTTTATCATTGGTTTGAGTTTTCACTTGTAAGACTGACTGTGTCGTACCTTTGTGAGTCTCGTTGATGTTTTTAAAAATTCTGTCTTGAAAATGTACAGTCAGGAAAGGCTTAAGAAGGTTCTTATGAGTAAACAATCTTCTCTTGAGTCATCTTGTCATTTTCACTCTGATCCTCTCACGTCCCATAACTGCAGGAAGCAAACACAAACACCCTTCACTCAGAGGGGTTGCGGTGACCCAATTTCCAGACTCTATGCAGTAGAGACCCAGCTCCTTGCCAGGTGTCCAAAAGCAATAAAGGAAGGCCACGTGGAGTACCTTTCTTTCTGAGTTCACAATGCACAAGCAGCTTGGGGACCAGCTCTCTCTTGATGGGGGTCATTTCGGTCTGGGTGACCATAGGCCCGCCTTGCCCATCCCCCTCTCTGAGCCTCGCTTCCTTCGCTCACTGTGGGGAACAGTCCTCTAAGTTGTCCTGGCTGCATCTCTCTTCTGTGTGAATTCCCCTAGACCCTCATAGCTCAGGTACCCGCAGCTTCCCACAGTAGCACCCATGGCTCTGCAGGCCTTGTGATCTGAAGCATTCTAAAAGGGGCCAGAAGGCAGCACTCGTAGGAGCACCCTCTTATGCACTGCAGAGGTATGTGAGTACTGTGGGCGCTTACTCTTCAGATGTGTGCCTCTAGAATATGTTCTGCCCCAGGGTCAACAGCACCCACCCCACCAGCCACGTGCGGCCCACCACTTGTTTTTATGAATAAAGTTTTATTGGGTCAAGCTGTTACTTCTGTCCAGAACATCTTCCTCAGAGACTCACAGATGAATGTCAGTGTAGATATCACTTCACCTCAAAAACAAACAAACAAACCAAAAGCCAACCAACACAAACGAAAAAAATCCCTCTCTTGGCCTACTGAATGCTTCTTGCTAGAAGCAGGCCAAGGGCCTTCCCAAGCAGCCTCTGCTGTGGTTGTTACATTGTAGCAGGCCAATGGCCTTACCTAGTCTCAGCTGCTGTGGTTGTTACATTGTAGCAGGCCAAGGGCCTTCCCAAGCCTCATCTGCTGTGGTTGTTACATTGTACTGTAATTAAATGTTTGTCTCCGGTGAGTCATGAAGTAGGAAACATCACCTCTCTCCTTAAAGAGTCATATCCCTGGAGCCTGGCAGTCAACAGACTTTAAATATATATTAATAGAGGAGTGAGAACCAACCGCAAGATGGCTAATTGGGTAAAAGCCCAAATTCAAGCCCCAGGACCCACACCATAAATAAATAAATAAATAAATAAATAAATAAATAAATAAATAAATAAATAAATAATTTTTAATACAGTATATAAGTAGCTGGAAAGATGGCTCAGTGATTAAGAGTCTTGCTGCTCCTGCAGAGGACCTGGGTTGGGTTGCCAGCACCCACATGAGGCAGCTCACAGCCACCTGTGACTGCAGTCCCAGGAGAGTCAGTGCCCTCCTCTGCCCACTTCAGGTACCTACGCATATGGTGCGCATTCATTCAGGCAAGCTCACACATATACACATAGGTCTCAAAACTCTTTAAATAAAACAGCTGAATGAATGAGCGGATGAGAGAATGAATGGAAAGAATCATCAGGGAAGCCAGCAACCACTCTCCGACATGCATTGTATAATAGTCTCTAGCATAAGCTGTCTGGAAATCTTGTCAAAATGCAGGTTCCAGCCCTGACGTCAGACTGGAGTATAGACTCTGCACTTCTGACATATGCTGTCAGGAAATGCTGGCACTCTAGCCACTGAGCAGCATCCACACCCTAGCCACGGAGTCACACCCACACCCTGGCCACTGAGCCACACACATACACACCCTAGCCACACCCACACCCTGGCCACTGAGCCACGCCCTAGCCACACCCACTGAGGATGTGGGTGGTGTTAACCAATAACTGCCCGGTGTGTTTCTTTGCAGTGTGCTTACTCTTTGGTCTTCCATCCACATTTGTTTCTGTAAAGCTTCTCAAAGCAGCCAGGCCTCCAGATAGGCAGCCGTAACCCCTCTCCATCTCTCCTGGAGTTTAATCTCAGGGCAACCAGGCGTGCCTTGTTAAATCCTGGGTGATTCGATTTCCTGACAGGGCCAGGGATCTTAACCATTTGCTTCCTCGAGGGACCCAGCCCCACATGGCTTGACTTTTCCAAGCCTGTGAGGGGAAGATGTTAGGTCGCCAACAGATTCAGGAAGCGTCAGAAAATTCATCATCACTCAAATGTCTCAGTTGCTATTCTCAGTATCTCTGAGCCACCCGAGACTTAATTAAAAAATCCATGCATACAGAGAGACAGCTACAGGGCATGTGTAGGTATATCTGTGAAACAGAATATTAGAACTCACAGATCACACATCTAGATAAGTATATGTACATAAGTGTACTATGTGCATAGACTTCTGTGAAAATGCCCCACCCCCACCCCAGTCTCGAGTCTCGTTTTTTCTCTTAAATGCCATCGACATCTTGGTGCTTTGGAACCTTACAAAGGATCCTCTGAGCTGCAGATGCTAAGAGCTTCCAAAGGAACCACGGATTCATTTGGCTCCCAGACAGAGAGAGGGTGCGGTAGGCATGGGCAGAATGTGCAGGCTTGAGCCCCAGCTTCAGAAAGCTGTGAGTGAGAATGCCACCCAATGTGATTCATAGCTGGCTGAGCTTGAGCAGGTTGCCTAATTGCTCGGAGCCCCAGTCTTGGCTTTGGTTCTAGATGGTAGTGAAATCCCAACATTAAAAGAATAAGTTACTGTTTTGTTTGTTTTTTTTTGGGGGGGGGAGGGGGAAGGATGTTGGCTTGGTTTGGTTATTTGGTCTTTTTTTTTTTTTAATCTAGGATCTCACATATCTAGGCTGCCCTCAAACCCTTGATCCTCCTGCCTCTACCTCCGAGACAAGGGGATCACTGGCACGATTGTTAATAACAGCATAGCACCTACAGAATATAGGCTTGAAGGTCCAGCACGCAAGGGTCAGCAAGCAGGACTCACTGTTGCTGTTGCTGCCATTGTCATTATTGATAGCTATAGAGAAAGGGAGGTGAATTTCTGTAATTTTTGCAAGAATTTATTTGGAGAGGGAATGTATGCCATGGTGCACATGTAGAGATCAAAGAGAACTTGCAGAAGACTCTTTTCTCCTTCTGCCTTGTGGGTTCCAGGGATTGAACTCATGTCCTCAGGCTTAGCTCCAAGCTTCTTTATCTGCTGAGCCGTCGCAGTATCCAGCTAAAACTCTTTGTTTCTCTTTTCCTCTTCTTGTGTGTCTGTGTGCTGTGTTTGTGTCTCTGTGTGTGTGTCTCTGTGTATGTGTGTGTATGTGTGTGTGCGCGCGTGCACAGGACTGAAAGAGATGTCGAACATCGTTTCGGCACAATTCCATCTTATTCAACAAGGCAGCATCTCCCAACCAAACTCAAAGCTCTCCAATATGGATGGTCTGCTAGATAGCTTGCTCTGGACATTCATTCCCACCTCATGCTTCTGAAAACACACAGACTGCTACGCCCACAAGGCTGCCACGCCCACACAAGCTGCCACGCCCACAAGGCTACCACACCCCACACAGGCTGCTATGCCCCACACAAGCTGCCACACCCCACAAGTATGTCACACCTACACAAGCTGCCACACCCCACGCAGGATACCATGCAGGATGCCACGCCCACACTGGATGCCACGCCCTGCACGATGCCATGCCCTGCAGGATGCCATGCCCACTAGACATTTACATGGGTCATAGGGGATCTGATCTGCCATCCACATGCTTGCATGACATCTACTCAGCCACTGAGCCATCTCCAAGCCTGAGTTTTGTTTTGTTTTTTTTTAAATCAGATATGGTTTCAAACAATTCCACATACACATACATTCAAAATAAACACCAACCACTCTCACCCCGAATCTCCCTTCCAACTGCTACTCCTGTCTGCTCCCCACAAATCTTTCATGTTCAGGACTATGCATTTCGGGTTGTGACCCACAGATACTAACCAGGACTGTCTGTGTGACCACGGGTTTGGAGCTATCTGTTGGCGCCTGGTCTGCTCAGCAGTGGGTACACGGGTAAAGACAACTAGGAGAATGTCCATGTATAGGTTGAGAGAGATTTTCTATGTTAAGTCAGTAAAGACCCCGTGCCTTTCTTCTGAGTCCTTCAGAAATACTGGCCTGGGGTTGCCACTTTCTGGTTGCTGAATATGAGTGTGTGTGTGTGTGTGTGTGTGTGTGTGTGTGTGTGTGTGTGTGCGTGCATGCGCACCAGGGACCAGCCTCCCACCAGCGGCATGCTGGGTGAGCATGTAAGTGCTCAGAGTCCCTGTGCACTCCATTCCTTCACTCCTGTGCAAATCTCTGCACAACACCACAAAGGGCAGAGGCCAAAACTCAGGACCCTACCAGTGCTACAATCCCCAAACCAGGCAGCCCAGGTGTGAGAGGCATAAACCATTTCAGAGACCAAAAGAGGGCTTTGTCCAAAGAGCACGATGTTAGAAGTCAGAATAAGACTTCTCAAAGCAGTGATCCGAGGACGGGGTACATTGTTGTTTTCTGGTCATCCCTGCCCCACATTTTTTTAAAAATTATTTTGTTTACATTGCATATGCTATCCCCCTTCCCGGTTACCCCTCCACAAACCCCCATCCCATTCCCCCTCTCCCTTCTCCCATTTGCCTCTATGAGGGTGCTCCTCCACCCACCCACCCACTCCGCCCTCATTGCTCTAGCATCTCCCTATGCTGGGGCATCAAGCCTCCACAGGACCAGGGGCCTCCCCTCCCTTTAACGTCAGATAAGGCCATCCTCTACTACATATGTATCTGGAGCAGTGAATCCCTCCATGTATACTCTTTGGATTGTGGCTTAGTCCCTGGGAGCTTTGGGTGGTCTAGTTTGTTGATATTGTTCTTCCTATGGGGTTGCAATCCCCTTTTGCTCCTTCAGTCCTTCCCCTAGCTCTTCCATTGGGGTCCCCAGGCTCAGTCTAATGGTTGATTGTGAGTATCTATATCTGTATTGTTCAAGTGCTGGTAGAACCTCATAGGGATCAGCCATACCAGGCTCCTGTCAGCAAGCGATTCTTGGCATCAGTAATAGTGTCATGTTTGGTGTCAGCAGAAGGAATGGGTTCCTAGGTGGGTCTCTAGATGGCCTTTCCTTCAATCTCTGTTCTGTTCTTTTCTTTTTCTTTTTTTTTTTTTGTCCCTGTATTTCCTTTGGACAGGAACATTTCTGGGTTAAAATTTTTGAAATGGGTGGGTGGACTCATCCCTCAACTGGGGGTGGTACCTATCTACTGGAGGTGGTTTCTACAGGTTCTATCTCCCCTTTGTTGTGTTTTTTTTTTGTTTGTTTGTTTTGTTTTTGGCTAAAGTCATCCCCGTTGGGCCTTGGGAGCCTCTCACTTCCCTGGCATCTGGGACTTTCTAGTGGCTACCCCCAATTCCCCATCCCTCACTGCTACATATTTCTATTTGATTCCCTGACCCTCTGTACTTCTCTTCTGTACCTTCTAATACCTGAACCTGCCCCCCTTTCCCTCCCCCTCATATCTCCCTCTCAAGTCCCCTCCTCCCTCTACCTTCTGTGATTATTTTGTTCCCCCTCCTATGTAGGACTGAAGCATCCACACTTTGGTCTTCTTCTTAAGCGCTATATGGTTTGTGGGTTGTATCATGGGTATTCTGAACTTTTGGGATAATATCCACTTATCAGTGAAAACATACCATGTGTGTTCTTTTGTGTCTGAGTCAGGATGGTATTTTCTAGTTCCATCTATTTGCCTAAGAATTTCATGAAGTCATTGTTTTTAATAGCTGAGTAGTACTCTATTGTGTGAATGTACCACATTTTCTGTATCCATTCCTCTGTTGAGGGATATCTGGTTTTTTTCCAGCTTCTGGCTATTATAAATAAGGCTGCTATGAACATAATGGAGCATGTGTCCTTGTTATATGTTGGAGCATCTTTTGGGTATATGCCCAGGAGTGGTAGAGCTGAGGTCAGGGATGGTGATACCCTCAGAAGTACTTTTATTGTTGAGAGTAGTTTTTGCTATCCTGGCTCTTTTGTTATTCCAGGTGAACTGGAGCATAGCTCTTTCTGTCTCTGTGAAAAATTGAGTTGGGATCTTGATGGGGATGGCATTGAATCTGTGGATTGCTTTTGGTAGGATGCCTATCCATGAGCATGGGAGATCTTTACATCTTCTGAGGTCTTCTTCGATTTCTTTCTTTGGAGACTTGAAGTTCTTGTCATAGAGATCTTGCACTTGCTTGGTTAGCTTCACACCAAGGTATTTCATTATTATTTGTCATTTCCATAATTTCCTTCTCAGCCCATTTTATCCTTTGAGTAAAGGGAGGCTACTGATTTGTTTGAGTTAATTTTATATCCAGTCACTTGCTAAAGATGTTTATCAGCTGTAGGAGTTCTCTGGTAGACTTTTTGGGGCCCTGTAAATATACTACCATATCATCCACAAATAGTGATATCTTGACTTCCTCCTTCTCAATTTGTATCTCTTTCATCTCCTTTTGTTGTCTAATTGCTCTGGCTAGAACTTCAAGTACTATATTGAATAAATAGGAGCAAAGTGGGCAGCCTTGTCTTGTCCATAATTTTAGTGGGATTGCTTCAAGTTTCTCTCCATTTAGTTTAATGTTGGCTATTGGTTTGCTGTATATTGCTTTTATCATGTTTAAGTATGGACGTTGAATTCCTGATCTCACCAATACATTTAACATGAGGGGGTGTTATATTTTGTCAAAGGCTTTTTTGGCATCTAATGAGATGATCATGTGTTTTTTTTTTTCTTTCCTTTGAGTTTGTTTATATAGTGGATTATGTTGATGGATTTCCATATATTGAACCATCCCTGCATCCTTGGGATGAAGCCTACTTGATCATGGTGAATGATGGTTTTGATGTGTTTTTTGATTCAGTTTGAGAGAATTTTATTGAGTATTCTTGCATTGATAGTCATAAGGGAAATTAGTCTGAAGTTCTCTTTCTTTGTTGGGTCTCTGTGGTTTAGGTATCAGTGTAACTGTGGCTATGTAGAATGAATTGGGTAGTGTTCCTTCTGTTTTTATTTTGTGGAATAGCTTGAGAAGTATTGGTTTTAGGTCTTCTTTGGAAGTCTAATAGAATTCTGCACTAAAACCATCTGACCCTGAACTTTTTTTTGGGGGGGGGCAGCTTTTAATGACTACTTCTATTTCCTTAGAGGTTATGGGACTGTCTAGATGGTTTATCTGATCCTGATTTAATTTTGGTACCTGGTATCTCTCTAGAAAATCATCCATTTCACCTAGATTTTCCAGTTTTGTTGAGTGTAGGCTTTTGTAGGATCTGATGATTTTTTTCATTTCCTCAGTTTCTGTTGTTATATCTCCCTTTTCATTTCTGATTTTGTTAATTTGGATACTGTCTCTGTGCCCTCTGGTTAGTTAGCCTTGTTGATTTTCTCAAAGAACCACCTCCTGGTCTTGTTGAGTCTTTGTATAGTTCTCTTTGTTTCTACTTGGTTGATTTCAGCCCTGAGTTTGATTATTTCCTGCCATCTACTCCTCTTGGGTGTATTTGCTTCTTTTTGTTCTAGAGCTTTTAGGTGTGCTGCCAAACTGCTAGTGTAAGCTCTCTCCAAATTCTTTATGGAGGCACTCAGAGCTATGAGTTTTCCTCTTAGCACTGCTTTTATTGTGTCCTATAAGTTTGGGTATGTTGTGCCTTCATTTTTATTAAATTCTAGAAAGTCTTTAATGTCTTTCTTTATTTCTTCCTTGACCAAGTTATCATTGAGTAGAGAATTGTTCAGTTTCCATGCGTATATGAGATTTCTGTTGTTTTTGCTATTATTGAAGACCAGCTTTAGTCTGTGGTGGTCTAGTAGAATACATGGGATTAATTCAATGTTCTTGTATCTATTGAGGCTTGTTTTATGTCCAATTATATGATCAGTTTTGGAGAAGATACCATGAGGTACTGAGAAGGTATATTCTGTTGTTTTCAGGTGAAATGTTCTATAGATATCTGTTAAATCCATTTATTCCATAACTTCTGATACTTTCACTGTGTCTGTTTAGTTTCTGTTTGAATGATCTGTCCATTGATGAGAGTGGGGTGTTGAAGACTCCCACTATTATTGTGTGAGGTTCAATGTGTGCTTTGAGCATCAGTAATGCTTCTTTTACAGTGCCCCACACTCTCTGATGAGCAGCAGATGTGGCTGCTTACAGGAGTCCTGCTCATCTTAGAACATCCTCTGACAAGACTGTCTACAACTTTGCAGTATACAGCAGTTCAGTCTTCTTTACCTTAATTGAACAAAGAAGCCTACACAAGCCCCTCCCCTGAGAATTAATATTGAGGTCCATCAATCTTTTTTTTTTTTTTTTTTTTTTTTTAAGGATTGAGCCTGGCAGTGCAACTCATACTAGGGCATAGCCTCTGCCTTGTGTGAGTTCCCGTGCATGTAGATGAATGTTCAGTTACAGCATACAGACTAGAGACGGGCACCATGTTTTTTCTCTACAAGTCTGGAGTGGGGGTAGGGGCTTTAAAACTCTGACCTCTAAACCAAGCCATGTACAAAATCTCAAGCCTAGACCTGGAGTTTGCAAAGTGCAAATGCTACACGTAAGGGTCGCCAGGAACTCAGGGCACATTTTGTAGGTCATTAAATCTTTAGCCAGACAAACTCGATTGTGTGCACTCGTTAAAATGAGATCTGAGCCATTGAAGAGACCAGGAGGCTCCTACTGCTACAAAGACAGCTCAGAAGCAGCGGTGGGGAGGTGGGGAGGGGAGCGCACAGACAGTGGTGAGAAGAGGTCTTCCCTTCATCCCTCCCAAAGCTTTTTACTCTGCCTGGGAAGGCGGTGTATTTTCCCTGCATCTCCACTTATATACCAGAATGTCCAAAACTGGCCTACACCTCCAGTAAACAGTGAGCTTTGTTACATAACTATAGTCGCCATAAACAACCTTTAGGATGTACAATGAATGAGTGCACACCAACTCACACAGCAAGTCCTGGGGAGCCATGTGCAAATGGGATTCCTCTCCCAGTGGCTTAGAAAGAGCTTCCATAGTGGCATCCCTGTTCCTACATGTAGACAGGCTCCAGGAGGAAGGGGACTGGCAGCAGGCAGAGCTTCCTGCTCCTGTGTGACTTTCTCAGCAAAGAACAGGCACTGAGGAAGCATGGATGCATCTGATAGAGCTCACCAGCAGCGGGGCAGGATCATAGCCAGTCAGGTGGTCTTCTGTGGCTCAGCGGGGCTACACTGAAGCCACCAGACTTAAAGAGTGCCTTTTGAAAGCAAGTGTGCACATGTGCATGCATACATCCCCCACACACACACACACTTAGACACATGCACACAGACACATACTGTTAAGCACAAGTCTTTCTTCAATAACTTCATTCTTAGTGCCCATGGTCCACCCTTGGTATCTTAAGCATCTGCATTCTCAAATCCTAACATCCCTTACCAACAGCAGGGTCTTAATCCATCCTATGTATTGTTCATGAACTAATCACACCCCTACTAGACTTTAAAATACAATTTAAAAAAAAAAACTGTGTTGCCAATAGCTTGCTACATGTCAGGGAAGCTAGATACACCAGGTATAACTGTCACAGCCACACCATGAGGCAGACAGGGCTCAGCATCTTCACCAGTGTAGACACACACAAAAAAGTTAAGATTCAGCGAGACTGAAAGACACATCCAAGGTCAAGGAATAAGAATCAAGTGTTCGTGAGTAGGGGGTGGGGGGGGTATGTGGGACTTTTGGGATAGCATTGAAAATGTAAATGAAGAAAATACCTAATTAAAATAAAATAAAAAGAAATATGTAACAACAACAACAAAAAAGAATCAAGTGTTTGAAACCAGAATCTGTCTGGAGCTAAAGTCTGTGCGCTCAGTTCCCATCTCTGTTACCAATTCCTTGAAGCCTAAACTATATCCTGCAGTTCCTCTTGACTTCCATGGAGCAAACCCATGGTAATTTCGTGGCACATGGGATTGTAGGCCTATCATACCACCAGCAGGGATCATTCTCTGGTTCCTGTTAACTTTTGGGGTCTCCCAAGCACTCTCTCAAATCCTAGATGCACCCTCTAATTACTCCCGGAATGGGAGGCATGCTGATATAAGGAAGAATGTGTCCCCCATAAACTCATGGGTTGGAATACTTGTCTGCACTTGGTGGAACTGTTTGGGAAGGATCAGGAGGCATGGCCTTGATGTAGGAGACACGTCCCTGGGGGTAAGCTTTGAGGTTTCAAAGCCCATATCATTCCTAGTCTGTCTGTCTCTGTCTCCATCTCTGTCTCTCTCTGTCTCTGTCTCTCTCCCCCTACCCCTCTCCATTTCTCCTCTCTTCCCCCTGGTCATGTCTCAAAATGTAAATTGTCACATACTGGCCCAGCACCATACTTGCTTCCCTGCCCTACCATGATGGCCTTGAGCTAGCTGTCAGAGACTGTGAGCAAGCCCCCAGTAAACCCGCTCTTCTATAAGTTGCCTTGGTCATGTTATCTTTTCACAGCCATAAAGGGGGTGGGCGTTCACAGGAGTCCAGAAAGCTGCAGTTCTCACAGGCAACAGAGGTATGACATGGATAGTCACATGGCCGATCGCTCTCCCCAAGACTGGTTGTGGAAGTTGAGCATCTCCATAGATGCCCAGATGAACAAGCCACCCGCCAGCTGCCACATCTCCCATTATAGAATTTACCTTACCTCCTTATTCATGATACACCCCACAGTCACTCAGCCCCTAAAAGCATATACTGACCCCTTTAAAAAAAACAAGCAAACAATCAAGGCATGTTCTGATCCCAGCAACTCACACCTGAATAGGGAAACATTCACTGGTAACAAGCTCTGTGGAGGCTGAACTTGGGTGTCCCAGGAAGAGAGGCTTGGCCTGTTGCCATGGGACCCAGCCACTCGAGAAAGAGCTGAAGGCCACCATGCACAGGAAGGTTTCATGGAGGTAATAATATTTGAGTAGGGTGTTGAAGGGTGAGTCGGAGCTTTTTCAAGTGAGACAAGAAGTAGATCGCAGAGAGGAAAGCTATTACCCAGAGAACCTAATGTGCTTCCAGGAGCTCTGCGTGTTTCAAAATGACTCAGGGACTTCAGGACAGTGTGTGTGTTTGTGGGGGTCGGGGGGGGTGAATAGAAGAGGAAATAACAGATACACAGCTGAGACTTCCTTCCGGAGCCAGCAAGGAGCAATTGAAGATTTTTAAGCAAGCTTAATAAGGTTCGTGCTATATAAAGATGGTGTACTTGTTTCCTGTGGCTATGACGGTCAATTATCTACAATGAGGTCATTTCCAGCAACAGAAATTTTGTCTCTGACAGTTGAGGAAGCCAGAATTCCCAAGCCAGAGAGTAAGCTGGATCCATTCTCTCTGAAGGGAGACGATATTCTCTGCCTTTCTCCCAGCTTCAGCTCCTGGTGGCTCCACAGCCCCTGGTGCTCCTTGGCCCCGAGGTCTGCTTGACTCACTGGGCACTGCATGGTCTTTCTTTGACAGGGATTCCAGAACTGTCCTGATCCACTGCCCTTTTGCAAAGCCCTCATTTCAGATCAGGTCACCCTGGTGGTTAATCCTCATAGTCAGCTTGCCCAGGTTTAAGAATCACCAACCACAGAAGCACAGCGCCGAGCATTTTCAGAGAGAACTAATTCAGGTGGGAAGACTCTCCAACTGAGTAAAAATGGTGGGTGGGGGTGGGGCCTGAGCACCAGCATCCTTCTCTCTGCTTGCTGACTGTGAGCTCAGTGTGGCCAGCTACTTGCCACCATGATGGACTGTACCCTCAACCCGTCAGACAGAGTAAAACCCTCCTTCTTTCCCTGCTTCATCAGGTATTTTGTCAATAAGAAAAGTGAAATCCGAGCCCTACTTCTCCATAATCATGGGTGTGGGCATATGGATCCTGGGGGTGGGGGGGGGGGCGACAGGCACCTCCCTACTTAACACACTGCAGACTGAAGAGACCAGGATGAGAGAACGGGGGGAGGGGGAGAGGGACCAGTCAGGGAAACCAGCCCTGTGGAGAAGGAAGGAGTCATAGATGCTGCAGAAGGAGTGTGTGGCACCCTACTGAGGACTTATCCTCCTGAAGAGCAAACTAGTAACCTGCCAAGGTGATTAGAGGAGAGATCTTAGCACTTGCTTTCCCATTTTCTGATGAGCACAGCCACAGAAAATGTTGTCCACAGAGGAAACTGGTACTTGACGAAACCAGCCTGCCCACCTCAAGGATTCTTTTGAGTCTTAAGCTCGTCGTAATGTTACTGACGTCATTTAGGGCGGGCCTTCCAGATCTGAGGGGCCTATTAGCAGTGCCCATGATTGTCTTTAACAGCCAGCATTTATTATGCATACACTAAATGCCAGGTGCTGGGCAAGGCGCCTCGGATTCATTATCTCCAATTCTTCCCACACGTCTAAAGAGAGAGGCAGTATTCCTAGCGTCCCTGTTCTTATGGATGAGAGAATTATAACCTACCCAGGGTCACAGAAGGGTGAAGCTGAACTGGGACACAGGGCCACATCATGCCAAAGGAAGTTCCTCGAAGGAGGAGGCAGAAGCTTGGTGAAGTATGGACGAAGGAGATGGCTGAGTTATTAAAGATCAAGGGACCTGATTTTAGATTCCCCAGGACCAAGATCAAGAAGCCAGGTGTGGCAGTGGATGTCTGCAGTTTCATTTCTGGGTAGATGGAGATGGGGGGGGGGATACCGGGGGCTCACTGGCCCAGCCCATCTTGCTTAATCAGTGACTTCCTGGTTCAGCAACAGACTCCATCTTCCCTTCTTTTATACTGCAAGGCTTTTGTTTCCCGTTTCAATTATAATTTCAACTTCAGGGGGAATCTGGAAATTGGGGAGCAAAGATCAGAACACTGAGAGGGATTCTGTTCTCCCTAACTACACAGTGAGACTCTGACGACTTGGAAGAGGGGTGGGCAAGGCTGACCCAGCCTGCCTAGCCTTAGCTGGCCCCCATCCTACCTGTGGCCACCTGCCTCTTCCCATGCAGATGCCAGAGGGTATCCCGCTCAGCCAGCAGGTACCCCAGTGTGGTGAGAACAGGAGGCTGCTGTTCCATGTAATTCGAGGAGATGATACTGGTGCCTCATAGGTGCTGCCTGAAGCCATACTACGTGCCAAGCCTCAGTTTGTGTTGAGCATCACCCAGTATACATACACACTCCATTTTCAAGGTTGTATAATGCCTCCTACCACCCCCATCTTACTATAAAGTAGTCCAGGCAGCAGGAGGTGATGGTTCTCAGACGTCCTCATTAACAGAGAAAATGGTCTCTTTAGACATCACTAGATGAGGAAAGAAAACTGAAGGCCAACGATCACTTCGCCAACAACCCAAGTATGTCTGTCTTTGTGGGGTCCAATGTCCCTCTGGGTTGTGATAATGCCTACTAAGCCTTCTTGTCCAGTCCCTGTTGAGACTCTCCTCCTATCAGACTCTAAGTCTATGAGTTCAAATCCACCATATCTCCAGGGGCTTAAACATTCCATCCATCGTTTCCTGTGTCCATCCATCTATCTCTCTACCCATACATTTGCCCATCCCTCTGTCTGTCCATCCTTTCCTCAGCTCATCCATCCATCCATCCATCCACCCATCCATCCATCCATCTGTCTATCCACCTACCTGTGTCTCTACCCATTTGCCCATCCTACCATGCCTTCAGCATCTCCTGTTCCCACCCACCTACCATTTCCACCCATCTTTCCTTCTGTTTATCCATCCTCCCACTCATTCATCTGGCCATCCATCTATCCCCCCGTCCTTTCCTCTGTCTACCCATAAGTTCATCCATCCACCCATCGAGCATTTAGTTAGTAGTTGTTTTCGGGTCAATCCCCGTCTCAAGCCTTGAGATCCACTGGCAAACATGTGAGAGACCAGGTCTTTTGGGTCCAGGCTCCATCTTAGAGAACCTGACCTAAGATACTCAAGATAACTCAAGATAACTAACCATGCTGGGGGCTGCACCTTCCCGTTCTCCTGCATCAGAGATGGTGGTGTGGCCCAAGCTCAAACTTGTAAATAAAGACCCTAGTGCAATTGCACGGGCGTCAGCTCCTTGGTGGTCTTTTGGGGTTCATGAACGCTTCCTGGCACAGCACACGACAGGGTCTTGGCCGTGTGGGAGCTCAAAGACTCCCCAAATCTCAAGATCTCCTTCCATATCCTCCTTCCTTAGGTACTGAGGACGGCTGACTGTGCCCAGACCCCTGCCTGGGGGCTTCTAAAGTGACGGTGGCCACTAAACGCTTAGTCCTCTTACACTTGACTCAGATTCCTGAGGAAAGTGATTCAGGGTCCTCGGTAATGGGGGTAATCTAACTATCCCCCCACCACACGTCTCTCTTTATAGATCATCGGAGTGCGCAGCACATTATAAAGCTTCTAATTAACCCCCATAAAGTGCCGGTGTCAGGAGCAGAGGGCAGATGATAACCCTACCTCAGGCCAATGGCCGCTGTAATTCCTCGCCTAGCCTGAGGTCCTGTGGCAGCTCACCTGCACCTCACCTCTTCATTAACTGCACACCTTATTAATGACAGCGGTTACATTAACAGCTGCCATCCCTTGCACCCCCTCGCCATAAACCCAAGTCTGATGGTCTGTATCTACCAGTGGGCTGAATCTCCACCGTGGCCCCATGAAGCGGGGGGGCGTGGGGGGTGACTGATTCTATTCTGTGTACCGGGAAAGTGGAGCTCACAGCACATGCCGATGACTCCAGGCAGTGAGCACAGATCTGTGACATTCCCATACTTTCGATTCATTGTGCCTGCCTACAAGTTGGTACGTGTGTAGGTGAGGCTCTGTGTGATCTTGTCTCCAGCTGGGTGTCCTCGGTAACATTCTGCCAGAAGAAGCAGAAAAGAGCACAGACTGCATCATCAGGGCTCGGGTTGGGTTGGGTTTGGTTCTGCTGTGCCATGCGTGATGTCTCCCAGGTGCCCGTCCACGACGTCCTGTGCTCGTGGTAATAGAGGCAGGGCCTTTGGGGAATGATGAGAACTGAGTGACATTCTAAGTGTGGGACTCCTGTGATGGCATTAGTAGCAGGAGAAGGAGGGAGGAGGGGGCAGGAGGGGGGAAAAGGAAGAGAGAGAAGGATAGAGGAGGAGGGAAGAGGGAGAGGAGGGAGGAGAAGAAAGAGGAGGGAGAAGGAGGAAGAGGGAGGAGGATAGAGGAGGAGAAGGAAGAGGAGGGAGGAGGGTAGATAAGGGAGGGAAGAGGGAAGAAGGAGAGGCGGGGAGGAGGAGGGAGGAAGAGGTAGGAGGAGGGGGAGGGAAGGAGGGAGAAAATAGGGGAAGAGAGAAGAGAAGGAAGAGGAAGGAGGAGGGAGGAGGTGGAGGGAAGAGGGTAGAAGAGGAGAAGAAAGAGGAGGGAGGAGGGTAGATAAGGGAGGGAAGAGGGAAGAGGAAAGAGGAAAGAGGAAGGAGAGGAGGGAAGAAGGAGGGAGGAAGGAGAAGATGGGGGAAGAGGGAGGAGAAAGAAGAGGAAGGAGGAGGATGGAGGAGGAAGGACGAGGAGAGAGGAGGAGGGTGGAGGAGGAAGGAGGAGGGAAAAGGAGGAGGAGGGGGGAGGTAGCCACAGTAGACATCTGGCTGTCTTCAGGAGAGGTCCCACGCCACCTTTCCTCATCCCTCACAGCGCTGCCCTCCGCCAGCCCTGTTTGTAGGCTGCATTTGGATGGACCCTCCTCCATCTCTGGCTGACCTCTGCACACCCTGAGTGCACACGTCTTCTTCCCTCTTAGCTATGTTATGTTCTAGTCGACCAACAGAAAGGGTTCATATCTGTGCCATGATGTGTCTGCCCGGTTGTATGGCTCCACTGCAGGGATTAAACTGGGCTAACTAACAGACCCACAGTCTTTCCCTCGTGGTCATCACCACCAGCCTCTCCAGAGCCTGCTCCGACCTGGAAGTCACTCCCCTTAATCCCAACTGCCCTTCCTCCTTGCTGATGAAATGCCCACAGGCCCACAGGCCCACAGGGCATGGCAATGCTGCAGCCTGCCTTATCCACATACCATGAGGTGCCCTGAGGCAGCTTTAAAGGAAGGTGTGTGTTGTGTTGGTGGCGGTGGTTTGGATGTGGGGTCTGGCTTGTTTTATTGAGGTCTCATTATGCCTTGGCCTTGGCCGGGTTGAAACTCACTAGGTAGGCCAGGCTGGCCACAAACTTGTAGCAATCCTGTCTCTGCCTGCTGTGTTCTAGTATTGTGTCAGCCACTGCACCTGGACAGAAGTCTTGTTGGTTTTGTTGTTGTTGTTGTTGTTATTGTTTTCTTTTTTGTTTGTCTGGGGTATTTTTGTTGTTGATGATTTGTTTGGTTTGGATTGGAGGTTTTTTTTGTTTGTTTGTTTTGGTTTTGGTTTTTTACTTATGAGTTGAATCCAGCATCCTGGACAGTGAATATGATTTGCTGACAAGTCTCAGGGTTGGGAGAGCATTGGATGAAGGTGTAGACTGAGGCCACTGATCAAGAGCTTCCAGCAGCATAGAGGTGTATCAGGTTACTCAAAGGAGTCAGCTTTGAGTCCTCCCCAGACAGAACCTTAACCCAGAGCCCAAACCTGGAGAACTCTAAGAAGTGTGCCCAGCTGGGCTTCTCTGAGCCCAGATCCTCACTGCCCCCTCCTTCTATGTCCAAGATAGGGCTAAAGATGTCTCTGCAGCTCTGCCTAGCCACCTCCTACTTCAGGCACTCGCTCACCTCTCCCTAATTTGCATGGCGGACCTACCTCTGTCCCCTATTTGCCCCCAGAAGGCATGAAAATTAGTATCTGATACCGTCCAAGGCACGGATCCCACACCTTCGAATGCTTCTTGGTGAATTGAGCATCTCACAGCTGCGAGCCTCAGCTGCCTCACCCGGCCGGCCCCAAGAACCATGTTTGCTAACTAACAGGGGTGGAAAAGAAGGCTCTTTGCTTTACAAACAAGTCCAAACCCCAGTTAGTTCCCTGGGCAGCTGGACGCTCATTGGTGGCTACTGCGGGCTTCTCATCTGGCCTTGTTATTGATTTGGTCAGAAGTAATTAAGGAGATAATTCTTACTCAATTACATTTCCCTGGATTTCCTGAGGTTGCTAACTCTGCTCCCTGCCTGTATTTTCTTTTCCAAATTAATTTTGTCTTGACTCTGAAATGCAGATGGATTTTTGCTGGCCTGCTCCACGCTTGTTGAGTTTTGAGGGGACAAAGTGGGGCTCTGTGTTTTAATTCCAATCAGGGTTGTCACACCCTTTCATTTATTTGTTTGTTTGTCTGTTTGTTTTAGAAAATTAATATGAAGCATAAGAAGTTTGAAAAATACTACAGAAAATGAATTGGAGAACAGGAGCCCCTCTCTCTTACCCCCATCTCTTTCCCTTACTTTCACCCCCACGCCCATCCCATCCCCATTTTTCATCCCTTCACCCAGGACAGCCAGTTCTGACAATTCGGGTGTCATGGATTTGAGTGTGAAAAAAATTGCCCCTGGCAGGTTCATATTCTGAACATTTTTTTCCCTCAGATAACAGAGCTGGGGGGGTTCTGGGGGGAGGCACAAAAACTTCACAGTGTGGTGTCAAAGTCTAGAGGTTCAAAACTGAGTCTATTCCCCCCTCCCACTTCCAGGCCCTGCCAATTAAAGAATCAGAAGCAAGACAGAGTTTGAAAGTCAAGTGAAGTTGGAGTTTATTCAAAGCAAAAGTCTCAAGCAAAGAATCAGACCCCAAAAGAGAGGAGGGGTCCAGAGCTGGAATCTGCCTCCTTCTCCATAGCTGCTGGGATTATTGGGGGGGGGGGACTTAGCCATAGCAGGGCGTGTGGTGGGAGCAATTTAGCCACAGTAGGGTGTATGGTGGGAGAATTTAGCAAGGCATACCTTTTCAATCCTCCCCACCACCACCATTAGCCAGCCTGATCCGGTTCCAATTTGTGCAAGACATGCTCCCGAAGAGCCCACCTCACCGTCAGAAAAGCTCCCTCCAAGTCCCAGCGCTGGGGAAGAATCAGAAAACAAATTACATTCTCCGCCCTCTAGCCACGCCAATTAAAATTCACACCCAGAGCTCTCCGCTTGACTGGAGAAACCACCTCGCTCACACTGCCCCTCAGTGGGGTCTAACGGGCAGACAGTTCCCCCGAGGGCTGGCTTTCAAGGTTACCACTCACCCCTAGTCCCCCATCCTGCCTTACCCTGCTCTCTGCTCCCTGGTCTACTGTGAGATGAACGAACAGGCCCTGTGATGGATTAAAACCATGGGCCAAAGTGAATCTCCCTTAACACGCTCTGTCAGGCAGCACACCACAGTTCCCACACCACCTCCTGTCCCCTCAAAGGCAATGCTGCCTTTAGTTCCCCTGTGGATTCTATACTTATTCAAAAGCTTTATTTTTATTTTGTGTGTGTGTGTGTGTTTTTGCCTGAGTATATGTATAGGTATCATGTGCATGCAGTACCCAAGGAGACCAGAAGAGAGCGTCTGCTCCCCTGAAACTGGAGTTAGAGACTGTTGTGAGCCACCATGTGGGTGCTGGGAACCAAATCCAGGTCCCCTTAACCACTGAGTCATCTCTCCAGCCTGCAATATATAATTAAAAAAAAGAAACTATGTTGCATACAAACATTCCCTTCTCCACCTACCATAAAGAGAGCCCTGTTGGCCCCTTACCTTAAGGATCGGCATCTCACCAGCCCTCTGTGTACCGTGTAGTGCCTCGTCATTGCCAGGGTCAACCGCTTTTCGACTCCGTTTTACACCTGTGCCTTGGGTGTCCAGGTTTTGTCTCTAAGTTGAGTCCAAGAGTTTGAAAAAAAAAATCCTGTAAATCAAAGTTCACATCCATCCATCCACTAACCAAACAACTGCCAGGAAGCCACTCAGTGCTTGGCATCGTGCCCTAGACCAAAGATGCCATGTGACAAGGTCACACACTCTGCACACACCACATTGCATGGGACCAGAGGAGAGAGGGGAGACCCCACTTAGAGCATGAAAGGAAGACCCACTTAAGCCAGTGGTTTAAAATATGAATGCAAGAGAAACGAGCTGAGCCCAATACAGAATATGGGGAGGAGATTTTAAATCAGAGCTGTTTGCTTTCCTTTTACTTCATAAGCATAAGCAAAATCTTGAAAACTCATGTTTTGACTTGCCAGCCACAGGCTGAAACTGGGAGTGACAGGAAGCAGCTTACCGGGGTTGGGGTTCGTCCTCCAGAGTGGGGCAGGGGGGGCTGAGCTGCTGCTGGAGTCCATGTTTCCCCAGCCCCTTTGCTCGATGCTTTTGTTCCCCGTTGCTGTTCAGAACACACCAGCTCAAAATAGGGCTTTGAGAACAGCTGGGGACAAACATCTGGCCACTGTAAGAGGTGCCAGGTCAGTCCCTATGATACCAGCAGCGCTGGCGCAGAACACCACACAAGGGACGCCTGGAGCCACGGAAGGGAACATTCCAGCTTGGGTTTGTCATAACCGACAAAGGCACGGACATGGCAAATGTATGACCGAGTGCACTGAGAAGTGAAAATAAGATGCAAAATTCAGCATGCACACCAATAAAGTCTCAACAACAAAAACATCCTGACAAGAATGGGGTTGGTGGGTAAAGGGAACTCTCATATGTTATTGGCGGGGAGGATGTGAATTAGTGCAGCTACTGTGGGATCGGGATGGTTGTTCTTCAAAAATCTAAAATCAGAACTACCACAGGCTCCAGCCGAGTGACTTCTTGATATTACATCTGGAGGAAGTGAACTCAGTGTGCCACAATGATACCTTAGTACACCCTCTCTGAGGCGTGGCTCCCAACAGCTGAGACAGGGAATCAGCCCAGATGCAAATCAACAGAAGAGTGGACAGAGCAAAGGTTGCTCACATATACAATGGATCTGGTTTGAATGATATCTCAGAAACAAAGGAGTACGTTCAGGTCATCTGGAAGCAAAGGCCAGGAGCCAGAGAATATTGTGTTAAGTGAAATATGTCAAAGCAAAGCGTGCTTGCCGCACACCTGCAACAACCTGAGTTCAAATCCCCAGCACCCATGCAGAAAGTTGGGTAGGGAAACTCACACACGTTTAACACCAGCACTGGGCAGGGGTAGAAACAGGAGGACCCCCACTAGGGCCTCAATGGCCACCACTGTAACTCCAGGTTAATGACAGACCCTGCCTCAAGGAACAAGAGCATGTCCTGCACACATAGGACACATTCAAATACGCTTTCAATGTCATGTATGAAAAAAAAATTTTTTAATGATCTGAAGGAAGATTATAGAACAATGAGGAAGGGGATTTTGTGAAAGAAAAGAGAGCAAGAGAGGGTAGAATCCAGGGAAGACATGAGCAAGACATGATGCTTACATAGGCGGAAGAGCCACCGTGAGTCACACAAACCCGCACCAGTATCATGTGTTACTAATTACAGTTAGGCTGCCGTCGCTTGTCCCCTTGTGGTAAGTTGGGCATGGAGCCACACCGCCAGGAAGCCGTGTCCAGGCTGGTGCACACCTTGGAAAGCGTTTGGACCGCTACAGTCTGGGAAGTTCTTGTAAAGCCGTGATTAGAGCCTGAAGAGAAATTAAATGAGTTTATATAACCCTGAGCACTACCTGTCTCCCAGGGAGGGCTCTTCCCCCATGGCTGCGTTTCAGTGATGTATTGCTGTGTCATACATTGCCCCAGAAGTGGGCCACTTAAGACAGCAAGCATTTATCACCTCCAGCTGCTGTAGACTGGGAATGTGGGTGTGGCTCAGCGGCAGGTCTCCGCCCCAACCAAGATGGCCCCAGGGCAGCTGGTCTCTCTGGCTCTGTGTGTGGAAAGGTGGCAACTCCTGAGCACAATCCGAACGGCTGTGGGCAGAAGGCAGCTGCTCACAGGCTTCGTGGAAGATTTCAGTTCCTTGTCACGAAGGTCTCCTTTAAAGGAGAACCTCACAGCCTAGGAAGCTGGACTCGCCAGGAGCAAGAGCCAATGGCCAAGGGGGAAGCCATGCTCCCTCTGCCACCCAATCTCAGAAGGCACTGTTTCTGTCAGTTTCTATTCATTCCAAGGAGGTTACTGGGCTCGACCCACCTCCCAAGGGAGAGGTTACACAGAGGTGGGAATAGAGGTTCCTGGAGCCATCCAAGAAACTGCATAGCATAAATAGATATAGGAGAAACTTGGGCGTGTGTGAGTGTGAGCATGTGCGTGTGTGTTTTCCTCTGTGTCTATGCATGTATATGGAGGCTAGAGATAAACCTTGGGTATCTCCCTCAATCATTCTCCACCTTATTTTTGTGAGGCAGAGCCTCTTCCTGAATCTGGAGCTCACTGCTTTAGGTAGGCTGGGAGCCCATAGCTTTACTATTACTACTACTACTTCTACTACTTCTTTTTAAAATCTATTTATATGAGTACACTGTGGCTGTCTTCGGACACACCAGAAGAGGGCATCGGATCCCATTACAGATGGTTGTAAACCACCATGTGGTTGCTGGGATTTGAACTCAGGACCTCTGGAAGAGCAGTCAGTGCTCTTAACCACTGAGCCATCTCTCCAGCCCCCATCTTCACCTCTCGAGTGCTGGTGTTACAGGCATGTGCCGCAGCCAGCACTTTTTTGTGGGTTCAGTTCCTCATTCTTACAGGACAAACGTTACTCTGTGTATGTATACGTGCATGTGTGTATGTGTGCTTGTGTGCATTTATGTAAACTCTCTCTAGAAGTATCCACAAAACTTGGCAACTTTAGTCATCTCCAGAGAAGAATGTGAACAACTTTCTGGCAAGATGGGAGTGACATATTCCCCCCTTCACGCTCCCCCCACCCAATCTGTTTTTAAGCCATTTAGAAAAACCTATGTTGATTTTTTTTTTTTATTTAATGAAATGGACTTCACCACTGTCTATTCCGTACTTGGCTGGGCTCCCCACTCCTAAATTGATTTTGCTAGCGTGACCTCCCACGGCCTCCGCACAGCATTTCCAGCTTCAGGCGTGTTCTTCTGTGTGTTAGGTCGTCAGAAGAACCCGAGTGACACACCCCCACTTTCACCCCAGCCTCCAGTCATACTTACACCCAGCTCCTGCTGGCAGCATCCTCCATCTGAATTACCCATGGCGGGAAGAAAAGTGGCACTTTTCGGTCACCAGTCTCCACAGCTATGCATGGACTGTGGCAAGGAAGGACCAACAGGAGGCAGGCACAGAGTCTACGGAAACCTGCTTTTTCCCTGACCCTGATTCTTCTCAATGATGGCCGGAAGGCCCCGGGAGAAATGTGTGTTTCTGATGAAAGAAACAAATCATGGGGGTGGGTGTAGGGGGCAGGAGAGAAAGAATGACAGGTGTTAAGAAACAGTGTTAAGGTTTCAGCTAGGACTACTCAGATTCTCTCTCTCTCTCTCTCTCTCTCTCTCTCTCTCTCTCTTACTCACAAAGACACACACACACAGGTATGTGGCAGAACACTTATCACACAGGGAGGACCTCACTGGAGCACGTGGAGGCACCTTTTCTAGGTTTTATGGCTTGACAATCAAGAGTTCTAGCTTTCTAGGCCTACTTCAGGAATGGGGAGGGGAGGGGAGAGTGGAAAGGCCAGAGATCAGCTGCTGGCTTTCAGTTTGACATAAGCTCTGTGAGCGGTGTGTGGGGTCTGCATGACACCACCCCCACTGAGGGAGAGTCACCTATAGCCACTTCGATTGATCAGCTCAGGCCTCCGCTTCCCGAGACACTTGATGTGATGTCCTCCACCACAGCCCACTGTGAGAATACTGAGCCCACACAGTATTCTCAAGAGTGCAGCTGGATTCTCAGCATTCAGGAAGCACAGGCTGGATTGATTGCAGCCTGACCCTGCAGCGGCAGTGGCAGACCTGGGCTATCCTCGGCGATCGCCATGTCTCCTAATGAGGTCTGCATAAAGTGCCATCCTGAGGAAGGCACCTGAGACATCCCACCCCAGGAGACCTGTGGTCACACCAAGGCTCATGTCCAGGGTCACACTCTAACCAGCTCTGGCCAGCTCTTTTGTCCCTTAGTTTTCTTCTATCTCACCAGCAGCGCAGGGTCAGCTCCCGTAGGTAAGATTAGATGCTCTCCATAGGAAAGTCAAGGCTGAGAAGCTGGCTATGACTGGTAGGCTGGGCTAGTTCTTGGCTGAAGCAACCCAAGGATGGAAGGCGTTCTTTGGGCTCACAGTTTGAGGGCGATCAGGCTGGCTATCCTGTATCCTTGAGTGTGTGCTGGTTCCCCCTCAGGAGCCGTGGCAGGCATTGCTAATCGGTTACAGAAAAATCTCTCTAATGAGACTGGATCTCGGCGTGCTCCAGCCAGTCTTTATGGCTGGCAATGGAGTAGAAGCCCTTGCTTCCTTGATCAAGCTGATGAGTGTGCTGATTCCTCCAGGGGCGGTGCCAGACGTTGCTAATCAATTACAGAAAATCTCTCTGATGAGACTGGACCAGGGTGCTCCAGCCAGTCTTTACTTTGCTCCCTCAAAATCTTAGTGCATTCCCAGACACATGGAATTTAAGCTCTATCCTAGAACCTATTTCCTTAAGCTCATCCAGGGTTATGAAGGACAGCCTTGAGCCCTTCACTGAGACTTGGGTTGGTTACCAGCATCTGACAGCTGTACCATTGATCTCTCATAGCAAGTCTTAACCCCTGAGCCATCTCTCCAACCCATAGCTGGTCTTTCAGACGAGCGTGGTTTGTTATCTTTTTAAACGGCATACGGGCTGTTGGCACGCCAGCTTAGTCCCTGGCTGGTGGGGGACTTGCGGGAGCCGGCAGCCTATTTCCATTTCAATCAAGCGGAGAGCTGAGAGAGGCAGAGGCAGGCAGATCAAAAGAAAATGGAATTTGATCGAAAGCCATGGCTTCTAGCGCCACCTACCGGTACATCTTCACCTCGCTGCCCTTGCTGACCTGGAAGCCCTTTGTAATTAGTTACCCAGCTGTCTAGTTTGGAAATATTCTCGTACGCTCTCTCGAATTCTTTGTTTTTAACTCACGGTGACGTGATTCCGTGGGTAAAAGCCCCAAGTGCTCGTGACATAGTGGCAGGAATCTCTGCTTGGTAAGCCTGGTTAAGCTCCCTGTACCAAGCATGGAGTTTCTCACGGTGTCCGATGAAGACCAGGCAGGCGCTGCTTTGGAGCCCTGATAGCTTGCAGGGACAAGGAACAGGAGGAGCAAGGGTGTGTGTGTGTGTGTGTGTGTGTGTTGTCTACAGCTGGCAGTGATGGAGATGGACCGGGCATGGAGGGAAGACAGCTTGAAGAAATCTTTAGGGAAGTAAGACGATCACTAGGGGCAGCTGTCAGAGCCGGAAGCACACAGGCCACAGTTTTCCACAAGGGTTTAGCCACGTCCCAGTAAGGAAGGTCACAGTTCGCTGACCCCTGTGTCAGGTGAGGGTCACAGGAGCTGTGCTGCATATGGGTGTCTTCCTGACCTTGAGGAAGTCACCCTGTCTCTGGGTCCTGTGGTTCCCTTTTGGCAAGGTAGGAGTAAGGATGCCAGTGAGGAGGATTCCTTGGGGGGGGGGAGGTGAAACTAAACCATGGAAGCTGGGACAGAGAAGGAAGGATACTCCACAGATACACAGTAGGTCTGCACATCAGGGGCACAATGGAACATGTCTGTCCCCTCATGGCCAGCTTGACCCCTTGGCATCTGCAAATCTTACATTAGCAGTACCATGTCCCCTTCATAATTAATAAGTACCCCCATGGTGCAGCTGTCTCTCCTCACAGTCTGAAACAGCAAGGAGAGCTCAGAATGCAGACAGCAGGGGCTTCTTTCCTCCCCAGGGCTATGGTCCTTTACCACCCCCAAAACTCTGTGTTCTTAACAGGAACTCCCTTATAGCTCCCCCATCACACACCGAGAAGACAGTCCCCTCTTCTGTCACTTCTCTCTTCTCCTTCAATATCCAGGCATGACGGCATGTCCCCTGGGTTCATAAGAAGGTGGGGGAAGGGGAGGGCCACCGGCCCTCGGCAAAGAGGTTTGTGATGAATTGAACTCAGCAGAAAAATTCATATTTCACTTTGTAGCGTGTGCTGTGGCCAAGGTCCTTCATGCCCCTCACCGTGTGTCCCAGGTACCCTTTATGTGGCTCTGATTGTTAGTTTTTATTTGTTTGTCTCTTGTCAACTTGACACAAACCTCAACCCTACCTAGGAAAAGGAGAGCTTAATTAAGAAAAAGCCTCTATAAGATTAGCCTGTAGGCATGAGTGCAGGGGGGGGGGCGGGGGGCACATTTTCTTGATTAATGATTGATTTGCAAAGTCCCTGCCCACTGTGGGTGGGGTGGGTCATCTCTGAGCAGGTGAACCTGGGTTCTGCAAGAAAGCAGGCTGAGCAAGCCATGAAAAGCAAACCAGTAAGTTGCATCCCTCCATGGCCTCTGCATCAGCTCCTGCCTCCAGGGTCCTGCCCCCAGGTTCCTGCCCTGACTTCCCGCAGTGATGAACAGTGATGCAGAAGTGTAAGCTGAATAAGTCTATTCCTCCTCTACAGCAACAGAAACCCTAACTAAGACAATGATCAAAACTAACTAAGGAAATACAACACCCATTCTCCTGGAAGGAAACTGCCAGCCCCCACCCAACGCTCACCTGTCAGCTGCAAACCCAGCCCACTGAGTCCCCCCAGGGACAGGAGGGGTCTAGAGTTTACCAAATCTCTGTCTTTTCAAACAGCCTCCCCCCTCCCCCCTCACAGCTCTGGGGAACATCCCAGCTGTTCCCTGATGTCTGTATCAACTCCCAGCACATTTAGCAGAATTCATTTCCATCTTAATCTGATTCCAGGAAGATCGGAGTCTTGGGTCTGACAAAGATGAGTTTAGAACATCCTTCCATAAAACACAGACTTAGAAGATTGGTCCTCTGACCATGACCTTCAACAGATTGTGCCGATTTTCTACCTTATAGACAGAAATTCAGAGGATAAGCTATTTTTAGATCAACAGCTAGTCCCTACTATGCGAAACAGGGAGACAGACTAGTGTCATTAAGAACACATGCAGGCTATGGTGGTGTGTGCCTGTAATCCCAGCACTGGGGGGGTGGGGGATGAGGCAGGAAGATCATGAGTTCAGGTCAAGCCTGGGCTACATAGTGACAACCCTCTCACACAGAGAAGTTACTCTGATGTCACTTGAGCCCAGTGCCATGCCCAGGCTTTGCCACTCGACAGTGTCTTCTTCACTGTGGCGCGCATCCTCTCCACCCAAGTCTCCACTGATCCCTTATAAGATGGGATTGCAATGTGGCACAGACAGGTAACATCACGTGTCTGAGTAGGAATGTCCTTGGGATAATGGGTAGGGAAGAGGTGAATGTCGCTGGTAGGCTTAGCAGGAGCTCCATTGAACAGATAGGGAAACTGAGGCTCTGGAAGGGAACGTGGCTCACTCAGGAGCAGTCCGATTTAAGTAACAGACCCGGGCCTCCTGTTGAGGGCAAAGCCCTTTTCTCTCCAACCGAATGAGACTCCACAAGGCATCTGTCACAGTCCTTGTTGGCACACCTCACACCGCCAGTGGGATGTTTTCAACACAGGAGAGATACTCAGGGCAGAGACGCTGTCACCGCCCGTATCCAAGAGCAACAGGAAAATCAGCGGCTCCAAAAGCCAATGGCACACCCAAGTAGAGCAGGGACAGATAACCAAAGTGAACTGTCCCTAAGGCGTGTCCCCTGCACCCAGGTTATGTCATGGAGTAGCTAGGCATATGCAGGCTTTGCACAGTGCTCACATACATTCGGTTTGTCGATTGTTCCCGGACTTCCTGCTTTGACTTTCTAGCTTTGTATTGGGAATGCATTCTTCAGTGTGGAGCCCTTTAGGATTTGTGTCCCCTGGGTAAAAAAGTCCCAGTGTCAACGGTCAAATGCATTAGATCTAACGGAGGAGGTGGTACCTGTAAAGATGCACAACTTTCAGTGGTCTCCCGGAAAGGGAGGAACACCTAAGAGGGTTACAGATAGCCTAGAATCACAGGTCTGTAATGTTTCAAAGCCATGGTCCAGTCCATCACAGCCTCATTGCGTGGGATGGGATAAACCTTTTCTCTTTGTAAGTTGGCCACGTAGGGTATTTGTCACAGTGATGGAAAACTGACTACCACAATGGCTTTTGGTGAAGGTTTCCAGAGGAAGTAACAGGGAAAGACCCCGGTTGTACTGCAAAGCCTTGGGAAATACTGAAAACACCAGCTTAGGATCAAAGGATGAGGACCATCTACAGTTACCGTCTATGGCAACCTACTTAAAGCAAGAACCAGCCCTTCAGTCCAAAAGGCCACTTAAGCCTTGCTAACCCAGACTCAGGGAGGACCCAATTACTAAACCGGTGCCACAGCCCCCAAACCATCTCCTCTGGGCCATCATTTCTTGAATCCCATATGGGGAGCACATCCTTAAAAACTACATTTCCCAGGATCCCTAGGTTTAAACAATTGAAAGTTCCAGCAGGAAATCAGAGTGGGAGAAAGGGAGGGCCCAAGGGTTTTCTTGTCTGTCTCTCAGGAGAACTGAACTTGCCATCTGGTGCCAGGCAAGCCAACCCCAGGGCTTCTTGGGCCCCCTTCCCTTAGTCCTGCCTGATGGCTGGCCAAGGTACATCCACAGTTTCCTTTTGCTCCCCTGGCTTGACTCTCCGGGTCTTGCAACCGTTCTCTTAACTGTTCTGTTCTCTTTCTACAGAACTCTGTGGCATGAGTCTGGCTTCCCATCCGGAGCCTGCCTGGTGCCATGCATAAAACGGCTTGTTCACATCACTCCAGGACCTTAGACAACTCAATTCAAATCAACATTAAACATTTATATTTTTGCGCATCGAGAAAATTAGTCAGGAGTTGCCCTGCAAACATGAAAGACACCATTATTTAATTAGAATTAATATATGTAAATTACAGAAAATTAGGAAAAGGAACAACCCGAGTCAAAATTATTGTTTAATTAACTTATAATTCCGACACCCTGATATGACATCTCTATTGTTGATTTATTGTGTTTACTTCCATATTACTCTATTATGACATGGATTCTTTGCCATCAATTTAAAAAAAAAAAGTCGACTGTATGAGATGATAGAAAATTGTGAGAAATTTCTAGACAGAGGAAATATGGGCATCTGTATAATTGAATTTCTTTACACATAAGCTGCATTTCCACATGAAATTATATTCCGCTGCCACTCTTCCATGTCAGTAACCACACATCTACAGCAACAGGAAGCAACAGAACCAAACCGTCTTCACTGTCCAGGCCAACCATGGCTTGGCCCCACAACGCCGGTTTGCTGGGGCATCATGGGTTTGGCAGAGTGACTCACACTGCTGTGGCAGATATCCTTGTGGGGAAGCTACCGGATTTCTTTGCATGGCAGTGGGACTGCTGGGCTGGGGAGCAGGCAGCTATGTACTATGATGGGGACACCTGAGAAATGCTGTGTTGGGTCTCGCCATCACTAGAACGTGCCTATACAAATCTAGGTGGTCCAGCCTGCCACCCTCCTATCATTAAATCCATCACCAAAGATAGCTAGCAACACAGTCGAAACCACCCAAGGCTGCCATTGGCAACAACACAGCAGCCTGGCTTGGAGTAACTGGGGGTTTTATACAAATAAGAGAACTGTACTCTCAAAACTATAAAAAACACAGAACAGCAAACACTTAAGCCAATAACACCAAAGGCCATCACCACAAGCAAGCGCCCCATGCCCCATGTCATTGCGTTCACTGTGGTCTTTAATCTTATTTTCATTCTTTTGTGTACGTGTGCTAAATATTTAGCACATGGTGTGCATGTGTGTGTGTATACCTGTTTGTACTCGTGTGGTCACTTGTGTATTGGGAGCACATGCACATGTGTGTGTGCATGTAGCGGCTCCAAGCCTGAAGATGCTCCGTGGTGCTTCTGCCTTATTCAATAAGGCAGGGTCTCTCAATCAAACCCAGAGCCACCTTATTCAATAAGGCAGGGTCTCTCAATCAAACCCAGAGCCACCTTATTCAATAAGGCAGGGTCTCTCAAACCCAGAGCTCACTGGATATGGCTAACCTTGCCAGCCAGCTTGTTCTGAGTGTCCCCCACCTCCAGCCTTCCCCAGGCTGAAATTATAGGTGGGCTGCCACGCCTGTCTGACTAATACGTGGGTTCTGAGGGATCTGAACTCAGGTCCTAAGCTTGCACAGCAAGCCCTTGAGCCACTGAGCCAGCCCCTACTGCACTCTCATATGAGTGGCTGACTCCAGGTGTGCTGACTCCAGCATTATCATTCAGGAACATTGCATTGCCCTGTGACATCACCGTGCAGCTCCACTGTGATCTCACACGCAATGTTCTCAATGGCATGACTGCCAGTTCTGCAGTGTTCCACCATGGAGCTACTACCCAGTTCCATCGCCATCTCACGCAGTGCCCTGTGGGCTGGTACTGAACTTCTGAGGCTTTTCACATATATGCTACATGACCTCTGTAATAGTATTAAAAGAAGTGATTTTGGAGCCCAGGGGTGGTGACTGCACCTAGAAGGCGGACACATGAGAGTCATGAGCTTGAGAGATTTCTGGGCCACACACAAAGCAAGACTCCCTTTAAAAGAGTAGTTCTGGGATGTTTCCTAAGCTTCTAATTTTGTTCATATCAAATGATACTTGCATCTGTCTCGAGAACCAGGACTCTGTCTTCCAGATGTTTATCACTGCTGGCTTGTGACTGCCATTGGGGGGGGGGGGAGGAACAGTGGGAGTGGTTTCCTGAGGTCCTGCTGCAGTGCCAACCAAGTTGCAGAGCTACAGGGTGTGTCTTGTCCCCTCGATGTGTCGGGCAGATGACGGGGTTGCAAATCCTCTAACACAGCAATGCATTCTCTTCCTAGTGTGATGACACAGACCCCTGATACACGGCACATTTCCCTCTGCCACCCATGGAAACAGTACATGGAGCTAGTCAGATGAGTGACTGTGAGCCCAGATTCCGTTCCCAGCACCCAAGTGGCTCAGCTCACAATGCCTCCGATAACTGCAGCTCCAGGGGCCCCAACATCCATTTCTTTCTGGTCTCTGTAGGTACCCACACTCACCTGCACAGATGGGCACATATACACATAATTTAATAATAAAGTAAAAATTTTGAAAATATACATGAAAGTTGGACACCATCATGGTTTGGTTGCTGAGTGTCCCCCTCACCCCAAAGGTTTACCCGTCAGAGCTGGGGTGACGGCTCACTGGGGAAAACAGTTAACTTGCAGGCATGAGGACCCATGTTTGATCCCAGAACACACACACAGGCACCGTGGTATGTGCCATCCAGCAGTTGTGTGAATGGCAGGGAAAGACTGTGTTGGAAGCGTGTCACTTTTCATGGTTGTATACTATTATTCTGCAGTCTAGATGTAGCAGGATGGTTCAGTCTGTCTTCTCTTGTGGCATGTGCAGGTGTTTGTCTTCACAAGCAACTGAGCGGTCCTGCCATGATGCCTCGGCATCCCTGTCAGGAATATTCTCTTGCAGGATGCTTAACCACAGATGTTGGGTCTAGGGGCATGCATGGTCCTTCTGTAAGGTTTTCACAGTGTGTTTCCCACAAGCTTTAGAAGTGTGCCATCCTGCTGTCCCACACTCCCAGACCCTGACACAGGTCCAAAGCAAAACAGGGCCAACCAGCGACAGCCCAGAGCCTCCTAAACCATGTGCTGGAGTAGAACTTTGCTCTGCGTAAATTGATTCTCGATAGACACAGGGGCCTCTGTTAGTCCAGCTTCACCTGGAGCACCTGTGTTAATGTCCCTCTCCCCTCTCCTCCCCAGCAGGCCTCAGACAAGACAGTGAAGAGCCCCAAGTATATAGACAAGGAGATAGCAAACCTTAAGAAGGATCTTATGCGAAGCCGGTGAGTGAGCCCTGGGAGGGATGACTTGTGAGACGCAGACACTGCGGGCCAGGCTGGGGACAGGGAGCGGGGGCGAGCCTCTCCATAGACATTCATTGGAAGACCTGTGTGCCAGGGAAAGAACACAGGGGATCAACGCATCCTAGATGCCTCCCCTCCCGGCATCTGTCCCACGCTGCAGAATGATGGGTGGACCTACGTGGGGCGTGAGGGGAGGGGGGCAGGGCTGGAGGATAGGTCACAGGGTTAAACAACCCTGAGAGCTACAGGCCTTTCCATGTGAGAGGTGGCTCTGTCTACTCTCCTGGGGCCTGGCCATGATGTAATCTCTAAATTGTGCGGATGCACACTAGAAAGGGAACAGACAGAAGCGAGTTCAAATGAAGAACTGTCTGGATTGGGTCAGCCTGTGGCCATGACGGTGAAGGGTTTCTTCTTAAGTGAGATAATCAGGAAGGAAAAAACCACCCTGAGCGTGTGTGGCATTACTCCTTGGTCTGGGTCCTGGGCGCATTCATTTCTCTCGCCCGTGGCTGGGGATGTCATGTGACATCCCCAGCTCCTTCCAATCCCTGCCTTGACTTCCCCAGAGGATGCTCTATAGCCTGGATGGAGTTGTAAAGCAAAAAACAAAACAAAACAAAAACACCTTTTCTTCCCCTAGAACATTCTCCAAGAGAGAGGGGGAAGAGCAATGAACAGCTTAGAGTCCACCGTTCCCAGCGGAAGCACGCATGCGTCGCGCACTAACATGCACCCCTCCAGGTTCCCAGTGTCTCCTCTCCCCCTCCCGTCCATGCCCTGGAGAAAGTTCCAATCCTGAAAACACCATGTGACTTTGTTTGTAACAAAGGCCACTAGATGGGTAACTGAGGATCAATGAAGTCAAATGTCCTTATCCGGTCTGCGTCCTTGTAAGAAAAGGGAGAGCGGTCAGAAATCCATGCACAGAACAAGAGGTTTCACGAAGAGCCGCAGTTAGCATAGGCAATGTCCAGGGGCCCATACTTTTGAACATGTGGTTCCCAGTGGGTGGCGCTGTTTCAGAAGGCTGTGGGACCTCCCTGGAGAAGGTAGGGCATTAGGATCCAGCCTTGAGGTTCTATGGTTCCGCCACACTTCCTGGTCTGAGTCCTGACGGCAGCCCAGCCAGACTTGTGGGTCTGCAGCCATGCCTCCCCCACCATGACTGACTGTATTCCTTCTGCAACATCCGCTGCAATAAACCCTTCCTCTCCTAAGCTGGCTTTAGGTGGGGCATTCCATCACAGCATCAGAGAAATAATGAATACAGAGAGTGGTTGAAGCAAACGCCCTCCCAGCTCTGGGTCTGCTGACGCCATTGTATCCCAACTCAGCCATGATGGAAATATTCATGGGATGGAAGTCAGGAAGCAAATTAGGGCTCTGCCTCCTTCCCTGCCCTGGGAGGGACTGGTTGGGAATGGCTCACTGGTACACCTCTGGGATAAGCCTCGAGAAAGACAGAAGGCGGGAGATTCCACCAGCTCAAGAGACTAGGGAGGCTCTGTGGACAGGTGATGCGGTGGCTTTTCTGACATGCTTCAGTTGGCTGAGAGAGTCTGTCACTGGCTCCAGCCTCCTTATAATTCAGTCACACCATCCCTGGCTCCGTGGCCAACTTAACATGATGCCGAGACAGAATAACCCTAATGGCCTTCTCCTCGCCCGTTCCACCAGATGTTTGGTGGGGAGGAGCAGCCTGTGCCACCAAGTTGCAGGCTGTCTGCTAGCACAGCTGACCACTGGAGCCTCCTGGTGGGTCCAGCTTTTGGACCACCCTGAGAACGATGGTGTATTTCCCACACACACACACACTGACACTTGTTGATGCCTGTGCCTTGGGGAAAGCAAACGTGCCTACTACAGAGATACTTCGCCTGGAGCTGTGGTCTCACCATGACGCAGCGTAGCTGGGCCCAGGCACCTGCAGCTGGTGTGGGGTTCCCAGCCCCTCTGCCCCATGGGCGACCCAGCAGGGCAGAGAGCATGCACAGGTTTAGGAGATCTGACACGCTGTCTTTTCACAAGGCATTCAGGACACAGCAGAGATAAGGCAGTTAGAAATAGCTAAGGCTAAGCTGGGTTTGGGACCAAATTTTTATTTTATTATATATATATATATATATATATATATATATATATATATTATATATATATATATAATATATATATATTATATATATTAATATGTTACTAATTATATACAATATATTTACATTTATGTACATGTATTATAACTATATACATACATATATGTGTTGAGGGTAAATACTTCTCTGCTGTGGGTTGGATCAAGGATCCTCCAGGGCCCATGTGCGCTTGGTGTGCTGTGTGGTACTTTCTGAAATAGCGGAACCTCAGAGAGGCGGAGACTAGGCCAGAGATACACAGATCATTAGAGGTTTAGAGCTGTGTCCTCAAAGGGCATTTGGGACCCTAGACTCCTCTTCCTGCCCCCTTTTGTGTCCTAGCTCATAGGATGAATAGTCCTGTCCATACTGTGTATGTGGTATGACTGTGACCAGCCACCTCACAGTCAGGAGGCAGAGAGAGGGGGGAGAGGGAGAGGGAGAGGGAGGAGGAGGGGAGGGAGGGGAAGGGGGAGAGGGAGAGAGGCTGCTCCATTGGCTCCATTCCTTTTTCCTTCTTATTCAAGGTTCTGTCCCATGCAATGGGAACAGCGCCACCCACACTGAAAGAGAGTCCTCCCTCCTCTGTTAAAGCGCCCTGCAGACAACCTCACAGACGTGTGTGTGCATGTGTGTGAGTGCATGTATGTGTGCATGTGTGAGTGTGTATGTATGTGTGTGATTGTGTGTATGTGCATATATGTGTGAGTGTGCATGTGTGTGAGTGTGCATGCATGTGTGTGTATGAGTGTTTATGTGAGTGTGTCTGTGTAAGTGTGTATCTCTGTGTGTTTGTGTGTGTGTGAATGTGTCTGTGAATATGTGTGTCTGTGTGTGAATGTATATGTATATGTATGTGAGTGTATGTGTCTATGTGTATCTGCATGTGTCTGTGAGTATGTGTATGTGTGTGAGTATGTGCATGTGCATGTGTGTGAGAGGGTATGTATGTATTTGTATGTGAATGTGTTTTGTGTGTGATTGCATGTGTGTTGAGTGTGTCTGTGTGTGTGAGTGTGTGTATCTGTGTGTCTGTGTGTAAAGTTTGTGATAATTTATACAGAGAGGTCCTAGGTCTGATGCCTGAAGGAGAGAGAGAGCCATTCACACAAAGGGGGAGCAGCTGGGGTTCTTCAGAGCATGGGTTGAGGGGGTGATGAAGTCAGGACATGCTGGGCATACCGCAGCATCAAAGGGGCCTATGTAGAGCCTCGGGGTAAGCTAGGTTGAGAGAGGAAAGAGATGGAGCTGAAATGTCAGGAAGGCCATGCAGAAATGTTTGGCGAAGCTGCTGGAGGGTTCTGAGCAAGAGGGGGTAGTCAGATTTTAAGAAAATAACTACACTCGCTTCATAGAGATGGCCTGGAAGGTCATGGTGAGGGTGATGCCTGTGAGGGTCAGGAAAAGAAACAACAGGAAGAGGACGGACTCAGAGTCGCAGCCATCAGACTGGGTGTCAGTGTGGGTGTAGGAGCTGAAGAGAAAGGCAGCACCCGTCTCTGAAGGCCCATCTGCCTGTTAGGATGTAGAGGCTCAAAGCCTGTCCTGTCCATGCTATGCTCCCAAATAAGGATTTATAGGATGGATTTTCTTATTCACCTTGATAACTTAGCTAACACTGAGGAAGATTAACATGCCAGTAAAAAATGTTACACACACATGCATATAAACCATACACACACACCTCACACACAATGCAAACACCACACACATACCATAAACATGCATATGCATAAACAGTATACCACTCACACATACATGTACATATGTGCACACCATACATATACATACATGCACATGCACATATGTGCACACCATACACATATGCATACCATACACATATACACACTCATGCATGTATATGCACACACAGACTATATACGCCATAGACATATACACACTATACATACATCATATACATATACACATGCCATACATACATACACCATACACATATACATACACCAAACACATACACGATAAACAGACATACCATATACACACCGTACACACACATACACACACAAAGACACACCAAACAATACAAGCACAACACAGACACACACAGGTTCTTGGATGCCTGCACTGTGGGCTTTCTCCTCTTTCATTACCTGGGTCCTCAGTCTAGAGGAGCTGGCCACATTAAGGGAGTCCTAGTTTTAGCTGATCCTCTATGGTAACGCCATCACAGATAAACCCAAAGGTGTGGTTTACTCATCTCCTAGGCACTCCTCAGCCCTGTCAGCAACCAAGACTCACCAACCCAACCTGTTTGATAGAACCGTGAGCCCACAGTTAGCCTGGTACCCTAGTTTCTTTCCGTTGCTGTGATGTCATGCTTTGTCCAACAGAGCTTGGGAGGTGTCTTAGTTAGGGTTCCATTGCTGTGAACAGACACCATGACCAAGGCAACTCTAATCAAGGACAACATTTAATTGGGACTGGCTTACAGGTTCAGAGGTTCAGTCCATTATCATTGTGACAGGAAGCATGGCAGCATCTAGGCAGGCAGGCATAGCGCTGGAGGAGCTGAGAGTTCTTTCCATCTTTTGTTCCAAAGGCAGCTAGGAGAATAACTTCCGAGAAGCTAGGAGGCAGGCCTCAAAGCCCACACCCACAGTGACATACTTCCTCCTATAAGGCCAAGCACAGCCACACCCATTCCAACAAGGCCACACCCCTTCAACAAAGTCCTACCTCCTCCAAGGCCACGCCTCCTCCGACATGGCCACACCTACTAATAATGCAGCTCCCTAGGCAAGCACATTCAAACTACCACAGGAGAGGGGAGTTTGTTGGGCTCACACTTCTAGGTCCCAGACCATCACTGCAGGAAATGAGAATTCCAGGGAGAAGCCATGGAGGACCACTGCTTGTCCCCTCCCATGGGTTTATGACTACCTGGCTTTCTCTTCTTGCTAATAATAAGAATAAAGTATTTATACAGACCAGGATCGCCTGCCTAGGGATGGCGCCACCTACACTGGGCCGGCCCTCATACCTCAGTTAGCAATCAAAACCACCTCTCACAGACAGGCCCTCAGGCCAAGTGAGCTAGGCAACGCCTCAATCAAGGCTTTCCTCTCAGATAAATCTGTGTGCATCAGGTTGACAGTTAAGGCAAACCAGGACACCTCTGATCTCTCCTGGACTCCCCTGAGGGTCCGTGGTGGAGGACTGGTGGGTGGCTTTGCTGACCGTGTTTAGAGGTCATGTTGACACAGGCAGGCCAAGGATGGCCTTGGTGAGAACACTATAGGTAACTACCCCAGGCTTTTCTACCTGCACCCCAGTTCCCAAATAATGACTTGGAGACTTAACTCTTTATTTAAAAATGCCTACGCCATAAGCTAGGTTTGTTCCCACTAACTCATAACTTAATTATCCTGTTTATACTATTTTATGTTTGTCACGTGGCTAGTTACCTCTCCTCAGTTGGACTTCCTCTGAGTCTGAGTGGTGAATCTTCCCACCCTTGACTCTTTCTTCTTTCTTTCTTTCTTTCTTTCTTTCTTTCTTTCTTTCTTTCTTTCTTTCTTTCTTTCTTTCTTTCCTCCTCCTCCTCCTCCTCCTTCCTCCTCCTCCTCCTCCTCCTCCTCCTCCTTCTTCTTCTTCTTCTTTCTCTCTCTCTCTCTCTCTCTCCCCACCCCCCGCTGGATGCCCTGCCTTCTAGTCCTGCCTCAGTTCATTGGCCATCAGAGTTTCATTGACAGTGATCCTCCCACCCTGTACCCTAGAGTTATTCGTACAACCATGTGTTCTCATTCTCAAGGTTAACCTGGGCCTGGTCTCCTGGTTGTAATCGAGGTCCTGAGAAAGACCTCAAGATGTGTTTTTTTGAAAGTGGCAAAATCATCACTTCTGCCATTTATCATATGGACAAAGGGAGCCACAACCCAGCCCAGATTAATGGGGAATAATGATTCCACTCATGGTGGGCAGTGTCTGCAGGGGCTTGCTGCAAAAGACTGGACACTGAGAACCCCTCTTTCTATCTATTGCAACCACGCGCCTGACCCCCAAGAAGGCTATGACACCGTGAACTAAGACCCAAGGGTGACTGCGCACATCAATTCTCAATGTGGGGAAGGTACAACAGAAAGCATGCCAGCAGTCAGGCAGCTAGCAGTGGGACAGGAAGGGGCCAGGCTATTTAGAAAGAAAGAAAGAAAAGAAAGAAAGAAAGAAAGAAAGAAAGAAAGAAAGAAAGAAAGAAAGAAAGAAAGAAGAAAGAAAGAGGTGAGGAGCGGAGGAGGGAAGAGGAGAGGTGGGGTAGAAGCAGAGATGGGAGGGGGGCCATTCTCTTGGCAATGCTCAGCCAAGAGACCACGCCCCCAGGGACCACACCCCCAGGAGCCACCTTCTAAATACCCATCCAGACCCTCTCTGAACTTTCCGACTTGGATATCCACGAGGCCGCCATAGCCCTGGTCCCCTGTACTTGTGCTCTTAGAACACATCCTTCCCGGGGGGGCGGGGGGGGGGGGAGGTTGGCTTGCCAGCCAAGGAACCAGAATGAAACGATTTCCTAGCTCATACAGTCGGGAGGAAATGTGACACTTTTAGCATCCCAGCCCGTTTCTCGGGCTATTTTGTAAGTTAATGATGTTTGGTAATGTTTTTGATATTCGCTTGGAAGTATTACTTGTGTCTGGATTCGTAGGTAGAGTGAGGTGACCCACCCTTCCTCCCTCCCTCCCTCGTGCACACGCATGTATACTTGTGTGTGTCTCTGTGTGTATTGTACATGCACGCTTGTGAGTGGGTACACACACACACATGCAGAGACTAAAGGAGGGTGCCCACTGCCCTGCTCTGCTGCTCCTCCCAGCCTTATTCTCCTGCAACAGGCTTTTCTCAATGAAGCTGATCGGCCCAGCAGCAAGCCTCAGGGTTGTCCCTGTCTCTGACTCCCATCCCTGAGTCACAGGAATACAGGCAGTCATACCTAGCTTTTTATTTGTGGGCCAAAAAGTCAAACCCAGGTCTTCATGCTTGCTCTCTGGTTGATCTTTCCAACTGACCCACCTCCCCATCCCCACTCCCCAAATAGGATACAAAATTCATCATCCAATGAGAAAAAAAATTAAATGCAGGATTACAGATGCGTGACACACACACCCTTACCTTGAGCCCATGACAGACATCACTAATGGATCACGGAGCTGTTTTCCTTTGAGTGCAGACTTGGTTTCCAGCCATTCGCCATGGATGACGTCATGGCACAGGTTTTAATTTATCATCTCTAAATTAGAAGCTGCAAGGGGGGCATTGGTGTATTTTAATAATGTCTTATTAATTTGAACTGGGGTTTGGATGAGACTGGATTTCAGTCCGTGAATTTAAATATTTGGAAAGTTACTGGTTGCCCCTGGCATCTGCCGAGTGTTGCCGCCAGCTTCTGCATCTTATTATCCAACGCCTGGGACATAGTCATGTACAACCCTGACTCTTTGCTTTGTTTCTTCTGCAATACTTGGGGTCTTGTCTCAACGCCCCAGAACTGTTTAAGACCGTGGATCTGTATACTGGTATATGCTCTGGCAGTAGGCCTAGTTAAAATGTCTGGATTGTACCCCCCCCAAAAAGACGTATGTCAATCACATCTCCCCCATGCCCCAAAGCCAGCGAAGTTGCTATTAATGAGTCTGTCATATGCTCTGTGAGGACAAACATTTGGCCCACATTCCTGTCTCAGAATTAATAAACCCGGCCACACACCCATGTTGGGGAGCTGGGTCAAGCTAATTGCATTTTTACCATCCCAGTTGTGCGACCCAGGCACCCTGCCCATTCCTTGTCTGTCTCTTTGTCTCTGTGTGTCCGTTGCCAGTTGTCCGCCTCCAGGGAAGTTCCTCCCCGGCTCTTCCTGGCTACCCTCTCGGCTGAGAGTAAAGGTCTGGTTTTGTCCCTTTCCTAAGGCTAAGCCTCCCTCACAGCATCTCTGCCATTTCAAAGAGGCCGTGACCAGAGGCACATGTGCTCAAAACCCAAACACCAAAGTCTCTGGAACCTTTGCATAAAGGTTTCTATGAAAAGCTGTTTCGTGGAAATTCTTTCCCAGTTAAGGAGCAGTGTGGCCATTTTCAGACCGGGACTCGGCGGTTCACTTGGTGTAGCGGAAAGTTAGCTGGCTTGGGAACTGGGTTCAAATCCTACCACTGCTAGGCTTTCAGGGTATGGGCATAGAGAGTAAAGTAATAGGTGAATCAACCCTAGCTCCTAGCTCCCCGGTTGATTATCAGAGGGAAAGTGTAGAAGGCAAACAACGCTGAGATTTATAGGAAGAGATGCCGGGTGGAGGGTGGGGCAGGCCGATTAAAAGAAGCTCTAATGTTTGGATGCTGACTTTCCTGAGACAGCCTGAAAGTGCTCCCGGATCTAAAAAATAAAAGAGAGAGAGCTTGAGAAACAAGGCAGCCCAGTCCATCTTCTTATCTTCTCCTATCTGCTGTGTGAGCTTGGACCAGCCGGTCCATTTCCTTGATGTACCCAGATGGAACCCAGTCCCTTTCCTTGGGGATTTCTGCAAAGGACAGGACAAAATAACCCAGCAAATCACCTGCTCCCCTTGGTTCCTCCAAAGCTCTGAAAGCAGAGGGAAGCCAGGAAGCCTGAGCCTATGCCTCCACCCTCAACACTTCAGTCCCCCCTGGGGACTTCTCCTGGGCCAGGCAAACACCTCCTCCACCATAGATGGAGGATGGGCCCTCATGCTGCAGATCACAAACACAAATGTTCTTCTCTTTGATAGACACACACACATACACACACATACACAGAAACACACACACAGACACACAGTCATACAGACACACATACACACACATACACAGAAACATATACACACACAGTCATACAGACACACACACACACACACATACACAGAAACACATACACACAGAGACACACACACACATATAAAAATGAGTTAACTTGGTCCCTGCACTTCCTACCAGGATTTTAGGGAAATGCGGGGGGGGGGGTACTCAAAACTGAGAGACGGGGAGCTTACCGATTCATGATTGAGTTCCTTTCCACTCCTTCCTTGCCACGGGACTTTCCCAGTCAGCTACAATCAGCAGGGAAATCTGGATGCTGACAGTGATCATTTTAAACCTTCCAACATTTTCATCAGAATGATAATATCGCTTCTCTCTGTCCAGCCAACATAACACAAGGGACTTAAATAGAGTTCACCCTAGCTGTGTAAGAAAATGGGTCACAGGCTAGGAAGATGGCTCTGTGTAAAGGCCTGTGTCCCCAGGACCCAAAGGCAGGAGAGAACTGACTTCATGCAAGCTGTCCTCTAACCCCAACACACAGACTGTGTCCCCCAACACAGGAAGAGATAGATGAATAAATAAACATATACATGCATGAATAAATAAACACCATAAGCAAACAGAACATCTTGCCCAGAGTGTCCCAGAGCAGTTGAGCAGAGTACCCACCCTACCAAATACACAGTGAGGAAGCAGGTTCCACAGCCGAGGATGTTTGGGAAACACTAAAAACTGCATCCTTGTCTCAAAGATACATAGTTACCATTTGTGGGTTACTTGCTTGCTTTGTGGTACTGAGGTGTTAATCCCAGGGCCCCATATGCTCGGTGACTACCACCAGACGACATCCCCAGCCCGTTTCTATCTTATTGTCAGATAGGGTTTCACTAAGTCACCTACTCTGGCCTTGAACTTGCCACCCTCCTGCCTCAGCCTATGGAGTAGGCAGGGCCACAGGCGAGTGTCACTGTGTCCAGACAGCAGCATCTTAGAGCAACTGTGACATCCTGTAGTAGAAGAGTCTCTGCACGCATCCGGACATCCCAGATAACGAAACCCGAGCTTCTAGTTCTAGCGCCTGGGGAGGAACTCAGCCATGAGCCTTCAGCAGCCTCCATTGGGGCATGGGGAGGGTCCCCGGGTCTGACACTTCACACAGGAGGGAGACTCACATGGTCCTGCTGCTGCTGCTTCCGTTTCTGCTTCTGGCGTCCACCTGCTTCACAGAGTGAGCTCAGCTTGCTTCGGGAACAGGTCCTTCCAGGTCTTCACGCACACTGCTTTGCCTGGGGAAGCTGGTAAACAAGCAGTTGGAGGCCCTGTGTGTTCAGTCTGCACTAAAGCCCAGCCCCTGCAAAGTACAAGCGTCAGGGACAGGACCAGTCAGTGCCCTTGCTCTCACAGGCATCCCACCCTGTCTGACCTTTGGGAAGAGATGTGGTAAATGCAGTGCTTCCAGCATGGGCGGAGCTCCCAGCAGCCCACCCAGCACTGAAGGAAGGACGCTCACCCATGCACCACTGTCTCCATTACAGCACCATCTGCCTGGTGACATTGAATGGAAAGCAAGAAAGAGGCGGGCGCAGGTGGCTCCTGTGAGCCAGTGCATGGGCTCCGTGCACTTCTGGATTACATTCCCATTGTTACTCAGATGGTGGCGATTCTGGCTCCAAAACCCCCATTTCTGAGTACAGTTCCCACAGCAACCACCGTAGCATGGATGCTTACTAGGAAGTGCTCCCAGGAGCAGGGTCTGTAAGAGGTGCTCATTGGGAAGTGCTCCCAGGAGCAGGGTCTGTAAGGGGTGCTCATTGGGAAGTGCTCTCAGGAGGATCTGTAAGGGGTGCTCATTGGGAAGTACTCCCAGGAGCAGGTCTGTAAGAGGTGCTCATTAGAAAGTACTCCCAATGGGAGGCAGAGGCAGGAAGATTTCTGAGTTTGAGGCCAGCCTGGTCTACAAAGTGAGTTCCAGGACAGCCAGGGCTATACAGAGAAACCCTGTCTCCAAAAACCAAAAAAAGAAAAAAGAAAGAAAAAGGAAAGAAGGAAGGAAGGAAAGAAAAGAAAAGAAAAGAAGAGAAGAGAAAAGAAAAGAAAAGGAAAGGGGAAAGGAAAGAGGAAAGGAAAAGAAAAGAAAAGAAAAGAAAAGAAAAGAAAAGAAAAGAAAAGAAAAGAAAAGAAAAGAAAAGAAAAGAAAAAACTCCCAAGAGCTGGGTCTGTAAGGGGTGCTCCTTGGGAAGTCCTCCTGGGAGCAGGATCTGTAAGGAGTGCTCATTGAGAAGTGCTCCCAGGAGCAGAGTCTGAAAGGGGTGCTCCTTGGGAAGTGCTCCCAGGGGAGGGTCTGTAAGGTAGTGTTGGGAAGACACTGAGCTGAGAAGCAATTTGGGGTACTTGAGGTGACCTCACAGGTTGCTCCAGAGCTGTGATGGCTCACAAATGTCTTGATCTCAAGCAAGACAACCAGGCCATTATATCCTCGTGGAAACCAGTTCTGAGATGCAAGCTTTCCAGGAGGAGGTTTAACTGTGTTGGGGCAGCTCTGGGCTTCTGAGGGAAGTGTAACTCACATGCATGGGAGGAAAAGACAAGACCCCTTCATTGCGGCCTTCTGAAGCATGCTTCCCTCCTGGTCACTACGACCCCACAGAGAGCCACTACCTTAAGTCCTCGCACCTGGACTTTATAAAACGAAACTAACTGTCCCCTTGGCACTCAGTGTATGGCTTGTTACATCACTATTGTGACTTAGTCATTCACCCACGACCCTTGGGTGACACTCGTTCTCCGTGCAAACGTATCGGCGTCTCTGCTCTGGTGTCAATGGATATTTGGTTTATTTGTACCTTGGGATGTTTACGGCTGCAGGAAACATTCTTGAGACACTGTGTGCTGAGCGTATATAGGTACTTCTAGCAAGCCCTGAAGCTGTTGGCTCGCCCACTGGGCATGTGCTTGGCATTAGCAGAGAATGTGTTTCCCAAGCCCTGGTTTTAAAAATTATTTATTTCCTATAGGTGGCATGCATGCCACAGTGCATGTGTGAAGGCCAGGGGATAGTTTTCAGGAGTTGGCACTCTCGGTCCACCATGTGGGTCCCAGAGATCGAACTCAGATTGCAGAGCTTGGCTGCAAGCTCTTGTACCCACTGAACCATATCACAAGCCCTCCGCGGGTAATTTTAAAGACCTTTTGGAATATAAACAGTACAGCCTAGAGAAGTTAACCAGTGCATCTAAAGAGTGCAGCATGCAGTGACTATGCAAAACATAGATGTGGGTATCTTCATTAAAAGGACTGTTCTGAATACACTGTTAGTAATGTGACTTTAATTTAGAAAATGATGTTAATATCTTCCATTACTTAAACAAGCATAATAAGTGGCTTCATTTTCTAAACTTTTTAGTATAAAGACATTTAAATACCTACAAAGACAAACAAGAAAACACGGCAAGCTCCTATGGAAGTGTCAGTCATATCAATAAAAATATAAATAAATCCAATATGCTCCATTTAAACATCTTTCTCTTCTCATTTTGAAGTATATATTTTATCTACAAATATTTAGATAACCATATAAGAAGCTAACAACACTTTTAAAGGTACAGACACCATAACACCACACCTAAAATACTCATAACTCTTTGATATCAAATATCCCTACAGATATCATAACCACACCAATGCTCACTGTAAGAGTAGAGCTTAATTTATACACTAATTTCTTACCATTAGAGCTCCCGGCTATTTTAAATTTTCCTCCTGTTTTTCCCCCTGTTACAAAAGCAATGCTTAGATAGACATCCTTAGAGTTTACTTCTTTATATATTTTGATTCTTAAGTATACATAGCTCTGGGGTTCTTAACTGAACAGATTTTCTGAAATATGGAAAACAGCTAATTCAGACTTGCTGGGTACAGAACGAGCCTCTGACCAAAACTGAAAGGAAAGCGGTGGCTTCTGTTTCTGAGGCTGGGAACCTCAGACTCGATGCTCGCCCCTTCTCTCTAGCACAGCAGTCATCAACAAATAGCTGGACTGAGGGAGGCAAAGAAGAAGGAGCAGGAGGAAGAGGGAGGAAAAGGAGGTAAGAAGGACAGAAGGAAGGAAGGAAGGAAGGAAGGAAGGAAGGAAGGAAGGAAGGAAGGAAGGAAGGAAGGAAGGAAGGAAAGAAAGAAAGAAAGAAAGAAAGAAAGAAAGAAAGAAAGAAAGAAAGAAAGAAAGAAAGAAAGAAAGAAAAGAAAGAAAGAAAAGAAAGAAAGAGGAAAGAAAGAAAAGAAAGAAGAAAGAAAAAAGCAAACAAGCTCAGCGTTGGAATTCTCTAATGACGCCTAGCAGATCTGCAGCTAAAGCTAGGCCTCCATTTCCACCCAGCCCCAGAACTCTTTATGCAAGCTCACACATAGTCTTACCCATAAGGTCCTGGGCTCCGCATTTCCTGTAATGCCCCACCAGTCCATCATCTTACAACATCTAAAGAAAGAAAAAAATGCGGGACATCGTCTTGCTTTGGTTTTTGTGTTTGGTTGGTTGGTTGGGTTTTTTTGTTTTGTTTTGTTTTGTTTTTTGAGACAGGGTTTCTCTGTATAGCCCTGGCTGTCCTGGAACTCACTCTGTAGACCAGGCTGGCCTCAAACTCAGAAATCTGCCTGCCTCTGCCTCCTAAGTGCTGGGATTAAAGGCATGCACTACTATGCCTGGCTCTTGTTTTGTTTTTTGATTTTTGGTTTTTGTTTTTTAAATAAAGCTTAATCTTGGCTCCTGGTTTCAGACAGTTCAATCCATGGTCATTTGTCCCCATTGCTTTGGAGCCTGTGAGAACAAATGGCAGTGGATACTGCTCACTGTATAGCAGGCAGGAAGGAAAGGGGGCAAAGTAAACCCCTCAACGACATAACCCCCCGGAAGCCTCCCTCAACCATCTACCAATGGCATGGCACGGAACTCAGCCTTAAAGCTGTTAGAGACTGGGCATTCTAATCTGCAGCCACAGACACCTCCAGCTGGTTTCATCGGCAGCTTTTGCTCAGACAGGCCACAGCCCACACTTCTAACCTGTTCATCCTTTCCAACCCAGGCGATCTTCGAATAGCTCTTTTTCTCAGCCTCCTCTATAATATGAACTGACATTTCCCAGTCACCTATGATTTCACTTAAAAGCAGTGAGGGCTAGGCATGGCTCAATCAGTAAAGTGTCTCACTGCACAAAAGGACCCAAGTTCAAATCCCCCGCCCATAAAAAGCCACGCACAGGAGCACGCACCGCACCTGGGACCTCAGCACAACCCTCGGACATCCATGCACCAGGCACATGCCTGCCATTCGTTTAATCCGCAGCCATCCTGCGGGTCAGGTTTTATTATCATTCCCATTTCATGGATGAAGACAGCGATGCCCAGAGAGATTGGGCGCCCTGCCCACATTCAAACAACCAGGAAATGGGTAGCAGAGCCAGGAGTCAGGCTGGCTCCAAGACATTGTGATCTTGCTCTGCCTGGCAAGCACACACAGTGATGGCAACTAGTACACTTCTGATCATTCCAGTCCATGCCTCAGCCCAGATGCCGGACCCTGCCACTGGAGACTCTATACATCCTCCAGCCAAGACTTTCTTATTGTTTACCCAGTGGTCCTGAGCTGTCTCATCCCAGTCTGGTTGGGAAATGAGACACCATAGCACAGAGCACACTTTCCAATAAACACAAGCGAACGACGGTTGGTGCCACACTGCCATTTCTTCTCCCGGCCACAAGGAGGCACTGTAGAGAATACACCACCTTGATCTTAAAGCCCAAGCTGGCCCTACTTGACCAACATCTTGATGGTCCTTACCACCACTTTGGCTCTTAAAATCCATAGGTTGCATACCTCGCTCCAAGACGTTTCAGGCAGCCTGCATAAGGAAGGTAGTCTCGAGGACTTCCAGAAGGCTCAGCCCTGAGGTTTTCTGGACTTCGGTTTGCTGAAAAAATTGTACCAAGAGCACAATTTCTCCCTTCCGAGAGGCACCTACAACGATCACTCAAAGCATGACAGTAGAGGTGCAGTGGTGTGGAAACTGAGTTCCCCCAAAGCCAAAACCCTCTTGAGCTCATCACAGCTGTTCTTACCCTAGCCCTGGATTAAGAGGACGCCTTAGAACCTGCCATAAACTTGATCTTCCCCAGACTTCCCATGAAAACAAGAACAAAACAAGACAAAACACCTAGAGAACCTTTTTTTTCTGCCATGAAGTTTTTGTTTGTTTGCTTGCTTGCTTGCTTTGTTTTTTAAAGAAAGAAAACCAAACCAAATCAAATCAAACAAAAATACAAGATTGAAAAGCCAAACAGTCCAAGTAGCGTGGAGACTGGTGATTCCTCCGGGTCCCCAAGGCTGTACCAGAGCCAAGCTTGAGGGTAGGGGAAATTCTGAGTGCCATACTCAGGGGTCCAATTATAGGAAGTGCATAGACAGCCCTGCAGCACCCCCCCCCCCAACTCTCACAGTTAGCTGCCAAAAGAGCCTCATAGTGAAACAGGTAAAGAAACCAGCCGTCTTCTACAACAGTCTTTAAATAAGGAATGCTTCCATTGGAGTACTTGAAACAAAGGCCAAGTGGTCACTACAAGTCAACGAGAAATCTGAGTCTACATCTTTGTCTCAAGACAGCTCAAGATGTACGCTGGTCCAGCACTTGGGAGGCAGAGGCCAGCCTGGTCTACAAAGTGAGTTCCAGGACAGCCAGGGCTATACAGAGAAATCCTGTCTCAAAAAACAAAACAAAAACAAAAACAAAAGATGTACGCTGGCTTCAGAGCAGCCCTGAAACCTCACGAGCTCCGCTTGAAGGTCTTTCCATCACCTGAGCCCAAGGTCAGGCAGGCGAGAAAGCATGTGTGCTGTAATATCAGCCACATCACCACAGGGTGAAGAACACAGTGTCCCGGCCCCACAGGGCTACACAGGTGAGTCTGTTGGTTGAAAGTATCAGCAGCACAAGCTAGAGGGACTGGGTTCAGATCCCCAACATTCCACGTTTAAAAATACAATCAAAACCAGGCACAGTGTTGCATGCTTGTAACACAGAACTGAATCCCGATTCATTGAGAGGCTCCATAGCAACAGACAGAGGGTCTGCCGGATAGGTGGAGGCACCTGCCAGCAAGCCTTCATAACCTATGATCCCAGGATCTTCACGGTCAAAGGAGAGAGCCTGCTCCTACAAGCTGTCTTCTGATCTCCACATACAGTCGGTGGCACCCAGATGTAGGCAAACACACATATGCGCATGCACAAACATGCACACATACACGCACATACACAGGCATGCAATACACGTACACACACATATACACACACAAATACATGCATACACATGTGTATGTGCACACACACAGTCATGTAACACATATACACACTCAAGCACTTGCACACACAGGCACACACACCCACACAAGCACACACCATCACGCATACACACACAAAAGCATCAACACACACATACACACATACAAGCACATGCATGCACATGCACACACAGGAATACATGTACACATATGTGCACACATGTACACACATGTGCACACACAGGTATGCGCACCCATAAACACACACAAGGACAAGCACCCACACCCACATGCATACACACACACAAGCACATGCACACGCTTACACATGCATACACACATGTACACACACAGAGGCACTTACCCACACACGCATGCACACACAAACTGAACTGCAAACTGACTGAAGAAGACACTGGACACTGATGACTGATGTCGGGCTTCCACATACTTGTGCATCCACACACATACCACAAGCACACACCAAAAAGTTATGTGCATCATACGTGCACATGTGTACACAGGCACATATCTGGCTCACTTGTGCCTCTTCCCTTGACACCCCTATGAATTTTCTAATTTCTTTTTCCTTTTGGAAGTTTTAGAACTGTTACTAATAGGCAGTGGCTGGGAAAAGGGGAACAGCAGAAGGTGGGAGTCACACCCTGGGCAGAGAAGGAGGCCTCCGCAGGCTTGCAGTGGAAAGGCCCTGGGAGGCTGGGTGACTCGATGATATTCCTGCTCCCTGCCAGGCCCTGAGGTAGCACTCAATAGGCGACCATCGCTGAGGTAAGGGAAGGATGAGAACTGGATGTTCAGTCATCCGAGTCAGACAATGAAGGGAATACTGGCAAAGGGACAGCAACCAGCAGGCTCTGGGTGAATGGGAAGAGCTAGCCGTGGTCCTGGGAAGAGGTGGGCAGCACCTAGGGTCCCTGGAAATGAACTATGGCAAGGATAAAGATTGACAGGCAACCACCCCATGTCCAAGAGGCTGTCGGATCCATCCTCTTGGTGATGGGCAAAGTAAGGTTGTGAATTAAATAGAGGAAGCCATTGACCACACCCTGTCCAATTGCATCATACGCCAGACCCTTCCCACCTCCCCCGTAGGAACGTTACTTAGAGAAAAGCCACTGCTGATCCGTGAGGAAGTGCATGTCTCCAGACAGCAGTCACACTGTCAGTCAGGAAGAACACAGGCTGGTGGTCTCTGTGTCTTGTTCTGCTGTCTGTCCCCAAATTATAAACCAGCGATGCTTCAGAAATTGTCTGTCTGCCCTGGGAAAAACCACTCTCTCCCTGCTTAATGCATTTTTAAATGCCCACACTGGTGGGTCCGGGAAGAGCCACCCCTCCCATTTAGTTATTAAGCCCCATGTAGCACAACAGGAAAGGGTGGCCATTGTGGGGTGGGGTTTGTATCCATATCTGTGCGGCTCATATGCGGTGCTGGTCTGCTTCCACGCACCACACAGCAGGGGCAGGGACCTGACTGGATGCTGACAGCAGGATGTGGGGGGTGGGGGGGTGGGGGGGAGGTTCTGAATCCGAAACAACCAAATTCATAGAAACAGAGATAGATAGTGGCTGCCAGGAGCCCAAGAGGATGGGGGCGTGAAGGTGGGAGGGGGGTCCACGTCTTAGCTATGCAGCCTGGCCTTGTCCTGATTTGCCATACAGTGGTCCAGACCCTACGCTGTACTGAACACTTGCAATTCATCAACCACTTAGATTCGAACTGTTCTTGTCCTCGAGGCGGGGGAGGTGTGAGAGATGAGGGACACGCTAATCATCTTGGCAATCGTGATTATTCTGAGCGTGCATATACTGGGCCATGAAGTTGGTGGTCTTGGAGGAGGAGGAGGAGGAGGAGGAGGAGGAGAGGGCGAAGAAAGGGAAGTTTGGAAAGGATGAGGAATGGGGAGAGGATGGAAGGCTCGGGGATTCAGACAGGAGGAGTGAAAACCATAGCATTGCCACCTTCCCACTGTGAGAGGCTAAGCAAGCGGCTGCACTCTCCAGTCTCCAACATGATAGTTTCTGCATGACGAGCTCACTGTGGGAATCAAATGGATCAACACAAAAGAGTGTCCCACCGGACACTCATTACCGTGCTCCATCCGCGATGGTTCCCATCACGGGCATCTTGGGGACCCAAGCCTGCGCTCCACCAGGGCCTCTGACCTCGAGGACACTCAGCCTCATCAATACCCCGCCTCCCAAAGCAACCCCCCACCCCCCACCCCGCTTCTAAAAGTGATGGGGCGTAAAACAGAGAAGAAGAGGAGGGGAGGGAGGGGGAGCCAGGAAGAGGCCCATGGCACTCTGAGCGCTCTGCTCGCTCATTAACAAGGCAGGCCTGGTGATGTTCCCTCTCCAACAAGGTTCAGAACTTGTAATGGCAGTTGCTTAGAAACCAGAGCCACGGAGGGGCTTCAGCTGCCTTCCAGCAATCACCCTAATTGGGATGTGTACAGTACTGTTTGTTGACGCGCCGCGGGTTTTTCTTCTTCTTTCAGAAGAGACTTGGTCTTCTTGTACAAACGCTGACTCACAGTAATTAAAGCGTAGTCCTAAGCCAAGGCATCTATCTGTTAACCTGACTGAGGAGAGTGCTGGGTGGGGAGGGCAGGGGAGGGTGCAGCCAGGGTGACAATCCTCCTCCAGCAAGACGACCAGCTAAAGTTTCTGCTACTAAAATCATTATGGAGTGTTTCCAGGGACTATGGTGTCTTTGTGGACAAAGTGTGTGCATGTGTGTGTGTGTGGGTGTGTGTGTGTGTGTGTATACATATACACATGAGCTCAGTGAGGTCACAAAACTTGATACACCCATGAGATATGGTAATGAATCAAAACACGACACAGTGCCATGTGTGCACGCTGTGTGACCTGATGTTAAAGGCTGGATCTGGCCGGGCAGTGGTGGCACACGCCTGCTTTAATCCCAGCACTAGGGACACAGAGACAGGTGGATTTCTAAGTTCAAGGTCAGCCTGGTCTACAGAATGAGTTCCAGGACAGCCAGGGCTACACAGAGGAACCCTGTCTCAAAACAACAACAACAACAACAACAACAACACACCTACTGTATTTTGGGTGGAGAGATGGCTCAGTGGTTAAGAGTACTGACTGCTCTTCCAGAGGTCCTGATTCAATTCCCAGCAACCACATGGTGGCTCACAACCATCTATAATGAGATCTGATGCCCTCTTCTGGTGTGTCTGAAGACAGCAATGGTGCACTCATACACATGAAATTAAAATCTCCTAGCTGAAAGTTCTGCCTCCAATCACAAGAGACAGTTGGACTATGTCTCTGACAGACAACAAAGATTCCCGGAGGTATGAGAAAAAAAAAAAGGCTGGATCTTCCTTCCCTTTGGGGGCTTGGGCACCACATGTGGTCATGAGGCATGAGGGAGTCAGTCAGAGACTGCATCAGGGCATAAAGAATTTAGTTCCCTGAGTGGCATGCAGAGGGCCATTCCATTGGAACATTTCTCCCAGTGACTGAAAAAGCTATATATAAGTACATATTGGTTTATATATATTTATGTATTTGTTTTTATATCTTATATAATTTGTGTATATGTAAATATATATCCACACACATGCAGGTGTGTGTGTGTGTGTGTGTGTGTGTGTGCGCGCGCGCGCGCGCGCGCACCCAGCTACTCATCTCCACCCTGTTTCGGCACAAACAGTGCTACAGCCTGCTCCACGCAGAGAAAGGGAACGCCCCCAGAAATGCCAGGCAAAGTCGGCGTGTGTCTAATTGGTGTTATAAATTCAAGAATTCTAAGCAGCCTCATCTGCCATGCAGCAGCGTTCTGGAGAACACGCCCCGTGTTCCGATCACCACACCAGCTTCTGGGGCACAGAGGATAAAGTTCCTGAGGCGCCTATACTAGCGCCGGAGAACCTGTGGTGGCTACACAAGCCGGCCAGCAGTTCACTACAAGTTCAGTGGCACAGCTCACCCGACCTGGGGCGACTTCCGGGGAGCATGGGGGCGGGGCTTGTGGCTAAGCAAGGTCTGAGGGATGAGGACATTCAGAAGGTGGTACAGGCAGAGCACCGGGATACAGAGAGGCGTGGCTTCTGAGCACAGTCCTTGGCGTTACTAGGATAGCCAGAGGCAATGAGGAGGTTAAGAAGAGGGGACAAGCCTGGTGCCTGAGGGTCCCAGAGGGCTGAGGTGCAGTCTGTAAGGTCACTTCCCTAGCTGCTGTGACAAAGACACCTGTCAGCATGAAGGGACAGAGATCTGTGGTGACTCAGTCTAAGAGGCAGCCCAGTCCACCATGGTAGGATGGCACACACGATGAGGGCAGGGAAAGGGTCATGTGACTATCTGGCCAGACACTTCATGCCCACAAACAGGGAGACACCTGAATGCTTACATTCAACGTAATTCCTCCTTTGTCCCTTTTTCTTTACTCAATCCAGGACCCCAGAAGTTAAGCCTCTCTGAAATCAGCTATAGAGAGAGAGAGAGAGAGAGAGAGAGAGACAGTGTCAGTCAGTCACAGGAAGACAGGACAGGGGACAGAAGAGAGGGCTAGGTGCTGTAATCATCGTGCATCTCCAGAAAGACCACACCAGGCCAAACAGTTCTATGTGAGGTTTATTGAGAGGGAGTAAGGCAAGGTGACGGCAAAAAGAGTAGGGGGGGGGGGGAGAGAGAGAGGTCAGAGGGTTCTTCCTTTTATATATGGATAGTGGCGTAGCCACAGGTAAAGGTGAGAGGTAAGCCAAGTAGATTATGGGAATCTGGTGGCTGTTGCCTTGGCAACAGGTGTACAGGTTGTGTTGTCACCTATATGTGATGACATGGGTTTCAGAGGTCCCGATACCAACACTAGGTCTGTTAGGAGGGAGGGTGCTGTCCAAGGAAGAGGTTGTCAGAATAATAAGACCAAAGGCCACTGTGGTTCCCCCACTGCCATTTTAAGTCAGCATGGGTGGTCTCTAGAAGGCACAGGACACTGGGATCCAATGGACACCCTGCTCCCTCACAGTGGTCCAGGTTCTGTGTCTAACTTGCCACGGACGCCTCTCCTCTCTGCACCTCTGAAAACCAGAGTCTTTCTCAAAGACTCAATACAGTTTCTGAGTTGGGTCAGGAACAGCAGTTCTCAGTGTCAAGCCAGGGGCCCCAGAGGGGAGCAGACAGAAGAGGAGGGGAGGGGAGAGGGGAGAGGAGGGCTGGGCTGGGCTCTAGGCCCAGACACCATCCACCCGGGTAGGCAGCTTTTGAAGGGAACGACCAGTGTCAGTTTTTGCATGTCCTCTTGAGTTGTGCAAAGAGCCTTGCAAGCAATATCTACTAAAGATACCTGGGAGGGGAGTGGTGGAAGGCTGGAGAGGAGGGGAGAGGGATGAATGCATTAATCGCCAGGCAAGATGCATGCAAATACCAGGCAGTTTGGTCACGTTTACTTAGTGACAGTACATTTGTAAAAACAGGGAAGATGTATGCGCCCTGAAGAGAAAGCAGGGTGTCTGAAATGAACCAGTGAATCATGGGAAGTATGGCCAAGAGGTGCTGCAATAGATAGTAACAGGGCTGTCAATAAGCAGCCTGGAACTACAGTCAAATGGAAACCGAAACAGGCCATCAACGGGAGATCAAACTGCTGGCCTGGTCCTTCTGTGTGTTCTTCACTTCAGAAACTGGTTGCTTTATTCACTGATGATGAGAAATGGTATGAGAAATAGTGGGGACCACTGTGTGCCAAACAGGGTGTGTGAGGAATCCAGCAACGTGTCTGCCTCTAGGGTCCCTACTATGTACTAAATAACAAGGAGGGAGCATGGAGGGGAAGTCCAGCATGTGTCTGCCTCTAGGATCCCTACTATGTACCAAACAATGGGGGGTCACTTGGGGGGGGGAGAAATACAGCATGTGTCTGCCTCTAGGGTCCCTACTATGTGCCAAACAATGGGGGAGGGGGAGTCCAGCATTTATCTACCTCTAGGGTCCCTACTATGCACCAAACAGTGGGGAAAGGGGTAGTGGGGGGGTCCAGCTTATATCTGCCCCCAAGGGATCAGATTTCCAGAGACGTGGGTGCAGTTTTTCATAGGCATTCAAAGTTTGCACCTTATTCCCCCCAAAACACACATACACACACACATACACACACACACATACACACACACACACACATACACACATACACACACACACATACACACATACACACACACACATACACACACATATACACACATACACATACACACACACACACCATCAGTGTTTGCCTCCTGTGTGGTGAGTGGGCTTGCTGTGGGCCCGTTGGCTGGCAATAATGTGGTTGGGCAGCAAGGACCTCCTCTTTCTGAAGCTGCCTGAATGTTCAGTGGAGGTTTCTGCACCGATTCACTTGGGATTTTGTTTTTGTTGTTGTTTTTGGTTTTGTTTTAATCCTCCCGATGTGCCTTACCCTCATGTCTCCTCCTTTACAAGTCAAATGAGATAACCTGGTCCTGCAGGGTCTCCAAAAGAAACCAGCCCGGGTTTGGAGCCCATAGAGGTGCGACCCCACCCCAGCTGGTGACCCTGCCCCATGTCACAGACACTCACGGCCACAGGGTGGTTGGTGGTGGTGGTGGTGATGATGGTGATGGTGGTGCTGCTGCTGAGGCAGGTGGTAGTCCGTGATAGAGTGTGATGCAGCCGCTGGTGCTTGGTATACCAACCATGTAAGTAGCACTGCTGGCGGTGATGGTGTAGAGATGTTTGTGGTTGTGGTTATCCATCTCCAGTCGTCGGAGCAGAGTGGCCAGTTCTGTTTCTATCACACACCCTGTTGTTAGTAGTTAGAATCAGAGCTTGGCTACCCCACCTTATCCTCCCCTGAGTACATGCTGCCTCTGCACGCCCTTGGGGTTGAACAGCAGATGAACCTCAGGTGAGGTATGTGGGAGCTGAGGGCCACCATTGTGAATGTGGACTTCAAGCTGTCAGAGACAGAGGCTCAAATCCCCCCTTTGCTCTTGGGGGGTCTTGTTCTGTAAAGATTTGATTTTGAGTTTGTATGGAGGCTGTAGAATATGTGAGGTGTTTGGTGTGTGTGTGTTGGGGGAATAAGTGTATGTGTATATGTTTATGAATGTGTGTATGTGTGAATGTATGAATGTGTATAAATGTATATGTGTGTGTATGTGTATGTTTGTATGTATGAATGTGTATGTCTAGGTATACATGTGTATATGTACACATGTGTATATGTGTGTATATGTATGTGTGTGCATGTATGTATGTGTATATATGTATATGTGTGTATTATGTATGTATATGTGCATGTGTGTATGTGTACATATGTGTACATGTGTGTATATATGTATATGTGTATATGTGTGTGTATATGTGCACATGTGTGTATGTTGCAGATGTATTATTATATGTGTATGTGTGTATGTTTTTGTGTACATATTTATATGTATATGCATGTGTGTATGTGTATCTTTATGTGCATGTGTGTACATGTGTGCACATGTGTGTATGTATTATATGTGGATATGTGTATATGGGTATATATTTATGTGTATGTGCATGTGTGTATGTGTATCTATGTGTATATGTGGATGTGTGGATGTGTGCACGAATGCATGCAGGTAGACACATGTTTGTGTGTTCACAATGCAGTGGCATGTCATACCCAGAAGGCTGCTTCAGTAGACTCTTCTCCATCCTCCAGCTCTTACCGTCTTCTGCCCCTTCCTCCGCAGTGCTCCCTGAGCCTTGGATGTCTACACCACCACACTGAAGGCCAACACTGATTGTGTGTGTAAGGGGCCGAACACACAATCAGAACACACAATCAGATATAATGCATGGCTGGCCACCAACATAAATAGGACCTCTGGGTCTGTTTGACAGATTCCCTGACCTGTGAACTCAGAAAGCTCAATGCAAACCAGCTGGCTTGACTGACATTCACTGGTCAGCAGGGACCCTGTGACCCCACCGCCACCACCACCAGGCATGGGCATGGGCTCTGCAGGCCCCGACAGCCTCTCCCCATTACTCTCTTCTCCTTGCCCCTCTCTTCCAGTATTTCCTTCAGTGACAATCAGAGATAGCGATTAAATTAAAACCCAGAAAAGAAAACCACTTAAAATAATTAGAAGGCGCCTGCGTGCAGTTCCTCCTCCAGCAGCGTGGAGGTTAACTCCCCGGCCCTTTAGTTTAATAAATTTCATTACTGCTCAAGAGCCAGGCACTCGTCCACACTGACACTCTGCACGGCAGATTCACCGGACCTTTGTGAATTGCCTCATAACGCAATTCACCAAATCCTAAAATAATTGTGGTCTAATTAGACTGTTCTTGCCATAACTCCTGGAAAGACAAGCACCTAAGCTTGCCACTTAAAGCAAGCACCACTTCCCAGAAGCCTTGTGGGGCTTACAGCCAAACTAACACCCTGGCTGTGTGCAAGACAAGAGAGTCATAACAGTGCCTAGGGCATCAGTGACTGTTGGTGAGGAACCATGACAGGAAAGAAGAAAGCGGTAGCTGGTGCTGTAAACAAGATCCCCGTGACATGCTGTCAACTGCTTCCCATGCATAATCTCCAGCAGCACCCTAGAATGGTGTGTTGACTGATTACTTGATGAAAATAGCTTAGGGAGGATGTGTGTGTGTGTGTACATGCGCGCACGTGCATGCATGTGCATGTATGTGTGCAGTGTGCTCATGTGTACATTGATGTGCATGTGTACATTTTGTGTGTGTATATGTGAGCATGTGTGTGTGCACATGTGTATGCCTGTAAGCGTGAGCATGTATGTGTGAACTTGTGGGGTATTCCATGTATGTGCCCATGCATGATGGGGCAAGGGTTGATCTTGGATGTCATCCTTGTTCTCCGCCTTAGTTTTTGATACAGGGTCTCCCATGGACCCTGGGGCTTACCAGTTTGGATAGAAGAGCTGAGCGGCAAGCCCCCATAGGGATCCCACCCATCTCTGCCTCCTCGGAGCTGGGGTTAAAGGTGAACAGTGCTTCGCCTGGCTTTTTGCAAGGCAGCCAGGGACCCGAGCTCAGGCCCTCCTGCTTGTGTGGCAAACACTTGGCTGCTTGAGTCACGTCCCCAGCTGGGGAAATACACTTGGCCTCGTGTCCTCAGGCATAATGCCACAGCGGCAGGGGTGGGGGGTGCCAGAGCCTGTCCCTCATGCCTTGGCTGACATGAAACAGAGAGATGGGGGCTCTGGTATAACCTTGAAGGACTCTCCCTGGTGACATACTTCCTTCAGCTAGTTCCCACCTCCCAAAGTTTCCAATATCTCCCTAAGTATCACAGAAGACGGAGACTAAGCATGCACATGCCCGAGGCAGGGGCTTGGGGGATGCGATTCACATCCAAGCTATAACAGGTTGGTAGCCATTAGTGGAGTGGTTCTCAACCTGTGGGTCTCAACCCCTTTGGGGTCAGATGACCCTTTCACGGGGGGGGGGGGGGGGGTAGGGGTGGACTGGGGGCCCAAATATCAGATATTTACACTATGATTCATAACAGCATCAAAATTACTGCTATGAAGTACCATGAAGTACCAAGGGAAATAACTTTATGGTTGGGGGTCACGACAACATAAGAACTGTATTAAAGGGTCACAGCTGCTGCTTTCATCATGTCAGCCAAGATGAACCTCAAAGGAGTGGCACAAGTCACCCACGATCACAGACACTGACACTGGGTGACAAGGGAATGACCGTGTGCAAAGCCACCACCACCTCCTTGTGCCTGTCTGCCGAGTCAAGCTGCTGGGATTTCAGGCAAACTCCACTGGGCACTGAGTCCACACTAGGTCTACTCGACCTCTCCAAGCTTGTGTTTCCTTATGAGAAGAACATGGCTGACAGGCACATTTTGGGGCACTGGGCGTGCTTGCTGAGGTGACCACAGTGCCCAGCTCAGGTTCTCACATGTGCCTTCATTAGGCACCCTCTACCACTGGTGCAGGGGGTGTCTGTTTATATCCAACGGCAGCCACCTTCCTGCCCTAAGACCCCAGTCCTTTAACGGTTCGGATCCTCCAGGTCTCATCCATCAACTGCTTGTTAAAAACTCTCCCAGACCTAAGTCTCACTGCAGAGGTGCTATGCTTCTGAGATTCTGCCCCTTTCCTTGGCCAAAGATGCCGGAGTTCAGTGTTGGTGTTGTGGCCATTTGGCTAAGAGAGGAGTTGCTTGGGACTGTATTCCGTAGCATAGCAGCAGAGCCCCGAACTTGCCTGGCTGCAGTCAATAAACGATTACAACCCTCAAGCCAGGGATACAGCCCATCCCTGCAATTACAGCACTTGAGAAAGCCAACCTGGGCCACACAGTGAGACCAACAAACAAACAAACAAACAAAAGCTGACAGACAATACAAAATCAATCACATCCCTTCCTAGGTGTGTGGCGCATGCCTAGAGTCTGAGCTTTTGGAACACTATGAGAGTTGAAGGATCAGCAGTTTGGGTTCAGGGTGGGCTACAAGAAAAGCCTCTGTCTGGAACAACAATAATAGTAACAACAACATCGTCATCCTGCACATAAAAGTTTACCTTCTGGAAGAAGACAATTCAGTACCAACAGGGTGGTCCTATGGTCACCAGGATCCAGTTTCCTGCTCTGTGGCTGAAGTGCTACTCAAATGGTTTCAGCTGCCAGGACTCCCCCAGCAGCAAAATGGTTGGGAGGTGCGGGAGGCTACATTGTTACAGCCAACCTTCAAGCAAAGAGACTAGAATTCACGCCATACAGGTGCACCAAAATCCATCAAAGAATTTCCCCAGGAGCCTCCCCTTGCATCTCATTAGCCTGCTCCATCTAAAAGGCAGCCAGAAAACAAAGGAGTGGACTGGCTCCTTTTCTCCTCTCCTCTCCTTCCTTCCTTCCTTCCTTCCTTCCTTCCTTCCTTCCTTTCTGTTTGTCTGTCTGGGCACACTAAAGCCCAAGATCATAGTGTCTACCACTAAGGAAGCTGGGGAACAGGCATTTGGAAACCAGGGAGAAAGGTGGGAGAGACAGACAAGTGCCTTTGCAGACTCTGTCCTTTATGAAGCCCACAGCTTGGGCCGGAGAGATGGCTCAGAGGTTATGTGCACTGGCTGCTCTTCTAAGGGCCCTGGGTTCAACTTCTAGCCCAAAATGGTGGCTCACAGTCGTCTGTAACTCCAATTCCAATGGAGGGTCTCATGCCCTCTCGTTTTCCCAAACACCAAGCAAGCACTCGTGTGGTATACAGACACATGTACATGCAGGCAAAATATGTACACACGTACGTTCGTGCATGCACATACACACAAGCTTTAAACTTTTTAATAAAAAATAAAATCAAATAACCCCACAGCCTGGAAAGAAGGGCCAACTAGTAAATGGCCACCGTCATCCAATGTGATGAGTGCTGGGCTGGAGAGGATGCTAAGCCAGGACCAGCCAAGTGAAGGTGGAGGTGGTGTGTGTGTGTGTGAGAGAGAGAGAGACAGAGAGAGAGAGAGACAGACAGACAGAGAGACAGACAGACAGACAGACAGAGACAGACAGAGACAGACAAAGAGACAGATAGAGAGAAAGAAGAGAGACAGACAAGGAGAGACAGATACATACAGAGAGACAGACAGGCAGACATGGACAGAGACAGAAGACAGACAAATACATAAAGAAAGAGACAAAGAGATGACAGGGAAAGACAGACACATTAAAAAAGACAGACAGAGCCGGGCATGGTGGCTCGCGCCTTTAATCCCAGCACTCAGGAGGCAGAGGCAGGCAGATTTCCGAGTTCGAGGCCAGCCTGGTCTACAGAGTGAGTTTCAGGACAGCCAGGGCTACACAGAGAAACCCTGTCTTGAAAAACAAAAGACAGACAAGGGAAGACAGAAGGAGAGATAGACAGAGACAGTCAAAGATAGAGGCAGACAGGCAAAGACATAGACAAAGAGAGAGAGACAGACAGACAGAGACAGAGACACACAAAGAGACAAAGGGAGAGAGGAGCACATCTGGTTCCCAGGGAGAGGAAGATGCCCCGGAGAGCTCAGGTTGTGGTTAGAGGCCAAGTCCCGAAGGGCTGCCCAGAAGAGGAAAGGATATGACGTTGTCCTGAGGATGGCAGGCAGCCACTGGGCAAACTGGAGCTCGTTGGTCACGGTGGCTAGACCTGAGCTTGTGCCAGGCATGGGGCATACCCTCAGAAGCCCAGCACTTGGGTGGCTGAGGAAGATGAACTGTGAGGTCAATCTGAAGATAGTGACCCTGTCTCAAAGGGGCAACGGCAAACAAACAACAAACAAACAAACAAACAAACAAAGAGCCCTACAGCCCCATGGAGAGCAGGCTAGGAAGAGGAAAGCTTCAGGCAAATGAACAGGTGAGCCTTCAAATGAAGACTTGCACTGTCGCTCTCTGTTTCTGTGCCTCTCCAAAGCGGAGACTCCAGCATCGCCTGAGTAGTACCTCAAGGCAGCAACAGGGAAGCCACCACATCTCCTGTCCCCACCCCCCATGGTCCAACCACTGACAGCACCAACTGAGCAGAGTCTCTGAGGCATGGAGTGCCTTGCCCATACATAAGACCCACAGCCTGTACTTCACAAAACAGAGGAGCTGGAGAGAACCCTCCTGAAGCCATATCACCTGTCCCCCCCCTCTACCAGAACCAGCCTTTCTGCTGCCCCTCACCACAGCATGCTGTCCATTCTGTCCATCATTTGGAGTCACTCAGGAAGCAGAGCCATCTTGAATGTGGGGCCTGAGCGATGAAGGCCTGAGGCTGGGGAGCCCCCACCCCCACCCCAGAGTCAGGTGTGACCATCAGCAAATGGCCCAAGGCCACTCCTGCTTTCCTCTAATAAGTGGGTTGTGCGATTCGCACTCTGATCTGTTTCTAGTCAATTCACCGTTCACACAATATGCCACCAGCGGCACCCATCACTCTTTGTGTATGTGATCGACCTCTGTCTGGGCAATCTTGTCCTAGCAAGAGAAAGAAAAGCCTCCCTCATTAGCACTCAGAAGAGAGCCTCAGCCTGTGCGCTGACAAAGACGCCCGCTTGGGAGGGGCTTAATACGCACCATCCTTTTGTCTGAAAAAGCAGTTCAAACTCTGTTGTGATTACCGTTGAGTGAGGTTCAATTACTGTAATAAATATATCCCAAATTTCATCTCAGCCACATTTGCATTTTAATGAATGAGTCTCACCCTCTTGTCAATTTGGCGGCCAGACTAGATGTATTAAGTTATTGTATAAACAGGGCGTTGTAACGCAGGGAATTTAAATGCAGAATAAATGCTCTGCTGTGTCGGAGCCAGAGCCGGTGCATCGTTGCCTTGCCCCATCCAGCTTGCCTGAATGGGCAAGACACGGACTAAGGATGGCGGTTTTCGATTCTGCCCACTCTCTCTCACGCTTACCCTGCCCTCCTGAGAAATCAATACCACGTGGGCCGACCAAGCAAGGTGTGAGCCAGCCAGATGAAGCGGGCTCTCTAAACCCCCCGCCTCCGTACTCGGGGACCACACTGATTTATCTGGTGGTCTTTGAAAATGGTAAAATGGGTTAAGTGAAAATTTCCCCCTTGTAGACGATAACCTGATCCAGGAGCAGGGCGCCCCTGAGGTCCAGTTGCCAGGAGCGTCTGTCCATCGGAACATCGTCCAGCCTCCTCCACCAAAGCACTCTTGTCTTTATAGCCCCATGTTTCTCGTAGGCAGAGACAGAAAGAGTGAGTGAGAACCGGCTGGGCACGGAGCCATAACACCATTAAAAGTTGGGTTCTTTTCTTGTAAGGTTGTCAGCCCCTAACTCCGTGACAGCAGTTATTCCTCCTCCCTCCTTAATGGAGGTTGAACACCCCCCCCACACACACACACACAAGAACACACACGAGTGTGTTCTCATCTCATGCTGCCTCTCAACTCTCTAGTCTGCAACTTCTTTCAAAAACCACGTGCATGTTGGGAGCTGCCCAGTTCCGGTTTCTTTTCAGTCCTGGGAGGCGTTTGTGTGACGTGACTTAAGTCAGACACACACACACAAAAGAAAAAAATATCCCATCATACCATCTCTAAGCAGAATCTAAAGGGAAATGTGAGTTGAGGGGAGAGGGGCATTATGAGGAGCGAGGAGGGAGGGGAACGCATAGAGGCGTGTAAAAAGGCACACATCTGCAAGTCCAGAATTTTAACATATATGATGAGGACTGTAGTCAACTTACAGGAGCAAAGATATTCCAAGGCAGGAACCACAAAAATTCAGTGTTCCTAGGAGCTGGAGCTGATTGAGGCCACAGGAGGCTTATTACACACAGAAAGCCTTCGGAGGGTGGAACTGTCCAATCCAGGAACCCAGAAAGAACTTCCAAGACGACCCCGTGGCTAGCGCGTATCAAAAACCTCACTTTCCAAAGTCAAGCAAGGAAAGCAGGTGCCTAATGCGTCAGTCTGACCACTGCTTTCTGGAGAGCTTTGTTGTAAGAAGCAAGAGAAGGTAGCAAGGCCAGGGTTCCAGTGGAGTCATTGTTCACCCAGACATGTGTCCAGAGTTCAAGATGGTGTTGCTGTGACGAGATGCCTGACAAAGATCAGATAATGGAAAAAAGGTTTAGTGTGGTTTCCTTGTCTCGGAGTATTCTCGTCCGTAGTGGCCAGGAGGGCGTGGTGGATCACCTTGGTTCTTGGCTATGGATGTGTGTGATAGAGGCTGTTCCTGTCACAGCCGACCAGGAGGCAGGAGAGTGTTTAACCCTCAAAGACCCATTTCTAGTGACCTCGAGAGGTAGAACCGCTCACCTCATTCACTGATGCAACTGGAACAAGTCTGTGGATCAAGAAACCAAACAGCAAGCAGCTAAGACCCAATAGCCCCAAGCTGGGGACACAGTGCAGTTGGTAAAACATGGCCTAGCACAAAAAAGCCCCGGGTTTCATCTCCAGCACAGCATAAAACGGGGAATGGTGGTGTACGTTGCAACCCAGCATTCAGGAGGTCAGAGAGAGGAGGGTCAGAGGTTCCAGGCCATCCTCAGCTACATCACAAGTTCAAAGCCAGCCTGGGATACCTGAGACTGTCTTAAAAAACAAAACAACCAACTATTTGATAAACCTAACACCCTGGGCGTGAAGGAATCATACATGTTAATGTTAATGCTAGTGTTAATGTTACAGAGGAGAGCAGGTCTTTTATCTAATAGCCCCACCTTTCTCCGAAAAAAAGAAACCATTAATTCTTATAAGCTCCCTTTTCTACAGTCTGGGGAAACGGCTTTCTTACTGACATGTCCTACCACATCTAAAAAGCATACTTCCTTACATTTTAACATACCCAAACTTGAAGCCAATATATAATCATACCTTCATTTAACTAACAAGTTTTCCTCAATAAAACAATATTCCATTTTTACAGTAGAGATGTATTAATCAGCTCTTTTCACACTGGGGCTGGGTAACAAGCAGCCTCCCAAAAATTCAGTAACTTTAATAGACATTTTTGGTAAGGTGTGGGGCTCTGGGGTCAGGGGATCTAGGCTGGAGCTCTCAGGTTCCCATACACACGTTCCCTACCACTCTCTCTCTCCAGGGTCTAGTGAGACATGACAGCCGTCAGCTCCTCCTGGGTCCACGTGAGAAAATTTATCCCACACATGTGCACAACAGTGCTTTAACGTCCTGTCAACGGAGGAAGTCCCAGTGGGAAAGACCTCCCCCCACCCCTGAGCACACAGGATGGGCAAGGGAGTGGGCACCTGCTGCCCTAGTCAGCCACAGGTGGTGTCTGAGATTGGCAGAGCATGACCCCAAGGGCGGAGGGCGAGCCACTGCTTGCTGCAGACCTAGGATGACCTGGGCATGCTAAGAAGCGCAATGCTTCCTTCTGAATGTGTGAGCTCGGAGCCTAGAGGTAGAGATGAGAGTCCTGGAAGCTACCCTACTGCTTTCCTGTTTTCTCTGTAGGTTTTAGCATCAGACGGACAGACAGACGGACAGGCAGGCAGTTAGGCAGAATCAAGTCATCCTTCAGGCAAAAGTTGATTAAGAGCACTGGCCACAGAAAAAGTCCCGAGCAGAGAATTTCAGACTCAAGGGACAGAGTAGGGTATCTGTCTTTCAAGGCTCCCAGAGGAAGGAGAGACCCTGGACCCCAAGGCAGCAGGCTTGGTTCCTCTGTGCGTGGCCTGGGATGTTGACAAGAGCTATAGGAACATAACTCTAGACAGGGATGGTAGGGATCACAGGGGTCATGGGCGTCACAGGGACGAGTGGCTTGGATACTGCGTGTCCAAAGCAAAGTTATCTTGATAGTGAATTGGCTGATGGAGTTGAGTGTCAAGCCAACCCTAATCAGATCCCTGTCAGCTGGGGGCCTGGTCGCTTTAAAGGCAGGGGTTCTCTAACACTTCTGATCCCTTTTCGACTTGCCATGACATCCCTCATGTAACCTTCTCTGCCTGTTCTCTCACCTAGGAATCACACAAGCCCTCTGGACCATTAAGCAGTAGTAAGTGTCGCTTCCCATGACTGGGTCTGGGGGCTCGCTGAGTCCTCCCAACAGCCCTTTGGGTCATGAACTACTTGATGCCTGTTGTATTTGAAGATGAAGCTCCCCTGCTTCATTAGGCAGCTGCAGTGGCCAAGCCTGCCATCCTAGTACTCAGGAGGTGGAGCCAGTAGGATCCAGAGATGAAGGGAGGGACCAGCCCAGGCCACACCTTCAAATTAATATGCATCAGCGTGTCTCTTACTGCCTGGCCCTGTGGCTGTGATGAAACACTCTGACCAAAGCCATTTAAGGGAGAGTGGACTGAGTAAGGCTCATGGCTTCAGTTGTAGTCCATCGTAGCAGGAACGTTACAGGGACAGGAGCTCAGCTGGTCACTTTATACCCTCAGGAAGAAGACGATTTGATGCCACGAATCACGCATGCTGGTCCTGTGCTAGCTTTCTCCACTTTATACTGATCAGGATGTAGCTGATGACACGAATCACGCATGCTGGTCCTGTGCTAGCTTTCTCCACTTTATACTGTTCAGGATGTAGCCCATGTCATGATCTCACCCGCCATCAGCATGCATCTTCTCCTCACATTGTCAGGCGCCAGGCGTGGGGAAATGAAGAGGGTGGGAGAGACCCACGTCCTGCCAGAGCTCAGAGAGACTGGACTGGCAGACTCGGGAGAGTGCTGCAAGACCCCACTAAACCTGCGTGGGATGGCCATCAGGCTGTATTAGAGCTAGGAAGGCACCAGTCTCTGCTCAGACTCTCCACAGACCGCTGGGTACCACGGGAGAGCTGGCTCTGGGATCTTGGGAGTGCACAGAGGCCAGGAAAGACAGGTTCTCAGTCTTGGACATCCCAGATGCCATGCTGGATGTCTCCAAAGAGCTGAGAACGAAGTGGGGGCCCCAGGGACAGCTAGGTCAGCCCCGGGCTGAAAGTAGAAGGGGCAGAGGAGAAAGGTGCTGGGTGGTTCCCACACAGGTGAGAGTCCTTGGTTTGGTCTGGTGGCTGGAAACACTGGGAGGCCTTCCTGTGGGAGATTAGATGCAGCTCTTTAGGGGAAGGCCTATTCCATTGCTCCAGCACAGCGAATCTTGATGAGCAGAGTTGGGCCATGTTTTTAGAGCTTTATTGTAGAAAAACGAGAGAGAGAGAGAGAGAGAGAGAGAGAGAGAGAGAGAGAGAGAGAGAGAGAGAGAGAGAGAAGAAGAAGGAGGAGGAGGAGGAGGAGGAGGAGGAGGAGGAGGAGGAGGAGGAGGAGGAGGAGGAGGAGGGAGGAGGAGGAGGAGGAGGAGGAGGAGGAGGAGGAGGAGAAAGAAGCAGCAGCAGCAGAGGGTGACCATGGCCAAGTGAAGAGAGGGGAGAGAGGGATCAAGAAGGCTGGAGAGAAAGCAAGAGAAACAAGAAGGACAGGAGGGGCCAAGTAGCCACTTTTATAGTGGGCTGGGGCTACCTGGCTGTAGCTAGGTAACTGTGGGGGTGGAGTCCAGCCAGAATACCAGGAGCTTAGGGCATTGCCTGTGTGACTGATAGCCACAAGATGATGGAGTTGAGGGCTCATGGTGTCAGGCGCCTGTGTCTGGGAGCATAGCTTATGGTTCCGTCCCTTGTAAAATTTTTCTACTGGGTCTCCAGAGTAAGCCTCGCTTAACCAGAATACAGACTGCCTTTCAAGGTCCAACATTACAGAAGTTAACATAATCAAGATATGCCCCACAAGCATGCCCAAGGGCCATCTCCCATGTGTTTCTACAATGGCAAACTGACAACTTAAACTAAGGACACATGCTTACTATTTATAGTTATTCAGGGAAGCCGGGTGGGACGGGGAGAGAAGGGGGAGGGGGTGTGTGTTGGGTGAAGTGGATCGGGCACAGAGAAGCAAACGTGGTGTATCCTAAAAGACACAGGAGCTAAGCATTGATTGTATAGACTAGGAAGCAGAATTCTGGTTCCTACAGGCTGGGATAGAGAAAGGGAAGATGGAGAAAGGCTGGCTCCTGGGCACAAGCATACAGTGGGACCTCAGGGGGTCTACAGTACTGATACAGGCTGTAGCTGATTGGCAGCCATGAACTGAGTACCAGGAAACAGCTAATAGAGGGGGGCTGGAGTGTCCCCAACACAAAACCTAACTGGCCATGGGGCAGTGGTCATGCCTCTTACCCTAAATGGCCACTAGCCATTCATACTTGTGTGGAGATATCATACCGAACCCCCAAAACACAATTATTTATGTCAACTAAAAATGAAAAAAATAAATGGTATCTTGAAGCCCACCCAGGTGTTGGGGAGATAGATCAGCAGGTCAGATCACTTGTTATACAAGCATGTGGGCCTGAGTTAAAATCCCAGAACCCACCTCAGAAGTCAGGGTAATCTCCTGTCTGTGATGCCAGCACTGCGGGTGGGCGGAGACAGGCAAATCACTGGAGCTTCCTGGCTACCAGCCTAGCTCCAGGTTCAGTGAGAGAATCCATGCCAAGAAAATAAGATGAAACGTGGTCACCTGACTTCTTCTGCTGGCCTCTGCACACAGGCACAACACAGATACATGTGCATATACCGCAAATACACATGTGTGCACACACATACATACACTGTAGACACACATGTACACATGCATGTACACACATGCACATGTGCATGCACACATACATGAAGACATGCATGCACACACTGCACACATTCATGCATGTGCACACACATGCACACATACATGAATATAAGTGCATATACACACAGTGCACACACATATACACACAAATAATACCCCCAGAAAAGTAACAAAGTGGAAATCCCTCATGAACCCATCGCCTCCTCTGCCTTCATGGCACTCCCCTGTTCCTCTGTCCTATCCCTGCTGAGCCATGTAGAGTCCTCCCATTTGCCCAGCAAGCAATCCTCTCACTGGGTTGCAATGGGCTCCCAGACTCCCATAGAAAGAACCTTTATGTCCTTTGAAAACGTGAGCACCCACCCCATGCAACAGTGAGGAAGTTGTGTCTGGCAGAGGAACCTGCATCGTACAACACACCTCTCTGCCTCTCTGCTCCCTGGTGCTGACAATCACCTCCCTCCACATTAATCCCCTATGCTGTCAGTTAGGGGAGCTTTACACCCTGTGAAGTCATGAGCAAAAGAACCCCCATAAGTGGATTAAAACCATAAACTGCTATTTCCCTGCAAATAGCCCCCACACTACACATAGCCTAGTAATCAGTCCTCAGCAGTAGTGGGGAGGAACGTGGGGGAAGCATGCAGGGAGTGCGCAGAATAAAATCAAACATCTTTTAAATGGGCTTCTGCAGTATCTGGGGAACACCTCCCAGCTCCTTCCATGGTCCCCACCGTCTGAAGTTCCAGAAATAGGCTGGTATGTCTGGCATCAGGGCCAGACTCTCCCCTTGCCTGTTCCTGTTCACCTGTCACTCAGGCCCTACCAGGAGACGCAGAAGCTGGGATACCGGCTGCTTTGGCTGAAAATGGGGCTGAAACCTCAGTCGTTTTCCCCAAGACTATCAGTCCCTGCTTCTCAGCCTGTCCCTGGAGCTCACTAGCTGGGAAAGCCCCCATAAACACTCTAAGCACCTTTAGGAGGCACAGTCCCAGAAGCCCCTAAACCCAGACTCGCGTCAGGATGCAAGGCTCCAGGGCCTCTACCGTACTCTGTGCTTCAGCTCTGCTACAGCAGGCCACCAGCAGACTCAGGTCAGCATTTATGCCTTCTAGTTCACCCCTCGGCTGACTCCCACTCTGTCCTGCTGAGCTCCTACTTAGCCATAATGTCTCCTCCTCTGGGAAGGCCCTCCTCCTGATTTCTCTAGGTATCCCCACCAGGCCCTTTGGCATATTGCGTGGAGCATGTCTGCTTGTGCATACTTCTTCCTGCCTATTGTGAACCCTCACCACCACCACCTGCAGCCACACCACACCAGGCAAATGGTATATGCTGCATGCTTGATGCAACACCAATGTCTGAAATAGGTTTTCAGGCAAGGCCCAGCCAGAGACATGGACACAGTGTCAATGGTCATGGGGCTGCCACCTGAATGACATGAATTAGAAAATGCTACGAAATCCGGCCCCACCCCACCCCAACCTCCCAGCGTTTCCCTCCTCAGAAAATCAGGGATCACCTTAGCCATGCTGGCGTCTGGTCACAGTAGCGTCCTCTAGTGGTACCTGTGGGAAATGCAGGTTCCAGGGTTCGAAGGCTTGGTCCCCAGCTGCTGTAGAATATTTAGGAGTCGGAGCCTAGATGGAGGAAGTGAGTCATAGGGGCGGGCCTTGGGGCTTAATAGACCATCCTTACTGCTCCTTAACCACTGATGCCAAGCAACCAGCCTGCTTCCTGCTCCTACACTTTTCCCCCACCGGAAGCCCTGCAATTAGAAACTAGAATAAACCTTTCCTTCCTCAAATTGCTTCTGCCCAGTGCTTTGTCAATGGCAAAAAAAAAAATGTCTGAGCTTTCCATGCAAAATTAAACAATACCAGGGCACGAGGGTGCAGGCTTGTAATCCCAGAACTCAGAAGCTGAGGCAAGAGACTTCTGAATCCAGGGCCAGACGACTTACACAGTGAGAACCCTGAAAGGAGAAAGGGGTGTCTACAGAAGAGGGGACTCAAACACCACTTTCTCCCAAGAGAGGCTTCCAAACACCCTTTTCATCTGAATTAGGTACTCCTTCCCCTCCCCCAAAGCCCAGAATCTCCCCCTCCTTCTTGCTCTGTGTATCTGTTGGCCTTTTGTGCCTTTCTCTCCCCTAAAAGGCCATGAGCACCAAAGCCCCCAGGGTCCTGTCCATGGCCGTATCTCCAGTAGTCACCATACATAGGTTGATTATCAAGAACTTGAAGGACGCATTAAATTCAATTTCAGGCCCCCAAAGTATATCTAAGAAACATGGTGGTAGTTTACTGCGTTGCCTGACAATACCTCAGGCAGAGGGGCAGACAAACGGACAGGTGAACACACAGATGCGCACACACATGCATTCCTTCTTCTGCAGCTCATTGCTATCAGATCCTACCTCTTGATAAAGATGGGTTAAGAGGAAGGAGGTTAAGGACAGGCTCTCTTCCCAGCAAGCCAGCAGCAGGGCTGATCTAGGAGCCATGGTTGACCTGGCAAAGAAAGAAAGCCAAGTCCCAACACAGGTCACAAGGTACTGCTGGCATCTTCACCTGACAACTTAAACACCTAAGCCAAGCTCGTAGATGTATGCATGCAAATTGAAGAGAGGGATGAGTTGGCCAGACCCCAGACCCTGTGTGCCACCTGCTGTGCCATCAGTGATCATGAATGAGTCCTTCTGAAAACCTGGCACTGTCTGGCCAGGTCCTGTGCATTAAAATCTCTAATCCTGTGGGTTGTGAATTGTGTGGCATGTGTGTGTGTGTGTAGTTGGTACCTTATGTGTATGTGCATGTCTGTGTGGTTGGTGCTCTGTGTGTGTGTGTGGTACTCTGTGTGTCTGTGTGCATGTCTGTGGGGTTAGTATTCTGTGTGTGTGAGCGTGTGTGTGTGTGTGTGTGTGTGTGGTTGGTACTCTGTGTGTGTGTGCATGTGTATGTGTAGTTAGTACTCTGTGTGTGTGTGCGTGTGTGTGTATGTGTGTGTGTGGTTGGCACTGTGTATATGGTTAGCACTGTGTGTGTGCACATGTGTATGTCTATGTGGTTGGTACTGTGTGTGTGTGTGTGCTTGGTACTGTGTTTGTGTGTGTATGTGTGTGCAGGTGATTGGTAATCCTTGTGTGCACTCTTGTATGCTAGTATGCATACCTGTGAATTCCATTCGAGTGGAGGCCTGAAGTCTTCCTTGGTCATTCTTCATCTTTATCGTTTGAAGCAGAGCCTCTCCACAGTGCATCACTCCAGCCTGACTGGCTGGCTAGTGAGCTTTTGTCTCACCATCCCCAGGGGCATGTGCCACCTCTGGTCTTCCTACATGGTTTCTGGAGTCCTGAACTCAGGTCTGCACACTTGAGTAGCAGGCACTTTACCACTGACTCCCCGGCCTCCCTGGCCTGGGCTCTGGATCTTTGTATCTCCTCATAGCATCCTTTAGCAGGCCCATGGTAGGAAGCACTTTCCATAAATCAAGTCGGAGGCATAACAGCATCCCAGGGATTAAATGACCTGTCTCGGGCCTTCAGTGAAAGACAGATACAGAACTCAAGCCGGGGTCTGTCTGGGAGAGAATATTCATTACTTCAGTCTGTGGAAGGAAAAGCTCAATGCAGGCTCACAGATTCAGTCCATCATAGCAGGGACCGCTAGACAGGGTGCAGCTCAGTCGCCGGTGCTGGGAGCAGGTGGCATAGGCCGCTCACATCTCAGCCGACCAGGAAGCAGTGGTTGGAAGCAGAACCAAACGCTGGAGAGAACTTTGAAAGGTCCTCTGTCATGACCCACCTGTTCCAGCTACTCCCTCATCTCAGAATCTCTACAGCCTCCCAGAGTCGCACACAGAAGAGTAGCCTGTGGGGGACAGGTCCCACTCAGCCTCTTATATAAGGACCCTATTCCGTGGGCTCGGTGGTGCCTTTTAGTTGATCCAAAGACAGAAGGTTATCGTCCTAATATACTTAAGAATTTATCTTTGACATTTTCCCCTCCCTTCTCTTCTCCCCTCCTCCCCTCTCCAATCCCCTGCCCCCCCCCCCCCCCGCATCCTGCTCTCTCCTCCAGCTTCCTGATCCAGTGTGTGAAGATAGGCCAAGGCTACTTCAACATCCTGCGAGAGGAAAATGCCAAGAAAAAGAAGCAGCAGCTACTCCAGAAGCTGCAGGAGGAGGAGCTAAACAAGTTCCAGCCGGCCAAGAAGTTCTCAGATATCCACTGCAGGGACAACCTGCTGGCGTAAGTAGGCAGCGGCTGTGGGCAACACCGGGCAGGGCAGGGCGCTGCGGAAGGTTAGCTCAGGGAGGCTCCTCTTGCCCAGGCTGGAGCTCAATGCCTTCCTCAGCCCAGCCCAGCCCTCCTGGCCATTCCCACTCTCTGACCTTAAGTGGAGAATCTTCAGCCACACACGCCCACTCTCCTGTCTGGTGGTTGTAAGAGGGACAGAGGAAACCTTGCTGGTTCCCTTATGTGTCTCTCTCCCTGTCTTTCCACACCTTCTCCTACTCTGATCCCTCCCCAAGTCCCCCTCCACCCAAAGCTTGGGACTCAACAGCCATCTTCAGTGCTGCCTTCCCCCTGGTACCCCCTAGCTTTCAGTCAACCACATGCCATAACACTTCTCTCCTAGGTCCACTTAGCGTGTGCATGCGCTGAGGCATTTTATCTCACATCAGTGTCTCTGTCCTGCACCGCCAGCCTCGGCCCATAGTTCGACACACTGCCGGTCCACAGAAAAGTCTGACTCTGAGTAAAGGCACTTCTCTTCCAGGAAGCCTTTCTCGCAGCCGGGAGAGGATCACCCCCAGACCAGTCCTTTCTGGGATGCTCACAGACAAAACATTGAGAGGAACCATAGCACCGAGCACAGCAGACAGGATGGGGGTTTGCTCTGTGGTGTTCCTACAAAACAGGAATCTATTAGCCGCATTGGAGAGAGTCCTCCTTGGGCCCCCACTGATTTGTCCTGACTCCTCCTTGCACTTCTGGAGTTTTGCTTGGTTTTGGTTCTGATAGCCCTGGTGCAATCCAGACTCCAGGTCCACTCTGACCTCTTTGAATCTAAACAGCACCCAGTCCTTGCCGGTTCTTCCTAGGCCAGCCCCAGCTCAGCTGTCAGGACAAGTCAAGGTGTTGCCTTCACCTTGTGACAGGAGTTCTGTCATTTTTTCTGCTGTGTATTGGAGGCTCAATGGCTCACAAGCTCCTGGGAATTCTTGCCTTGGCCTCCCATCTCTCTGGGGGGATGCTGGGATTACAGACACTTGAGTTCCATATCTGGCTTTTTATGTGGTCCCAGTATAGTGTATATACACATACACACAATATATGTGTATATGTATATATATACATACACAGACATATATGTGTGTGTATATATACACACATACAGAGATATATATGTGGGGGTATATATACAAATTTATATACATACATAGACTCCAAGCAATATAGATATATATGTACATATACTTACACACATATATGTGCGTATACACAGACCAAAATGTGTATATATACATATATGTACACACACATGTATATATACATCTACACACACACATATATAAAACAAGCATCACCTGCAGCTATTTTTAAGCCACTGGCGTCTGGACTACATCAAAGCCAGCTATAATGGGTTCTGTCATGGGTGGGAAGTTACATGTTCACAGCATGTTTTTTAAGTTTCCCTCAGTGATTCCAACATGCAGCTACGGTTGAGCAAATTTCCTCTCAATCCTTACCCAAATTCTGTCATCAAGGCGATAATTTAAAGACAGGCTGATGTGCACATCTTAGAGAAAGAGGAGTTCCTGTGGGCAGATTCACATGTGACGTTTGTATGTCTTACTTCACTGAACACTGTAAGTTTGGTGCTCACTGAAGGTGGGGTCATGTGAGCAGCCATCAGGGGTCAGAGGAGGACAGCAGGGCCCAACATTCCAGGTGACAGTCAGACATCATGGAGACTGAGACAGTTCTATCTACCTTCCAATCGTCCCAGCCTCCTCTGAGCCTTCTCCTTGGTACAGACCCCAGGCAGTCGTTTCTGTCCTCCTTGCCCTCTGAAGCTATGGGAGAGTGACTGGCACCTCTCATGCTGGCTAGAAGGTCTGGTGGCCATGCTAACTAGGGCCCACCAGCTTCTCCCACAGTGTCAATGGCCACTTACCACCTTTAAGTTTTCCTCTTTAATTTTTCTCTTTTTTTCCATTTTGTCTAGCATTTTTTTATTACTTTCATCTAAAAGGTTGTTCAAAATAAGTCAGCTGTCATCCATTCATCATTTATGAATTATTTATTCAATCTGAGGTGAGAGAACAATATTTATGATTTATAGCCCGTCATCGACACTTCCTATTGGGAGCCACCCCTCGGGAGAACTTCTGAATGGCCATGACACACTCAGCCCAGGAAGCAGGGCCAGGTGGGGTGGCTTGGTTGGCACAGTGGTGAGCATGGCTGCCTTCCAGAAGCAGGCTCAGAATAGCCAAGAGCAGAGCTGAGGGAGCCTTCCTCAGGAGGAAAGGGAGGCAGAAGGTGGAATTTCAGGAGTTTTTGCCTCATGAGATATGACCAGAAGGTTTTAGCAAAACATCAGTGGTTCCTTTATCAGGTCTTGGACCAGGTTCAAAGAAAACAGGAGAGTAGAAAGAAAATTGCTTGATGTCTTCTCTTCTGTGGCTGTGAGAAAATACCCTGACAGGAGCCAATGACAAGAGAGTTTCTGTTTGGGCTTGGTTTGGTTTAAAATCCCAAAGGGATTCATTCCATCATGGTGGGGAAGCATGGAGACAGGACCAGAGGCCGCCTGGTCACACAGCACCTGCACTCAGGAAGTAGAGGGTGAGCAGGAAGTGGATCTGATCTGTGAAGGCTCTAGGCCCACCTCCAGTGCCCCAGTTCCTCAAGCAAGGCTCCTCCTCCTCCCCTCCTCCTCTTCCTCCTCCTCCTCTAACAACAACAACAACAACAACAACAACCACTGTGCCTAAACAGCACCACCAGCTGGAGGCCAAGAATTCAGACTTGTTGGCCATGGGGACCCTTCACTGTCAAACTACCACAATCTGAGGAATTTTTATTACGCACCAAACAGTGATGTACTGAAAGATGTGGACACACAGCATCCTGAACTCCACTCTACCTATCCCTTTCAGTCAAAAGAATAACCAGGAATCTAGAAGGAAAAACAAAACGAAAACACCTCCAGAGAGTGGAGGCTTGGTCAGGGCCATAATGCTGGCAGATCATGGCCTGTGATGCCAAGACATACATCAATGACACAGCAGGATCAGTCTATTGGGAAGCGCCAGTATCCAGCTAATGTGACTAGGGCGGTACTGTGTTTTCCTTTTAAAAAATGCCCTTCACTCAGTTGTCACATACAGACTGTGTGTATTCATAGGGCACAGTGTGGCATCTCAGTAGACTCACACAATGTGCAGTGGTTGGATTGGGATCTTTACGAGGCCCTATCACCTCAAGCACACTGAGCGGAGAAGATTCAGAGTCCGCACCACTCCCTGCACAGAAGCATGCAGCCCACAGTCATCGGCCACAAGTCTGCTGCTGCTGTGGAAGGTTAGAAGTCGTCCTCCCCACGGGGACATGTTAGCCAGTGGCGGACTCGTAGGGTTGCCCATCAACTGCAGCCTTGCCCTAGGATAAAAAGGACTAAAGTTCTCCCTCCTTTTTGTAGAAATTGTCATGTAATGAAGAAGCCACCTGTCGTAGTTTGAATAGGTTTGGCCCCCACAGACTCACGTGTTTGAATGTTTGGCCCATAGTCAGTGCCACTATTAGGAGGTGTGGCCTTGTTGGAGGAAGTGTGTCACTTTGGGAGTGGGCTTTGAGGTCTCCTATGCTCAAGCTCCACCCAGTATGGAACACAGTCTCCTGATGCCTGTGGATCAAGATGTAGAACTCTCAGCTCCTTCTCCAACACCATGCCTGCCTGCATGCTGCCATGCTTCTTGCCTTGATGATAATGGACTGAATTCTGAACCTGTAAGCCAGCTCCAGTTAAGTATTGTCTTTTATGAGAGTTGCCTTGGTCATAGTGTCTGTCACAGCGATGGAAACCCTAACAAAGGCAGAAGTTGGTACCAGGAACTAGGATATTGCTGTGATAGGCCAGACTGTTTTCGTTTGAAGGAATGTGGATCTGGGGACTTTGGATTTGGAAAGCAATGGAATGCTTTAAGTGGGGTTTAATGGGCCATCCTAGTAGGAATACAGAAAACATTGGTGATTTGAACTCTTCTGGCCTGGCTCAAGTAGTTTCAGAGGAAAAGAATTTTAGTGCCTAGAGGTTGTTCTTGTGGTATTTTGGTAAAGTCTGTGACTGCATTTTGCCCCTTTCTGAAGAGTCTGCCTGAGGCTAAGGTGAAGAGATTTAGATTAATTGCATTGATAAAGGAAATCTCAAAATAGCCTAGCATAGACTCTGTCCTGTAGTTCACTCTTATGACGAGCATTTTGATGGAACATAGCAAGCTTAGAAAGGAGAAATATAAAATGTGTGGTTCAAGGATTAAAGGGGAATAGAACTAAGTCCTGTGTTCAAGGATATTAAATGGACTGAGGGAGTAGCAACCTCAGGCAAGATCCCACCTATCTAAGCTTCCATCTTATGAAAAGGAATTGAAGAAAAGCTTAGGTCCAGGCATAGCGACTAAGGATGCTTCTAACTAATGAAGTTGGGAAAACCTTTGAACATCCTAGCACTCAGGAGACAGAGGCTGCATCTCTGGGTTCAAGGCCAACCTGTTCTACAAAGCAAGTTCCAGGACAGCCAAGCTTAGGCAGTGAAGGAAACCATGGAAAATGGAAAGCTGGTGAGGATGTAATTTAGGGTCAAGGATGGAATTTCCTTCTGCAACTAAGGAAAGCCACTGAGGTCAGGCATGTGGCAGAGGTGTCCCTGCATGAAGGCCCAGAGAGGCCATTGTGTAAAGCTGTGAAGGCAAAACCCATATTGCCTTGGAGACCCTGAGATGTTAGAGATGCCAGAGCCATGGGATGTCTCCTGAGGGAAGCTGCTAACAGGGAATGGAACCAGCCCAAGAGAATGAAGTGTGTTGCAGTTAACAAAGATGAAAGGAGTTGGAGATCTGAAGAGTGTTTTGACATCACACATGGAGGATTCAGATTTTGGAGTCGGCCCAGCTGGTTTTCAATCTTGCTTTGGTGCAGTATTTTCTCACTATGCTCCCTTCCCTGTGCTTTGAAAAGGTAATGTATATCCTGTGATGTTGAGAATATGTGATCTGCTTCTTGATTTTGACTTTATAGGGGATTACAGTTAGGAGATTGCATAAATCTCAGAAGAGACTTTGAACTTTGGACTTTTAAACATTGTTGAAACTGTGATAGACTATGGGGACTTTTGAAGTTGGGCTAAATGTATTTTGTATTTTATTATGGCTACAAGACTATGGGAGCCAGGGAGTGGAATGTGATTTGAATACGTATGGCCCCCATAGACTCATGAGTTTGAATGTTCAGCCCATAGGAAGTGGCACTACTAGAGGCGTGGTCTTGTTGGAGGAAGTGTGTCACTGTGGGGGCGGGCTTTGAGGTCTCCTATGCTTAAGCTCCACCCAGTGTGGAACAGTTTCCTTTTGATGCCTGTGGATCAAGATGTTGAGCTCTCAGCTCCATCTCCAGCACCATGTCTGCCTGCACACTGCCATGCTTCCTGCCATGATGATAATGGACTGAACTTCTGAAACTATAAACCAGCCCCAACTAAGTGTTTTCCTTTATAAAAGTTGCCTTGGTCACGGTGTCTCTTCACAGCAATGGAAATTCTGACTAAGACACCGCCCAGCCTGCACCAAATAAGGAGAGGAAAGTGTTGAAGAGGCTTCATAGGATCCACAGTCAGAGAACACCTTTCTCCAGTCCTTATTCCCCCTGAGTATGCAAGACATGGTTTATTTAAAGTTTAATACGTTTATGCTTATTCCTTTTATTGGTTTGGTTAGTCTTATCTAGTACGGTCTCTAAGCCGGACAAAACCAGTTATCAAAATAAATGGCTGCCCACTCCATGAGTCTAGCAACAAATGCAGGGCTGGGGCTTGCTCTACGAATTAGCATTCAGAGACTGTCCATAGCAAGATGGCATCACAGGCAGGGGCACAGGTAGGACTTGGAGTTGAGTCCTGACTCTACTCTACAACTGCTGGCCTTTGAGCAGCTCAGCAGACCTGAGTCTCCATTTATTCCACCCGTATGGATGGGGCAAGACACCCATGCGTGCTATGAGGATTACAGGAAACGAAGCTCAGCACAGATCACAGCATATAGAACACACTCGATGCCTGTCAGCAACTATGATACAACAAAGTGATTTTGACCTCTCTGGGTCTCCTTTAGCTAAACTCCTTATAATCTTTGGCACAAAAATCTTAATTTCCATGAAGGCATCCCATATCTAAGAGCCTGACTTCTAAAATATGGTTCCAATGTAGAGGTCTCAAGAGTGCAAAGGTAGGACTTAAAGTCAAGTCTTTTTTTTTTTTAACAAAGCAAAGGTCACACACATATACACAGACACATATATACATACATACATTCATACATACACATGCATACATATACACATACATATATACATACACACCTATACATATACACATAAATACACAATATACACATACATTCACACCTACACATATACACACATATATAATACACACATATACACATACATGTACATACATATGCATACATACATACACATACACACATACATACACAGAGACATATACACACATGCATTCATGTACATAATCACACACACCTCAGGATCTAAGTGACTGCAGGCAAAAGCTTTAAGTCTGACAAACTAAGGCAAAGAGGAGGTACAATCATGCATGTACCATGATCCTTGCCTGTGAGCCTTCCCCCCTCCCACAGCCATCCCCCACCCCCGCTATGCTCAGTTTTCCAGCTACAGATTCAGGCCAAAAAATAAATAAATAGGAACCCGTGGTGGGGGAGTGGAATTTGTCTTATTATTAGAATCAAAAGAAGTCATCAAACCAAGGATTTCAGAGTGTGAGGTCTAGGAGACATGGACCTGTCACCGTGGGACATGTATGTAACCATGTTCACTAGGACAGAACACAGAGATGCATTTGCCAGTGAGGTTTTTTTTTGTTTTGTTTTTTGTTTTTTAATTCCTAGTTTGTTTGTTTTCCAGCTCCAGTGTCAAAAAAGGGGTCAATGCCCATTGAAACTGGGGCACCTAGATTCTGGGGCTAGCTATCTTTTAATTAGCTCTCTGACCCCAAGATTGTCCTCAGATCCCCCAGAGGAAGGTGCTTGGTCCTCACGTGCCAGCACAACCCCACATGACCCGGCACGAAGCTAGGGTAATCTTTTCAAAAAAGAGAAATTGCTCCCAGCAGGACCCTCTCAAGGGCGGAAAAAGACAAATCTTAGGTAGAAGCTCACAGGCCCAGAGAGCCTTGCTTGTGGCTTGTGGCTTGTGGCTCCTGCCTGGGCGCACAGCCTCCTCCTCCCCCTCTGACCACATGCCCCCCTGCGGCAGCTTCCCAGTACCAGCCCATCCCCCCTTATATTTGTCTGGTTAATCCCACTCGACCTTCAGATTCCGGTTCATTATTTCCGTCTGTCTGGTTCATTAATGCAGTCGTGAAATACCTACTCCAAAAAACGTACTAAGTCAAGGAAACAAATACAACTTTCCCAGGTCTGTGGTCAGAGGGGAAAGACAGTCATCCCTCCAATCAGGGACACTCAAAGTAGATGGCTCCCTCACACCGCCTGGTGCATCTCTCCCTGCGGCCCTGTCTTCTCGGGCTGAGTGGATGCCAACAGCATCCCAGGACACAAGATGGAGAGGTGTCCTGTGTGACGCCTGTGTGAATCCCTGTGTGACAGCATCACTTTTGACAAATTCTATTGTGTCAACCAACCACAGAGCTGAGAGCCAAAGAAGGGAAAGTATGGGGGCCCACTTCTCATTTGTCCTTTGTAACCGTCATGACTCCCGGGGGTGGGGGGATCGCAGCCCGTGTTAGGCTATAAACTCTGCATACTCTCCCTATATAGCCCTGTCGGGTGCTTGGTTATACCCACCCCCGACCCTCACAAGACTCTTAAGTCTCAGGAAGGGAAAGGGTGGGTCAGCCTCCTTCCTTGTGACATCTGCAGCCCCCACAGAGAAGATATTCAGTAGTCACTGCTAGAAGTCAGTGAACCAGGAGCCCATGAGTGATCCTGTAAGGAAAACACTTAGGTGGGGCTCCTGGGTAATCAGAGCTTCAAGGGAACGGGAGGGTGAGAAACCAGGGGTGCTCAATCCAGGGGTGCATGGCCCAGAGAAGCAGGCAGTGACTCCAAAGCCTGGGACACAAGACCCCAGAGAAGCAGGCAGTGACTCCCAAGCCTGGGACACAAGACCCCAGAGAAGCAGGCAGTGACCCCCAATCTTCAGCTGCTACTGATACTCAGTGGAGATGTGGCCCAGAGTGGCCAGCGTTTTTAAGGTCTTAAGAAACAAACATTTACAAGAAATGTCTAAAATTTAAAACATGGGTAGTTGATTAAGTTGCATGCACATGTGTGCATGCACACACACACACCCATATTGGGGGGTGGTCTGATTAAAACACCTGCAAGCCAAATTCAGTTATAAGAGAAAATGCCTATGATGCAGGAATATTTGAAAGAAAGCCATTTTCTGTAGCTGAGATAACCTCCTCTGTGAAAGATGGGGGCGGAGGGGGGGGGGGCGGGGAGTCGACAACACCCGGGAGGGAACACTGAAATGTGGTCTCAAATATACCCTTCACATAGAACAGAGTCAGAAAGCATGCTAGTGAGTCTTGGTTATCAACCTGACTGAATTGAATAACGCCTACGAGATGTATAGTGTCCACCTCTACCTGTGTCTGGGAGAGGGTTTCCAGAGAGGACCAGCTAATAAAGGGAGATTTGCCCTTAGCACGAGCCACACAGTCCCACAGGCTGGGAGCCCAGAAGTGAGCAAGTCACCACAGGTTTCTTTCTCTCCTCCTCTCCCACCTATCCTCCCTCTCCCCCCTCTCCCTCCCTCCCTCTCCTCAATGAGGCATCCCATGTCTCTGAAACAAGGAATTTACCTTCTTGTTTCTTTTCTGCTTTCCTCTGGCAGGGCAAGCCTTGTTTTCTTTTAATGTGTTGTGTTCACCTACTGCCTCTAGAATTCTCACCCAGCACACTGGCATGACTGCCAGGCACACTGTAGGTGTCCAGTCCCCAGTGTCACTCATTCCTGACAGAGATGAGCCTCAAGGCTGCTTCGCTCCCAACTCACTCGGCTCCCCTATCTGCTCTCCCCTCAGTACCTACGACTGCGAGAAGCTAAAGAAGTTGGAGGCCGGGATCATCATCCGCCCGTTCACGCCCATCCACAGCTGTCTCATGGCGCCCTCCCTGCCTGAGTCTCACGTGTAAGCCGGCCCCACCTCCACCTCCATAACCTTGCTGGGTCAGAAACCGGAAGGAAGCTAAAACGACCCTGAGAGCTAACTCATCAGGAGCTTTGTCCCCTTGAAAGGGACAGGGAGGCTGGAGCCAGCAAAACTGGCTCATAAAAACAAAACAACATCAGAAACAGAATAGACAGAGTAGAAGATGTGGTAGGTTAGACCCCAGCAGCAAATATGCAAGGGCCCGAGTCATCCCTTCCCCCACTGAACCAGATCCTCAAAAGTCAAATAATTTGCAAAGATAAAATCTGCCTTGAGCTCTCAATGCAGAGTTTGTACACAAAAACAAAAAACTCAGCTGAGGCTCAGGGGTCATGATCCCCCTCTCTCCAAGACTCGGGGAGCTATTTCCCACAAGCCCCTGCGGCCCCATGCCTAAAGGCATGACCTCCTCCACATCCCATGGTACTCAAGACTAAGCGACCTTCCGAAGAGCAAAGCGTGCTTGCTTTCCGGAAACCTTAGCATGTGGTTCCTCTATTGTCTGCTCCGAGAGCCACAAGTCCTTAGGGCTTCACCAGGGTGGGGGGATGGAGAGAACTTCTCGCCTCGCACTGATGCTGTGTGGAGACTGAGAGACCCTCCTTGCAAAGGGCTCTCCTGTGTCCCACTGGATATTTAAAAGCAGCATCCTGGGCCACTCTGCCCAACAAATGTCAACAGCACCCTCAGCTCACGAGCCAAGACCATCATCACCATCACCGCTTTCCCTCACCACTGTCAGCAGCAGCACACACCGAACATGTTCTCATCCCTTATTAGTAGCCAAGGCTAATCCCACCACATTACAACTGGCCTCTGCCCACCTTTTACGGACATTTATCTGGGTCTCCTGGTAGAACTACTCACTCATCATGAGCGTTCCAACCGGCAGCCCAAGCTGGGTGCCCTTAAAGCATCCTCTTGGGAAAAACACAGCGTCTCTGGGAAGCGCCCACGTACCTCCCGGCCATTCCCATGGGTAAGCCCCTCTGGAAGCCTGAGATTCACATAGATCCAGAACCCAGAAGAGAGGCCTAGAAAAATAGGTCCCGTTCCCCATCTGTATGATTGGAGAAACGAGGTTAACCACACTGAGCCTTGAGTGCTGTGAGCAGAAACTGTTTTCTTCCATGCCAGATGGGAAAGTGAACCCTGCCAGGGGTCTCTCGCAACAGGAATCTTCACCCCTGGCTCCCAGCTCGGGTGTATTTGATAGGCTTTCATTATGACTGTCAACACACTGCGGGTGTTACAGGAATGTGTTTACTGTTATCCCCTGGTGTCTCCAGTACATGTCTTGGGTGTTGCAGATCACATGATCTCTCTCTCTCTCTCTCTCTCTCTCTCTCTCTCTCTCTCTCTCTCTCTCTCTCTCTCAACTACTTTACCGTTGTAGTATAGAAGGGACAAGGCTGGAATGTATTGTTTGTGTTCTAATAAGATTTTCCTTCATTATGGAAACAAGTTACATGCCCACTCAGTGGCTGTAGTTTGCCAACCTTCCCTTTAGAAGCTGGTCGCTTCTTTTCCTTGACTAGTGAAAGGTTCTGGCCATGCTGAATCGCTGTGTGTTGATGGATTGCTCAACTTGGAATGACAGAACCCTCTCCCATTGCCCCCAAGTCTACAGAGTGCTGGGCGAACCCACCATCGCTGCTCCAGGAGGGGTCTGCCTTCTTGTTTGATCGGTTGCTTAGGATGACAGCAGTATCTCTTACCATCTAGTGCCGGCCGGCATGGGCTTGTCCACACTGTACCTAAGAAGGATTCTAAGAACAAGGGCCTCGATACCCAAGGCTTCCGGAGGCAAAGGCTCACAGGAGGCTCAGCAGTCCTCTGCCATTCCCTGGACCAAGTTGGTCAAAAGAGCAGAGCAGATACAGGGAGCAAGGGAAAGACTCAAACTCCCGAGAAGACGAGGTAGCAAAGTCAGAGCACAGAGTCTCAGACTGCAGAGCGAGGAGGAGTTGGGTATTTTATAGATTTGTTTTTACTACTTTTAAACTGTGAGCATATATGTATCTGCCGGGTGTGTGTGGGCGTGTGTATGGGAGCTACGTGTCTGCGTGTATGAGTGTATGTGGGGGTATACATGTATGTGTGCGCAGGTATATGTGTCTGTATATGGTGTGTATGTATGAGTATATATGTGGGGAGTATGGGTATCTGTGTGTGTATGTGTATAGGTATGTATGTATAAAGGTGTATGTGTGGTGGTGTATATATGTGGGTGTGGGTGTCACATGTGTGTCTGTGTGTGAGGGGGATGCATGCCTATGTGGGTACAGGTGTATGTGTCTTTCTCTGTGTGTATGGGGCTGTATATATGTATGGGTGTATGTTTGGGAGTGGGTGTACATGTGTGTCTCTGTGTGTATGTGTCTGTATGGGTGTGTATATATGGGTATATCTCTGTGTGTGTGTGTCTGTGTGTGTGTGTCTGTGTGTGTGTCTGAGAGAGAGAGAGAGAGAGAGAGAGAGAGAGAGAGAGAGAGAGAGAGAGAGAGATGCCCTCATAGCTCAGAGGAGGGAAGCAGACCCTGAAGCTGGAGTTACATGGAGTGATAATCCTCGTGTGGTTGCTGGGAACTGAACCGGGTTTTCTGGAAGAGCAGCCAGTGCTCTTGGCTGCTGAGCCATCCATCTCTCCAGGAACTACAGCATCTTTCCAGTGAGTTGTTCTCATCACTTTTCTTCTTCGCTGGGACAGAATGCTTGACAGGAAGCAACGTAAGGGGCCAGACCAGTAAAGGCACCCACTATCGTGCCTGGTGACCTGAGTTTGAACTCACAAGGTGGGAGGAGAAAACAGATTCTTGTAGTCTGTCCTCTGATCCCCCCACAAGTGAAGCAGGACACACCCCCTACCCTCCCCCCCCCCCCCAAGCACAATCATAAACAATTATAAAACGGACAAAGATGCAATGTGAAGAGAAGAAGAAATTATTCTGGCTCAAGTTTGAGGGGATAGAGCCCAGTGTAGAGAGGAAGGCACTGCAGTGGGTGCATCAGGCAGTCTGCTGATACTTGAGCCAATCACCAAGCCGATCACAGCTCACAGGGCCTGCTCCCGGAGCCCTACGCCTGACATAGCGATCAAGAAGCAGAGGGTTCACAATCTCCCCAGAGGGTACCACTCTATCTGGGGACCACCGCAAAGGCTGAGCCTTGGGAACATCTCAGATCCTACCCATAACATTAGTCTCTGCTTGTCATTCCTTAAGCCCTCAGCCACCACATAAGCCAGTGTAGATCAGAGCCTGGCTAGTCCCTCAACCCCAGTGCGATTGATCCTGAAGCTGGCTGACAATCCCGAGTTAGCCGGGTAGGGATCGATTCCATCACCTGCAGCGGTGGGGAAAGATTTGGCTTTTATGTTTCAAAATGGGAGGGGCCATCTAAAGCACAGAGACACAGCTTCCTACCATCCCTCTAAAGAGACAAGGCTGTCCCAAACAGCCTTTTCTAAACACCAGCTCAGCAGAAGCATGGCCACACCCCATGTCCTGATCTGCCATTGGACACAGGCTGGGACAGCATTGTACACTTGGACTGGATGCTCACACACACCAGAGTTGTACAGGTGTGTGACACTCGCCTAGGTTCTGGGCCTGGGCACTGCAGACGTGAGCCTTGTACAAGCCCGTGGGGAGAGTTTTCTGACTGTGCCTGTGTTCAAGCAGATAAGTGCTTTCTCTTTAAATCTGAGCAAGTTCTTTCTCTTTAAATCTGAGGGGTTTTTTCTGTGACCTGGAGAGAAAAGACAGGTTGCCACCAGGCTTGCTTCCAGGTTTTGTTGTGGTTGGTTTTTTTGTTTGTTTTTTTCCCCAGACTACTCACTGCAGATTAGGGGAGTGAGGGTCAGGTTTGAGGCTTCTCACAGGCAAGCGAGCAAATGGTCTAGACCCAGAAGATGAACACTCTTTTCCTGATGAGAAAGGAAGGCTCCATCCCCGCAGGGCCGGAGACCAGCATCAACGGGTTATTCCACAGTGGGGATTCAGGAGGCTGGACTCAGATTCCAACTCTAATGTTTACTGGCCTTTTGACAATTAGATGAGTTTCCTGGTCCTTTGTGCCTCAGTTTATTTATCTACAAAATAGGGACACACTGGTGGTACTCTCCTCCAGATTCACGAAATTGAGAGTAAACCACGGGTAGTGAATGACTTGGACACTACTTGGGGTGCTCACAGCTACTATCGGGGCTGGAGCTGGGTTGTCACCACACATCAGTGGCCCGGCATGTGAGAAGCACACCCCAAGCTATCAGTCAGGGAACAAATGTCAGATCCAAAGCAACCGATTCCCACCATCTTGCGTGTGATAAGCAGAAGGATGCTGAGCCCACCTGTATCCATGCCATGTGCTGGCCAAGACTGTGACTTGCAGGTCCCTGAGAGCAGCCGTGATAAACAGGGACCTGGGGTGTAGAGACTCGGAGGAGACGTTTAGGGATATCCTCAGACAGTGCCTAACCCAGACCTAGAGAGATCAAGGTTTACTTCCCAGTGACCTTAAAGAAGTGGGGTTTCCTGTCTCACAGCTCTGGGGAAGGTTGCTGCCAGGGTCACCGCCTTCTTGGCTGCACACAGCAGTCCTCTGTTTCCTCACAGCGACCTTCTCTGTGTTGTAGCTATGGAGAGGCCTTATGTGTCTCTTTCCGCTAAGACTGGATTAGAGCCTTCCAAAATGGCTTCCTTTTAGATGGAGTGCCTCTTCAAAGGCCATATCTCCAAACACATTGGAGGAACTGAGAGTTACAGTTTTAACATAAGAATTCCGAGGTCCACAATTAAGCCCACACTAGGTGGCTTAGGGGTGTAGGGAGTTTGGAGATGTTAAACAAGGGCAGAGAGGGTCCACTTTGGCTTGTTCTGGGCAGTTTCATAAATCACTAGGATGGAGGTGTTGAAAGTCAGAGGAATCTTAGATGTAAGGAAGAAGGGAAAAGGAAGGGAGGAAGAGAGGGAGGGAGGGATGGAGGGAGGGAATGAATGAGTCTGATGTTCACCAACCCAATGTCTCCAGTACCACCACACGACCAGGCAGACTCCATCCCTTTCTATACACATCTCATAGCCAAGACCTGCAGGGGTCCCTGTCCCAGCCTCTTACAATTTGTTAGTGCTACAATTAGGAAATATCTTGGTGCTTAAGGCCCAGCAATAGGTGTATGACACGTTGACTTCATTGCCTAAATGCTGGACAGAGAGCTACTGACCTGTGTTGTCCCCTGCAGTGGGAACCCAAGGCAAAGGAGGAGTGAGTCGTACTTAGTAAATCACTTGAAGAAGAATCTTGTTCTTTATTCAGATGGATGTGTGTAGAAGACACACACACACACGTACACACACGGGCGCATACACACACACACACACACACACACACACACACACACACACACACACACACGGTAGGAAGGAAGAGGAGAAGGGGGCTCCTAGTTGTCCTTGGATGTGACAGTTACACCCTAGCAGGAGAGGCTGAGGGTGGGGAGAGGTAGGACAGCTCTATTTCACTTTAGATGACTAGAAAGCTGGCTCTCAGGGGACACCCTAGGACAGCCCCCCACAAGGTGTGAGGTGAGATCTTCCTGGAAACTGAGAAATCTTCCCTTCCTGCGCCTGGGAACCCCTGGGGAGCAGTGGCCTGGGCAGGAAGCTGGCTCAGGAGAGCAAGGAGAGCCATCCCAAAGCCTCCTTAAGCGAAGGCTCTTTTCCATTAGGGAAGGATGAGCACTCTTGGGGGTGGAGGCAGCTTCCAGGACTACACCCCAGTTTCAAGAAAACCTCAGGCTGGTCATGTTAACCCTGTCCTGCCCTCGCTAACAGTGACCACCACTCCACTGGCTCCCTTGGTACCTAAGTCAGCCCCCCAGGCCAGGTCACTCTGGGGTTCAAACCATCACCCATGTTAGCTGTGTGACCTCAGGTAACTCGCTGCACCTCTCAGAGCCTCAGGTCTCCCACCAGATACAACATCCTATCAGGTCATTGAGCATCCGATTGAACATTCAAACACCATCTCTGCTCACGACTGAGTTGTGTGACCTGGAGCAACACTGGCTCTGCCTCTCTGGACTCTGCCTCTCTTGTCTAAAATAGGTAATAATTCACATACCACCGTGTTATTGGGAACCTTAAATAATGTGGAGAAAGCATACCAGCTAAAGTGTAGTACACTGCAGACAGTTAGTATGGGGTCCCCAGAGGATCAAAAATGTCAATCAGACACACTGTTCGGCAGTCTGTTTTCTTTCATTTTCTTTCTTTTCTTTTTATTAGATATTTTCTTTATTTACATTTCAAATGCTATCCGGAAAGTTCCCTATACCCTTCCCCCACCCTGTTCCCCTACCCACCCACTCCCACTTCTTGGCCCTGGCATTCCCCTGTACTGGGGCATATAAAGTTTGCAAGACCAAGGGGCCTCTCTTCCCAATGATGGCTGACTACATATGCAGCAGCTAGAGACATGAGCTCTGGGGGTACCGGTTAGTTCATATTGTTGTTCCACCTATAGGGTTGCAGACCCCTTCAGCTCCTTGGGTAATTTCTCTAGCTCCTCCATTGGGGGCCCTGTGTTCCATCCTATAAATGACTGTGAGCATCCACTTCTGTATTTGCCAGGCACTGGCATAGCCTCACTCAAGACAGCTATCTTTTCAGCAAAATCTTGCTAGCATATGCAATAGTGTCCAGGTTTGGTGACTGATTATGGGATGGATCCCCAGGTGGGGTAGTCTCTGGATGGTCCATCCTTTTGTCTTAGCTCCAAACTTTGTCTCTGTAACTCCTTCCATGGGTGTTTTGTTCCCTATTCTAAGGAGGGATGAAGTATCCACACTTTGGTCTTCGTTCTTGATTTCCTTGTGTTTTGCAAATTGTATCTTGGGTATTCTAAGTTTCTGGGCTAATATCCAATTATCAGTGAGTGCGTATCTAATGGCTTCTTTTGTGATTGGGTTACCTCACTCAGGTTGATATCCTCCAGAAGCATCCATTTGCCCAAGAATCTCATAAATCCATTGTTTTTAATAGCTGAGTAGTACTCCATTGTGTAAATGTACCACATTTTCTGTATCCATTCCTCTGTTGAGGGACATCTGAGTTCTTTCCAGCTTCTGGCTATTATAAATAGGGCTGCTATGAACATAGTGGAGCAAGTGTCCTTATTACCAGTTGGAACATCTTCTGGGTATATGCTCAAGAGAGGTATTGCTGAATCTTCCAGTAGTACTATGTCCAATTTTCTGAGGAACCGCCAGACTGATTTCCAGAGTGGTTGTACAAGCTTGCAATCCCACCAGCAATGGAGGAAGGAGTGTTCCTCTTTCTCCACATCCTCGCCAGCATCTGCTGTCACCTGAATTTTTGATCTTAGCCATTCTAACTGGAGTGAGGTGGAATCTCAAGGTTGTTTTGATTTGCATTTCCCTGATGGATGTTGAACATTTTTTTTCAGGTGCTTCTCAGCCCTTCGGTATTCCTCACTTGAGAATTCTTTGTTTAGCTCTGTACCCCATTTTTAATGGGGTTATTTGAATTTTCATATGACGTGTGTCTTAGTTAGGGTTCTACTGCTGTGAACAGACACCATGACCAAGGCAAGTCTTATAAAAAACAACATTTAATTGGGGCTGGCTTACAGGTTCAGAGGTTCAGTCCATTATCATCAAAGTGGGAGCATGGCAGCATCCAGGCAGGCATGGCACAGGAGGAGCTGAGAGTTCTATGTCTTCATCCAAAGGCTGCTAGTGGAAGACTGACTTCCAGGCAACTAGGGTGAGGATCTTATACCCACACCCACAGTGACACACCCATTGCAACCAGGTCACACCCACTCCAACAAGGCCACACCTTCAGATGGTGCCACTCCCTGATCCAAGGATATACAAACCATCACATTCCACTCCCTGGTCCCCATAGACTTGTTCAAAAACATGAGTCTATGGGGCCATACTTAAACATAGCATAATGCAAAATGCATTTAGTCCAACTTTCAAAGTCCTCATAGTCTATAGCGGTTGCAACAATGTTTAAAGTCCAAAGTTCAAGGTCTCTTCTGAGATTCATTCAACTTAATTAACTGTAATCCCCAAAGCAAGGCAGGAAACCAGCTGGGCAAACTCCAAACTGCATCTCCATGGCTGATGTCAAAGCGGTCTTCAGATCTCCACTCCTTGTTCATGTTTTTTTTTTTTTTGACTGCAACAAACTGCTTTCTCCTGGGCTGGTTCCACTCCCTGTTAGCAGCTTTCCTCAGCATGTATCCCATGGCTCTGGCATCTTTAACATCTTTGAGTCTCCAAGGCAATTTCAATGTTACATCTTCTTGTTTCAGTGTCTGGGATTCCACTTGATCTTTTGGACTCCTCCTAAGGGCTGGCATCACTGTTCCATCTCTGTGCTCTGTAGCACTCTATGCTCAGGTTGATCCACTCCACTACGGCTGCTGTTCTTGGTGATCATCCCATGGTACTGACATCTCCAATACACTGGGGTGTTCCACTCCAACTAGGCTTCACCAATAGCCTCTCATAGGCTCTCTTCAGGGTGCCAAGCCTCAAATTCTTTGCATGACCCCTTCAGTCCTGGGCCATCAACTACAGCTGAGGCTTCAACTTCTCCAATGGCCTTCCCTGGCCTCTCACAGTGCTAAGCCTCAGCTTCTCTCCATGATCCCTTCATTCCTTCACAAGCAGTACCACCTGAGTGACTCTTACACATTACCAAGTCCAGCCGCAGCATGAAGTACAACCTTGGGTATCTCTGGAACACAGCTTCTTTGTGCTCCCAGAAAACAATTTCCAGAAGATTTCACCTCAGTAATGCTGGTCTCTTCTTAATCACTGCTAATTCCTTAGCTCCAGCTAACCAGCATCAATTTTCCCAGTGGTTCCTCCCATTCTTAACTCTAGAGCCAGAGCCACATGGCTGAAGCTGCCGAGTTCTGCTGCTTACAGGAACTAGAACATGATTCCCTTGTACTATCACATTATCACTACCTTTATGTTTTCTAAATCCTTCACTGCCTAAGCTTGGCTATCCTGGTTCTTGCTCTGTAGATTCACCTTAAATGTAGAGATCAGCATGCCTGTCTCATGGGATTAAAGGTGTGTACCACCATGCCTGGATCTAATTAAGCTGGGTAGAATCTTGCCCCAAGGTCCTACTCCCTTAATCTGTTATCTCCTAGAACACGAGATTTTGCTCCATTTCACTTCCTGGTACTCCTTTAGTACTCAAACCATATATTTTATATTTTTCCTTTCTAAGCTTGCTATGCTTGTTCATACTTCTCTTCATAAGACTTAACCAGAGAACAAAGTCTCTGCTGGGCTTTTTTGAAACTTCTTTTGTCAATGCAACTAATGCAAGTCTCTTCACCTTAGCCTCAGGCAAACTTTTCAGACAAGGGCAAAAAGTAGCCACATTCTTCACCAAAGTACCACAAAACCAGTCTTTATTCCACATTCTGAAATTCTTCTCCTTTGAAATCTCTTGGGCCAGGTCAACACAGTTCAAATCACTCCCAGCAACAAAGTCTTCTATATTCCTACTAGGATGACCCATTAAGCCCCATTTAAAGCATTCCACTGCTTTCCAAATCCAAAGTCCCAAAATCCACATTCTTTCAAATAAAAGCATGGTCAGGCCTATCACAGCAATACCCCACTCCTGGTACCAACTTCTGTCTTAGTTAGGGTTCTACTGCTGTGAACAGACACCATGACCAAGGCAAGTCTTATAAAAAACAACATTTAATTGGGGCTGGCTTACAGGTTCAGAGGTTCAGTCCATTATCATCAAAGTGGGAGCATGGCAGCATCCAGGCAGGCATGGCACAGGAGGAGCTGAGAGTTCTATGTCTTCATCCAAAGGCTGCTAGTGGAAGACTGACTTCCAGGCAACTAGGGTGAGGATCTTATACCCACACCCACAGTGACACACCCATTGCAACCAGGTCACACCCGCTCCAACAAGGCCACACCTTCAGATGGTGCCACTCCCTGATCCAAGGATATACAAACCATCACAACGTGCCTGGTGTGGTTTTCTTCAATGGCCAGCTACACTCAGTCCTGCTAATACTGTCTCCAGGCTTTCTTATTTACTGCATCTTTTTTAATCAGATAAACTATCAGACATCATCAGTGTGATACTAAGCACCTTCAATAGTTATTTTATTTGCCTGAGTCAAGACCTCTAGCTAGGAGAGACTCCAGTACCACTACACTCAGAGGAACTGGGACAGGATGTCGTGCTTCTGTCTTGCTAGCTCAGTGACACGGTCGTGTGGTCTCCCTAAGCAATACACGCACACAACCTCCCGTGTCCTCATCTGCACAGTGGGACCAATAGGCATGTCATACACAATGGGTACAAACCTGTGTGCCAGCGGCGCCCACTGAGGTCTCTGTGAACGGTGTTCTAAAAAGATGCTCCTGTGCCCCCTCCCTCTGTCTCTGCAGGGATCCTCTCTTCCGCCAGCTGTGTGCTCTCCACTGGCTCCTAGAGGCCCTGACCATCGACCACACCCACCACACCATGAGGCCCCTGATTGCCTGTTGGAACCCCAAGTAAGTCCAGCAGCCCTGCACCCAACTGCAACCTGGTACTCTTGCCTGGGCAGAAAGGGGCGGTGGGGATCGTATCCTTCCCACCCCCCACCCTTGGTTTGTTGGATGGGTGGTCTGCCTTAGGAGTTGATGCACTCTGTGGATGAGCTCAGCACCTACACTGGGCTCAGGTGAGTCTCTCCCCCAGAGCCTGACTGTACACACCTCCTTACCAGCATCTCTGCCTGGTGCCGTATCACATGCAACACACTGGCAGCCTAAAATGGCACACAGTGGGAACACTTACACCACAGAAACGGGCAAGCTATACCAGCAGGACCCACAAACAAATTTCTCTCTGGGCCTCCTTGTTCTCTTACTGTGTCTCCTCAGCATTTTCCCTGGTCGCTCCTTCACCCCAGCCACCTCTCATATCCTCTCTCTAATCAAGTTCGAACCCAGGGCTGGGGAGCTGGCTTGTTGGTTAAGAACACAGCTGCTTTTGCTGAGAGCCAGGATTTGGTTTACAGTATCCATGAGGCGGCTCATAACAGTCTGTGCCCCTGAGTCCAAGGGATCTGCTGCCCTCTTCTGGCATCCTCTTGTACTGCCTACACACGGTGCATATATATACACACACGTAGGCAACACATTCAAAATTTTGAATCCTTCAAATAAGGAAAGCGTTCGCTAAGCCAGAGCCTTCATGTTCTGGAAACACCCCCAGAGATAGACCAAATGGGTATAAAAGTATTGCTCTCCTAGGAATCTCTCAGTCCCCTCAAGTTGACTATCAATTTTCATCAACCCAAACTTATCTCAAACATCGTCGCAAACATAAACCAGTCACCTACCCACAAATCAAGTAACTCCAGTGGGCTTTCTGTCTGAAACAAGTTCTGGTGTCTGGGAAACACTCTCCCCTCCCACGGCTTCCTCCCATACCGACCATGTCATCCCAGTTCTTTCAAAATGTCTTTGTAGGTTCCCAGAGTTTGTATAGACACTGTGACCTTAATAACAACTTCCCAGTGATAGGGAGATAGATGGTCCTCTGTGTAAAGTCCTTTCTGTACAAGCAGAGGCCCAAGTTCAGATCCCCACACTTGAATAAAAATCCAGGCATGGTGGTTCGTGCTTGTAAGGCCAGCACTGAGGAGTAGAGATAGGTAGATCCCAGGGACTTGCTGGCCATCTGGTCAAGCTGAAACAATGACCTCCAAGCTCAGGATGATAGCAATTGAGGAAGATGTCCACTGTTAGCCTCTGGCCTCTGCACACACCAACACAGATGCCTGTACCCCACATATGCCTATGCATGCACATACACATAGGCATACATCACACACACACACCAAATATCAATTCATTAATTTAAAAATTAATACATTCCACATATCATCTATCTTCCTTGCAAATAAAACTGCCTAAGCTATAAGTTAATGCTGTCTTCTCTTGCAAAAACTTCCCCAAACCCCTCATGTAAATATATAGGGTGTGAAGGCTTTTCTCTACCACCTTGGAAATCCCTGCCTTGAGTGTAAACTCCTTAGTAAGGGTGTAAGGTGGGCTGTCCCACATCTTTGTGGCACCTCCCCCTTGTGACTATGCACAAACACAGCAGCAGCAGCAGTAGCAGCGACTCCTGGCCATCTTTTCCACAGCACTACATGCTTAATACAGAAAAGGATTCCCAGCAGGGAGTTCTCCCAAGTAGATGGAGGGGCCCATCAGTCTCTACGGACAGATGCTGACACTGCTCCCAAATCCTTGGCATTAAAACCCACGCTTCATAGAATGCCCTGGCTGCATCTCGTTCATGGCCAAGTGCAAAGATTTCTTGGGGGGCTGGGTTTCTAAGAGGCACGGCTTACTAGGTCAACGCAACATGTAGGGGTTTGGGTTTGGTTTTTTTTTTCCCACACTTGATTGTTTGTACTGTCTAAAGATGCAAGCCCCCAAGCCCACAGATGCCCAACAGCACTGTATCCCTCAGAACATGGCCTACCCCAGTGATTTCCTCTGATGCATGGACACCCCTTCTTCCACACAGAAGGAAGCTGATCATGCAGGAGGACCCAGATTGGGATGAAATCTGGGTCGATCAGCCTACACTCCTGTGATTGATCTCAGAAATGTGCTCAGGACAGGGCCCTGAGTTGTTAGCATCAATAAAAAGATGTCAGGTCACACTAAGAGGAGCCAGTATTTTACCAGGATACATCAGGGCAGAATCCACCAGGGATCTAATCATGTCTGGCTCCCTAGACAGAACCAGGACGAGGCCCCGGGCACTAGAGGGGGAGATGATATCCACAAGGAGTCGGGAGATTTGCCCGGCTTTGTTAATTCTGATGGAACCTTTTTCCATGTGGGGAGCTTTAAGCTTGGCATTGGGTGATAGTAAAGGATTAAGTTAGTTGCCTGTCCCCAGAGCTCAGAGACCCATGATTTGTAACAGTGCCAATCTCTATAGGATGTATATGTGAAAACCCCACCATAGCCAATTTCAAGATGGTGACTGTGGTGTGGAATGGTTGAACTTGAAGTTGAGACGCTGTGGTGGCTCTTCTTAGTTGTCAGTTGACTACTTCTGGGGTTAACTAAAACTCAAAACTGGGGGGTCGCATCTCCAAGGGATCCCTGCTTAACTTGAAGTAGGAAGATCTACTTCTAACCCAGATCTATGAAGTAGGAAGACAACTTTAATCCAGATCTTTCGATCTGGGATAACATACCTCTCTGCCTTGCCTTCCACTGGCAGCCTATACAAGGACACAAAAGAGGGAAGCTTTTGCTCACGGCCTGCTTGCCCTCGCTCTCACTGGCAAGGCCATTCCTTCACTGGCATTACAGCCTACTTCTTCAGGGTTGTGGCGTAAACTGAAGACCAGCTGAGACATCCAGCCTCACGAACTGAACGAGCACTTGATTCTTGAACTAGAATCTTGGAAATGCCTCTATGAGATTCTGCTGTAAGACATTTTCTCATTAGTGATTAATGTGGGAGGGCCCAGCCCATTGTGGGTGGTACCATCCCTGGGCTGGTGCTCCTGGGTTCTACAAGAAAGCAGGCTGAACAAGCCATGAGGAGCAAGCCAGTAAGCAGTGGCCTCTGCATCAGCTCCTGCCTCCAGGTCCCTGCCCTGTGTGAGTTCCTGTCCTGACCTCCTTTGATCATGAACAGTGATGTGGAAGTGTGAGCTGAATAAACCCTGTCCTCCCCCACTTGATGTTTGGTCATAGTGTTTCTTCACAGCAAAAGAATCTAGAAACACAATGAACATTCTTTCTGTGACAGACATCGAAAATAAAAATCCCCAATTAAAGCAGAGCTGGAGCTATGCTCACTCACCAGCACCTCAGGCACCTCAAGCTATAAAGAATCAACCTTGGAGGAGAACTCTCCCACCAACAGATGAGATCCACGGTGACCAGACAGACACACAGACTCACACACACACACAGACAGGAGACAACTGCTTCACCAGCCCTCCCCAGTGATGGCAGGCCTCTCGGAACAGAGGGAGAAGGCAGCCACTGGTTTACAGTGCAGGAAGAACATGTCGTGCGCACACACAATTAGGCCCTTGAGAGTGGGGTGGTTGTGTGAGCCTGGTTACCTCAGGCTGTCCCAGAAAGACAGCATGGGCCTTGTCACAGAGCCAGCTGGGCGGGAGACTGGCTTTTATAAGCTAACGGTCACGTGTACGCTGCTTGCTTTGTACTTTGTGGAACACCCCTATGAGCGCAAGGCTTCTCAAGCTATGGCTGTGCTGTGAAGTAACTGAAGATCTTGCTGCGGTGAAGCTGCCGATTTGGTAATCTGGGCGGGGCTGAGACTCTGCATTCTATCGAGCTCCTAGCCATCCTAACTGTCCAGACACTCAGGGCTAGTGACCCTCACAACCCCCCACCCGCCCCCGCCGCTGCTCCCAGGTAGGGCCTCCTCCTGAAGGTTCTGAAGCTAAACAGCTCCACCAGGTGGGGACACTTCCAGAACATGATCTTGAAGGCTCCAATTCAACCTTAAGTATACAGCAAGTTTGCTCTTATAATAGTTTTAGAGGCTGCTGGAGAGATGGCTCAGGAGTGAAGAGCACTGGCTACTCATGAGTTCAATTCCCAGCAACCACACGGTGGCTCACAACCATCTGTAATGGGATCTGGCGCCCTCTACTGGTGTGTCAGCAACAGTGTCCTCACATACATTAAATTAATAAATCATTTTTTAAAAATTCTTAGAAGCCATTCTGCATGTGCAATTTTGCAGCTAAATGCATGATGCTGTTTGACTTATAACAGAAGGAGCAGCCTTCCACATCCAGACCCCTCCCTGCCATGGAGGTTATCAATAACAAAACAGACTCAACTCAACAACACTTCCAAGACTTAAGTTTCTTCATCATTGTGAAAGACACGGCAGTATTCTGAACAGCACACATAAGCAGCAGTTTTCTAATATAACTATGTTTATATTTAAATGGGGCGCTCTCCTCGAGTGGGCCTGCTCCCAACCACCGCTGGGAAAATCACAGCAAAAGAAGTGGGCCCCGCCACTGCCCTCTGGAGGTCCCGACCCAGGGAAGGGCCTGGAGGATGCAATCCATAGCAAACAGACAAAGGCCCAGGTAATGTGCAAGGCGGAAAGGTGACCCAGAAGCCAAGAGCACTTGTTGCTCTTTCAGAGGACTCAAGTTTGGTTCCCAGCACCCACCTACAACACTCTGTCTCTCCTGACCTCTGTGTGAGGCACACGCGGGTAAAAACACTCATAAAATCAAAAGAAACAACGGGTGCTCTGGCGGTGATGGGATATGGGCTTGCTTTTCAGTTTGATCATCAAGGAAAACTCTGAGGATGGGCCTCCCAGGCAAATATCTGACTTACACCACTCACTCTCACTCTCACTCTCTCTCTCTCTCTCTCTCTCTCTCTCTCTCTCTCTCTCTCTCTCTCTCTCTCTCCTCTTCCCAGCCAGCACAGCACAACAGCATCAGTCCCCACTCTGGTGCTCAAGCCATCTCAGAAAAGAATATAGCATGATCATCCGGTCACCTTATGTCTGAAGAAGCAGGAGAGAGCTACCCAGCCTGGAAGATCCCAAGAGCTTGGACCACTGGACCCTCCCCAGTGTGTGCAATCAGCACCTCTTCCCTTCTGCCACGGAGCCCGGCAAGGGCGCACATGCGCAGCCTAAACTAGTCCAGGAGATTTTCATCTTGACAAGAGGGCGCTTCACCCAGTATTAGAGCCGGGAAACTGAGAGAAAAGCGTTGGAGAAAATTGCTCTGATTGCCCCGACAGATAGACACCATCAAGTGACCTCCAAGAGCAAAATGTGCTCGGGGAACGCAGCTCAAAGAGCTGAGCCTCTGACGGATACTCTCTTCCCTCGATTCCTGGGAAACAGGAGCCCCCAGGGGAAAAAAAAAAAAAAAAACGTCAGGAGGGGGAAAATTATGGCCTGAAAAATCACAGCTCTTTCCCCTTGAGAGCTGCCCGCCCCACCTTGCCTTCCACTACTGTCAGCTCCCTCCTGCCTGCCCGCTGATGAAAGCCTGTTATCCTCGCTAATGGCTGAACCAGATTCACCCGTTTGAGAGTCTTTTTCTCTTCACATCCACAGCAATCTCTTGGCCTAGCTAATATCCCCGAGGCTGGGAGAAGCTATAAGCAACCCTGCCCAAAGCCACTCCACATAGAAAGCAGTGGGTCAGGCAGACTCCAGCCGAACAAACAGGTCCTGACACGCGAGGACAGTCGCCTGAGGTCCCCGGACAGTGAGCCAGTCAGATGTGCTAAGTGAACAACTATCACAAGGGCTTCCTCTTCCCCACCACTGAAGCTGGCTTCTGGCTCTGCTACTGTTTCCAACACCAGGCCCTTGCTCATTACAGCCACGTGGGGAGCCAGGCTGATGGAGGTCCTGCCTAATCCAGGTCCCTACCATCAGGCAAGCAGAACACGGAATCTGGCAAAGCATCTGCCCAAGGAGGTCACTCTATGCATGCATGCATATATATATATATAAAATATATATATGCATATTATATGTATAATATATATTATAGATTATATATTAGTATAATTACTAATTAATAATATAATTATAATCTATAATATATTATAGATTATATATTATAGATTAGTATATATACTAATATATATAATATATATTAGTAATATAATCTATAATATTAGTATTATAGATTATATTACTAATATATATTAATTAAATATATATTAGTAATATAATCTATAATATTAGTATTATAGATTATATATTACTAATATATATTAATTAATATATATATGTATATATGCATATTAGTATTATAGATTATATATTACTAATATATTAATTAAACAAAGCAAGTCATAGAGAGGCACAGGACTTCGGGGACACAGGCCAGGAAAGTGGGTTCCACTTGGTGAACAGCGATAGTAGAGAAGGCTCGCCGCCCGGCTTTTATCCTCATCAGCAAGGTGAGCAGTGGACTCCTCCGCTCCAGCTGCATTTGATCTCCTCCTCCCTGCCTATTGATCTTCCTTTTGGGTTTATTTGCTACTGAGAAGGAAACATCAGAGAGCCCGATCCTGTCTAACCTGGCCTCTCCTTTATCAATGGCTTTGCGGAGGCAGCGCTGGGGGCTGCGGAAGGTCTGCGGGGATCTGGCAGCGTCTTTAGTTCATTTAGCCTGCCGCTTGAAGTCGCAATAGACTTCAGGTCGCGTTGGAAGTCTGCATTAGTGGAAGGCTTCTGTCTCCCCGACTGGACCTGAATATTTAAGACTTCGAAAGCTTGGCTGGGCCCAGATTTAATTTTGAAAGGGAAAAGGGGGTTGCTTTTGAACTTCAAGAAGGAGCTGGCAGCTCAGCGGGGGCTGCCTTAGCAAAGAAGAAAGCCAAAAGCCCTGTGGTCCTGAAAGACACCATGGAACACCAAGGCCTCCTATTGGTTAGCCTGCAGCCAGGCTTCAGAAGGGCGGCTGCTTAGACACTGTGCAGAAGGGTGGAGAGGGGCTCCCTCCTCCAGTTGGATTTTAAACATTGCCTAATTTGATTACTCAAGGGAAAAGCAAGCAGAACCGACTCAAATGAGCTTCTCTGTTAATTATTCAGAACTCTCTATTGTGTAATCAAATATAAAGTCTTACAAAAGGCTTGACGGCACATCCCACTTCCCACCCCAGGCTGGCTCCCATTCTGGAGTCTGTGTCTTAGGTCACAGTTGTGAACATAGTTTTCCAACGGGTCCTGCCTCAGGGGCAAAAGAGTCCCTCTCCTTATTGGTGACAGCCAGCACTACTCACAAGAAGCCAGCCTTAAGTTGAGTTCATCCAATCATTCTTGTCCCCTGTGTCTGAATACTTTGATCCACAGCCATCGTGCGGGCAGACTCTGACAAGCCTGGGCACTGTGGGTGCCATCCCCCAAACCCTGCCATCAAAGGCACTCTGATCACCTCATCTCTTCAAATCCCTGCTCCGAACAGGCTGAGAGCCAGCCAAGTACATCACAGGTCTCACACACCCGAAACTATCCTGCAGAGAAAATGAGGTTTAAAAAAAATTGGTTGTACGGATAATGAAATTTATGAACAAATAGGAATATGGATGGGTGGGGGTATGAAGAGGTAAGTGTGGGTGAGCGGAAGAATGGATGGGGGGGGGTGGTTGGGTAGAGTGGATAATGGATGGATAGGTGGATGAATGGGTAGATGGATGGATGGGTGGGTAGATGGGTGGGTGGAAAGATAGGTAGACAAACAGTAAATGGATGGATGGATAGATAAGATAGATAATGAAAGAATAGAGGGATGGAAAATCTGATAAGCCAATTGATTGATTGTACAGGTGGTCAGATCACACAGTGAGACTTCGCACTTGTGAACCAATGAAGACCCAGGGTCCCATAACCATTAAATTCAAAATCTAAAGGCTCTGAAAACTCAGCTTTTTCATAACTCATTTGGCTACAAAATCAAACCCGAAACCAAAATGAACCAAACTGAAACTTGATGTGGAATACCAATTTTAGAGTCTTTTTTCCTTTCACTGAGTGTAAATATCCACATACTACATTCCAGACATGTTCATGTGTTTCATTATAAGAGTCTTTCCCCGAACCCATCGGAAGGGTTTTAGTTATACATGGTGTGTGCAGCATATCCTATTGAAAGATGCCACTATGGCAAACTTGGTGACATGTCTGTAAGGGAACAATCACCCACAGAGCCCTTTGGGGCTTTAGTCTCTTATCCAGAACGTTCCTGCCTGGGAAGGGCATGGTGGCATAAGGCCTGAAATGTATTCGCAGGGAGGAGGAGGGCACTATAATAAAAATCATTCAAGATCACAGTGTAAGAGAGGTGCAGACCCCCCAGGCAAGGACCCCTGCATCTGGTCCTCTCCTTGGCTGCAGAGGGGGTGATGATGAATCATGCTTAATGCAGCAGTGATGGAGATGATTCCATGAGTGCCCGGAAGCCTCTGACACACAGCATCTCAGATAACTTCTCACCAGTAAGCCTCACACCAGGGGATTCATCTTGCAGCTCACCACGCCCTCATCCACCCTCCCAGCCCATCCCCGCGCCCGCCCAGCTGTGCTGTGCTTTGCCATGCTCAGGAGTGCTCCTGACATCGCTGCCCATGAACAACGCACAAAGGCACAGTCAGAAACAAACACACCTTTTGGTCCACCCCTGGCATAACTACATTTACACCCCAGACTCCATAATGTCCAGAACACAAATAGATACAGAATACGTGCAAATATATCCTGTCTTCCTCGGTCCTCCCCCAGGGAATGGGACTCTCTTAGCCTTCAGTTTGTTCCCCTCAAAAGACCCATCTATGGAGAACTGCACCCCCTCCCAACCTCAAAAGTAGCAGGGCAAGGAAATCATACCAGAGACCAGCCGCTAGTCAGCCCATATCTACGTTTCTTTAGGGAAAAGGTGAGGAGGAGGGGACCTTGTAATAAACCAAGACTCTGCAAACTGAAAACTCATTAAGCTGTTTCTCACACAGGGACCCAGGTGGCAGCAAGAGCACAATAAAGAAGATTAACAAGGACAAGTCCATGGGGCAGAGGTGGGATCACTTCGTCACGGCACCCAAGGTAAGCAGAGCCCACACTCACTTGCAAGGGGAGGAGAAGGAGTCCCACAGTCTCTGATGGGAAAGGTTTATTTATATCTGTCTGGGGGCTGACTAGGAGGCTGTCTAGGTGTCTGTCTAGGAGGCTGTCTAGGAGACTGTCTAGGTGACTGGATGTCTGTCTAGGTGACTAGGGAGATGTCTAGGTTTCTGTCTAGGTGACTGTCTAGGTGTCTGCCTGGGTGTCTGTCTGGGTATCTGTCTAGGTATCTGTCTAGTTGTCTGTCTAGGCATCTGTCTAGGAGGCTGTCTAGGAGGCTGTTTAGGTGTCTGTCTAGGCGACTAGGTAGTTGTCTAGGTATCTGTCTAGGTGTCTGTCTAGGCATCTGTCTAAGCATCTGTCTGGGTATCTGTCTGGGTGTCTGTCTGGGTGTCTGTCTAGGTGTCTGTCTAGGTGGTTCTCCAAGTAAAGGAAATACCACATGCCACTGTTGTTGGGGGGTCTTTGTTGTTTGTTTGTTTGTCTGTAAATTTTAATTTAAATGGTTATCTGTGGATTGTAGGAAAAATGACATTTGGCCAGACACACTGGAAGAAGAGAGGAAAGGGGAGAAGGGGTTTGATGGGCACCTGCTTAGTGAGATGTCAAGAAGAAAGCAGACTCACTTCATTCTTTCCTATAACCAATAGGCTCTCTCTCTGTCTCCCTCTCTGTGTGTCTCTCTGTCTCTCTCTATCTTTTCTCTCTCTGTCTCCCTCACCGCTCAACCCCTACTCCCCAGACAGACTTCCAGGCCACACGTGTCTTTGCTGTCCGGAGGGTATATTGAGGTCTGTTATCTTCAACCCAAAGCTGTGCCCTTCCCCAAAGCTCCAGAGTCCATCTACTCAACAAGCACAGAATAAGCTGCTATCAGATGGGGCACACAGCTGTGCAGCAGAGGTGTACACAGATCGGATCCCCCCTCACCCACAGAACCAAAACAGTGCCCACCTTCCCCTACCACACAGCCTGCGAGAAGCTCAGGGAAAGTGTATGCAAAACGCACTTGAAAGTGTGAGAAAGGGAGCAAGCAAGATGGCTCAGAGGTTGGGGGGCTTGCAGCCAAGGCTGATGTCCTAAATTCAATCTCCAAGACCAGCATGGTGGAAAGAGAGAGTCCTCTGACACACGCATGCACACACGCGCGCACACACACACACACACACACACACACCAGCAAACCTAAGACGTACAATTAGAAGCACTTTTCAATATACTGACAAATGGGCCAACCTCTTTAAATGTTCCCCCATGCCGCCTTCTTAATGTACCCCAGGATACCATTCTTATACTCTGAGGGGAGAAGTAGTTGGAGCTCAGAGAGGCTGAGGGATTTGCATGGGATCACACAGCTAGGCTGGGGTCCATCTTGGGCCTGTGTGTTAAACCCAAGGTTCTTCAGAGTCACGTTCCCCACGACAGGACCATTTATTTATTTATTTATTTATTTATTTATTGATTTTTCACTGCTTCTTGTTCTTTCATTGGCAAGACGCAAAAAGCAAGAGCCTTTGTTTTCTCACTCAAAGTTGCTATGGAGACATGGTGTGCATCCATCTCAAGAGACACACAAAACAGTAGGAGCCATGAGCCTGGGGAGGGTGAGGGGAGTGTCCTTCCAGGATGTTCAGTAATGCTACCGTGGAATTCTCACAAGTGAATCCCCCGAAGAGCATATGAGTCAGACCCTGACAGTAGTGCAGTCCACTCCAGGGGTGGCAGGACACTGGAGCAGACACTCTGGCTAGGTCTACTTTGTGACCTTGGATGAACCCTTTATCTTCCCCTGGCCTCAGTTTATCCCTCTGTAAAATGGGGATCTAGAAAGAGACCCCAGCCAACAGTCCCCCAGTGGTTCTTTTAGTTTTTGCTTGTTTGTTTGTTTGTTTGTTTGTTTGGTATGCACAGACCTCATCAGTAGCATGCTACATTCCTGAAGATGAGAAATCTTGTCAATGAAAAAAAACAAGTCATGTTGACCTGAACCCAGAAGGGAATGATGAGGTCTGTAGCAAAATGAAGCATATGGAAAGGGGGAGCTGGGGGGGCCCATACAAACAGGAGCCCAGGGCTCATTATATTGAACAACAGCCAAACATGTAGGTTTTCTCTAAATTTGTAATTTTTTTAAAAAAAGAGTGACTAAATAAATATGTCTCCCCATGGGTATCCAACCCCTGCTTCTTAGGTTGCATAAGGGTTCACTCAGGGAAAACTTCCCCTATCACAGAAAAGGGGAGGAAAAAAAAAAAATGCCAGGCCCTCCTGAGGCAGAACATGGCAACTGGGTCGTATCGTGCTCCTGAGCAGACTGAAATAGAGAAAAGCCTGTGGAGATGTAAGCCAGGGGGAGTCAGTTCGACAAAGGACAAACGACACACACTGGAGTCGAGCCAGTCATGCCCACCTCCACCCCCCACATTTTATCTCCTCGACGCTCTCAATTAATCAGAAATGTCAGCCCTTCGCTCTGGGTCCCCTGGCCCGGGCAGCTAATTGAATGTTAATTAGCAACAACTTTAGGAACACCAGATGAAATCCCAGCTCACGGGAGGCTCACGTAGGACTTGGCCAGACACAAAGGTCCATCTCCATTGTTTTATAAATGGGGAAACTGAGGCAGGGTGCTCTAGCCCCTTGGCTGGGAGTCCAGGGCTCGTTGCCAGACTCTAGGTTGCCTCCCACCCCCACCCCCGAGACATAAGCTGTAAAACCTTCAACCACAGCTTTGGTCTAAAAGACTCTGTTCCCCAGTGCCAAGTGGCCACTGAAGCAGGCAGGGGTGACCTCTGTGTGTAAGTGTACGGGGCCAACCCTGAGCTCTGACAGCCTCCCTCTCCGGGTGGCAGGGAATGTGGAGCGTCCAGCCCAAACTCCAGGCTCCTCAGCCTCCCCAGCCTGTCCCATCCTGAATGAAGCCTTCTTGTGCAAAATTTTGCCAAAAAAAAAAAAAAAAAAAAAAAAAAACCCAAAACCGTGGGAAAAGGAATAAAAGAAAGAAAGAAATGAGAGGCGAAAAATCACCTTCTCTCCCACCTTCTCCCTTCCTCCGAGCAACCGAGAAATCCCTCTTCCCTACGTGCTTCCTTCAGGTGCAGGGAAGTTCCGCCTATCATCAAGGCCCTGCAAGGTAGCTGAGCAAAGCATTGCTAACGCACTTCCCAGAAACAAACCCACCGAGTGCCGTGCAATTCTCCCCATCAGGCACCACGGTGGTAAATCAGTACAGCCTACAGGACCCCAGCTGCTCCCCGCCCACCACCTTCCTCCCTAGGACCTTAGAGGTTATGAATTTCCTATAAATACGCTGTCAACCCGAGAGTCTCTCTCGAGCACTTTTCGTCTTAAAAGCTCTCGTGGGAAATTGCTTCTGGAGCTGAGGAGATGGCTCAGTGAGTTGGAAGGCTTGCTGCACCAACATGGGGACCTGAGTTCAAATCCCCACCACCTCCTCCATCAAAGCCTGGGCACAGGTGATGTGTGCTGTGTGCTTGTAAGCCCCAGCTCCACACGGGGAGAGTGGTGGACGCAGGGATTGCTGGCTGCCAGTGAGAGACTTGTCTCTCAGGATCATCAGTAGAGAGACAAGGGCACTCCCAGTGTCGTCTTATGGCCTTGTTGGTGACCAATGGTCGCTTCCGGTCCAACACAAACCCATGGTGTTCAGAAGGAGCCCGGGAGGAATTCAGCATCCTTTGACCCTCGCCTCTACCTCAGCAGGGATTCGAAATACCACTCTCCCTTTCCTTCCCTACTTCCTTCTTTACTTCCTCACTCCTCCCACCCCTCCCCCTCCCCATCTTCCGAGATAATCCCTCTTTCTTTTCTCTTCCTTCAGACCAAGAAATACAAAGCCCCCGCCATCCGCACAGCCTTAGCCAGTCGCAAGCCCAGCAGACGAGGCTCTACCCTCAGCCTGACTCGGACCAGTGGGGGCTCTTCTCCCCAGAGCAGTATGATGTCAGTGAACCCCAGCTCCGATGAGCCCATGGGCAGCAAAGACATCGAAGACAATGAGTCCTCCTCCACTAAGCCAGAAGAGGAAATCCTCCACCTCTGTAAGTCCTACCGAAGAGCCCACCAAGGTCTGCCTTTACACTCCTAGGTCCTCGAGCCCCTCCTGCCCCAACCTCCGATTCCTTTCAGCAGAGACACAGAGGTCAAAGGTCTCCATCACCTGGCTGTTCCAAAGCCTTTGGGTCCCGTCCCCTGACTCCCCTCCCCGCACCCACCGCCCACAAAGGCTGAAAATATTCCCCCCATAAGTTGTGTCACTAAGAGCCATTGCCCCTCCGATGCAGCCACAATCACCATTTACCCCCATAACACCTTAAAAATATTGTATTTACATCAATTTCTATAGAATATTTCCCTTTCCTCACTTCACGAAGATAGAAATTATTTTTTAAAGATTTATTTATTTATTTGATGTATATTAGTACCCTGTAGCTCTACAGATGGTTGTGAGCCTTCCTTCATGTGGTTGTTGGGAATTGTATTTAGGACCTCTGCTTGCTCTAGTAGGTCCTGCTCACTCAGTCCTTGCTTGCTCTGGCCCAAAGATGTATTTATTATTATAAATAAGTACACTGTTGCTGTCTTCAGATGCACCAGAAGAGGGTGTGGGTGTGAGTCACCATGTGGTGGCTGAGATTTGAACTCAGGACCTCCGGAAGAGCAGTCAGTGTTCTTACCCACTGAGCCATCTCGACAGCACGAAGATAGGAATTATGAGAGTCTATGGATATAGACTATCTTATTTTATTCCACCTTCTTCAAATTCAGTACCTGATTTCTACATTGATCTATAGCCATGTCATTTTTGCTTGTTTTGGGCATGTGTGTGAGAGAACGCATGCTTATATAGCCCAAGATGTCCTGTGACTCACAATCCTCCTGCCTCAGTCTCCATAAGGGTGGACTTAAAGTTGTAAGTTTGCTACCGTCCCCACCGCAAAACCCCATCCATTTTAACAGTGCATGGTTAAACGTATGAGCCAACAATTTTATGAAGTTGACAGAGTCTGAATCTGTGTATCTATTGCCCCCATCCAACTTTAAAAAATGCTCCCGTCGATCCAGCAGAAGACACGGCCCACCATTGACCCTCTCCCTCCCAAGTCCGACTAGCTGCAGATGCACTTTTTCTGCAGAGAAGTGTATGCTTTCTCTTATCAGCCACCTTTGTAGCAGTTCACAAGTCGATCTTAGACTTCCTAGGAATCTCCTGAAAGCCATGCATCTTCTTTTAAGAAAGAAATCTAAAACCATGAATACCGTTCAAGGCTCTATTCCACAAATCATGTCAAATATTCATTTCCAGAATTCCCTGCATTTGGGAAAATATAATAAAATGCAGAGCAGAGCCTCTGTGGGCAAGCACAAGGACAGGAGTTCAAATTCCCAGAATCACATAAAAAGCCAGATATGGAACTCAAGTGTCTGTAATCCCAGCACCACCACCCCCCCCCCAGAGAGATGGGAGGCCAAGGCAAGAATTCCCAGGAGCTTGTGAGCAATTGAGCCTCCAATACACAGCAGAAAAAATGACAGAGCTCCTGTCACAAGGTGAAGGCAACACCTTGACTTGTCCTGACAGCTGAGCTGGGGCTGGCCTAGGAAGAACCGTCAAGGACTGGGTGCTGTTTAGATTCAAAGAGGTCAGAGTGGACCTGGAGTCTGGATTGCACCAGGGCTATCAGAACCAAAACCAAGCAAAACTCCAGAAGTGCAAGGAGGAGTCAGGATAAGTCAGTGGGGGGCCCAAGGAGGACTCAGGACAAATCAATAGGGGCCCAAGGAGGAGTTAGACAAGTTAATGGGGCCCAAGGAGGAGTCAGGACAAGTCGATGGGGGCCCAAGGAGGAGTCAGGGCAAGTCAATGGGGTCCCAAGGAGGAGTCAGGACAAGTCAATGGGGGCCCAAGGGAGACTTGGAGCTTTCAAAGCTGCTCTCTGGGCGGAAGCACTACTTGAGACAGAGAGGGAACAAGACATCCATTCTTCAGAATTTTGGAACCTTCCTCCCTCAGTGTGTGCATGCTGAGCACCCGTGATAAGGGAGAAATGAGGCGATGATGCATTTAAGAAGGAAGACTTGGGCAGGAAACAAGGAAGACAAGAGGAACAAGATGACTACCCTTTCTAGTATTCAGAGAACAATGACAGTGATGAACTAGAAAGCGGGCTCGGTCTTCTCACCAGCTTGGAAGAGCGACAACTCAAGAATGGTCCACAGAAGCCTTTCTCACCTCTGACCACTGAGCTGAGACCTGAAGAGATGAGGCTGGGAACAGGAATCAAGGCTTGGCAGTTTCTAACAGACTCTGCTCCATGCCCTGCCCCCACTCACTGATTTTTCTCCACATTGACCCAGAGAGTTAAATACTGGACAAGATGACCTCCCACCTCCACCCCCAGCTGAGCATCTTTCTGTCATGCCTGCAGTCTCCAAAGCAACAGATTCAGGATGCTGATAGCTGGCATCTTGCTGGTTCATATCTTGAGCAGCCCAACCTCACCAGCTAACCTTCCTCTGTTAAAGAAAAGCATCATCCTATGTCACTTCCTTTGTCACCCCCCACACACACACACACATACATACCTCCCACCCAGACACCTTGATCTTCAAGCCCCAATTCCGGTGCATCTTCCCCCATGAAGCCTGACCCACCCCAACCAGGTCTACTCTCTTCAAGTCCCTTGATACTTTGTAGCAGGCATTATTGAAGACTTAATTGTAGGTTACTCTTTTCATCTCATGCGTCAAAGAGGTACTTCTTTTGGTTGACACAAAGTCCTGGAAGGGGGGGGGGTGGACAGTGACTTTAAAAAGATCAAAGTTTACATTTTCCTACAAATTAAAGCTAAGCAAGGGTGGGTAAAAATGACTCTCAAAAATGTCACTCCATTTTTTTTCAGTTGACCAGCCCCAATAGCACCTCATGGCCCAGAATGGCTGCCAGAGCTCCAGCTATCACACCCAGGTCCCAGGCTTGAAGCAGAAGGCTGTAGACAGATGCAGTAAGCAACCTTCTCTGCAGCCTTTACACCACACTTCCAAAACCTCAAGGATGTAAATGGGCTGGGTAGACAAAGATACTTGAAACCAAGCCTGATTGCCTGAGTCAGATTCCTGGGGCCCACAGGCTGGAAGGAGAAGGGGGACTCCAAGATTTCCCTCTGACCTCCACACAAGTATACACAGGAAGGAGAAAAGGAGGGGAGGGGAAGGAGAGAGGGAGGGAGGGAAGGAGAAAGAAGAGAGAATTAACACCTCACTGTCTAGATCTCTCAGCCATAGGTCTACACTTAACTGCAAAGGATGCAGGTAAAATGAACTGAAAAAATTCCCCTTCCAGATTAAAATAATAATAATAATAATAATAATAATAAATAAGAGTTCTCAATTAAAGAGCTTTGAAGAGGAAGGGAGATCAGACTCTTGCAGGCCTGGGTGTGTTGCTTCATGCCTTCAGCCTGGTGCACAATAGATGTGCAGCCATTGCTGAGAAAGAATTCGACCAGTCTGTCTCAAGGCAAGGCAGGCGGTGGGGGGGGGGGGTAGAGGGAGCCTCTCTTCTTCAGCCCCTCCACTCTCTCCTTTCTACATCTTCAGCCCCAACCCATTTGCTGTAGCCTTGACAATGGCAGATTAGTTCCCCAGCCTCTCCTCGCCTTTGAAAACCTGCTAAAAATGATGCTGAATTCTTGATTCCCACCAGAACAGCTCACCTTCTGGGGAGACCTAATTTCCAGGGTCAGCTGCATAATGAAGCTGGGGGACAGAGGACTGTGACCTCTCTCCACTGACTGACCCCTCACCCAAAGCCCAATCCATTCCTCCTGCTAGGCCTAGGTCTGTAAGGAGAGAGATGTGAGTCTGATCCCATCCACTGCACTCCCTTAAAAGGGGACTATAAAACAAATATAAATAGATATATGTGCATATATGTTAATATATTAACATATATTGATAATTAATAATAATTTCCATTGATATATCACATCTTTTATATATAATATATATGATTGGTTATATATATACATACATATGTGTGTATGTGTGTGTATATATAGAGATATATAGATATCTATATATACACACACACCCACACACATATACCTTTTACTCGGTGAGGCCAGCCACGTAATGTTTGGTCAGAGACAATGTTATCACTCTCCCCTCAAGTGCTCAAATATCATTAATTTTTTCCTTTTCTCCTTTTTGCTTCCCAAAATTACTTGAAAACTATTTCAGAAGTCTAGTCTCCCCTTCTCTCAGTGGCTCTGCCCATGTGTGTTTCCTCCTCGCCCAAGGCCCCACCTCTCCCCTCTCCTCTCCTCTCCTCTCCTCTCCTCTCCTCTCCTCTCCTCTCCTCTCCTCTCCTCTCCTCTCCTCTCCTCTCCTCTCCTCTCCTCTCCTCTCCTCTCCTCTCCTCTCCTCACTCTTCCTCCTCCTCCTCCTCCTCCTCCTTCTCTCCATCCCATCCCCCTACCCCACCCCCCCAAAAAACCCTGGAAACCCTGGCCCATCCCCAAGTGATGGCTCAGCACCTTGGACAGCTCCGTGCTTAGGACAGCGTGTTTCCCAGTGGTCCTTTATCAAGCAGATGTGTGACCCTGGAAAACGCTGTTGCTTTGCTCACTTTCACCTCTTCCTCATTTTTTGTGAAACACACAGCTCACGCTGCATCTCATTTTCTATCTTTTTAGAGAGTCTGTATATGAGCTTCCTAGAGATGCCAGTACATGAGGTTTAACACAAACAATTATTCATTGCCTCAAAGTTGTAGGGACCTGGCTTCCAAAATCATGGGGTCAATGAAGAGGTGCTCCCCCTTCCTTTTGCAGCCTTCTCTAGCTGGCAGATGCTGGGAAGGCTGACGACATCCCTCCGCTCATAGACAAGCCACACACCTCTGCCTCTGGCACCACATGGCCATGCTCACCCTGATGGGCCCCGCCCTCCTCCTCCTCCTCCTCCTCCTCCCCCTCCTCCTCCAAGGGCACCAGTCACACAAACATAAGAGCGTGACCTCATCCTTACCGGCCACAATTATCTTAACTGCTTCTAGTCAACATCGAACTCTGAAGTCCTGGAGATTAGGAGTTTGGCCTATCTTTCGAGAGACAAGATTCAACTCGAGGGAGCCAGGCATCAATGGGACACATCAAGTAGGAAAGCCAAAGTTGCTTCCATCATTCTCTATCGCTAAGACACCAGAGGAAACTGCTGGAAGGAGGGGGATTTGTGGAGCAGCAGGGCTTTCAATGACATCAGCACTTCCGGGGGCGTGGCGAGGGAAAGCATCACGCGGAGACTCCCACCTCAAGGCCGCCAAGGGCCCCAGGTGAGCAGAAAGGACAGGGCTGCAACAAGCCCTGTAAGATATATGGTCCCATGACCTTGTTTCCTCCGGCTGCACCCCGCCTCCTGAAGTCTGCCCCCTCGAGACCTGTGCCAGCATTCCCAAAGCACCGTGAACCAGAGACCAAACCTCCAACCCACGGAACCATGATGGGAGCCAGCTGACATGGTGGTGCGGGCTGGAAATCACAAACAAGCCTGTCTGAAACCCGGTCAGAGTGTGGCAGAAAGAAGGACAGTGCAGCCCCCACCCCACCCCCGCTCCCCCTCTCGGATCCTTTTAGAAGGAATGAGGAGGTCTGGATGTTTGTGCAGAAGTTTTTAAGAAGGCTGCCACTCTCCTCAGGTCAAGCAAAGTGCAATTGTGGTCTGGTTTCCAGTTTGGAAAATAATCAGTCCAAGGTCCCCAAATACGATTTCTTGTCAGAACCTGAGACAGTTTTCTCCAGTTGAAGGAGAGTTTAAGATCCTTAGTGGGGGCCTGGAAAGGTGGTTCAGTCGGCGAACTGGCTGCCATGCCAGCAGGAGAACCTTGAGTTCACTCTCCTCACCCACATAAAAAGCCAGGTGTGGTGGTGCCCGCCAGCAACTTCAGCATCCAACAGGGAGACACGGGACAAAGACTTGCTGAGCAGCCAGTGGGCTCCAGCTTCAGTAACAGAGCCTCGGCTCAACCACATGAGGTAGAGAGCAAACACACCCAATTCTCAACTCCGACCTCACGTGTGTACATGCATGCGTATGTCCACATACACCCAGGAACAGGGCTCCACCACATGCAAAAAAAAAAAAAATTAATCGGTTTTAAAAGACCTTTAAAGGATTCTTCATTCAGGTGAAGCCTTGTTGCCAGGAAAAGAGTAGAAAGTCATGGGATGGTTTTAAATCAAGGAGTGGTGGTCAGATGGTGCACTGGCTGGTTTTGTGTGTCAACTTGACACAAGCTGGAGTGATCACAGAGAGAAGAGCCTCCCTTGAGGAAATGCCTCCGTAAGATCCAGCTGTAAGGCATTTTCTCAATTAGGAATTGATGGGGGAGGACCTAGCCCATGGTGGGTAGGGTCAGCCCATGGTGGGTGGGGCCATCCCTGGGCTGGTAGTCCTTGCATAAGAAAGCAAGCTGAGCAAGCCAGGGGAAGCAAGCCAGTAAGCAGCATCCCTCCATGGCCTCTGCATCAGCTCCTGCTTCCTGCCCTGTGTGAGTTCCAGTCCTGACTTCCTTTGGTGATGAACAGCAGTATGGAAGTGTAAGCTGAATAAGCCCTTTCCTCCCCAACTTGCTTCTTGGTCGTGATGTTTTGTGCAGGAATAGAAACCCTGACTAAGACAGATTGGTAACCTGCCAGCCCCTAGGAGCTGCTCCTTCTAAGGCCCAGTAGGATCTCTGTCTGCATCCCTGCCTCCCACAGGCAGAGGCATCCCCAGGCCAGGCATGGGACCCATGTACCATCCTGTCTCCAGGTCAAGGGTAACCTTCCCTGTTCCCATCAGACTTGCAGAAGCTGCTGGAGATGGTCCGGGAAGATGCCCGAAGAACCATCTTGGTGGAGAGCGAGATACAGAAGAAAGCCCCCAGGTATGTCACCGTAATTCTTTGGGCAGCTGAAGGATGTCAGTCAACTAGCAGTGGCTGCCACAACAGCAGTTACCAACTCTTGAGCCAAACACCGAGCTGTGTACTTGCGTATATGTGCAACTGCCCCAGATTCTTACAACAACCCCTCGGAGCGGGAGCTACCATCTTTATCTCACAAATAAAAGAACAGGGTTCAGAGAGGCTAAAGCTAACAGACACACAGCTAGTGGACAGTGAGTTGACTCACACTGCTTACATCTAGATGGTTCTAACTTCCAAAAGCAGCCTCCTTGACGTGTCGCCTCTCGGCCTGCCTGGGCTCCTGTTGTCACCCACCTTCCTCATGAGTGTGTGTAAACTATTCACTCAAGGAGAAGCCTGAAGACCTCTAAGTATTTAAAAATTAGGGATTTTTACAGAAATAACACTGCTTTCTATGTTGGCCAGAGAATCTCTTTCTGCAGCTGGCAGTTGTCAATTCAGAGACTCAGAACTGGTCAAAGCGCTGAGGACAAACAGCTGTTGAGTGCTGGATGTGCGTATCAACTCCCCACAAGGCTCATGGAACATGGCAAAAGACAGGGCAGAGAGAATATAAAACCTGGAGGGTGGGGTGGGGCCACGAACTGCTGTCTCCTGGATACAACATGGCTGCTGCTTCCGTAAACCTACTGCTGTCATGGTGACATGCGCAAGATCTGAGCAATCCAAGAGCCAGGCATCAGGGTCAGTCAACATTCCAGTGGGCAGCAGCGAGTCAGTGGGTTACGCAAAGAGGGGAGGTGTGGGAGGGGAAAAGGGGGAAGAGAGAGGGCAGAGAGGTTAGAAGAGACAAAATAGGGATATCTAGTAGGGGAAGGTGTTGACAGTAAGGTCTGGTTCTTTAATTGGTTCTTGATTTGGTCAATAAAAGAGTTCGGGAGCTAATTGCTGTTGGAAGAGACAGGTGGGTCTTCTGGGTCCTAGGAGGAAAAGGAGACGCAGGGAAAGAGGGGTTGGGTGGGGGCGGGGGGGGGGGTAGGCTTTCAGCCAGGTTTTAGAATGAGAAGCACGCAGCTATCATGTAAGATCTTGGGGAAGCCTTCGCCACTGGTCAGCAGAGGCTAGCAGATACAGGCTAGCTGATAAGTTTAGGGCAGAAGATTCTGTGCCCAGCAATTGTGCTAGTGGGCAAATTCTAAAGGAATAAAATTATCTGAGTGTTTTTCATTTCACGGAGCCAAGGTGGGGGGAGAGAGAAGACCGATTAGTGATGGTGGCTTGGTGAAGTTGACTGGGGCAGTGGCTGCAGCAGCCTATCACAGAGCTAAGAAGGGAGGGGCCAGATCATGGGCGGCAGCACTCCTGGGCAAAGGCAGGGGTGTGGTTTTCAAATTGCATGCAACAGAGTGGGGAATTGGAATGGATGCAATGAAGACACATCACATCATATACAGGCATGGAGTTGTCAAAATTAAATAAAAGATGAACAAAAATAATGGGAGTTTTGAGCTACGGACAGCTCAGTGGTGAGGGGTAGAGAGCTCGACTGGTGTGTGCAGAGCCTAGTGCTGCATCCCCAGCACTTCAGGAAAAGTCAGAAGAATCTAAACATAAGATAAGCGCGGTAGCATGTACGTATAATCTCATCACTTGAGAGATGAGGCGGGAAGATCCTGAGTTTGAGGCCAGCCTAGGCTACATAGACCCTGGCTCAAAAAGAATCGGCGTGGAGGTGGAATATCGATCTAGTCAGGGGGGGATAGTCATGAGAATCAGTTTCTTCTTTCTTTGGGATAAAGTCGGGGCAAAGGCCTACCTGTCAAAGGTAATGTACATTCAGCGTCGGGGGAGGGGAGGAGTATGCAGGCAGCCATACGCAGACCTGGTTAGGAGGGACCGAGGCACCATCAGGAAATGGAGCCAAAACGGGATAGGGAAAAGCATGCGCTGGTGAGGGACTTCATCCTGAAAGCCCTCGTCTGGCGGATTTTTATTCTTACCCGAAAAGCACAGGCATCTCTGGACACCCCAAGCAAGGTTAAACTTGAGCCCAAGGTGTCCATCTTTCTGGTGAAAAGCCTCACCCGGGGACCTGTGGCTCCTAAAAATGTTCCAGAGAAAATGCCGGGTGTGAAGTCACAGTTCTCTCCTCGCCCCGTACGGCTCCCTCTGAGAGAGTAAATTACTTACGGGAAAACAAATGAAGAGAAGAGGAGGTTCATCATCAGCCCCAGCCTACCGGGACGCCAGCTATGACTTAGTGGTTATCGTTAGCGCTGTAATTACACCCCGCCCGATGTTTTCCAATACATCACACCCCACCTCTGCCTGTTACTGATGAATTGGTCTGCTGCTGCCTCAACACAAATCCGGCACAATGTGGGAGCCCTCTGAGACAGTGCAGGTCCCTAAGGCACTCGCCCGGTCAGCACGAGTGACAGGCAAAGGAAGGTGGCAAATGTCCACTCAGAGAGAGAGACCTCCCTTCTTGTGAAAGCTTCTAAGTCAAGTTGGTACCTCTCCAAAGCATGGTGCAGGAGAACAGGTGTCTCCATCCTCCCTAGGCGTGAATCCTCCCACCTGTAAAATGAGACTGAGTACCAAGGTATGTGGAGCACCTAGGTATGTGGAGCACGTAGGTATGTGGAGTACCTAGGTATGTGGAGCACCTAGGTATGTGGAGCACCTAGGTATGTGGAGCACCTAGGTATGTGGAGCACCTAGGTATGTGGAGCACCTAGGTATGTGGAGCACCAAGGTATGTGGAGTACCTAGGTATGTGGAGCACCTAGGTATGTGGAGGACCTAGGTATGTGGAGCACCTAGGTATGTGGAGCATCTAGGTATGTGGAGGACCTAGGTATGTGGAGCATCTAGGTATGTGGAGCACCTAGGTAAGTGGAGCATCAAGGTATGTGGAGCACCTAGGTATGTGGAGCACCTAGGTAAGTGGAGCATCAAGGTATGTGGAGCACCTAGGTATGTGGAGCACCTAGGTATGTGGAAAACAGGTATGTGGAGCACCTAGGTAAGTGGAGCACCTAGGTAAGTGGAGCATCAAGGTATGTGGAGCACCTAGGTATGTGGAGCACCTAGGTATGTGGAAAGCCTAGGTATGTGGAGCACGTAGGTATGTGGAGCACCTAGGTATGTGGAGCACCTAGGTATGTGGAGCACCTAGGTATGTGGAGCACGTAGGTATGTGGAGCACCTAGGTATGTGGAGCACCTAGGTATGTGGAGCACCAAGGTATGTGGAGCACCTAGGTATGTGGAGCACCTAGGTATGTGGAGCACCAAGGTATGTGGAGCACCTAGGTATGTGGAGCACCTAGGTAAGTGGAGCACCTAGGTATGTGGAGCACCTAGGTAAGTGGAGCATCAAGGTATGTGGAGCACCTAGGTATGTGGAGCACCTAGGTAAGTGGAGCATCAAGGTATGTGGAGCACCTAGGTATGTGGAGCACCTAGGTATGTGGAAAACCTAGGTATGTGGAGCACCTAGGTAAGTGGAGCACCTAGGTAAGTGGAGCATCAAGGTATGTGGAGCACCTAGGTATGTGGAGCACCTAGGTATGTGGAAAACCTAGGTATGTGGAGCACATAGGTATGTGGAGCACCAAGGTATGTGGAGCACCTAGGTATGTGGAGCACCTAGGTATGTGGAGCACCAAGGTATGTGGAGTACCTAGGTATGTGGAGCACCTAGGTATGTGGAGCACCTAGGTATGTGGAGCACCTAGGTATGTGGAGCACCAAGGTATGTGGAGCACCTAGGTATGTGGAGCACCTAGGTATGTGGAGCACCAAGGTATGTGGAGCACCTAGGTATGTGGAGCACCTAGGTAAGTGGAGCACCTAGGTATGTGGAGCACCTAGGTATGTGGAGCACCTAGGTAAGTGGAGCACCAAGGTATGTGGAGCACCTAGGTATGTGGAGCACCTAGGTAAGTGGAGCACCTGCGTATGGCTTGGAACCTAATAGACTAGGGAATGTCTCCATTCCAGCGTTCAGTTTCTGTGTGATATCTGGCCCACTGTTTCTCCAGAGTCTTGTTGCAGTTCTGTAAAATGAACCCCCTTAGCAACCTATCCAAAATGGCCGTAGTGAGATTAGTAAGCCATACCGTGCTTTACCGTGTAAAGCACTGAGTGTGCTGGGAGTTATGCCTGTCTCAGTGAGTCTCTAGAGCAGTTAGGGAGATGATGTGTTCATTAACATGCCAGCATCTTCCTGACAGAGAGTTAGCAGCCAGTAGATGCCAGGCCGGGGACAGTCATTACTTCTGTTCCTTATATAGGAGCCACAAATCTTTGCAGCACTGTGCTGAGACAGGTGTGTCCACTGTCACCATCTCCACATGTTCCGGTCTTCTTTCTATTGCTGTGATGAAACACCTACTTAAACCAACTTGGGAAGGAGAGGGTTAACTTCAGCCTGCAACTCCTGGATCACACAGCCCAGCACTGAGGGAAGTCAGGACTCAGGACAGGAACATGGAGGCAGACACTGAAGCAGAGGCCAGGGAAACCCTACCCAGCACAGCTCACCCACCTCACAGATGTGGACCATCTATGATGACTCCCATATGGCTCATAAAGAATCTGACCCTGGAGAAATCTTTCACGTGGACTCTGAATTCGATTCGATGATAACCACAGCTACAGAGACACTGTAGAAATCTCCCTTCCTCGTTAATTCTTTCTTGAAAAAAAAAAATGAAATCTCAGCAATTTAGTAAAGCATTGGGCACTGCAGCTTCTGTGAGACTAATGGGGACAGGAAAAGCCTTAGCTCCCCTCATTTCACATTGAAGTCAGCTGACAGGCTGAGAGGTTCACAGAGATCTCTCTAAAAACCAGCCCCACCCAACCCCAGCCCCAAGGCTGTAGGAAGATGGCTTTTCTTTGTCACATGTACTGATGGTTCCTATGTGATGCTGGCGACCAGAACTGTGTATTTGGGAAGACACCAGTGTCAAGACCTCATCTCAGACCCACCGAGGCAGAACCTCCAAAGCAGCTCTGGTTTTCAGTAAGCCCTTCAAGTGGGCTCTATCACCAAGTCTTGGCAATTCGACTGTGTGTATAGAATTCCATGGGAAATGTTGTTCTGGGCTTCTGTGTGGATGCTGCTGTGGGGAGCGGGGTGGGGGGAGTTCCAGGAGCATTAAGATTCTACAGGTGTGAAGTTACAGATATATATGGAATTCTTGGTGTGGGTGAAACTCTAGGTGAGTGTGTGATCCTGGGTGAGTGTGTGATTCTGGGTGAGTGTGTGATCCTGGGTGAGTGTGTGATCCTGGGTGAGTGTGTGATCCAGGGTGAGTGTGTGATCCTGGGTGAGTGTGTGATCCTGGGTGAGTGTGTGATCCTGGGTGAGTGTGTGGTCCTGGGTGAGTGTGTGGTCCTGGGTGAGTGTGTGGTCCTGGGTGAGTGTGTGGTCCTGGGTGAGTGTGTGGTCCTGGGTGAGTGTGTGATCCTGGATGAGTGTGTGGTCCTGGGTGAGTGTGTGGTCCTGGGTGAGTGTGTGATCCTGGGTGAGTGTGTGATCCTGGGTGAGTGTGTGATCCTGGGTGAGTGTGTGATCCTGGGTGAGTGTGTGATCCGGGTGAGTGTGTGATCCTGGGTGAGTGTGTGATCCTGGGTGAGTGTGTGACCCCGGTGAGTGTGTGATCCTGGGTGAGTGTGTGATCCTGAGTGAGTGTGTGATCCTGGGTGAGTGTGTGATCCTGGGTGAGTGTGTGATCCTTGGTGAGTGTGTGATCCTGGGTGAGTGTGTGATCCTGGGTGAGTGTGTGATCCTGGGTGAGTGTGTGATCCTGGGTGAGATGTGTGGTCCTGGGTGAGTGTGTGGTCCTGGGTGAGTGTGTGGTCCTGGGTGAGTGTGTGGTCCTGGGTGAGTGTGTGATCCTGAGTGAGTGTGTGATCCTGGGTAAGTGTAAAATTTTAGGTGAGTGTGTGATTCTAGGTAAGTATGGAATTCTAGGTGTGCTTTACAAATGCCCCATCTGTCTATACATGTGTGTGTAATTCCTGTGGGTATGCAAAATTCTAGGTATGTTTTTAATTCTAAAAATTGTGGGGTGTGTGTGTGTGTGTGTGTGTGTGTGTGATTAATTGACTGTGAGTTCTTGAGTTAAGTGCATTTCTCCAGCATCTGTGTGTGTGTTTCTCCAGTATCTGTGTATGTGTTTCTGGGGTACAACTCAGACACTGTGGTCAGAATCTGTGTTCCCAGCAAAGGCCCAAGCAATCCCTGCACCCCACCTCCCCTGCTCTGCAGCTCACTCTGAAAGGAGGCATCTGGTGCCGCCATCCACACCTGCTGCTCCCAGGCCCTGCATCTGACACTTTTTTAAAAGATTCCTCTTGCTTTACAGCATCCTGTCTTTAGTCAAGCAAATCAAGAGTGAGTATGGATGGAAGGAGTGGCAAACCACACACAAGTCCAGGTAGGAAATTCTGAAGCCTGCAGCCCCTGGGGGGGTGGGGAATGGGGTGGGAGGGGACACAGTGGCTGGGAAGTGGGGAAGGCAGGGAACTGGGGAAGGGGGTGGCACAGAGGCAGGGAAGTCGGTCCTGTCCTAGAACCACTACACAGATGCCCAGGGAGAAGGGCTGGGAGGGGCACCTTTCCCTTCTTTTGGCATCACTAAAAACAGGCTCCTTTTGCCCCCGGGGGCTGACACTTCTCCCAGACATTTCTATCCCATGATTTTCATTGAACTCTCCTACCCATGAAGAGACCCAGCTGAGAGAGCGTGGCATGTGACCCCCCCCTTGTCTTCTTCTATTTTAATATTAAATTTCATCTTGCTTACCTGAGATCTGCATCATGATATTGTGGGACAAATCCACAGAAGCCTAGAGGACCTTGCTCTGAGTGACCTTTACCTCTTGCCTTTCCTGGAATAGTCTGTCATGTAACATGGAGTCGGTCCCCGAACCTTCCTAGGTTCCCTCTGTGGATCAGGAGCTGTACTAGGTCTGGAAGCTTCAATAAGCAGAATGGCACATACACACTGTATGCTCGTACATCTGACTGGGACATCCCTGTGCTTTGGGCCCTTAGTACAAGGAAGCCCGCGGAGACCTCTCAGAAGGATGTTGTAAGTGCATGCGATAGATTAGGATGCTGAAGGCATCGAGGGTGATACAGGTGGCTGAATTACTTTGCCTCCCAATTTGGAAGAGCCCTGAATTACAGAGTAAGCCTTCACAGCGGGTCTAACAAGCACTGATTTTGGATTAGCACTGAGCACGAGTGGTTCTGGAGACAGAGCCTCCCACAACTGTCAAGAAGATCCAAATGCACACCATTCCCTCCTCAGTGAGAGGCTGGGTAAAATAGACGTGAAGTTTTTCTTCTCTGTCTGTGCTCTGTTTTATAAGAAAGAAAGAAAGAAAGAAAGAAAGAAAGAAAGAAAGAAAGAAAGAAAGAAAGAAAGAAAGAAAGAAAGAAAGAAAGAGAAAGAAAGAAAGAAAGAAAGAAAGAAAGAAAGAAAGAAAGAAAGAAAGAGAGAAAGAGAGAGAAAGAAAGAAAGAAAGAAAGAAAGAAAGAAAGAAAGAAAGAGAGAAAGAAAGAAAGAAAGAAAGAAAGAGAGAAAGAGAGAGAAAGAAAGAAAGAAAGAAGGAAAGAAAGAAAGAAAGAAGAAAGAAAGAAAGAAAGAAAGAAAGAAAGAAAGAAAGGAAGGAAGGGAAGAAAGAAAGGGAAGAAAAAGAGAAGAGAGAAGGAAAGAAAGAAAAGAAAAGAAAAGAAAAGAAAAGAAAAGAAAAGAAAAGAAAAGAAAAGGAAAAGGAAAAGAACCAGGAATATGTTTGGTGGAGGCACAGTAGGCCCATGATGAGGCATCCCTTCCCCCTGAGGTAGTAGCCACACAACGGGTATAGTATAGAATAGAGTTTATTTAGGGCATGGGAGGGGGAATTGGAAAGGGAGTAGAGACAGAGAGACAGAGACAGAGACAGAGACAGAGAGAGAAAGAGAGAGAGAGAGAGAGAGAGAGAGAGGGGGAGGGAGGGGAGGGGAGGGGAGGGGAGAGAGGGAGGAGAGAGAGGGAGAAGAGGGGGGGAGAGGAGAGAGGGGAGAGAGGGGGAGGAGAGAGGTGGGGAGAGGAGAGGGGGGAGAGGGGGAGAGGGGGAGAGGGGGAGAGAGGGGAGAGAGGAGGGAGAGGGGAGAGAGGGGAGAGAGGGGGAGAGGGGGAGGAGAGAGAGGGAGGAGAGAGAGGGAGGAGAGAGAGGGAGGAGAGAGAGGGAGGAGAGGGGGGGAGAGGAGAGAGGGGAGAGAGGGGGAGGAGAGAGGTGGGGAGAGGAGAGGGGGGAGGAGAGGAGGGGAGAGGAGGGGAGAGGAGAGGGGGGAGAGGGGGGAGAGGAGAAGAGAGGGGGGAGAGGAGAAGAGAGAGGGGGAGAGGAGAAAAGAGGAGGGGGGAGAGGAGAGGTAGGAGGGGGGAAGAGGAGAGGGGGAGAGAGAGGAGAGAGAGAGGGAGGGAGAGAGGGAGAGAAGAGAGAGGAGAGAGAGAAGAGAGAGGAGAGAGAGGAGTAGAGGCCAGCCATGAACATGTGGAGAGAGAGGAGAGGGGGATGCGGAGAGAAGGGTAAGAGAGCAAGAGAGAAGAGGGGGCAAGCAACCCCTTTTATACCCAGTCAGGCACACCTGGCTGTTGCCAGGTAACAGTGAGTGGAGCCTAGAAGGAATGCTAACAGTCTGCCTCCCTGGATCCCTGAATCCTTTCCACATTGGAGAACTGAGAACAACGTGACAGGTGTCCCTTGTGCAGCCCCGGGATTGGCCACACACAGAGCTATGGCCATGGAAAGTATTCTGGAAAAAAAATGGAGGGTGGGGAGCCCACCAAGGCAGTAGCCTCGGCTGAGCTTAGTATTTAAGCTGAGACCCGCAGAACGGGGACAAGCCCGCCGTCTAGCTGCTGAACTGCAGCAGGTGAACTGCAGAGGCGCCCTTTACCCGCCTCAGTCTCCCCTGCCTTGGTTTGAGTGGAGGTTTTTGCTCCGTGCCCCCAACTTTCCTCCCACCTCAGGCCCTTTGCACGTGCTGCTCTTCTGCTTGAACCCAGTTCCCACATTTCCCCTCCCCCCTCACCTCCCATCTCCTTTTTGAGGGGACAGGAATCTATAGGAGAAAGGCAGGAGCAACATGGTCTCCCCATGATTCATCTGCACGGGTCAAGGCAGGTGGTTGGAACCTGATAACAATACCCCTTATTTGTCTTATTAGTGGGGCCCTGTATCCTGTCCAGGTGGGATAACACTTCTCTTATCACCTAAAAGGCCAAAAACCTCTAGGTCCAATCCCGGAAGCTTCTAGAAAGAGCAGCAAATGCCAGGTTCTTCTCTTCAGGAAGGACTCTGAGAGATGGCCAGGTCCACCCCCAAAAGTCCCCCAAGCCATGAAACCAGAAAGAATGTAAGCCACTGTCATGGGTGGGTAAGACAGCCTTACCCCCTATACCTCACAGAGAAGCCACCATCATAGAGGGTAAGATGCCATTACCCCCAGATCTCATCGATAAAGTAGCCCAGTTCATTGTTCAGTTATTTGGAAGAAACCAGGGGAGACAGGGAGTGGGGGTGGTAAGCAAGTGCCAACAAGACAAATGTCACTCAGTGTGCCAGGTGTGGTTGACACACCCCTTTGATCCCAACACTCAAGAGGGACAGGCAGTGGGGTAGCTGTGAGTTCAAGTCTAGCCTGGTCTACACAGGGAGTCCCAAGCCCGCCAGAACGACATAGCGAGACCCTGCCTCAAAAGCAATCGGGCAGAACCCTAATGCAAGGGACCGAATCATGGCACAATTAGAAAGAGTCAAGGGCGGGGGCCGAGGGGAGGGAATAAGTGACTTAAGGCTGTGGTCTGGCTAGTCCAACAACAACCGTCTCCATAAAGAAAGGCCAAGAATCCAGTACCCATTCAGTCTACGAGGCTGGAAGTCTCTGCTTGTCCCCAGTCTGTGCTGGAATCCTGAGGAAGTGGGTTCTAATGCCAGTGAAGGGACACCCCAGCAGCCAGCTAGAGGAAGCCTGCTTGCCAGAAAGGTTAAGGGCAAGCAGGCTTCCTTCTTCTGTTCCCCTCTACATACTATGTCACCAGGAGGCATGGCATAGGTTTAAGGTGGGTCTTCCCACCTCAAATGAGCCAATCAAGTAGCAGCCCTCACCCGAGGGCCCAGCGGCTTCGGTTTTAGCTCCTCCCAGTTGTGGTCAAGCTGACAGCCTGGAGTTAGTAAAATGTTCCCAGGAATGAACTGAGAGTCTGGAGGCAAGAACACCAAAGACAGTGTGGGGTGGGCAGTGGGGTTCGCGGCCACCCCTTTACCAACATGTGCCAGTGAAGATGCATATCCCGAAACCATGCTGAGGCAAAAGGTCAAAGTTGAGGGGTCTGAGGGTGCAGGGCTCACTATGGACGGTGAGACAAAACAACATCCATAGAGATGGCTGAAAGGGGGCAAGGAGGGCACTCCAGGCAGAAAGAGCAACAGGCGCACGGTCCAAGACTGGAAATGGAGTACGCTGACGGGCACTAGATCCTGGTGCCCAGATTAAGAACCTCCACCACGCGTGCATTCTGAGAGGCCTAGCACATGCCAGGAGGGGCTCCGAGGGACCTTTTAATGGAAACAACTAGAAAGTGCCCCCTTGGTGTTTCAGCGAGCGGTCCAGCACTACAAGCGCAGAGAGCCACATCCAGGTGATCCAGAAGAAGTCGAAGAGGTGAGCCGAGCCGGGCGGGGAAGTGGACTGCGCGGGCCAGAGGCAGAACTCACCTGTAGCAATGGCGTCCTCTGTCTCACGGGACCGTGGGCACAGCTCAGCTCAGACCAGATTCCCCAAAGTCAGAGACAGGAGAGAGGGACACGGGTCTCACAGACCAGACACTGAACAGCACTGTAGAAAGTGATGTGTGATTCCCTCGGCAGCAGTGCATGGGCCACATCCTACCTCCAGGACCTTGTATAGTCCCCAGGACTCCTGCACGGCGGGAGCACTGTCTCATTTTATACAGCAACAGGCAGAGAGCTGGCCACATGCCATGTCCCACCCAAGGCCACACAGCTGAGATGGGGTAGAGATGGAGGTGGAGCTCACTGCCTTTGCTGGGCTCCAGGGGAAGCTGTGTATAAGGCCTGGGTACCACCCATTCTCACAGCCTCCTAAGGGGATGCCAAGGGAGGCTCATAGGAGAGCCTGGTTGGACACCAGCAGTTCCCACTTTGGGGCATCCTGGGCTCAGAGAGACCAGTGGGACCCGTGAAGCTATCAGGAGTACCCCACACTCTAATTCTCTTGTCAACAGCAGAGTTAACCGTGACATCATCTATTGCAAGACCGGGGTGTGTAGCAACATGCGGGCCAAGTTTTACAGCGTAGCCCAGGAGGCCGGCTTCTGCCTGCAAGACAAGATGGAAATCCTCAGGAAGTAAGAACCCACATATGTCCCGTTCACTGCAAGCATGTGAACCTGACACCTACTGCATGCTCAGCATGTGTGGCCAGTGGCCAGGGCTTAGAGTAACGGCAAAGAGAGACATCCCTGCCACCCTCGGGAAGCTGACTCTGCCTCTGGGAAAACAGAAACGAAATCTCTGCATCCACAGAGAGACACAAGTTAGAATCATCCCGTGTGGGATGAGGCAAGGATGGAGGAAGAGGGAAGAGAAACAGCAAAAGAGAAAGAGGAAGGGGAGAGCAGGAGAGGATGGGGGTGAAAGGGAAGAGGAGAAGCAGGAGGAGGAGCAAGAGCAGGGGAGGATGGGGAGGAAGGGGAGGATCAGGATCAGGAGGAGAAGCAGGGAGGAATGTGGAGAAAGGGAAGGAGGAGGAGCAGGAGAGGATGGGGAGGAAGGGGAGGAGGAGCAGGGGGAATGGGGAGGAGGAAGATGGGGAGGAAAGGGAGGAGGAGCAGAGGAGGATGGGGAGGAAAGGGAGGAGGAGCAGGGGAGGATGGGGAGGAAGGGGAGGAGGAGGAGCAGGGAAAGATAGGGAGGAAGGAGAGGAGGAGGAGCAGGAAGAGCATGGAGAGGAGGAGCAGGAGGAGGAGCAGGGGAGGATGGGGAGGAAGGGGAGGAAGGGGAGGAGGAGCAGGAGGAGAAGCAGGGAAGGATGGGGAGAAAGGGGAGGAGGAGGAGGAGCAGGGAAGGATGGAAAGGAAGGGGAGGAAGAGCAGGGAAGGATAGGGAGGAAGGGGAGGAGGAGCAGGAAGAGCAGGAGCAGGGGAGGAGAAGGAGCAGGAGGAACAGGAGGTATGGAGAGGAAGGGGAGGAGGAGGAGCAGGAAGAGGATGGAGAGGAAGGAGAGGAGGAGCAGGAAGAGGAGCAGGGGAGGATGGGGAGGAAGGGGAGGAAGGGGAGGAGGAGCAGGAGAGGATGAGGAGGAAGGGGAGGAAGAGTAGGGAAGGATAGGGAGGAAGGGGAGGAGGAGCAGGAAGAGCAGGAGCAGGGGAGGAGAAGGAGCAGGAGGAACAGGGGGTATGGAGAGGAAGGGGAGGAGGAGGAGCAGGAGCAGGAAGAGGTAGGTGAGAAGAGAAGCTGGAGTCAAAATGAGGGGAGGAGCCAGAAACCAGGGATTCTGAGTCAGGCACAGGAGGTCCTCTCTAAGGAGGTGGCTTTAGGAACACTCATGATGGAAGTAGAGGAACCCAGAAGAGAAGAAACAGGGAAGAGAATTATCCAAGGTAGCAGGGAAACTACACTCAAACACTCAAAGCAGAAAGGTACCTGGGGACTCTGGTAGGGGCAAGAGGTTCACACACAGAATGCCATCAGTGGGGTTCAACGTTAAGAGGCCACTGGGTTCCTACTCCTTACTACAGCCCATCTCCTATGTGTGCCCCAGGGAGCTTGCCCATCTCATCAGAGCCCCCAGGTAACCCTTCACCCTCCCTTCCTGCTCAGAGCTCACTGGGGGGGGGGAGAGACAGACAGAGAGAGAGACAGAGAGAGAAAGACAGAGAGACAGAGAGACAGAGAGAGACAGAGAGCTTTGTTGGGGGAGAGCAGAGGGCTGAGGGGACATAGAGATCTGGTCCCCTCCCGACCTGGGAAAGCCATTTGAACGTCTTTCGGAAGGAAGCGTTCTTAGGTGAGTGAATGGCAGTGATGTCATCCCTAGGGTACCTCGTCAGGCGGCATGCATGCTCCATCACTGAGCACCTTTGTCATTCCTCACTGTTTATGCTGCAAAGCAACCCCATGGGTGAGTGGCTCTATTTAGACCCCTACAGATGCTGCCACAAGCACACTCAGAGAAGTCTCGTACCAGGGTCCCTGTGCATGGCAGAGCAGTAAAGTAGGATCCAGACCCAGAGACTCCAGCTAGGAAGTTAGGAAAGGAAGGAACTCCCACGAAAAAAGCAAAATCCCAGGGGAAGAAAAGGAATCACCGGGTGTCAGCTGTGGCTCCCGGGATGTCTGTGAGGCAATCAAAGAGCCAGAGAGAGGCCAGGTCATAAAGGCTTCATTAGCAGGGGTCACACATTGTCCCAAAGACTCTGATCACTGGGAAGAGGCATGAGATTCTAAGCACATTGACGCCATTGGGAATGGTAGGAAATGGGTCATCTGGGAACTTAAGGGAGATTCTAGGATGCAAAGTGTGGGTGCTGGGTGAGGGGCCCTCAGCCACAGACATACAGCACAAATCCTCTTTGGAAGGAGGACCTATATGCCATCAAGATTAAGGGAGAGAAGAACCAACAGGAGTTAAGCACCTACTGTATGACTGGCAGTACAGTCAGTGTGCTCCACACAGAGAATGTAATCGTCATCTCTTAGAGGTGGCAAAAATGGTTTCAGAGCCTTGAAGAGAGAGCTAAGCCTGGCCATGATTTACAATGTAACAACAGCCGGGTAGAAGGAGAGGTGGATCTGTGACATCTGAACAAGCCACCGAGCCACCGGGTGGCTAAGGGAGGGGGAGGTCTGTGTGTCTGACTGCTCTCCCCTCCTCTTCCACACAACTTTACAGGCGCCAGGAGGAGCGAGGACTCCAGAAGTTCCACTCCTTCATTGTCACCTCAAACTTCCAGAAGGACATAACAAAGATGAGGCACCAGGTCTCCATAGTAAAAGGGGATGCAGAAGAGATTGCCGACCACTGGTAAGACCCCGTGGACCAGACAACACAGTCCCTGGGGCTTAGGTCATGGTCAGCCCCAGCATTCTTTAGTAGCCTAGAGATGCCACCTCCCAGCTACCATTGGCCACCAGCCGTCCCCTGCCCCCACCCCCCACCCCAGATCCAAGCACAATCACAGGGACACCTATCAGCTTCAGAACCACCCGGGTTTCACAGTTACCTTGTGTTAGAAGTAAGGAGAGTTCACTTGCCAAGTCACACCACACACACACACACACAGAGAGAGAGAGAGAGAGAGAGAGAGAGAGAGAGAGAGAGAGAGAGAGAGAGAGAAGAGAGAGAGACACTAAACCTGTCCATCAAAGCAATACCTATAGAGTCTGAGTTCTGTGACGTTATCACTGCATAACTGAATAACCCCACAAAATAATTGAGTTTCTCAGGGGTGCAGTCGCAGACAGACATACCCTAGGAACACTGTACCTCAGTGCACGGAAGAACAGGCAGCCACACAGTGAGGACTGGGGACTGCATCATGGCAGGGTGATGGCCCTGGGCGATTGAGACTAACAGGAAGGGTGGGTGCTGAGTCTCCCTACCCATCCTCCCACCCATCCTCCCACCCATCCTCCCACCCATCCTCCCACCCATCCTCCCACCCATCCTCCCACCCATCCTCCCACCCATCCTCCCACCCATCCTCCCACCCATCCTCCCACCCATCCTCCCACCCATCCGAGAAGTGACGATTGCTTACTGGATGTACCGAGCATCACACATCCTTCTGACATTTGCTGGGCGTGGTACCGCACTGCTCTAATCCAGCACCCACAAGGCAGGGGGAAGTGGATCTCCAAGGCCCGTCTGGTCAACACAGTAAGTTCCAGGCTAACCAAGGCTACATAGTGAGACACTGTCTTAAAAAGACAAAGAAGCAAAACAAAACAAACAAAAAAAAAGGCCTAACATGTGGCACACCTGCCCCAGATATATATCTGTGATTATGTCAATTCAAACAGGATAAAGAGTATTTTTTAAAGGAAGTAGCGAGCAGCTGTAAGAAATCACTATGAAGCTGGGCGTGGTGGCGCACGCCTTTAATCCCAGCACTTGGGAGGCAGAGGCAGGCGGATTTCTGAGTTCGAGGCCAGCCTGGTCTACAAAGTGAGTGCCAGGACAGCCAGGGCTACACAGAGAAACCCTGTCTCGAAAAACCAAAAAAAAAAAAAAAAAAAAAAAAGAAATCACTATGAAGTGAGGGATGGATGGAAGGATGGCAGAGGCAACCCTTAGAAACTTTAATGTTACATATTTATCCCCCAAGGCCTGGGAGATACGCATGAAACTTCTATTTCACAAATAAACTAAGACTCGAAGGAGCCTGTTCCCACGTCCCAGGCCTTACTTTGTATGTGGTGAGCATAGGACGTGAGCCTCTGCCTGCTCCCACACTGCACACCAGCTTGCCACATCGAGGTGGAGTCTGATATATCCGGTCATCTCCTTTTCCCACCCCTCCCACCTCTGCCAAGTAAAAGAAGCTCGAAGAAAAACAGGAGCAAAAGGGGGAGGTAGCCCTAGAATCCCGCCCTCATTCTTAGTGATGTGGCACAGGAACTGGCCAGGGTGACCCTGAGCGGTAGGAGAGATGGAGGAATTACCCACAATGCCTCACTTCTCCAGAGCTTTGCTGTCTGATGAGCTGGAGCTATCCCCAAAGATACCGGGCTCCTAATCCCAAAGGTGCCTCGTGTGTGTGTGTGTGTGTGTGTGTGTGTGTGTGTGTGTGTGTGTTGGGAGTGGAAGTTAGTTCATAACCCTCTCTGCCTGGGTGGAAAGCAGAGAAAGGTTAGAAACTAAGTGAAGAATTAGTGCTGAGCTTTTCTGACCACGGAGCCTGTCTAAGGATAGAGCTGTTGGTCTTCTTGTGGGAGAACCACCATGGGGGACAGGGTGTTAAAACCAAGTCACGTGAAGTGAGGCTGGCCAACAAAGGGCGCTCAGCTGGGTCCCTCACTGGTCCAGTCATCTCTTTGCTCTCTCCAGATACTAACCATGACTACCTACTGTGTGCTAGACACAGTTGGCTCAGTGCTGAGTAACTCTCCGGCAGAGCTCACACCGGCACAGGGATTCACGCTACACAAAGACACAGGGACAAACATATAAAAACGTTCCGGAAGTACGAAAACAGGAATCCAAGAATGTTGGATGGGCAAATTCTCCTTCAAAGCCTTCTACCATGGTCTGAGGGCACTCTTCATCTTAGTCATCATAAATTACATAATAGTTGTCACTGAATTATTAGTACGGGGAGGGGGGGAGAGAAAGTTGGGGGGCACACGCCAAAGTAAGAGGACAACTGTAGATTCTCTTCTCGCCTTCCACCTTTCTGTGGGCTCTGGGGACCAAACTCAGGGGGTTATACATAGGTGGCAAGTACTGTGCCTGCCAGCCCTGAGAATACCCCTTAAGGATGGGGCATCCATCACTTGTCCCAAGTGAGCCCTGACCACATTGAAAGCATGCTCCTAGAGCCAAGGTTAGCAGGTTAGACAGAGACGGGTTAGAACCCACCTGCTCCACCATCTCAACAACGCTTTCCCAGGGGTGGCAGGAGACACACAGTCAGTCGGCTGAGCTTATTATCATGGTGACAAAAAAAAAAAAGCACATGCTATCACCTCTGTCACCATCATCACCACTATCTTCATCACCACCGTCATCATTGCTGCTGCTGTTGTCACCCAGAAAACACCCCCAGATGTATCCATGTCCACCCCGGCATGATTAACAGTCAGAAAGGAATCCTAAATACCCCTACCCCCCAACTGGGCTTCTCCGCTATCTGCTTTAAAGCATGCCCTTTCCTTGTTAACCTGAGAAACAGAAGCTAGCCCTGGCTTATCCCCTCCCCCCTTTAAAAGTTAACACTTGCCTCCTGTATGACCCTACAGAAACTGGGTTTAGGCGACAGGTCCCCTCAGGCTACCTCCATAACAACCCAAAAGGAGTAGAAAAGAAAAAGATGGCAGACCAAGGAGCTCAGCCCCTCCTGGGCTCCCTAACTGCCTCTCTCCTCTTGGTGGGCCTGAAGGTACTTCGATCTGCTGTCCAAACTCCCTGAGGATCTGAAGAGCTTCCGGCCTGCCAAAAAGATCCTGACGAAGCTGCAGAAGTTTGGAGAGAACCTGGACCTGAGGATCCGGCCCCACGTCCTCTTGAAGGTACTCCAGGACCTGCGGATCTGGGAGCTGTGCTCCCCGGACATTGCGGTGGCCATTGAGGTAATGAGCACCCCCTTCCCCACAGCGCCCCTGGTGGTTGCTGCTTAAGTGCAGTAGACCCAGTCATCCCAGAACACAGAGACCCCCCCGCCCTCCAGAAGCTCATATTCTAATAGGAGAGGGAGTGTGGTAAGGCACGCCTTTGGGTCGTTAGAGTCTACGTAGGTCATGTGTGGTACTCCCTGGAGTCAGGAAGGCTGGAGGAGATGTAAGTGGGTTGATCCTTGAAATGAGCATCTCAAAGCATGCTACCAAATGTCCGAACGTGTGGTGTGAACCCACCAGCACTGTAGCCCTTACTGGGTGCTTGTGGGGCCTCAGGCACCAGACCAAATTTGCCAACACAGAATTGACATGCTAATGAGGCCCCAGGTGTGCTGGATGCATGGTAATGCTGGTTTGTGGGGAGGAAGGTAATGTAGGTACGCTGGATGCACAGTAACACATCCTGGTTTAAAATAAAGCAGGGAGGACCTAGCTAACCAAGGCAACCGAGAAAGGTAAGATCTAACCTTGGACATGAACATCGAGAAGTCAGAATCACGGAGAGAAGAAGGCACAAGACACAGTGACAAGAAAAATGACCCATGTGAAGGCCCCAAGCGAGACACGGCCTGACTTGTTGGAGAAGCACATTGCAAGTCAGTGGGCGTGGCAGAAAGTGACCAAGGAGGTGATGTGTCAGCCTGGGAAAACCTGTGAAAGTCGAAGGAGAGATTCAGGACTCGAGGGTGGTGAGGAATATTCACCAGCACCACCATCCCTCAAGGCTTGGGACGTCAACAACAGTAAGGATACCAAGGAAACGTTAAAGGAGCTTTTGGAGCCAGAGGCAGTGCTCCAGGCCTGTGTCTCAAAATGAAACAGTGCAGGAGAGCTGGGGATGTCACCCACTGACAGAGAACCTGCAAATCACATTTGAAGCCCTGACTTTCTCCCCCTCGCCCCAGACAGGCTTTCTCTGTGTAGCCCTGGCTGTCCTGGAACTCACTCTGTAGACCAGGCTGGCCTCAAACTCAGAAATCCACCTGCCTCTGCCTCCCAAGTGCTGGGATTAAAGGTGCACACCACCACTGCCCATAAAGGCCCTTCCTTCTAAAAAATGCTTAGGGTACATCCTTGCTTTCAAAGGTGATGTATTCTAAGATTTATTTATTTTTATCATGTGCATGTGAGTGTTTGTCTGCATGTACATATGTGTACCATATGCAGTATCTAGTGCTTTTACAGAAAACACACTCAGAGCCCCTGGGACATGTTCCCTATGGTTACAATCTGCCACGTAGGCTCCAGGAACCAAATTCAGGTGTTCTGCAAGAGCAGTCACTGGTCTTAACTACTGAGCTAGCCTGCCAGCCCAGTGGTTCTCAACCTGTGGGTCACGACCCCTTTGGATGTCAAATGACCCTTTCACAGGGGTCATCTAAGACCATCAGGAAAACAGAGAGATTTGCATTATGATTCATAACAGTAGCAGAATTACAGATATGAAGTAGAAACAAAAATAATGTTATGGTTGAGGTCTCCACAGCATGGAGAACTGTATTAAAGGGTTGCAGCAGTAGGAAGGTTGAGAACCTCTGGCCTAGCCCTCATTCTGTCTTTAAATTATGTATATAGGAGGGGGCACACATGAGTGTCAGTGTCCACCAAGGCCAAACAAAGCCATCAGATTCCCCCTGGAGCCAGAGTTACAAGCAGCTATGAGCCCCCTAACGTGGGTGCTAGGAACCAAACCCAGATCCTCTCCAAGAGCAACAGACACATCTAGCTGCCCCCCCCAAAGTTTCTCTCTCCAGCCCGTGCCTCCTTAGTTCTAGCAGGTTGTATTTTAATAGGTGCATTTTAATAGGGGCTTCGGTACCTCCCAAGAAAGAAGCAAGTCACACGTGAGTCTCTAAGAGTAGACAGGCTTAAGGATGGACTGGCCTTTTACAAGATGACCAGGGAAGGGGGGCTGTGCACAGGGTAAGGTCAAGAGGGGTGGAGGAGGAGGCCCCGTGGGCCAGTTCAGATGTACGGACTCTACTCAATTCACTGATACACCCTCAGAGACACCTCTGACAGACTAGACAGAACTAATTTGAGGGCAGTGGATTCAGTAATTGAGGTGCACGGAAGAGGTGTTTGTCTCCAAGTAGTACAGAGGGGAAAGCTACTCCCAGGATGGGGACTGCCGCTTAGCGTGCTCCTGCCGAGGAGAGAGCATCACAGACCACCTAACGGCAAGGGCCCAGGCAAAACACTAGGCCTGTGTGTCGTAAGCCTTCTCCTGGGAGGCAAAGTCAGATCTGCTCACCCGCACAAGATAAAAATAAGTAAGTCTTAAAAGAGCTGCTGAGCCAGAACGAAGACTTTAAGGACAAATGGCTTTAGAAAAGCTACTCATGCCATTTACAGAGATGTGCACGTCACTCAGTATGGTTATAGTAAGTGTTGAAGGCCAGACTACTAGAATTTCTCTAGGTAGGGCCTAGATTGTACATAACACACACACACACACACACATGACATGAAAATTTTAGGGGACTAATTGGGGTGGGGACAGGAGGAGTAATTGGCGAGAGGCATGGTCAGTGAGCATTCTCCTCTTGAGCCATTATAAACCCATCTCTTTATATAATGAATATACACTGATGGAATATTAAGAGATTAAGCAGCAAACTAGAAAAAGATGTATCTAGCTGGGTTTTCTTGGCCTCCTTAAATTTCCCTGGGTGAATGGCAACAAGATGAGCTTAAAATCAGCTTAAGATCGAAGTCAGAAACTGGAGTGGGGCCCTTTCCCCCAAACAACCAGTCTGGTCTGAGGTACAGGTCGATGTGGAATAACTGAGGTTTTTTTAGATGGCGAGTTCTGCATCCCTCCAACGAGGCTCAGACACATGCCTTTGAGCCACAACAGAAACCATTCTGATCAACACATTTTTTTCCCCAGTGAGACATGTTTGGTTTTCCAATACTGTAAAAACCCGTGTCTTCGTATCCATTGAGTTCTTGGAAAATGTCGTCTTCACAAAGCTGGTTACAGAAGTGTCCCCCAGCAAAAGAGTGGTTCAGGTGATGGAAGAAGCAGACATAAGCCAGAAGAAGGTCAGAGGAATATGCTGGATGAACACAGTCCACGCCTCCATAGCCCCCACGCTCCATAGCTCCAAAGTTCATAGCCCCAGATTCCATAGCTCCAAACTCAGCCCACTTCATTTAACTTTAGAAACACTTGTCTGTTAGCAAAAGGCAAATGCATTAGTCAGGGTTCTCCCCAGCACCATGGAGAGTGACTATGTGGGAGATCCTTCCGGATGCTTTATGTGCCATAGTCCTGCTAACCCCAGCAACGGCTGTCCACCAACGGAAGGTACGAGAGCTCAGTCCTTATTCAGCCCACCAGGCTGGATGTCTGAGCTGGTCTTCAAAGAAGCAGGCTCTGGTGCCAGTGGAGGAATGGACTTGCCACCTTATTCAGCCCACCAGGCTGGATGTCTGAGCTGGTCTTCAAAGACGCAGGCTCTGGTGCCAGTGGAGGAATGGACTTGCCAGCCGAAGTGAGGGCAAGCTGGCAGAGAGAGGGGCTTCCTTCTTCCGTGTCCTCTGTATCTGCTGCTGGCAGGAAGGTGTGGGTAACCCAAATCAAAGGTATTAACTTCCCACATCTAAAGATCCAGATTAAAAGTGGCTTTTTCCCCCACTTCAAACGATTTAATTAAGAAAACTTCCCCCACACGGGTAAACCCCAGCGGCTTGGGGTTTAGTTGATTTCAGAGGTAGCCAACTTGACAACCAAGAAGAGAGACCACAGCAGATTTGAGTGGTTCGTTCTCTCTCTCTCTCTCTCTCTCTCTCTCTCTCTCTCTCTCTCTCTCTCGTTATTTTTGTTGTACATGTATACTCCCTTTGTCTGTGTGCACATAGAAGCACCACAAGTGTACTTGATGCCCGTCAAAACCAGAAGAGAGCACCAGATCCCCCGGGGATGTTCCCCCGGTGTAATGGAGCAGAAGAGCAACCCAACAAACAATAGCCATGATGGGTGTTGGTACAAGTCTGGTTTCTGCCTTAGAGCCTCTTTCAGTCCCAGCTACAGAGCCGGCTGTCATCGCTTGCCTTACCCTGTCCATGTTTTGGCCTGTGTCAAATCAATCAAGAAATGGCTGTTGCTACACATAGTAAGAGAAACTGACAGTTCAAACAACACTTTTCTTGAGTCTTGTGAAAGGATCAGTTTCCATGGTGGCTCTCAACAAGCCCTTGTCTCCCTGAACCATCCTGCGCTGGACATTCATTAGCCCCTAGAGCAAACCCACTGTCTCTGTTGAATTCAAATAAGAACATCAAAGGGCTATGGAGATGTCTCCACAGTTAGGATCACTGGCTGCTCCCCATATGATCATTCACAACCACCTGTCGCTCCATTTTCAGGGTATCCAATGCCTTTTTCCGGCCTCCACAGGCACACACACTCACACATATAAAATGAAAAATAATTTTTTTTTCTAAAAAGAAACTCAAATCTGTCCTCCGACTAACATAGATTTCCACAGTATAAAATAAACATCAGGGCACAAGTCACTACCAAACATGTAAATCAAGGAACGTGGCATTAAAAACATTGTATCACGTAGCCATCGGTCTGTATTAAGTATGTATTCTAACATCAAATGGTACATTTCAGCGATGCGAAGAAACTCTCAGTTACTTTTGCACCAACCTAAAGATGAGTGTCTGAGTCTTGGGGGGTCAGGGTAGGGGGGCATCCTGGATCTCACAAAGGCTTCTGGGATGTCAAGGAGAGGTTGGGAGTGGCAGTCTAGTCTGGCTCTCAAACCAGACTCTGAGAGTAACACTTTGTTTACCCCCACAGTTTGTGAGAGAACACATTATCCATATGCCCCAGGAAGACTACATCAACTGGCTACAGAGCCGAGTCAACATTCCCTTCCGGCAGCGCACCATCCTGACATAGAGGGGGCCCAGTCCCCGTGGAGGAAAGCAAGCCAGCACCACATCCCTAAGCCCAGCCTGTGCCTGTAACCTCCTCTCTTCTCTCCTGGACACACAGCATGGAGCAGTGAGATCAGCTGAAGACACTTCTAACAATATGACTGTCTGGAGAGGATGGTCCCAGGTGGCCCTCCCCTTCCCCACCAGGCTCCCTTCCTCCACTCACTGTCCAATGTGGACTCTTGTTTTCTCTCCCAGACTCTTGTCACCATTCCCCTCCCCCAAAAGCCCTGGATAATAAATCTAACCTGGATGTTTGACATCTGCCCAAGGAAGAATTCAAGGTGTGGCATTTGGGTGCGGCAATCAGATTTTAGGAGAACAAGCTATCACTTGTGAGCTTTTGTAAATTCAACAACCTAGTGCCATGTGTTTTGCCTGTGTAATGTAATTATTTATATTGGCATATGACATTCCTGAGTACATACGGATGAATAAATGAATGGATAAAGAGATGGATAAATAGGTAGATGTATAGGCAGATGGGTGGGTGGATAAATGGATGGTAGAGAGATGGATAACTGGATGGGTGGATAGATGAATGAATGAATGAATGAATGGGCAGATGAATGAGTGGGTGGATGAATGAATGCATGCATGAATGGGTGGATGAATGAATGAGTGAATGAATGGGTGGATGGATGAATAGATAGAGTATAGTTCAAAACAGATGAATGGTTAACTGCGATGCACATAAAGAAATGGCATGTATGTGTGCACAAGTGTACATACATGCTGTGCATGGGCACATGTGGAAGGCAGAGGTTGACATCAGGATACCTTCTGATAAAGTGAGAAGTGAGAGGAGAGAAGGGGGCCCTGAGGACAGACAGACAGACTCACAGACAAGCCACTTGCTTACAACGCACCATTCACTGATTGGTTGCTCCCTTCTACACAGTGTGGAATGGGATTATCTGGTTCCGCCCCCACAGCCCCCACAGCCCCCACAGACCCTAAGCACTGGCTTTTTCACTGTTGCTGTTCTGCAAACAAGGAGACAGAGGCTCGAAAGGATTCTTGCACTCTTTTTAAATTTAAATTACATTTCTGTTTTGCTTGTATAAGGTTGTTTGTGTGTATAGATGTGTGTGCATGTTTGTGTGTGCACATGCATATGTGCATGTGTGTGTGGTTTGTGCATGTGTGAGCATGTTTGTGCATGTGTGAATGCGTGTGTGCATGCATGTGTGTGTGCGTGCATGTGCGTGCATGTGTGTGAGTGTGTGTGTGTGTGTGTGTGTGTGTGTGTACATACACATAGGCCAGAGGTGAACATTGAGTGGCCTTCTACCACTCTGTCTTTTTCGTGTGCTGCTATGATAAAAACCACTCTACCGTGCCAGGGATGGTAGTGGACATCTTTAATTCCAGGCCAGTCAGAGCTATGCAGAGAGATCCAGGCTCAAAAAAAAGACAAAAAAAATAATAAATAAAACGCTGACTAAAAGCAACTTGGAGAGGAAAGGGATTTATTTGGCTTGCAGGGAACGGTCCATCATCATGAAAAAAGTCAAGATATTAACTCCAGGCAGACACTGAAGCACGGGCCATGGAGGAACTCTGCCCACTGGTTTGCTCTTTATAAATCACTCAGCTAGCTTTCTGCTGCAGCCTCGGACCACCTGCATGGGGACAGCACCCTCACAAGGATTGGGTGCAATCAAGACAATCCCCCAGACATGCCTAGGGTTACGGAGGTGAGAGGGGCCCCTCAGCTCCAGCTCCCTTCTCCCAGGGCTGTCAAGTTTGTGTCAAGTTGACAAACACCATAGCATGCTTCACATTTAATATTTTGAGACAGGGTCTCTCACTGCACCCGGGGTTTGTGGATTCAGCTAGGCTGACTGGCTATCGGGCTTCTAAGCGCGCCTGTGTCTGCCTCCCAATGCCGGAGTCTGGGGCACATGCTTCCCCACCCTGGCTTTTTGACATGGGTGCAAAGGAGCTGGACTCAGACCCTCACACTTGCGCAGTACTGACTCCCCAGACCCTAAACTTATTTGTAACTGATTCCTAACTACATAAAAAAAAATTGAAACTGTGCATACTGTGCTGGGTGATTTTTCTGTGTACATGGTACTGTGTTCAATCACAGCAAACACAGCTCACTCCTCAAATGATTTATCATTTATAATGAAAATGTCCCAAACCCTTCCTTCCCTGTTGTCTTTTTAAACAAACTGGGTCATCTGTAGCTACGGCTGTCCTGAGTGTGCCACCCTAGAACTTCATACCTTCATCCAGCTTTGGATCAGAACAGAGCCCTTTGGTCCACCTTGTCCAACTGTGGGTGCCCCCCACTGCCACCCCTGTGCCCAAGGTTCTCATTGTTGCCATACAAAGGGGTCATGAAATGGCTTTAGTGAGCATGTGTGTGCAGTGTGACACCCAGTGCTTGAAGTCTGGTCTCCCTGATGTTCACTGCATGTCTCTGAGGGAAAAGGGAGCATTATTTACAATCCCCCTTTTTTTTTTTTTTTGTAATTAAGCATACGGAGACAGAGACCGAGGATCTGTGGCAGAGCAGAGTCTAGAATGAGGTCTGTCTAGGACAGGAAATAGCCTGAAATCACAAGACTTTCTGCTTCCTCCACGCCAGACTCCGGCTCCGTCGGTCTATTGCTCGTAACTATGGCGCCATCTAGTGGCAACTCATAGTACCACTATCACCATGCCCTTGAGCGGAAACGTCAGGGTCTTGCCAAAAAGGGAAGGCAGAGACTGTCAACAACAGTAACAAATCCTACTGCTCAGACAAGAAAGACGGTTTGTTACTGAAATGTGACCGGGAGCAAAGAGCAGCAGCACAAGCATCATCTCCAGTCTCTTGGGCTTCAAGAGCCCCAGGGAGAAATCTTTTTGGATTCATCAGAATCCGAGAGAACAGCAACAATGTATCTGGTCCCCAAAGTTGCCATCCCGCTAGACTTCACAAGCCATCTACCTTGCTGCTACAATGGCCTCTAAAACTGTATCTTCCCTAGAGAAACACTCCAGTAGATATCGGTGGAACTTTCTGTTTATACAAACAGTTCTTTTGTTGTTTGTTTGGTTTTGAAGCCCAGCGTTGTGGGAGCGGATCTTGAACTTGCTTATGTATCTAAGGCTGGCTTTGAACTCCTGAATCTCTTGCCTCTATCTCCCAAGCACTGGGATCACAGGTGTGTGTACCACTATGCCTAGTTACATAGCCCTTATTTTTAAAAAATCCTATAAAAAGCAAACCACAGGACATAATATTTAGGCTAAGAAGTCAGAGTTTGGGGACACCTGCTTGAGGGTGAGTTTAAAGAATACGAGTTTCTATTCTTTCCAAAAGAACACACTGGGAGGGTTGATGAAGTGAGATAACTTCAGCCTCTCTTTAGATATTTAGAAAGCGGCAATGGCTATCTTTTCATGGGAAGAGGACACGTGCCCGAGGGTCAGGGAGACTTCACCTGGTGTGAACTAGATAGCATGCATCCCCACACATGCTCAGACCTTCTCTCACCAAGAGCAGCAGCTACACTGTAACCAGCAGCTTGGGGCCTTCCCAGAGATATCCCATCAAGCACCAGCAAGGGACGATGATGTACTAGAGAGCCAGCAGGCTGTCTGTGTGTGCCGCATGCCAGTGGTTCTCAGCCTTCCTAAAGCTGTGACCCTTTAATGCAGTTCCTCATGTTGGGGTGGCCCCCCTCCTCCAACCATAAAATTCTTTTCAGTGCTACTTTGTTATTGCAATGTACCTCAGGTACAAAGTAGTTCATGGATTCTGCTACTGTTAAGGAATTGTGATGTGCATATCTAACATGCAGGATATCTGATATGTGCCCCCCTCTACACCCCCACCCCGTGAAATGGTCACTTGACCCTTAAAGGGGGCCACACTCACAGGTTAGAAACCACTGGGTTAGAATTAGAGTGGAGGACATACTAAGTGCAAATGACTTCATGAGACAGAGACATCTTCAGCCCCCAAAGTCCCCAAGAATCTCGACATAGATGTGATAAGGGAGAACAGGCTGTCAGAGATTTACAATACTGGTTTTAAGGTGTTGGGGACCAGCAAGATGGATTAAGGGGCTTGCCGCCAAGACTGGTGGCCTGAGTTCAATCCTCAGAATCGATACATGGTAAAAGAGGAGAACTGACTTTCAAAAGCTGGTCTCTGGCCTCTGTGGATATATGCATACACACACACACACACACACAGAGAGAGAGAGCACACTCGTGCACTAAATAAAATGTAATCTTAAAAGGTTATGTATTGAAGGGAACAGCTATGGAAAGAAAGTAAAACTTGCCCACAACGAATGGACAAATTCTGGAGGTAGAGTGGCCTATAAGATAGAGGGCTGAGATGAGGTATGTGGGGGACAGACAAGTTCTGGCCGTTCATACAGCATTTGAGCCTGGGAGACATAGCTAGTGCACTCTATGCCATGTGAGAGATGGCCCTTCTCTTGCAAGAGCCTGAAGAGAACTCCACAGTGCTGCTTCAGTGTGGTAATCATGGTAAAAGTCCAGATCTCGGCGTTCTCTGCACGGCCTCGATGGGCAACACGTGTGTCAGGTGTGGAGACTCTTTTTTTTTTCTTTTTTTTTTAATTTTTAATATTTTTATTACATATTTTCCTCAATTACATTTCCAATGCTATCCCAAGAGTCCCCCATAGCGTCCCCCACTTCCCTACCCACCCATTCCCATTCTTTTGGCCCTGGCATTCCCCTATATTGGGGCATATAAAGTTTGCAAGTCCAATGGCCCTCTCTTTCCATTGATGGCCGACTAGGCCATCTTTCGATACATATCAGAAAATTGGACATAGTACTACCGGAGGATCCAGCAATACCTCTCCTGGGCATATATCCAGAAGATGTCCCAACCGGTAAAAAGGACACATGCTCCACTATGTTCATAGCAGCCCTATTTATAATAGCCAGAAGCTGGAAAGAACCCAGGTGTGGAGACTCTTGCGTGCGTGCGTCCGACTGGACCAGCTGCAACAGGATCCTTCTGCACACGTTTATTGGGAGAGCTTGATTGTAGAGGTGAAAAGACCCTGAGCCCAGCCCTGGTGCTGCTTTATATAGGCCTAGGAGAGGCGTGTCTCACACCCGGATTGTGTTGTGTTTGGTTGATGCTTACTACCTCATTTGCATTCCTACATCTGATTGGTTACTTTCTCTCTCATCTGATTGGTTAACTTCTCTCTTCTGATTGGTCAATTTCTCTCTCTTCTGATTGGTCAATTTCTCTCTCTTCTGATTGGTCAATTTCTCTCTCTTCTGATTGGTCAATTTTGGTTAATTCTCAAAACCTCATCTTGGCAAAAAACTTTCCTGCCTATGTATGCGTGGTGGCCAGCAGAAGCCTGTGCCACTCTGCAACAGCACATGTGGCTTCCCACATGGAGACCACTAAAGAGGCCATGAGGACCCCATGTGTAGCATCCAGCTCGTGGCAGGATCTCGGTGCACATTAGAGATGGCAGCGGCGAGAGCGGGAACAGGGAATGGAGTGTGCAGTTAGTCCACAGTGCCCCAATCTTGCATGGTGAGGATGGCTTGGCAGTCACTGTCCCCGAGTGCATGCCTTAGTGTCTGACTCTGGCTAACTGCACCCCAAGTCCCCCAATTCCTCTCATCACTGCCTCTGAGAACATAAAGACTAACTGTAAAGCCAAAGTCACAGGCTCCCCACCCAGTGACAAGAAAAGACACATCTGGCCTTTGCAACTTTTCTTTTTTTTTTTTCTTTTTTTAGAATTTCATACATGCGTACCAGGTTTACATTCTTTCCACCCACCTCTCCAACACCTTCTGTGGCCCCACTCACTCTCAAATTCATGATCTCCCATAGATAGATAGATAGATACATAGATACATAGATATATAAATACATAGATACATAGATATATAGATAAATAGATAAATATACACATATATACATACATACAAGAGATAGACACATAGATACATAGATAGATACATACATACATACATACATACATACAAACATATATACATACATAGGAGAGATATATACATAGCAGAGATACATACATATATACATACATAGGAGAGATAACTACATAGATACATAGATGATAGATGGGAGATGTACATAATACATACATACATACATACATACATACATACATACATGGATAGACAGATATAGATATATCTCCTGTCAAGTCGAGTTGGCATTGCTCATAGGTTTGTATCTAAGGACATCATTCCTTGAGAAGGCTGATTCTTCTTCTCTCAGCAGCCATTGATGTGTCTGTAGCCCTTCACCCAGGGGCGAGCCTTGTGAAATCCACCCCCATATTGATTTGCTGATTGTGCTGGTCTGGTGCAGGTGACCACTGCACATTGTTGAGATTTTATGTGTACCACTTTTGTGATAGGAACAATATTAGGCTCACAGATGAAGGACCATCTTAGCCAGGCTGACAGCATCCCATATCCCTATTCCATGAACAAAGAAACCGAGACATGTGGAGTAAACTTTTTCAAGATCACGGGGAGAGGCAACGTTGGGAACGGAGAACAAGTGTTCAGAAGGCTACCCCAGAGGAGGCCCTGTTGGGCTATAGGAAGAAGAAACTGAGAGTCTCTACCAGAGTTGGGTCTAGACACAGAAGCATCAATGGAGAAAGTGAATGGGAGCCCGGAGTTGATCGGATTCTCTTTCAATTCTCCCCGTAAGCCCGTGATCTTGAAAAGGTTTACTCCTCATGCCTCCGTTCCTTCACTGGTGAAATGATGGAGTATGGGATGCTGTCAGCCTGGCTAAGATGGTCCTTTATCTAGGGTGCCTTCTCTGGGGGGCGGTGCTTTTGAGAATGCACACCCCTCCCTTTCCTTGGAAATCTTTCGCTCTGTGGGCCTAATATTGTCCTTACCACCAAAAAGAAAAAAGAAAAAGAAAAAGAAAGAAAGAGAAAAAAGAAAAAAGAAATGAGAAAAGAAAGCTCAGCTATGTAACTAAAAGGTTAGAATTTCTAGCCATCAAATCATCATTCATTCTGTCCTGGAAGGAAGGAAGGCCCAAAAGGCCAAGTTCAATCACAGAATCATTAGTTCAGCCAAAGCACATCCATCCTGGGAGAGAACCAGTTTATTCACACTGATGGTGATGATGGTGGTGGTGGTGGCGGTGATGGTGATGAATACTAATAAGACCAATAAATCATGACATAGGTGTCATACTTCGTTGAGTGTTGAGTTGGTCTAAGAAACATTTGGGGACCTAGGGGTTACTTGATGGAATCCCCAAATTATACTCAGTTGGGCAAAAGTGTAGCCTAAAGACCCCTGCCCCTGCTTCACATCCTGAAGGCAGTCCTGTGAAATGCATCCTGGGTACTTAGCAACACCGTGGGATGTCAAGGAGAAAGCTATTATTCAAAGGATCATGTCCTTCCAGCTCTGTAGTTGAGCCCCACTCCCCCGACAAGAACATCAAGGCAAAGGTAAAAGCACACAGTTTGCCTACCCAGCACTTCTCCTTTAGGGCTTATTTAGTCGGGGTTCTCTGTAGGAACAGAACTGATAACATGAAAATGTAGGTCGTCCAACAATGACTGACTCGCACTGGAGAGTTCAAGAGTCCAGTAGTTGTTCAGTCCATAGGACTGGATGTGGCAGTCCCAGTCTGGCACCAATGGCCTGGAGGATTCCTAGAGAGCCACTGGTCTTTGGTCTATGTTGGAAGCCTAAAGAAACTTCTAATGTCAGTAAAGAAATGCAGCAGTCGCAGCAACAGGATAGACAGACTTGCCAGCAAGAGTGAAGGCAAGCAGGCAAAACGCAGAGCTTCCTTCTTCTGTCTCCCTGTTACCTGGGCTGTCACTGGAAGGCACTGCGCATATCCAGGGTGAGTTTCACTTCAGATAATCTTACCAAGACAATCCCTCAATCTGGAGTTAACTCCAGATCGAGTCAAACTAACAAGCAAGACTAGCCACCATGGGCCTCAATCCTCCAACCTCTACAGGTGGCTTGGTGGCTGCGGCTTCTTCTTCTTCTTCTTCTTCTTCTTCTTCTTCTTCTTCTTCTTCTTCTTCTTCTTCTTCTTCTTCTTCTTCTTCTTCCACGAGAATCAGGGTATGCTTCAATCTCAGATATAGGTGTGGTGACCCAGAGCGTTCAGTCCAAGCACTGCATTTGGTCACAGCGAGTGTTTCTGAGATGTCTGACTAGTCTCGAAGGCTGACTGTCCTCTCTTCTGCAACAGCTGACCACAGACAAAGCAAAGCCCAGGTGTGGTGACTGACACTCGGGAAGCAGAGACAGGAGAATTCAAGGTGAGCCTGGGCTACAGAGTGAAACCCCGTGTCTCAACAAAACCAGAAAGGTAAGACTGTCCCAGGGTTTCAGGGAGCTACCACACAGTGACACCATCAAAAAGAATGCCTGGGCTGTCCCCTTTGAACACCCTTAACTATTCAGTCACGGGAGCTAGCACAATCTTCTGCTTAAACCAGACCCAACTTGTTTTCCTTTATTCCCAACAAAAAGATGCCCAGGGAATGCAATAGGAGAGGGGGAGGGGGAAGGGGAAGAGGGAGGGGGAGGGGAGGGACGGGGAGGGGAGGGACGGGGAGGGGAGGGAGGAGGTAGAAGGAAGAGGTGGTGAAAGGAGGAGGAGGGAGGGGGAGGGGAGGGAGGGGGAGGAGACGAAGGTGAAGGAGAGTGTCTTAGTCAGGGTTTCTATTCCTGCACAAACATCATGACCAAGAAGCAAGTTGGGGAGGAAAGGGTTTATTCGGCTTACACTTCCATGCTGCTGTTCATCACCAAAGGAAGTCAGGACTGGAACTCAAACAGGTCAGGGAGCAGGAGCTGATGCAGAGGCCATGGAGGGATGTTCTTTACTGGCTTGCCTCGCCTGGCTTCCTCAGCCTACTCTCTTATAGAACCCAAGACTACCAGCCCAGGGATGGTCCCACCCACAAGGGGCCTTTCCCCCTTGATCACTAATTGAGAAAATGCCTTACAGTTGGATCTCATGGAGGCATTTCCTCAACTGAAGCTCCTTTCTCTGTGATAACTCCAGCTGTGTCAAGTTGACACAAAAATAGCCAGTACAATTGACCCCTTGTCAACTTGACACACAAACACATCACTAGTAAGCCTCAACCCTTACATTCTTATTCATCCCCAAGATCTAAATAACTTTAAAAGTCCCACAGTCTTTACATATTCTTAAATTTTCAATCTCTTTAAAATATCCATCTCTTTTAAAATCCAAAGTATTTTTACAATTAAAAGTCTCTTAACTGTGGGCTCCACTAAAACAGTTTCTTCCTTCAAGAGGGAAAATATCAGGGCACAGTCACAATCAAAGCAAAAATCATTCTCCAACCGTCCAACGTCTGGGATCCAACTCACGATCTTCTGGGCTCCTCCAAGGGCTTGGGTCACTTCTCCAGCCATGCCCTTTGTAGCACACACGTCGTCCTCTGGGCTCCAGATGCCTGTACTCCACTGCTGCTGCTGCTCTTGGTGGTCATCTCATGGTACTGGCATCTCCCAAACGCTGCGTGACCCCTTCAGTCCTGGGCCTTCAATTACAACTGGGGCTGCACCTTCACCAATGGCCTTCCATGGCCTCTCACAGTGCCGAGCCTGAGCTGCTGTGTGACCCCTTCATGCCTTCAAAACCAGTACCACCTGGGTGACCCTTACACATTACCAAGTTCCACTGCAGAAGGAGTACAACCTTGCCTATCTCTGGAACACAGCCTCTTTGTGCTTTCAGAAAACACTTCCCAGAAGATGTCACCTCAACGATGCTGGTCTCTTCTTAATCACCGCTAATTTCTTAGCTCCAGCTAACCAGCATCAATAGTCCCAGTAATGCAAAGTTTTTGCTTTAGTAGTTCTGGTATCTTGTTAATCACAGCTGATTCTTCAGCCCCAGCTAACCAGAACTACAAAATCTTCACAATAAAAACAGCAATGGCCCTGAAGAGAGTCTTTAATTTTCCCTCTGAAATTTCACAAACCAGGCCTCCATCTTCTGCACTGTTCTCAGCATTATCTTCCAAGCTCCTACACAACATCTGACAGAGCTCTTAACAACGAATGGATCTTCAAGCCCAAAGTTCCAAAGTCCTTCCACAGTCCTCCCCAAAACATGGTCAGGTTGTCACAGGAATACCCCACTTCTGGTACCAATTTGTCTTAGTCAGGGTTTCTATTCCTGCACAAACATCATGACCAAGAAGCAAGTTGGGGAGGAAAGGGTTTATTCGGCTTACACTTCCATGCTGCTGTTCATCACCAAAGGAAGTCAGGACTGGAACTCAAACAGGTCAGGGAGCAGGAGCTGATGCAGAGGCCATGGAGGGATGTTCTTTACTGGCTTGCCTCCCCTGGCTTGCTCAGCCTGCTGCTCTCTTATAGAACCCAAGACTACCAGCCCAGGGATGGTCCCACCCACAAGGGGCCTTTCCCCCTTGATCACTAATTGAGAAAATGCCTTACAGTTGGATCTCATGGAGGCATTTCCTCAACTGAAGCTCCTTTCTCTGTGATAACTCAAGCTGTGTCAAGTTGACACAAAAATAGCCAGTACAGAGAGGGAGAGGGAGGAGGAGGGAGAGGAAGAAGAGGGAGAGGAAGAAGAGGGGAGGGGAGAGGGAGAAGGAAGAAGAAGAAGAAGAGGGAGAGGGAAAGGGGGAAGAAAAAGGAAGAAAAAGGAAGAAGAAGAAGAAGAAGAAGAAGAAGAAGAAGAAGAAGAAGAAAAGGAGGAAGGAAGAAGGAAGAAGGAGGAAGGAGGGAGGAGGGAAGAGGGAGGAAGGAGGAGGGAGGAGGGAGGAGGAAGAGGGAGGAAGGAGGAAGAGGGAGGAAGGAGGAAGGAGGAAGGAGGAAGGAGGAAGGAGGAAGGAAAGAAGAAGAAAGAAGAAGAAAGAAGAAGAAAGAAGAAGAAAGAAGAAGAAAGAAGAAGAAAGAAGAAGAAAGAAGAAGAAAGAAGAAGAAAGAAGAAGAAAGAAGAAGAAAGAAGAAGAAAGAAGAAGAAAGAAGAAGAAAGAAGAAGAAAGAAGAAGAAAGAAGAAGAAAGAAGAAGAAAGAAGAAGAAAGAAAGAAGAAGAAAGAAGAAGAAAGAAGAAGAAAGAAGAAGAAAGAAGAAAGAAGAAGAAAGAAGAAGAAAGAAGAAGAAAGAAGAAGAAAGGAAGAAAGGAAGAAAGGAAGAAAGGAAGAAGAAGAAGAAGAAGAAGAAGAAGAAGAAGAAGAAGAAGAAGAAGAAGAAGAAGAAGAAGAAGAAGAAGAAGAAGAAATGTACATATACGGGAGCAGAGGTAACTCCACCCCCTGAGAAAGATCCCTTCTAACCGTGAAGCTGAGAGAAAATTCCCGAGTTAAATCCACCACATCAATCAAAGAGAGAAGGGAAAAGAGGGGAACGCAGATGGTTTGTGGCTGGCTTTTGCAGCATGTACAAAGGTGCCGATTTGTATTTAAAAGAGCAGGAGACCCACATAAGGTAGGGACTGTTGTCGAAGCCAACCTTTGTGTTTCAGCCTGTGCAAAGAGGCGCTTTTCCGTGTATGAATCTCCTAGCTGAATGGTCTCCAGAGAGGAGGAAAAGCCCATGATGGCCCATTAGGGAGCCAAAGAAGATATCAGAACGGCGTTCAAGGCTATCTCAGTGAGACAGCATTTTAAGCTCTCCCAGCTAAGACAGAAGTCATCTTTCCCTGCTGCGACAAAATGCCTGGTAAAGCAACGGAAGGAAAGAAGATTTGAGAGGGCACAGCCCCTCACTGTGGCAAAGGCAATGGTACCAGGAGTCTGACAGTTGGTCACACTGCTTCCGTAGTCGGGAAACAGAGTAGACAGGAAGTGGAACTGGCTATAAAACCTTGAGCTCTGTCCCCAGTAATGCACTTCCTCCAGCAAGGCTCAGCCTTGCCATGGTCGCACAATCTTCCAAAACAGCGCCATCATCTGGAGACCAGGTGCTCAAACACATGAGCCTGTGGGCGAACGCTGCCATTCAGACTCTGCACTCTGGCGCCCCCTGTTGGCTCTACACTTTGGTAACATCTAATGGCTCTGCACTCTGGCGCCCCCTACTGGCTCGACACTTAGACTAGCACCACTTGCCTGGTACCTCTAGAAGCAGGAAATCCAAGGGTGGATGTGAATGCCACAGTTTGGGGATAGTGAGGCCATCTCCTTCACATCCTCACTCCAGGACGTAGGTTTTACTCTGCTGTCCCTCTAAGATCCCTGCCTCATTTATCCCAAAGCAAGAAGTGTACCCTGTACCCCAGCGTGCAGCCAGATGGGGATTCCTTGCTTGACCTACACTTGGTGGTGGCAGCTTTCTAATTACACCCCTCCTTTGTCTCCTCCTGGGTCCTCTAGCTTATCTCCCAACAGAAGTCATGTTGCTAAGGAAAACAGTGTGTGTGCGTGACACTGGATACTCCCCAGCAACAGCCAACCAGCTGCAATTTCTCCTTACCCAGGGTGTTACATTCTTTGATCCTGGTGATAGAGAGACAGCATCTCCCTTCTGCAGACGGAACTGTTGTCAGATGTGGTATTATTACCTCCCCTGCTTACTCCCCACATGCGAGACAATGAGATAGGCCACTGATCTGAGGCTCAATATACCTCCAGCCAAGTGAAACAGGCAAATACACCTACAGACAGACAGGCAGACAGACAGAGGGATACAGAAGGACAGACTCATTTACATCCTGTGTTCCCACAGATCTCAGGTTCTGACAATGTTTGCTCTTGAACCAGAGAGCCTGATTCAAATTATAGCTGTGATATCTAACATCTGTGTGACCTTGGGAGCGTCACCGTAACAGGCTGGGATGCCGGTGTTTCCATACCTGTGCAGTGTAGGTGGTGAACACCTCGTTAATGATCTCTTTGAGGATGAAAATATTCTTGCACATGACCTCACAGTTGAATCACTTAGGGAGCTTAAAAAAAAAAAAAAAAAAAAAAAAAAAACTCCCCAAGCCCAGAGATTCTGATTTCAGCAGTGGCAAGTTGTCCTCTGAGCATCGAGAATGGCTTGCACTGCTCGGGGGAGTCTAATGCACAGTGAGGTTTGCAAACCGTTTCGTAATAAGGAGACTGCTCAGAACAAGCAGCAGCCGGCATATGGTAACCATCATGCAAGAGTTTACTATTCTTATACTCCTAGTGCCTTGAAAACATCACAGCATATACTTAAAAGGCACAACCCAGACCTCCTGGGTGCCACTCGATGTGGTGGCAGAGCCAAGACTTCTCCCAAGGGAGTTCCCAGAGCACCTACTAAACATGTCAACGTGCCTTCTCCAGGGAGGGCAGGAGGGCCAACTGCAGACCAAGTTCAGGCCTGGCAGCTCACTTAGTACTTTCAACTTCTCGAAGCTTTGGTTGGTGAAATGCCACAGCCTGTTTCTCCCAAGCACTTAATTCCAACGGGGTTTCAGTATTTGGCAAGAAAGAAGCCGAATTCAATTAAGCCGTAAAGAGGCACCGCTGAGCGCCTGGCAGCTGGAGCAGTGGGAAGGTGGCCAAAGGGACAAACCCAGCCATGTCTCAGACCCCATTGTGGAGATGCTCAATGGAAGTGACTAAAAATGAGGAGGGACCTCCAGAACCCAACTGTCACCAACAGAACATATACGTAAGGGTGTGACAGGGACATCAAGCAAAAAAGACACAAGCAAAACCATCCCTTCTTATGCTATATGAACATTGACTCAGGAAGGGTTTTATCATCAAGCTACTGGGTTGTCCCAATCAAAATGACTGATACACATATATACATATACACATACACCCATACACATATACACATATACACATATACATGCATGCCAATGTAGGAATGAGCAAGAAAACATAGATCCTGCAAAGTCAGGATGTAAACTAGTATAAGCTGTTTCAGAAAACAGCGTGGACACTCCTCAAGAAACCAAAAATCAGGCTGGTAAGATGGCTCAACGGTTAAAAGCACTGACTGCTCTTCCGAAGGTCCTGAGTTCAAATCCCAGCAATCACATGGTGGCTCACAACCATCTGTAATGAGATCTAATGCCCTCTTCTGGGGTGTCTGAAGACAGCTACAGTGTATTTACATATAATAAACAAATAAATACTTTTAAAAAAGTATCATGCATATGAAGTACAAACCCTTAAGACCAGAAAAGGACAGTGGTGGGAGGCAGAATGTAGAAAAGGAGACACAGGCAGTTAGAACATGATTTACTCACTAACATAGGCTGACAGGGAGGCTGACACATAGGTAGATGCTGGGCCTCGTGTGTGTGTGTGTGTGTGTGTGTGTGTGTGTGTGTGTGTGTATGTGTGTGTGTGCACACACACACACAAGGCAACACACAAGCTGTAAAGGTGAAGGCACCCACCCACCCACCCACCTCCTAGCTCAGGACCATATTATATAAAACCCAGACAACAGTGGAATTGGGGCAGAAACAGCTATCTAACAAATTCATCACTCACTGCTCTGGGGCTCCCTGGACATCTGGTGCTAGCCTTCAGGGTCTCGCTATGGCTCTCCAGACGTCTGGTGACCCCCATGTTTTAGCAGACTTGGTGCATAGTCATATTGGCACCGCGTCGTCTAGACATAAGCTGACCTTTTGCTTCCACCAATCACATCGCCCAAGACACATCCAAATGAAACACCATCTGCATGTCAAAACCACATCTGCGGCTTCATGCTTACAGCAGCGTGGTTCACCGGTAGCCGAGATATGACATCAACCTGTGTCCCTCAACAGACGAATAGCTCAAGAAGAGGTGATCAATATACCTAATGGAATATGATCTGTCTCTAAAGGGTTGAAATCCTGGCGTGTCAGGAACATGCATGAGCCAGGGCACGGAAAGACAAAACCTGCTTGATCCTGATCATCGATGGACCCTAGAAATACCATCAGCGAAGCTCAAGGAAGAACGGCAGTTATCAGCAGCTGGGCAGTGAGCAGAGAGGGGAGGCAGGAGAAGACACTGGCTAATAAACACAACCTGCAGGCAAGCTGGAGACTGAAAGCCTGGCGCTCTGTTGCACACGGCTGTAGTTAGCTATGAGACGCCTGCGACAGATGACATCTCCAACCCCAGCACTCAGGAAGCAGAGGCAGGAGGATCAAAACCTCAAGACCATCCTTAGCTACCTAGTGAGTTTACGGCCAGCCTGAGTTCAGCCTGAGCTAGCCTGAGCTGCTTCAAATAAAAAAGTGGGCCGGGGAGATAGTTCGGGTACAAAAGTGTTTTCTCCAGAGAGGGAAAGTGGCTCACACTACAGCAAGGGGTGGGGGGGGGGAGGTTTCGACATGGGTCGCCACACAGCACAGTCCCCACCCCCACCCCGCGCTTAATGCAGATGGCGCACAATTACATCCAAGTGGGAAGGGGGTCACCCGGACGGACAGACTGACACCGAGAAGAGGACCTTGAAAAGTGCCTACGGGAAACTCGAGGAATGGCCGCGCCTCGCCACACCCACCTCCCACTGAGTCACTCAGGAGCTGTTTCTTTTTCTTTTTTTTTTTTGTTTTGTTATATATATATATATATATATATATTAGATATTTTATTTACATCTCAAATGTTATCCCCTTTCCTGGTTTCCCCTCCGAAAATCCCCTATCCTCTCCCCCTTCCTCCTGCTCACCAACCTACCCACTCTCTCTTCCTGGCCCTGGCATTCCCCTATACTGGGTCATAGAACCTTCACAGGACCAAGGGACTCTTCTCCCATTGATGACTGAATAGGCCATCCTCTGCTACATATGCAGCTGGAGCCATGAGTCCCACCGTGTGTTTTCTTTGGTTGGTGATTTAGTCCCAGGGATCTTCTGGGGTTGCTGGTTGCTAGTTCATATTGTTGTTCCTCCTATGGTCTATTTCATTTTCTCTACCATCAATGACATCACCTGAGAGCACCTGACTCATCTGATCCAGTCATCAAAGCCAGGAGGAAGATCTGTGCTGAATTTTCCACCTCCCCCCCCCCGTCAATACCCCCCTCATGTTCCCAGGACCCAACACCAAGCAGGAAACATTTCATAGATGCTGTCTGATGGATGGCTCTGTCTCACTGAGAAGGCAGAACTGTTTGTTTCCTTATTGATTTGTCTAGACAGGTAGACAGACAGACAGACAGACAGACAGACAATAGACCGACATAGGATTTTGCTTTTTTTTTTTTCCAAGACAGGGTTTCCCTATGTAGCCCTGGTCATCCTAGAACCCCCTCTCTAGACCAGGCTGGCCTCAAATTCACAGAGGTCTGCTTGACTCATCCTCCTGAATGCTGGGATTAAAGGCATGTGTCACCGCCACCGCCACCACCTGGTTCCTTACCTATAATCTTAAGTGTGCACACTCATCTATGAGTTTTGTCACAAGAAAAAAATATCAAAGAAGAGAGACAAAGAGTGATTCATGCCACCACCATCACCACTACCTCCACCAACACTAATGGGGTTTTTGGTCGTTCCTTCTGCCCCCACCCCACCCCCACCCAGCCCCCAGAAAGCCTCAAGGACACACGACACCGTCAGAAACCACTAGTAAAAACTCAAAGCGCTGCTCTCCCTCAGTGAGGCCTCCCAAGGCCACTGTCCTCCAGCTCACTGTGTCTCCATGCCAGAAGAGCTTGCTGACACCCGCATAGACTCAAGCTCCCGGAATAACCTACCCACCCCTCCAGCTGCACCTGGGAGACTTCTCCAGAGAGAAGCCATCGATCATTATCTACGGTGGTCCTCCACCTTCATTTCCTCCTTGCCCCAGTCCTGGGAACTGTGGGCCTTATCTTCAAACATCACAGGTGGCTAATGCCAGAGAAGGATGCCAGGCTGTGGCTATAGAAAAGCAGGATGAAGCCAAGTAGCGTACTCAGAAAGCCATCTGCAATCTGGGCATTAGCACCGAGCTCTTAAGCCCGGCATTTCTAAACCAAAGATGAATCACCCTGGAGCTGGAATCCCTATGAGGCTACTCAGGCAAAAAGTACCAATGATTTTAAATCATTCAAGATCCTGCTGTGAGCTAGCACATAATTGACTATATAGTAAATACATTTTGCTTCATGATGAGCTATGTAGAGAAAAGTATGTGTATGAGTCTATAATACATAAAATCATACAGGTTATTAAGCCATATAATGGGTGGGTACAGATAAAAGCTAGATGATATGTAGGTATCTGTCATGAATTGTTTTGTGATATAAAACTGGGCTCTGATATTTCATCCCACCTTTTAGGCTGAAGGAGGAGTTGCAAATAAATTCCCATCATGGGGGAACAGTGCAAATAAATGCTCGACAGGGGTGCAAACAGATTTTTGATCCAACAGAGCATGGCTCAGATGCTCCCTGGATAAAGGTTGGGTTCCTTACAGGGGATCTGAGGAGGAGGGAGGGGAGGAGCTGTGTTTGGTTCTGGGAGAACCATTTTTAGAAGGCTTTGAATTAAGCAAAAGGGGAGAAACTGCCAGTCCGGAAAAGCTTCCACCGAGAGCAGAAGTGTGGATCACTAGAGGATATGTCTAAGGCTGGGAGGTGTCACACAGGTAAACAGCACCTACTGCTCTGGAAAGGTTGGCTCCCAACACCTGTGTCAGGCAATTCATAGCCACCTGTAACTCCAGCTCGAGGGTATTGGATGCCCTCTTCTGGACCCTGCAGGCACACACACACTTGTGCACACAAACTTACAAACACACACACAGACATACACACACACACACACATACACACATGCACACATATACATACATACACACACACAAATACATATATACACACATACACTCATATACATAGAGGAAAGAAAACAAAGAAACAAATGAAGAAACAACGTAGCTCTTATATCTACAGCCATCCCACCCTAAACACACTCAGTCTTGTCTCATCCCAGAAGCTAAGCAGAATCAGCCTTGCTTAGTGCTTGGATGGGAGACTGTGGGGCTAGGTACAAAGGATTCTCCTCTCTCTGGAACAAACGGACTTTGAAGGGAGGAGAGGGATTCAAAGACAGACAGGGGAAGCTGGTTAGGCCTACAGCATAGAGGTAGGAGAAGAAGGTCCCTGCTTCAGGATGACCAATAAGTGTGACATATAAATTCTGACATATGTGAAGTATAAAATTAAGAATGTATACTTTTCAAATATGTTCACATATTCACCATCGGACTTCCAGTGGATGGCTGGATGGTAAAATACTTATGAACAAGAGCCCCAAAGAATTCCTCATGGACACCCCCACCCCTGGCCCCAACCACCTGAGGATGACCTGGTTGAAGACTGGAAATCTTGGAAGAGCTCTCACACAGTGGTAATACAGTCATTGCAGGCACAATGAAGAGTCCCAAACACCTGGTCAAAAGGGAGGAACGTGACAGAAACCAGCAACCATCAAAGTTCTGTATCCAGAACCAGAAAAGCGGTGGGGAACACAACAGACATGACCCTGGGAAGGGAGAGATGGCTCAGTGGATAAGAGCACTGGCTGCTCTTGCAGAGGACCTGGGTTTGATTCCCAGCATCCACATGGCGGCTCATCACCGTCTCTAACTCCAGTTCCAGGGCAGTACAGTACTCTTCTGTCTTCCAAGGGTCCTGCATGTGCACGGTGCAGAGACAGACAGACATGCAGGTAAGATACATAGTCATATAGAATAAAACTAAAAGAACCTTTACAAAAAATTAAGACAGACATGATTTAAAACTCACAGACACAACAAACACTCATGATACTGGTGGGATTCGACGGATGGAAAAGTCTAGCGAGCATTTGGCACATTCTTTCTATAAGGAGCCAGATACACAGTTGAGAGTTTGCATGTCATTTTATCTCTGTTGCAGCCCCTTGACTCAATCATTTTAGTGCATCATCATCATCATAATAGATCACAGACAAAGCACAAAAGAACAGTCATTGTGTATTCCAGAAGAGCCTGATTTAACATTTGCATTTCATATATTTCCAGGGCTACTTAAAAATGCAAAAACAATTCTTGGTTCACCCGGATCATAGAAAAACAGGTGAGGACCAGATTTAGATCATGAGGTGTAGTTTGGCTACTCTGCCTAAAGGTTAAGCCTAAAACATAAATAATAATTAAAAATAGCTTATGATCTTGAGCGTTGCTAAGTATTTGGTGTTATGCTAAGTGTCTTTCTCTCTGATAATATTACAGGTGTAAATCAGCCAGCCTTCTAATGCACTGGTCTCAAGAGAGAGAGAAAAGTAAGGGGCATTTGGCTTCTTTTCCCAGAAAGGACTGCAACTAAGGGTGTGGTCACCCTTACTGAGTACCGTCCATTACACCCATCTCTTTTAAAAGAAAATGCTACGGGAGCTGGAGATGGCTCTGTCAGTAAGACATTTGCCTTGCAAGCAGGAAAGTCTGGGTTGGACCACCAGAACACTAGACATGGCAACACATGTCCGCAACCCCGACACTCGGGAGGCAGAGGCAGAGCTCTAGGCTACTCCTTAAGTTCCAGACCAGAGAAAGACTCTCTCAAAAAGTTGAACGGACCCTGAAGAACTATATTGGAGATTGTCTTCTGGTGCCTGCACACACATACGTGAACACATACACACACTAATGGTAATATATATAACAACAATAGCGTCTTTAAAAGCTTCCCTTGGCCGCCTTGTCTCAAACTCAGCAGTACAGAGCAGGAAGGGATCATCCAATCCTAGCTTGCCGCTGGATAAAAGGAAGAGCATCACCGGGAGTTTGTAAAAATACACTCAAAACAAAACCCACGGCCCATCCCCTCTCTTGACCCCACTGACCACCACTTCCCAAGAACGCCAAAGGCTTCAGATCGCAAATCGGCGAAAGGGACCATGGGAAACCAGGAGCGCATCCTTCTCAATGAGGCGACCCGTGGCCAAGGGAAGAGGCAAGTTTAACAGACTTCTGGGCAAGGCGCACGGCGGGGCTGTTTATTGATGGGAAATGTAAGGGCTCTTTGGGGACTTCTGAAGATTTTGGCAAGCCCCAGTCCCGGTAGCCGCTCCGTGTTGAGAGGATTTGTGGGGCTCTGGAAGCCAAGCTGCTGGAGTGTCAGCTCCCATGAGACTTGCGAGACTTGCGGGAAAGGTAGCCCAAGATAGTCTCCTTACAAGCAGGGGGGATAGAGAGAGCTACCATTCATTTGGGAAACACCTTTCCCTGCGTTATAGCTTAGATCTAGAATGTTCCCCAAAAGGTTCAGAGAGCCCTTCTTTGCCAGATGGTGGTGATACTCTACGTGAAGCCTCATTGGATGATATAATCAATGAAGTATGTGTTGAAATGATATATTGGTGCCCTGCCCCTTTCTCTCCATCCCTCTGCCCTATCTGTCATGAGGTCAGCTGATATATGCACCCCACCGCATCATCACACATCCAGAGACAACAGAATCAAGTGACGCCAGACTGAGGCCTTTTAAACAGTGACCAAAGACAAACCTTCCCTCCTTTAACTTTGATGGCCTCAGGTGGTTTGTCACAGCAACAGAAAGCAATCTAGCACACTCAGGGAGAAAGTCGAGGCAAGACCTGCTTGTCCCTGCCTCTGCCCCACCATTGCTGATGTAGAGCTTTGCCATTGCCCTATCAATCACTCCATACCCTCTGTCACCCTTCTCTGCCTCCTACGTCATCTTACCTCACCAAAAATCCCCCTCCGCCATGTTCCAAACTTATATAAGCAAAGGGCTAAAGCCCTAAAGTTGAGTTTCTGCTTTGAAACACTCCTGGCTCGGTGTGTTTCTTTTGGGCCATCAACACTCACCATCCTGCTCAGCCCTGGGGAGACCCTGGTGGAATGGGGACCTCTTTCCTCTCAGCTGGATCTGCCTGCGAGGAGCCAGCACTGAAAGAAGAGCCAGTATACTTACTGGTGATTGTGAGTCACTCAATTTGAGTTCTGGGAACAGAACCTAGGAAAAGCAGAAAACCAAAATCAAAAACTACTACTGAGCCATCCATCTCTCCAGCCCTCAGAACTGGTGTTTTAAAATGTTTTAACTGATGATTCTAAGCATGCATATAATGTGTTTTGATCAAATCTACCCTCTATCCCTTGTCTCTTTGGACTTCTCCCTCCCGACCTTTTTTAACCGACTGTGTCCACTTGGTGCTGCCTCTGTTTATGACTGTAAGATCACCTACTGGGGCGTAGTCGCTTCTGAGAAGCCTCACCCCAGAAGAGAACTGACTCTCCCTCCTCAGGAGCAGTTAGCCCATGGTGCGGGCTCAGCTAGGGGGTGGGGCTTCACAAACCCCTCCCCATCCCCTTGTGTAGCTTCATATTCTTGTGGGATAGACCTGAACGGTGGGGGGCAGGGTCCACCTCTGACTCTGTTGCCTGTCTTTGGGCTCCTTTTCCCCTCCTGGGTTATCTCAGTCTCACCCCAGTAAGTGAGGAGGTGCCTAGTCTCACTGCAACTTGTTATGCCATGGCTGGTTGAAAGCCATGGGAGGGCTGCCCTTTTCTGAAGAGAAACCGAGGAGGAATGGATTGGGTGGGGGGATCTGGGAGAGGAGGGAGAGGAGGGAGAGGAAACTGCAGTCCGGATGTAAAATGAATGAATGAATGAATAAATAAGCAATCTTGGGTTAGGGAATTCAGTTAACCATGTAAAATAAATAAGTTTACGAAAATGTTATATACATAATAAAATTGCAAATAACAAAACAAGTTGTCTTAAAGGCAGCCAGAAAGAAAACACAGGTCGTTTATAAAGAAATGGTCAATAAACAGACAATACCATCTCGCCAGAAGCCCTGAAAGCTGGCTCCAAGTGAAATAGTATTTATAAAATATGAAGGAAAAACTGCCTGTCATGTTGGTATTGTGTGCTCTGAAAAACTATCTTTCAGAAATATGAGCTACAGAAGGCATTTTCAAAAAGGCAGACACTGGAATCATTACTACCAACAGGCCTCTCTAATACAGCTCCAAGGAGAGATTTAAAAAAAAGGGGGGGGGGAAGAAAAATGATGTCCCAAACAAAGTCTGAAATATAAGAGCACTATCAAAGATATTAGTAAACCCGTAAATAGGAACAAGTTCCACCTGTAAAGTAATGTTTTATTTCTGAGCTATAAAACTAGACTTAAAATATCGGACGGTCAAAACCGCCTTCAAGGAAGACAGTGGAACCCGCTTGTGGTTTCTGCATGGAGAGGCTGAGGCAGGGGGACTGTGAATTCAGCCAGACGTGGTCTCAGGCTCAGGAGCCTTGCTGCACTCTGTGGTTTAGAACAATGTATTACATTTTTGTTTCCTGTTTGAAAAAGGCTTTCTGTTTCACTTGGCCCAAGGCTTGGAGTGAGCTGGCCGGCAGTTAGAAAGCTGCCTAGTTAGTGGCTGGAGAGGCAGGCGAAGGTCCTGAGGCAGGCTAGTACAGAGCCCCGGTGTGTCTGGTGGGGTGTAGAAGGAGAACCTAGCTGTAGTAAGAATTTACAGTCCTCACAAGCCTGCATAAAAGACACACAGTCCAGGTATTTAATTGTAAGCCATATGCCTAGATTGGGCAGATCTAGGGCTATGCTAACTTATTCCCCAGCTATACGATCCTTGTTGCTTGCTCTTTCTCCCCGCCATATAGTCCTGGCCCATAGCAGGTTCCTTCCACCTCTGTCTTCCTCTACCTGCAACCCTCCCCCACCACAACCTCCAGCCCCACCTTTCTCTCTCCACTGCCCAATCGCAGGCTCTAGCCTTTCATTGACCAATTAAATTGAGGAGAAGGTTCACAGGGCATCACTTAGACAGGAAACCAGTAGTTAGCATTAGTATGCAAAGCAGCATCAGCCCAACCCATTATACCTAGCCATGCTTGAGGGCCAGCTTCTGAAGAAAGCTACCCCCAGCAACATGCCAGTCTGCCTGAGGAGGTTAGTCAGATGGTCTTAGATTCTCGTGGTTTTTGATTATCTTTTTGAGATTATCATATAATCATATCAAATCCTCCTTCTGTTTCCTCCTTCCATACCTTCCCATGTATGCCCTGTCTTGCTCTGTTTCAGATTCATGGCCTCTTTTTTCTTTAATTGCTGGTGTGTGTGTGTCTGTCTGTCTCTGTATCTGTTTGTGTGTGTCTGTGTATGTCTGTCTGTGTGTCTGTGTCTGTGTGTGTGTCTTTGTGTGTGTCTGTGTGTGTCTGTATATGTGTCTGTGTGTCTGTGTGTGTCTTTGTGTGTGTCTGTCTGTGTATGTGTCTGTATCTGTGTGTGTCTGTCTGTCTGTCTGTGTCTGTGTTTGTGTGTGTGTGTGTGTCTTTGTGTGTGTCTGTTTGGGTATGTGTGTCTGGGTGTGGGTGTGTCTGGGTATGTGTGTGTGTCTGGGTGTGTCTGGGTGTGTGTGTGTCTGTGTCTGGGTGTCTGTGTGTGTGTGTCTGTGTGTGTGTGTGTCTTCTTAATGCACTTTACCTCCTCATCTGAAACATCCTGATTCTCCAGGAAGTCACAGAGATGTGGGTCCGTGTGGGTAGAAGCCAACAAATGAAGATCCAAATTCTAAGAGATGAACAGTCCAGCTCTGGGACACACACTTGGACTAACAGAACTGGAAGGTTTGTGACCTGCAGGATCCTCCCAGGCAGGTTCTCAGAGGCCAGTGTGTGAAACAGTCCTTGAGGGGTATAGGGTCTGGGCCACCCCACCCAGGGCAACACGAGGGTCCCAAGCCTACTTGTTGCCTGGCTCCAACCAGCTGGAGAGAATGCCAGAGTCAAAGAACCTGCTGGAGACTCTGCACTCTGGAGATGTCCCCAGTCTGTGCAGAGCCAGCTACCAACCACCTTCACCCAGAGCTGCTCATTCTAGTCTGCCATAAGCATCATTGGGGAAAGCAAAACAAAACAAAAGAAAAAAATTATGGAAAGAAAACTGCTTTCACTAATAGGGTAAAAATACAGGGAGGTAGAGCAAATCTGAAACAATTAGAAAAAATTGAAACCGGGGGCTGGAGAGATGGCTCAGCGGTTAAGAGCACTGACTGCTCTTCTGACAGTCCTGAGTTCAAATCCCACCAACCACATGGTGGCTCACAACCATCCATGAGATCTGGTGCCCTCTTCTGCAGTGTCTGAAGACAGCTACAATGTACTTACATATAATAAATAAATAAATAAATAAATAAATAAATAAATAAATAAAAAGAAAGAAAGAAAAATTGAAACCAAAGTTAATCCAAATATATAGGCCAAAAAACATGTAAGTTGGGGCTGGGAAGATGGTTCAATGGTTAAGAACACTTACTACTCTTCCAGGGGGATCCAGTTTTAATTCCCAATACCCACATGATAGCTTACAAAAGTCTGTAACTCTGGTTCCAGAGGATCTGACGCCCTCTTCTGTACTCTACAGATACCACACACACACAAGGTGCACAGATAAATGCAGGCAAAACACTCATACACATAAAATAAAAATAAATCTATTTAACCAATAAAAAGATAGGTGTTGTGACTGGCTATAACCTGCTTTAAAATAACCTGGTGGTGTGGTGACTCACTCCTCAAAGCCCAGCACTTGAAAAGTTTGAGCAAGAAGATTGGGAGTTCAAGACCAGCCTCTACCAGGTAACAAAACTGAGACCAGTCTGGGCTAAATTAGAACCAGGCTCAAAAAGAGTTGGAAAGATGATTCATTGGTTAAGGGCCCTGGCAGCTCTTCCATGAGATGCAGGTTCAGTTCCAAGCACCCACATAGTGGCTCACAACTCCAGTTCCAAGGGATCCGAGGCCCTCTCTGGCTTCCCTAGACACTGAACACACATTCAGACAAAACACCTATACACACCAAGATTAAAAATACATGAATCTTTATCTGTTAAAAAGAACATTTTAAAATAATGATGAGGAGCAAGAGACCAGAGAAAGATGGAGACCAATGTGGTACCAAGATGTATACAGATGGTACAAATGGTGCCATTGAGCCAAGATTCTATTATCTCACAAAACAGACTTTAAATCAAACACACAAAAGATACTATCTGTGTTTGCTAGAACTATAAGAGAACAATATTTAGGTATAAAGCATTTAGTTCATCAAAAATCTTTAACTGTTACAACCTATAAGCCTCTAATAGAATAACACTGAAATCTATGGACAAAAATTGAGATAGCAAGGGGAGAAACTGAGGCACCTATAAGCACAGTGGAGGATTTCAGCTCCCACTTCAGACTGACTGAGTCTTTGAACAACACAACTTAAAAGCTTGATTTAATGGGCGTAGTATACAGAGGCCAGTCTCTAACAATTAGATTCTTCTCCATTACACATGAAACATTTATTTTAAAAAACTGACCACATTCCAGGAGGTAAAGTATATTCTAACAATTTTCAAAGAATCAATACGGTATAGACAGCAGCTTCAGATCAGAATGCAATTAAGGTGATAATGATGAGGAAACCAGAAGGAGTAAACATGTAAGAACCTGTCACCTTTTAATTCATGAGCCAAAGGAAAATAATAATGGATATTTTAAAATTCTATTGAAACTGAGAAGAAAATGCTATAGTTCAAATTTTATGAGATGAAATTAATGCAGTATTTTGGGCAAAATGTATATTCTTCAATTCTTGTGTTTAAAAAAACATTGACTGATAATGATCAAAATACATTGTATACATGCATGAAATAACATTGGAAATACTACATTTTTAAAAAGACCATAAATTACTGGAATGAGTCCCCAGCTTGAAAGTTAGAAATGCAACAGAGTAGCCCCAGGAAGGGAGGAAATAACCAAAAGGACACAAAGTAATGGAAAACACAATTATAAGAGAAACAGAAACACACTTAGAAAAGAAACATTAAAAAATAAAGCCACAGGTTGGGTCTATGAGAAGAACTGATGAGAAAAACTGATACTGTATACAGCCATCTTGAAAAGTTCATCGCATGGATCTACCTAAGACGCCCTACAGGAGAGACTTCTCAAAATAGTAAAATAACATTCAATGTTAGGCCAAAGAGAAAGCTACTTTAGCCAATATAAAATTATATATTGTGCCAAAATTGGCTCCAAACAAAATGTAAAACATAGATAGTCCAATAATGGTCAAAGAAAATTAGAAGCAAATTATTTGCTCAAAGGAAAAAGAAGACGATCCTAGAGAGAATCACAGGCAACTTACACCAAGCTTTTAAGACAGGGGCTGATCCCAATTTTATACAGAAATCTTCCAAAGAATGGAACTAGAGGAAACTTATCCCAGATATTTTAAGGCTAAAATACCACTGATGCCAAAACCAGACAAAAATAACAAAAGAGATCATTCTAGTATGAGATGCTGTGGTGGAGTCCTGCTTTGTTGCCCAGGCTAGCCCCCAAGATCTTCACCCTCCCTCCTCTGCCTCCAGGGCAGCTGGATTCTAGACATGGACCATCACACCCGGCTAACTTTTCAAGTTTACACTCTACCTTTCCTAAAAATTAAATATATTTTTCCCTTGCAACATTTTCAGCCAACTATGGGTTTAGCAGAACGTCGGTCAGAAGCCAACAAGTGTTTGTAATATATTAAACACCCAGAACAACTGCAGAATAACTAGACAAAACGAATTTTAAGATGCAGAGAGTAAAATCAATAGGGAATCTTAAAACGTATCCAAACACCTCACCAGAAAGCAACCCAAAAGAGAAATGCAGAAAACAAACAAAAAATGTGCCAGACTTAAGTCCTAGCATAGCAGAGCTGGGCGTGGTGGCACACGCCTTTAATCCCAGCACTGGGGAGGCAAGAGGCAGGTGGATTTCTGAGTTCGAGGCCAGCCTGGTCTACAAAGTGAGTTCCAGGACAGCCAGGGCTATACAGAGAAACCCTGTCTCGAAAAACAAAACAAAACAAACAAACAAACAAAGTCCTAGCATAGCAATAGTTACAATAGTTACAGCTTTGCCAAACATATTAATGAAAATAGATTAATACATTGAAAGGTTGATAACAAAGCAAGAGTCAGCTACATGCTGCTTACAAGGGACTTCAAAGTCAAGACATAAATAACTTGGCACTTAAAGGATAAGAAATATACATGACAAAAAACAGTTTTGATTTTTGTATATATTCATTTATTTTATTTTATGTGTCTGGGTATTTGACCTCCTTGTATGTCTGTGTACCATGCACATGCCTGGTGCTTGTGAAGCCAGAGGACAGAAGCAGATCCCATTGAACTGGACTCACAACTGGTTGTGAGCTACTATGTGGGTGCTGGGAATCAAACTCTGATCCTCTGCAAGAGCAGTCAGACCTCTTGCCTGCTGAGCTATCCCTCCAGCCCAGGGGAGGGCTCTCAAGTAGGAGAAATGGATACCAAAGGACTTAGATGTGGGAAAACTGCATCAGCTCACTGATCATGGCAGGGTCTCACGGACAAGAGAGAAGGTATCGAACCAGCGTGAAATGAGAGAGACTGGGGCTCCGATGAAGGGAGAAACGGATGCTCTTCTCTAAGTCTGAAATCGTTTGGAAAGAACAATTGTAAACAGGAAAGGTGAGACACTCATAGATCTAGACAGGTAACCACTAAAGAATTTATCTCAGGAGACCAGATATGCTAAGAGAAAGATAAAGGGCGAGAGACTGTTATGGACTTACAGAAATTAAGACTGAAAAGTCTGCCAAGAAAGACAAATAGAAGCACAGATGGAGCAGGTCCCTCTGGGTGTGGACACATTATTGGTGACATTTAGGCTGGTACTAGGTTCCACCCGATTTCCCCATGGTGGGGCTGTCTGTACTACTATCACAGGCTATAATTTCAGAGTCCTATTTTTACAAAGGACCTTAAGACTTAGATAAACATTTGATATAACTTCCCACCTCAGAGAGCTCAGCACAGAACCTCAGATGTTGGCAGGGCTGGGAAATTGTGTCTTTCCCACAAACATCCATCAGGATTGCAGGGTCAAAGCTAACAGCAATGGGGTGTTCTAAAACAGCTACGAAAGGCACAACAGCCCCACCAGCCAGTGCAGGACCCAAACACAGGAGCTTGTCATGCCGACTACAGTGACATCTGCCAAGTATATGTGACATACGACCAGGGTCTGCCATCCCTTGAAGAAATCTGCAAAGTGTGAATGAGCCTAAGAAGACAGAGGGCCAACCAGCTGATAGTATATATAAAAGTGATTCCAGCTAAATTCAGAGAAATATCAAGTTATGTCCCTCTCATGGTATAGATTAGGTCTTAGCTACCCTGTGCCCTCCAAGACCAGAATAGGGTCAGTGTGCTCATTTGCCAGAGTATCCACAGCAAAGCACCACAGGCTATGTGGCTTAGACAACAGAAAGTCACTTTTTCATGGCACTGGAAGAAGTCTAAGGTCTTGATGTGAGAGGACTGGTTTCTTCTGAGATGCATCCTTTAGCTGCCCATGGCTCTGTTCTCAGGTGATCTTCCTGTGTGTACTTGCGTCCTCATGGAGACATTAGTCATACTGGATTAGTCTGCCACACTGATGTCATTGTCTGCCTCAATTATGTCATTTTAGCCTCATTGGCTCTTTAAAGGGTCTGTTTCCAAACATGGTAATTTGGAATCAATATATGAATTTTTAGGGGACACAATTAGCCTATAAGCATATACATATGATGGCTCTATGCTAAGCAAATAGATGAATATTACTGAATGAGCTAAAATATATAATATATTATAATACATACTATATTGTTATTGTATATGTTACATATTAATTACATATTATATAATTGTATATATATTTATATATTATATATGAATATGTGACATATTATAACATATTATGTAATCATATATTATGTATAGATATATGATATATTATATTACGTAATAATATATTATAGATTTTATAATATTTATATTTAATATACTACTTAATATGAATGTTTAATATATTCTATATAATATTGATATTATATATAATAAGCCTTTTATATATTATTATTATATTTACATTTAATATTTAATATTTATATGTTATGACATGTCATGTTGTGTCATATTGTATATACTATTAATATTTCTCTATTATAACATATATTCTTCCACTACAACATCTTATATAAATGTGTGTATGTGTATATATATATATATATATATATATATATATATATATATATATATATATATATATTCCTATATTATAACATTCCTTTTGTGGTGGAAGATCACAATACCAGATGTCTGAGATGAGGCGATGAGGCATGCAACAGCCATAATGATCAGATGTCTCTCTTTCAACCAGCAATCAAAGCACCCTGAAGCCATCACAGCAGACCACCAGGCAAGCGTCAAGATAAGTGCAACACAATCTACTTGCTATTGCTACAACTCTGATGTCTTGTGTTCTCCAGGACTAAGCATGGACGTCACCTCTCCAGGAGTGTTCAGTGATGGTCAGCTTTCTATCACTGTGACAGAACACCTAGAGAGAAAGCTGCAGGAAGAGGAAAGATTTATGTTAGCTCATGGTTTCAGATGGTTCAGTTTGAGGTCACCTGGGTTGTTTCTGGGCCTGTGATGATGCAGAACATCATGGCTGGGAGCTCATGGCAGACAGCAAAGCTCAACTCAAGGTCACCAGAAGGCAGAAGAATGGGGTATAGAGGACATGTGGAGACAAAGCACAGAACAGAAAACAAGAGGAAAGGACCAGGGAGAAAATATACTCTACAAGGAACACCTCTAATGACCTCCTTCCTCTGTAGATCCTCCTCTGAACTTCCTATTGAACATAAGCTCATTGGTAAAGTTAGGTCTTCCATGATCCACCACCTCTGTGGTGGGGAGGCCCCACCCCCCAAACCAGCCAAGTCTTCAATCCATGAGTCTTGGGGCATGTTTTAATTAGGATTTCTGTTGCTTTGATCAAACACCATGACCACAAGCAACTTGAAGAAGAAAGGGTTTGTTTGGCTTTCATATCCCAAATCATAGTCCATTGAGAGAAACCAAGGCAAAAACTCAAGGCAAGAACTGAAGTACAAGCAACGGATGAATGTTTACTGGCTTGCTCTCCATGGCTTACTCAGCCTGCATCCCTAGACACGCTGGGACCACTTTTCCAGGGATGGCCCCACCCGCCAGGTCCTGGGTCCTCCAGGATTGCCCACAAGTTACTCTGATGGGAGCATTTTCTCAGTAGAGGTTCCTTCTTTCCAATGACCCTAACTTGTTTCAGATCTAAGTCATAGTAGGCTTGCTGAATCCAGTTTATCTTTGGAAGTCAACCATACAGATCCCCAAGTGCTATACAAAGCATTTCGGCATATGCAATGACATCCCAGGAAAGGGTCTGACCATCATATGTGTAGGACAGGACTGGTTTGCCCAAGGCCATTTATCCTGGTTTTCTAGATCAGTGCTACTAACATAAGCCTCAAAATGACAAACATACTATTCCAGAAAATAATAATAAATGTTTTAGTCTGAGTGTAGAAAATAATAATAAATGTTTTAGTCTGAGTGTGTTGGTGCATACCTTTCATCCCGGCACTGGGGAGAAAAACCTATATGGATCTTGACACATCTGAGGCAAGCCAGGGCTACATGGCAAGATCCCCTTTCAAAAGATAAGATAAATACACAAAACGAATGTTTTGAAGTAAGTCTCTCTTTTTTTTTTTTTTGTCTTTTTAAAGTTTTTAAAGTTTTTTTAATTAGGTATTTTCCTCATTTACATTTCCAATGCTATCCAAAAAGTCCCCAATACACTCCCCCACCCACTCCCCTACCCACCCACTCCCACTTTTTGGCCCTGGAGTTCCCATGTACTGGGGCATATAAAGTTTGCAAGTCCAATGGGCCTCTCTTTGAAGTAAGTCTTTTTGATGGTTTCTTCAAATGCTAAAGTTACTTTAGATATGCCAAATTCTTAATAAAAAGAAATTAGTTTTGATATCTGTATATCACTTTATTCAATTAATCAATATTTAATGGGCATTTACTACATGTCTAAAACCTGGAACATAACCATCAAGAAAAGTTCCTAACTCCATTACTCTTCTATACAATATGAGTGAAGGACACAGATACTATGTAGATGATGAAGAGGATGATAATGATACAAAAAGGTGCAGAGAATATGAAAAAGCATACAAGAACCTGGAGCCTATATTAGCTCATATGTCAAGAGCAGGCTTGTTGAAAGAAGAATGGGCTGAAGTCTGAATGTCAAGAGAGATGATCATGAAAACCTCAGAAGGAATCTCTTCCAAAACAAGAAAACAGCAAGAAAGACCCTGGGGAAGGAAAGGGTGTTAAATGCATGTTCTTTAAAAGCTCCCAGTATCAAAAGGTCAGTAAGTAGCCAGAATACAACATTCTTACAGTTTAAACTGAGTCTCCTGCTTTGGGAATTAGGAAGGATGTTCATTCTTATAAGCAAGCAGCACCTCCCACCTCTTATCTTTCCAAAGCATTTAGATTTGTACCATGACTAACCTCAACGCATCATCGTCTGGCCTAGAACACCCTGGTTTGAGCTGATCTCATGCCGCTTTGGGTTCTCCTGATTAGTATGGCTTTGTCCTTTGGAGCTCCTAGTACTTAACACCTAGCACTTTTCAAGCACCGGGCATGTGGCTAAGCACTCCATATGCAATGTCTCCTTTAACCCTCACAACAGCCCTAGCATAGCTGTCACTCCCTGTCTTGGTTAGGGTTTACTGCTGTGAACAGACACCATGACCAAGGCAACTCTTATATGGACAACATGGAATTGGGGCTGGCTTACAGGTTCAGAGGCTCAGTTGATTATCATCAAGGTGGAAGTGTAGCAGGGTCCAGGCAGGCGTGGTGTAGGAGTTGGTGAGAGTTCTGCATCTTGTTCTAAGAGCAAATAGGAGAAGACTGACTTCCAGGGAGCTAGGAGGAGAGTCTTAAAGCCCACGTCCATAATGACACACTTCCTCCAACAAGGCCACACCTACTGCAACAGGGTCACACCTACTCCAATAGGGCCATACCTACCCCAACAAGGCCACACCTCCTAATAGTACCACTCTCTGGGCCAAGTGTATTCAAACCACCACACTTCCCAATTCCCCATTTGTAGACAAGACGACCAAGGTTCATGGAGAACAGGTGTTAAGATTTGGTCTGTTGCTATGTATTGTGGGCCCCCAAGACCTGGTTGCCCCAGAGAAAAGAGAGTCTGCATATAGACCCAATTTTTGATTGGTAAATAAAGAGGTCAACAGATAATAGCTGGGCAGAAGAGACATAGGTGAGTTTTAGGGTTCCAGGGCTTGGGAGTTGGGAAGAAAACCATAAGATAGAGAAGAAGGTGAGGAGAGAAGAGAAAGTTGCCATGAGTTAGAAGTCAAGAGAACATGGCCCCGAGGGCTGGCCAATTGGAGTTAAGAGCAGCCCAGATGAGACATAGGAAGTAATAACTCAGGGCTATCAATAGGAAATAGATTTTAATAAGCACAGAGGGTAAATATCTGCCCAGCTCTAGTGCTGATTAAGGTTTATTTTAAATATAAAGGTTGTGTGTGTCTTTTACCTGGGAACTAAAAGGTCAAAAGCAGGGTAGAAACCCTGGTTGGGGGTTAAAAATTGCTACAACAAACAGATGACTTGTTCAAGCAGGGTTTCAACTCATCCACTTACCGGCCCGGCCATTGTGGGCAGCCTGTACTGGGTGCCATGATTCCTCCTGTGATTTACAAGACTTCACCTAAACCAGTTGTTACAACCCTGGGGAACCTCAGAGTCCTCAGGTTACTTCACCAGCCCCCCAAAGCCTTTTGGGATTAGATGCAGGTGGATTCCATCTGTGACTCCAGGGAGGCTCTTAATAACCAGAGATGCCAAGAATTGAGCACGAGACACAAAGTACATCCATTGCTTAGAAAAGTTTCCCAAGGGAACTCCAGTGAGGAGCCAGAGAGATGAGTGTCTCACACAGCCATGTCGGCTGCAGGAAAACTCCAGGGGCTCATAACATTCCACTCTGAGCTTACAGTTGGAAAGTCCCACTCTCCGTTGCCTAAACTCCTGTTTTCTCCAAACTTACCCTGCCTGGAGATGCAGACAGTCCCCAGTGCCTGGGGTTGGGACGTCCTTACAGCTGGTGACTCCATTCCCTTCCTGGAACTGTGATGACTTGTTTTGGGTTTTGTAAGACAAAGAAACCAAGCACAGTGAGAGATGGGTGGTACAAGCCTGCCCGTGCAGCACTCCAGAACTGAGGCTGAGATCCAGAGTTCAAGGCCAACCTGAGACACATACTGAGTTCAAGGCCAGCTTGGGATACATAAACAGACTCTATTTCAGGGGAGGAATAGGAAGAGGAGGAGGGGGAGGAGAAGGGGAAAGAAGGGAGAGGAAGGGATGGAAGGAGGAAGAGAAGGGGGAGGAAGGAAAGAAGAAAGAAAGAAAGAAAGAAAGAAAGAAAGAAAGAAAGAAAGAAAGAGAGAAAGAGAGAGAGAAAGAAAGACAGACAGACAGACAGCACTTTAGAGTAAAATGATAAGATAGAAAACAGTATGTATTGATCCTCATTATACTCCCTTTACAGAAATAAAAACAATCAGATGGATGGGCAGAAGACAGTAGGTGGACTGCAGAGGAGGAGGCCACTTATAGAAACAGAAAGAAAACAGAGAAAAGGTCAAATATGGTTCTGCTGACTTGGGGGAAAAAAACACTTTTGATGATACTCAAATGAACAACAGAAACTCTTCCTGTAAATGAGAGAGCATGCTGTATTTTCATTGGCCAAAAAAGATGCAAGAAAATTTAAATCCTTAATGCACAAAATTCCCTAGGAGCACCCGAAGAGCATCCTCGCTGGGTCTTTATAGAAAGCTCACTTTATCGTGTATAATTGAATACATTTAGGATGTCTTGACAACCCTTCCTGCTTCAATGGAGATTGGCCATGGAGCCTTCTCCGGCTAATGTGCCGCTCCCTTGTGGAACTCTCCATAGCAATTAAAAGAGCTAATTCTGAGTCTTAGCCCATCAGAGCCTCTTCGTGGATTGCAACAGCACATTTGAGAGTTACTCACTTCTGCTGTGTTTCCTCAGGTAGTGGGGAAATTTTTCCCCCCAAAAAATGATTGCTTTGGATAAACCTTTCCTATTCATTATCCAGCTGGTTTCCAATTTGCTGAGTGTAGAAAGAGAAATTGCATTATGTGTGGTCTCCTGACCCCTCTCGAGAACAATTTACCTCTGAGAGATTCGAGCTGAAAGCCCATCTTCTGCATACCAAACCTAACTTGGGTCATAGGTGGACTGTAACATTATTTTACATTGTAACTGGGGCACACAGAGTCTCTAAAAACAGGAGAAAGCCACTATCTTATTAGGCTTAGAGATGAGTCAGTCCATACAGATCTAGTTCACAGACCAGGGGCACCTGGGATGCTCTGGAATCCCAAAACACTGGGGTGACTGTGCCTCCTCGGGGACATCAGACATGTTTGATTGCTGCAGTTAGGAGTGGGGCAGGTGCTCCTGGGAAGCAGTGGGTAGCACTGCTGACTGGAGTCCTCCAAAACACAGAATACTCCGCAACCAGAGAAGGACCCTGCCCTAAAATGAACAGAGCCAAGTCAGAAAAAACTCTGATGGTGAGGACAGTAAGAGGCAAACTAGTCGGGTGAGGCCAGGGAGAGTAAGGGAGACATTTGTTTGTTTGTTTGTTTGTTTGTTTGTTTGTTCGTTTGTTCGTTTGTTTGTTTTTTGTTTTTTGTTTTTCGAGACAGGGTTTCTCTGTGTAGCCCTAGCTGTCCTGGAACTCACTTTGTAGACCAGGCTGGCCTCGAACTCAGAAATCCGCCTGCCTCTGCCTCCCAAGTGCTGGGATTAAAGGCGTGCGCCACCACACCCGGCTTGAGACTTTTTTTTTTCAAGCTGGAAACAGCAGAGGCAAGAGAGAGGCAGATGTGATGGATCAGCAAGTGTGCAACCATGATCACCTGAATCCTATCCCTGTAACCCATGTATAAAAGATGGGCGTGGTGAAACACGTCTGTAATCCTGCACTCCTGCAGAGAGGAATGGTAGGCAGAGACACGAGAATGTGTCAGCTGCCCTGGATGGAGCACACAGCTTTGCAGAAGCAATGGAGGTCCTGCCTCAACAAGGTAGAAGGCAAATTCCTAAAAGCAGACCTCAGACTGCTGCATGTGCACTGTCACATACATGTACACACATGCATACACACATGCACATATGTATGCACACACACAGTCACATATAACAAACATGCATGTACAACATGAACACACTACATACACGTGCACATGCACACATGCATGCACATATATGCACACACATGCACACACACATGCACATACACATGCATACACACACATGCACATACACATGCACATATACATGCACACATGCATGCACACACGCATACACACACACACATACACTAGAGGGTTCCTGAGACTTCTGGGACCCCAACATTGAGTAACTTTATCTTTATGCATTTCAGAAGCAATGTGGGTAGGCATAGGAGGGAAATGCCACACTTTAACTTTGAAACATTAGAGTCAATTGTACAAGTCCTGTTTTTAAGGTAATTATGAACATTTAGCCATGAATGAAGCAACTGAGGCACTTCATAGTTGGTTCAGTTGAGGTTGACCTGAGTCTGGGGCTACCCCAGAGCCCGCTGACCTCACTTCTAGGGCTCAATTCCACTCCTATAGCAATTTGAGCTTATGAAGCTTAATCCAGCCTCTTTCTCTCTCTCCCTCCCCCCTCTCTCTTTTTCTCTCTCTCTCCCTCTCTCTCTTGTGCATGCCAAATACGTAGCTAAGTCCTCTCTTACAAAAAAATAAAATCTGTTCATTTCTATTTCTCCTGTAGAATGGGCTTCTACCCTGGATCTTTCCACACCTACTTTTCCCACAACATGACTCAGGTTCAATATTTAGCAAACATCTGGGTGAGACCTTCTCAGCTCCTAGTTTTCTTGCCACACTGGCGATGGACCCCAAATCCCAGTGAATTCAAGGCAAAGCAGTCAACCATGGAGCTACAGCTCCCTCCAGCCTTAGTAAGTACTGTTATCCATCACAGGTCACACTCTGTCACTATTATCCATCACAGGCCACACTCTGTCACTATTATCCATCACAGGCCACACTCTGTCACTATTATCCATCACAGGTCACACTCTGTCACTATCAATCATCGCAGGTCACACACTGTCACTATCATCCATCACAGGCCACACTCTGTCACTATTATTCATCACAGGTCACACTCTGTCACTATTATTCATCACAGGCCATACTCTGTCACTATTATCCATCACAGGTCATACTCTGTCACAATTATCCATCACAGGTCACACTCTGTCACTATTATCCATCACAGGTCACACTTTGTCACTATTATCCATCACAGGTCACACTCTGTCACTATCATCCATCACAGGTCACGCTCTGTCACTATTATCCATCACAGGTCACACTCTGTCACTATTATCCATCACAGGTCACACTCTGTCACTATCATCCATCACAGGTCACGCTCTGTCACTATTATCCATCACAGGTCACGCTCTGTCACTATTATCCATCACAGGTCACACTCTGTCACTATTATTCATCACAAGCCACACTCTGTCACTATCATCCATCACAGGTCACACTCTGTCACTATTATCCATCACAGGTCACACTCTGTCACTATCATCCATCACAGGCCACAGGCCACACTCTGTCACTATCATCCATCACAGGCCACACTCTGTCACTATTATCCATCACAGGCCACACTCTGTCACTATCATCCATCACAGGTCACACTCTGTCACTATTATCCATCACAGGTCACGCTCTGTCACTATCATCCATCACAGGTCACACTCTGTCACTATCATCCATCACAGGTCACGCTCTGTCACTATCATCCATCACAGGTCACACTCTGTCACTATTATTCATCACAAGCCACACTCTGTCACTATCATCCATCACAGGTCACACTCTGTCACTATCATCCATCACAGGTCACACTCTGTCACTATTATCCATCAAAGGTTACACTCTGTCACTATTATTCATCACAGGCCACACTCTGTCACTATCATCCATCACAGGTCACACTCTGTCATTATCATCCATCACAGGTCACACTCTGTTACTGTTACCCATTGCAGGTCACACTCGGTTACTATTATCCATCACAGGACACACTTTGATTTACTTTTCTGTTGCTGTAATAAGTGGTGGCACACGCCTTTAATCCCAGCACTCGGGAGGCAGAGGCAGGCGGATTTCTGAGTTCGAGGCCAGCCTGGTCTACAAAGTGAGTGCCAGGACAGCCAGGGCTATACAGAGAAACCCTGTCTCGAAAAACCAAAAAAAAAAAAAAAAAAAAAAAAAACCACATTCCAAAAGCAACTTTGGAAGAAGCACGTTTGTCTTAGCTTACAGATTACATTCCATCCCCGAGAGAAGTCGGTGCTGGGAACTCAAGATAGGAGCCTGGACACAGGAACCGTGAAAGAATCCTGCTTAGTGGCTTGTTTTCCCTAGTGTCCTCAGCTACCTTTCTTATTCATCCCTGGCCCACCTGCCCAGGAATGGTACCAGCCACAGTGGGCTGGTCCCTCCTAGGTCAATTAGAATCTTAGTCACTCGTATACTGCTGTGAAGAGACACTATGGCCACGGAAACTCTTATTTGTTTAAAAAGTGTTTAACTGAGTCTTGCTTACGGTTTCAGAGGTTTAATCTATTATCATCATGGCAGGGAGCATGGCAGCACACGTGGTGCTGGAACCACAGCTGAGAGCTACATCCTGATCATCAGGGCAAGAGAGAGAGAAACAGAGACACAGAGAGAGAGACAGAAAGACTCGCTGGGCTTGAAATGGGCTTTTAAAACCTTAAATCCCACCCCCAATGATATATCTCCTAATCCTTCTAATCCTTTCAAATACTGTCACTGCCTGGTGACTAAGCATTTAAATATATGAGCCTATGAAGGCCATTCTTATTCAAACTAAGTCAAGAAAAATGTCCCACAGATGTGCCCACAGACCAATCTCACTGAGGTGATTTCTCAACGGAGGCTCCCTCTTCCCAAGTGTGTCAAGTTGACAACGGGAGCTATGACAGGTTGTCAGTCCACTAAACCTCACTAAATATCTGCTGCATGCCAGGCATGGTTTAGGCTCTGAACATACAGCTAAGACCAGATAAAAGCTCTGACTTTGAGAAGCATTTTGAAGTGATGTGTTCATTATGAAATAATTTCATTCACTTTTTTTTTAAGAAAGGGGTTCAATTACATAATAAAATATATCTTATTTTTTTTATGATATGCATCCCTAACATAGCTCAAGGCATTTGCAGTGTTTGTAAACAACACAAAGAGGAGGTGACTCCTTACTTCCTTGGGTTGGCCACCTGCTCAGTAGCAGACTCCAGACAACAGCCAAGTTAAAGCGAACTTTCCCAAGGGGTTGGAGTTGATCTACAGTCTCAGGCTAATCAGTGGAAGCCAGATGACAGGAGACGAAGTCCTCTGGTGAGGTCCCTAGCTCTGTCTGCTTAACCAATCTGTCTGCTGCCCTGGAATCTGCTTGTCTGTCTCTCCTTAGAGCCTGTGAAATAAATCTTCCTTTCAATAAGTCTCCCAATGTCAGGTTTAATCACTCTTCAGATCTGACAGCTGATTAATGCAACTAATTAGCACAAAAGAACATTAATTAGCTCCTCTCCAAATATGGTTTAAAATACTTTAATGGTATCCTGATGTTCTTGGAATAAAATCCAGACCACACCAGGTCTGGAAAAAAACCTGACTTAAAGCTGACACACTCTTCTCTCCTGCCCTCAGTGGGCTTGCTAGCTGTCACTGGCTGCTCACCAGAGCTTGATGGTAAGACGCCGTTGCTGAAGGAACTACACATTCGAGTTATAAGACATGGAGAGATCAAGCTGGTGCTGACCAAGAGCATCTTTCATGAGAGTCAGCTCTCAGAGCACCAGAGGTACCATGGAGGATACTGGAGGGAAAGATTGACAGTCAGCTATGTGATAGCGTTATAAATGTTATGGAGGTAACAAACCACTTCCTAATTGGGTTTAAGGCTCACTCCATAAGAAGGCATATGTCTGATACTATAAATATGGCCAGCAGCCTGCGGTTTAGGAGTTTACAGGGCCCAAGAATAACCTGCTATTGTTATTCCCCTAAATTAACATAGTATCAAAATGTCCTCTAAATTAATATCTCTCTATCCATTGATTAGTGCAGATCTCAGACCTCATCAGAGAAGTTGTGGTTAATGAAGAAACTCACAATTCAAAATGCAGAGAATCATGGACTGCAACAATGCCTTCTGGACATGACAGGACCTCAGCACTCATGTGGTACCTGCACAAGATCAACTGGCAGCTGTAGTAAAAACATATTTAAAAAATCCCGGCGTGGGGTTTCTTCCCACCTTTGACCATTTATGTTCCCAGAAGAAAGACATACACACAGCCTTATATTTTTAAGTATGCCACAGGCAACTCAATAGCTGGGCAGCTGCCTACCCTCCATGCTGTTAGAATTCATGTTCCTACCAATCACTTCGAGTTAACTACTTAACTAATTTCTCAGCTGCTCTTAACTCCAATTGGCCAGCCCACATGATCATATTTTTATGACTCAGCTCTTCCCTTGTGTCTCTCCTTCTCCCTCCTGCACATTCTTCCTCTTCCATGGTGGCCCCTACCTCTCCTTTCTCTTCCTCATGGTTTCTAACCCAGGAACCTAAACCATGCCTATATCTTGTCTCCCCAACTATTGGCTATTGGCATCTTTATTTGCCAATCAGAATTAACTGGGGGGACAGGGTTTCTCAGTGTCTTACGTTTGGACTCTCTCTTCTTTGGGGTAAACATTTTTGGGGGGACCCAAATTAGCATTAGAATACAATCAGCATTAGGCCAGCCCACTACAGGCAGCTTCTGGGAAAGAGACTCAGATCTCTTCAAGAGTGTGATCTCCAGTAGGTTGGCCACATTCCAGCGGCAGATAGCACCATACCCATAACTACATGGGCAACACAAATTGAAGGCAGTGGGTTCTTTAATGAAGACACAAAGGGAGGTAGGGGAGGGGCCAGGAAGAGTTGTAGGAATGAGTGAAGTGAATATGATCAAAAATGCATTGAATGAAATCCTCAAAGATCAATAAGACAGAGGCAGAAAGGCTCTTAAAGCCAGAGGTGGTGGACAACTTTAAGAAAATCATGTTTTCTGGATAAAACAGAGCAGATACAGCACATATGAACTCTACACACAAAACCTACAAAGCTAAAGCCATATAAACCCCCAGTCTAGATAGAGGGTGCTAGATACGACGTCCCACCCCTTGCCTATGAGATGTTGGCATTTGATTGATGGTGGGAAACAGAAAATCTGTTTCCTTCAACAGTGTGACACCTGATACATCAACCACACTCCAGACAGGCCTCATACCTACTAACAGTAACACAATCTGGACTCTGTTATTTGTTTTTAAATAGAAAGGAGAAGAAAGAGGAAGAGGAGAAGGAGGAAGAGAAAGAATGTGAAGTTGGGTGGGTAAGGAGATGGGTAAAGATCTGGGAGGAGTTGGGAGAATATGAAAGTCTCCAAGAAGAAGTAAGAATACTATAAAAACACCTTTTTATGAGATAAATCTTTATTCACAAAAAGATACTAGGCCATGGTCTGCAGGCCTTTATTGTACAGCATTAATGGCAATATTCTAGAGCAGAGAATAGGGTGGAGACAGGCAGAGGATGACTGTGGGGTTAAGCTAAGTCTATCTGGTGTGTTTCCCCAACCACTGATATATAAAGCACTTGTTACAGTTCGTACATTAAGTGCTCCCAAAGGCTCATGACGGATATATGGGTGATCTGGCTATGACATCTGTCACCTCATTGATCACCAGGGTTGATTTGGCTGATCTGGCTGGATAGGCGGGTGTCTCCTTCCTCCCTCACTGCTCCATGTGGCATCCCCCTCCCAAAGTTGAGTGCTCGGTCAAAGAGGATGACTTTCCCCCAATGAACAAGCCAGAGAGAGTGGGGATTAAAGAAAGAAAAGACAATTAGACAACCCTATAGTATGACCCCTGCAAGTGCTAAGGTGGGTTTACTTTTATCAGTCTGCTTTCCATTCTAGGTATGTAAAGAATAGGGTAAGTTCTAGGTCAAAGACAAAGTAGTCAGGGAACCAACAAGGCCTGGTATTCAGGGACTTATCAAGACAATCAAGATCTTGAGCCTGCTTCCTTGTCCTAGCCCAAAGTCAAGTTCTTGACAATACCCATGAAGGGGCATCAAGAGCTCTCCACACACCCCAAATAGAGGAGGAGCAGTCTTCAGTCAAGAGTATATGAGTGCTGTGCTCCTCTGATAGAACCTCTAAACAAGCTCTCAAGGTCCAAAGGCTCACGCACTGGGATGTGGTCCTCAGTGTGGCATTATGGAGAGATGGCAGAACCTGTAAAAAAGTGAGGTCTATGGGAGATGCTCAGGGAGATGGAGATATGCAGTCAAAGAGGATTGTGATGTCCACTCGTCTCCTCCCCCTCCTCCACTCAGCTAGTTTTATTATATAGCCAAGGAGAACTTGCCAAGGGAATGGTGCCGCCCACAGTGGACTGTATCCCACATAAATTGATAATGAAGACAATCCCCCATAGATATGCATACAGGCCAATTAGATCTTGGTAATTGTTCAATTAAGACTCCCTTCACAGGCAACTCAGGGTGTGTCAAGATGACAGTTAAGCTAGGATACAGTACTCCCTTCTATCAATACTGTATTATCTTATTTTATACCCTATATCTCAAGTTATAAGTATCTTGTCTGTCTAAAAGCACAGAAATCATGAGTTTCTTCCTCTCTATTACAACTGTCACCCAAAAATAGTGCCTGGTCGATGATAGTCAAATAAATACCTTTAGATAATTAATTAATTAATATAATAACACAGGGCGACAAAGATCCAGAAAAGCTGGCCACCTTCAGTTATATGCACCAAGTAATGTGCCCCAAATGCAGAAACCAAATATCTCCTCCCTGCGCCACCCTTAAGTACAATTCTTGTTGATTCCATTTCTCTCCTCCAAATGTCTCCTCTACACCAAGCTCGCCCATCCCTTACCCTCCCGTGTCCATGGTCCATTACTGCAGGTTGTAATTTCCCACACAACACCCAGCCTAAAAGGCTGTAAGTGGTTTGGAGTGTAAATGTTCCTCTTTTATTTTTTTAATAACTCTGCTTCCTGGGACCTCTCCCCTCTCCTCCCAATGTGGTCGGCCCAAGAAAACCTGCTCTGATGTTGCCATTTTATCCAAGAAGCCAGGGCAGGGTCCTGGGTAGGGTGGTAGGGGGAGGAAGAAAAGGAATAGGAGAAGGTGAACCTCTGAAATTCCCCCCACCCTCACTTCTAACACAGATGGGAGCGTCTCTAACCTTGTTCTACACAATAGAAACAGTCAGATCACAATAAAATAGCAAAGTCAAGCCGGGTGGTGGTGGCACATGCCTTTAATCCCAGCACTTGGGAAGCAGAGACAGACGGATTTCTGAGTTTGAAGCCAGCCTGGTCTACAAAGTGAGTTCCAGGACAGCCAGGACTATACAGAGAAACCCTGTCTCAAAAAAAAAAAAAAAAAAAAAAAAAAAGCAAAGTCGTTAAAAATGGCTAATCAGAGAATGGTGAGAGATCAGCACTGGGTTATAAAGATTCAAGACAAAGACTAGTGTGCAGGGGAGCAAAAAAATCATACCCAGACACAAGGATGATGGTGAGCATGGAGAAAGACTGTGGCTAGTGTCTCACAGCATGAGTGATTTCTATCTGTCCAGCTCTCCCACCTGAACAAGGATCTTAGCCCTCGCCCCAACCCTAGAACTTCTCCTTACCTCTGGGGCCTTTCCTAAGTCTTCTTCCATCTGGCACAGATGCTCCATCTTTAAGGGGAATACTCACCATGTACCTCACAGAAGCTGATGTGGGAACCAAATGATTGCACACATAGACCACACAGAGAGCACACAGTAGGTACTTACTAAACATCAGGTCATTCTCAAGTATTGAACTAGCACTAGACAGTTGAGCAGTCCCTCAGCACTGTTCTGTTGGGCTTATTATGATAAGGGGCTCATCATGAGCTGCAGAGTGTGGTCCAAGATGCAGGTTTTTTATACCATCTGATCAGCACAATGGGATGGGCAGGGACTTAGTTGTTGAACACAGTGGAGAGCCAATGAAGGAAGAATTACAGTCTGAGTGTTAGCGGGTTTGGTTTTTATACTCCACCGCCGTCCCGAACCGGTTCCACTAACATGCTCAGTTGCAGAAATCATATCTGGGAGTCTTTTTACCTTAAGAGTCCTTTCCTCTCCATGCCGCCTTGTTTCTCCCTCATGAAAAGTTGCTGGAAACTGGAAAGGTATTCTAATAATATTAGCCAAAAAGGCACTGTTCTCTTGCAGAAAGCCCCTGAGACCCACAGCAGTTACTTTAGTGTGGCTTGAGCTAATGTGAAATTTGGCAACACATATGCTTGACCTCTTAGACTATTTCCTAAAGATCTGGACTCTCGAATTTCGTAGATCAGCAGATTCCTGGGCCTTGCACTATTTCTCTCTCTGCCTCCTCTTCTTCTTCCTCCATCTCTCTCCCTCTGTCCCTCCATCCTTCCTCCTCCCCTTTCCTCCTCGTCCCCCGCACTTGCTCTCCAGCATCCTATCCACATCTCCTGTCTGAAAGCCCGACTCCCAGCACACACCCACTGTTTCAGTACTGGCCCGTTGCATATTGGGGTCTTCCTAGTGAGGAACCATGAAGTCCGGTCTCTGAATTCTCTCTTCATCTCATCCCAAGCATCTCTATCCTATCGTCTGCTGAACCCATGGTCATTTTGTTTAACCTAAACGCTTTCTGCTCATGTCTTACTTTGGCTTCTTGGCCGACCAATCTGTGTTTTCCTTGCCCTTACAAAAGCAGGCTGGTTCCAGCCAGCAATACCTGCCCGAGCTCATACAAGCCACCCTGACAAAATTCAGAGGGTGAGAAGAAGATGGACATGGGAGAGGAGGAGGACAGTAGGGAGGAAGGTGATTCACAGAGAGCGGTGTGTGATTCAGAGAGAGCGGTGTAAAAGGTGACTAGGGGTAAATAGATGGAAACACATATATGTATGAGAAACTGTCAATAAATAAATATAAGTTAAGAGCACTTGCTGATCTTCCAAGTTCAGTTGCCAGCACCCATATCAAATGGCTCACAACAGCCTGCTACTTCAGTTCCAGGAGATCCAACACTTGGGCCTCTGCGCACATGCGCATGGATGCACAACCCCTGCACGCATGCGCAGTGCACGCATGCAACCGTGCACACAAAGACATACTAAAGAATACAATAAACATTTTTAAAACAATACTTTAAAAGATTGGCATTTGTCCTGTAGGATCACGAGCCACAAAGCAATTATTAGAAATGCAGACGCATGGCTACCAACAACGCTCACTGCAGTTTTTCAAAATTCCAACAATAATAAATACTAAAACAACCTAGCCCTGGTGACCAGGTCACAGTGGCAACAATAATAACCTATGTGGTCAGTGGGAAATCACAGGACAATGACAATATCCCCAAAGGGTGTTGGTAGTCAGGTTATACTGAGGAAGGAAAGGGAGAAACAGGAGTGTGAATTTCATTTTAGTGAAGAAAAATTACACCCATAGAAAGCAAGCTAGCAGGGGACTGGCCCCTGTCTGTGGTGGTCACTGTCTGTGGCGGTCACTGTTGGGTGGTACTCCTCTTTCTTACACAGCTCTTCTGTCCCTGGTTGTCTAGAACGAACCCATTTCACATCTGAATAGGGCGGCCTCTGACTGTGTTTCCTGCCCTCAGACTCCCTGGTTGAGCCTCAGTGGGAAAGGATATGACTAGGCATGCTGGGTGTCCCAGGGTGGGGTGGTACATATGTTGGGGAGGGAATGCTCTCCATTCCCTGAGAAGGGGAGCAGGTGTGGGGAGAGGGCTCTGTAAGGTTGGGGCTGGGAGGAAAGGGAGGGTCTGTGATTGGGATGTAAACTGAATATAAATAAATACATTATTGCGAAGAAAACAAAAAACAAAAAAACAAAAAAACAAAAAAAAAAAATCTCAGGACAAAGATCAGGAAGATGTTTTGCTCCACTGGGATCCAGACTCCTCTCCTCCTCCGTCTGCTGGGAAGCTGCTATCTCCCTGTGGGTGACCCCTTAAGAGGGAAGGTGGTACCACATCTCGAAGCTATCAGCCAGTAGGGTTCATCCAAGAGCAACAAACTGAGCTCTCAAAAGAAAATTAGCCAGGCTCCGGAAATGAGACCTGAAAAGCCCAGCCCAGGGAGCTAATGCCTATCCCTCAAGAATCCGCACTGGATACATTATATTTTCTGGTGTGAGTACTTGCTTCTTGATTTCAATGTTTCAACTCATTACGGTTTCACTGCTACACTTTCGACAAGCCAATAAGCTAAGTAGACTACAGCAATGCCAACAAGCTTCAAAGACGTCCATCGAGCACTGGAGAAAATATCTTAACCCTACTTAAAAGCCCTGCACCTCTGCCTAGACCCTACACGAGACTTCTTACCTAAGTCATCCTAAATCTCCATGTTTGTGAAATGGACACCTCACCATCTAGCTGACAGAGGGCACGGGAACTGAAGCTGAGGAGAAGCTCCAGCAGTTTAGAGCACTTGCTGCTCGGGCAGAGGACCCCAGTTCTGTTCCCAGCACCCACATCAGGCAGCTCACAGCCACCTATGGCTCCAGCCCCAAGGGATCTAACACTGCCTCTGCTTGTACTCACACAGGCATCCATACATACACATAGGCGGACACCATACACACAGACACACACACACACACACACACACTCGTCTTTTATCAAGCTGTAGGGATTAAACAAGTTGATAACGTAAAGAATTCATTGTGTGCATACAGGAGTCACTCATTCAATGTTTGGTAAATCTGGTAAACTGGGTAGTGGTCTGGGTGAGGCAATAACTTCTTTGTTTGTGTTCCCTTAGCTGATACTAGTGGGTTAAAGTTGATGGTGCAGTTGGTGAGCTGGAAAAGTAAGACTCTGGGCTGGCAAGATGGCTCAGCGGTTAAGAGCACCGACTACTCTTCTGAAGGTTCTGAGTTCAAATCCCAGCAACCACACGGTGGCTCACAACCACCCGTAATGAGATCTGACACCCCCTTCTGGTGCATCTGAAGGCAGCTACAGTGGACTTGTGTATAATAATAAATAACCCAACAACCACATGAAGACTTACAACCATCTGTACAGCTACAGTGTACTCATATACATAAAATAAAATAAATAAATCTTTTAAAAAAGAAAAGAAAAGAAAAACTCCACTTGATATCTAAATCCTGAGTTTGGTCACACCAGGAAATTAACCACCCTCAAATCACAGAAGGGGTATCACTGAGTCTTCCCACGGTTGTTAAAAGCCAAGACTGGAACACCAGTTAACAAAGAAGGAAAGAGGACAGACTGAAGAGTCCCGTTTGAGGCAGAATCGATAGGGTTTGATGAATTAGCCCTGAGAAAGGCTGAAGGAAGAGAAGAAGCGTCCTCAAGCACCTGACTTGGATGATTAAATACACTTGGATTCACTCAAGGAATTATCTACTGCGCGCTCACTATGGTCTAGGTGCTGTTTTGAGTGCAAGAGAATCACAGTCCACCAAAGAGGGAAACAAAAAAGGTCTGCTCTGTGGAGATTCCTTTCTAGGTGGGGAGACCAACATAACAAAGAAACAAGTGAACAAAGTATCTAGTGTGACAACTTAGACGAAGACAGTCAACAGAGTTAATGAGGTGGAGAATAACAAGATGGAGTCTATGCAGGGTAAGTGAAAAGGGAGCCATGAGGGTCCGGAAGGAGATGGAGCCATGGAGCTGGAGATGGGTGGGGCAGGGGAGAGAGCAAGTGTAAAGCTTGTGGGGTGGGAAAGGCTCGATGTATTTGATAAAGAGGGAAAGTCTATGCAGATAAAATATAGAAAAAGAGGAGCAGGCTAACAGGAGAGAGGCTGGTGGGGCAGGGGGGCTTAGCAGAAACAGTTCGTTGAGGTCTGAGGCAGATCTCAAGGGAAATCTGCAGACTAAAGATCCAAGGCTAAAGACCTAAAATCTAGAGGTGGCATCGGGATTGCAGAAAGTGCCTCGATATAGCAGAGTTACCTGAGAGTTTCAGCAATATGGATTCCTCAGGCACCCAAAATACAGATTTCTAGATGCAGAATTGCCTCAGACCCGGAGATCTGTGTTCTTCAATGCTCTCTGGTTCACTCAGTCAGGGATGTTTCTTACCTCGCTCTCCCACATGCTAGCTTAAAACTAAGTGCCGGACAGGCACGGAAGACAGCACACCCAAAATGAGCACAGTGACCCTCACACACAAAAGCAGCCATGCTAATAAAACATCACCAAACAGTAACTGGACCTACCGTTGGTAAGAACCTGATTTGAACTGACAGATGAAGGATGAAGAGAGGCTGCCTGAGAATAATATTCTAGACAGAAGGAGCAGCCATGACAAAGGCTGGGTGTGCTGGTACACATATAATCCTAGCACGTGGGATATTGAGGCAGGAGGATTGCTTTAGGATACGTGTGTGTGTGTGTGTGTGTGTGTGTATGTATGTATGTATCTTTACATACATATATATATACATACATATATATCTTTACATACATATATGTATACATATACATATATCGAATATAGAAAGACTGAACCCAATCTTTTGGTTTACCCAAACTTGGTTAACCAAGCAAAATAGAGAAGAGAACATGAAGAAGAAAGGATCATTTCATCTGAGTGTTCTTCCAGCAAGCTTGCACTGGGTGCTGTCCCTCACACTGATACAATAGATCAGAAATATGATCTCTCTGTCTTTGTCTGTCTCTCTCTGTCTGTCTGTTTCTCTCTCTTGAATTGGCAATCCAGTGAAATAAACAGGTAAGTACAACCAAATAGGTATGACCCCCATGCCACCATGCTATAAGCAAGAGCATTCTAGACAGATAAGCTGCTCACATTCTGAGAAAGCCACCACGATGATTAATACCTTTGAGGATGCTGATGTAATTGCTTTGGAAACCGGGTGTGTTCCGGTTGTTATTATTATTACTTTATGGCCCTATATCTGGATTTCAGGTGAAATATCTGTAGCAATGAATCCTGGGTCTGAGATGTGGCATAATCACTCCTATTCTAAGAAACCAGAATCCTGAAAACGGGTAACATTTATTGAGCGCATAGATTTGATTTAATGTGCTCTCCTTGCAACGTCCAGGGGAGGCATGGAGCAGGACAAATGTAGAAACTGGGTAAAGTGATGGGGACTTTCTTTCCTGTAACCAAGCTCCATCTGGGCAGAGAATCTCTGTTTTGATTTGTTAGGAATAGTTTACATCCCAACAATAACTGCTTTCTTTGCCCCAGGGCCAAAGTGAATCCCCCTCTCTCTTTTTATCCCATCTGTCTGTCCAGGATGCTCGCACCAGCCAAAACTACCTGAGAGTCTTCTCGTGGGCCATGAAGTAGAGAGATTTCAGTCTCCTGCTTCTCCTGGGAAGTGAAAGAAGTGTATATAAAGTGTTTTAACAGCTGGATAGAGGGAATCTCATTCCTTCTAATGATTTGGTGATATGGTCCTTTGAAGCCCATTGAAAACTTAAAAAGTCTTGCTCCCTCCTTACCTGCGCCCTTTCTTATAAACTTTTCAGAGTTGGTCCATGCATCCCCAGAAGGGTCTCTAGGTGTGAGGGATCACAGCGATTCAGCTGTTCCTCTGCCTCCCCGGGTAACAGGCTCCCTCCTCCTCCTCCCCCACTTGCTTTCTCCCTCCCTCCCTCTTGTGGAGAGGCTCCCCGCCTCTTGGCCTAAGTCCCTGAGCCCAGCCGCGTGCAGGCAGAGGACTGACCTACGCAGGAGTAGTGAAGTCTCATCTCCCTTGAGCCCGGAGCAGAAAGCTTTTCAGAGCCTCTGCAAGCCATGAGTCGACAGCCAGAGCCCCAGGCTGCGCGAACCGTGCGCTCCTCATCCCTCCCGGTGTCACCGACTTCGCCCATGTCTCAGTATGCTTCCCGCTCAGACTCGAAGGGAGCTTTGGACAGCAGCAGCCCGGAAGCCTACACAGAAGATGACAAGACCGAGGAGGACATGCCTGCCCCCAGTAACTATCTATGGCTCACCATTATCTCGTGTTTCTGCCCAGCGTACCCGGTCAACATCGTGGCTTTGGTCTTCTCCATCATGGTGAGTTGGGTTGGGACCAAAAGCAGCTGCAAAGGAGAGATGCGGGGGAGGCTCTTCCTCTCATCGCCCATGCTTCTTGCCCAGGACCCATCAGTGCTCAGCTGCACCCAAGCCTTCCCCAGACCAACTTTGTGCTTCTTTGCTCCGGACGCTCCCACTCCAAGTTCACTGGACTTTGCGGCTTCTCTTAGTCCCATTGCTTACCCAGGACCTCAACGCGCTAGCCCTGGCAAGTCACACTACACCCCCATGCTCTGAGCCTGCAGGCTCTGTGTCCAGTTGTATCCCACAAATGGCCACACTGGGTGCCCCTGCCCTCCAGTGCCTAAAGCTGCCTCTATGTTTGCAAGTTCTTCTCTGTAGTGCGTTGGGCACTGCCTCCGTCACTCTTGGAGATTCCCACAGCTCCTCCCTGAGCTGCCCACCCCTCCACACCCCCACACAGCATGTTTTCTTTCCCTAGGGTCAAAGTTCCTTCCTGTTTCTTGGTACACCCAGCGCCCCCTACCTTGGCTCTCTCTGACACCCGTTTTCCAGCTCTGCGCAAGCTATCACGCAGGACACCTCCCTAGGACTTTCTTGATTGTATCCCGTGCTTCTTATAAAAGGGAAAAAAGCCTGCTTGCTCTTTCTCTCGGTTTGTCCTAATCTGTCCCCACTTTGCTGCACACGGATCTAGTCCAACTTTCCCACGATCCCCCTTTCTACCACTCGGTCCTACCCCAGGGTCTCCAGCCAGTGCATGGGGGGGGGGGATTCCTCTATGGAGCCCTGGGACTCTGCTCTGACGCCCTCTTCGATGTTCCCAGGAACCAGACCTACCCTTATTGACTGGAGCAGCTGGTCTTGCCATGGTGGCAGGGTGAAATTCACACAAGACACTGCCCTGGGACAACCCCAGCAGCAGTTGCAGAAGTCGTGTGCTTCCTCCCCCAAGGCCCACCTCTCCTGCAGCTAACTAATGCACCTCCCACCAAAGACAGGTCTCCTTCCAATGGGCTAAGATTCCAAAGCCTGCAGGTACACCCCGCCTACTGGTAAAACCTCTCCTGAGTACAGCAGCAGAGATTCTGTTTACACCCATTCACCACCCTTCCCCAAACCTGGCTATCTATACCAGCATGCAAGCGCGCAACCCTTGGCTCAAATTCCAGTCCTACCACTTTTGAGCCCTGTGGTGTCTAGAAATCAGTGCAGATCTCTGAACCTCAGTTTTCTTTGGAAAATGGGAATTGTGGCTATATTTCTGGGAGATTTTAAGTATTAATGAGATAACTGTGATGTGCCAAGAATGATGGCCAGCATCGTAGTAACAGTAATAATAGTAATGATAATAAGTAATAATAAATTTCTTTGTTCAAATGTCATTTCATCAGACCTGTTTAAAAGTTTAAAACCAAAGCCTTTCCCAAGCTGTAGGCACCCTTCCCTGTTGCTTTCAGTACAATGTACTTCAAAGACTTTTTAAGTTTTTATTTGGGGGCACACCAACAGCACAGGAGGGGAGGTCAGAGGACAACTCTATCATCTTTCACCTTTCTGCAAGTTTCTGGTGGATCTTGGGTCACCAGGCTTGCACATCAGGTGTCTTTGCTGGCTGAGCCACCTCTTTTTACTTTTTAATACATTCTGTTATCTTTGTCCCCTCATTACACAGACAACAGACTCTATGAGGACAGAGATATTTGCTGTGTTTATTACTGGGTGCTGCAGAAGCAGCCACAAGAGAATCGGATAATCTTAGAAGCCTGGATAATCTTAGGAAATATTATGAAATGAGTGCATGCATGAAGGAAGGAGTAATGACTTCACCTGTCCAGGTTGCTCTTGTTTCAAAGCCCTGGAAGCTGAAGTTTCTGTAAGACTGACCAGCAGGCTTCGGCACTTCCTTCCTCTCCAAGTATCTGATCTCGGGTTTGTTTTTATCTTCAGAGAGACTAGAGGAGTCGTGGGCTGCCAGGCTCTCCCAGCAGCAGAGTCACAAGCTGGCACCAGTACCTACATTCCATCCCCATTTATCCATGAAGCAAGCTAGTTTGCCCTTCCCCAGCCAGTGAGTGCGACTTAGGAAAAAGCAGTCCTGATTGCTTTCCATCTCACTGGTACCAAATCAGTCACCACTCCAACTGGTGGTGACACAGCCTAGGGTGTCCTGGGGGAGGGGGCTTCTGGTAGAAGTTCCTCCACCTAATCCCCTCACTCCCCAAACTTTTCTTGGTGGTTTTATAGCCTGACCCCCATCTGACTGTCAGACACAGAAAGCTTTGGGAAAGTTTAGCATGGTTTTTTGTTTGGTTGGTTGGTTGGTTTGATTGGTTGGTTTGTTTTGGTTTGGTTTGTTATTAAAAGCTTTCGTTGGTCATCTGAAGAGCAGGGAAGGGATGTTGGAGTGCCTTACTGTTGTTTACTTCGGTTTGGGGTTTTGACTTAATTTTAGTCTTAGTATTTGTTTGTGTGGGTGCATGCAATGGGAAGAGCTCCTACCCCGGTTTGTATGTAGAGGTCAGAGGACAACGATGTGGAGTTACTTCCCTCCGTCCACCTTTACATGGGTTCTGGGGATTGAACTCGAATTTTCAGGTTTATTCAGCAATAGCTTTACCCACTGAGCCATCTTGCCAGCTCCGTTTTGTGGGTCTCGTTTGTTTGTTTGGGGGCTCGGAGTTCGTGGGTAGCTGTACTGTGTTTTGAGGCAGAGTTTCCCTTTATAGCCCACGCTAGTTTTGAACTTACAACCCTCCGGCCTCTGCCTCTTGAGTCACTCAGTTTACAGGTCCGTGCCATTGTACCTGGTGTGTGTGTTATACAGATGGGCAGACTTGGTATCTGGAGACAGGGTATGTCACCTATGGAAACAGGCAGAATTCGGAAACAATAGAAGCCAAAATTGTAAACAGCGCCTCCTAAACACTTGCTGATGCTCCCCTACTGAAAGTCGTTTCTCATTCAAGAGGTGTAAAAGCAGGCTTGATACATTTTGAGACAATGATTCCAAAGGGTGGATAGGAAGAACTGCAAGGGAACCGTGAGAGTCCCGAGTAAGTTAGTTGTTGAAAAGAGACAGGGGAATTTCATTTATTCAAAGGTTAAAGGTACATATCTAGTAATGTCATGCCTTCTGGCTGGCATGACTTCATGAGAGTACAGAGAGTAAAGAAGCCCCAGACAGACTGGCTTTCTGAGCAGACCCAATCTCAGGTATCCTCAGTAACACATCAGTCTTTGATCCTATGGTTGGATTCATCCACTCATGAAGGTAACACCCTGGTCACCTTCTAAAAGCGCAGCCTCCTGATAGCTCATAATGGGAACTGAATTTGAACATGGGATTCCATGAGACTCCGTATTCAAACCATAAGATTCATTGTCCAGTTCTGCTCCGGATACACAAGGTTTAGGGTGTCTTGTGATGTCCTGACCTGGCTGTGTTCCAACCTCATTCATCTATAAGTTTATGACAATTCAGCAATAGGTCTGGGGGGGGTCTCAGCTGGGCGTTACACAGTCCCCATAAAGACATTTGGGACTATTGGGGAGCAGCTATAAGGGCCGTGGTGATTTGGGGATCTATTGGTGTTGAAAAAAAAGAACCTAAATACAAATCCCCAGCAATGCTTAAATGCTCCCCATGAAATGACATATCCCAAGCACCAATAGCGTCCTACTTGCTTGCTTTCTGTTATGTGATAAAACATTCTAACCAAAGGCAACACAGGAAGAAGAGGCTTAGCTCAGCTTATAACAGTCCTTCTCCAAAACACAGCACGGTCAAGTCCAACACAGCTTCATCTCTGTCAGTGAGATAAAACACCCTGGTCAAAAAGGATTTATTTGGCTTTGATTTCCAGGTCACAATCTATCATTGAGTGGAGTCAAGGCAGAAACTCAAGGTAGGAACCCAAAGGCAGGACCCAGGGAGGGTTGTTGCTTAGTGACTCTCAGTGGCTCATGTTCAAAGCAAGCTTTCCAACACAGCCTAAGCCCTGCCTAGGGATGATGACACCCAAAGGCTGGGCCCTCCTACATCAAATAACAAGACAGTTCCCCACAGACACACCCACAGGCCAAGTGGATCTGGGTAGTTCTGCAGCTGAGACTCCCTCAAATGACTCTGTGTGTCAAGTTGACCACCAGTGATAACTGGGTCACATTCTAATAAATAATGTGCCCGATAAGGAAAGTTGATATAAACACACCTATAATGCTGAAAATCACAACCAGTTCCCAAAATGGTTAATTTAAAAAGTGAGCCATCTCAAAACAACTGGTGCCTGTGTTATAAAGCTACACCTGAGGAGAGTTCTATAACATAGAACTGCAAGTTGGAGTAGATGCTTGAGAAGAAAACTGCGTTAAAAACTACAGAAAAGCATTCAAGCTAACACCCATGTGGAACCAGGGAGTCCTGGGATAATGATGCAATACCCCCCAGTTAAGTCATGGGGCAATGACCAGGATGTGGAAGGGCTTAGCATTGCCTGTGGAGGGAGCATGAAAATTCTTAGGCCAATGAAAAAAGGCTATGTAACCTGTATTCAACTTGGAGGCTTTTGTACTGTGTGACTTTTCATAGGGTGACAAGAACAAATATCTGGCTGGGTGGTGGTGGTCCACGCCTTTAATCTCTCAGCACTTGGAAGTCAGAAGCAGGCGGATTTATGAGTTCGAGGCCAGCCTGGTCTACAAAGTGAGTTCCAGGACAGCCAGAGCTACACAGAGAAATCCTGTCTCGAAAAAACAAAAAATAAAAAATAAATATATCTGCTCTTCCCAGACAGGGCACCCATGACAGACAAAAGAGGTAATTCTAGCTTAGTGAATCAGTGAATTTATTTGAGGTTACTTACAGGAGTAAGGGAAGAGTTGCTTACAGGAGTAAGGGGGAGGACTTACAGGAGTAAGGGGAGGACTTACAGGAGTAAGGGGAGGACTTACAGGAGTAAGGGGAGGACTTACAGGAGTAAGGGGAGGACTTACAGGAGTAGAGATGACTCAAAGGTAGGTGTATCACTGAAAAGCTCCAAGTCTCCCTCCTCCCACAAAGAGGGAATGTTTCGATTGAGAAAAAAATCACTACTCACCAGAACTCCCCTCTAGAAGGAGTCACTGCTAACCTACACTGCATTTCCACATGAACTTGAATACAGCGACTTCCTCAGTGCAGGGACAGTCCTGCACCAGGGCACACAGCTTGGCAAACAGAGCGCAGGCTGGTTTTCAGGTTTTACCCAACAGCCTCCATTTTATGTCCATTGATCGCAGCGGGAAGGAGCCCCATGCTTCCTCAGCCTAGTCCTCCAACCCGGAGGAAGAATGTTTGCCAAGTCAGCTAATATTTCTATGGGGGATTTTCTCCAGGCACCAGGGACTTCCTGTATTTTCACTCAGGAAGACCAGCTAGGTGTCTCTCTCTCTCTCTCTCTCTCTCTCTCTCTCTCTCTCTCTCTCTCTGTGTGTGTGTGTGTGTGTGTGTGTGTGTGTGTGTGTGTGTGTGTGTGCCTGTAGATCAGGAAGTAATGAGACCCCTGGTGAGTTGTGAGATAGCCAGCAAATTGGGAGGGTGCACCACCCATCAGTGTTATAACTGGAATTTGGTGCCTGGCTCAGAAGACTGCAGGTGTGCGCACACTAAGCCTCCATCCTTCCTGACATCCTGATGCAGTAAGTTCAACAACTGATCTAAATGGTCACTGCACTCATGGATGCAGAACAGTCCGTGTCTTCTGACTGGGGGGCTTACAAGCTTCTTTCACCAGAACCCCTCCCTCACACCTTCAGAGCCTGTCTGCAGACTCTGGTGAGGTCCAAATTGTGCAGCTTGCCATCTGTGATTCCATATAAGTGTCTCCACCTTTCTGGAGCTTGGGTTTTTTTGTTTTTTTTTTTAACCCTGTGAAATGGAGGCTGGGGTGGCACTTAGCCAAGTGTACTTGTGGAGATTAAAAGATAAGCATTTAAAAGTTTCTGTTCGCTACCTAGAACGCAAGCAGAATGAGTACCGTGCTGTTCGTGATGCTGGTGATCATAATGGCTATAGTGATGGTGTCGGTCAGGATGGTGATGGTGGTGGTGATAATGATGGTGGTGGTGATAATGATGGTGGTGGTGGTGGTGGTGGTGGTGGTGGAAGAGGAGGTGTTGGGGGTGATGGTGATGATGGTGTTTATAGGACCAGAAGGCACAAGTCATTACTTTTCCTAGTGGAAATTTCCCTGTTTTGCTTTGTGACCAGCCAATCTGATATTAATAACAGCAGTGACGTGCCTCCTGAATAAGTATTTCTTGCATAAAGGTAAATGTTAAAGTGAACATACACTCATAAGAGAGGAAGACTTCATCTCCGTGCGGAATGATGAACATTCTTGTTTTTCTTCTTCTGATCTGAACCCACTTCAAATGCCCAAGGGCAGTGAGGGTGCAGGAAGAGACACACAGAGAGAGTTCTGTAGCTGCAGCCGTCAGATCTAAATCCTATAGAGTGGCCAAAGAGAAAAAAAGTCAAAATTTCCTACAAAAACTCTTTTAAGATTCGGGAATTAGAAGTGCCAATGAATAGATTACCTTTGAAGGTAATTTTTTTTTTTAATGGTAGGGCTGAAGAGAGGGAGGAGGACTCTTTGAAAGTTTAAGAAGTCAATAGGGACCTGGAAAGGTGACTCCGCGGTTGCTTTTGTAGAGGGCAGTAACAAGTCCCAGAAGCCACGTGGCAGCTCACAACTCCCCACAAATCCAGCTCCAGATCATCTGACAGCTCCTTTGGCCTCACACACACGTACACACATACATATACATGCAGGCAAAATGTTCATTCACATAAAAACATAAGTAATGAGCCGGGCATGGTGGCGCCTTTAATGCCAGCACTCGGGAGGCAGAGGCAGGAGAATTTCTGAGTTCGAGCCTAGCCTGGTCTACAAAGTGAGTTCCAGGACAGCCAGAGCTATACACTCTGTCTCGAAAAAAACAAAAAACAAAACAAAACCAAAAAAAGGTAAATCTTCTAAGAAGGAGAGGGAGCCAGAATACCTAGGAATCACCTACCGCTCCTATGATGTTAGGCAGCTATGTGCTCAGTAACTGTCAGAAAAAGGATTTGCTCTCCTGTGGGATAAAACAGAACATGTCCAGACACAAGTCAGAGCAGAGTGTGGAGTCAGGGAGCCACGTCACACTGAGATCAATGGGAACTCGCAGTGTTGAACAGAAGGTCTTGCCCCCACTTCACTGATCCCTTACTTGGGCAACCAGGCAGGAGACAGGAGAATGTCTCCCCAGGTTAAAAATCTAAAGTGCCTATAGGAATTGTGTTATGTGCTGATCTTAGTGACTATAACCAATACCTTATGAGCGTAATCTAAGGAAAGAGGGGCTTATCTTGGCCCACAGTTGGAGGACACATCCCTCAAGGAGGAGAAACTAAGATGGAAGATCTTACTGTAGCCACAATCAGGAAGCAAAGGGCAATAAGCCCGACCTTTGGCTCACTTCTTTTTTATGCAGTCTCGAACCTCAGACCACGAGGAAATGCTGCTCTCTGTTAGGGTTAGTCTTCCCCGCTCTGTAACTGGTCTTTGCTACTTCGTGTGTTCTTCTTCCCACCGTTTATCCCCAGTTTCACCTCCTAACACTAGATAGGAGAGAAAGAAGGAGAGAAAAGAGAAAGATAAACACACACACACACAGTGAGAGGGAGGGAGGGAGGGAGCGAGTGAGAAGAGAGAGAGAGATCCCTGAATCTAATTTCTTTCTTCTTGTTTCTTCTTTGAGCACAAATACTACCAAACTGCAACCAGCTCTCCCTCCCCGAAAATGACCAACAAGACACCCTGCCTATTTGGGGTTCTAGCATTTATATACCCTCCAAAAAGTTCCCAGAATCCCAAATGTCACACAATCATGGAATCTTGATAGAATCTGGCAAAACCATGCCTCTGCTAGATCACAAGGCAAATCATGGTCAGATGCAGCAAGGCAACCCCACATCTCCACACCTGCGATTAAAACAAAAACACATTCTTCTACTATTTCTGTGTTTTTAAAGGAGCCAAAATTCCAAAATTCTCTCTATACCTCTCAATTAAACTGATCTAGAAACGTCCTTACAGGTCTTCCCAATGGTTCTGTCTCCTTGGTCAACCCTGGATACTACCAGGATTGATAACATGGTACCATGGTAACAATAAATGGTTACCATAATAGGGAAATGACAGCCACCACATCCAGTCATGCCAGCGCTGCCCCGACATTGATAAGTTTCATCCTCAGGGCCAGAATTACCAAGCAGCTTCTCAGTGCCTTGCTTTCAAATAGGAGAACACCCAAGGGACTTTTCTGAATTGAGTAGAATATAAAGAAAAAAATAATAATTCAAGAAGCAGAAGGAAATGTCAAAGGCATGTGGTTAACATCTTATCACCGAGAGCTAAGAAACTGTGTTGTGTCCACACAAGAACAACTTGAAGAAACCAGAAGATTCACAGAAGCAGAGTTACCGGTAATCAAAAATTATGAGGGTGTCAGGAGCAAGAGGGCTGAGTAGGTAAAGGATTTATGGAACAAGCCTCCGAGACCTGAGTCCAGTTGTCAACTATGGAAGAGAACTGACTCCCAAAAGCTGTCGCCTGACCTCCACATATATGCACACATACGTAATAATAGATAAAAAGAATTTTCAAATATGGGGGCATATTTAAAAGATAGTAAAACCGGATATTTTAAAACCACAAGGACAAGATATATATATATAAAAAAAAAGCAAAAGAATGAAAGATTTAGAAGCAACTAGCCTGTCTTTTGGTAGAATGTTTCAGTCTTTAAGTAAGAAAACATTGTAACAAGTGACAGCATGGATACACCTTGCAGGTGTTACACTAAGTAAAAGAAATCAATCACCAAGAAACACATTTGTAAATATTGTCTGACTCCATTATAGAAAGGACCTTTGCAGTCAGAGTCATACAGGCAGGGAATAGAACAGGAGCCACTGGGAGTTAGGGAGGAGAAATGGAGGGCTGTTTAACAGTGCAGAGATTCCATCCTGAAAGTTGATAGCAGTCTGAAAATCTTGATAGACACTGGTGACTGACACCCTCATCAATGCAGAGGTGGCCAGTGCCCCTGAACTGTGTACTTTAAAGGGGTTTAAGTGGTTTTATAACTACCTATGTTTTGCCACAATGAAGAAAAAAAAACAGAGGAAGGAAATACAACCCCCCCCCAAAATCAAGATGAGATGTTAAAATATGAGAATAATCCCCCCAGAAATCTAGCAGTCCATGAAAGTTTCGGAAAAAAAAAAAAGAAAGAAACTACAAGAGAAGATGTGATCAAATAAATAATGTAGGAAAGATTTCCAGGACTGAACACATGAACTTTCAGGTTAAAAGCATCCCTCGGTACAATAAAATGATAAAATAAGATGTTCCCAGTTGTGCATCTGTTGTAATCACGAATACTTAAGGGTAAGATTCCTCTACTTTCCTGCAAACCACCAAAGAGAAGAAATAAGCCACTTGAGGATTCACAAGGACTTCAGAATTCCTACCAATCTTGCAGAAAGCATAATAATGAAGCTAATAATAACAACACAATAATGAAATGAATGACCTAAGAACCTAGAGGAGAACTATCCCCAACTTCATTCCAGGGTTATCAAAATAATTATTGTAGAAAGAGAATAAAGACATTTGCAGACATTTAAGATATCAAAAAATTACTGCCTGCCATACACCTTGTCTCAGGAAATCACGGCAAGGTGACCTCAGTCTCCTCAAAGAAAATGAATAAAGAGGAGAGAAAATACATCGCTCTGCTCTGAGTTTGACCTGTCTCCCCCCACACACACACACACACAGTGTGAGCCTTTGTTCCCTAGCTGATGGTGAACTTTAGGAAGGAAGTGGTACTTTCTGAGGGCAAGGCTATCCTGTGGCAGTAGGTCACTGGGCATGGGCCTTCACAGATTGTAGGGTTCCCTGGCTCCTGTACACCCTTCTCTGCCTCCTGGTCTGCCATGGTATGAATGACCCCCACTCTATACCCCACCGCCATGAACAGAGCTTCACTTTCCAACCACACACGACAGACTGAGCCTCTAAGAGACTGGGCCAAAATAGATCTCTTCTCCCTTGAGGCATTTCTAACAGGCACTGTGGTCAAAGCAATGTGGAAATAACTACTATACATGGAATCCAGGAAAAGTATCCAATGTAGAAAAGAAGCAAAGAGAACTACTACTGGAATCAGGACAATTGGCTGTATAAACCAACAGAAGACACCATTCATAATGGACGCTTGGACCAAAGCCATTTGCAGGAAGCCACAGACCTGCCCTGAACATGACCACACCCTCTCAGATGACAAGATTTGTGGTCAGAAAGAAAATAAATACCCCCAGAAAGAAAAGACAAAGGGAACCGTGTGTTCTTTCCATTTGGCCCAGGATCTACCAAACCAGGCTCTGCTTATCCATCACACCTGCATTTCAGGTGAATGGCAGTTAGGTTGTCTGGTCTACATAATGACTCCCAGGACAGCCAGAGGTATGTAGAGAGACCCTGTCTCAAACACACACACACACACACACACACACATACACACACTATGGACATCTGCCAGGCATGACAGCATACACCTTTAATCCTTCACTACCAGCACTAGGGAGACAAAGGCAGGAAGATCTCTGTGAGTTCAAGGCCAGCCTGACCTGCACAATGAGTTCTAGGACAGCCAGGCCTATATAATGAGACCCTTTCTCAAAATGAAACAAATACCAAAATAAATAAATAAATAAATAAGATCATAAACAGCGTGACTTCATTCCCATTCATTTCTGTGTCTGAAGTCTGAAGATCTGAGGAACACATAGATGGTTCTGGAGGATAAAGACCTTGCTTAAAGTCTGCCATCCTTCGAGAGCTTTCCTCTGAACACACAGCGAATTTATATAGCACTGTCCATTGCCCAAGTAGCTCCTGCCTCATTGTTTCCAAAGTTTGATCACTATATGGGAGAAGATCAGTGAACATTTGCACATTTGTACACAGAAACCCAGAGTTAAGTTACTGTCAGTCCTTTTGGTCTGAGATCATCAGAGGTATAGAACACATGTTATTTCAAGATGGCGATCCATGTGTCTCTACTAAAGAACACATGTTTTTAAGTCCTGTTTGGATTTACTGATGAAATGCTAAGACATAAAATGCATGGACATGGATATACACCCACTATAATGTAATATATGTTTATATGAAATATAGATTTATACATGTGATTGGCCACTAATGGGTGGTTGTTGAAGTTGGGTTAGTAAAACATAAAAGTGCATTCTGTTATGGGACCAATGTTTATATACCTATGTAAATACACATATTAGAAGGAAAAGAAGGAAGACTGGGACTTCCTTCCAAAGGTATTAAACACTGTTAAGATGTTGGGCAAAATAAGACACTAAACAAGTCATGGCTAAGGTGGGGATAGCTGTTTGTTTACAAACAATCCATTTCTAACTTACTCCTCTGATGGTGATGCTGGAGGATGCTTCTAAACACTCAACAAGAGAGAGTCAGGGCAGAGTCACACCATTAAAAAATGCTTCTCAGACTCCAGTCATCTGTGGACCCTTAGATCATGTGTGGTACAGCTCTTTCAGGGCCCAGTTGGAAAATCGTCTCCTCTGTGCCCTCTCCCCGCTCTCCCCATGCTCAGTGAGGAGCCCATCTTCCCATTTCCTTTGCTCTTTATATCACACACCCTATATGAACTGAGAGCAAAGTCTCTAAAGCTCCTTTTTACAAGACTATCTGTTCTTTGAAAAGTCTGGGTCACTGTTGATCTAAGTACTGTTCTTTGGGCAGTCTGCCATCTTGCTATTGGCATGGCCCTCGTTATTGGTGCTGTTTTACAATGTACAGTGTTTTGCTTTGCGAAGCGTTTTCTCCTAGCCATGTCATTCCACTTCATATGCATGAAAGTTGCTCTCTGTTAAACAGACTCAGTAAAGTGACACTAGGGGGCAAAACCAAAACAACTGTCCTTGCTCTCCACTCAGTCACTTGAAACATTGTAACAGGTCTTGCACCCACAGCCCTTTGATAGGAACCTGGCCCTGAAAGCTGCCTCTTTTAATAGACTTGCCTTGTCAATACCAGAGCATCATCTATTTTACTCTCCATCAACCCTGGATGAGTTCCTCCCTGACGTTTGGCTTTAATGATGGGCAAAAGGACTATTCTCATCTGCCCTTGAAGATATTTATGGACCAAGAGCCTAAGAAGGAGACAGATGATCATGAGTGGCCTTCTATAATGAGAGGAAATACACCCTGCCCTCTGGAAGCCCAGTCTCAAGAGTTCCCAGGAATACTTTCCGGTGAAGAAACCCTGGAGCAAGCAAAAATCTAAAAGAGAAACCCCCAAATGATCTGAAAATCCAGGCATTGTTACTGAGAATATCTGCTAAGTGCCCGCACGCATCAAACTGTTTTGGTGGAAGTCAGCTGTCTGGGAGTTTGGAGTCTAAAATGCTGATCTACACAAAGTTCTTGCATCAGGTCCAAAGGACTCAGGGTGTGACCGGGTGTTAATGTAACTCTACAGGTGTGCTGAGATGATACATGGGGGGGTGGGAGGGGGAGCAGAGAGAAGGCAGGAGGAAACAGGAAGATAGACAGCTGCCAAGAGAAAACCCCACTCCTCCTCTGCCATAGGGATGGCAAATAAAGGGGAAGGGTGCCAGTGCCTTTGGAAAAGAGGAGAGTCGGTGTAAACAAAAGAGAACGTACTACACTATTAAGACTTCAGTGCTGCAACTCATGGAATCAGAGGATATCACACTTGCAGCCAAGACAGGCAGTCTGAGCTCCATCACTTGCTACCTCTTTGGTGGAAGGAGAGAACCAATACCCAAGTGATGCTTGTACACAGGATGTGACATGATGAACCTCACCCACCACACACACTTCATTAATTAATTAACTAACTGTACTGGCTAGTTTTGTGACACAGCTGGAGTTATCACAGAGAAAGGAGCTTCAGTTGAGGAAATGCCTCCATGAGATCCAGCTGTAAGGCATTTTCTCAATTAGTGATCAAGGGGGAAAGGCCCCTTGTGGGTGGTGCCATCTCTGGGCTGGTAGTCTTGGGTTCTATAAGAGAGCAGACTGAGCAAGCCAGGGGAGGCAAGCCAGTAAGTAACATCCCTCCATGGCCTCTGCATCAGCTCCTGTTTTCTGACCTGTTTGAGTTCCAGTCCTGACTTCCTTGGTGATGAGCATCAGCATGGAAGTGTAAGCCGAATAAACCCTTTCCTCCCCAACTTGCTTCTTGGTCATGATGTTTGTGCAGGAATAGAAACCCTGACTAAGACACTAACTAAATATAGGGTGTTTTAAAGGTCAAAATATTGGTATATTGAAAATAGCCAATAGAAAGTATTAACTAACCCTTGACTGGGGCAATGGTGCCACAGATACAGCATTTGCTGAGTAAGCATAAAGACAGGCCACAGAGTTTAGATTCTCAGAACCCACACAGAAACTAGGCAAGCACAGTGCCCACCTCCATTCCCAGCCCTCAGGAGATTCTCTCCAGCAAGCTGGCTAACTACACTAGCTCATCAGTGAGCTCTGGATTCAACTGAGAAATCCTGCCTCAGCGAAAACAGAAAATGGTCCAGGACGACATCTGATGTCACCTTCGAGTCTCCACATACATGAACATGTGTGAGCCTGCATTCCTGCATGCACGCATGCACCCATACATGTGAACACACGTACATGTACAAACACCACACAGACACACAAATGCTTTGAATATTCAAAGCAAATTTAGGACACGTGTCAGCTCTGTATAGAGAAAACGCTGCTAAGGGATGAAAATTGAATTTTATAATTTTATAGTTTCATACTGAAAAGCTACGGTATGGCTAGAGATTCAGCCAGCATTATCAGTGAATTATAGCACGGATCAATAAACTTGGAAGTGCAGTACTTGGCATAGGAACTGCTTAATGAATCTTTTTGGTCTCCTTCTTACAAGTATGAAAAGGTTTTAATAATATTTTCATTAACTCTTTGATAACTTAATATAATGTATATTAATCCTATTCAATCCCGTCCCCATCTCCTCCCAGATTCATCCTACCCATCCTAGTGATTATCATTGTCTCCTCCTCCTCTTCCTCTTTCCCTTCCTCTTCCTCCTCCTCTTCTTCCTCTTCCTTCTTCCTCTTCCCCTTCCCCTTCTTCCTCCTCTTTTTCCCCTTCCTCTTCCTCCTCTCCTTCCTCCTCCTCCTTCTCTTCCTTTTTCCTTTTGCTTCCTCCTCTTCTTCATATTCTTCTTCCTCCTCTTCCTCCTCCTCCTCTTCTAAACCCACTAAGTCCAATTTGTGTTGCCCAACTGCTCTTGAGAACAGGACTTGCTCAGGAGTGCGGTCCCCCTCCCACAGGTCACATTAAAGAAAACTGACCCCCCTCTCCCCGCAGCTATCAAGTGCCAACAGCTCCTCCTCCTAGAGGTGGGATTTCATGCCCACCACTATCCAGCTGGGATTGTGTCTGACTTGAGCTTGCACAGGCTTTGTGCTTGCTGTTGGAATCACTGTGAGTTCCTATGTACAGGTGCCCTTTGCATGTAGAAAACCATTTCCTTGAAGGTGCCAGTCACCTCTGGCTCTCACGATCCTTCTGCCCACTCTTGGGGAAGAACCTACAGAGCTGAGGAAGGGGTGTTATGTGTACGTCTGATTTAAGTACAACCTGCTCACATATCCAGCACCAGTTCACAATTTGCTCTTTCTTCGCCCCTCTTTCCGAACTGGACGAGTTCCTCTGGGCTAGTTTGCTCACTGTGGAAGCAGGGTCTATTTTTGTCCGGGTGCTGGTTATCCTGTGTGTTAATGAGCTGCGATGTAAATGGGGCTTCTGTTAACCGACAATAGCTGCATTTGGATGGGTCTTGTCTTTCACTGCCAACCCAGCTCCCTGTAAAGCTCCTATCTTCTTAGGTGGTGTCCTTGTTTGCTTTAACTGTCAGTGTAGCTGTCATCTTAGAGTCCCCAGAGAAGGGAGTCCCCACTGAGGGATTATCTGGATCAGATTGGCCCATGAGCATGTCTGTGGGGCATTGTCTTGATTGTTAATTAATGCAGGAGGGCCCAGTGTGGGTGGCACCATTTCCTAGAAAGGCAGTCCTAGACTGTATAGACCAAGTTAACAAGCAATATTCCTCAGTGGTGTCTGCTTCGGCTTCCTGCCTTGACTTCCCTTGATGATAGACCATACACTGTAAGCTGTAAACTGTAAAGAGACAAATCCTTTCTCTGCCTAAGTTGCCTTTTTGTCATGGTGTTTGACACAGCAACAGAAGGAAACTAGAAAGGGGGTGTTTCTCAGAGGCTCCCACAAAAGTCTAACCTGCTGATCTGCTGATGCTGGTATGGCTGCAGCTTACAATGAGCACTTTCAGTAGCTATTGTGCCCACAGACTGTTTCTGAGCCCTGCTACTGTCTACTAACAGGCACTACCAACTTTTCTGGAAGCCACTAATCAATCCCTGGGGGAAGCCACCCTTCTGGCACTGGCCATTTTTCCTTCTACCATTTGATAACACACAGTGAGGTGGGCTTAGCTGAAAAACCATCACCACTGATGTCAGTGAATGTCTGTGTTCTGCAAAGAAACCTTTGCCCAGACAGGTATGTGGCTCAGCCCTAACCCAGCACTAGGGAGGCGGAGGCAGGAGGATCCTGAGTTTAAGACCATCCTGGACTATAGAGTGAGTCTTTGTGTAGAAGAGAGAGACAGGGACAGAGGAAAATAAAATAAAATATGAATACAGAAAATCTCAAAATTTGCAGCAGCATAGAAATCCCATTCTCTTAGCCAGTCATGGTGGTACATGCCTGTAAAATCACACAGTGCACTTGGAGGTCTGAGATAAGAGGTTTGCTACAAGTTCAAGACCAGGCTTGGAGTGTGAGCAGGGAGGAGGAGGGGGTCACAAGGCCCTACCCACACCTGAGAGCTATTGGCACTGAGGGCATGAGAACCTGTTTTCTTCAATGTCTCTCTTAGGTTGCCTACACCTCAGTGAATGGCTTGACACGCTGTGTATATAGGCACAGTACTTGGACCCAGGGGTCATAAGGGAGAACATGGAGGACGCGAGGTTAGAGGGGGAGTCTGAGAAGAGTTGTATTCACAGATACATGATGAGATTCTCAAAGAATAGAAACATAAAATAAAACGTGGAAGAGAAGGAAAAGATCCCAGGTCTGTTACTACTCACTCCCTAACCCCACCAGACGAAACCAACATGCTCTCTCTCCTGATACATTGTATCTATTCTGGATAATCCCTTAAAATGGAACCTTACACTCCTGATCTCTCTCATCTGGCTAGTCACTTTGATTGCTGTTTTTCAAGGTCCACTTATGTTGTCTTTTAAAGGCTAAACAACATCCTGGACCAGAGAGTGTTTCCTCTGCCATTTCTTGATGGACATTTGGATGTAATCCGCTCAGTGGTTTCGATCTAAAATGTCCTCCACCAGCGTGTGTATGAACACCTACTTCCTACCTAGTGGCACCCCTCAGAGAGGTTGTGAGACCTTTGGGATGGGAGGTTTGGTGTCCAGAAATGGACTCTTTTGATTGTAGTCCAGCCCCACTTCCGGATAGCTCTCTGTTTCCTGATCAACTAAGATGTGACAAGCTGAACTGCAGTAGCCATTAGCAGAAAACCCTGGCCACCGTACCTTCCTCAGCATGTTGGACCATACCCTTTACACCATGAGCCAAAAGAAATCCTGCCTCCTTCTGTCAGGTGCACATCGCAGGGATACATGAGGAACCAACACAATGCTCTAACAGATAATGCTGTTAGGGAACCTTCGAACATAAGCCCTGTGTGAGCACATATTTCAGGCTGCTTGGGGGTATACCTACAAGCATCATTGTTGAGCTGCGTGGTGCTTTAACCTTCCAAGGATCTGACCGACCACTTTTGCAAAGCAGCTGTACCACTTCATCTTCCCACCCATCCTTAGTGAGGCTCCAGTTTCTCTCTACAGTCTTTCTCACTGCCTGTCTTCTTCAGCCTATCCTACTGGGTGTCAGTGGTGTCTGCCCGGGCTTTTGCTCATGACCCACCATCTTGAGCATCTTCTTGCTTCCTTTTTTTTTTTTTTGTTTTCCTTTTTCATTAGCCTTTGTCTTCTTTGAAGAGATGTCTATTCAGATCTTCAGTCCACTTTTAATCTGGGTTATTTTTTTTTTGTTCTTTAGTAACTAGAGCTCTTTATATATGCTGGTTTTAAGCACATATTATTAGCAAATGTATCATCCCCCCTCCCATCTTATAGGCGATCTGATATTTCTTCTCTCTGTGTTTTGTGGTCCTTGGTTAATCACTGAGAAGTTTAAGTGAAAGCGTTCCTCTTGCTGTTTTGTTTATATACTTCCTCCTTCCTTCCTTCAGTTACTTCCCCCTCCTTCCTTCCCTCCCTCCTTCCTCTCTTGGTTCCTAACAGAAACATTGGACTGAGGACAGACTCTAAGACAGACATCATATCACTTGAGGCTTTGAACACAGCGCTAGACTCTGGATCCCAGTGCAGCCCCTTATCCTAGCTCCCCCAAGCCTGGATTTCCTGAGTGTGTTGATACCAACCTTCCTGTGCATTTCCAGTATCAAATGAGACAGAGCCCGGCTCTTTCTGACTCCTTATCACAGCCTCACAGCCGACCCATGCTGCAGGTGCCTTTCCCCATCTGATGAGGGAGGAAACTCGCCGTGCTTACCTGATCTTCCTCTCCTTTGAGCTCAGCCACTACCATCTCAGAGATCCAAATAACTGATGTCTAACATCGTCATCAAGTGGGGCTTAGTATAATTCACTTACACATACGCAAACACCAACTCTGTGGTGTTGGGTGAGGAGGAGTCTGCGTTTCAGAGAAAATGAACAATAACTCAGGCTTAAGAAGATCAAGCAACCTGTGAATCCTTCCCTAGTGCAGGGCTCTGTCTTAATTCCTTCAAGGCCCTGCCTTATTTCCTTCTGAGCAATTCTCACGCTGGAAATGTCTGCCTCTTTATTGTGGCTATTTGAAATTTGTTCTTGGCGTTTTACTCAGGCTTATCTTGAACTCCTTGAATTAAGAAATCCTCCTACCTCAATCTCCAGAATAGCTGGGACTACAGGCACATGCCATTGTACCCTGCTACTGTTTTCAAGTGTTGTATCTCAGTGATAATGTATGGTTCAACTCTTGGGAGGCAGGGACATCATCTGCCTTATTCATCCCTAGCTAGTGTCCCCAGCACCTACTGCACTGGTTAGTGTGTGGCTGTGGCTTAATAAGTTTTGAATGAATGAACAGAGAACATGGCTTGTAATGTCTTTGTGGTCTAGGGAATGTCCCGGTAGACCAGTACTCTGGTGGCTAGAAGTAGAACATAGTTGCTATTGGTTGAATGCCGCTGGCAGAAGAGACATCGAGAGCTTTCAGGGAAGGCGTTCATGGAATATACTGGAAACCATGAAGTGGGCACATACATGAAGAATGCACAGAGAAGTTAGACAACTTACTCAGAATTCTGAGAGTAAAGCTCTGGGGTGTGGCTCAGATGTACAGCACTTGCCTTTTGTGGTCCAGGAATGCAGTCTGACCCCAGAGCCAGCAATAACAACAACAAAAAACTAATAATTTCTCAAGTGTGGTGATTATATACATTCATAATTCCAGCTCTGGGGACCTGGAGGCACAGGGAGTATGAGTTCAGGTTAATCCTGGGCTACAAAACAAGTTCAAGGCCATCTGAGATGCAACCTGAAACCCTGTATCAAGAATAAAAATAGAGCCGGGCGTGGTGGCGCACGCCTTTAATCCCAGCACTCGGGAGGCAGAGGCAGGCGGATTTCTGAGTTCGAGGCCAGCCTGGTCTACAAAGTGAGTTCCAGGACAGCCAGGGCTATACAGAGAAACCTGTCTCAAAAAACCAAAAAAAAAAAAAAAAGAATAAAAATAAAAACCAAGAGAGTGGACTAGAGAAACAGTTAAGAATGCTTTGTTGCTCTTACAGAGGATCCAAATTCAGTTTTCAGCACTCACATCAGGTGGCTCACAACAACCCCTAACTCCAGTTCCCGGGATCTGACCCCCTCTGGCCTCTGAAGGCACCTGCACATGTGTGATGCACATAAACTCATGCAGGTACACATATGCTAGATAGATAGATAGATAGATAGATAGATAGATAGATAGATAGATAGACAGACAAACAGATCCTTTAAAATGACCCAAACTCCAAGGGCTTAGGATACAGTTCAATAGCAGAGAACTTTCACAGACTGCTCAAGAACAGGTCCTGACTCAGGAAGGCTAGCTCAGCACACACACACACAACCCCCCCCCCCCTGTCTGTTCAGTCTCCATAGTACAGTACCCTTCACTGTTAGAAACAAAATCTGGGCCTCCAGGCCAGTGGTAAGTTATAGCTGTAGTTTCTATGCAGTCTCTAGCCTTTCTTTGGTCTCAGAGAGGAGTCTCCAATTCCCAAATCATTAACAGGGCTAGGTCTGTAGTTCAGTGGTAAAGCATTCACTGTATGTGTATGGGGTCATGAGTTCAAGTCCCACCCAATAAGTACATAAATAAATGGATAATAAACAAGCAAACAGAGCCACAGCAGAGACAAATAGCTCCCATCTTTAAGAAGCCTAGCATGCAAATGAAGACCTATCTGTAGGACTCTCATGCACAGTCACACAAAGCAGACAGATAGCCTGATCATCAGTGCCTACCTCCTCCTCCTCCTTTCCCTCCCTCCATCTTCCTCCTTCATCCTTGATTCTCCTGAGCCCATTCTTCAGGTCTCATTCTGCCTGGCTATTTCCTCAGATGGTCCCATCTTACCAAGGTCCCCTGGCCCTAGGCAGTAGGATCGGTCTGACTCAGCCCTAGTGTAGAAGACCAAAGAGTGAACAAACTGATGTAATTCAACACTTCAGAACCACGGCCATAGAGTCTCATCTGTGGGGTCCAACAAGGACTCCCACCTATAACCATCAGCTGACCAGACAGGAGGAGCATGCGATCAACAGCGTCATTAGCTCATTTCCCAACACAGCGTGTCAGTAGACCGGAAAGTGAAAACTGGCTATCTGAATTTTTTTTTTTACTAGAAATATGTATGAAAGGGAAGGCTCTGTCAGACCCTCTGCCAGGCTCTTGACAATTATGGCAAGGTGTGTCAGTGCCCCTTGGCACTCATAGCCATCTAGCAGGAACAAGGTACTCAGAAGTCAAAGGCAACAGGTAAATGACAGACAGAATCCAGGGTTGAGTTAGCCTGGGGCTAGGAGTCCTACTTGAGGCAGGGTAGCCTGAGGAAATGAATCTGTGAACGAATATCAGAAGACTGAGACGTGGAGATAGAAGAGGGTCCCCAGCCGAGGAATTAGCCTTACAGCAGAATGCAGGAGAGGTGAGTGTAGTTAGACAGGAGAAAGGCTCCACAAGAGACTAGGAAGGAGCCAGGAATGGTGGGTACAAGTCTTTAATCCCAGCACTCGGGAGGCAGAGGCATACAACCATATGTAAGATCAGTTCCAGGGATCTAATGCCCTCTTATGGCCTCCCTGAGCACCAGGCACACACATAACATACATGTAGGCAAAACACTTATACACATAGAAAGGAATGGGTTTTTAAAGAAGCTGGAGGGGCACATGTGGGGCAGGGGACAGCCTTGAAGAGTCGGGGAGTCTCCATAATTGGTCAAAGTATTGAAAATACATTATTGCAAGCATCCAGCCATCAGTGGGACGACTACACAACCCCTCCAAGGATCAGGACACAGAGAGTGGGGAAGGGCAGAGAGAATGAAGAACCAGAGGAAGTGGGCGAGGAGAAGCATGCAGAGCTGACTTCCAGGCATAGCAGGATCTCTGAGCTCTTAAACTCACAGCTGCCGAGAGTCACAATCCTAGAATTTAACTGTGCAGAGCTGAGCCAATCAACACAGTGTGACAGACGTGGGAGAGATGCATGGGACCCCACCCCTTCCTGAGGATTAACTCACAGTTAACAGTGGATAGAGAGGGAGAGATGTTGTCTTCAGTAGTATAGCCACTGGTAAGGCACCCATGTCCCCATATGCAAACCATCTGTGCTCCTATAAACAATCTGATGAAGCTCAGGTTACACACACAAGCATGCACATGCATGCACACACACACAAATACACACAGGCACACATGTACACACATATGTGCATACATATACACATGTATGCACACACACAAATGCACACACATACACACACACAACAGAAAAGCAGAAGCAAAGAGAGGGTAGTTAGAAAGAGGTGAGTAATTAGCAGAAGTGTTAGGGAGACAAGAAAATATAACAGGGAAAAAGGAATACAATTGAAAGGCATTATGAGTATGTATAAAAACATCAGAGTTAAGCCCATAATTATATATAAGTAATACATATTTAAAATGTGAGTTCCAAGCTAGGACTGGTGGCATAGGCTCCTAATCTCAGCTACTCCGGGAATTGACACAGGAAGATGGCAAGTTCAAAGCCAGCCCGGACAACCTAGTGAGACGGTGTCTCACAGTAGAAAACAAGCAACAAAAAGCTATGAAAAGGTGGATACTGCTCAGCAGGAGCATCTGTCTGGCCCAAAGCCCTGGGTTCGAGTCTCTGCTCTTCGTGCTCACAGGCTTAGCGTTATCAGATAGCAGGTGTTCTCCAGAAAAGCCACTGCACAGTCACACTGGGGATGTGGGACATGAAAGTGTGCTTGGAGGGGCTGGAGAGACAGCTCAGCAGTCAAGAGCACTTGCTGCTCTTGTGGAAGTTGTGGCCATGGTGGCACATGCCTTTAATCCCAGCACTTGGCAGGCAGAAACAGGCAGATTTCTGAGTTCGAGGCCAGAGTGAGTTCCAGGACCAGCCAGGGCTATACAGAGAAACCCTGTCTCAACCCCCACCCCACCCCCACAAAAAAGTTGTGGGTTTGGTTCTCAGCTCCCACATCATGGGCTCACAGCATGTAGTCTGTAACTCCCAGTTCACAGACATCTGGCGCTCTCTTTGAGTATAAGATACGTACGTGGTACACATGCCAACGCGCATGTAAGCACTCATGCACAGAAAATAAAAACAAATCTTATTTAAAAGTATAATTGGAGCTGCGGAGACACGGCTCAGTGGATAAGTGCTCGCCAGGCAGGACGTGAGGACCTGAATTCAGATTCCGAGAACGCACATAAAGCTGGATGCAATAGCACACTTCTGTGTGCCATCCCAGCATTCCCACAGCACAGAGAGACAGAGGCATGCCGGCTGCCAGCATAAACAGCAGAGAACAAGAAACCCTGTCTCAAAGACATGATGGTGGGTGAGAACCAACATCCTTGGAATTCCACATACACATCTCCGTATGTGCCTGCCCGCTTACGCTTACAAATATATATACTCACAAATACACACACACACACACACACACACACACTATATCTATATGTGTATATATGTATATGTATATGCATATAGTTTTCTTTTTATTTTTCATTAATTTATTCATTTATTTACTTTGCATCTGGTCACAGCCCTCTCTGTCCTCTCCCCCTCCCTCCTTCCCCTTCCTCCTCCCACTCCCTCCCCTCTCCCTCCCCCTTCCCTCACTAGCCCTTCCTCCTCCCCATTCCTCCTCTTCCCCTCCCTCCTCCCCCTCCCCCCAAGTTCCCCTTCCCCCAGTACCCCTCCCTCCTCTCCTCCCTTCCCCCACTACCCCCACTCCTACTCATAGGTGTCTGTTTCCATCTTCGTCAACCAGTGCAGTAATGGTGGGAGAGCTGAAGCCATTCCACTAGCCCTGAGACTCTGTCCTGAGCACCTTGCATGAATCGGTTCACTAAAGCCAGCATCACCAGGCAGCTAAAGCACAAACGACCTCTTCATGTCTTTCCATATTTTGTGTTGTGTGGTGGTGGTGGTGGAGGGGGATTGTTTGAGGGCGAGTTTAGAAACTTCACAGCAGTGAAGGACAAGAGAACGGACAAACTGATGACATGGTAAGATTAGAGGCGCAGCCTAGAAGGCCCTGCTCCTTCTTTCCTTAACCAGCAGACAACACTGTCTTGAGTTAGAATCAAGTCAGGTATGTACGTCGATTCATTCCCCTTAGGCTCCGGCAGGTTGGCTGCAGTAGCTGCGGTGAAGGCTTGGTCAATGGAGTGCCTTTTGCTTAAGTTTGAAGCCCCGTCCACAAGTCATGTTACTTGCATCTCTGAGCCTTGGCTTTCTGATGGGCACAGTGGGTTAAAATTGGTTTTTACCCCCACTAAGTGCCTCCCACGGTGCCTGGCACAATACTAAGCATACACAGTTATTATAGCAGTATTACTACTGTGAACATGCCTCCTTCTCTCTCCCAACATTTCAGCCATATTGAGTTTCCCAAGCAGCCTCTGACAGCTCTTCCCCACCTCTGCCCTGGCTCTCCTTACAGCCAGGACCTCCCTCCCTCCAGCTCTCTACCTGCCTGAGTCCGTCCACATCCCTGCCTGTTGGAGCTCCTTTTCCCTCCATTTCTCCTGACTTAATAATATCCTATAATCCTCTCATTTTTCAGCACACTTATTTGTTTATTCTCTGTCCCCCTCCAGAACCTAAACTACATGAGGACCAGAGCGGTCAAGGGGATGTTTAGGTAAAAGTTATTGGATGAGTGAGTGAATGAATGAATGAATGAATGAATTCCCATCTAAGACAGTGGTTGTCAATCTACCACTCCTCAAAATGACTTCAGAAACTTCCAAAACACATATTGAACATCTAAGTATGATGGCACATGCCTGTCATCCCAGCACCCTGGTGGCAGGAGGCAGAAAGATCACGAGTTCAAGGTTAGCCTGGATTGTGTCTCAAGAAAGCAAAAAAGCAAAAATCCTTGGCACCCATCCCTAAACATCCTGATTTAAATAGCCTTAAAGACTTGAACATGGGCATATCTTAAAGCACACTACACTCCCCCTAAGCAAGTCTAAGGTTCAGCCAATGTTAGAATTAACCGATAAAGGGTAATGTACAAAACAGCTTTGGAGAGCTTCACTTCTGGTTTCTATGGCAGCAACCACATAGAGGATGCTACACCATCCAGGCACCACATGAGTTGTAGCAAGAGTTCTCCTCTGAAGAGCAGAGGGAAAGGACCTTCATGTTTTCCTGGCTTAGGAAAGAAAGAGTGGTAGATGTACCATGCGCTACCAAATGTCAGGAATTCCTAGACACCAGATCCACTAGCATTGAGATGCAGCTACCAACACTGATAGCATTATTCTAGTGTCTCTTGAGATGTCCCACCGACAGGAAGCCAAGAGTGGCTGCTGCAGGGCATGATGGGTTTGCTGTTCCCTGCTGCAGTCTTCTTCTGGCTAAGCATAGAAATGGTCCTCAATACTTCTGGTTCCTGACCAACTCCCTTCCCTGGATATGTGGATCCTGTCTTCTTGTGGAAGGCAGGCATGAAGAGGCTCAGAGTGACTCTATACAGTGATCATGACGGCATTAGGTTACCACCAGAGAGATGCCTTGGCCTACATTTCTGTAGAAGGGTGTGTGCTGTTTACAAGTTCACGGCACCTGACCACGACCTGCATGTGGTGACAACCGTGATGGAAACGCATTTATTCTGTACTCTGGTAAAGGTACATTGGTGTCCCAGAGGGAAATAAAACACTGGGGTAGGGGGACACTAAAGGCTTCTCTTTTAACACGTTTTGTGATGGACGAGACTCAAGTGACCGTTTAGCGTAGAGTGGCTTGTCAACACTTTTCAGGCTTGGGGCTCAGGTAGGGGGAAGAGTGAGCCATTTGTAAAATGAGGAAATCTGTAGCTTAAAGGGAAATTCCATGCTATGTCCAGGCTCCCTAAGAATCAGTGTAGAAACAGTGAACAGGGAGGCAAAGAAGAGAATCCCTGGAATTCTCCAGCCAACTAGCCTGGCCTACATGGTTAGCACCGGGCCAGTGAGAGACCCTGTCTCTGTAAAAAGATGGTGTAGTGGCTATTCTTGGTTGTCAACTTGACTATATTTGGAATGAACTACAATCCAGAATTGGAAGGCTCACCAGTGACCCTTATCTGGAGGCTTGGAGATCCTTATCTGGATCTTGGTATGGAGATCTTGAGACATAGTGGCTATGGATTCCAGAAGATTAAATCTCCGAGTTTAAGGAGATTTAATCTGGGCTACACCTTTCATCTGGGATTAAAGGTGTGGTGGAACACACCTTTAATCTGGGCTACACCTTCTGCTGGAGACAATATAAGGACATTGGAAGAAGGGAGTCTAGCTCTTGCTCCTTCGCCTGCTTGCTGTGTGAGACTGAGTAACTGCTAGATCCTTGGACTTCCATTCACAGCTGTGACTGAACCATTGTTGGGAATTGGGCTGCCGACAGTAAGTCATCAATAAATTCTTTTACTATATAGAGACTATCCATAAGTTCTGTGACTCTAGAGAACCCTGACTAATACAGATGGATACCTGAGGAACAACACTTGTGATTATGTTCTGGCCACACCTACACATGCACACACATGACCAACCCCTTATACACATATGCACACTAAATAAATAAATAGATAATACCAGATAGCCAGGCATGGTGGTAGATACCTTTAATTCCAGCCCCCAGGAGACAGAGACAGGAGGATCGAGAGTTCAAGGCCAGCCTAGGTAACACAGGAAGCCCTTGTAATAAATAAGTAAGTTTTCATCAAGAAACAATGTGTTTCAATGATAACACAACATTAAGGTGGGAAAGTCTGTCACTACGACTCAGTCTCTTGAATAACGATGGAAACAGAGGACGGAGCTATGACAGAGCTAAAAGCGTCAGCTCGCCCTGTAGCGGGCAGGAACTAGTAGTCATATTTTTGGAACAAAGAAAAACATAAAATATCCAAACACCTATATCTATGTATGTGATACAGAGAGAGAGAAAGAGAGAGAGATACAGAGACAGAGAGAGATAGAGAGACAGAGACAGACGGAGAGAAACACCAAATAAGCTGTGTACTTTTTTGCGAATACCTTAACCTTTTGCCTTAACATTCTTCCCATCAGTAACACCATGGTGGTCAACTCCCCACCTCAGAGAGCTGAAGTGAGATAGTCCTGAGAAGAGTGTGACACGGTGTCACGCAGTAAGGAAGTCCATGGATGCTGCCTGTTGTGGTTCCCGTTTGTCCCGGGATGATGAGAAGCTGTACCCCCGGCCTCCCACCCTACTATAACAAAATGCCCCCATCAACTTACAGGGAGAAAGGGTTCGCCTCAGCTCAGAGATTTAGTGGTTTCTGTGCGTGGCCCTTCTGTCCTATGGCTTTTTGAGTTGTGAAGAGACAAGTATATCATGACAGGAACACGGGTAGAGGAAGTGACTCCCCTCACTGAAGCTGGGAGAGAGACAGAGACAGACAGAGAGAGAGAGATTGGAGGAGAGAGATAAAGATGCTATGAGTCCCTTCAAGGACATAGCCCCACTTACCTGACCCTCCCAACCCCACCTCTTGAATGTTCCACCACCAAGCCTGAATGAAGCACATGGCCCACTGGGAACATTCCAGAACTATAACAGGAGCCAAAACCTTTATAAAAGGGGGGATAAGAAAGAAAAAGCAAGCTGGGCATGGTGGTGCACGCCTTTAATCCCAGCACTCAGGAGGCAGAGGCAGGCAGATTTCTGAATTCGAGGCCAGCCTGGTCTACAAAGTGAGTTCCAGGACAGCCAGGGCTATATAGAGAAACCCTGTCTCAGAAAAAGAAAAGAAAAGAAAAGAAAAGAAAAGAAAAGAAAAGAGAAGAGAAGAGAAGAGAAGAGAAGAGAAGAGAAGAGAAGAAGGAAGGAAAGAGAGAGAGAGAGAGAGCAGAGAAGGAAAGGATTTGATTGGATTTACTTAGAAAGAAATCCAAAGAAGTCCAAGTTCGAAAGGTTCTACCAACTAGCCAAATGAAAAGCACAAGACTGGTGTCTAGAGGAAATATCAAGCGATACATCTGCTAAGTCTCCCAGGATTTACAGCAGGCTGTTCATAGTAAGAACAAAACATCCCCTCTGCAGCCTGTGCTGTGCTCCCTCTTTAACCTGTAGCCTGTGCTGTGCTCCCCCTGTAGCCTGTGCTGTGCTCCCCCTGTAGCCTGTGCTGTGCTCCCCCTGTAGCCTGTGCTATGCTCCCCCTGTAGCCTGTGCCGTGCTCCCCCTGTAGCCTGTGCCGTGCTCCCCCTGTAGCCTGTGCCGTGCTCCCCCTGTAGCCTGTGCTATGCTCCCCCTGTAGCCTGTGCTATGCTCCCCCTGTAGCCTGTGCCGTGCTCCCCCTGTAGCCTGTGCCGTGCTCCCCCTGTAGCCTGTGCTATGCTCCCCCTGTAGCCTGTGCCGTGCTCCCCCTGTAGCCTGTGCCGTGCTCCCCCTGTAGCCTGTGCTGTGCTCCCCCTGTAGCCTGTGCCGTGCTCCCCCTGTAGCCTGTGCCGTGCTCCCCCTGTAGCCTGTGCTGTGCTCCCCCTGTAGCCTGTGCCGTGCTCCCCCTGTAGCCTGTGCTGTGCTCCCCCTGTAGCCTGTGCTATGCTCCCCCTGTAGCCTGTGCTGTGCTCCCCCTGTAGCCTGTGCCGTGCTCCCCCTGTAGCCTGTGCTGTGCTCCCCCTGTAGCCTGTGCCGTGCTCCCCCTGTAGCCTGTGCTATGCTCCCCCTGTAGCCTGTGCTGTGCTCCCCCTGTAGCCTGTGCTGTGCCACCAACCTTGCCAGAGGGAATATGAAGCTGTCTTTACAAAGATTCTAGGAATCTTTGCCTCGCATTTGTGAGGCAGTCACATGTGAAGGACCAGGATTAGACATGCAGACATATTACTCTGGCTTTATCTCAGGGTGCAAATTTCTTTCTCCCAACATCAGTCTAAGTGGAAGCTGGAGGAGTGTCAGGACTATTTCCACAGGATTTGTGGGTGAAGCATCTAAAAGACATACCAATCTACTTAACACTGAGATATAAGATTAAATGACGTTTTTTATGTTCTGTTTGTTTCTGTAGCGTTTACGTGATTGGCATGTATCCAAATTGCATTCATAATTTTTAAAAATTTTAAGATGATATAAACCAGGGCAGCAAGGTGGCTGAGCAGGTAAAAGCACTTGTCACCAGGCCTGATAACCTGAGTTCAATCCACACGACCATTGCTTGAAGGAAAGAATCTGCTCCAAGATCTTAGTTATCTGAAGCCATCCAGGATCCTTCTTCGTCCCTTCAGACCAGAGGGGCGCCATTTGCACTCTGAGCTCTTTGGAAGAAAAAGATTTATAAACCATGCATTTTTCTCTAACACCCGTTTCTACAACTTTGATCTGTCCCATCTGCCAAGAGCCCCTGAGAATGACACTACAGCCAGGGTAGGAAGCACTTGCCAAAATGTCTGAGTCCCTGAGCCGCATCACCGCACTGGAGTGGGCCCTAGGATCCCTCCCACCGTCCCCAGCTCCCACTGTTAAATGTCTAGATGGGAGTGTCCAGCACTCGGTGACCCCCACCCCTTGCTCTCTGAGGAGGTTGGGGACACTTGGAGTACAAGGGTCCAACTTGTACAGAGGTAGGCCATTAGAGACGGGACTCAGAGGGCCTCTGCTCCACCTCTGGTTCCTGATCCCTTTCTCTCTGTTTCTGATCCTTGTCCTAATGTGAACAAGCTAATCACCCCGGATCTCTTGCAGCCTCAGGCAGACAGTAAACCCCTCCTCCTCCTTGAAGCTGTCTGTCGGGTGCTTTGTCCCAGCTATGAACAAAGTAACTCTTTCACGACCCTTAGGCTGGCCCCACCCCCACCCCCACCCCCACCACCATAGCAGAAGTCCCTTAGTCTGGAATCTTGAGTCTCTTCTGCCCTGATCCCTGCCCAATATCTTTATGTTCACCTAGCAGTCTTACCAGGGAGGGCCCTTCTCCAAGAGGCAGGAGGGGAAACGAAGTCAGAGCTAAGTCCTATATACAGAGAAGAAAATTCTCCTTGGCACTGAAAGAGGTTTTTTTTTTTTTTTTTTTTTTTTTAACAGTCTCAAACCTTCAGGATCTCTCTCATGAATCTTGGGGAGAGGGTGGTACCCAAGGAGGAGGAGAGTTACACACAGGGTGCCAGGCTGTTCTGATGGTGTGGAAGGATGTATCCATAGCTTGTACTCAAACCCCTTAGCGGGTTGGTCATTGTGGCTTTGCTGACCTGCCCCAAACAAGCCAAATAGCCCAGAGACCCCATCTCTCCCCTGAGCCCCCATCTCTCCCCTGAGCTCCTCATCTCTCCCCTGAGCCCCCATCTCTCTCCTAAGCCCCCATCTCTACCCTGAACCCCCATATCTCCTCTGAGCCCCCATCTCTCCCCTGAGCCCCCATCTCTCCCCTGAGCCCTCACTCTCTCCTAAGCCCCCATCTCTCCCCTGAACCCTCATCTCTCTCCTGAGCCCTGACCCACTCTTTCCTGAGCCCACAGGCGATGCCCTGACGATAGGTTTGCCTTCCAGTGTGACCCAGGCTGGTTATCCTCCCTACTTATTTGGTCACTGCTATTGGAGAGCAAAAGATTTTCTTGCCCAGACAGTCAAGAGTTAACCCTGTTTGAGGATCTCATTATGTTTCCTCTTCTTGCTCAAGTCTTCATGACTGCTGATCTCTAAGACATTTTCCAAGGACACACAAAAGAATGATAATTTGTCTGTCAGGGGTGGATGGTCTGAATCTTCCTAACTCTAAGCGAGCTCACAAGGTCGGAATTTGGATTCCTAATGCTCCTTGCAGTGACTTTGACTGTGAAGAATCTAAAACACCTGTCTGAACCTGGGTCTTCAGGATCACGCCCTGGCACACCCAAAGACCCCACGGTTACAATACCAGAGGAGGCTGGGGTTGCAGCCAATTCACAGGAAAAGCAGTGTCCAATTCACGTGTTAATTCCTTGAATCCTCTGTGTGAAGCTGCTTCCACTACTACCTCCAACCCTCAGACAGGGACAATGAGCCTTGGAAAGGTTGGCTGCTCCTGTACCTATCCCAGCTGCTCAAATAGAATCTGACCCATGAGATGAGATAGATCTTGCGCTTTCTCGACTATCCCAGGTGGGCCAGAGCTGGCCAGAACCAAGGACTAACCTGAAGTGCTGATCCCAGGCCTCTCTGCCTCTGCAGCCCCACCCCCACCCCCAATCTTAGGTGGTTCTTGGGGGATTAAAGGAGAAGGGCCAAGGCTCCCTGGGTAGCTTTTCTCATTGTTGCAACATTTTAACAGTCTGAGAAACTACATCTGGGTGTTCCAGTTAAAAGACAGTCTTGGCAGGGCTGGAGAGATGGCTCAGCGGTTAAGAGTGTGCCGGGCAGTGGTGGTGCACTCAACACTTGGGAGGCGGAGGCAGAAGCAGGCGGATTTCTGAGTTCGAGGTCAGCCTGGTCTCGAGTGAGTTCCAGGACAACCAGAGCTACACAGAGAAACACTGTCTCGAAAAACCACAAAAAAAAAAAAAAAAAAAAAAAAAAAAAAAAAAGAGTGGTTAAGAGCACTGACTTCGGCATAGAGAAGAATAATTGAGCCAAAGTTCTTAATGTTTTCTGTAAATAACCAACCAGCAGATAGACAAACACTATAACCTTTGTCCCAGGTCCCTAACACTGTCACTGTAGCACAAAAGCAGTCACAAGCAATTACAAACAAATGAGTTTGTGTCTGATCCAAATGAGCTATGCAAAAGCAGGGCCTGGGCTGGCCTGGGCTGTGGGACATACTTTGCAATGACTGCTTGACAGGGCCATGTCCTGCATGTCTTGACAGGGCATGTCTGCAGATATGTATCTGCAGGGTTAGATATGCATTAAGTATCTTCCACTTGGCAAGTGTGGCCATGGAAGCCGATATACTGGGCTAAATGAGAGAGGCCAACATCACCACTCATACAGTCTCTGTATGGGGGGGTGGGGGAGGGGTGGGGGTGGGGTAAGTAGGAAATACAGAAGCCTTGGGCTGAGGAAAGGCTTCCTGGGGACAGATGATCACAATGCTTTCTCGACAGCCTGACACTGAGATGAACAGTCTCCAGTGGCTCCTTAAGAGTGGTTCTAGCCCGGCAGTGGTGGCGCATGCCTTTAATCCCAGCACTTGGGAGGCAGAGGCAGGCAGATTTCTGAGTTCAAGGCCAGCCTGGTCTACAGAGTGAATTCCAGGACAGCCAGGGCTACACAGAGAAACCCTGACTTAAAAAAAAAAAAGTGGCTCTATGGGGCTAGAGAGATGGTTCAGTGGTTGAGAGTACTGACTGCTCTTCCAGAGGTCCTGAGTTCAATTCCCAGCAACACATGGTGGTTTACAACCATCTGTAATGGGATCCGATGACCTATCCTGGTGTGCCTGAAGACTGTAACAGTGTACTCACATACATAAAATAAATAAATCTTAAAAAAAAAAAAAAGAAGAAGAAGAAGTATTCTATCAAGACAGCCTGAGAAGGCTCATGCCTTTCTGTATAGAGTGTCTGTGGTCACCGGCTCTTCCTTTGTGTCCCCCAGTCTCTGAACAGCTACAATGATGGAGACTATGAAGGAGCCAGGAGGCTGGGGCGGAACGCCAAGTGGGTGGCCATTGCCTCCATCATCATCGGCCTCGTTATCATCGGCGTCTCCTGTGCGGTGCACTTCTCCAGGAAGTAAGTGGGTGCCCCGAACCCCTCCTGCTAGTAAGAGCTTTTCTCCTTGGGAGGAAGAGGCAGGTGGATTTCTGAGTTTGAGGCCAGCCTGGTCTACAGAGTGAGTTCCAGGACAGCCAGGGCTACACAGAGAAACCCTGTTTTGGGTGGGGGGAGCTTTTCCTGAATGGATCCGTTAAGATAGGTTAATACAGGCTTTGAGAATTTAAAAAAAAAAAAGGGCAGGGTCTTCATATTTCTTGTTACACAGACCATGCAGGGCATATTCAAGGTCTCTCTCTCTCTCTCTCCCACACAGGCACTCTGAGACCCAGACTATCAATAACTCAGCTGTATTATAGCAGTCCTATCTAGAGAAGAACTTGACATGACTGTACCCATCTTGAGTCATAACTGACATGTTTATCTGCAGAATGACCCTAACCAATTTTTCCTGCTTAGTTTCCACATATACACAAAACCATTAAAGTAGAATATGAAAGTTGACGATCAGACCCGGGCCCGAGGGGTACATCTGACCCTTCAATGCCCTCTGAAGATGAACTAGGGACATTCCAACAAGGATGGAGTTACCGTCCCCTTCGTTCTGACCCAAGCTGTAGGAACCCAACTGTTCTTGTACGCCCAGAAGCAAAGTTTCATCAGCAAATCTCCCCAGTAAAGTGTACCGGGCGGTCCTCGATCTGAGGCACCAGGGCCTGTCCTCACACGCTGCAACTGGATCACTCTGGCACGGTGGTAAATATTCTGGACCTCGCAGGCCACATGGTCTCTCTCACCACAAATACTTAGCTCTGCCACCAGGACACAGCTGCAGCCACAGAGTGTGTGGGGACAATCGCTGTGGCTGTGTCCTGGTAAAATCTTATTTACAGAAATGGGTATTTTTATCTGTGGGCTATGCCTCTCCAACCTTCATTTCTAGAGCAGGAAGTGACGTCAGGCTAAGGCAGGGAGTAGGGAAGATCAGAGAACTATAGGACTTCCTATTGCCTGAGCGAATCCCACTTAGGCTCACAATTAGGTGACAGAAGCCTGTCACACGGTCCCACCTGGCTGTCAGAGGGTAGGAGATGTGAAGGTACACATGGGACATCCAGGATCGTTCTAATAACCGTCTCACTACCTCACCACTTGTCTGTAAAATTATATCCTGCGTGACTTTGCATTGGGCTCATCGAATTCTCAGCTCAAGGGCGGAAGAGCCATGTGCTTTGCGATTACCCATGAGCCCTCCTCTCAAAGGGAGAGGGACGGTGATGTTTCTCTCTGGATTTGGACATATTTTTTTCTGACTTCTCTAATAAGCTGCAGTGAACTTTTCCCAACAGAATCAAGGCCATTTTCTGACAAAGGAAAAGGCCACATGGCACACAGCCCAGGCCCAGAAATGAGAAGCCTAAATCCATTGTGCTGAGAATCTTATAGCTTTTCTTCCTGGGTAACTAATGCGTCCTCCATCCTGGACCGAAGCACTCTGCCCCTGAGGCTGAGAACACCAACCTTTTTGTGGTGGAGAAGGGAAGAGGTCAGGTCCTTAATCTGGCTATAGCCGGCCCAGCCTTGACAACTGAGAGGAAGTGATGTCACAGGGGAACAGCTTCCTATGGGATAAACCAGATCCACAAGAGATGAGGACCAGGCAGACATGGGAGAGCCCAGGTCCTAACAGAAAGTGTCCCGAGGGGGAAACAGGTGACAGTGTCCAAGAACAAAGGGAACTCAGAATTGGTTTAGATGACGCTGGGGTCACCAAGTTCAGTGAAATGCAGAAATGTCATCCTGGAAAGGGGGACAATGAGAATACTGGAGAACAGATGCGAACATGCCTGACTTCATTCTTAAGAAGACTGTGCATGTGTGTGCGTATGTATGTGTGAGAGAGCATGAGTGTGCATGCATGAGTGTGTCTGTGCGTGTGTGTATGCATGGGTGTGCATGTGTGTATATGTGTGTGGGTGCATTGTGTGCATGTGTGTGTGCATGTGTGTGTGCATGTGTGTGCACGTTGTGTAGGTTGTTTATGTGTGTAGGTGCACGTGCATGTGTATATGTGTGGGTGTGTGGGTATGAATGTATGCATGTGTATATGTGTGTGGGTATGTGTGTGCACACATATGTATAATCGTGTATGTGTGCATGTATGTTTGTGTGTACATGCGTATGCATGTATGTATATATGTATGTATGAGGGTACATTGTGTGCATGTGTGTGTGCATGAGTGTGTGTGCACATGTGTGTATGTTGTATGTATATGTTGTATGTGTATGTGTATAGGTGTATGTGTACATGTATGTGTGTGCAAATGTGTGTGTACATGTATGTGTGTGCACGTGTATGTATGTGTGCATATGTGCATGCATGTGAGTGAAAGTGTGTGTGTGTGTGTGTGTGTGTGTGTGTGTGTAAGGAAATATGAAGCATTAGTAAATAGCACAGGCTTGGTACCAAACTACCTGGGCCTAGGTTCCCACTTACCCCAGAACAATTGTTTAAATTTATTAGCCTTCAGTTCCCCCAGCTGCGGTTCACATTAAGTAGGTGACAGAGAAAGGGTGCAGCTTAGTGGCTGCTTCTTAATGCATTGGACATGCAGATCCCTTACTAAAGTTATGGTCACTCTTGTGGCAGGAGGGGACTGGGTTGTTAAGAGTCCACTGAAGAAGGTTCAGGTCTGTGTACTCATGAGCCAAGCTCAAAAGACAGTGTCCTGGGGGAAGGAACAAGCCAGTCTTGGTTTCCTTTCTAAGGAAAACACAAAGTGCCCAGCTCAGACTTTAGAGCTAGGTGGGTTATAGTGACAGCAATATGAGACTCACAATGTCACCGGCACAGATTCTGTCACACACCAGGTGACATTCAGAGTGCTCACATGGCTAGCTTGCATAACCACTCCACACAACTCAAGAGGAGAGAATGTACTGTGTTACAGAGAAGGAGGTGGAGGCTCAAAGAAGCAAAGTAATGTGTCTAAAGTTTTACAGATGGCTGGCAGAAAAGATAGTATTTCATTGCAGTTCTTTGTACTGGACTTGTGTTTATGTGTGCATACATGCGTGTGTGTTCATGTGTATGTGTGTGTGTGTGTGTGTGTGTGCGTACAAGCACACGGACTTCACATGTATGTATCTGTGTGTGCAGATGGAGTCACTTCTGCAGGTCACGTGGAACTCAGGGGTTGATGGTAGGATCATCACCTCTCCACCTTTTTTTTTTTAAGATTTATTTATTATTATATCTAAGTACACTTTAGCTGTCTTCAGATGCACCAGAAGAGGGCGTTAGATCTCACTAAGGATGGTTGTGAGCCACCATGTGGTTGCTGGGATTTGAACTCAGGACCTTCGAAAGAGCAGTCAGTGCTCTTCGCCGCTGAGCCATCTCTCCAGCCCACCTCTCCACCTTATTGTTTGACATAGAGTCTCTCAAAGAATCCAGACACTGAAGCCTCAGCCCTGGAATGACTGACTTATACTTCCATACCTGGCTCTAGTGTTGGTGTAGGAGATCTGAAATCATGCTCACACAGCAAGCACTGAGCTGTGTCTCTGTCTCTGCACTATGACCTCACACTACCTGTCTGTCAGTGTCTCCTTTTCTGGGATGCCCAGTGACAGATATCAACGCTTCTGGCTTTACAGTCAACTCCAGCATTCATTCATGGGGGTGACAGCACTGTGAGGTTTGTAATGAGACAGGGCCAAAGCTTACAGATGTCAGGGTCAGGCAGAGAACATACCCAAATGTAGTGCCCTGGTTAGGAAACAGTAAGGGGGTGGGACGGGAAAGGATGATAGTGGTGAACCCTTCTAAAGGGAGCAACCAACCCTCCAGACATTGATCCCATTTTTAAAAGGTATTAGAAATCCAATTTAGATGTTGACAACTATACTGTTTGTCTTAGTTAGGGTTTGACTGCTGTGAACAGACACCATGACCAAGGCAACTCTTATAAGGACATTTAACTGGGGCTGGCTTACAGGTTCAGAGGTTCAGTCCATTATCATCAAGGTGGGGGCATGGCAGCATCCAAGCAGGCATGAGGAGTGCAGGAGGAGCTGAGAGTTCTACATCTTTATCTGAAGGCTGCTAGTGGAAGACTGACTTCCAAGAAGCTAGGATGAAGGTCTTAAAGCCCATACCCACAGTGACACACCTACTCCAACAGGGCCACACCTTCTAATCATGCCAACCTCTGGGCCAAGCACATACAAACCATCACACTGTTTAAACCCAAAATAAGGGTCAAAACCCAAGCATAAAATAATAACCACACCTGCAGATTGGAACCTGTCACCGTGGCATTCTGAGGTAAACATTTAGCTTTCGAACATAAGATTGTCAGGGCTGGCAAGAACATTCAGTGGTGATGAGTGCTTCCTGCCCTCAGCCAGGAACTGAGTTAGGTTCCCAGGACCCACAAGGGAACCTTGTGGCTCACAACTGCCTGTAACTCCAGCGCCAGGAGCATCTGATGCCTCTGGCATCCACTAGCACCTGCTGTATTACACACATGCACACACAGAGACACACATGCACACATTTTAAAAAATAAGGTGTTTTCCCTAAAATATCACGCAAGTTTTTCTTGACCAAGAAACCCAGAAGTTATGGCATAAGGACATCCGCTATTCATAATACAAATGTCTCCAGTTGTGACAAGGTATTGGTGTGTGCAGACTTATGGTTAAGGCTTTCCTAGTACAAATATGAATTATGAATTGGAGGCTACCTCTCCATTCTGTCTTCCTCGGAGTAGTGTCTCACAGTGGTTAGAGCATGGCTTTAGGCCCCAGGTTTTTACCAGGATTCAAATCCTAGTTCGGACCTGGTAATGTCTACCTGTAATCCCAGCAGTCAGAGTGCTGAAGCCCAGCTCTGTGAGTTCAAGGACAGCCTGTACTACGTATCAAGTTCCTGAGCTGCATAGTGAGACCTTGTCTCAAAATAAAACCTCGAGCTAACACACAGACCATCTGAGCCAGCTGTTAAGTTCCCAGACCTCTTTTATCCCCAGCTGCAAAAGAAGCTAGAATTGTCTTCCTAGCTATAAGTTCAGAGCCCTTCTAGCTACATTTCTCTCCAAGTTATCAAAGAAAACCAAAGAGGGTTCCCAGAGTTAGGATCCCATGGAGAAACTCAAATGATCTATAGCATTTCGCAAGAATGATGGTCAGCCTACTCTATGTACTAAGACCCTGACACAAATAAATTAATATTTTAATATTTGTTCTTTGTGTGTGTGTGTGTGTGTGTGTGTGTGTGTGAGTGAGAGAGAGAGAGAGAGAGAGAGAGAGAGAGAGAAAGAGAGAATAGAAATCAATTACATCTCCCAATAAGCTGAATAGCAGAGCCAATTTCTCTGTAATCCTTTGAGATAAAATATCCCAGCCCTACTTTGGAAGAATTAAATTGCATAGTAGAACTATTAAAGCACGGGTTGGGAAGGTTTAAAGATATTGTCATCCAACGAACATTTAGAGGATTTCAACTGGATAAATCAGATGTGAGCCCATCTGCAATTTTTCAGCTCTGAACTCTGTCCCTGATCCCAGTGTTTAAGAGAAGCCTGGTGGCGCGACCCTGGCATCCTTCCTCCTCCAAAGTCCAAGGCACACGAAGAGTGGCCCTTAGCAGGGTGGTCAGTTTTCCTTTACCTCAGCAAGCTCGCTGTCCTAGTTTGCTCTAAGGAAATAATGCCAAGGAGGGGAATAGGGTTACGGGCTAGCATGTGTCCCCACAGCAGGCTCTGTTGTGACAACTTGGGAGTCCGAAAGGACTTCATGGAAGGGCGAGGAAATCTGAATGAACAAAACAACAGGCCTGGGTGAGGCAAAAGTCACAAACGTGGGAACTTTCTGAGTTTAGTTCAAAACTCCTCTCTAAAGAAAAGGACTGATTTAAAAAAAAAAATGTTTGTATTTGCCTTTCAAACAAACAAACAAAACCAAGGGCATGGTGGCACACACCTTTCATCCCAGTACTCAGGAGGAGGCAGAGGTAGGAACCTGGTTTCTTTTTCTTTTTAAAAAAGATTTATTTATTATTATAAGCACACTGTAGCTGTCTTCAGAAACTCCAGAAGAGAGTGCCAGATCTCGTTATTTTGTGAGCCACCATGTGGGATTTGAACTCAGGACCTTCAGAAGAGCAGATAGTGCTCTTAACCGCTGAGCCATCTCTCCAGCTCAGGAGTCTGGTTTCTATGTAGACAGAGTCTACAGGACTGTCAGGACTAAATAGAGAGACCCTTTCTCAAAACAAAATAAAACAAGGGAGAGCTGCAGAGATAGCTCAGTGGCTAAGCCCACTGGCTGTTCATTCGGAGGACCTGGGTTCAATTCCCAGCACCCACATCAGGTGGCTCTACTGTTTGTAACTCTGGTCACGGGGATCCGAGGCCCTCTTCCAGTCTCCAAGGGCACCAAGCATGTGCACAAGACAGATACCTATATACATGTAAAATACCCATGTTCAGAAAATGAAAGGAAATAAATCTAACAAACTGATGATAAACGGGTGAGAGAGTGCCTCAGAGGCTAAGAGCCTTTGCTGCTCTTCCAGAGGGACTGAGTCCAGTTCCCAGCAACCACAGCAAACAGACCTGGGGTCACCCACAACTCGAGCTCCAGGAGACCCGACGCTCTCCTCTGGCTTCTGAGAACACTGAACTCACATACGAATACACACGCATCCATAAATAAAAATAATCAAGTAAATATTACTGGGGGCTGGAGAGATGGCTCAGCGGTAAAGAGCACCGACTGCTCTTCCAGAGGTCCTGAGTTCAATTCCCAGCAACCACAAGGTGGCTCACAACCATCTGTAATGGGATCTGACGCCCTCTTCTGGTGTGTCTGAAGACAGCTAGAGTGTACTCATATACAGAAAATAAATCTTTAAAAGACAAATAAAGTACTAAAAGAATATTAATCTCGAAAAAGTTTTTAATTAATATAGCTCAGTAATAAAATGCCAGCTTGGTGTGACTGAGAGCCAAGGTTTGGTCCCAAGCACTGAAAAATATTATCTAGTAGTAGTAATAAAATAGCTAGTTTTTAATTCTCAAATAATAATCAAGACAGAGAATAGAACTCAAATGGCCGATGTCTATTGTTTATCTTTAAACAGTCCCAAATCACAATAGTCTCTAACCAAACTCACACAAAGCTCTCATCCAATTCTGCAGACCACCTAAGCAAGTCACATGGTGCTGGGGGAGTGGTTTCATGTCATCAAATTCAGAAGATATGAGGATAATGCAAATATTCATTATTTTGCACAGAACAATGTCTTCTTGTCAGATGGTGCTGCTCCAAACAGCATCAGAAACTTGAAGTCTCTCAAAGTCAGAGACTTTTCTGCCCTCGAGGGGCCGGGAAAGTCGTAGAGATGAGTAAGGTGGTTTTCCTCATCCTGAACATATGTATATTCCTGCCCAGGACACTGTGTCTTCAGGGTGGAGCTTGCTCCTAATCACCTTGAAGATTCAAGCAAGGTTTGGCTGTTCTTGGTGGTCCTGTTTTTCAAAGCACCCTGAGCACTCAGACAGATTCAGCCAGGGGACTTGTAAGTGTAGATCTCTGGGTCCCAGACAAGCCCTGGGGTGATCTTAAAATATGCAGTATCTCAGGGCTGGAGAGATGGCTCAGTGGTTAAGAGCACTGACTGCTCTTCTGAAGGTCCTGAGTTCAAATCCCAGCAACCACATGGTGGCTCACAACCATCTGTAATGAGATCTGATGCCCTCTTCTGGTGTGTCTGAGGACAGCTACAGTGCACTTACATATAATAAATAAATAAATAAATTAATTAATTAATAATGCAGTATCTCACAGGAGATTAATCCGAAATATTCTAACATCACAGAACTACCGTCTTACAGTTTTTACTTAATGAAAAAACATTCTCACCCATGGGTGTGTGCCATAGAGCCAGACTGTTTACATGCCTTGCAGAGGAGATAAAAACATGTTTTCCTTCTCTCTCTCTTTTTTAATATGTTCAAAGCTGTGCACTTCTGTAATCAGATGTAGGTTGGTAGAATATCCCACACAATGAGAAGTTCTCAGCAAACACCAGCTGGGTGCCCTGCCATTCAGATACCGCCTCACCCTCTCCCCCCAACCCCCAATCAGGAGGTAAGCCTCAGATTAAATGTGACTTTCTAACACCTAGGAATCAGAGTTCCAGGGCCCCTCTTCAGACCCCGCCCATGTGTGTAGCTGACTCTTAGAACTCACAGAAGCACTAATGTGTACTTATTTGCGATGGAGTCCATCATTAAGGAGTACTCATAAGCATCCCGTGTGGGAGCCTCCCTGCCTCTCTGTGTGCAACCTCCTCCAGGCACAGGCTGTTGGAAATCTAGAAGATTCTCAAACCCTGCCTCTTTGAACGGTTGCAGGGGTTTCATAACTGTTGGCATGAGGAAATAACATTAGCTCAGCCTCAGCCTCTCTTCCCTTCCCTGGAGGTTGGAAAAAGAGATAGGAGCCGGGCATGGTGGCACACACCTTCCTTTAATCCCAGCACTCGGGAGGCAGAAGCAGGTGGATTTCTGAGTTCGAGGCCAGCCTGGTCTACAAAGTGAGTTCCAGGACAGCCAGGGCTACACAGAGAAACCCTGTCTCGAAAAACAGAAAACAAAAAAACCAAAAAAACCAAAAACAAAAAAACCCCAAGAGATAGGATTGAAGGCTTACTGACGGGTCATCACATGGTTGGTTTCCATGTCAACCACCCAGCATTACTAGGCTATCCAGGACCAAGCAGGAGTTATCCATTAGAACAAAAGATAATCTTATTACTCAAGAAAGTCTGAGAAACTCTGAGGCTTTATATCAAAATCTGATGTTAAAGAAAATAAAGGTAAGGGCTCCTGTCTGCAAGGGCTGAGGGGATCGCAGCTCCCGAGGGCAGGGGTCCTGCCACAGCCTGAAACACCTGCTGACACTTTGTGTATTGCTGTTTCTAAAATAATTCCACATCTCCTGCATTTTCTCCTCCTCCTCTCCCTCCTCCTCTTTCTCCTCCTTCTCTCCCTCCTCCTTCTCTCCCTCCTCCTCCTCTCCCTCCACCTCCTCTCCCTCCTCCTCCTCTCCCTCCTCCTCCTCTCCCTCCTCTTCCTCTCCCTCCTCCTCTTCCTCCTCTCCCCTTCCTCTCCCTCCTCCTTCTCTCCCTCCTCCTTCTCTCCCTCCTCCTCCTCTCCCTCCTCCTTTACCTTTTCCTTTTCTTCCTCCTCTTCCTCCTCCACCCTTTGTCATGGTCAGGCTCACAGCCTTGGTTAACATACTACTTGAGCGTGACAAAGTTTGAGCATCAAGGTAGTCACCGCCCTGTTCCACAAGTGTGGCGCTCTCGGGTGACCAAGTGGAGCTGAGGAACTTCATCTTACATCTTCTCTGGTGTTGAGCGTAATCAAACTTCACCTTGGAAGTCTCCAGAGGAGGGTGCCATTTTACACACTCGGGCAGATCTGATCGGCCCCAAACACACACACACACACACACACACCCCTGAACAATTCCCAGGACAGGAAAGGGCTGGAGGCTGAAGTCCTTGGCTGTGTCAAGCGCTCGCTGGCTGCCTGTACACCACGCTCACTGGGCTCACATGAAGAGAGTTAGAGTTAGGTTCCTGTCCACGGTCAGTTCCACTGCCTGAGTGTGCCGGCTTCTCCAGCTTCAGCTGAACAGTGGCCCTTATCCTTTGTGGAACAGCGTGGATTTCCCATTAAGTAAAATAAACATACAATGTGATCCCCAGACATTACCTCTATGTGGCCTTTAAATTTTTTTTTTTTTTTTTTTTTGGTTTTTCGAGACAGGGTTTCTCTGTATAGCCCTGGCTGTCCTGGAACTCACTTTGTAGACCAGGCTGGCCTCGAACTCAGAAATCCGCCTGCCTCTGCCTCCCGAGTGCTGGGATTAAAGGCGTGCGCCACCACGCCTGGCTAGGGCCTTGCTCTTTTTTTTTTTTTTTTTTGGTTTTTTTGAAACAGGGTTTCTCTGTGTAGCCCTGGCTTGTCCTGGAACTCACTTTGTAGACCAGGCTGGCCTCGAACTCAGAAATCCGCCTGCCTCTGCCTCCCAAGTGCTGGGATTAAAGGTGTGCACCACCACGCCCGGCTAAAATATTTTTAAAAGCAAAATTGTGTTCTTTACTGTGATTGGCTGGGACAGGGCTTCCAGGGTACTGTTTTTACATAGATGTATCTTCACTGAAGTTTATTCCTAATATAAATAGGGATATCACCTGTTCTTCAAAGAATATTCAGGCTTTCTTTATTGGCTCGGGTAAGTTAAGAGAAGGAAAATTCAAGACTAGATATCCAGCAATGGTAGATTTTTTTAAAAAAAATTAAAAAAAAAAGATTTATTTATTTATTATATGTAAGCACACTGTAGCTGTCTTCAGACACTCCAGAAGAGGGAGTCAGATCTTGGATGGTTGTGAGCCACCATGTGGTTGCTGGGATTTGAACTCCAGACCTTCGGAAGAGCAGTCGGGTACTCTTACCCACTGAGCCATCTCACCAGCCCCAGATTTTTTTTTTTAAACTGTGAAAAAAATATAAACTAGTGGGATATGATATAGCCCAGACAGTAACTAGGACCTGTGATCTTAGCATTTGAGCAGCTGAAGCAGGAGGATTGTCTCAAGCTTAAGGATAGCCTGGCCTACTGAGAGTCTGTCTCAAAAGAAAAAGGAGGGACTGCACGAATGAACAGGGAAGTGCAGTTTAGAACATTAGCTAAACACCACATCATTTTGTGGGTCAGATTGAAGCCGCTGAAAAGATTGGATGAGATCAAGGTTGGCAGAGCGGGGAAACACTGGCTGCATTTGGTAGAAGAGCAGCTTGGGACTGTCTTTGCAGCTCGTGCTCTCTCTCTCTCTCTCTCTCTCTCTCTCTCTCTCTCTCTCTCTCTCTCTCTCTCTCTTTTTCTAGACAGGGTTTCTCTGGGTAGCCCTGGCTGTCCTGGAACTCACTCTGTAGACCAGGCTGGCCTCGAACTCAGAAACCCGCCTGTCTCTGCCTCCCGGGTGCTGTTATTTTTCTTGTTATTTCCTAAACAACCTAGTGCCGACCTCCACGTTTACATTGTATTCAGAATTATAAATAATCTAGAGATGAAAGGATCTCATGCAGCGTCTACATAATTAGCAAGCCGCTTTATATAGGAAATCTGGGCTGTGTGAAGGGATGCTGGTATTTGTGGGAGTGTACGGACCTAGAGCTAACCCCACTTCAAAAGCATGAAAGCCTGATAGCATCCTCTAGCTGCGGTAAGTTCCACCAAATAAGACCAACAAGCCCTCAAGGTCCATCCCTGAATTCCTGTGCACTGTGTGTCTCTCTCACGTCCTCTCTCCCTCTCTGTGCCACACAGCCCCTGAGGAACAGCTCTCAGCTGGGAAGCATGGTGGATGGTCCTCATCTGCACACACTCCCAAAGAAGTTTCTGAGGAATGGATCCTTGATTTTAAAACTGTGAGATCTTTTCCTCCAGGACTCTCCAGAGGCGGGTCCCTGGCAAAAGAACACCCACTAGTCGGGAATGTAAGGAGCTATGCTGCAGTGCAGACACACCCACCAAAGCCACTGGCAGATGAAAACGAAAATGGCGTCTCCATGTCTCAGCTCAGCAAAACCTTTGCATCCATTCCTCCTCTTCAGGGATGAACTCCAGAAACCTCGCTGCTTCTCACCGGGACGTCTGGATTTGGGGGTGGCGAGGGAAGCAGGTGGCTTTCAGGGAGAGCTGTGAATGCTGGTGTTTACAAAAACAAGTACAACTACCATAGCATGCTTAAAGTTCCCTAGAACAGTTGAGGTCATAGACTTATTTCTTTTTTCCGTGTGGTGGGGTCTCCCCACCTCCCTCAGCGTCCCCAGAGTCCACCCAGAATTCCTAGGTTTTTGTCCCAGTTTTAATTTCCCCACCGCCTTCTCTTGCTTGTATCTGCATTGATCACTTGGAGCCTGAGAAGGAACCAGATCCTAGGCATCTGTATACCCTCTCCACCCCGTGGATGGAGTAAAAATGGCCATTTTACGTAATGTGGCTTTCTTTTCTATTTCTTTTAGCAAAGCTCAGGCAAGAGCTTTGATTTTTCTAGGAAGCTACCCTAAAGAGTCACACCCTTGTGCTTCTTCCCCGCCCCCGGCCCCGCCCCCGGCCCCGCCCCTTGTATAAAGCCAACAGCTTAGGTTCAGGATGCTGTTGTCCCACCCACCAGAGGATGCTGGCTTAGAGTTTTTTGCAGTGTGCAAAGCATGTGCCACCGGTGGTACTCAAGGCAATTTCTGATTAAAAAAAAAAAAAAAGATGGTAAATAGCGCTGAATTTCGAAGAAGGCTTCCTGCTTTATCCTTTTTCAGTCTTTGCTGCTGCAAGGAGAATGTCTCTCTTAGGTACCAGTGGGTCCTTCACACCTTCCCACAACGCCAGTCATTGCCCACCGTAGCAAAGAGACAGTGGCCTTCAGGTCCAGTCTTGGTCTCCATAGACCTCAATGACATTGTTTCGTTCTTATAGTATTTGTTTATAGGCTTCTGCACTTCTGCACAGACAGACAGACAGAAGCTCTGTATCATTTAAGCAAGTGAATTCAGAGAGAGATTTTAAAGTGATTAAGGTTAACAGGTGATATTTATGGTCAAATAAAATCTCCAAAACTAATGTCAGAAACACAGCGACACGAACTTGAATAAAGAAGAGACACCCCGTTTTATTAAATGAACAAGTGATCAAGAGTCAAAACACCTGTCTCAATGCCTTTTGGGAGGGGGGGATCTCAGGCAACCCAGGCTGGCCTTGAATTGCTATATAACCAGGGATGGCCTTATTCTGCCTCTGCCTTTCCAGTGCTGGGGTCACAGGCTTCTTCTGCCTCTCCCAGACCCTGCATTTACTTCCATGAGATTAGCTATGAGAGTTGATTTTAGACAAGTTTCTTCTGAAAAATGGAGATAAAAGCTGCTACCTCCTTACCTCATACTGTTATGAAAATTAATTGCTATCATGAATGTACCCCTGGGGCGGGGAGACTCTGCGCACTAAACAGATATGAAGCACGTTGACAGTGGATTGAAGGTGTTTGGGAAAACACTGGGTCCTGGGGCGGGGGCTTGGTGGGGGGGGGGGAGATTGGTGGGCACAGGACTCCACCCAGGTATGTCATGAGAAAACCCTTGTCCCAGGAGGAGACTGACTTGGGGACAGGAATTCTCAGCATACAGGGATGCCACCACCATTCCAGCATATTGGATCCTGATTCTTATATCCTATTTGTGTATGTTTCAGTCCCTGGTCTTTTCCCCAAATCAAATGGAAAGTAAGTGTTGTTGAGAGAGAACAGAATAAAAATGGCTTTAAGTAAGCCCATTTGCCATGCTGTGTGAGTCTGGTGGTTTTTGGTTTTTTGTTTTGTTTTGTTTTTTGTTTTTTTCCCCCTTGCTGTGTTCGTCCTTCTAGAAGCTTCCATAACCAAAAATGTGCTCATCCACCCCAGCCTTCTTCCATAGAGAAGACCATAGAGAGGATGGAGGTGGGGTTAGAGAGGCCCCCAGTTGCTGAACTATGAGAATGCCTGACTTATGAGGCATTTAACGTGTCAGTCCAGCTAAAGTCAAAATAAGATGAAACTCTTGTCAGTCAGTGGGATTGGCAGAACTAAGAGAGGCTCTGAGTTTCCTTGACACTCTCCAGGGCCCTGAGCACTACAATCAACAACATGGGACAGTTCTCATTTATAGAGTTGTTTGTTTGTTTTTTAATAAAGTCTAGATTGTCCCTCCTCTTCATGATTAATCTCCATTGTCAACTTGATGAGGTCACCTGCAAGAGAAGCCTCTGGGTGGGGCAGCGAGGGGTTATCTCCATTGATTAAGTGAGGTGGGACAGATCCTGAATCCTGGAGTGAATGGGAAGGTGAGTGTAAGAGAGAAGTGAGCTGAACAGAGCTGAGCACAAATCAATCTCTCTCTTTCTCTCTCTCTCTCTCTCTCTCTCTCCCCTCTCTTTCCCTCCCCTCCCCATGCTACTTCCTGAGGAAGAACTGTAATCAGCTCTCCCCCCTCTCTGTAACCAATCCTCCCTCTTCCGTGACATCCTCACTGTGACAGACCGTTCCACCTCTAACTGTGCGCCAAGAACCCTTTCTGTCTTAAGTTGCTGTGTCAGGGTGTTTCATCTCTGCCACGGGAAAAGGAACCGCAGCATCCTCTCTCCTAGTCCATTGACCAAGAGGATCTTTCACATCAGCCCACGGCACCCACGGGCTGAAGCAAACGGTGGGCTTTACAGTCTGTGTGGCTGAAAAGCCTTAGGGAGAGTGTCCTGGAGCATGCCTGTTCTGTGCGGTTGGGAACGTTATCCCCCTGCCTCTCGCATAGTAACACCCATGGAAATGAAGCATCTTCTTCCATAATTGCTGGGATGAGGGTGGGGGGCGGGGGCGGGGATCGAACACAATTCAAAATAAGGTACAGTTGATCAGAACGTGGGGGAGGGGAAGTCCATGGAATGGATACCAACAGCCATCAGGCAGGTGTGGCCAATACAAATTGATGCTGCAAACAAGGGGTCTGTAAGCCTCCCTCCCTCCCCTCCCCCTCCCCCTTCTTTTCCCTCTCCCTCCTCTTTCTCCTTTCTCTTCCCCTCCCCCTCCCCTTCCTCCTTCCCCTCCCTCTTCCCTCTCCCCCCTTCCTCCTCTCTCTTCCCCTCCCCCTTCCTCCTCTCCTCCCCTTCCCCCTTCCCTTCCCTCTCCCCCTTCTTCCTCCTTTCCCTTCCCTTCCCTTCCCCTCCTCTTCGCCTTCCCCTCCCTCTTCCCTCTCCCACCTCTTCCTCCTCTCTCTTCCCCTCCCCCTCCTCTTCCCACTCCCCCTTCCTCCTCCCCTCCCCCTTCCTTTCCCCCTCCCCCCTCTTCCTCCTTTCTCTTCCCTCGACCTCCTCTTCCTCGGCTCCCTTTCCCTTCCTCCTCCTCCCCTCCCCCTCCCCCACCCTTTGGATCACTGTGAGATTAGCATCACTCAGACTTCATAGATGGAAGACTCAGCTCGGTGGCAGAAAGGTGATTCCCCCTAGGAAAACCAGAAAGCATTTACCAGAAGGAGAGACAGATGGTGGGCCAAAATCACAAACACTGTCCACATTGGGCCTCCTGTTCTAACTATGCCTTCTACGAGCAGGAGCAAAGTTACTAACCAGCCTCCTAAGCCATTTCCCAGCTATGTTGGGACTCCATACACGCATGAAAACTGGACTTCCTCTTTGAAATTCTAATCCCACTAGGGGAGACCCCGGGAAGCTTGCTCACCCCCTGACGGGAGAAAGAGACAAAGGCAAGAGAAGAAGGAATCTATGAATGTAAGCAGGCGCAAAAGCCCTGTGCAGCTAGGCTAGGTGCCCCGCAGAAGGCAGACTCAGCTGTCTGCGAGGGGCCGACAATTCAAGTGAGCACGAGCCAATGTTCCCACCGCTCTGCACATGGCTTGAGGCTGGTACCTTGAAGCAGTCCTGTCTTTGCCCACGAGTTATGGGCAGAAGCAGATGCAGACATAAAAATCGCTGGCCTCAGCTCCTGGATCAGCAAATTAGCCCTGGCAAACAGCGGGACAGCTGCAATCAGCAAAACAGCTCGCTGTATGTATCTTGATATGTAACCCTAGACCCAGGCTTCTAAATATAAGAGACAGCTTAGGGCTACCAACTACTTCTTCGATCTAAAATAGCACCCATATTCACGGTTTACTACCAATCCCGAAAAAAAAAAAGACATATTCCTATTATTATTAGCCCCTAGGGAGTTATCCTAAAAGTAGATGACTGAACCCACACATTTAATTCCTGATCTACTGAACACAGAATTATAGATGTTATTCAAGTATTACATATTACCACGGAGAAATCACAGATGGAAGAATCCCCCTCCCCAGCCCCTATCGTCCCTCAGGAGAGGTAAGGAGGAGAAAGCAGCCAGGAGCCTTGTTTCTTTTTTTGTGAAGCATCTCAGCTTCATATTGGTACCTGTTTCCCATGCTCAGAGGAGCATCCAGTCAAACTGACAGTGGCTGAGCCACAGTGTTCTTCCTCCTCAAGTTTAGGTGGATCCCAGTCCATCCCCACACAGCAGGCTACAGATGATCCCCAGCCATCCTGCTTTTCCCAAGGAGGCTGCTTCTGACGCTGCTTCAAAGTGTTCATTCCCTGGGCAGGGGATGTCACAGAACTCAAGGCAACAGAACTAGTTGCTTTGCAGCCCAAAAGGCTAACAAACGGCCTGGTGAAGATCGTGAAAGAGAACTTCGCACAAATTGCCACACAGAAGAGAGAAGGCAAAGAGATATTCTGATGTCCATCAATACACTTAATTTCTGATGGTGTTACAAATATCCCAAGCTGGGCAGAGTGTGGTGTCAATAAACCTTTAATCCCAGCACTCATGAGGCAGACATAGACACGTGGGGGTCCCAAGCCAGCCAGGGCTACACAATGAGACCCTGTCTCAGACAAACAAACCGATAAAATCCCAAACTACAATGGCTAATCTCCACTGCTGTTTAGAATCACCCAGGAGACCATGTAGATGGGACATGGGGTTGTCTGGGAGAGTGTTCCTGTGTTCCCAGAGAGGGTGGACTAAAAGCCATGTTCACCTGAGTGTGGGTGGTCTTACCCCAGAGGATGGGGCCCCTCTTCCCCAGCTTCAGTCATGAAGTAAACAGCCTCCCCCCTGTGGTGTGTTCCCATCGTTATGTGTGGTCTCTATAGCCAAACATCCATAGCTTGAGCTCTTCAAACTGTGAGCCAAAATCAGTCCTCCCGCCTTTGTCTGTGTGTGTGTGTGTGTGTGTATCCACCACAACAAGAAAACAAACCAAATGCAGTGACTCAACCCAGATTTCATGCCACTGGATGTCATAAGTCTGAGACAAGTCTCACTGGGCCCAAATCAAGAGATCATTGAGGTAGGCTCCCTCTAAAGTCTTAAGCAGTCAGCCTTGGCTGGCTGCCCCGCAGGGCTCTTCTGCGGCTGCCCCACTGTGACCCCTATCCTATCTGCTGCAGCCATAGCCTCACCTTGTGAGGCTCTCTGCACCCCAACACCAACCCTAGGTTTCACACAGCTGGCCTGATTGTCATTTAAGTCACTTGACACAGAATCACCCCATTTCCGCAAAGCCCAGGGCTGTAGTCTGAGCTCTGAAAACCCTGGGTCTAAACTGCAGTGCCTCCCTCAAGCTGGTTCTCTTTCACCCACTGAGGGGGACTTTGATAGGCAGTTCTCAGGTTTCCTTTAGAGACACCTCTGATGTGCTAGCTCTTCTAGAACCGGAGGCTCTCCCTTTTGTGTGCTCACTGGGTCTCAGTAAAAGCCTCATCCTGGAGCCTCCTTCTCCCACCCCACCCTCCACCCCCATCAATCAATAATTAAGAAAGCGCTCTACAGGCGAGCCTACAGCCCAATCTTACTGAGACATTTTCTCAATTAGGGAACAGAGGTTCCCTCCTCTCAAATGACTCCAGCTTGGGTCAAGTTGACATAGAACTAGCCAGCACAGTTGACCCCTTGACAACTTGATGCATGGCACTTTTTTTGTTTTGTTTTTTGGTTTTTCGAGACAGGGTTTCTCTTTATAGCCCTGGCTGTCCTGGAACTCACTTTGTAGACCAGGCTGGCCTCGAACTCAGAAATCCACCTGCCTCTGCCTCTGCCATCTGAGTGCTGGGATGAAAGGTGTGCGCCACCATGCCTGGCTCACATGGCACTTTTAAAGACATAATCTTTCCCCTTTTTTTTTTTTTTCAGAGAGAGGGGTTGTGTAATCCCCAAGAGTTCATATTAAAAAATATCACAAAGATCAAACATATCACAAATGTAGAAGTCCCACAAGTCTTTACCATTCCAAACATTTTAAAAGTTCAGTCTCTAAGAATCTAGAGTCTCTTGTAAAATCTAAAACTTCTTTTAAAAATTAAAAGTCCTTCAACTGCGGGGACTCCTATAACATCAAAAATAAGCTAAACGCTTTTTTACATCAAGAGCTCATGATGTAAGAATGACGGCGCAGTTCCAATCCCAACAATGCAAAAACCAAACTCCAAAAGTGTAAAGAACTCAATATCCACTTATCTGGGATCCACTCACCATCCTTTAGACTCCTCTCAGGGGGGTCTGAGTTATCTCTCCAGCTCTGCGGTCTACAGCACACTCGGCTTGTCTTTTAGGTTTATGTCAGCTCCATCCTCCACATATACCTCTGCTCTTGATAGCTGTCCCATGGTACCGGCATCTCCAAAATCCTGGGGTCTTCTGCAAATGGGCTGCACCCCCACCAACAGCCTCTCCTGGGCTCTCTTCAGGGTCCCCAGGCCTGCCACACAGTGCCAAGCCTCAGTTGCTCTCCATGACCCCGTCATGCTGTTCAAAACCAGGACCACCTGGGTGACTCTTCTCGAGTTCTGCTGCCAGTGTGAGATACAACCTGGGCCACCTCTGGAACACAGCTTCTGGGTGCCGACCCTGAGGAAACCCTCTGCAGAAGACTGCACCTCAGCAAGGCTGGTCTCTTCCTGACCACCACCAATCTCTCAGCTGTAGCTGATCAGCATCGGTTGCCCCAGGAACCTAAAGTTTTCACTTCAAAGGTGCTGGTACCTTGTTAATCACAGGTGGACCTTCAACCCCAGCTAACCAGAACCACACTTTCTCAACTCAAAATATCAAGCAGCCCCGACAGTCTTTAAACTTCCCCCAGAAACTTCACAAGCCAGGCCTCATCTGCACTGTTCTCAACATTCTTATCTTCCAGGATCCCGCAGAACATCACACAGAGCTCTCAACACTCAGTGGTTTTTCTAGCCCAAAGTTCCAAAGTCCTTTCACAATCTCCCTCCCCCCCGCAAAAAAAAAAAGTGGCCAGGCCTGTCACAGAAATACCTCACTGTACTGGCTGGTTTTGTATATCAACTTGACCAAAGCTGGAGTTATCACAGAGAAAGGAGCTTCAGGTGAAGAAATGCCTCCATGAGATCCAGCTGTATTTTCTCAATTAGTGATCAAAGGGGGAGGGTCCCTTGTGGGTAGGACCATCCCTAGGCTGGTGGTCTTGGGTTCTATAAGAAAGCAGGCTGAGCAAGCCAGGGGAAGCAAGCCAGTAAGTAACATCCCTCCATGGCCTCTGCATCAGCTCCTGCTTCCTGCCCTGTTTGAGTTCCAGTCCTGACTTCCTTTAGTGATGAACACCAGTATGGAAGTGTAAGCCCCCCTTTCCTCCCCAACTTGCTTCTTGGTCATGATGTTTTGGGCAGGAATAGAAACCCTGACCAAGACACTCACTATCCTGGTATAACTTCTGTATCAGTTAGGGTCACTACTGCTGTGATAAAACACCATGACCAAAGCAGCTTGGGGAGGAAAGGGTTAACTTGGCTTACACTTCCACATCAATGTTCATCACTGGATAAAGTCATGACAAGAACTCAAACAGGGCAGGAACCTGGAGGCAGGAGCTGATGCAGAGGCCATGGAGGGGTGCTGCTTACTGGCTTGCTCCCCATGGCTTGCTCAGCCTTTCTTATAGAACCCAGGACCACCAGCCCAGGGATGCCCTCAACCACCATGAATGAGCTCGATCCTCCCCCATCAGTCACTAATTTTAAAAATGCCCTGCCTATAGCCCAATCTGATAAATTTTCTCAATTAGGGTTCTCTCTTCTCAGATGACTCTACTCTGTGTCAAGCTCATGTAAAATTAGCCAGCACATCACATAAGGGTAGAAAGAGAGAATTCACTCCTGAATGTTTTGCTGTGAGTTCCATGACACAGGCATGCGCACGAGCAGACACAACACACACACACACACACAATAGGTAATAATAGGTAAATAAATACAAGGAATGCTAGATACACTCTATGTAATTATCATTTGGTGTTGGTTTTTCCAGGCATAGAAGAAGCTCTCTGGGCTAGGATTCACATCCTGCCTGTTGACCTCTGATTCCTAGAGGACTCAGGACTTTGGGCGGGGAGGGGAGGTTCATGAGCAGTCATTAAAAGGATAAAGGATGAGCAAGCTGTGAGGGAGAGAAGTGGGAATGGAAGAAAACTGGGATCGAGGAATTCTCCGCCATCCTGTCATTGTTAAGCAGGAGAAAACCTTGACTCTTAAGCCAAGCCGAAGCGAAATCAAGGTATTAGCTAGAAATTCTGTCCCAAACACACTCATTTTCTCGTTATCGTTTATCACGGTGATTCAGCAAAAGGAGGGGAAATGAAAATGCGTCTCTCCAGAAGCTATTTCAAGATAAAGAGCCCATAAAACTCCCGTCCCGGCGGCCTTTCCCAAGCCTCTTTTGAGTTTAGGGTGTCCTCTAGCGGCAGCCACGGAGAATGGCACTCTAGGGTATTCCCTGGCCTCACAGGACCGGTTTTTGTAATGACGTCTAGAAGCAAACTGGAAGGAATTGTCGGGGGAGAAGGGGGCGGGGGGGAGAGATGGGGAGATGTAACCAACATCTATCTCTTCTCCTAAGGACTCAAAACCCTGTCATGATTCAACCAAAGTTCACTCAGGGAACCAATGAAATTTTGGGGTTTCCTTACTGAGCATAGGTGAGGGGTGCCTACAGGGGTGTGGGTGCTCCTCCCCACTCCACCGGCCTCACCTGGACTGCCTTTACCCAGCATGGATAAGAGCATCTGGGAATATAGATTCCCCTCCCTAATCCATTCTATATGCATAAGCCCAGGCGCGCACACACACACTCACACAAACACAAACATATATATGCACACACAGAGTCCCTCCCCTCAGGCCATGTGTGTTGAAGCTGGGCTGCCTACCACAGGGAGCATAGGGATACTTGAGCCAACAGGTCCAACGGGGATGATCTTCTGGGGGCGGGAGAGGAGGGGCGTGGCTCCTGTGAATGCCCCGAGATAGGGGTTGATTCTCTCAGAGGGCATTCACTCAAACAAAATGGTAAGGAAAAGAAGCAACAGGAGTCCGGGAATGTGGGTGGGTGGTACAATAAATGTTTACCCGTGCCTTTGAACTCCCCTCCAAACGTACAATGCTAATCGGCCCCGGGTGGTTTTGCTGGGAACTGGCTCAGCTGCATCAGATACTACAACATCGAACCTGTGAAGGGACTAGCTGAGAGAGAGGGAGTCTCCTTTACTCACACGGAGTCTGGAGTAAAATTCACTGACACTTTTGAAGTAGACTTTTGGCCAGTCGCCGGTCTACCTTACTGATTTGTCTCTGGCCTGGAATGTCACAGGGTGAAGCACAGACACAGCTGCTCCACCAAAATATCCAGCCTAGCTAAAATAATCCATCCAGTATTGTGGAAGACTGGCTACAGTGTGGAGGTGATGGTGAAGTCCGGAAGAAGATCTGAGCCCAATGCACATAGAAGCCAGGTGTGGCTGTACAAGAGCTGTTGCTGGCAAGGGCAGAGGGGATGCTTGGGGCTTGCTGGCTGCCAGTCTGGTCCAGGCTCCCTGTCTCCAGGGAATAAAGCAGAGAGTGATGGAGCAGGATGCCCGATGAATTCTCTGGCCTCCACAGGGACAGGAACATGCACCCAGGTACACAGGCACATACAACACACACATTTCAAAACAGTTGACTCCCAGGCTGGAGAGATGGCTCAGTAGTTAAGAGCACTGACTGCTCTTCCGAAGGTCCTGAGTTCAAATCCCAGCAACCACATGGTGGCTCACAACCATCAGTAATGAGATCTGATGCCCTCTTCTGGGATGTCTGAAGACAGCTACAGTGTACTTGCATAAAATAAATAAACCTTTTTAAAAAAAAAAACAAACAATGATAATAATTGACTCCCTTGTTCTTCAGTCTCCATATTCAACACTGTTTGTTTTGTATCCTTCTGGAACGTTCCAGGCTCAAGACTGATGATGCTCAGAAAAATGCCAACAACTAGTGTGTTCTAGGTTGATGACTGTTCACAGTGCTGTGTTGGGACCGCATTGGTGACTGGATAGCTGGCCTGGAGCTAAGGAAGTCGACAGATTGGATATGGCTTGGATGGGATCTGGACGGCGATCCCATTGGCTTTCTGAGATGGAGGGGAGGCATCACCGCCCAAGCCTGCAGCCAAGCTCAAGTCAGGGAAGGGGTGGGGGGTGTGGAGACTGGGGAGAAGAGGCAGGATGTGTGCTTACCAATGCCCTCTTTGATATAAGCTCACTACCCCCTGTGAGAGAAAGAACCCAGCAACAGGAAGTCTGTTAGCCAGGGACTCACAGATACTGCCTCTGTGGCATGCCAGTGGGTATCCGTGAGAGGGGAAGGCTGCTGGGTTCTGATATTACATCCTCATAAGAACCATGGGAAAACTCTTTAAAAGCACGTTGTTTGTGGTCTATGCCGGTTTTTTGTAATTGTGTCGTCGTCGTGGCAACCATTTGCAAAGCATCCCAAGTACTTCTGCAGCTCTGAAGCCCCACCCGGATTCTCCCTGACTTTATGGGAAGGTAACTTTTCATCCCAATGGCTACTTGAAGTTAGGAAAGTGGGCGTGTGCCTCCTCTCAGAGAGACAAATACGGCTCAGGGGAATACCTCCCTCACTGTGTGGAGCCTGGTCTGCACAGAGCAACAGCTGAAGGAGAACTGGATCCTAGGAAATGAGCTGAGACATTAGAAACAAAGAAACAAACAAGCCTCAAGTATCTTTAGGCAGCTACTTTTTTAGGTTTTAAAACATTTTATGGAGTGTGTATGTGAATTGTGTGTAAATGTGTATGTATGTGTCAATGTGTATGCATGTGTGTATATGTCTGTGTGTATATAACTGTGTGTGAGAGTATGGGTATGAGATCTGTATGTGTGTATATCTGTGTGTATGTCAGTGTGTGTGATATGTGTGTGTATAAACTGTGTGTGTGAGTCTGTGAGTGTATGTATGTGTGTGTGTGTATATGTCTCTGTGTGAGTCTGTGTGTATGTATGTATCAGTGTGTGAGAGAGTGTATGTGTCAGTGTGTGTGTGTGTGTACATGTATGTATGTGTCAGTGTGTGTGTGTATGCTCACATATGCAGGCACACTTGCAGGTTCCCAAGGAGGCCAGAAGAGGATGTTCAGCCCCCCTGAACTGGAGTTACAGGTAATTTTGAACAACCCTACACAGGTGTTTGGGAACTGAACTCAGGTCCTCTGGAAGAGCAGCTGTGCTCTTAACCCCTGGGCTCTCTCCTGGCCCAGACATCTTTTCCCCTCTGTTCATCAGAAGTGACCACAGTAAAACAGGGAGCCACTGAAACCCCCTCTCCCTCCCTACCTCAGGGCACACCAGACAAGTGCTTCTACCGTCCACTCCATGACCAGACTCACCCATCTCTGCTCCTTTCCCAGATGCTCACAAAATGGATGCTCTCTCCACGGTGAGGTGGCTCTTAGTGCTCTCCGCCCCCCTGAAGGGAAAGGTTACTACATGTGTGTGCCTCTGACTCAGGCGTAGGAAATCAACTCGTTGCTCTTTGCTGAAGCTGCAAACTCCAACACACTGCCTCATTCTACTTTGTACCAGACAGTGCTGGCAGAGCTTTATTCTAGCCTGAGATTCCCCTATGTGGCTGGTTACCTCTGCTTAGCTCACATGCTTCTGACCTTCTCTATGTTCCCAGGAGAATCTATAGCACCTCTATTTATTTCCCAGAATCCTCTCTTTCAGCCAGGGTCCCATCTCCTATTTCCTGCCTCAGCTCATTGGTCATAGGTTTTTTGTTTTGTTTTGTTTTGTTTTGTTTTGTTTTGACAGATATTGCTTATAAGAGGTTCTCTCTACAATCTTCACAATATTCTGATGATTAAAATGTCTCTTTAAAAATACAGAGTGAGGTGCTGGAGAGATGGTTCAGCAGTTAAGAGCACTGACTGGGGGCTGGAGAGATGGCTCTGTGCTTAAGAGCACTGACTGCTCTTCTAGAGGTCCTGAGTTCAATTCCCAGCAACCACATGGTAGTTCACCACAACCATCTACCATGGGATCCAATGCCCTCTTCTGGTGTGTCTGAAAACAGTGATGGTGTACTCGTAAATAAAATAAATTAAAAAAAAAAAAAAAAAGAATTTAGCCGGGCGTGGTGGCGCATGCCTTTAATCCCAGCACTCAGGAGGCAGAGGCAGGTGGATTTCTGAGTTCAAGGCCAGCTTGGTCTACAAAGTGAGTTCCAGGACAGCCAGGGCTATACAGAAAAACCCTGCCTCGACAAACCAAAAAAAAAAAAAAAAGAATTTAGAGTGATTTCCTGAAATTTATTTATAAGCACCATTGTTTTTTGGCAGGTGATGAGCCACTTCAAATTCTAGAAGAAAAGGGGGAAAAGATATTATTTATCAATTGTTATTAAATTGTTCTTTCTTTCTCTCAGTTTGTGTCTGGGGATTGAACTCGGGTCATCAGGATACAAGCATCTATACCACTGAGCCATCTCTCCAGCCAATTCTGTGTTGATTGTTCCTGTTGTAAAGAGACTAGAGTCATCCCATGAGGTATACAAACCAGACAGCACAGTCTTGAGAAGAGGGTCCAGCCAAGATCTCAGTGCTAACTTGCCTTCTGTAGCCGGCATTCCCGCAAGCAGAGTTCACTTGTGCAATCCCGGGAACTGGACTGTCTCGTTGGCTGGAAAACACGGACAAGATCTTCCAGCTATGCACGTGGGTGTCCGGGTATCACGGGATGGTGCTTTCACTGTTATCTGAGTAAAAGCAGAAGTCTGGAGGCTGTCCAGGCACAGCAAAGCATCTGTAGAGCTCTGATAAAGGCCTTCTGGCTGCACACGCTACTCCGGGCTCTCCAGTTGTTTGAGACAAGAACCCACAGCGTCTGCGCTCCTCACTGCCTGCGGGAGAACGTCCGGACCACGCTCGTGCCGGAACGTTCAACGGGTTCAGATAGCACGGAGTAAACTCAACCTTGTTGGTCGTTGGTACCAGAAAATTCTCCTTGGCCCTCACTCAGCCCTTTTCCTAGCTCAGAGAGAATCCCTTCCAAACTGCGCCTTCACCTTCCTGTGGTCCACCCCTCTTCTGTAAAAATTCCTTTAGACTTGGAGCATCTCTTATTTTTGCTCACAGCCTCACTGGCAAATAAATAGAAGTATATAAACACACAAGCTAAGAAGCAAAACTCTCTCTTCTGTTTATTCCTTTTTCGTTCTCACAATCTACGGGGTTTGCTATGCATCCTTCCAGAACTTTCCATCTTCAAAAAGGACAGTGCTGATTACAAAAAAAAAAAAAAAAAAAAAAACCACACACACACACACACCCATTGAGTTGCGTTCTAGAGTCAAGCGGTAACCACATTCTCCCACTGTTATAAAGTGAGTCACAAAGCAGGCCTCTAAGATAGCTTTTTAGGGGCCATTTCCCAATAGATCCCATGATGGAACTTCTTAAATGGTAAATTTGGAATCTGAACTCAGTCGGGCTGACTGCAGAGCCCAGGCTGAGGCTTGGCTTGGGAATGTGGAATGTTAGAACGTCTCTTCACGCTCACTCACACAATGCTGGCGATAAAATATTTTAAAACGTGCGTCTTAGCGTTAGTATAGTGGTTAGAATCGATGCTTCAGGAAAGCATGCTGGTATATCATTTTCATGTGTGAATTTTTATAGAAATCCACTAGAAATTGTCCATAAATTTTTAAGTTTCCTTGTAGATAGATACTGTTAAAGTCCCTCTAGAAGACCGTATGTCAGACATCGGGGTCCCTGGTTCCCTTAACAAAAATGTGTCACATTGCATCTATAATTAAAAATATAGATGTTCACTGGGCATGGTGGTACACACCTTTAATCCCAACACTCGGGAGGCAGAGGAAGGCGGATCTCTATGAATTCAAGGCTAGCTTGGTCTACAAAGTAAGTTCCAGGTCAGCCAGAGCTGTTACACACAGAAACCAAGTCTCAAAAACACACACACAAAAACAGAATAACAAAAAACCCAAAATATATGTATGGGTAAATGTAAGACATGACCTAGAAAATCCAATGCATAGCAAACAAAAACCCCCCACAAGACAATGTTGTTGTTGTTGTTTTTTCTTTAAAGGCTGACTGTGAAGCTGAGAACATTTTATTACAACAGTCTGTACCTCTACTGAAACACTAAGCACTAATACATTTTACGCATAATGTGGCCAATGTGGCCCCAAGGCATCTTGCAAAAAGACTTCTCAATAGGCACTCAACTTTAAATAAACAACAGAACCCTACTGAGAACGCCAATTTCCCAGAAATCTTAAGGTCTTTAATTTTTCTCAGAAAAATCCGGAAGATGGTCTGCATCCTCCATCCTTAGTCTACAGACAGAAATTACGATTTGGCCAGTCTGGAGAGACCTTCCTTTTGAAGGAGCCCTAGGTTGTCCCAATACATTCAATTGTGAGAGCCAGTGCATCTACGGGAGAGACTTAAAACGTGAGGTTCTTTTGTTTTTTGTTTGGTTTTGGTTTTTCGAGACAGGGTTTCTCTGTGTAGCCTTGGCTGTCCTGGAACTCACTCTGTAGACCAGGCTAGCCTCGAACTCAGAAATCCTCTGCCTCCCAAGTGCTAGGATTAAAGGCGTGCGCCACCAATGCCCGGCGCTTTTTTTCTTCTTCTTCATGTTTGTTTTGTTTTGTTTTTTACGATTATATGTATGAGTGCTCTGCCCTCCCGTATATGTGTGCACCGCCTTGGGCGCCGGGATCCCCTGGAACTTAAACTGCAAACACTTGTGAGCCATCATGGAAGCGCCAGGACTCGAACCCGGGTACTCTGCAAGAGCAAGCGCTTGCTCCAAGCCGCCGTGGGTTTCGCGTTTCGTAATTCGTAATTCGAGTTATTGGAGAGTAACCAACTTGGAGTGAGGTAGTCGGCGCCATCCATGGCATCCTCGCTCGCTCGCGCCTCCCGCTGGCCGCCACGAAGCTCAATCTGGTGGCAGCCCCGAACCACCCGCGACCGCTTCGCGTTGAGCAGCCGGGAAGAGACGGAAACGGAACTGATGTCACCCTAACCCCGAGAGCGCTCGGTCCCCAGTGACCACCCTTCCTTCCTTCCTTCGCTGGGCCCGGCCGGAAGCGGAAGTGGCTAAGGGGTGGAGGGGAGTTGCGGGAGGAGTGTCAGGTTACGCTCCGGCTCTGCTCGGAGTTCCAGTCGCGGTCGCCCGAGCCAGGTAAAGCGGAGCTCGGCGGGCGAGCGAGCGCGCGGTCCGAGAGGACGTGACCCGCGATCCCCGGGGGTCCGGCCCGGCCTTTCCCGCTTCCTTGTGTCCCTGCAGATTCCCAGCCATGGGCAACACGAGCAGCGAGCGCGCCGCACTGGAGCGGCAGGCGGGCCACAAGACGCCGCGGAGGGACAGCTCCGGGGGCGCCAAGGATGGGGACAGGCCCAAGATCCTCATGGACAGCCCCGAAGACGCCGACATCTTCCACTCCGAGGAGATCAAGGTGCTGAGTGGAGGGACGTCGGAGCCCTCTTGACTCACGGGGAGGGTCCCCCTTTGCTGTGGTTCCCGCCACATTCCCAGCGTCACACCTTCGGGGGGGGGCGGGGGAGCTGGCCCTGTCACAGCCCTCTTTGCTGTTCGGGGACTTGTGCCTAATACCGATGGGAGGAGAGTCACCCTGGGCTTGGTTGAACATCATTAAGGAGAAAGCAGCTCTGGGACCGCGTTTGAGATCTTTAATTAATTAAGAGTCGAGCTAAACTGTAATTGAGCACCCGTGTCGACTTTTCTCTTCGGTGTAATTGATTGCGCGGCTTCGAGACACTTCAGGCCGAGACCGGCTTTTGCAAAAGTTGGGTTGGGAGTTCTAGTGTTCGTTTTGGCGGTAAAACGGGAGCACATACGTTAAGCTGGAAATGAAGTTAACTAGCTGACTGCCAGAGGTGTTTGGTTCTGACAGTTTCAGTCCACCCTGCTCACTTTATTTTAGATCCGGCAGTTCTGCTGGAGGAGGTCAGTGACCGAGAGTCACTCTGAACCCCAGCCAGCAGCTAATTACCCCCACTTCTCTCCCGCGTTACTGAAATAATGCCTTGGACTTTAAGCAGACCAGAGCAAACAGATTTTTGCAGGCCAAGCTGAAAGTTCCTGCCTGAGCCACATTCTCTTAAAACCACAGTGAGGTGGCCAGTGCTTCCGGCTATGGGGCCCCAGTCCAAGGGCATTCGGTGATTCTAGGAGGAAAAAAGCTAATTGCTCAGAATAAACTACATTCAGGAACGTTGGCGCTCACCAGCCTGGTCTCTGTTACCTGGCGGGTTGCCCACTAATCCCCATTACTTAAACAGGCTAATTGCCTGGCCAGCTCACTCCACTTTCACTCCCCCACCCCCACCCCCTGACTGGGCTACATAGCCCACATGACTATTCTCCAGATCCTAATTTTGGGTCTGACTTTAAAAGGGCCTGCTTTTGCCAGGGTGTGGTGGCACAGCACTTTGATCCCAGCACTTGGGAGGTAGAGGCAGGCGGATTTCTGAGTTCGAGGCCAGCCTGGTCTACAGAGTGAGTTCCAGGACAGCCAGGGTTACACAGAGCCTGCTTTTATGGCACTTGTCTTGTGGCAGGAGCTTGTTTCCTGAGCTTGTTGCATTAGGGGAAAGGTGTGTACCATGATCTTTAGCATGTTTCCCTGTCGATATTGTCCCCACCCCTAGAAGACATTTTTGCCCAAGGCTATTTAAGAGGAAGTAAAAGGTATTTGTGTGGTAGCCTGTGTGTATATTGGCAGTGCCCTCTGCTCTCTTTGCAGTGAGCTGAGGAAACTTACTTTTTAAAAAGAAATGGGCGGTGTGGTGCTGTTCTCTTCAGGGTCAGGGAGGACAGACTTAGCTGACGTCCTTTCTCTTTTCATCTGTAGTGACTGATGGATCGAGTCAGGGGTTCGTCCCGTTACCCCAGTTCAGCATTGGAGCTACAGTTACTTGTCCTCTAAACCAGTAGCTCTCAACCCGTGGGCTGCCACCCTCTTAGAATCCAACAGACCCTTCACAGGGGTCGGCACCACAGACCCTGCATGCTGGATATTTGTATTATTACGATTCGGAACCGTAGCAAAGTTACAGATACAAAGTTGCAACCAAATTGTCTTATGGGTGGGGGTCACCACAACATAGGGGACCGTATTAAAGGGGTGCAGCATTAGGAAGGGTGAGAGCCACAGCTCTCAAGCAATCCCTGCTAGTTATACAATCTGTTATCCAGTCTGTATGCTTCAGATCCAGGGACTTGCTCGTATCTCTCAGATAACAGCAGATCAGTAGTGGTCCCAGAAGCCTCCTGGGCTCCTTCAGGGCTTTCCCCACCCTAGAAGTCCAGTGTTTGGCTTTGCTTCTGACTGAAGGAGAGAAATGATGCTTATCTAACTGTGTCTCACCCCAGGGTTGGGTGTGTTCCATTGTCTCTGGCTGGAGTAAGTTCCTTTGATCTACCTCACTGGATATTACCATTTGCCATAAGGAAGGGACGGTCCCTTTTATGTATCTAGTTCTCCTCTGTACCCCAGCCCTTCCCTTCCCATCTGATTGTGTCCATTTTAACAGCTCTGAGACCATCCCTAGTAAATTCTTACATACTCCCAAGCCTTGCTTAATGAGGGAAATGGAGCATATTGAATTCACCCTGGACTCATGGCGAGTCCCGAGTAGACCTTGTAGCTTCCTCCAGAGTTTGTGAAGTCTGGTTGCAGTAATAGTAGCTGCTGGTTAAGCACTGCATGTGTCAGACTGTCTCGGTCTTCACGATACGACAGAAGCTGTTGTTTTCATTATCTCCGTTGGCAGGTGGGGGAACAGACACAAGTCGTGTGCCGCAGACACAAGCAGAACTGCCTGATTAGACTCTGCTGTCCTCTTAGGTTAACAATCTCGGGTGGGGAGCTCGATGCCTGACCCCGAGTAAACGCCTCTGCTTCTTAGGCTCCAGAGAAGGAGGAGTTCCTGGCCTGGCAGCACGACCTCGAAGCGAATGATAAATCCCCGGCCCAGGCCCGGCCCACTGTGTTTCGATGGACTGGGGGTGGAAAGGAAGTCTACTTGTCTGGGTCCTTCAACAACTGGAGCAAGCTTCCCCTCACGCGAAGGTAAGGATCTCAGCGGACAATATTTCTGTGCTATGCTCTGACACTTAGATATACATTTCTTCTGAGAAAGTTGTTCCCGGTGCATTGGAGAGAGCGCTGGGCTGGGACCCTTAGGGGGGTGGATCCCAGCCCATTACTGCACTGAACAGTCACTTTTTTTTTTTTTGGTTTTTCGAGACAGGGTTTCTCTGTGTAGCCCTGGCTGTCCTGGCACTCACTTTGTAGACCAGGCTGGCCTCGAACTCAGAAATCCGCCTGCCTCTGCCTCCCGAGTGCTGGGATTAAAGGCGTGCGCCACCACGCCCAGCTGAACAGTCACTTCTATATAAGACTCCTGGACCAGATGACCTGGATCCCTCCTAACTGAGTCCTGTGTGTTGGAGGTTCCATGCTCTGAAGACATCGTTAGCAAGGGTTTAGTGAGACGCTTTATCAACACCCTGGTGTGGCTGGGCAGTGGTGGCACACGCCTTTAATCCCAGCACTTGGGAGGCAGAGGCAGGTGGATTTCTGAGTTCCAGGCCAGCCTGGTCTACAGAGTGAGTTCCAGGACAGCCAGAGGTACACAAAGAAACCCTGTCTGGAAAAACCAAAAAAAACAAAGCAAAACAAAAAAACCCTGGTGTGGACTCCTGTCTCCGCGCCTTTACCAGTGACTACTTCTGGTAAACAGAGGGAGAGCCCGTGCTCTGCTGGTCTGAGCCCAACTGTTGTCAGTGTCCCTGTGTTTCCAGGGCTGCCACAAGTCCACAGCAATCTCAGGAGTGGCAGGGTAGTTAGACAGGTCTGCGTGGAGAACGTCTATGTGCCCTGTTACGCTGGCTCAATCCCTGTCATAGCACACTGACAAAAGGGATGGCTCGGCAGCCTGTGTTTACCTCCGTGGCACCCAGCCCGCCTGCCCGGTGGTATTCTGCGTGGAGACTTGGAAGGTGTGAACGGCCATTTGTTGACCTTCCAGTGTTAGGATTCTAGGTTCCTAGTGTCTGAGCAAAGTGAGTTTCCTGCTGCTCCATTAGTGGCCGTGACCAAGAATTAATTGTCTGAATTGGTTGCCATGTTTGCCATCCTGCAGCCAAACTCTTGGTTATACCTGGAATCAGAGGGCAGCCCACCCAGCTGAAATTCTACTTCCTTTCTTCCTGCAGCCAGAATAACTTTGTAGCCATCCTGGACCTGCCTGAAGGAGAGCATCAGTACAAGTTCTTCGTGGATGGACAGTGGACCCATGATCCTTCCGAGGTACTCTGCCTGCAGCCCTCGGCCCTCTAGTACGTACCTGCACTATCAGGACCCCCTTCCCTGCGTGTGGCTCTGAGTTAGATAGTGCCAGTTACCAGCTCATTGGTATAATTAACCAAGAGTCGCTAACCAGGCAGTGAGGCCTTCCAGCCAGGAATTCTAGGCCTCTGAAGAATCCACAGACCTTCCACGTTGATTTCTGCCTATCTGTCTCTTCCCAGCCAATAGTAACCAGCCAGCTTGGCACAGTTAACAACATCATTCAAGTGAAGAAAACTGACTTTGAAGTGTTTGATGCTTTAATGGTGGATTCCCAAAAGTGCTCCGATGTGTCTGGTATGAACAGTTACTTTATCCCACGTGTGTGCAGGCTGGGGCTCTGTGGCCTGGACATACTGTTTCCCTTGCCTCTCACACTTGAGCAAGAGCTGCCCAGCCAGGTGGACAGTTGTAGCTCTCCGGACCACAGCGGTTCCTTCCTAATTCCAGTGGCCCTGGCTGTTGGAGTTTAACCCCCAAAGAAACCATAAGTCGCTGCCCTTGCCTTATGAGGTATTTTGCAGTTCCACTTGGCTTTAGAACAGAGCTACACTTGATGTTATGCCATAGGCAGGCCTGAAGAGACCCATGAGGACACGTTGGGTCAGTAATGAACCACTGCCAGGGAAACTGCCAGCTCGTGTCCTGCCAGTGGTGCCTGGAGAATTGCAGGCTGACAGGTGATAAACGACACCTCGGTGACCTTGGCTGTCACTGGTGCCGTCCATTCACACTTGACTGGAAGTGACTCCCCATAGAAAACAGGCCACATGGCACTATGCTCTTTTCTGGAAACCTGTTCTGCTCAGACACGGTAAACTAGAGTCTTCTCAGCACGGAGCTTTCAGTGACCTTTGTTCCGCCCACATCTGGGAGGAAGAGAATCTCTAGAAGGTCAGAGGGACAGCTCAGGAGAGAAACCGCGTGTTAGAATCCAGATGGACGTTAAGTGTGCTTCCCTTCTTTGTGTGGGGGCTGCTTCCTGGGCTGCAGTTCTGGAATCAGTAAGATAAGCTCTCAGCAGTAGCCAGCCATCAGTTTACCGAGGGCTTTCCCACCCTCACCTCCGTGTCTCTGGGATCTCTCACAGTTAGCGCTTCTGACGCCACAGCTGTAATTGACTGCTGGGCTTGGCTGGCGGTGGCTAATGGTCAGGTTACAGATCTAGGCTTAGAAAACAGTGCTCTCTTACTGGGGTCATTGGCCATTCCTGGATGACCACTTACACATTTCCGACAGGCAAAGGGTGCAGCCTGGAGACAGTGCACACACTTCTTACATGGAACTTCGCACTATTTCAACAGAGCCTTCAGCTAAAGGTCCGGTTGATCATTTGCAGGCAGAAAGTGCACCGCCCCCTGCTGCTGGAGCCAGATCAGTTCTAAACTTCCTGTTAGACATTCAAGTGGCTTGTTTGGGTTTATTTTTTGTTTTGTTTTTGTTTTTTAAATGCCATGTATTTATTTCTTACAGCTCAGCTTTCTGCATTGAATGCGTTTTCTCAGTTCTTGTGCTGAGCTGTGAAGGGAGCCTGACCTAGAAATTGATGTTGAGAAAGTTAGCAGCCCTGGGCCAGCTTAGGGGTCAGGTAGCCAGGACCCTTCCCGACACTCGGGTGACAGCTCAATGCCATCTTCTAGCCAGCCAGCTGTCATGATTTGAGGTGCTTCTAAGGCAAGGGACTGTGCTTCCAGAGGCTTCTGCTGCGCCTACATAGTGAAGACACTCAGACCCAGCAGTGTGGAGCCAAAGACCCTTTACACGTCGGTCTTTATGGTTATTTCTTAGTGCATCGGTACCTCATTAGACTTCTTTTATTCTGCCTGAGAGACTTGGTAACTTAGGCTGGGCCACTTAATCCCCACTTGAAGCCCAGAACTTGTGGTATTTGCCAAACTCAGCCTGAAGTAAGAAGGAAGCCTTACTCTGGCTTCCCTGTTAGTCTGGCCCAGACATCTGGCTTTGCCACAGCTGCTCTTCCTTCCACTGAGCTTCTCAAGGTAGCATCGAGCCCCAATTCCAGGGAACTTTTCATCCCCTCTGGTTTCCCCTGTTTGAGCTTGAATGTCTTTGAAGAAAATACAAACCTGGATTGAGGAAATCAGGACTGAAAGCTAGATGAGGGCCCCATGCATCAAATGCAGCTGCAGAGCCTACAGTCTGAGTGTCTTGTCGCCATCTCCCAACAGAGCTGTCCAGCTCGCCCCCAGGACCCTACCACCAGGAGCCTTACATCTCTAAACCAGAAGAGAGGTTCAAAGCCCCACCCATCCTCCCGCCACACCTGCTGCAGGTCATCTTGAACAAGGACACGGGCATCTCTGTGAGTACTCCCATCTGGAGCTCCTTTCTGCTCGCTTCTTACAAGACAGTGGAGAGCTCCTGTGCCTTCCACTGTTGGGGACTGCTGTGGTCCTCCCCTGACACAGACACAGGCTGCTTGTGAAAGGCTGACATCTGTTACACATCCCTCGGTCAGCTAGACATTTTAGAATCTAGTTTTAGTTACTAAGTTACTTTTAGAAACGTCATCCCTCGTGGGGCAGAATTCCAGCTGTCATATAACACATTATAACCTCTACCACATCCACTGTGGCAGAAGGTGCAAGGGCAAGCGATGCCCTCAGGATGACTGACCCACTCGGGTTGCCTACATTAATCCATGCTCCACCCTCATGACCTAATTCATCACCAATTAGGACCCATCTCCCAGTATATGAGCCCTTAGGGACAAAGCAAACTGTATCTGGTGCTAAAGAAAGCCCCTCCCTCAACACTGGACACAGCAGCAGAGCCCACGTGCTGGTGAGCTGTGTGTGGAGGGTTCCCTACTACAGTGTCAGTTTGTGGAAGACGTGCCTTTCCTTAAGTTGACTCAGTCCACTCTGTGCTGTGACCAAGCACAGATCCTGGCTCACTCCTGTGAATCCAGGAGGAGGTCAGTGGGGAGACCAGTCAGCTTCAGACCCCACTGGCTGAACCAAATATCCAGTGCGCATTAGTAACAGAACTGCAAGGACCCTTAGCCGCCGTCCCTAAAGATTCAGAGGCTGCCCCTCGCTCTTGTACAAAAGTTCAGAAGTTGGAAGCCACTCAGTACCTCCTTAGCTAGGAAGGCGCACGCATGCATACACGCATACACACACACACACACACACACACACAGAGGCATGGCTAGGGAGAGGCTAGACCATGGATTCAGGAGAACTGTGTCTGCATCTCGCTGTCAAAGGCAGCCTCAGTCAGCTCTCACAGATCTCGTCTCCAGTTAGGGAAGTGCTCTCCGAGGAGTTTTTTTTGTTTGTTGGTTTGGTTTTTTTTGTTTTTTTTTTTTTTTCGAGACAGGGTTTCTCTGTGTAGTCCTGGCTGTCCTGGAACTCACTCTGTAGACCAGGCTGGCCTCGAACTCAGAAATCCGCCTGCCTCTGCCTCCCAAGTGCTGGGATTAAAGGCGTGCGCCACCACGCCCAGCCCGAGGAGTCTTAATTCAGCTTCACTGTGGAGAGACTAGAGCAGATACATCCCCAGGCAGCGTTCGTTTCTTAGAGGCTTTGGGAAATCTGCTGTCCTGTGAATGACTGTGGTCAGCCTGTTCTCAGCTCCCCTCACAGTTGTCTCTGCAGATATCTTGTAGCTTTTGACCCGTGTCTTCCCCAGAATTGCCATCCAGTTCTCCTAGCCTGCTTTTGAAAGATGTCGCATGTGTCTCCCTGTGGCTGGCTTATTTATGTCCAAAGTCCATCCACGTTGTTGCAAGTGACAGAATTGCCTTCCTTTTTAAGGCCGAGCCACCCACTGTTGTAGTTTCTTGTCCAGTTGCTGTGATACAATTTTTGACGAGCAATTTAAAGAGAAAGGGTATATTTAGACTCACAGGCCCAGGTTCTAGCCCATCCTATTGGGGTGGGGGGAGGACAGCAGGAGTTTGAGGGAGGGGTCTCACTGCATCTGTAGTTATGCATAGTATGCTGCCTCTGGCCACATCCTATGTCCTGTGCATTGTCTCTCAGGGACTTCAGCGGGGCTCCACAGTGCCATATGCACACCCATATGTAAATCCATCCAGATTCTGTGTCTAACTAGACATCATCCATAATGCTTTCCTTAGACGGACTGATTTCTTTCCTCACTAACAGCACAAGGTAGATTAAGTGGTTTTTTAACCGCACACAAAAAAGGGTGACTATGTTAGAGATCTGGTGTAGCCATTCCTCAGAACTTGCATGTCCCAAACATGGTATCATCCATATATTAGACACCTTTAAAAGTGACAGATGGAAACTGGTTTGTTTTTTTTAAAGATCCCCGTAGCGGTTGGTTGAGGCAGTGTGCAGCTGAGGCACACAGGCCTCTCCTTGTTCTCTCATCAGCAGCCATCCTGCTCTGCCTGCCCCGCAGGAGCTCACTGGACCCTGGAGGCCCTGCTGGGGCAGAGCTGGACTAGGACCTGGCTCCTCCCACTCCACTTCTCTTGTGTGCTCCTGTGTGCACGGGTCGTTTGTCCCCAGGAGATTTCCCAGTCTCAAACATAACCACTGCAGGGCTCTGTAGGATGCGGGCAGCCACTCCCCAGGCCACCGCTCAGAGCCCTCAATATGCCTGTGTGTGGCGTAGGCCGTCCAGCTTCATGTGGAAAGGCCTGGTCACACCGTGTTAGAGCTCTTGGTTTCCCTCCACCCCGAGGCCTTAGAGGCCTGTTGGCAGCTGTGAGATCTTAAAGTCACTTCAGGACTGGGATTCCCGTAGTGTTGAGTGACAGGAATGTGCCCTTCCCTTGAGGCAGGGACCTCAAGCTACCTGACTGGTAGCCTGTACACACACACACACACACAGAGACACACACACACACAAGTGCATGTTCTTAAGAGTTGGGAATGTGAATGAAGACGCTCTAGCGAGGTAGAAAGGTGTGGTGAAGTGTTCATGTGTCCACTTGTAGAGTCGCCTACTGCAACATACTTCATCATCTAGCTGTAGAGACTTGGCTTACCATCCACTTCTCGGGAGCATGGAACACACAGTGGGTCTTGTGTTCCGGGAAAGCATTTCCAGTGGGTCTCTGGTCTTCTGCCTCCTCTCTGTAAGAGAATGGGGTAGGGCCTGCCTTAAAGGTCAGGGAGAAAACTTACCGGAAGTGCCTTCCGTAGCATCTGGCTGGCACGAGGATCCACCCCTTTCACTTCTCCGGTCATCTCCACAATTCACACTGCCCAGCATGGGAAGCCAGGTCAACTGCAGGGCTTGGCTCCTCTCCTTGGCTACACAAACCAGGCCATGAAATAGGGGGGCAGGGACCATTTTGACTTCTGAATCCTACTTGCTCACGTCTCCCTTTGTCCCTCAGTGTGACCCAGCACTGCTTCCGGAGCCCAACCACGTTATGCTGAACCACCTCTATGCACTCTCCATCAAGGTAATGAATGGCCTGTCTTGCCTCCAAGCCGTTTCTGAGCCTGTGCTCTGAGGACCCTGCGTGCCGGGGTGGCCTTGGGTGTGGACAAGCAGAGTAGCCTTCGGGGTCTGCCGGGCTTGGGCTCTGGAGGCCGGCCTAGGAGCTGTGTTTGTAGTGACCGTGGAGTGAGTCTCCTGTTCTCTCAAGTCTGAGCCCCTGACTCTGGTCCTTTTCACCCTCTTAGGATGGAGTGATGGTGCTCAGTGCAACACACCGGTACAAGAAAAAGTATGTCACCACCCTCCTCTACAAGCCAATATGAGAAAATGAGAGGCAGCCGTGGACCACAGGGATGGCAGGCGGTGCTGGGCTCTCCGTGTGCATGAACATCCTCACTCACTCTGGGACATCTCACCCACCCTAGTGGTCTGTCCAGGCACAGCCAAAAATAGGGATGGCATGGCCACCTGCAGCCCCAGCATCGCAGTGCACGAGGCTTTGTGCTCTAAGCATCATCCCCTCTGCTGGCCAGAGATGTCTACAGCCAGACCTGTACCTGGGGAGCAGGGACAGAAGCCACACAGAAGTCCTCATCATCATTTGCATCCGTGGGGCCGCTGGCCTGTCCCTGCTGAGGCCTGTCCCTGCTGAGGCCTGGCTGGGGAGGAAAGCAGTGTTGGGTCTTGTCTGTCCTTCCGAATCAAAGCAGTAGATTGTAGATCCTATGGAAATTCAGTGGTTTCCGGATGCAGCTTTGCAATCGTTTGCCAACACTGTGTGCACTAAGACCTCTTTAACCAGAGTGGCTGGCTGGCCACTCCTACTTAAGGCAATAAGTCACCAGGATGAGACTATAGATCATGTGACTACACTCAGCAATAATCGTTCTCAAAACAGACTTCAAACCCCACTGCCATTTCTCATTAAGCCAGGTGATCCTGAGGACCGACCACTGCGGAAAGTCCGCTACACCTTATTTCAATTGCAATGTTGGCCACGTTACCATGGCAACGTGGTCGAAGCACCCACCCTCCTTTTAGTTCCAGCATGTGCTCAGCTGGGGACCTGCATCTCTAGTGAGCAGAGAGGATCACAGTGGTTGCTGTTGCTTGTTCCAAAAGAGGAGCTCGGAACCCTACAGCAGGTTAGCAGGAATGAACCTATCTTCTACTCCATCTGGTTTCCATGGTGACATCACAGCTGTGCCCATTGGGACAGGGTCCTGTCAGCAGAGGCAGGCACAGTATTTGGTTAAGCCTGAGTTTTGGGTACCTTTTTGTTACTGTTTTCAAAACCCTGACTTGCTCTCATCTTGATGTACAAGTTTCAATAAAGCTTTGTAAAAATTACTGGAGTAACTTTTGACTCGGCACATTTTTTTTTTTTTTTGAAGAAAAGAGTGGATCTTCTAGGTTCATTTGCTTTCCTGTGGCTCTCTGTAGTGAGTGGACCAGACGGCTGTGAGTGCCGCCGGCTGACAGTCAGTACCAGACTCACCTCGCCATCACACCTGTGGGTGCCTCTGAGACTGTTGGAGGAACAACTGGAAAATCTCATGGGAATTAGCTAGTTGTTGGGGCCCCAGGGAGATGGCTCAGCTGAGAAGAGCACTAACTACCCAAGGGTGAGAACCTGAGTTCACACCTCCAGCATCCACTTCAAAGTCCTCTCTGTGTGCTTGTAACCCTAGTGCTGCAGGGCGAAACCAAGCAGATCAGAGCTCACTGGCCAAGCAAGTCTAGTTAAGGCACGAGTCTGGGGTTCAGTAAGAGATCCCGCTTCAAGAGAAAAAATGGGGGAGAGAGATCAGGACATCTGGCCATCCTGTGTCCCCTGCTGGGGCTGGAGAGGTAGCTCAGTGCTTAAGGGCACTGACTGCCTGTGGACTAGAGGAAAACCTGGGTTCAAATCCCAGTGTCCACATGGCAGCTCCTTAACTGTAACTCCAAGATCTCACACCTTCCCACAGATAGGCATGCAGGCAAGACACCAATGCACATAAAACAGAAACAGAAAAAAAGTCGAGCTTTACCCACAAGGGGCTGAAACACCCAACTGAGAATACTACCACGTACAAACTAGTTCAGAGTCCACCCTATGGGAGCGAGCGCCCCGGAATCATGGGCGATTCCTAAGGGAGATGACTGGTAGAGCGGTGGACAACAGGCACCCCCTCAAAAAATGAGAACGTGTGCACTCTGTGTGCATATTTAGAAAAGTCTCACTTCCTCCAAGCAAAAGGATGTCCTCTGTGGTGCAGGAGATGCCCAAGGCTCTGGGAGAGATCCCAGACCCAGGAGCTAAAGGCAGTGGAGTAAATTACCTCAAAGGAGTGGAAAAGCAGCAGCTACATTCAGCCTGTGACCCAAGTCACGCTTGCCCTGTTAGCATTCTGTCTATGGATGAGGACTGGGTCCGTGATACTTACTCAAATTGCTTTTCAGTGAAGCTAGATTTCCTCCCTCTGGAAACGTAAGCACATTTAGAGAGTCAGAGGTAAGGCCTGAAAATCATTAAGACGTAACGGTAATGCACAGCTGATACAGTGGCGGCTCAGTATCCTGTCCCCATTATGAAAATCTCCAGAGTTGGAGATAAAATATTTATATATAAGCTACAAACATCTTCCTCTATGCTTGATACAGTGTATCAAGTGTAGTTAAACTGTATCATTCATTTGGGGAATAATAATATACAAATTCTTAGCAAAAACTTTACTTTTGGTTTTTTCGAGACAGGGTTTCTCTGTGTACCTCTGGCTGTCCTGGAACTCACTCTGTAGACCAGGCTGGCCTCGAACTCAGAAATCCACCTGCCTCTGCCTCCCAAGTGCTGGGATTAAAGGCGTGCGCCACCACTGCCCGGCATCAAACATTTTTAGTTTAGGTGGGTTAGACTCGTGGATGCCAGGAATGCTTCCTGTGTAACTCTCTAGGCAGTCAATCCGACCAATCACAGCACCACACAGAAACACACTGAATCTAAAGGACCCAGGAGAGGCTCCTTTGCCTCAAGGGAAGTTGATAGTGCACCAAGCCTAGGTCACCTGATTGACATTGTCAGTCTTTGAGTCCCAACCAGAAGTAGGTCAGGGCTGGGTGTAAATCAGGTGCCTTCTAGGGATGTCCTCTTTCTGAAAAATGAGAGGCTGGACTAGGCAAACTGACACCCAAGGCTCCCTTACCTCGTCACACTGGGAACCACAGAACAAGAAGGGGTTGCGGCCACAAATAGGAAATGTACCAGACAAGGAAACTACTACAGTGCAGCCATCAGCAAGTTAGGAAATCCTCGAAACCCAGGGAACTGACATTGGAGGAGGCTAGAAGCATTTTAGAAAACAAGATCTGTTTAATCCGGTTCCTTGAACATGAGCACAATTTGCATTCATCTGCTGTGGTCTGACTACTTCAGGTCAGTTGTGTGCACTGTGATAGTTTTAAAAGGTGCGGTTTAAGAAGTAGTTAAGTTGGGCTGGAGAGATGGCTCAGCAGTTAAGACACCGATTGCTCTTCTGAAGGTCCTGAGTTCAAATTCCAACAACAACATGGTGGCTCTCAACCATCTGTAAAGAGATCTGACTCCCTCTTCTGGGGTGTCTGAAGACAGCTACAGTGTACTTACATACAATAAAATAAATAAATAAATAAATAAATAAAAGAAGAAGGAGGAGGAGGAAGAGGAGAAGGAGGAGGAGGAGGAGGAGGAGAAGAAGAAGAAGAAGAAGAAGAAGAAGAAGAAGAAGAAGAAGAAGAAGAAGAAGAAGAAGAAGAAGAAGAAGAAGAAGAAGAAGAAGAAGAAGAAAAGAAGAAGAAAAGAAGAAGAAAGTCATGAAAGTCCCTCCCTAACCCACATGAGGGGATGAAGGCTTCATGAAGGTTTTTGGCTAGCTTACCTTCCTGACTTTTGATATGTGAGGACAAAAACTTCTGGCTGTGGAGATTCAGAAACAAAGTATCATCTTGGAGGCCTCCAGCAGCTCTGGCCAGGCAACCATACCCATAGCACCTTGTCTCAGACTCTCTAATCTCCAGATCCTCAAGAGATACATTTGTTCTTTATAAACTTCCCTGACTCGGGTATTTTACTATAGCACCACTACACAAAAAAAAAAAAATCCTCCCATGTTTACAGATGGTCTGAATGATGTGATGAAGACCCACGTCTGGGTCAATGAGTTGTCCTGCTTCCGATGAGTCTTCAACACTTCCACAGCAGATTAACGGACAAACAGAAACTTGAGCCTTCTACCTTTTGGCCTTGAGTCTTCAAGGGAGTCGTGAACACGTCTGCATTTCTTCTAAAGTCCATCCTCAGTTAACTGTAAGAATCATCCAGAGTTTCTGACAGCTGTATCTGAATCCAAACCTCGGACAAGGTACCACCCCTGAAGGATGCACGAGTCTCTGAGATCCACATCAGTAGGCCAGGTCTTACTATTGCCCCACCCCCACCGCCAAGAGAATTCAACTGTGCTATTTGGAAACTCCACAGCCAGGCTCCCTAATCTGTAGCTGTCTAAAGGTGCCACGGGTGGGTAAGTAGCAGAGTCACCTTCAAAGTCTTCTTCCTCTCTATTACTCTCTATTACTCATTGGCAGACCCAGGGGAAAGCGGAGACTCCACAGGCAGCCCCCACTGATTTAGGAAAACAGATGGGACATGTGACTGGGTCCCAGTCCTCACACTTCAGACAGCATCAGCAGCATCTTAAGCCAGCAAGAAAGAGCCAGCCAAAGCAGCCTCTGCCTGGAACAAGGAGAGCAGGCCAGTTTCTTAGCCTTGGCACTACAGAGATAGATCATTCTTAAGTTATTGGTGTGTGTGTGTGTAGGCTGTAATGTATTGAGTATTTTATAGCTCTGTCCCTGACCCCTCTCCATCCTTTGGATACCACCAGGAACCCAGACCTGTGGCAACCAGAACTAAGCCTAGCTACCACCAAGTGTCCTGTCTGGGGGAAGGCAGGCAAACTGTCCTGGCTGTGAGTCACTGAAAGGAGCCAGACTGTGGTGGAAGCTCTGCTGGCCTCTTCTCTTCCTGTGGATCTTAACTGAGTGTGAGCATTCTTAACCAACCTATGGAAAAGGCCCCCTGCTGCAGACAGATTAGTAAATAGATTATCTCTTCTTCTGTCCCCAAGGGCTCAAGTTTCACAGTCAGGAAACTTGGTATGCACCCAATGCCTTGAGTTCTGTGAGAATTAAGGTGTGTGACCTGATACAACTTTACACTAAACTCAAAGAGGCAGCTGGGAGGGCCCGGCCTCGTTACATATCATTACATAGCGTGGCTGCGTGACTTCATTGTTGTTCCCGTACAGGTAGTTCCTTGGGTCTAGAGGGCCTCTCGGCTCCTTTTAGAACCAAGCCCTGTTTACTTAGCGTATAAGGTAGCCTCTGGCTGCCAAGAATTGCTAGGCTAATAGCTGAACTGGTTGGCTGATGGTGAATGGACATTTTTCTAATGTTTGTTCTATGGGAAGAAGTTGCAACATCTCCCAAGTCCTTGTGAGTCATTTTCTTTCTTACAGTCACAGGGGGAAAATCCTCTGTAGCCTCCCATCAGATTTGACTGTCAAAGTCAATTTTTAACTACATCTGATTACCTTGTTAATGTTGAGTCAGAGATGTAAAGCAGCAGGTATCACTGGAGTCAGGGAGTTGGGGAGGGGGAATAATGAACCGTAAGTGGAGGGGACCTGTTCACCTTGCAGACAGGAAGTGTCTAGTCAGAACAGGAAGCATCCGGTTACCTTCCTTGGAACTCCCTCGAAAGAGACATGCAATATTAAGTTCTCAGTGGCCTCAGCGTGATGGGATCAGAAAAAGCTCGAGCTGACCTGTTTTTCTGGTTAGCTGCCTTCCGGCTAATCTGTTCTGACCTAATCCTTGTAAAGTAGCCTCGTTGACCATTTAAAGGAGCTTTCTGGTCCCCTGCCCTAAAAAATGGCCTTAAGAGCAAGTCCCCACTAGTTCACAAACTGACCAAACTGTGCCCCCCTCCCCCTTCCAAGAGCTTCTGATTCTATCCATCCCCCAGAGCTGAACGGGCCCAGCGAGCCTGCACAGACCCTAGGGGGGCTTTTTATGGTCTCTGACAAGAAAAGATGCCAAGGGAGTGAACGTATTGTTTTTTGGGTTTTTTTTTTGAGACCACTGCTTTATTTCATTATTGTTCAACAACAGAGCCATCCCTCTCAGGTGGATCTGGAATCGCCCATGTGTTCTCCTCGTTCTTAATAAAAAAAGGTAATGAAGAAAAAGCCTGTAATTTTTGGAGACCTAGAATCTTATTGATGCTAATAGAAGCTTTTGACTGCGATTTTGGGTTACGATTATTTCCTGCTGGCGTCCCGGTGGTCACACAGAAGAGTTCCCCACTCCAGCGGAGACGGCTGTCCGCGGCTACCACCGTTGAAAACAAAAGTATTGAAAAATGCACCTTTTACAATAAAAAAGTAGAAACCAATTCAATTTCCTTTTTTTTTTTTACGAATATAAAGTTTCTTGTAAATATGTACAGTCTGTTGAGCTAGCTCTATGTAGCAGGAAGCACTTCACAGATGAGACGCGCAATATACACTTGTCAGGGCTCAAGGAGCCCGTTTCTCGTGGAGGTCCTAAGTGAGATGCCAAGACTGAAGACCAGTTATCAGTGACCATTCCAAATACTTGTGGACCAAGAGACAAGAAACTTCAGCAAACAGCCAGTCAGATCTGCCCTGGGGGTGGGGGTGGGGCGGGGGCCGGGGGGATAGGGAACATGACCCCCAAAGACTCCAAGCAACACAGAAAACACAACAGCAGGGCACGGGATGTAGAGGACCACAGGCGTCTCAAACAAGAAAGCACTTAGGTCAGAGACAGAGCAGGAAGGAGTCTGCATTTAGGCCAGGTTGTAATCTGGGAAGCGACATGGACTGTGGGACGGACATGTGGGCTGAAAACACAGACACGGTCACCTGCTGCGGTGGTGGGGACAGGTCTACCTTTCAGCCTACCTAGGGTGTGCCTTCGTGGTGGAGGCACGCCTAAGAGTCGAGGAGAATCCAAAGCAGGAGAGGCCTTGTGGGAGATTAAAGGCAAAGATAAGGCCGCTAGTTAGCTTGCCAACTGCAAAGCCTCTAGTTGGTTGGTTCTATCCGGTTGCCAGGAATTCTGGGCTCTAAAGAGGGCGGAGCCGGGGTGAGCCGCACTGCACCTAAGGGGAACTCGCCAGCCTCGAGGGGCTGGGAGCTTTGAGCTGCGGCTTCTCTCCAATGTCCTGGCCTTAGGTCCAGCCCTAGGGAGAGGCTCATCTGGGAAGTCACAGTTTCAGTGGGGTAGAACCGTGCTGGGTTTTGTGTGAGCACACAGTCATCCTTGAAGTCAGCAGGGAACTGGAAGGCGGGAGGGAAACGGAGGGACGGAGGAGTGTGGTTTGCTGAAATCCTTCTCTGGTCGTAAGGCTTGAGCGTTTGTTTTTGTTTTGTTTTTTTAGTTTGTTTGTTTTTGTTTGCTTGTTCAGTGCTACAGATTGCAGCCTGTTGTGGCCGGTTTGTTGACAGGTCATCGGGAGGGTCTTGATTTGGTGGGGCTATGGGATGGCAGCAGTACATCGGCAGAGCAACCCAGGGAGGAGTCAGGCAGGTGGGGGGGTGAGGGGCAGCACATGCATCGATCCGCCATGCAGAGCTCCCAGTCGCATCTCCTCCTCATCCCAGAGAAGTGACCCTCGGACAGGAGGCAGTGCCCCAGGTCCCAGGCCCAACCCCAAGGCCTATGAATGCTGGGCTTGGAGCAAGTCTATTGCACGCTTTCCTGGCCAAAGCTACGCAGAAAGCTGGAGAAGCAGGCTGGGTAGATGAGGCTGAGGGGCGGGCGGGGGGGAGGAGAGCTTGAGGTCCCTTGGCCCCAGGTCACTGCCTCTGAGCGGAGGCCCGACTGACCCTCCATACATTCTCAGCTGGTGGGAAGGGAAGTCGTCAAGGCCTTAAAAAGGCAATGAGAACGGTAAACATTTGGCTACGATGTCACCCTGGGTAAGACAGGGCCATCTATGAGAATGGACCGGGATAAGAATGACTGAAGCTACATGAACACGGGAGGTTAGCTGACCGGCAGGGGGTGCTCTTCTAGGCTAGTGGCAAAGACCTGATGGTGTGATCTAGCTAAAAACCACTACAACAGGAAATACATCGCTATCCAAGTCTACTAAGAATTCTGTTGTCTTAAAAAAAAAAAAAAAAAAAAGAGGAGGAAAAAGAAATAAAAACCAAAGGAAAAAAAACAACCAACCCGAGGATCTTAGAGTAGCAGTAGACTTCCAGCCACGGTTCAAGTTCAGGTTGGTTTCCTTTTGATGAACAGGTTCAGGCTGGAGCTAAGTACAAAAGTCTGTGAATGCTGTGAGCGTTAACAGTGCAGAGATGACTGCAGGAAGGTGGCCCCTCCCCTCTGAGAGGGGGGGGGCAATGCTGAGCTCTGTCAGCGCCTAAGAGCCTTGGCTAGCTGCACCCCTTGGAGATGGGGGTGTCCGTGCCAAGGACAGTCTGGACCCAGCTGTGCCGAATGCGGGCCGGGCCGGGCTGAGCCGGGCCGGGCCGGGCGGGGCTGGGCGGACGGGTGCTGGGGTCCCCTGTGGTGGAGACTCAGAGTGCGGTGTTTTCCTGCAGACTGAGATGAGGAGGTGGTTTTTTTGTTTTGTTTTGTTTTCTGGCTGAGACTTATACTGAAGACTGGTCCCAGACCTAGGAGCCAAACAGAGAGGAGGGGGTTTTAGCATCCAAAGCCAGGAACTGCTGGCCCCCTGCATAAGGCAAGCAGGGCTTTACAGTGCCTGTCTTGCCCCCCCAGCAGCTGACCAGGGTGCTATACTGAACAATGCCAACTTAACAGAATCAGCCCTCAAAGAATGGGGTCAGGCAGGAAACGAGTCCCTGAAAAAAAAAAAGTCCCTCACCTTGTTAACTTGGGACAGTGGGGTCCTCACGGCTCCCGCAGGCAGCCGGCCCCTGCTGCTGTCTTCAAACAGTCTCCCTGGAGACCGCTCTCTCCTAGTGCTGAGCATCCGGCCTGGGGACTTCTCCCGCTCCAGAGGGCGGCCTGGAGATTTGTCCCTGCGCAGCTCTGTCCGACCCTCTCTGTCTCGGTAGCGGTGCGGTGTGCTTGGCTCTCGGGGGTGGCTGGGGCCTTCCGGTGGCGCCGGGCTGGAGGCCACACGTTTGGTGATGTGCTCGTTGTATGTTGGTGGGCCACGCTTGTTGGGGCTGCTGGGGACAAGGAGGAGTCAGGAGCTGAGATGTCACAGGCCCAAAGCTGTAGCTCCTGCCCCTCTAAGTATCCACCCGGGACCCTTTTCAACACTGTTCATTTGGTTTAATTTTTGAGACAAGGTTCTCACTCAGTATGTATTCAGCTGGTTTGGAACACACTATAAAGCCCAGGCTGAAGCCGGTGGTGGTGGTGCACGCCTTTAATCCCAGCACTGGGGAGGCAGAGGCAGACGGATTTCTGAGTTCAAGGCCAGCTTGGTCTACAAAGTGAGTTCCAGGACAGCCAGGGCTATATAGAGAAACCCTGTCTCGAAAAACCAAAAAAAAAAAAAAAAAAAAAAAAGCCCAGGCTGGCTTCCAAGTCATGATCCTCCTGCCTCAGCTCCTAAGGGCTGGGGTTAGAGGTGTAACAACTACCATTCCCTCTTACTAGGAAAAGCTGAGAGCTGAGGACGAGGACAGGAGAACCCCGGACTTCTAGGTGTCTGTGCCCTGGCATGGCGGGAACTTGCTGCAGGAAGGAGCTGAAAACCAGGACACCGGTTTGCAAAAATGATCTTCTAAGTGTCAGCTGGTCGTGAACAGCTTTATGCTGTGGCCTCGCCTCCGCATCCAGTGTGCTAACTAGTGATTCAGATAAATGCTCTGAAAGCCAGCCGACTTCGCGTCTCTCGGGTATTAAATGTAAGGGAGCTGATTTCTACACCCTGGAATCAAATGCCTCCTGGAGCTGCAGAGCTCAGAGACAGAAGATGCATTAGAACAAATAAATCCAAGGGAGAAAAATACATTAAGCCTCTTTGTAATGAAAGAGACGTTCTAGCGTGCATCCACAGGGGCCCATCCTAAGGCTAGCGGGAGGGAGCTGGAGGGAGCTCTGCGTCCAGGGAAGCAGGGTGGCTTCAGGAAGGCCACTCGGGACGGCTGCTTAGATTAATGAGGGCAGAGACAGCATTCATCACTCCAGGCCAACTGGGCAGCCTTTCATCTCCGTATCCATAATGGCCAATGAGCTACCACATCCACTTTATGGTTTCTGCAGAGTTATGGTCCCCGCTCTGCTAAACAGACCAGGAAACCTGGGGTCACAGCCAGCCAAGCCAATCATAGATACTCTGACCCGCCCACAGCAGCCAAGAGCAGCGATGATTGGATGATTGGCTTAAGTGGGGCTTGGGGGGGGGGCACCCCCGGGGAAAGCCAACAGGTTAGCCCTTTCCCATTCACAGCACCTGCAGCCATTCTGGACAACAGAGCCAGCAGTGGACCACGTGGGGTGCACGGCCATGGGGAAGCCTACTGCCAACATTTGGAGCCCTCTCTGGCATGAGTTAGAAATGACACCAAGGTTCTAGGCACTTTAGGGGTGCACACTGGCCGGTTGTGCCATCACTCTGGGGATGGGATCAAGTCAAAGGGCATTGGCACTGGCCTCTCCTAGCACATTCCCGTGGTCAAAACCACAGCGATGAAGAGGTAAGGCCACCGCTCAGACATGTTAAGGTACAGAAAAGAGTGCACAGAACTCTACCACTTGTCCCATCAAGGTCCTGATCTGACTAAAACCACACCGACCAAGGCTGGGGTGCAGGGGTGGCGCAGTGGCTGAACCCTTGGCTACTATGCCAGTACTAGGGTTCAATTCTCAGCACTGCCAAAAATAAAAAATAAAAAACCATGCACATGCGCACACTCATGCATGCTGACCAAAAGGATTGCAAAACCAGCTTGGAGCAATCCAACAGCATTTCTGCAAGAAAACCGACCTTGCTAAGGCTCAATGACGACTTAGCATGCCCTGGGCCCGTGCCTCTCCCCGGACCGATGGGAGAAGTGACAGCCACCACGAAGAATCAGCAGCCTGAAACATCTGGAAGGCACAGACAGGCTCCAGTCTCATAAGCTCACTTCCAGAAAAGGGATCGATATCTGACCTGGAAAATCTATACAGACACTCAGGGCTGTCTTTGTTGGGCTGAACCTGGGGGCTTGCTGGACAAGAAGAGGCCCCACCTGACAAATGAACGTGGAGCAAAGCCGGAGGCAGTCTCGGACGCAGAGGAAAACAAACTTCTTTTGGGAGTGATGGAAACATTTTAAACTCAGATATTGGTGGAGACTTAATACATTTACAAAAATGCTCAGACCACTAAACTGTACACCTTGCAGGGTGTCTTTATAGTAGGCAGGTATCGCAGTAGAGAACACAGTGGGATCCAGGGGACTAGAGGGTTCAAGTGTAAAAATTTACTCCCCACTGTGCGAGAGTAGTTTGACGTGCCTGTGCCTGTGTGAGTTTATGAGCATAGTGTGCTTGCAGATGCTGGAGAAGATCAGAAGAGGGTGGTGGATCCCCTGCCACCTATTGGAAGCCTCCTGGTGTGGGTGTTGGGAACCGAACCTTAGTCCTCTCAAAGACACACACACACACCACTAAGCCATCTCTCTAGTCCTCCTCACAGTGAGATGTTAAAAGGGTTGAAATGGAATTTAATTGTGGTATTTAGATGTGGAGACATTGCTTTTGGGACATGAGCAGGGTTGGATATAGAGATAGAAACGCACGTAAGTGTGTTGGTCTCTTGTCTTTTTACCATGTGGACCATCGACTGTAGAACAGTACTGTACTGGCTGGTTCTGTGTGTCAAGCTGAATTTATCACAGAGAAAGGAGCCTCCCTTGAGGAAGTGACCCCATGAGATCCAGCTGTAAGGCATTTTCTCAATTAGGGGTCAAGGCTGGAGGGCCCAGCCCATTATGGGCAAGATTATCCCTGGGCTGGTAGTCCTAGGTTCAAGCTGAGCAAGCCAGGGGAAGCAAGCCAGTAAAGAACATCCCTCCATGGCTCTGCATCAGCTCCTGCTTCCTGACCTGCTTGAGTTCCAGTCCTGCATCCTTTGGTGATGAACAGCAGTGTGGAAGTGTAAGCCGAATAAACCCTTTTCTCCCCAACTTGCTTCTTGGTCATGATGTTTGTGCAGGAACAGAAACCCTGACTAAGACAAGTACCATGAGCCTCTTTTCTTTATAACTCAGTATTTCATTGTCATAGTGCCAGAAAACAGACTCATACGTGGCATTGTTTTTATGGAGTTGCACATGTGGACGTGTGCACATATATATGCAGAAAGATAATTTGGTTTCTTCCTGGGTGGTGGTGGTGGTGTGAGGGGGAGGAAGAGAGGTTCAGATCCTTGAGGGATGAGGGGAAAGGAATGTCTGAGCCAGGAGTTCAAGGTAGCATGGTGTGATGGTCTGGATATGCTTGAGTCAGGGAGTGGCACTATTAGGAGGTGTGACCTTGTTGGAATAGGTGTGTCACTGTAGGTATGAGCTTTAAGACCCTCATCCTGGAAGCCAGTATTCTGACAGCAGCCTTCAGATGAAGATGTAGAATTCTTAGCTCCTCCTGCACCATGCCTGCCTGGATGCTGCCATGTTCCTACCTTGATGATAATGGACTGAACTTCTGAACCTGTAAGCCAGCCCCAATTAAATGTTGCCCTTATAATAATTGCCTTGGCCATGGTGTCTGCTCACAGCAGTAAAACCCTAACTAAGACAGAAGTTCGTACCAGGGACTGGGGTATTGCTATGATAGGCCTGACCATGCTTTTGTTTGGAAGAATGTGGATTTGGGGACTTTGGATTTGGAAAGCTTTGGGATGCTTTAAGTGGGGGCTTAGTGAGCCATCCTAGTAGGAATATGGAAGATTTTGTTGCTGTGAGTGATTTCAACTGTGCTGCCCGGGCCCAAGAGGATTCAGTGGAGAAGAATTTCAGAACGTGGCCTAGAGACTGTTTTTGTTGTATGGTGGTGGAGAGTGTAGCTGTATCTTGCCCTTGTCTCAAGAGTCTGCCTGAGTCTAAGGTAAAGAGATTTATTTATATTGATTGCATTGACAAAGGAAGTTTCAAAAAAGCCCAGCAGAGACTTTGTTCTCTGGTTAAGTCTCATGAAGAGCATTTTGAACAAGTGAAACAAGCTTAGAAAGGAAAAGTATAAAATATATGGTTCAAGTATTAAAGGGGCACATTGAGCGAATCTATTATGTTCTAGGAGGTAACAGATTAAGAGATTTGGGGGCAAGACCCCACCCAGCTAAATTGAGATCCAGGCATGGTGGTATACACTTTAATCCCAGGAGACAGGCATGCAGGTCTCTGAGTTCAAGGTCAATCTATAGAGCAAGATCCAGGTCAGCCAAGCTTAGGCAGCGAAGGAGTTGGAAAAGCAGCAGCAAGTGATAATGTAATAGAACAAGGGGGCCATGTTCCAGCTCCTGCAAGCAGCAGAACTCAGCAGCTTCGGCCATGTGTCTCTAACTTGATAGTCAAGGGGAGAAGGATGCTACTTAGCTGGAGCAGTGATTAAGAAGAGACCAGCTGAAGAGATGGCTCAGCGGTTAAGAGCATTGACTGTTCTTCCAGAGGTCCGGAGTTCAATTCCCAGCAACCACATAGTGGCTCACAACCATATGTAATGGGATCTGATGCCCTCTTCTGGTGTGTCTAAAGATAGCTACAGTATACTCTTATAAATAAAATAAATAAATGATTTTAAAAAGAAGAATAGACCAGCATTACTGAGATGAAATCTTCTGGGAAGTGTTTTCTGAGAGCACAAAGAAGCTGTGTTCTAGAGATAGCTAAAGTTATACCTCGGGTTGCAGCTGTCACCTAGGTGGTACTGGTTTTGAAGGCATGAAGGGATCATGAAGAGCAGCTGAGGCTTGGCACTGTGAGAGGTCATGGAAGGCCACTGGTGAACAGGCAGCCTCAGTTGCAGCTGATGGCCCAGGACTGAGGGGGTCATGAAAAGGATTTGAGGCTTGGCACCATGAAGAGAACCTATGAGAGGCTATTGGTGAAGCCTAGTTGCAGTATAAGGCCCCAGTGTATTGGAGATGCCAGCACCATGGGCTGACCACCAAGAACCGCAGCAGCAGTGAAGTGGATCAACCTGAGCTTAGAGTGCTACAGAGGGCAGAGCTGGGGCAGTGACACCAGCCCTTCAGAGGAGCCCAGAAGATCATGTGTGGATCCCAGACACTGAAACAAGAAGGTGTGAAGTTGAAGTTGCCTTGGGTCTCCAAGATGTTCGAGATGTCAGAGCCATGGACTATCTGAAGAGGAAAGCTGCTACCAGGGAGTGGAACCAGCCCCAGAGAGAGGAGTTTGTTGGAGTCAACAAAGATGAAAAAGGAGTGGAGATCTGAAGACCACTTTGACATCAGACATGGAGATGCAGAGTTTGGAGTCTGCCCAGCTGGTTTCCTGTCTTGCTTTGGGGATTACAGTTAAGTGACTGGGTGGATCTCAGAAGGGAGAGACCTTGAATTTTGGACTTTTAATGTTGTTGAGACTGCTATAGACTATAGGAACTTTTGAAGTTGGATCAAATGTATTTTGCATTATGCTATGTTTAGGTGTGGACATAAACTCATTTATTTGAACAAGCCTATGAAGGCCAGGGAGTGGAATGTGACGGTTTGTATATGCTTGGGTCAGGGAGTGGTGTTATTAAGAGGTGTGGCTTTGTTGGAGTAGGTGTGTCATTGTGGGGGTGGGCAATGAGACCCCTTTCCTCCTAACCACGTGGGAGCCAGTCTTCTAGCAAGCCTTCAGATGAAGATGTAGAACTCTCAGCTCCTCCTGCACCACGTCTGCCTGGATGCTGCCATGCTCCTGCCTTGATGATAATGGACTGAACCTCTGAACCTGTAAACCAACTCCAATTAAATGCTGTCCTTTATAAGAGTTGCCTTGGTCATGGTGTCTGCTCACAGCAGTAAAACCCTAACTAAGACACATGGGGACCTGACAAGGCCATTATCTCTTTAAATTAAGGGGCAGGCTGTTAGACTGATGGCTCGGCAGTTAAGAGCGCTGGCTTTTTTCCAGAGGACCTGAATTCAATTCCCAGCAACCAAATGTCTGTAACCCCAGCTACGGTGGATTAGACACCCTCTTCTGGTCTCCTTGGGTAAGGGGCACACACATACATGCAGGCAAAATATTCATATGCATAAAATAGAATTAAAAAAAAATGAGCCAGGTGAAAGTAGCACAGTCTGGAGGCAGAGGCAGAGGGGCAGAGGGGCAGAGGCTGATGACCTCTATGAGTTAGAGGCCAGCCTGGTCAATAATAGTGACTTCCAGGCCAGCCAAGGCTACAAAATGAGACAAAAATAAATAAAAATACATAAATCTTTATTTAAAAAAAAGTGAGAAAGAAAAGAAAGCAAAGAGACTACTATTTAATACTTTCTGTGGCCTGGGTACTATATCTGGGGTTAGACTTCCAACACAAATTTAAATACAAGTTATAAAATAAAATAGAACTCTGAAGCATTCTCGAGTTCCATAGAAGCCTCCAGGTGGCCTGAGAAGCTACTGTCCACTCCCGCCCCCACCCCTGCCCCACTCCTCAGGACCTCCCCTCTGCCTGCTTTGCCTCCCTGCCCTCCCGATGCCCCTCCCTAGCTTCCTTTCTTTGGGGAAGTCCTTCCTGGTCCCAAGTCTAGGCTGCGGGTCCTCCTGTGAGCTCCCACAGTGCTCTAGTGCTCTAGCATCAGGATTAGACCGAGGGCTCCAGTTGCCTCTTGCACTGGGCATAAGCAGCTAGTACGAAGAAGGGGCCACAGGGTTCCCTGGGGCTCAGCAGCTAGTACCACAGACATAGACCAAACAAGGAAGCATGAGTCTGGAGCCCTTTTCTCTACAGAGCCACTGAAGGCTGGCTCCCTCAGGGAAATGTCAGACGCTTCCTGCCGCTGTGACCAGGAGCCCTCCCCAGTCTGATGCTTTTCCTTGAGTGTCTTCACATGGCGGAGGGAAGGAGACTCAGTACCTGCGGGAGGTGGAGGGCACCCGGTGCTGCTCAGTGCCTGACTCCTTCACGAGGTTTCCTTTGCAGCATATGACCCTTAACTTGTCCTGGTATGAGGAGGCCAGGTAAATCGCTCCGGAGGAAATTGCGGGGCCCAGGTAGCGAGGGTTTGGAATTTCCAGATATGCTCGGGCAGGGCTCCTGCAGGATTCCAGAAGAGAGTTGACAAAGTTGTTATTGGTGACAAAGGTTGCTGGGTGGCACTCCAGTCTTCAAAGCAAGGAGGGAAACGCTTACCCCAGTGAGGATCTGGCCTGGATCTCAATGACTTCCAGGGAGTTGAAGTGAGTCACAAACAGATAAGGTTCTCTGTAGGCTGCAAGGCCACCACGGAGGATGAGCATGAGGGGGAAAAAAGGCGGGGGTGGGGGGGCAGTAAAATCAAAACCTGAACAAGGAAGGACCAGTGACCCAGCATCCAGCACCTATCATGGTGCCAGTGACCCAGCATCCAGCACCCATTGCAGTGTAACCACACTAGCTTGGGCTCAGTTGTTACCTTGCTGCTCATTACAGCCTAACTTAACTTATATCAGTTAAGTAAATTACTACATCCCCATGGAACTCTGTGCAAGGTAAAGAATGCACCAGGAGGCCCTGTGTCTACCCACAGTGCACCGCTCAGCCAGCAGGGCAAGTTGAGAAGCGTGTGCAGAGCATGTTATCCCCCTGATGGGGAGAAGTCTACCACATGCTTGCGTTTGCACAGAACACTGGGAAGATGATAAGCCCAGCAAAGTTCTTCTTCCCTTTGGGGACAACAAGATGGAGATTGCAGTGGATGGACACCAGGGTAAGAATTCTCCTAGGGACCTGTTTATACTACAACACTCTCCAAGTTTTTAAAGATTTTCCCCCCTAGATATAAGTGTTTTGCCTGTATATGAGCATCTGTGCACATATGTGCCTGATGCCCTCAGAGACCAGAAGAAGGTGTCAGATTCCCAGAACTGGAGTCACAGATGGCTGTGAGCTGCCATGTGAGTGCTGGGAACCAAACCAGGGTCCTCTGGAAGAGCAGTCAGTGCTCTCTCCGTCCTCTCCAAGCCGAGTTTTTAAAAGATCAGGATTTAAATATTACAGTAGGGCTGTACTGTTATTCTACTTTGCTTCATTTTGGAGACGGTCTCCCCATGGCGCCCAGGCTGGTGATGAACCCCAGAACCAGCACAGCAGCTATGTCTTAACACTTATCTCTCTAAGAGGGGGCACTACTGCCAGAGAAGACGGGCCGGACCCTGTTCCCTCCTCTGTTGTCACGGCTGCTCCTGTGGCAAGCCATGACTCTGAACATGGCAGCTCTGTTGGCCTGCCTGAGCCAGCAGAATGTGGTGCAAGAGAAAGGCCATGAAACCTCTGTCTATGTCCTGGATGAGTCTAGATAGAGAGGAACCAAGGCCTCTAGCTAAGTGACCCCGTGGCCAACAACAGAAGAAGAGACACAGAGAAGATGCCTTGCTTCTCCTTGTTTCTAAGGCTGTTTTGTACCTTCGGCTTGCCCTAGATCCCAGTGACACCATGAGGGACACAGCTGAACAGACCCAGAGCCGGGGACAACAAGCGGCTGCTTTAAGCTCCTGAGAGCCAGGATTGCTTCTTACATAGCAACAGGTGAACAATAACAACAAAAAAGTATTTTCTTTTACGTTTGTTTATTTACTCTGTGCATGTGCGTGAATGTGTGTGCGTGTGTGTGGATGTATGTGTGTGGATGTGTGACAGAGACAGAGTGTGTGTGTTTCTGACAGAGATATGTGTATGCATGTGTGAGTGTGTATTTGTGTGTGTGTGTGTGTGTGTGTGTGTGTGTGTGAGAGAGAGAGAGAGAGAGAGAGAGAGAGAGAGAGAGAGAGAGAGAGAGAGAGATCACTAGAGCATCCTGGTCCCGCAGGACTTATGGGCCTGCACATCTGTTTCTTCTTTGACCTACTCTGCATTTAGGACGTACAACAGAGAACAGCATCCGACAAGACAGCACGCGGATGCCTCCCATGGTGTGTGCACTTAGAGAATGAACAGGTATGAGCTCACTGTTCTGCCTAGTCAGAACTCATTTCTGTTCAAGTATACCATGGGATACTACACAGCCTTGAAAATGACTTTAAATCCATGAGGAATATTCTCCTTTGTATCATGAGATTGTACGTTCCACCAAGGATAGACTGTGGCCTTGGAGACAAGACGTTCACAGTTCTCCACAAACCCACTGTTAGGTGAATTCTGCCCATGCCACTTAAGTCCATTAGAAGGCACCATTACCAGACCAAAGCCAAGAACTCCACATGATTCCTTCCCAGGACACAAGCTTTGGAGATCAGGCGACCCCCCTGCCCCCACCCCGTACCTCACATACCGAAGGCCAGAGGTAAGCGACTCCACTTGAGATCATCTGTGCGGCTGCGTCTTCCGTAAGAATCCACGAACACCCCAAATTCTGTAAGGCGCCAAGGGCATGGGGACATTAGCCACGTGTGCTTTGATGGGAGAACAAAGACCAAAGCCCAGGGGCAACTGACTGGCTCTAACTGGACTGGCAAAGCTAGACAACCGCCACAGAACCATCTCCAGTTTAAATTGAAACGCTCCTAAGTGAGGTTTTCTGAGTAATCCGTTTTCCTCAAGAAAAAATGTTGACAGAAAAAAAAAAAAAAAAAAAGTGGGAGAGGAAAAAAGGGAGGGATAGACAGACAGAAACAGACAGTCAGGAAGGGGGAAATGAAATGCCCAGAGATTAAAAACGAAGAAACACTTAAGAGGAAAAAAACTCAAGAGACAACAACGGCAAGAAAGAAGGTCAGGGTGGCCAGGTCACTGCCCTGCTTACGAGAGGTCGCAGTGGGCATCCGTGGTGCTGGGTAGACATTCTCCACCTCCTTGCCAAGACCCACCCTGCCTAGCAAGGGAAAGGCACTGGGTCCCGGCACTGGGCTGGCGACCTACCGTGGAAGCACAGCAGGTACTCTTCTCGCTGCCCGGCGCTGTTCGCCTGCACAATGGAGACAGGGAAGCTGTTGGACGAGGAGGCGAACACAGCAGGTGCCAAGGAATGGTCGTTCTTGTCCAGGAACTCTGTGAAGACAGGCCAGGTGGGGGGCTTCAGGGATGAAGCCCGAGCCACCCTCCCTCCGAAGGACCCGAGCTGCCGATGTGGGGTGGGGAGGAGGGTTGGAGGATGGCAGTCATACCGTCAAGCGTGTACTGCTTCATGTCGATCTCATAGAATTTGTTGGTCCCAATGAGGATGCTGTAGTTGGTGAAGTGGATACAGCTGCAGGGCTCTGAGGTCTCGATCTCCTGAGGTGAGGGGCACAGAGGGGCAGAGATGACACGGGATGCATGTTTCTGCTGCTCTGTCTCTGCCTGAGGCTCTAGCCAAGCCTCTCACAACATGCCAGGATGACCCACGACCTGTATGGTACCTCACTACAGTTGTCTACCCCAGCCCCTGCAATCCTGAAAAAACAAGGCAGAACTGCAACTCCCAAGTGGGTGAGAAATTTGCACAGACAGGCAAAATGGCAACAATGTATCCTTGCAGGAGCAAATGGCTGGAATCTTACACCAACTACTGACACTGGCAGCTGGGGTACCTAGCCTAGTGTCTGGCTTTGGGCTGGCCCATAATTTGCTGGTTTCTAATTTGAGGCTGTATTAGCCACACGGCATTACTGCATGCCTGTCTTAACTGCCTCCTAATTATTTGTAGTTGTTCCTAGGCTAATCCTAATATCATTAAAACAAAACAAAACATAACATAACAAGCATGCTTTCTCGAAGTGATGACCAGGAATCCTGTTTGCCTGCAGCCAATGGTTTAAACTTTAATCATCACCTTCACAGAAAATGTATCCCTTGGCTGCATACCACGCCAGCCCGAGGAAACAGAGATGCGGGATGCTACCTTGAGAGGTAGGAAATCAAAGGTAGACTCAGCCTTAGATGGGGAAAGGCAGCTCTTGCCCAGCTTCACTGCCCCCCTCGGGAATCAGACAACCCTGAAGTGGCCAGCTCCATCCCCGATCCACGGGTGGTCGAGAAGCACGGGCTAACAAGCCCACAGAGACAGTGGCTCACTAACAACCTGGACATGTAACTCATTTCCCCTTTCACTCTGGTATTATCATGGCATGACCCAGACTTGTCACTACACAACACATTTAGTCTGGGGACAACGGACATCGTCTGCAGAAGTGAGGCAAAGTTAAAGGTTGGAATGTTTCTTCCTCCACACAGCAGTCATCCCCTACAAAGCATTCTGTCCTCAGGAGAACTAGACTCTTCATCACAAGGCAAAACGGAGCCAGTGCTGGCTTATTCCTTATTACCAGAAACCTCCAGGAGCTGAGGGAGACAAGGCAGACACTGCCTGGTACTGTTAACTTCTAAGACAAAGCTGCCTTCTGTCAGCTCAAAGGGGCATCTCCTCCATCCACCTTCAGAAAGCTGAGTCGGTTGGGCAGATCCCTCACAAGAGTAAAGAGAGAGGGGACACTGTGGCTACCACAGGCTCTGGGATCTTCCAGGAAGGACAGGTTTCACTCTCTAAACAGAGAGGGCCAGGCACAAGCTATCCTCAACATAGCACAATGGGACCCCAGGGGGAGGCTGGGCTGTTGGCTTGCCTTGCGGATGCAGTACTTGCTGAGGTTGTCATTGTAGCGGAGGATGACGACTTTGCTTGGCATAGCGGCGCAGATGCACAGGCTGTTCTCGATCTAGAAGGCCATTGGGGCAAGAAGGAGAACTTGTTACCAGCACCAACTATAGCTCTGCCCAAAACTAGACAAGGTCTCAGCCTCAGCAGCAGAGACATTTTGGACCAGATCATTTTCTGTGATGGAGGTAGGGAGCACCTGTACACTGGAGGAGAACGGGAGCACCGTGGCCCTAGCCACCAGATGCCCGTAGCGCCCTTTACTTGTGATAATCAGAACTGTCTGCGTATTACCAAATGTCTTCTGGTTTGGGATTCACTGACTTAGCTGGGACAAAAGAGAAGGTCTAGGGGCCATGTGACATTGCACAGTTCATATATATATGAGCCTTTGGATGGAGACAGACTTTTTTGACATTACTGAGTGGGGGAGGACACAGTGACACACGAGAAAGGTGAGGGGTAGGTACTAGGGAAATTTGTGAGGTCGTTCATCTCCATTGTCAACCTGATGATTTGGAACCCCTGAGGACATACATGTTGGGCATGGTTAGGCCCTTCCCAGAGTGGATTATCTCAGTCTGGGCTTCTCATCTGGTGCTGTGATCATATCCTCTGACATAGCAATGCATGGAGGACAGGGTTTAACCTGGTTCTCAGTGAACGGTGCAGCTCACGGCTGTATAGAAAATGGGGCAACAGGAGCTGGAACAGGTGGGGGCGGAGAAAGACAAATGCATGCACGCTGGAGCGTGCTCAGCTCGCATTGCTCAGTTATACAATCCAGGATGCCCTGCTTAGGGAATGGGAATGGGCCGGCCCACAAGTAAGACTGCCAGCTCATATCAATTTACATCCCCCAAAGGCATGCGGAAGGGCTCCTCTCCCAGGTGGTTCTAGATTGTCCAGTTAGCAACAAACCACCACCATAACAGGGTGGCAAGCAATGGGCTGGGGTCACACACTAAATACCCCTGGAAAGAAGGGAGCCTGAAGAGGGCCAGCACTCCTGCCTGCTTTCTGATACACAAGGGTTTGAGCCAACAGCCTTGGGCTCCAAGCTCCGGCTGCCATGCCTTCCCGGCCATGACAGACAGACAGACAGATCCATGGGAAACTGAGCCCAGTGGAGACAAGAATAAACACATTTGGATCCAGAGGAAAGTTATTCAGTCGGGTCGGTGGCTATGGAGTTCTACATGAAGATTCTATTTCTATCTCCTACAGTCAGGCTTTTATCTCCCCCTGAGACTGAAAAGAGATCCACTGCACGTAGATCCCTAAACTGAACGGCAGAGAGGAAAACACCAATTACTGGAGATGCTGCTTCTGGGGTTGGGGAGGCTGTGCACATAATTCAGCCTGAGGCTTTACAATTTACATTCACTTTTCACATTGGCTTTAGTATTCCAAACAATAAAAGGAGTGATTTGTAATTTTTAAGTTATTTTTGGAAACCAACATGTACATTTCTAAGTAACTCACTGTTCATAGGAGGAACTTTAAAATCCATGGGATGGTAATGAAAACCATACACATCCACAGATAGAAGGTGCAGCTAGAACAGTAGTCAGAGGACAATGCATAGCCTTGAAAAAAAAAACCTTCCAGTTTCTTATCTAGCTCACTCCGTGGGTCCCACACTAGCACCGTAAGCCATCTAGGGATGATGAAGGCACGGCTGAGAGCACAGGACCCCATCACCGCACAGCAGAGGTCAGCAGCATCTTGGCGTTTTGTTTTGTCACTAGCAGTGGCTCTGGAGCCAATTGGTGGCAAGCACCAAGAGACCACCAAATAAATATAATTTAGAATTTGTATGTTTCTAGTAATAAACACACTTTCTATGTCGACTTGCTTTTTTTTTTTTTCCGGATTATTTTTGGTTTGTCTTGAGACAGGGCCTCGTGACACATCTGCAGCAGGCTTGGAACTCGCTCTGTAAACCAGGTTGGCCTTGCACTCAGAACTCTGCCTGCCTCTGCCTTCCGAGTGTTGTTTTGTGGAGGCTCATCACACACACTTGTTCTCTAACGCTCTGCTACCCCGGGTTTCGCCATTGGCTTCCAGGCTCCTCAGACATTTCCCTCAAAGTGTTCGCAGGCCCAATTTTTAAGATCGACTTAGTAAGTTAGTTTGGTGAGAAGGGAAGGCCTGGTTTCCAGATCATTCCATCAGTAAAAGCCTGGAGCGGGGAGAAGGGGGAGTTACCTTGCCAGCAGCGAACAAGTGGCAGCCTTTGACGGCTTCGAATATGTTGGGGGAGACGTCGGGCTGGGCGGGCAGGTGTGACTGCGCCAGGGACTGCTTCACCTTCTTCACATCCACCAGGCACAGAGCCCGCTCTTCCCCTGAGAGGAAAGGAGCAGCTGTGGTCAGGGGCCCCATCAATGAAGACACGGGGGACAACCAGTTTACCCGTGACTAAAAAACCACAGGAGCCTCTGTGGACAAACATGGGGTTGCTCCTCATCCAAGATGAGGTGGCAGAAGGGCTTCCGAGTTTGGAATATCTGTGTACAAAATGAAATACCTAAAGAAAGGACCCAAGTCTACATGTAGAATTCCTGTGTGTCTCGTAAAGCTCTGTGGCTTATAGTTAACTCTATCCAGTAGTCTGGGGGTGGGGGAGTCCTTCATTTTGAGTGAGACCCATCAACTGAGATCAAGGAAGGAACTGTCCCACTGGGTAATGCCATGGTGACACCCAGTTTGAGACTGGGTGGAAGGTTTTGGGACTTTCTGAGAAGGGACACACTTGACCAGCACGCACGGTTGTTGTCTCCACCCATGCTTTAGATCTGAAATGAAAGCTGCTGACTTCTCAGTTTTAAGGTTCTTAGGGAATGGGGATAATTTTGCAGGAAAAAAAAAAAACCCTAAAGAATTTCACACATGTTCCTGGAATGTGGAAGAATGTGTTGGGGAACAATGAAGGGGTTCAGCTACTCAGATGTGTCCAAAGTGTGAGAGACAGAGGGATGAGAACCAATCCAGATGTGGTGGCAGGAGGGTCAGAAGTTCAAGGTCACCCTCAGCTACATTAAAAAGTCTGAGGCTAGCCTGGGGCACCTACTTCAAAAATTTAAGCAAGTAAGCAAATAAAAAAAGTCCTGCCAACAAGTTAAAAAGAAGATGCATGCCACAGACGTGTGACAGAAAGGCCCGCAGGTTCATATGCTGACGGACTTGGTTGGGTTCATACCTACAGTTAATTCAAATGTTAAAAAAAAAGTAAGTAAATGTATATGTTCAGAAAGGAAAGACGTGTGGCTAAAAGTTGGAAAGTATGAATCCAGAGGAGGGGTCTGGGCGCACAGGAACACAGGAAGGATCCTGTAGTAACCACATCACAGGTGCCTCAGGTGCAGGAGGCGAGCTCTCGGGAGGTCCCAGCCCACGCAGGGCCTGATGGGATAGTCCCAGAATTCCTACACATGGGAAAGAGAAGGATCAGTAGTCCAGGGTCAGCCTGGGCAACCTGAAAGCCTATCTCAAACAGAAAAACAAAGTTTGACTTGACTCAAGTCTGTGAGGCCTTGCAGGGAAAACACACACACATAAAATTAAACAAGTAAAGACGTAGGCCCACCCAGGGTCTAACAGGAGGTCTTAGGCCTCAGAGAGCAGCTCCCGTGAGCTCAGGAGAGGCTCTATCAAGGAGCAAGCTTGGCTATCCAGTGTTCCTGTGTGGTTATAATCTACTGGCTCCCAGCTGCATGCTCTCCGGGTGAGGTCATGCAGACAAGAGGAACTTTTCACTAAGCGGGCGGGCATGATGCCCTCTGGGATTTTGAACCTCCAGGGCTGTGGGGTAAATAAACCTCTTTTCTTCATCAGAAGCCTGGTCTCGGGCATTTCGTCATAGTAAATGAGAGCTAATCCAGCATGCTGCATGTGGCCGAATGGTACGGTGTTCTTTCAGAGTGTCAGGCTGGTAAAGTAGACATGGACAGGGAACCGAATGTGGATAAAGGCTTATCAGCTGAGGCTTGGCACCGGCCGAGACACACAGAAAAGGGACAGGGACGCTACTACTCCAGCCTGACGCCAGGAGGCTGCCTCTGTGCATTTCCAGTGGAACAGGGTCTCCCTGTGCTGCGTGCTAGGCCTCCCACCTGCTATCATGAGCAGCTTCTCCAGGTCCTTGATGATGTAAATTTGGAAGACTGCGCCAATCCCTGGGATGTGGGTTAAGGAGTTTTTCAAGACATTCAGCGCGTAGAGGCCTTCCTCTGTGCCCACCAGCACCACCTGCCGGAGCGGAGGTCCAGAGAGGGAGCGTGAGCCAGACACCACAATAATCCCCACACTCAACAGCAGCAAAGCTACCCCACCCCCCCATCACCCCCGCCCCCATCCTGACAGCGTGTGCCCGCTGCCCAGGTGACGTACCTGGTCACTGAAGGGCAGGGTGCAGTTCATGTCAAGCCGGTCATCGCCCTCCAGTTTCAGCAGAGAGTTTCCAAGTAATTTCTTTCCATGTGTGAAAGCAGACAGAAAAGACAGGGCGGAGTAAATTCAAACTCTCTGTGACCAAGCCATCCGACCCTCCGGACGGTAACCTAAAGTCACGCTCAGAGGCACACAGGGGACCACACCCTCACAGACACCAGGCCAAGTGCTCAGCCCTCTCAACTGGGACCCCGGGCTCTGGCCACAACTTCTGACTGAAACCCTAGGTCACTGTTAATGGCTCCTCCAGTGCAGCTCTAAATTAGCTTGGTGCAGACACACACAAGTGGGTGACCTAGGCACAGATGCTATGCCGTGACAGGAAATGGTAAGGTAAAGGTGCAGAGCGTTAACAAGCTGTTAGGAAGGCCCCTTCCCCACCTCCAGCTGCGACAAGAACACACAAGCTCGGGAGTCCTGAGCAAGCCAAGCCTCTAGTTCTCTTTACCTCAACCCACACTGGCTGATGCTCACTGGAAGTACAGTCACGTGCCTATTGTACACACATTAACGCACATTTCAGAAAAAAAGGCTCATGTGTGGAACAGGACACAATTCTTCCTGAGGCTCACAGTCAAGAACCCTCCTATTGCTAAGTGTCTAGAAAGTGCTGCTTCGTCTTCAGCGGAGTCAACGCCAGTGAGTGATGAGCACGGTCTGCACCCGGGGATATTCCCAGGGGGAGCGGTGCCAATGGAGGCACAGCAGCAATGTTTGTCACATCTTAAGGACGCGTGGGATTTCAGACCTGCCTGCGGAGAGCAGACGCTGCAGGGACATCTGGACAGACTGCGTGCAGCTTCCCTGAAGGCAGGTGCTCACAGGCACACTGGCATCTCTTTCAGGGGTTTCCAGTCAAAGTACTAATAACTTGAGGACCCCAGGGGGTAAACAGGAGGAGGGGCTTCCTTATAAAGGCCAAGGCTGCTGTGAGGCTGCCCCTGCCCCTGCTCTGCACCCTTGCCACAGCCGTCAGAGTGGGGGTGGGAAACCCGGTCAGGCGGGGAAACCCCCACAGATAAAGTCAGTGCCCATGGCCGTGCACCCTACAGAGAAGCCCCGAACCCACGTCAACGGTCCCATACTCACAGCATCAGCTTCGGCCTTTTCCCTAGAAACTCTCCCACCTGCGACGACAGATTCTAAGGCGGCGACCCAGCGCTGCTTGTCGGGGAAGCTGGGTGCTAGCAAGTAGAGGGTTCTCCCAGGCCAGCAGGTGGTGTGTGGGTGAGACTCCATCTTCAGGATGTATGGGACATCTACAAGATTTCAGAGAGCACAGGGTTGGCCGTGGAGGCCCCCACCCCACCCCCCAACAGAGCTGGCTGATGATGTCACAGCCTCAGAATCCCACCAGACCCTGCAGCTTGAGTTCCTGCTAAGATGGGGGACTGGGCAGGGGTGGTTCCTCCTTGGCAGAGCATCCTGCTCCTCTCAGTCTGTCAAACCCAGCCCGCCTCCTGGGCGGGGCTCTTCTGGATCCCACTCACCTGCTTTGGCGGTATTTGCAAGTTCTGAAGCACCAACGGCACCGTGAATAGATACATCCCCGTCAGGAAGGCACAGCTCAAATTCTTCCACCGGCCTCTGTCCAGCTTGGTACAAAGAGGAAGGTGGGAAAGAAAAACAAAAGAACAGGACCAAGAACGAGAGAAAAGAGAGAAGAGGGATGAGAAGAGAGGAGGAGAGGGGAAGGAGAGCAGAGGAGAGGAGAGACAGGGAGGGGAGAGGAGAGGAGGGGAAGAGACAGCAGAAGAGAGGAGGGGAGGGGAGAATAGAGCAGAGGAAAACAGGAGAGAGGAGGGGAGGGGAGGGGAGAAGAGGGGAGAGGAGGGGAAAGCAGAGGAGGGTAGGGAAGAGCAGAGAGGAGAGGAGAGCAGAACAGAGCAGAAGAGGAGAGGAGAGGGGAGGAGAGAGGAGGGCAGAGGCACATAAAGAGCCGCAGGAGGACACAGAACAGAAAGAGGTGCAGACAAGGCAGAGGGGGGAAGATAAAAAATAAATAAATAAAGTGTGTCAGATGAGGGCACAGTGAGCTTTCTGATGCCGCTGCGGATTTGTGGCTAGTTCACTGAGGCGGAAGCTCTCTGGTGTGTTAGCAGGTGGGATCTTCAGGGCAGCACCCTGCGGGTCCTTCAAGGGAGAGACCTATAGATCGAGTATCGTACCAATAACCTTTAGAGAAGTCACCTGGCTTCTAACTTTGAAAATTGGGAAAGCAGAGAAGGCTTGCGAGGCAGTCCAAAAATAATTAATTAATTAATTAAACCAAACATTAAACACAAAGCCTTCATTCACTCCAACACTCGGAGGCCTGGGTTAGCCCCGTGCAATGACATTTCCCGAATGACTAATTTACCTTCTCTGGCTTCATTGTCATAGATGAGGACTTTTGACCCCTCCAGGACAATGTACTTCCTGTCCCAGCCTTGCTGTCCCCGTTTGTTATTTCTGGGGGAAGAAAGATGAACGAGAGAAAAATGTCTCAGAATGGAGAAGCAAGCGGGAGGGGCTCCCTCAAAGACACTTCCCTGTTACCCCTCCGGCCAGCGCCCGCCCTGAGAGTGGCCACCCTGCAGAGTACCTGGGCACTTTCATCCACCCTTCCAGGTGCAAGCTGCTGCCAGGCTCCTTGCTCTGGAGCCCTGGGGAGTTCATTTTGTCCCGGCAGAAGGCCTCAGTGAAGTGTGTGGCATATTCAGCTGGCAGGCCACAGGTGGCGGGCAAGCAGGTGGAGCATTTGGGGTGACACATCACTTGACATTCTAGAGGAGAGGAATGGAGAACCTGAAGACACGCAGTGGGCTTCCAGCCAGGCCCCGAGCTTCTCCGCCCCCAGCAGGACTACAAGGGAAGACGGGCACTCAAGCCATCCCGATACTTCCCCAGGTGCCAAGCCTCAACAGGGACACAGAGAGCCACTGCCCTTGGCCCAGGTTTCCTGGCTTCAGGCTACGCTGCCCACAGAGCCGTGTGCAGGAACATGCTTGCATGTTCATGGCATTCAAGCCAGCAGGGGAGAGACTGGCCTGATACGAAGCTGCCTAAAAATTAACCGAGGTGGAGGCACTTTGCACACTGATGTGGAGGTCATGAGGAAAAGCAGGCTCCTCCCTCCCACTGAAGGGAAAAGCGTTGGCGGTGAATGTATCATGCGACAGTTTAGAACATCGCCTCCACCTGACCAATCTTCCCGACGAAGACATGGAGGAGTCCAGCGGACACACAGCTGCAGCTCTTACCGAGGCATTTGGATGCCTGGCGTCCAAAGTGCACAGTATCCAGACACACGGCGCACTTGGTGGCTCTCATGTTCAGGCCCACATTAAACCGGTGAGGGATGTTGTGGTGCATACGCTCTTTCAGACGCCGGCTGAATTCTAAGGGGGGAAAAATGGTTAGCCGGAAGTGAAGAGAGACGCCAAGGGACAGGAGAGACGGTCTCTGCTAAGATCGGCTCCAAGAAGCTATTAGGAGTTCTGACGACCCAGTACTTTGACTAGCTATTCCCCCAAAGAGGGAAAACAGGCCCAAAGCACCTGAAAAGTTGCTAGCTGTCATTAGGCTTTAGAAAAAATGCAAATTAAAACCACAGCAAGGTGCCATGTGGCTAAAATGTCTAGAGTCTGAGAAATGGAAAACCAGAGTCGAAGCAGAAGCAGAGAAATGGCATTGTTCACACATCCCTGGGGGGGGGGGCATGGAAAGTGGTATCTTAGGGCCCAGGAGGACAGTTCCTCCAAAAGCTATAGATAGACTATGAGGTATACATTATTCCAGCAATTTCCACTCCTAGCTTCATGCCCAAGAGGTCAGAAGCTATACACCCACCCACATGAAAACTGCGCATCACTCACAGTGGCTCAGCTCACAGCAGCCAACAAGCAGAGACAGCTCAAGTGCCCCTCTGCAGTGTAATGGGTAACACGCACTGCCCAGGCAATGAAATATTATTTAGCCATGTAAAGAAAAGAAACTGGCAGGGCAGTGACATGCTACAGTGTGGGTGGATCCCACAGAACGCTGTGTTCTGGAAAATAAGCCAGTCACAGACGGCTACGTGGAGTACGAGTCCATGCGTTTGAGAGACCAAGGATGGGAGATCCACAGAGAGGGAAAGTAGATTAGTGGTCCCCAGAGGTGGGGAGAGGGAGAGATGTTGTCTATAGAGTCCTGGCTGGTGTGGAACTCATTCATTACATAGACCATGCTGGCTTGAACTCACTGCAATTTGCCTGTCCCCACCTCTGCCTCCAAAATTCTGAGACTGAAGGTGTGTCCCACCAGCCTTATTTGTAAACATTTAGTCATGAAAGATAGATCTAGTGCTTTTTAAAGAATTCAGTTTAAAAGTAGTAATTATGAACTGCAGAATTTGTTATTAAATTAAGAGCTGACTAAAGAATTATTTTAATGTGCAGGGTTTTTTTTCACAAATTACCTTTTTTCAAAACTTTTTACGTCTGGAGAACTGAGTCTTACATTTCTATTCCCCATCTCATGCCCCATTATCTGGCTCTCCATCAACAGTGACCCAGAGGCAACTTTACAGGGAGAAGCTCAGAACGTATGCCAAACCTAGCTCTACTGGGGTCTTCTCACCGAGCCCGCCCCCTCTTCTTTTCTCAGAAAGTTGTGAGGAGCCAGTGATGTGATGTGACACAAATGCACACAGCAATACCCAGAGGGTATGATACACACCAGCAGGGGCATGGGAAGCCATGGTGAGCAGAGACCTGCTCCAGGACACCTGTCAGTGGACACCTGTCGGTGGACACCTGACAATGAACACCTGGCAGTGGACACCTGGCAGACAATGAACACCTGGCAGACAATGATGGTTCTCTCCCATCTGGAAGACTTTTAGAGTTAAGCATTCTGACCAAAGTGTCCCATAAACACAGCAACAAGGCAGTGTCATCAAAATTTACAACCTAAGAAGGCTGGCAGGGAGTCAGGGGCTGACTGGCAGCTCGCCACTGCTTCCCCAAGGCTCCTCAAACCACCTTCCTCACCTTTTTCAAAAGTCCTTTTTGTCTCTGTGTGACCAAAAGTACTTTTGAGATCACAAAGAAAACCCTTTACACGGTCAGTGGTCCTAGCAACTGGCCGCCAGTTGGTCACATTTGAAGTGGCCTTTCACCCACTCATTTATTTCCTAAGAATTCACTCCCCAGCTATGCAGCACGGGCAGGTCTGGTTTGGTAGGGGACTCTTATACCCACCCATACATGGAATACTGCTAAGTTCTTTGCCAGAGGGTAGCACATCTAATACACTCTTCAGAGTACTTTAAACAACACCGAGGTAGCTTGCAGGTTGCATGTAGGACCACATTGGTGAGATTTCTAAAAGTGGACCTAAGGAACATAGGTTAGTTTTCTCAGGTTCACAGTGGTTGCTTTTAGACAGGGTTTCACTGTGTAGTCCTGGCAGGCCTGAAACTCACAGCCATCTACCAGCCATTGCCTCCTGAGGGCTGGGATTAGAGGTGTGCACCACCAGACTGTCTCGTGTTCTTGAAACATAATCTTAGCAGGTTTGGGACTGAATACTAACATGAGCTGCTGTGGTAACGGCAGACTCAGGGTAACAGACAGGGAAGGAGACTTCTAGTAACCTTAGACTGGTGCCATGAGGACAGGCTTCCCGTGACTGCACTGGGATTTTACAAGAACAGGGATGACCTGGGCTGCCATGCCCTGTCTAGCTACACGGTTCCCTCTGCCCTTGGGAGATGCTGGCTGGCACCACACTCTTGACTTTCTCAGCCGAACAAACTTCTTTTTTTTTTTTTTATAAACGACCCGATTTCAGATGTTTTAACAGTAGAAAACAGCGACAAGAGCATACCCTCTGGAGTTGACGACTCCTTTCTGCGGCTGGATGGTGGGGCAAGCAGGCTCATGGCACTGGGCTGGTGCTCGGGCGACCGCACAATGGCAGACATGGCGATCTGCTGCCTCGCAGTGGCTGGCGTAGACGGGTGCGGGTGGTCCGTGGCTTTGCGGTGGGCAGCTGTGGAGACACCAAGTACAAGGTCTTTCAGTGGGGGCTCAGCCACCTAGGGCACCAGACTAAGAAGGTTGCCCGCAGCAGTCTTTCAAAGACCCGAAACCAAAAGGGCAGATGTTGTGCTAACTCTGCAACTGCAAAACTTTTAGACTAGGGGCACGCCTGGAATGAAAACCCGTGGCCCGCAGAGATGCTCAACTAGTCCTGGTCAGTCTCGTGGGGAACGGTCTTCGGCCTGCTCCGTAGTTTTGAAGGTTTTCTGAGAGCTCCTACCTTCCTCCCGCGCAGAGCGGAGTTCGATGCGGGTCTTCTGAAGGGCCTCCTCCAGCTCCGCGCATCGGGCTTTCTCCTTTTCCAGGGCTAGCTTCAGCTCATTGTACTGCAGAGGAACCTGTGTGGGCAAAGCAGGGTCCTCTTTCCGTCGACTAAATAAACCCTAGCAATGGAAACAGAGATATCTCCTAACTCCTAGAAACTGGTACTGGAGGAGACCCAGGCTAAAGGAGAGCTGACTTGGGAGGAGCAAGCCACCAAGGCCAGGCATATACTCACTGTAAGTGTGTTTGGGAAAAAAATGGCATATGAAGGGGAGAGGGGAGGGGAGGCTGAGCCTCAGCCCATTCCAGTCAGCTGAAAAAAACAAAAGGAGCGGTGCGGAGGTTTTCACCGAGAGGGTTAAAGATGCTTCAACTGCCACCACCTCGTCCTTTAGCATTCCCAAGACTGGAGAGCCATTTCCCGAGAGTCTTTGCCCCTCAAAAAAAGGAATGAGGGTGGATGGACTATGGAGCTGGGAGAGGTGGTGATGGGTCAGAGGTCCGTCTTGCCCTTGAACTTGTCTCATGGTGCTTAGTGACAAGACACGGGGAGGGGGGTAGGGAGAGGGTTATGGGTTTTTTGTTTTTTGTTTTTAAAGAAAGCAAAAATCGAAAAACAAATGCTAAGATGATATCAAAACAAAGGGCTCACTAAAAAAAAAAAATACCAACAGAAAGTTACTGTACACAGAAGAGAAAAAAAATGGAATCACGTGTCTGACAAAAAAAAAAAAAAGAATCAATTAACAGGAAAATGAACACAAAACATCCTAACGTTAACACAACCAGACAATAGTCCGCTGCCAGAATAAAAAAAAAAAAGATTAAATATCGTGAGCTTTAGCAAGAATATATGATAACATGGTATATGAAAAAACCCTCCCGTGGCCAGCACAGCGAGACACAGCCTTGGAGGACTGCGTGCAGCAGACGGGAACCGGGTAACGAAGAGGCCAACCGAGGGTGTTGGTCCATTGGTCCCTTCCTCTGACTTCCCTTAACACTGCTGCCATGATTGTTACAGTGTGCTAAGACCCTTGAGAGGAAATGCCAAGCCCTTAGAAACCTTCCTGGCGCTCAGTTGGAGCTGGCCAACAACCTAGGACGAGAGCTGCAGCCGGTAGGGAGCCTGTGGACTGGGCAGTCTCCTCACAGGAACCCTCATATGACCTGGGCCACAGCTAATCTCTCCCCACCACCCCTCATATGACTGAGCCTAGGGCCTCATATGTCACAGCTGGCTTTTCATCCTGGTTTTCACCCGTTGTTATGGTTTAAAGCAGAATATGGCGCTGGGAAAGAGAGCTGTCTAGTCAAGTTTTAAAGCAGGCCACCTCAACTTCCTGTGTCCATGAGCCATTTAACTGCACAGGACGATGGGAGGGCGCGCCTGCAATCCCAGCGCTCCAAAGGCAAAACCATCATGAGTTTTAAGTCCAGCGTGAGCTACGTTGCAAAATTGTGTCTTGAAAGGGACCCAAGAAGGAAGCTAAATAAAAAGCAATGGACTAAATCAATCCCGAGTGCTTCCTGGAGACCCACGTAGATGACACATGCCCTAGAGTCCCAGGAAGCGGGATCTGCTAAACTCTCAGACACATGTAACCTTCAGACCTAATATTCAACCTGTGCATAAGCAGATGACCCCCTGCTCCAGCCCAGCTTTCTCTGCAGGAGCAGAGCACAAGACTCCCTGACAGAGCGGTTATCTGCTGGTCTTGATCAATGGTCGCCCGTGATAAAGGCCACTCTGGTTAGACTTAGATGGGGTTCTCAACCCAGAACAAACAAAAATGTACATTTTTTTTTCATTCGTGAGGTTACTAGTCACAGTGGTAGCTACTGAGTCACAGGAGGCAGAGCGAGATCGCCTGCCCTAGCTGTTGGGCATCACAACTCACCTTTTTCTTTTTAGCGGGCTGGTCCATTTTGGCTTGCAGGAAATCAATGAGTTTGGTTTGCTGAGAGATTGTGCCTTCCATTTTCACTTTCTCGTGAGAGTAGAGAACCTAAAATCCATGGGAACAAGTACGGCCTCAGAGGCGGGCAGAAGCGTTATGTTTGGATTTGGTGCTTTAAGAACATGAACGGTCAAGTAGGGAAAGCAAGGTGGCTCCGTGGGTCATGGTTCCTGCCCTGACTGAATGTCGGAGCACCAAACAACCAAAGGACAGTAACAACCGAAAAGAAGTACTGGGGGCGGCCGAGGAGGAGGGAAGAGGCAGGGAGGGAGGAGGGTGAGTGGGAGGGGCAGGAACAGGCAGCAGGTGTCCGCAGCGCCTCCTGCTGGCCCTCACCTGAATGTTTTCCAGCTGGTACTCCAGGTCGCTCCTTTCTGTCTTCAGCAGATCGGCCCGGTCCAGCGCCTCCTGCAGCCCTTGTGTCAGTCTGAAGATGTGGTTCTTCTGCAGGTCCATCTGCTGCTGCAACTTGGCTTGCTGGCGAGACGGAGGGGATGGCAAGAGGCTTGACATCGCACGTGGTGCTGCTCCGCTCCCACCCCGATCCCGTTCCCCAACTGACTTCCTGAGTGACGCAGGAAGTTCCCTTGTGAGAGCAACTCCTCCCAGAATTGCTGGTTGGTCTCTATTTCAAGACAAGAGGACATGGCTGAAAAAGAGGGTTCTAGGACTCCCCTGAAGGCCACATGCCTGTAATTTCATACTGCAAGGCAGCTGATGTCCTGGCCTGCGCTCATTCTGTGTTACAAAGGCAGCCATTTTGGCACCTCAGAGCACAGCCCAGAGCTGGTAGCGAAACAGTGAGAATCAGCTCCATTTGTCCCACTTGGGAGTGTCCTAGACCTCAGTGGCTGATCAGAAAAGCCACTGTACAGGCTGTGTGGTGTGCACAACAAGTCACAACAGCCCTAACTTGAAGGTTGGCCCTGTGTATATAAATAGCCACAATTAGAGGATGTATTTCTACAGTGTGGGGACAAAGGAAGAAGAACCTAGCTATGCAACAGGAGCTGGTCAAACCCAAGGAAAAAAATTCGGTTTCATTGGAGAGAGTTTGAGTTGAAAAAAAAGAAAATCTAATTAAAACGTAAGTCAAGCAGCTCCTGTCTAAATGTGTGCCGTCCGGGGAGACCCTGTTTGATTCATGTACCCCCAGGTGATCGTGTAACCACAGCTACTGCAGTCTTTCGTGGGCTAGACTCTGCAGACTAAGGGAAAGCAAGTTAAGAAAGCAAAATACACATCATCGTGGGTGCTTTCAAACAGTCCAAGGCTGACACCCCAAGTCCCCAACCCCCACAGAGCAAGAGGCACAGTGGCCTCAGAGCTGGCTGGCCCTGGCCTTCTTCCTTCCCTGCTTCCTGCCTGTGTTTTGCTCCCCATTTCTATGGTAACAACTGCCAGAGGCACGGAGCTGTGTTAAGTAGAATCTGGACCCTGCTTAGATCCTGGCTTAGATCCTGACTCTGTCGCACGCATGTTGCCATGCCCAGGCTTCCTTCTTCCCAAGTGGGTGGTGTACCCCGCCTCCCCAGGTGACAGTGTCTGTCACGCACAGTAGGTGCTCCTGTAGATGTTGGCAGTCTGTGTCTGTCCTTATGTCTGTCCTTCTTCCTTCTCTTCTTCCCCATCTGCCTTTCTTGCCAGCCCAGCCCAGCTGCACTTAGCACCCGAGATGGCTCAACTTAATTAATGCTCGGCTTTGTGGGAAGGGGGTTAGTGGTGCGTGTCTGGGTGTCTTGGAGGTGAGTTCCCAGGAAGTTAGATCTTAGGTGCTCTGGCCTGGTGGGCCTTTGATGGAGTCCCAGTATGACACTGGTAGCCTGAGGAGGAGCTAAGTGACAGGAGGCATGGCCTGTGTGGAAGCCAGACATCCTTGGGGACTGTGTCTTGCCCTGAACCCTCCATCTCCTGCTCCCGCTTCCTGGCTGCCATGGTGTCCACCCCTCTAAGCCCTCCCCGCAAAGATGGACGGTTCCTTTGAAGCTCTGAGCGGAAATAAACACTTCCTCCTGCAGGCTGGCTCAATCATGCATCTGACCCAACACGGAGCGAAGTCACTCCTGAGGCGCATAGCTTAGCATTCTAAAATAAACCAAAGTCCTATTAAAAAAAAAAAAAGAAACCAGTTAAGAAGGATGCTGCCTTGAAGGGAAGTTTTGGTCCCGTGAAGTTCAAGTGATTTCCTTCCTTCCTTCCTTTCCTCCACTGTTTTAGAAGGACATTAATTAGCAAGCAGGAACCAAGAGAAACATGTCACGGGCACAAATGATCCACCTGGTGACAGCTGGGCCAAAAATATTTCTTTACACTAAACACATCCATGCTCCACTGGCTATTTATTTACTATAATCAAAGCCAGAGGAAAGAGATCTTTGTTCTCTGTGGAATATTGCGCAAAGCCATCTATCTATCTATCCGCTGCCCGGAGAGAGACTAAGTGGGGTGTGCTTGTGGGCCAGGGCTCCTTGGGGACGTGGACCTTGGTGATGTGCTTAGACCTGTCCCGAGCACTTTATGAGAGTGACAGGAAACTGAGAGGTGGCTGGTGACAGAACTGGAGCATGAACAACTGTAGGGAGCAGGAAGGATGGGTTGGAGCGAAGGAGAAACGGTTTGGTAGGACGGCATTTTCACAACATCAGCTAAGTAAGTATGGTGTGGGAAGACGCTCAAGAACAAACTTTGTGGACCAACAGGCATGATTTCGTAGGTTAAGGGGCCTCAATGGCACAGTAACTCAAAGAGCCAAGTGACTCTCAGGATTTGCTGAGCTGGAGCGAGAGATGGAAATCCTTCACTACATAAGGAGCACACACAGACCATGCTAGTGTCGCGCCACGCAGGGGACAAGAAAGAACACAGGTCTCCCATGGGGTTCCTGCAAGAACAATACAAACAAATTCATGCATGGGACTAAGACATGTGGTAACTGTGTTAGTGACAGACATTTGTTGTTCGTGAGTATTGTGTGTGTGTGTTGGTTTTTGACTTCTTTGTTTTTGTTTTGTGTGTGTTGGACTTTTATCTTTTGTTCTGTTGGGAGTTGAACCCTGGCCCTTTAGACACTGGGCAATTAACAACTCAGCCAGTAAAGCCACATTCCCATGCATAGTGTGGGGCTGGAAAGACGGCTCAGTGATAAGAGCTCTTGATGCTCTTCTACAGGACTCGAGCTCTGTTCCCAGCGTCCACGTCAGGCAGCTCACCACTGCTTATCACTCCAGGCCCAGGGGACTTCAATGTCCTCTCTGGCTCCCATAGGCACCCACACACATATGGACAGGCACATACGCGTCAATAAGAATAAAAGCAAATTTGACTATTAATATTGATTCCTGATACTATACTAGCTTCAAAGTACTTGGCAGCAGCCGTATGCTTTTCAAAATAAGAAAAGGATTTTCTAGGAATTAAGGGTTGCTGGAAACTAGGAAGTGATGTCCATGTTCTCTGCAGCTATCCTGGTTGAGTACCACAGAGCCTGCCTGTGTGACGAGCTGGGGAGGGGACCTTCCTCCCTGTGTTGGACACAAACCAATGGGTGAATGAACCCTCATTTCCAGCAGGACTTCCAAAGGGCTGATCTGCCAGGGGAAGTCAGTCATGAGAGGGATTTGGGCTGGGCAACATTAAAAGTTCCAAAGTCTGTCTCTTCTCAAAGTCTCTGTCCCTTGAGGATAGCCCTTTGGGTGTGGCCAAACTTATGAAGCACACACCATAACCCAGGATCCCAACATGTTCTGACTGGTAAGGGTTACTTTTTTTTTTTTTTTTTTTTTTTGCCTTGTAATGGTTTTTGATGATGTGTGAGAGTTCCAGTTCAGATCGATATTGGCCAGATGTCTATTCAAATATCTATCCGGAGTGTTCTCAGCCTGAGTGAGAAGGTGGGGCTGAGTCAGGCTTCAGCATGCTATTCCTGGCTTTGCTACTGAGTCACCGTGTAACCTTGGACTAAGCACGGAGCTGTCCGGGCCAGCCTGCCCTCTGCAGATGGGAAATGGGGCACTCAGGAGCCTCAATTATGTCTGTCCTGCTTCTGTTTCCCCGCATGCGGGAACAGAATGGGGGAACATTGCCTATTCATCCCAGAGAAAGGAGCACCTGGCAGATTGACAGGTCCTATTGCAGGTCAAGCACTCGCAATAGCAAACCCCCAAATTTAGAAATGCTCCCAATCCCAAAATTTCTTGAGTAGAAAAATGCCACAACTGATCTCATGTGATAGGCACAGTCAAAACATGGGCCGTTAAAACCACCAGGCAAAGATTTGGGGTACAGCCTGGGATAGAGTGCTTGCCCAGTCCCGGGTTCAAGCCCCAGAACCGCATGTAGTAGTGGTCTAACATCACTTCTGCTCTATGTGCGTGTGGCGCATATGATGTAAGGAGGAATTTCATGTTTATACTTGGGCCCCATCTCCAAGAGATCTTTGAAATGCCTCCACTATGCCTCCGCAGCACTGGAGTCAGAGACAAGCCACTGCACTGCAATGGATCCCAACCCAGGTAGACCCCATGCTTGTATTGGCATGCAGGTCACCAGCTGTGCTGTCACCCCACTCCCCATTTTAGTGTGCTTGGTGGCATTAAGGACGGTCACACGAACACATTGCTGCACACCTGACACCACCACCTGCCTCCAGAACTTTCCCAAGTGCCCAGCTGTGGCTATTAAGGTGTGATTTTATAAGACACCGTGTGTAAGCAGACTGTGAGATCCGCAATCTTTTCCCTACTTCCCTCAGACAGAACAGTACGGTCCAGTTACAGCCACCAGCAGGGCACCCAGGGAGCTCTGTCCACGTGATTATCCTGGGATTCTGGCTAAGTGAACTGTGAGGCTCACTGGGGTCTGGACAGAGCCTTCTCAAGCCCATCTTTTCACTGGGTATCAACAGGAAGTACATTTGCCCTTGGAGGTCAAGCTAAGTGAGAAGGCAGAATCTGCGACTCTGGGCGGGAGACTCTGGATGGGGAAGGAAGGTCCTCACCAATGGACACAGCAATGCTCAGTTCTGAGGAGAAAAGCCAGGGAACGGAAGGAGGGGTGTGCTGGGAGATCAGCTTCAGTTTGGCACCCTGAGTCTCAAGATCCAGAGAACTCTTTTTCAACTGAATTAAGTCCAGGTTCAAAAGCCATTCGTGACATTCTTACACATTTGCCCTGTGTAGGAAGCTCATCGGCATGGACCTTCCACCAACTCGGAGCTTAACTGTCGACTCTACAGACAATGCGACTCAATACTCACTCAGCCATTGCTCAGTGAACCTCTCTGGTGGGCGCACACTTACCGCCATGAACGGCAGAAGTGTCACATCAGAGGACACAAGCACCAGAGATGCTCTGGCCTCCGAGAGACACTCTTACTGTGTCAAGCTTTAGAAAGTGTTCTACACTCCCCTTACTCTACCTTGAAAATTGTAGTTCTAAAATGTCTAACTTAGCTCCAATCACCTGAATATAACATAACAGATTTCCTCTTTCAAAACCTTATGAGGATCAGGAGGTGGGGGGTCGGGGGGGGGGAACACTCAGTGGGTAAAAAATTCTTCCTATGCAAGAAGGAGCACCTGAGCTGGAACTTCTGCCATTCGCCCAAAACGTTGGGTGTAGGTGTGGATGTCTGGAACCCCAGGGTGGGGACCTAGAACCTCAGGGTGGGGGGGAAAAGGCACCCAGATTTCTTGAGCTCGCTAGTCTAGCCAAAATGCTGAGCTTCCATTTCAATGAGAGGCTGCATCTCATGGCAATGAAGAGGACAGCAACAGACAAGTCACCAACATGCTTCCTCTGTCCTCTGCATGTGTAAGCACGTGGGCACGTAACACCCCCACACGTATGTAAGACACACACATGTCACACATATGTATGTGACACGTGCACACATACACATGTATGTCACACACATGTATGTAACACAGGCATGCACACACGCACAGGTGTCACCGCCTCGGTGGCTCACACTCACCTCCTCCAGAAGCCTCTGCTTGAGCTCCCGCTCTGTCTCCAGTTTCTGCTGTAAGCTCCGGGCGTTCATCTCCAGCATGGCGTGCTTCTTCTCCAGGTCGTTGAGCTGTGTGTTTGGAAAAATTGGCCATGATGGTACATTTGGGTATGTTAAGAGACTGCAGACTTTTTTGAGATGTCCCTAAACCTTCACACATAAAGATATCCAAGGTATAAAAGTCACAAGTTTTCATTTGGGGAGAGAACAAATAGTCCACATGACAGATGTGAAACCCTGTGTCACCAGAACAAGCTTTTTTTTTTTATTTTGGTTTTTCTAGACAGGGTTTCTCTGTATAGCCCTGGCTGCCCTGGAACTCACTCTGTAGACCAGGCTGGCCTCGAACTTAGAAATCTACCTGCCTCTGACTCTCAAGCACGGAGGAATTAAAGGGCGTGCGCCACCACTGCCCGACCAGAACAAGCTTTAAGAATGTGGCTGCTTGGGCTGGAGAGATGGCTCAGCTGTTAAAGGCTAGGCTCACAACCAAAAATATAAGATGTGGCTGCTCAATTTGCCTGCACACTTTGTCTGAATTTAATTAAATAAACATATTCTTGGGGCGTATTACATGTTGATGGGGAGATGGCCAACTCCTCCCAAGGATCTTATATCTGGGCCAGAAAGGCAGAGAGGGCGGCTACCACAATGCATAGCCACGAAGGACGACGGCCTGCCACGTCAGAAGAAAGGTTGACTGATATAAGAGAAAATGGTGTCAGAAACGGGTAAGATAAAACAGAACTGGACTATCTGGACAGACAGGAGTCGGCTAATAAATACTAATATCCAACTAGAAAAGCAGCATTGAACCCAGAAAGGTTCATTTGTCTCCAGACAATAAATGTACTTTCCTCAGGTTATTAAAAAATTATTAAAGTTATTAAAAACCCTAGCCAGCTAGACTCTGAGTCAGAACTATCCTTGAGCAGCAAGCTATAGCCTTGAGTCCAGTGGTTCTGTTTCTGTGAACTTCTGGGAAGAAAATAATCACAGATGTCCATAAAGATTTATGTTCATCAAGCGCTATTCATATGCGAAAAAAGACTGGAGGAAGCCCAAATTTCCTGTACAAAGGCAATGCTTAAATTAGGTGCCTGACTTCGATTTTGTTTTTTTTTCAGAACTATACGTTTAAAAAAATATTTAATAAGTCGGGAAAAGCTTCCAGTTACATGATTTTTTTTTTAAAAAGATGGAACAGCCTATAAATAGTAAAGGCCTAAATTTATTTTGAAAAGTGTGTGCACGTGTGTGTGCACCTGCATGTGTGTGAGCGTGTGCGTGTGTACACCAGAATGAGAAAACAGAGGCTGCAAACAAGTCCACCACCACTCAAGGTCATGGTTACCCGTTGGTTCTTCTTTTGAGTTTCCTGTGCTTTTGTTATTTCCCCGACGGCCCTCGGTAATAAACATAAGCTTTTCGTAAACATGACGTCATTGTTCTTTATAAGTGCAGCCTTCAGATCACCTGTTTCTGTGTACATGTACAAGGAGGGATATGTGCGCGTAACGTGTCTCTGACATCGGTTGCTGTCCGTCACCCTCAAGCACTTGTTCTACATCTTCTTCCCACCAAACCGCCCGACAGTGGTGCATCCGTGCAGATGCATCCCAGGGCACAGAGGCACAGACAGAACACAAGTATTCCTAACGCAAGATGCTGAGGACAGGTGTGCTTAGTCAGACCCCCCCACCCCCACTGTGGTCTGAATGCCGCCCCCATCCCAATTCTTGTATTAGACATTTAATCTAACTCACATGTAAGTGATATTTGAAAGTGGGGCCTCTGGGCGACATTAGCATTCCATGAGGCTGTAAGTAAGGGTGAGGGCCCCCCATACAGGCATTAGTGACTTCTTAAACTCAGTATCAGCCACCGTTGTGACACGTAAGAGGGCTCTCAGCAGATGCTAGTACATCTGGGCCTTTTCCAGCCTCTAGAGCTATTAGCCAAATAATCTCCTTTAGAAATCACCTTGTCCCAAGCACTTGGTTCTAGGGGCAGGAAATGGACCACACAAGACTCACCGTGAACGTGGCTGCCCACGTTCTCCTTGAAAGAGACAGTCACTGTCACCATGTTTTCTGAAAATCTGAGGCTTATAAAGCCTTCTAGGAATAAAACAGTGTTGTGTACCCAGTGTTGGACCTTTGGGGCCCAGGGAGGTAGATGTTAAGAACTCACCATTCAACCAGGAGAACCCCAACACCCAGCTCACCCAGCTATGCCACTGCCAACCAACAATGCCCACGGTGAGTCATATCTGCCGTCTCTAGAGTGAGCAACGGGATGCTTTTGAAATATGTTTTCCGTGGGCTGTGTCTGAATTCGTGTGAACCTTGCCTTTAAAGGAGGAAATGAAGCCGTTTCCCTACAGAGCCGAAGGGGCGTGTGCTGACCTTGTCCGACAGGCTCTCGGCTTTGAGCTTCTGCTCCTTGAGAGCCTGCTGCAGAGCAAGAATCTCGGCCTTGTGTTCCTTCACCGCCAACTCCACCACCTGGCGAGACTCAGTGATCCGCTGATCGGCCCTAGCCCTGCCAGAGAAGCACAGGCCTGCTGTCAGAAGCCCCAGGCCCCAGACCCGAAGGGAGAAGGCTGGCCCGTTTCTAAACAGGCTGCAGGTTGTTGGATGGAATCCCAACCGTGGATTCTACCTTTAAATGCTGTCTTCCTTCCTGACAGCTTACAGAGCAAAAATCTGACCCACTTCAGACTTGGGTTAAAATTGCCCTGCGGCAGTAAAGTTCCTGTGGGGACCGACTGGAAAGGCTGAAGAGGAAAAAGCCATTCTCAAATGCAACCGGACTGAATGGGGATGGGTCTAGAGCGGCCCAGATTCCCTGTGGGGCAGAGATCAGGGAGTGCCCCCCACCACACCGCCACCAAGGTCCCAGGGTGTGAAGTGGACCATGGGAGACCAATTGAGTTCTAGTGAACGTCTTCTCTCCGGTGAGCACAAGAAAGGCCTAAGGGTTCTGAGTTCTCATAAAAGGTTGAACCTGACAAATGTATCCACTAAAGAACACAGAAATTCAAATGTAAAAGGGGGAGAAATCACTTCTCGTCCCGCATCTGAGTCCTGCGCATTCTTGCCTCTGAGTTCTGGCTCCTGGGTGGTGATGGTCTACTTCACAAACTCTTGGCCTTCCAGGATGTACCCACTGGCTGGCTCCTAAACTTGCCCCAGCTCCGCCTCCCAGAGGCCACATCTCCCTGTTCTCCACCAGAAGCACGAATCTATTTCTCACTAAAGATACGGGAAGACAAGGGAAGGCGGGTGTCGGCTTCTTGAGGGTGAGGACAATGATTTTAAAAGTATATTTTGCCCAGCTACATAATATCAAACAAGAACCGGGAAAGGATGGGGGTGGTGGAAGTGGGTGGGAGGGGTCTGTGGGGGGAGTGGTTAGCACTTCCTGGGAGCCTAGAAAGCCTAGACAGGCTTTTAAAATGGCACCACACACCCTAATACCCCACAAAGCAATTGTTGCTCCTGGTTCTCTTGCAATCTGAGAGTTCACATCGTTCGATTCCTATCTTTTCTCTTTTAACTCCACTAGTAATCAGACTATTCAGACAGCCTATTTTATTGCACATCCTACAGCCACTGAGTGTCATCATGGGGATAAAATGACCCTGACACAGTCTGATGAGGGTACCCAGATGACAGGAGACCCACGGGGCTTGGGGGGAGGGGTCTGGTATCAGCAGAGATGAAGGATAAACAAAACACATGAAGCCACGGGCTAGTGCTCGCCCACGTGAGAAAGTGAGACAGGACCCTCGGGGTTCACGATAAGTTCTTGTCATTTTTACATAACATGGTTAGAATAAAGCTGTGTCCTGTCATGGGCTACAAACAGGGCGTTAAAGCCTCCTCAGTTAGGTGGCATGTTTGACAGGAGCAGAGCTCCCTGAGCTGAGATGGGCCCAGCAGGGAGGAACTGAACACTGGGCAGGAGTATATATAAAACTACTATTTAAAAGAGAAAAGATGGGGATGGGACAGGAGAGAGGAGAGAGGAAGGAGTGAGTGCCAGCCCAGGCTCACCCCAGGGGACGCTGGGTGACTTCTGGGGCTTGTTTTTTTGGATGTTGCAGCTTGAGTAATAAGTTGCTACTGGCATCCAGTGAGAAGAAACCAGGCAAGATATGCCCTCGTGCTACAAAACAGAGCACCCTCCTACGTACAGATCACAAGGGATCCCCAGGTAACTCGAGGCACCAGGCCTCGGGAACAGAAGGAAGAGGAGAGGGTCCTCAGGAGCAAGATTCAAAGCTTGGGGAATGCGTGGTGACATGGCTGGGCTAGGAATCTTGGTAAGGCCATCGCTACTCGAAAGCACTGTGTCTGTATTTGCCTTGACTTCTGGAGACTCTGCATAGAATAAAAGCACGCCAACTGCCACCACAGGACTCAAGTGACACTTGTCAGGTCTACAGCCAGGTTGTCACCCTGAAAGTCCTGCATCCCAGAAGACAGCTAGCTCAGTCTCAGGAAACCAGGACAGATGCCTGCCCCGTTTGAAGCTCTGGGGGGTGGGGGGACGGGGACTCAGGGGTGGTCACCTGGTACTGGGCTTCTACAAAGGGCTGAGGTTCCCACCTGCTCTGCTTCTCGGTGTCCAGCATCCTCTGTAGCTCTCGAACTCGACACTCGAACTGGGACTTCTCATCGCCGAGGACGCTCCGCCAGGCCTCCCACTGGCGCTCCTTCTCCAGCAGCTCGTCATTCAGGGCCTCCAGGTCCATGACTTGCTCCTCCAGCATGGTGCACGTCGTCTTCAGAGCCTCCATCGTCTGCAAATCAGGAGCACTGAGTTGTGCCTTGTAGCAAACGGGGATTCCTAGAGGTTACTTTGGTCAGACAAGCTTCAGAGAAGCCTAAGTTCCTAACCGCAGACTCAGAGACAGTTGGTTTTCCTCTCCCACATCCCAAGGGGACCAGATGGGGACAATGGACCAATGGTCACCTGGTTCTACCATCTATCTGAGGGGTACAACCCAAAGCCAGTCGCCGGGCAGGGAGGTGGGGGACAGATATCCAAAATCCCAGCAACGAGGAGAAGGCCAAGAGCTCATTGGAAGTTCCAGCTAGGTAGGGCCGCACAGTGGGACCCTGTCTTTAAAATCCAATTGTATCTGCTTTAAAGAGTTCTTTTTATTTATGTGTCTGTGGAGGCCAGTAGATACTGTTGAATCCCTTGGAATTGGAGGTCACAGACTGTGGTGAGCTACCCAATGAGGGTGGCCGGGAACTGAACTCACACCCTCTGGAAAAGCAGTAAGGGCTCTTTAACTTCTCAATCACCTCTAGCCCTAGTACCCACTTTTTTTGTTTGTTTGTTTGTTTGTTTGTTTGTTTTTCGAGACAGGGTTTCTCTGTATAGCCCTGGCTGTCCTGGAACTCACTTTGTAGACCAGGCTGTCCTTGAACTCAGGAATCCACCTGCCTCTGCCTCCTGAGTGCTGGGATTAAAGGAGTGCGCCACCACACCCAGCCCCAGTGCCCACTTTTATAAGCCATTTTTAAAAATTGAACCCTTGGCTATGAACTGGAACTGACCAGGAGCCCCTTTGTAGGAGCCAGCCTGGTCCTGGAACTCCCCCCAGACACAACCCCCTCCCTCTGAGACCCTTCTAAATCCTAAGGGTCCTCCAGGAACCCCAGGGCCCAGCCTGCCCTCTTACTTGCTTCTGGCTGGTGAGCTGCATCTCCCGCTCCGTGATCTCACGGCGGAGATGGTCCACCTCGCTCCGCAGCTGCACGATCTCGTCATTGGCCCCGGAAGCCTCGTCGAGTTGTTTGGACAGGTAGAAGTTTTGGTTGTTGAGCTCGGCGTTGTCCTCGGTGAGCTGGTTCAGCTGCTCCTCCAGGTCAGTGATGACCTGTGGGGTGGGGGCGGGGGAAATGCATCAGAAAAGCTCACTGTAGGCAAGGATATGCGGCTTGAACTGGTGGTTTGGAAGGCTGTAGCGTGATGGGTCACATTTCATGATAACGGGAACCAACGTGCAGCTATCTGACCTGATGCCAAACCCAGGCTCCCTTGCCAACTCATTAGTTAAAGCCCACACAGGGGCAGGGAGATGTCTCCTTTCTACCTTGAGGTCTATCTAGAAAATATGGCAAGAGCCAGTCAACCAAGGACTAAATGGATAGGCCAAGCTCAAGTGAGATCCAGTTAATAGCAGGAAGAATTAGGCATGGAGGGGAACGCAGGTCAAGGAGAGGGGACCGACTGGTATCGACATCTAATTAAACTGAGACAGACCTTGACACAGCCCACAGGACACCACCACTGCCACGGCCACAGCCTTGGGAAGCGAAATAAAGTTTTATCGGAGAAGAATCACAATGAAAGATAACTAAGGGCTATTTGAATAAAATCCCAAGCAGTGAATTTAATTCCGTGTAACAAAGAGGGGGAAGAACTCTTAAGGGGAGCCTGGGTAATTCGGAGGATACAATACCACATCGCGATGCGGCTTTAATGGATTCTTCTACGCAGTGAGTTCTCCAAGTATATGAAATTGTCATTTTATTGAGAGAGATTTAATCTGGTTTTACTAAATTATTTCCCTGTTCAATGGCAGAATGACTTCAATTTCAGTGCGTTTGGCTGGTCTATTCTCTTTGCTGAAGCTTAAGGATCAGTGCTCACAGAGAACATTTATATAAAATACTTTAGAAGTTTAAGGGTAATTTTCTCGTAATAGTTAGAATAAGGCACGTGGGCCATAAATTAAATTTTACACGCACACACACAAAAAAGAAGTAAATGAAAAGGAAACATCTTTAAGCCTACAATTATTAACCGTTTCCACACCTACAACGGACACAGCTCATGATCTGTCAGCATTGCTTTTGTGCCTAGTTCTTTATTTCAACCCTACTGATCAATTTAAAACACACACACACACATACACAAGCCTTCCTGGGTGGGTACACAGAATTAAAGAGCATAAATTAAAGACATTCCTTTGACAAACCCCAGAAAGCCCTTTTGCCCCCCGAGCTGCTAGCCTCTCGGGGTGGGAACTGGCCTAATAGCCTGTTTGGAACATGGACACCCATGTTGGGTCCTATGTGCTCGTAGAGAAACATTATGAGCTATGAATGGGCAATGGAGCCTGTCTCTGGTCAGGATCTTGGATGAAAAGCTTCCTCAGAAACCTGGAACAAGAATCATGCGCTGTGCTACACACACACACACACACACACACACACACACACACACACACCCCGATAGTTTGCCTCAAATAGTTCCTGCATCTGTCACCTTCCAGTGCCACAGCTAAGTCAAGATAGACAGTGGCAGGCACCCAGCCCATCTTCACCCTACACACACAACCCTGCCACTCAGTCTGTGGCCCATGCTGTAAAAGTCTCACCTAACGATCTGCGTCTCCCTGCCCTTTCCCTGAGGAGAAAGAGCAGAATGGGGCAAACGGTCAGGCCTGCTGGACTCCAGAACTCCAGGTGAGTTTGAACTCAGGTAGGTTTCTCTGTCTATGACACAGAAATATACTACATCCTTCATCTTTTACTTTTCACTACCTTGTATCTGTTTGAGTCCTGTGGCATGAGAGATACAGGGCTATAAACTAATGACCAAAATGCTGTTTCATTCTGAAAGTCTCTTGAGGAACAGATTAACTGCAGAAACTCTATTCACAGAGAATGTATAATTTCCTTGCCATTCAAGGTTATATTTAAGCTTTTGGGTACCAACTTTCTTTCTTTGATTCACAGGAGAAAAAAAGTTTATTATGAGCCCATTTCTATCATCTCTTCTCTTCTGCCCAAAATAAGATTATAAAGAGCGGAAGAAGAAACCCGAGAAAAACTAATGAGGTGACAAGGTCCGGGTTTTCCATTATCGAGGCAGCTCTGCTGGAGAAGGAAGAGTCCCTCTGTTCCCCGTGTCATAGGGTCTTTGAGGGAACTGTCTCTCGGCGTTATGCCAGCATCTGATCTCTACTTCTGTACTTGTCATTGCCTCATTTTCCTCATTTGACTAGATGAGGGCAAAGTATGTGAGAGCATGTGTGCTGCGTGTGTTTATGTGTGTGAGAGCATGTGTGCTGCATGTGTTCATGTGTGTGAGAGCATGTGTGCTGTGTGTGTTCATGTGTATGAGAGCAAGTGTAGTGTGCATGCATGTGTGTGAGGGCATGTGTGCTGCATGTGTTCATGTGTGTGAGAGCATGTGTGCTGTGTGTGTTCATGTGTATGAGAGCAAGTGTAGTGTGCATGCATGTGTGTGAGGGCATGTATGCTGTGTGTGTTCATGTGTGTGAGAGCATGTGTGCTGCGTGTGTTCATGTGGTTGAGAGCATGTGTGCTGTGTGTTCATGTGTGAGAGCATGTGTACTGTATGTGTTCATGTGTGTGAGAGCATGTGTCCTGCATGTAAGAGCATATGTGCTGAATGCAAATGTATTCATATGTATAAAAGGATGTGTTCTGCATGCAAGCATGTGAGCACGTGTGCTGCATGTGTTCATGGGTATGAGAACATGTGTGCATGCATGTGAGAGCATGTGTCCTGCATGTAAAAGCATGTATGCTGTATGTATATATGTATGAGAGCATGTATGCTGTGTGTGCTGTGTGTGTGTGTGTGTGTGTGTGTGAGAGAGAGAGAGAGAGAGAGAGAGAGAGAGAGAGAGAGAGAAGCATGTGTCGTGTTTCATGCCTGTTGTCATGGAGGACTTTAAAGGCTGCAGTAAACCTGAGCCCAGCCCTGAGACTTGAGACTCCGTTGTCTTATGTCTGCAGGATGCTGCCCTCTGGAACAGAGAAGACAGGGATATTCCAACTACTCAAACCCCCTCCTGTTTCTGTTTCTCTGAGACATATATAGCAGACTGGCCTCAAACCCAACATCTTCCTGCTTCAGCCTCCTTGGGGCTGCGACTGCTGGTGTGTGCCAATGTATCTGGTGGCCTTCTTGCTTTTGGACCAGGTAACTTGCAAGAATCCTTAGGTTATCTTTGTGACCATGAGTCAGTTCTTTCCACACTGAGGGCAGATGGCCTGTTTACTGACACAGTTTATGAGTTCATTAACAGTTTAGGCCCCAAGAGCAGAGGAGTAAAGAAAAGATAAATGGAAAGCCTAGTTCTATTTTCACAGTTAAAAAAAAAAAAAAAGACAGGGCTGGGGCAGCCTCCTCACATGGGGGGCCAGCCAGCCAGGTTTTCTTGTAGGCTGTTTTGTAGAGAAGAGATCTTGGTGCAGTTCTAAGAAAGAGAGAGAATATAAAACTACCTACTCTGCATCAAAAGCAAAACAAAAAAGCTAAACCTTGTGAACCTCACCATCACAGAACTGCATGCTGACCCCTTACACCCAACCAGGAGACAGAGAGCAAGAGCCTGTGGAGGAAGAGGACCAATGGCGTGGAAGGGTGAGGAGCCAAACAACAGGCATCAGCAGGAAAGGCTCGGGACTGACAGCCTATTTTAATGCCTGCTTTCCCGAAGGCAGCTATTTGCATATTATTTATTTTTAATCTTATAGCTGACAGATTGATTCATAATTAAAGCTGTGTCATATGCTTGCCCACCAACTCCCCTCTAAAACAGACTTAGGGAGGGGTTTAGGTGCCAGATTGAAATTGAATCCTTTTTTTAAAGATCCTTTCAAAACACAGAAATGGTCTGAGCCCGCAGTGTTCTGCCATCTAACTGGGCGCTCCCCAAGGCTGAGTCATGATGGGGTTCTTACCAGTAACAGAGGCAATTGTGGACAGCCCCAAAAGGGGTGAGACACCCGGGACAAGTTCCCAGGGCATCCTCAAAGCCACACTGAACTTGACTGTGTCACTGAGACCCATGATTATGGCTAAATGCCTTGAAGCAGTAGTTTCTGGGCTTTTTTTAAAGTAGAAAGGCCATTTCTCTAAACCAAAGCTCACGCCAGGAGCTTACGGCAACAGGAGAAACCAGGAAACCTAGTCCTCCCAGGGTCAAGCCCAGAATGCACTGCACTAGGACAGCAGGGCGGGAGCCTTGGAGGCGTGGCCTCCAATGCCCAGGGGTCCCTGTGCTGATGTCCTGCGGCTTCTGGAAGTCAAGTCCTTGTCAGAACCAGGCAGCTCCCCATCGTCCCTCACCCAGCTCCCAAACCACAGACACTAGCCGTGAGCTGGGATCAATGTCATGTTGGAAACGAGGATGTGTAGGTTAGCCCCACTTTACAGCAAGGAAATGGGAGCCTGCTAGAGGCCACTTTAAAGGACATGGCTCGGACCACTGTGGCTTCCAGCCATTCTGACTGACGCGTGGAGTGACTTTGTTAGGTCAGTGCCCCACCACAGCCGCTGCCACCTTTGGAAAGGGGTCCCAGAAGCCTGACCACCAAATGCCATCGGTAAAGGAAACAAACACTGGGGGTCACTGTCTCGCAGGAATCAAATTTAGAAAGTACAGCCATTTACGTAAGTTAAGCCGGAAATCACATTAATCCCACATACCCGCAGGTTCCCTTACAGCCAAGCTTCCAATTTTATAAATGGCGACCAGGCTCCCCAGGGTAGTGGGCAAATTTGAAGGGTGCTGGCTGTGTTTCTTATTCCCACCCTGTTGTTTGGTTTCCTGTGTGTACACACACTTTGAAACCCCACCCCCACCTCCCGAGTCTATTCCATACCCGGTCCACAGCAACCATATACAAACATGGCTTAAGTTCTCATGCTGGGAAACTAAAGGAAGTGAAACAGGGTCTTTAGGCAAAAGGGACAAATTAGATGAACTGACTGATACATCTTAAAACCATCCAAGGCTAAGGAAGGATTAGTCATCTAAAGGAGTCACACACAGTTCATGTTTTTTTTTTTTCCCCTATGAATTAGATAGTTGATCGCTATCAGTCTATACGAGCTTACAATCCCTCTAGAGAGTTCTGTTGAGGGTCTCACATTGGTTAACTTCTCATTGAACATTGTTGACATATTCTGAATAAAAAAAAAAGAGAATTATATTTTTATGGACTGAATCTATTGATCTTTCTCTTTGTAGGCCCTTTGTTCTAAAAGATATTTAAGTATATTGCAAAGGGTTCCAGGGACAGAAAGAATGGTGGCCTCTGCCTGAAACTGCAGTACTTGGGGGGCTGGGGCAGCAGAGAGCAAGTTGGAGGTCAGCCTGGGCTACATGGACCCATGTTACTCTGTGGTCACTCATAAGCTCTGTGTGTGTGTGTGTGTGTGTGTGTGATATAAGAAAACCACTGGTGCAAAAATAAGAAAGCAAAAGTACTAGACAGCCAAGAACGGGATCAGAATCCAGCAATTCCTCAAGGAAGGGGGAGCAGGAAGCTGACAAGTGTCTGGAGGCAGGCCCATCCCCCACCACATCCACACACAGACCAAACAAGTCTCATGACCGAGCAGTTCCACCCCTGATCACCAGAGATCAGTGCCTACATCCACCAAAGGACCCCCATGGGGACCCTCCCTAACAGCTTAATTCCTTTTGGAGAACGAGCCAAGATATGGTCCTCATCACACATTGAAAACAACCAAGGAAACAGAAAGGGAACAGACCGTTGCCAGGCCCATGGGAGAGACCTCACGGGTGAGCCGCGGGAGCCGCCTATGGGCTGAGACATCCTGTAGCTGCATGGATGCTGTGGCTATACTGTGGGTAGCTAAGATGCAAACTTTGACGGAGTGTACCCAAGACCGAATGCCCCAGTTAGTCGGGAAGGGGTCCTTTCGAAGTCTGACAGATAGACGCACACATGCGTGGGAGGGGACGTTTCTGGAAATTCACAGACGTAAATAGTACAAGCAGGGACAGGACCACTGAGGAGCGAGAGAGCCACAAAAAGACCAAAGGCACAGAAGCACAAATAAGGAGAGCGTCCCTGTCTCCTCAAAGGGACCTATTTCTGTCCTTCATTTTCATCAAAAATAGAGCCTGCTTTTCCACCGACTTGATGAGATTATGTAACCCGTGACTGGGGCTTGTCTGGTGATGGAACTCTCTGCAGAAGCGATGTCACCCACAAGGGTCCGAGGTTGTGAATTTACATATTTTAAAAAAAAGCAGATTTTTCTCTGCTAGGAAGATGTATTTTCTTGGTCCACAGGAGAACTAATTGGCCCTCCCTCTTGGCAGAGGCCATGGGCTGGAGAAGCTGCATAGGAAGCCAGTCCCTGGCATTTGGACAGTGCCTTGCCCGCATGGGCCCTGGGCCCTCCCCCACTGGGAGGGGAGGGGATGAGCTTCCCGCCAGAGCTTGGCTGAAGCTGGCTGAAGCTGCCGGGTCTATTCACTGGGTATGAGTGAGGGTGAAAAATAAACGGTTTGGGCTTTCTATTATGAGTTACGTTCTCACTATGTAGCCCAGTCATGCCTCAATCTCTCCACTCTCCCGCCTCAGCTACCTCTACAGGTGCGTGCCCCCACACCCAGGAATATCTGACTCTTAACCGTTCCGGCCCCTCCCAAACCTAAATGGTTTTAGCATCCTTGAAACAGGTAAGCCCTCCCCCACCCCACCCCACCCCGAAAAACTAAAACAGAACCAAGCATTATGGTCTTCAAGGCAAAAAGAGCTCGGAAGATCAGTCACTGTCATAGGAAGCCCGAGATTCCCTCTGCCCTCTGCCTTACTCTGCTCATCTTCCGTATCTTTATACTCACAGTGCAGCTGTTGCGAAGGGCATCGAATTTGCGCTGGATCTCATCCCGATGTGCCTGAAAGGTAAGAGGTGCGTTATAAATGTTTCCTAGGGAAGAACGCAGTTTCACACGCTATGCGCCAAACCCAGAGAGCGGCAGTTTGCTTGGAAAGCCAGGTACGCTGCCACAGCAGAGAACTGATAAATCAGCTCATCCCCAGCCTCAACAACAGGTAGCCGGCCGCAGGGAGCTGCCTGAAGTGAGTATGGCTACTCGGACCACATCATGAGCAGCAAGAGGGATCATTTCCTGTTGACATTAACCCCCAGGGGCAGCTGTGAAGAGCAGTGTTCTCACTCCTCTTCACTGCCCCAAAACAGGACCCCAGGTCTGAAAATACGAGTAGCCTGGCCTCCAACTGACCCCTTCCCAGCTTAGTAGACAGACAGACAGACAGACACAGACACACAGACACACACACACACACACACACGAGACAATGTCAGGAAAAAAGCAGAGACTTTTTGAGAATTAAAGCTGATTCATAAAACGACACATTGACCCGGAAGTAAAGATTCACAGAACCTCACACTGACCTGGAAGTGAATGCCAGACTACCCTAAGACAGCTACCCTAAGACAGCAGTATTGCTTTGGATCTTAAATGTCCTCCAGAGGCTCTTGGGTGCAAGGCTTGCTGGTTGGCCTGTGGCACTAACAGGAGGTGGCAAAGCCTAAGCCATGGGATGTGCTTGAAGAAGACACTGGAACCCTGAACTTCATCAACCCCCTCCCCCAACCTTTGCCAGAAATAAGCAGCCCCTCTACCACGTGCTCCCTGCTAACATTAAGCCATGTCACAGCTGAGGTGAGGGTGGGGGGTGGCAGGGTGTGCATCGGTACTGACTGTCTAGAGACAACACAGCAGCCTCTCTTCACAGCATTTGGAAGAGGACATGCACAGGGTTTGGGCTGCTGCATACAAGGGTCTTGAACATCTGCTAATTCAGATATAGGTGAGAGGTTCTGGAAAAAAAAAAAATCAACCTCAAAAATGACTCTATTTCCCTCTTGCATTGGACTACAAGGAAAAATGTCCTTTTCTTCTGTGTTGTGGTCAGTGCTTGAAACAACAGAACAAGAAAAGGGAGAAATAGTCTAGGTCACCAGGTCATGACAGAGAGGAGGGGAGACAGACAGATACCAGGTCATGACAGACAGGAGTGGGACAGACAGACACCAGGTCATGACAGAGAGGAGGGGAGACAGACAGACACTAGGTCATGACAGAGAGGAGAGGAGACAGACAGACACCAGGTCATGGCAGAGACAGAGGAGCGGACAGACACCAAAATCTTAATGGTCTAGGAAGGCATCTGAGGCTCACTTGAAACAGCTGGAAAGTAAGGGAAGGAAGGCTGTGCTCCCACAGATGTTTTAAGAGTTGGGAGATGTTGTAGGGATCATAGGTGGAGACTGAAAGGCACCAAAGAGCAGGGAGGAGGGGGCGGGGTTGCCAGTCAGGAAAGAGCTGATGGTGCTTGAGCACAGAATGGCGGCAGAGACCAGGGGCAAGCATGTGGGACACAGCGTGGGGAAAGGTATGGGGGGAGAGAAGCCAGGGGTACCCTGGGGACGCTGGGCCAGAGGGACTGTGGACTGTAGTACTATTCGCTTAGCTGTAAGAGCACAGAGAACCATCTAGTCTCAGGCAGAGCCCAAAGAAGCCCTTTTCTTAAAAAGAAAACTTTATTCTCTATAAAAGTCTATCAGGCAACTCAAGAAATTAGAACCATAATGTTCTCTCTAATGTGTCCATTTCCCTAGACATTTATAATAGTTAGAGTCACATTAGGAGATTAGCACACAGCACTGAAGGCACGGCACTAGAAACTATCCAAGATAAAACACAAGAGACAACCAACAAAAACAAAACAAAACAACAATGACAACCCTTTAAAAACCAACCAGAGAGAGAAGGAGAGGGAGAGAGGGAGAAAGGAAGAATGACAGCTGAGATCAGAATCCAAATTAACTGGAGCCTCTGAGGGAGTTCAGGAGTGAGCTGGAGAAAATGCTTCGAGAAGAATTGGCCACAAATTTCCACAGTTGCTACAAGCTATGAACCCACAGGTCCAAAACCTTCAGGGAACCCCAGCCTAGGAAACACAGAGACAGTTATTCTTAAGCACATTACCATCCAACTGCTTAAACCCAGCAATAAGAAACTCATCAAACAAGCTGAAGAAAGACCAGCAGGCTAAGTGCCAGGTGGCCGTCCTCTAGGTTGGGCGTGGCTATCACCACCCTGGACCGGGCAATCCTCTCTGTACCAGTACGGGGCCTCACTCACGGGGCACGAGAAAGGGACAGGCTCCCCTGACACTGCACAGCAGTAAGAGATGGCCGAAAGGAGGAAACGTGATGGTATGGCTGCCCACATCCCTACAAGTAACCCTAATAAATTCATTGGTCCACCAAGGCAGACACGGGTGGAGTGGTTTCTCTGGTCTGCAGTTGCCTTACTGATGCCCCAGTTAGAGGCTGCCCTGGGAAGAGTTTCTATCTCTATGATACAAGAAAGGGTTTATTTGCTTTATAAAGGGAAGCTAGGGCAGGAACTAAAGCAGGGTAGGAAACTGGAGGCAGAAATTGAAGCAGCCTTGCTCCCCAAGGCTCAGTTGGCCAGCATGCTTTCTTATACAACCAGGCCCACCTGCCGAGAGGATGGCACCACCCACAGTGGGCTGGGGGCTGGGCCCTCCCTCCCACATCAGTCAGTTATCAAGAAGTTGCTGCACAGGCTTGCCCACAGGCCAGCCTGATGGGAACATTTTCTAGTTTGCAGCTCCTTCCTCCCAGGTGACCCTGGCTTGGGTCAGGTTGACAAAAACAAAAATTCCAAGCGGCACAGTCGGAGTGACAAGAGGGTCAGGTCTTCGGATGATGCGCTGTGGGAGGGTTGGGCCTGAGGACAGCACAGTGGCATTTTAAACAGTGTGAGAGAAAACAAAGGCAACTAAAGTCAGTTTGCCTAGCGTTCTTTAGCAAAAGTATCTCTTCCAGGCAAGGAGGAAATGATGGCTGTCAAGGGCATGCATAGGGTGAGGGGGACGTATCCCCTGCAAATCAGCACTATACAGGAGTCCTTCAGGAAGGACGATGACAGACAGACACTATGTCTTGATGTTTTCCACTATAGACCCACTACTGGGAGTTGCTGTGGGTCTAGTGAGAGGGTCCCTAAAGTCGTGACCTTTAAATGGACCTTGGGTCCCGCCCCTACCCTCCCCCTCCGCTCTTTGTTTCTTTCTTTCTTTCTTTCTTTCTTTCTTTCTTTCTTTCTTTCTTTCTTTTTTTGGTTTTCTGAGACAGGGTTTCTCTGTATAGCCCTGGCTGTCCTGGAACTCACTCTGTAGACCAGGCTGGCCTCGAAGTCAGAAATTTGCCTGCCTCTGCCTCCCAAGTGCTGGTATTAAAGGTGTGCGCCACCACATCCGGCTCGCCCTTGCTTTCTGCTCACAAGGTACGGGATCTGTGTCTGCCACATGCTGCTTTGACATACGTCCAATCACCAACAAGAGTCATCAAAACTGTGACCCCCAAATCAGTTGTTTCTCTTTAGACCCTGACTGTCCCCGTATTTCATTATAGAGTTGGGATGATGAGCGAATGTGCCAGCATCAACACAGACCAATTCGCTGCGCGAGGAGAACATTTATCCAGCTTCAGAACAATGCCCCCCACCATTTGAAATCCCATTTGCAACCAATGACTAAGCACGGCCTGACCCCATGAACCGCCCCCCAATCCACCCAGTGGTCGCTGTGGACAATGTGAAGGCTCTATCTTAAGTCAGTCTCCTCTACAGTAGGCGGGGTCAGCAAGTTTGGCAGGTTGGGTCAGTTGTTTTAAAATGGGAGAGAGGTAGGCATTCGGTCTGCAAGCCAGGTTGACCTACTTAAATAAATCGTCACTGTAGGAGATGTGCAGACAAGGCTGGGGAGTTGCCTTGGTTAAGTGCACACGCGTGAGCTTGTTCTCCAGCACGGACCTAAAGGGCTGAGCACCAGACAGCGCCCCTGTAACCTCAGCCCTGGGGGGCTGGGGCAGGATGATTCGAGGGACATACTGGCTAGCCAGTCTAGCCAACAGGCAAGCGACAGGTTTAGTGGAATAGTGCTTCAATAACAACAACAACAACAACAACAATAATAATAATGTGGGAAAAAAATAAAGTGGAGAACAATGGAAGAAGACACCAGACACAGACCTCTAGCCTCCACATCATGCACACACATATGTGCACGCACACACAGGCAGACACAAGCCCACTCACACACAAGCACTAATGTGTGTACACACACGCACACGCACACGTACACACACAACATACATACAAAGGCATATGCACATTCACACAAGCACAGACACACACACCATACATATTTGCATGCGCTCTCTCGCTCGCTCACTCGCTCTCGCTCTCACTCTCGCTCTCCCTCTGAGAGTGGCATCATTTCTTTCTAAGCTGAGGCCCACAAAGGGGCATTGAAGCATTCTTACGTGTTATACTTTCTTTTTTTGTTTGTTTGCTTGTTTTGTTTTTTGTTTTCTGAGACAGGGTTTCTCTATGTAGCCCTGGCTGTCCTAGAACTCACTCTGTAGACCAGGATGGCCTCGAACTCAGAAATCCGCCTGCCTCTGCCGCCCAAGTGCTGGTATTAAAGGCATGTGCCACCATTGCCCGGCTGTGTTATACTTTCTTATTAACAGTAAAGACTCCTTATTAACAACTCAATACCATTAAAACCTCATCTACCTGCCCCACCGGAATCTGAAATCTCAGTAGTCCTGGGTGATTCAGTCCCATGAAACTCACCATGATGGGGCCTCTGGATCACTCGAACACAACAGGTGCCAGCTCCCTCTGGGACAGAATGTGCCAGGCCACTGACAGTGTGGCTACACTCTATCTTTGGTGGGAGCAATGACTACAAAACAGGAAACTGGTCCCTTGTGGCTGTGAGCATCACTATCAGCTCTAACAACCACCCATCTAATCCCAGAAAGGAACAGGTAAGAGGAGCCGGGGAGGGGGTGAGGGGAGAGGAGGGAGGGAGGGAGGGAGGGAGAGAGAGGGAGAGAGAGGGAGAGAGAGAGAGAGAGAGAGAGAGAGAGAGAGAGAGAGAGAGAGAGAGAGAGAGCAAGCAAGCTCGCAGCAGTTAAGAGCATTTAATCTTGTAGGGCACCTGAATCTGGTTCCCAGCACCAAAGGGCAGCAAACAGCCATCTGTAACTCTACTTTCAGGTGATTTAGCTCCCCCTTATGGCTTCCTTCGGTACTGCACACACATCGTCCAGACAGACATGCAAACCCATACACAGAAAATAAAAAGTAATAAATCTTTTTTTTTAAACTGAAAAGAAGATGGTTTGAGTTATGTTTCCTTTAAACTGAGAAAAGGGAACCACACAGCATCCGTCCAGGTATGGTGATATACCTAAGACAAGCTTTGGATTCGACCAGTGGTTACTGGGTGCCAGTAAGTACTGGTATTATAGGAAATGGTTACGCTCTAGACGTTATCAGGGCCCTGGAAAGTGAAGATGTTAGCATAGTGAGATATGCCAACCAGACAGCATTGCTCTGAAAAGATCCAAACCTTAGAAGCGTGCAGGGTCCCTGGGCCCGTTTGGGAAGCCCAGAGCTAGAGGCTGGGAGGGACTGACACAGGCTGAGCTGAGCAGACCACAGCCCGCCTGGCCCAAGGGCCAGGGACACTCTCTGGCTGTCTTCACGTGCTCAGTAAGTGGGAGCAAAGTTATCGGGAAGGGAACTACAGTGGAAGATGTTGTCGAAATTATTTAGCACAGTATTTATGTTGACAAGAACTTTGAAGCCACCATAGGTTAGGCAGGAGTCAAGAGAATGTGGCCCTGAGGGCTGGCCAACTGAAGTTAAGAGCAGCCCAGATGAAACATTGTAGGGCCACAGGGCCGAGGACAGGACGGCAGTGCTCGGGTGGCCCGCCTTCCAGGACCCACGGCCTGTGGGCCTCCATCCTTTCTGCACTTTCATGCCCCAAGTTCACATCTTGGCTATTACGCCAACAGCTAACTAATTAGATATGAGGCTTGAAGTTTGTGTGAAGGGGTGAGAGCCTCCTTGGTTAATGGCTCCAACAAATCAAAGGCGCTGGCTTGGGCTCCAGAATCCCCCTGCACCGGGAGGAGGATCTTTTCATCAGTGCCCCCAGCTCTTGGCTCCTCACTGTTCAGCTTAGTCTCTTGACCAAATGGGGTCAGGACCACGGAGCCACCTGAGAAGCCTTGCTGGCACTCTCAGGTGCTCGTCTCTTCTCTCCCGGCTACTCAGGGCACACCTCGGGGTCTCTGCCTTGCAGGAAAGGACGGTGCCATCCTCTGGATGGAACGCAGACAGAAAATTCAGTAGCGTGGCTCTGCTGAAGTTTAACCCTGCTGCAGGTGCCTGTGTCGGCTCAATCTCCACCAATCTCAGTGCAAGACCCATCAACAGGACGGGTAACTGAGAATAGGGGACCGAGCGGGCACAAAGGCCCACAGCGGCTCCCACCAACCTCTTTCAGTGGAGGACTGTGAAGTAACTGAGTGCCATCAGATTTTTCCCAGGGTGGAGGCTGCGCCAGGTAAAGAGCTCTGCTCCCAACCTGGGAGGCAATGGCCTCTCTGAATTGAGCAATGATAGCCTAGATAGAGGAGGGAATAAAGTAGGCATTTATGGCCATGTCCCAAGTCAACCAAGATCTTGACTTGGCAGCCCCGTGATGCCCAGAACCAGGTCTGAGACCCTGTCGAGGAGGAGGGGGAGGATGGGGAGGGGGAGGAGGAGGAGGATAGGGAGGAGGAGGAAGATGGGGAGGAGGAGGAGGATGGGGAGGAGGATGAGGATGGGGAGGAGGAGGAAAAAAGGTGAGGGGGCCTCGGAATGGACAGGTATTTGGGGGTGGGGCACTTCCCTAGAACAGGAGTGGAAGACATGTCTGCCAGCAGCTGCCTGACCCACCGCATCTCTGCCATTGTCTTTCTTCCTCAGGCAGGGGTCTTCTGTGTGGCCTCAGGCCCTCTCAGGCTGGGGTGCCTGCCATTCTGGCCAGCTCGGCTTCTCCCCTGAGTTTGAGCACAGCCTATGCTCCATGGACCATCAAGTGCAAGAGCGAGAGAGACTGAGTTTTTAGAACGAGCAAGGGAAGGCTTTTGTTTTGTTTCTTTGTGAAGATTCTTGGAGGCAGTGATCTCATCCAACTAAATTAAGTCGTGACTGGCTGCTGTGCGAGGCTTCAGGCAGCCAGTAGACACGGCACCCTCCACCCAGCAACGGGGCAGGATTTAAGGGACTCATTTCCCACAGATAAACGGCGGTGACGCACGCTCTATTTTATGTCCTCCTCCGTCCAAACAGGGGCACGGGAAGATGCATGGCCGCTGCCTGCCCTCCCGGTCCCTGCAGAGCAGTGAGATCCGTGCCTCATCTTTGGGCACTGCCAAGAAAAGGGAATCGTGAGCTGATTCCCTAGTGGGGAGAGGGCTAAGAGTCACAGTGTTAGGCACACGGCAAGTGCTCGTCACCCACAGATCAACTTGCCGATGTCTGTCTGCTCGCTTCGGAGCCTGGATGCTCACGCAGGGGGAAAGGAGATGACACAATGCGTTCAATAATAGTGGTTCTCCTGTTGGCACACATTCCTCCAAGGCCATTTCCGTCCTTCCTTGCCCCGTTCATTTTGTCTTCCGTGCACCTACTTTCTGTTTTCCTCTTCGATCTCATTGTGTCCGGCTTTCTGTCTTGCCAAACTGCGTTCAATCCGTTCTCAAAGCAGAGCATAAACAGAGAGACGGCACTGCTATCCCCCACACCCCCGCCACAAACCAGATATTGGGGACACGTGGCATCGTAATGAGTGTTCTCGGAGAGATGATAGAACTTTAGGGCTCGATCAATATCCACACTTGGCGGAAGTCCCAGAAAACCAAGGACGTATAGGGCTTCTTACAGGAGGTGTTCCATCACCGCTGTCATGCAAACCATTGTGGCCTTCACTGGTCTCCACGAGAGCCCGCCCCTAAAACATCACATTCTCAATCTTGTTTAAATGATGGGATTTCCTAAACCCAAGAACAGGCGGCAATGTTAAGGATAAAACTAGTTTAAAGATACAAACACACACACACACACACCTTTCAAACAAGCTAAGTCTTAAAGAGCCCATGCTAAAGACCTAGAGAAGGAAACTCTAGTCTGAGAGACACAGAAAGACTGACTGACTAGCTGGTGTAGGTGGGGCGAGCGTCCAAGTGGGGTTGGAATTGATAAGATATCCATTAAAAAAAAAAATCACTGAATAAATCAGCTGCATTGTGCCCTGCCCACAGGAAAGGGCACCCTGACCAGCAGGCATGACTGAGCCCATCTGCTTGGCAGGAACAGTGTGTTACTATGAGAAATGTGTGGGCATGTCTAATATAGCCACCAAAGCTCAGAGTCTGTGCCCACCATGCAGCCTTCCAAACACCTTCTAACGGGGCTTGCTTGCTTTCCTTAAAGATTTATTTTACCTTTACGTGTGTGTTTGTGTATGTGTGTGTGTGGGGGGGGGGGGTGTTGGGGAAGGGGGAGGTGGCAGGGAGGGGGTTGCAGTGCCTCTGGAAGCCCAGAAGAGGGCATCAGATCCCCTGGAACTGGAGGTTAGCCAATATGGGTGCTGGGAACAAAACGCAGGTCTTCTGGAATAGAAGCAAGTGTGGAGCTGTCTCTCCGGCCCTCAGGGGTGGGGTCCTCTGAGCAGACGGTCCTGAAGCGTCACCCACCCAGAGCATCCTGGTCAACTCAGCAGGTGCATCTTGCTCTGGAAGCTGATGACTGGCGTTCCCCAGGAGAGCCTCTGGGAGTTCTGCCTGTCACCCTAGAGCAGTCCCTGTAGAATGGTCGCTGGTGGTGGGGGTGGCCAAAAAAGTCTTCCAGGAAGAATGGAGGTGTGAGACCAGTGTTGGCTTCCCACATACAACCGCAGGAGGGCTCTCTCCCACTCCGTGAGCTTGTCTCTCAGAAACAGCAACTTTGATAAGACTGCTTTTGGAGAGGATATCTCTCCTTCCGGAGAGTTTTTCCCACCGCCATCATACCAGAAACATAAGAAACATGATCGAGGCTGGAGAGATGGCTCATGGGTGAGGACTGTGTCCTGCAATTCCAGATAACTAAGTTCTGGAGGCCCCAAGGTTGGTTCCAGCACCTTGTGTGTCTGCAGGCTCACAGTATCCTACAACTTCAGCTCTGGGGACTCTGGCGCCCTCTTTTGGCCCCCGCAGATACTGCACCCACATAGCATTGATTCACACTTAACTACTGAATAAAAATAAACCAAAGGGGGAAACAGAGAGAAACCTAGGCAGCATGGGAGTATACACCTGGGATCACAGCAACTCGGAAACAGACCAGGGGGATTATAAGTTCAAGACCACTCAGGACTACACAACTCAAAGCATCCACAAAATAAAGTAAAATAAGATAAAGGCATAAAGCAGAAATACACCTTGAAAGAAACAGTAATACAAATGAGACCAAGCAGGAACAAAGCAAAAAAAGGAAAAAAAGAAGAAAAACAAGACTCAGGAATATAGGCTCTTAGAAGTAGATGACTGCGGGACAGAAATTATTAATTTTTCTTCTGATTATCAAGAACCAAAGTGGAAGACCCAAGTACACAGACTCTAGCTGAAATGAACCTCACGTGTGACAATGATCACTTTAAAAAGAGGAACAACAGATAAACACAGGAGGAATTTTTCAAGTGCACAGGGGAGGATCTTCCTGGATGAGCTAGTGTATTAACGCCAACAAAGGAGAAGCCTCTCCACACAAGCTATTTTCCCACCCACCATCCGCACCCAGGAATCATTTTTTTCCCCTTTCTCCTGACATCTCTAAGAGTAAACAAAGACACTTGGCGCCTACTCGCATCCTGGCTAAGACCTCCTGAACCTCTCGGAGATGCTCACAGACTCACCGTGAGCGCCTGGATCTCCTCCTCCGCTTCTGCAGTTGTCTCCTCCAGCTCTGTCTTCGCCTGGCGAAGCTGGCTCTCCAGTGCTGCCCGGGCGGCCTGCAGGGCGGTCAGCTGGGACTCGCGCTCCTGCAGGGACAGCTGCAGCTCCGTGAGCTGCCGCTTCAGCTCCAGCTTCTGCTCCTCGTGCTCCAGGCTGACCTGTGGAGGGGTTGACACACTCAGGAGACTGTAGAGAGAGAGGCTGTGAAGACACAGCCTGCCGCAAAGCCTGAAGCTTTGACCTGGTCTTGGATCCAACAGCTAAGCCTGGGCAGAGTGGGTCACACTCGGGCTTCTCAGAAATCGATAGCTCTGAGAGATACAGCAGGATGTAGAGTGAGCTCTCCCATGGGTTCATTCAACCACAGACTGAGAATATTCAGAGAGAGATTGGAGAGAAACTGTCTGCGTTGACCATGCCTACACACACACAGACATGTCTTCTTCCCCTACACAGGTCAGTATCCTGGAACTTGCTATGCAGACTGGGCTGGCCTTGAACTCACGGAGATCGGCCTCCCAAGGACTGGGACTAAAGGCTTGTCCCACTGCCACCCCACCAACAGAGCTTCTTAGAGAACAACCGCATAGCAGTGGTGTCCTCTGTGGCCTATAGCACACACAGGACGCACAGAGGCTCTATGCAAAGGTTTCCCTCTCTTCCGAAAGGCATTTGGGCAGCTACAGGTTTGGGTAGCAGTGAGCAGAGTCCTAGAGCCCAAGCCCTACTGACCATCCCTTATTCAGATGCTTAGGCAGGCTTCCAAAGGGAGGCAAGGCAAGGCAGACAAGGGAGCCTCAGATGAAACCTAATGAGTCCCCGGGATGAGGAGGACACTTAAAGGTAAATGGACAGAAATAACATCTATTAGTGACAAAGACACCTTCACAGTCGGAACACAAATGCCACAATAGGCTGGATGCTATTTCTTCTAGACGTTCTCATGCTGACTTATCCCCGTTAGGTAGCCTGCAATAATGTCATGTTTTGAGGTAAGCACCCTTCCTCCATCTGCCCGAACAACCATCCTTCTACTTGATGTTTTATGCATTCGCTTAAGGAAAATTTAATGAGCTATTTCTGTGTCGAGGAGGATACGGAGAGGAAAGACAGCCTGTGCCTTCGAGTTGAGGAGCAAGAGGAAAGTTGCTATCTGCAGTCAAGTGTGACGGTCGGTCGGGTAGGGACATGGAAGGCTGCTGTAGAAACAACAGAGGCACAGTGGCCGACTCCTGCTGAGGATTCCTAGCTCCCACATCAGGGGCAGCTCAGCACCACCTGTAACTCCAGCTCCCCGGGATCTGACATCCTCCTCCACCGGCTCCGGGAGGTACAGACCAAGACAAAGCGCACCAAGCTTCCCTGGGGACACCACAGGCTGAGGTACCCGGGCAGGCAGAGCAAGCTCAGTGGGATGGACTTAGACAGAAGGGCAAAGCAAGAGGTTTTAGGTTCAGGAGATCTGACGCCCTCTTCTGGCCTCTGCAGGTACTGCAAATGCATGGTACACATACAAACACATAAACATAAAAAAAAAAAAAATCATAAAAAGTGACAATCGACAGGAGCCAAATCAGGTGGTAAAAAAAATCAGATGGTAAAAGGGCTGGAGACACAATACAGGATTCTGCGTGAACCTAGCATGCACAAGGTCCTGGTCAGGTTCGACTGAGCAGGGACGAAGCCATTTCAGGACCATGCCAAATGAGTAAGCGACGTTTGCTGTCCTCACAGGAAATCTACAAGAGTTGACAACAGCGGGACGGGGGTGGGGTGGGGTGGTGGTGACCCAGCAAAGAAGGAACTTCACAAAAGGTGACATCCAAGTCCCAGCTCACCAGAGCCAAGAGAAGAAGGAATTGCAAAAGATTTAACCAACAACACCTGTGACTAATTTGATTGGGGGGCAGGGAACAAGGAACAGCAGAGAGTTAAGTGGCTGCCAGGCGGGCATCTCCCAGGGATCGAGGTCAGTGACTCCAGTACACCAGCGGAAGAGAAGAGACCCTATGAAGGAAAAGGTAGGAAATTCACTGCTAATGTGCTAACTCGCTGTAACTTTGTCTTTCCTTCCCACGTCTGTCTATCTGTCCGTCTGTCTGTCTTACTGAGCCTGTGCTGTGTGGTAGCTCACCTGGGAATTCCAACAAAGGAGAAGTCCCAAGATCCTAAAGTGACAGTAACCGAGATGGTGTGACCGCAGAAGACACTCTTAACGGTACCAGGGTCACTCAAAATAGCTCCCCAAGCACTTGAAGAACAAGGTGTCGCCATTACCTCCACTCTACAGATAAGAGATAAGCAGACTGCACTCTGGAGAGATCAGGCAATTATGCAAATGTTACACAGCTTTAAAAAAAATACAAAATAAAAAAATGGCAGGGTTGGCGCTCGAACCCAGGAAGTATGGTGGGAGTTCGTGTTTGCAAACATGAAGTCTTACTGTTTGTCTCATTAAAATGCCAGCTGTCAGAGCAGGCTGGGACTCTACCAGCAAGCCCCAAATTTCCCCAGATGTCCTTCGGCAAAACCAGGAGGCATGGGTGAGAGCGAGTCAAGGGGAAATCAGGTGGCTGAGAGCTGGGCACTTAGCAAGCGCTCAGAAGCCCAGGGGGCCATAGAAAGAGCTACCACTGCACACAGAGGCGAAGGAGAAAGCTCAGGGCCCTTTAAGGCAGAGAAGACTGGAGGTTGAGGCCTCTGCCCCGAATCTCAGTACCAGCATGCCTCCCAGAGAAGACCGACTGGCCTTGTTCTATTTAGAGCTAAACTCCGAAACTCCCAGGGAGAATACAGAGCCTCTTATGAAACATTTTAAGTTTCTCCTACCATCCTGGGGGTGGGGGAAAGTGGTGAACTGTTTCCCAGGTGAGCTACCGCACAGCGCAGGCTCAGTAAGACAGACAGACGGACAGATAGACAGACGTGGGAAGGAAAGACTGTGGGGAGCAGGTGTGGCAGCAGTCCCAAGAAGGCGCCGGGGACTGCAGCTAAGTCTTATGACTTGCACCTGACTTCCTCATACATCTGAATATAAGCCACAAACATCGTGAGAGCTGCGCAGGTGTACCAGGTTACTGGCGAAGCCATTTTGGTGGAGATATGCCCCTGCTGCCCTGATTAGCTGAAGCTACGTACCTGGTGAGGTGATGTGGCCTGCTCTGAGTGGATGGGAACTGATAGTATATAAGAGTGGGAGGCCCAGGGCTCGGGGTCTTTCGCCTACACAGTCAATGCGCAGCCCAATAAACGTGTGCAGAAGGATCCTATTGTGTTGTCTTTCTTGCTGGCGAGTCAGGCGTCCCACAAAAGACAAAGACAGCTGCTGCTGTGCCCAGGCTGAGAGCATCTGTCTGGGTTATTTGCACTGACACGCCTAAGGCTGATCTTTCTGGGAAGAATGAAGTATAGACTGGAGGATTCAAGGGAGACCAATTCCCACTCCAAGGAGGGTCTCAGTCATGCAGAGCGGTTGTCTAAAAATCAAGAGAAGGAAGGTAAGGAGGGAAGGAGGGAGGGAGGGAGGGAGGGAGGGAGGGAGGGAGGGAGGGAGGAAGGAAGGAAACTTAAAAAAAAAACTAACTACACAGCCAGGCATGGTGGAACACGCCTTTAATGCCAGCACTTGGGAGGCAGAGGCAGGCAGATTTCTGAGTTCGAGGCCAGCCTGGTCTACAGAGTGAGTTCCAGGACACCAGAACAGCCAGGGCTATACAGAGAAACCCTCTCTCGAAAAACCAAAAAAAAAAAAACCTAACTACAAATCCCATTTTTAAAAAGCAATTAAACCATGCTCTGCGGCTCACACCTACGGTGCCCTCAGGAGGCTGAGCCAGGGCTGTCTCTGTCTCAGAGAACTTGCAATAAAAAGATGATGCCTGGGAAGACATTGTAAGACGCTCTGTGTGATGCTACGGAAGAGATCCAGACCTTGGCAGGCCCTGGAAGCAGGATTATGTTGTCTTTGGAGCCCACATCTGTAGCTGTGAGGACCCCTTCTCCACCGCAGTCTCTTCCTTAAGAAAGTACGCTCTTCCACAAACCCCATCATAAATATGTGTGTCTTCCCTGCATGAGGCACTATCCCCACACCTGCCTGGGTGTCTGACTTGCAGGAATGGCTTTCCAGTCTTGCTAGTTTGGGGTCAGTTAGCTGGATGCACACCCAAGGCCAGGAACACTCATCTCACATTAGCACATTATACCCTGGCTACTAATTGGCACACAGTAGGTCCTTAACAAATCCACAATGGGCAGCTGCATCTAACTTCCTGGCTTTGATGGAACTGTCCCCAAGCCTTGCTGTATTCTCTGTAAAGCGTGGCTCCGCCCAGTTTCCCTGTATCAGGCAAACAGAAGCCTGGCTGTCCTTTCATCTCCCGTCGTTAGGACACCTCTGCCTCAGCCGTAGGCCTGTAACCAGCCCCCTGCCTGTACTGTACACCTCGTGGTCCTCATTAAGTCCTGCTGAAGGGGGAGCTAACTGCTCAGCCACTGTTGGACAGATGCATCAACCTACACGGCCCCTCACATAGCCTTAAGAGGGAGGAACATCACCGCTGACACTTCACAGATGAGGAGGCCGAAGCATGGACATATTAGTTATGAACAGAAAATGATGGGGCCAGCGAGAGGGCTCAACAGGTTAAAGGGCTTGCAGCCAGGCCTGAACAACCCAAGTTTGATTCCCCAGAGCCTAAAGGGTAGGAGGAAACCAAACTCCCAAAAGTTGTCCTCCAACTGCCTCAGGCACGCTGTAGCGTGTGTAAGTATGCATCTGTATACATACAATGCTATTTTCTGAACTGGTAATAAGTAGAAGTGAATTCGAACCCACGTGGCCCAGACTCTATGCTTAGACACCATGTACAAGGCCTCCGCTGTGTGCTGGCTTACCTTTGGAAGCTGGCTGGCTCCTGAACTGGCTCCCACCCCCCCACCCCCCGGCCCCAAAACCACCCCAGGGACCGACCCTCCTCCTCACCTCCCTCAGCCTTGTCTCCAGCTCCAGCAGCCGACTCTTGTCACTGTGATCTTGGTGGCTGATCTTCTCCAGTTGCTCTTCCAGCTTTCGGTTCTGGGCCTCCAGCTTCCCGGCCTGCGTCTCCAGGTAAAATTTCTGCTGCCTGAGTTCTGAGATCATCTCTTCCTGGGCCTTCCTGGTAGGGGTGGGGTGGGAGGGGATCCAAAGAGAATAATCAGAGGTAAACAGGTTTGCTTGGGATAACAGACAGAGAGGCAGAGTGAGAAGGTACATCTTCCATGAGTGGGCAGTGGACACCCCAAGATCAGCCGCAGCCTGATGCAGGCTCATCAATGTGAGGAGCCTGGGACCCTTCCAGTCATCCCTGCTCTGAGTCCCTTGCCTGTTGGACTAAGTAAGGACAAGAGACAGATGCTGCCGGATCAGGCTTGTGGCAGACCTTTTCCTTTTTCTCTTTTTGAGCCTATTTACAGAGAAGCAAGAGGTCTCCTCTGAGGAGAGGTGTCTTCCTCAGAGCTTGTAACGCATGCTCTGTGAAAGACAATGCCATCAAGAAAGAGTCTTGCTCCTTCTGGAACTTTGTGAGGCTCCCTCTCCATCCCACCGACTGGAACTAGTACTAAAACCTAGATTCCCCCAAGACCTCGGAGCAGCTTATCCAACTGGTTCATGTTAAGATGGGAATGTTTTTCTCAGATCTCTAGAGGGATCGACATTCACGAGGAACGTGATCCTTCTGGCAGGAAGACCGGGGCCAGAGCACTCATGGACCCGGCCATCCTTGCTCTTTCCAGCAGAAGGCACAGCTGAAAGCCGGGCACACGGGAGCAGGTCACCTCTTGCTGACAGCACCTGCAAGTCAGCATGGGGAAGAGGGACAGCAGCTTCCCCAAACCAAGCTAGAACCAGCCCCATTAGCCTCAGCAAACTTCTCTGTGGTCCGGTAGGGGCTTGAGGTACAAAAGAGTACCAAACTCAAAGGGGAGCTGCAGGATGGAGGCCCTTCAGAGGACAGCAGAACTACACAAGTCTACACAGGAAGGCTGGGCACGGGACTGAACCAGTTAGGACTCCCATCAGACAAAAGAACAGACTTTCTGTGCCAGCAGAGGTGGCCAAGCGCGGGGAAGCATGCTTACATGTTCCTCTGGGTGAAGAGACTGCTGTTTGCTGCAAGCTTGTTGGCTTCCGACAGCTCCACGATCCTCTGCTCCAGGGATCGGATCTTGGAATCCATCGCATTGATCATCTGAAACACAGGAGACACCTCACACGTGAACGGGCACATGAAGAGAGGGGCTAAGGTGGGCCCTGGGAGCTGAACAGATCATCTCCTTAGAAACCCATAGGTTGGCCAGAGGCAGTGAGAGGAGCCACCAGGCTATACCCTGAACGTCACAGGTGTCATTGCCCGGTGGATGGCATTCAGCTGTTTTTCCAACGGAAACCAGGGTCTTCTCACTAAGTGGCCTGTGTGGGAGGCCTTCACCCTACATAGAAGCAGGCCTCTTCACATCTCCGTGTCCCTTGTACATAACCCGGGCCTTCAGGAGCTTCTGACCCAACATACAAGTACATAATAACATATTCCTCTACATTTTCCTAACTTATTAACCAGTAGGAGTTGAGGGTGGAGGCTAAAATGAAAGGTAGGCAGGACCCTCCCTTAGAGAGGACGATGGCACCAAACCCAGTGTCCTTACACATGCAAGGCAAGTGCTTGAGCACTGAGCTACGCTCCCCCCCCCTTCCCTTGGGAATTCTGGGGTGGAGAGCCCCAGTGACGGGTCTGTGACAATACAGATTGACAAGCATCACAGACCAGTCTTGTGCCCAGCAAGTTTACGCTGGAAGGGAGAGAAACTAGAAAATTAAAAAAAGAGCGAGTGAGCCATGGGAGACTTGGGGGGGGGGGGTTGGGGGGAGGGGGGCGCAGCATTGGGTGCTGTCCAGAGTTCTGAAAGACCACACTGCAGCAGGCTGCCATTGGGTTTATAAATCCGACCCTGTTCTCTTGGGACAGGAAGCTGTTTCTGAGAAAGCTTCCTGATACCTAAAACCTCGTAGGGTATCATGGAGAGACCATGTCACCAGATGAGACGGGGTGACTCTTGGCCTCGCAGGTACATAACCTCTTCCTGGTAAGATGGCGTGGCTTGTCTCAATACCCACCGCCTTCTGCTCGCTCAGGATCTTGCCCTTCTCATGGGCCTCCTCTTCGTGTCTCTGCATCATGTTCTCCAGGCTCTCCTTGTCGGCCAGGTCCTTCTTTATCTGATTGTCCAACACCTATGGAGACACGAGATGTTCATACCCCGGGGGAGGGGCAGGGGGAGGAGAGGCAACAGAGGCCCAGAACCTGCAGACTCCAGGGTGGAAGGCGAAACCAGAACACAGTCTATTCGCCAAGATGGCATGCGGGCGGGCGTGAGGGTGCCTGCCAAGGGCCTACTGTAGAGTCAGCAGCTCCAAAGACCAGTGTATGTGCAAGAAAGTGAGAGAGTGGAGAGAGAGGGAGGAGCGGGGAGAAGGAGCGAGTATGGGTCAGCACCTAGACCTGTAAGAGCGAAGCGCCTAGCATCTGAGAGCATTACATTACCTGGGGGTGCTTTTCTTAGCCAATACACCAGGAGTTTTCGGAACATGCCTTGCTCCTGATTTGTTCAAAGTGAATTCTGGGTCCTCCCAAGCCATGCATCTCAGAAGGAGAGGAGCTGAAGGGCCAGGGTAAGTCTGGGTGACTGAGGCTGATGTTCTAACACAGCCAGGGATAAGAAGGCGTTGCCCGGCCCGGCAGTATGTGGGTGGGGAAGATAATACAAAAGGCAGGGGTGGGGTGGGGGTTTGGGGGAAGATGGCTCTTTTCCTCTGATGTAACCAGGATGAAAAGTCCCTGGAAAAAGACACTGTCCCCAGGGAAAGAGACATGCTCTGTTCTCTAGGCTTATACATTAGGACCTTCTAGTCCTAAAGAGGAAAAATAACACAGTAACGGTGTCACCAAACACCAGCTTGGTCTCATGTTCTACGAGGCACTTGGCCCTCCCAATCGCCACAACCCCGAGGGGCAGAGAGGAAGGAAGATACTGAAGTCCCCCGAGCCTTTGACCACGAGAGACCCTGTGCTCCTTGTCACAAAGAATGTTTGCCTTTGTGAACGACACCCGCTGCCACCCAGAACAACGAGAAGAGACTGGGAATAAAGCTGACAGAACTGGGGTCACAGATGGGATCTGAAATATGCCTTTCCCACAAGATCTATTGTGAGGGGCCCTTTACAGCTTCTCGGGACAGCGTCCCTAAAAAAAGAGCCAGCCAGCAGGGAAGGGACCTACAGGAGAAAGGAAAGAACATGTTTCAAAGAAGGCTTTAAACTAGAATTGACTGGTGGGGGAAAGAAAAAAAGCGAACGTCTGTGGAGACCGGAAGGTTGACAGTGGGGTCACGAGGAGCGGAGGGCTCAGCAGGATGATGAAGTGACCGCTCTGCTGGGTTTCTGAGGGTGGTTCTAAAATTATGAGCAAGAACACAGTGAATCCAGGGTACGACCAGAGCTGTGACAGAGACGGTCTTAGACAAGCTGGAACCAGAACACAAGGCAGAAAGGTTAACGAGCAGACGCCTGTGTGGATCCCAGTAGAGAAGGCAGAAGAAAACAGCTTTTTCTGAATGTTCCCCAGGGGTCTATAACGTAAAGTTCTGTCTAGCCAGAGGGATGGAGACTGCACAACACACATAAAGCCCAGTCTCGGGAGGCCTCCTTTTTCTTCAGGGTGCCAATGCAAAGGAAGGCGTGGTCAAGGTGACTGTTCTAAATCAGACCCTGACCTTGGCAGCGATGGGTCCCAATAAGAGCTGCATGTGGATCAGAAGGGCCAAGGTTCACCCAGAACAGAAGGATCTCAGCTTCGACAGGGGTTGGGGGTAGGGGTTAGAGATGTAAGACAAAACATGCCTTCTAACTGGCACTTCGATATCCTCTTGCAAACCGCCGCAGAGTGGATTCCACAGGGGTTACCGTCATCACATACCTGGGCTAGGCAACTACCATATAAAGTCATTAAAGCTGAGAGCCAGTACAAATCCCAAACTAGCATGTCTGGTCAGGGAAGAGATCACATAGGATATAATGACCAAAGTCATGCACAATGAGCGAGGCTCAGTTCTCAGGGGGTGGGGGTGGGAAGAGAATTAAAATATTTCAGACCAAAAACCAAGTAGAGGCACACTAAGAAAGATACAAAGCTGTTTCTAACAGGAGGCATTTGCTGAACCCAGTGAACTTAAGCTTCAGGCTCCATAGCCTTAAAAGCTTTGAGAGAAGACAGAAGTCAAAGTTCCCGTTAATGATTTTTCCGAAGAGAATGGGCAGCCTGACAGTTAGACGAAAGGGAACGGACATCATGAGAGAGCAAAAGAGAGAGGGGTGAAAAGCCAGTCTTCAAAAAAACCAATTATCAGACAGCTCTGCCCGCTGCAGTTCAAGAACTGAAAGGCAGACCTGAAGATAAATCCGTAGAATTGAAAGTCATCGTCCACAATTTAGTAAACCTGAGAATGAAACAAACAGAATATCTTCCCAGGAATAAAGCAAACCCCTGACATTAAAACCTCAGTAGATTGGTCGGTCTGCAGTTTAGATACAGTTAAGAGAGAGAGTTAGCAAAGTGGAAGGCAAAGCGGTAGATATAGCACAGAGAGATGAAGAAAAGGAAAACACGGAAGATGGTGGATTCCTGGAGACCTAGCACATGTCTATTCAAGTTCTCAAAATGGCAAAGAAGGGACAAAGATGGAGAAATAATACTTGAAATACACGGAATACTAATTTCCTGAGTGGAGTAGAAATGTGCCAATGCACTCAACATATCATCAATTCCAAGCAGGAGTAAAGTAAAAGCCATCAAACATCCCAACAGCTCACAGAAAGACCTACAAGAATTAGGCAGAGGAAAACACGAAGGGTGTGTGTGTGTGTGTGGAGCTTAGAGGCTCATTGTCAAGAAGGTAATAGCAAGACTTACACGTGACTTCAAAATAAAAGCCAAAGTAGAGTCGGGTAGACAGCCATAGAGCACTGGGGCAGCCAGTGGAGAATGTGGCACCTAAGAATGAGGCGCGCGTGTGTGTGTGTGTGTGTGTGTGTGTGTGTAGTGTGTGTGTGTAAATGAGTGTCTATGTAGTATGTGTGTGCATGTGTGTGTGTCTGTGTCTGTGTAGTGTGTGTGTGTGTGTCTGTGTAAGCACACAGGCAGCAGAGACTGAATTGGAGGAGAAGGGGGTGGGACAGAAGGAGTTGGGGGAAAGCAGGAGCGAAAGAGAAGGAAACCAAAAGGGGGGTCAGACACAAGAGAGGGTAATGCCAGAAATGTGAAGCACGTAAAAGACAGACATATAAAAAAATGTCCTAATGGATATCAGTGTTTTGTACCATAAATACACGCCATTTCTAAAGACTGAACCTAAGGAGCTGGACAGATGGCTCAGCGGTTAAGAAAGAGCACCACCTGCTCTGGTGGATTCCCAGCACCCACGTCAGCTCACAGTCACCTGTAACTCGAGCTCCGGAGGATTCAGCGCCCTCTTCTGGCCTCCTTGGACACTGCACTCACATGCACATGCCAAACTCAAACACACATATACACACACGTGTATGCAAGTAAAAAAATAAATAATAAACTTAAAAAATGAGGATAAAACAAACACATTTTCAAAACAACCCCAGATCATCACAGAATTAAGTTCCTAAGGACATACTTTAAACAAAAGTATGACCAATTCAGAGATGCAGAAAGAAAACTAAGAAGAATGTGGAATGTGGTAAACATGCCCTGAATCATAGCGGGGTTAAAAACAAATAAATAAAGATGGAACCACAACCCTGGTCTGCCCTTTGCTCTAGCAAGTGCTGAGCCCAGAGGCCCAGGGAGAGCCTAGATGCCCAGATGCTATGCAGGGAAGGTCAGACAAGATGGAGAGGAGGTCGATTTACCTTGATCTTTTCCTCGTAGTGCTGTTCCTTCTGTTTCAAGTGTACTTCTAGGTGTTGAGCTGAGACCTGAGCCTCCCGATGTTTCTCCTCCAGCTCCTGGACACAAAAGAGCAGTCAGTCAGGTGGGCTCAGGGAAGGGTGCCAAGGCGGGCAGGCACGAGACACTCACAGGGACCGTGACCGCCACAGGCAATGCACACGACGTTGCTCCTGCAACACTAGACTAAATCTCTTGGGAAGGAAATCAGCGCCACCATGTGGCTCTGGCTCTCCCAACACGTGCGCGCGCGCACACACACACACACACACACACACACAGCCAGTGGGCTGTGAGGCTGGGATCAGAGATGAGATGGTGTGACAGGTCAAGACAGGCAGCAGCTTGACTTTACACAGAGAAATAAAGGTAACAAGACAGCATTAGGTTCCGTACAGCACAAAGACCCTGACCACTGTCTTAAGCCTCAGGCTATTTAAGGTGTTGATGTTCATCAGCCTTAAATAAGAAAAGGGGTCCTGATGTATTATGGAGATAAACAATTGGGGGAGAGGTCTTCCTCGCTCATTAAACATTGCTCAAGAACCCTCGCCAAAAAGGAAAGCAATTACAATTATTAGCAAGTATGAAAATAATCCTGGCATTGTGAGTGACTCCTGTCAATGACTGGAATGTGGAGGTGTGAACCCTGGGACATGGGCACATGACTCAGTGTTTCTGTGAAGTGTGTGAATGCGCCAGCGCACACGCGTGAGGAGGAGACACACTGGGGTTGCGTGAGCAGCTTGAACGGACAGCACTCATGCTTCTTCTATGGCTGTCTGTCCTTCAACAAAATTCATGATTCGTTAGAAAACTACAGCAACTCATTTGCCCGTGTGTTAGAAACCGGCCCTATACAAAAGGCGGCATCCAATTCACTGCAGGCACCCTAACTGCAGACATGGCCGCACAGAACCAGGAATCTGGGCCCACTGGTTAATTACGGACACCAGAGGTCATGGGAAGTTGATATCCCACGTTCTCTTCAACGGAGAATTCTGAAGAATGAGGAAATCATGTGGGATACGTCCACAAAACAGAAGGCAGGGGAGGAGGGCGCTGGTGGGGGGAGCTTCTGAGAGTCACATGCTCACAAAAACCCACAACCCTGCAGTCTCGAGCTTGTCCATTAAGACCAGGTGCGCAAAGTCTGCTGCGCTCCACCAGACATGCTCCCAGGGAAATTGGACATAAACAGGAGTCTAATTAATAAAAACATTTTACGGGCTTTGAGCATGTGCGCGAAAGGGCCCGAGGCAAAGACTCCTTTGAATGATTGAGGGCCCCAATAACACATTTTGAAATTTCTTATCGGAAGAGCATGCATATTTGGGATCTGTTTCCCAGCGTCACCGGTCCATGCCAGGACGAAGGACCGCTCTTGGCCCGTGTCCTGTACACTCTGCGGCCCGAGCACAAGGGTCTTGAGCAAGAGGCACATTCTGTTAAAACGAGGGCACATTCAGCCACGCACGAAGGCACTTGGGTGGGTAACAAGGTACATTCGGATATAAAGAAAGTTTGCTTGTCTTGCTGGTTACAAATCACTTGCTAATCATCTTTTTTCCGGTTCAGCCCTCATAAGATGTCACAGAAACAGGGATAGAGATCTACAAACTGGTTAAAGGGAAGACCCACCACTCAGAGAGCTGAGTCTGACAAGGATATGGGCGGCATCTAAAACGCAGGGCACTCACACCTCACTACGGGGTGGGTGGTTTTGTCTTTGTTGTTGTTGTTATTTGTTTAATGTCTCTTTTTTCTATATGTGTCAGAGCAGCTCTCCCTGTTCACTGCTACATTTCCAGCTCCTGGAACAGGGCCTGGCGCATAGTAGAAGCTCATTAAATATTTGTTGAATGAATGAATGAACACGTCACCGTTAAGTAGGGAAACCCTCTGGGACCACAGAAGAATTGAAACCTTTCATTGATGGCTCGTTAGCCGGGTAAAGGGTAACAGTGGCAGGATCTGTCTTCACTCACAGTAAAACTCACGTGCCTGACAACGGCAGGAAGAGATTTTAAAGACAGAACAAGAGATCGGAAAAGAACAGACAACCACGTTTGTCTTTGTGTGTGGACACACACACATATGCACATAAATATAGAGACTGGAGGGCAAGGTGCAACAATTTAACCAATTCCTCTTCTCGCATTTGCTCCAGAACATACTTAACATTCGTGATATACAGAGTCACCTATGAGGGGTCAACACTGTGCAAACCTGGAAGTCAGCCATCCTCGAGGACATACGCCCACGGGTATCCCACTTCCCAGAAGTGACAGGAGAGATGAAGTGGCCTTTTTACATCCCCACCTCCTTCTGGGGGAACAACTGCACATTGGGCATGAATTACAAGCCACCCCTGAGCCTCTCAGACATGACATCTAACTTCTGACTTTGGGAGCAAGGCTCAAAGGCGGTCCTTCACCCTGGCCAGGGACATAAGACAACACATCTGCCAACATCCCCTCGTTACATTAATTTGGTCATCAGTGCCGAAGACAGACTCTGAGTGATGAAGAGATGGATGCTCCAGCTGAGGCGAGGGGAAAGCAATAAACACAGCCGCCGCCGCCGCCGCCGCCGCCGCCGCCAGAGGGGTGAGTGGGTGAAGAGCCACCCCGGGCGGGCGGATACTACTTACTCTGAGGGAACCAACCCTCCTGACTCATTTCTTTCCTTTCTGAGAGTGAGAATCTGAGTTTGGGCCGTAGCTGTCTAAACCCCCAGTAGCTTTTTGTACTGGTTTTGCTGAGTTAACAGCCAAGCAGAACTCTGCTGAGAGGAGGGTGTGTGAACGAGTCATGTGACAAAGGCCAATTCTATTTTTTAAGATGCCGGGTGAGAGCAGACCAGGGAACAGTAAAGACTGCAGTGGCCGGTCAACTAGTGCTAAGAAGTCCAGGCCTGGTTCATCCTTTCCACTCCGCAGGTGGCTCTCTCTGACACCGCCTCTCTCTCCATCCACCTACGTGGTGACACCCCCACAGGACAGCGTGCAAGCCTTCTTGCCCCCTTCCCTGTGAGACCGCTAACTTTGCACCTTTGGTTCCTGCTCACCAGAATTTTATCAGCCATCTGCTGGATCTGTTCGGACTTTGTCTGGATGTCATCCTTCAGTCTGTTCTCTCTACGCTCCATGGTCTCTAGTCTCTTTACCTTGTTCTCCAGGGAGTGGCGGCGTTCCTGTGGGTCGTGAATCAATCAGAGAGTTTTAATGGAGCAATCGCTGCGGGCATACTACCTGCACCGAGGGAAGAGCCCTCGGGAAGTGGAGGGGAAAATCCCAGGCACCTGACATAACGGCAAGGTGACAACTCTAGGACTCGGTGCTTGGCTGTGCGGATTGCAAGAGTGCATTCATTCATTCAAATATTTACCAAGCACCTACTATCTGCAAAGGACCACACTGGGCGTCATGTGGAATACAGAGGAAGATGACGCACTCTGCCCTTGGAGAAGATAAGACAAACCACAAATAAACACACACAGCTTAGGAGTGTGTGTGTGTGGGGGGGGGGGGTGCCAGGGCGGGGCCGGGGCAAGGCCGGGGCGGGGTAGGACCACAAAGCAAAAGGTCCCAGGTGTTGTGGTTATTGATGGCGGAAAGAAGTGGGATGCTGGGCTGCACAGTTTAAGTGTGGGTAATGGGGGGCGACAAGCTTAAGTGAGACGTTGCAGGGTGGCTTGGAGTGAGGAGGGGGTAAAGGGCTGGGGTGCAGGAGGCCACTCATACACACGACAGTCAACAGTTGCATTAAGGGAAGCTCAGAGGAAACAACCTTCGTCAGAACCCAACAGGAGCTCCAAGGAGAGGCCAGACAGACGGACCGCTGCACGGGTGGGGTAGAGAAGAGTGAATGGAAAAGAATCAGCGCGGGGGGGGGGGGGGGGGGTTGGGTGTCAAACGGCTGCCCCATAGAGCTCAGGGCACACCTAATACATAGACACCCTTAAAGATTCAGGGTAGGGCAGGAGAACTTGGGGGTTCATGAATCTTACACTGTGTGTTATTTGGGGAGATGGACAGATCTGGAGCTGGAGATCAAGAGAGGGGAAGGGGTCCAGCCCGTGAGGAAGGAGACAAAAGCAGAGGGCAAGGAAGAAAGTCAGCTCATTTATATTTATAGGGCTCGGTGACTCACTAACAGCAACTCTCAGAGACAAGCAGACAACGCCAAGCCAAGGTTTCAAGGCTGGGGCAACTGGAAGAATAGCAGGGGGGTGTGACCGCCATGGCGAAACTACAAGAGGAAGGTAGTTTCCGGAGACAGTTATGGAGGGTCACTCTGAACTTGAGACACTGTTCACACACATTCTGGGGATTTCAGGATGACACTGGGAAATGGTCAGGAATGCGGGGGGTGAGGACAGACCCCAGACAGCCATGTATAGGCAGGGTCACATGCAGACTGCGGTGGGGAAGTGGGAAGACCCGGGGAAAGACAAGACAGTGAAACTAAGTGTGTCACAATCCGCTGCGTGAAACAAGGGAGGGAAGACGGGTGGCGGAGAGGCAGAGACGGGTAGAGACGTCTCACTCCATACTCCTATTTTGTCTGCACTGTTTACATTTGACAGTGAACAGCCGGTCGTGTTTTCAGTATAGTTACATAATTGATTTCAACAACAACAACAACAACAACAAAAGAATCTGATGGGGACAGGGCCCAGAACACAGGCCCAGAGTCACTGCCTGCCACAGGTGATGGGCGGAGCCGAGGAGACCAGATGAGTTAGATCCACATTGTGTTAAAAACTGAGAAAAAAAAAAAAAATGGAGAAGACAAAACTTCCGAGCGGCAGCCAGAGAGCCTGGAGGAGATACAGTCACCGAGGTTGCTTCAGAGGCCGGAGGGAAACAGGCTGGACAGCATCCAGCAGCCCTGCTGTCCCATCTCCTCTGGCCTAAGGCCTTTCAAAGGGATCTTCAGAGGGAAAGGGGTTTTGGTCAAACAGGAGCAAGTTCTTTACCTTAGGAACAACCAGGGTCAAACAGGCGGTGAGGCTGAGGAGGGCCCCGCCGCCACTTGCCGCTCACCTCGGCTTCCACCAGCTTCTTTTTGATGCCCTCAGAGGAGTCTTCCCGGTTGTGTAGCTTCTCCAGCTCCCGCTCAGCTCGCTCCTTTGCCTGGCGGATATTCTGCAGGAGCTCGGTGGCCTCTGTGCTGGCTTTTACAGCCTGGCGGGAGAAAGGGGGACAGGACACAGATGTCAACGCATATTTATGTGGGAGAAGAAAAGACAAAACCCAGGAAAAAGCAGGAGACACTGATCACTTCGGACCCACTTTTCAGAAGAAGCGTTCATTTATTGCTTATTTCGTGCATGTTAGGAACACTGGTTTTTAATCTCACTGAATTTGGAACTAGTCCTGTAGTTATAAATGAGGCGCCTCCCTTTCTTGGGGTGTCTAAAAATCCTCTGTCTCTCCAACTTAATGATAGACACAGAAGCAAACGAAAGGTATCAAAGAGCTGATCTATCGAGTTAACCTACTTCCTCCTGATCGTTCTACCTGTGGGAAATGGGAAAACAACCACAGTAAGAAAACATGCTAAGACAGAGCTGGGATATGACCTATGACCTTTCAAAGACTGTTACAGCCTTGGCGTCTGTGACAATCCACAACACAGACAGAGGGAGAGGGGGCTAAGCCTCTGATTTTTGTTGTTTATTAACTTTCGTTTTGGTCTACCCTGCACTACAACTTTTGCAGCACTGTCTGAATTTATGAAACAAATCAAAATGATTATGTACAGTATATTCATAGTACATATGAAAAACCATACACAGCATCCTCATACATATCGCACGAAATGAGATTTTAGCAAGTACAGCCGGTTAGCTGGTACAGGCCTGTGAAGGCAGCTTCTAGGAGGAGGATAATGGACTTGGGCTAGCCTGGGCTACGTAGCAAGACTCCAGTAAAATAAAAAAGTGGAAACGAAATTAAAACATGGATTCTAAGACCTGCAATGTGCCACGTGGGAGAGGGTGGACCCTGAAATGTGTTAGAATACTTTTTCTTTTCTTTCTTCCTCTCTTTCTTTCTCTCTTTCTTCCTTTCTTTTTTTGTAATTTTAAGCTAATTTTCACTATTTTGGTCAAATAAAAGGAAACACATTGGATGGGTCCAGACTGTCAGTGGCGAACAGTGTGAACTTCCCAGGGATGTGTGGTCCAGCCTCGTGGACGTTCAGTGGCTTGGAGAGGGTGAGGATGGATGCCAGTGCTCTGGCTATCAGACTTCTTTTCTTTTTATTTTGGTACAGAATTTATTTTGATACAAAATAAAGGTTTTCATTAGTACGAATTTCTTCTATTGGTACAAAAATGTTTAAAAGTACAGGGCTTAGACCCAGTCCTTCTGTAACTGTTATTATAAATTGACCTGAGATGATTAAGCCTGCGAGTTAAGGGGCAAATAGCAAAGTCATGGCTCTGAGTTTACCAGAGTGCTTTTTAAAAGGAAGGCAAAACTGCCCTTGTTAAGCTACCCAGCAAGCCCGGCACAGATGATCTGACCAGAAACCATGTCATGATTCCTCCACCCCCTTGCTGGGCGAGATGTGACCGAGATGTTTATTAGCCTGATCATGCCACAGCTGAATATATACATCACAACACCATTCTGTATACTATATGTATATGGGGTTTTACATTTTTATTTATCTGTACTTGATGGGCATTGGTGTTTTGCCTGCATGTATGTCTGTGGGAGGGTGCCATATCTTGTAGTTAGAGACAGTTGTGAGCTGCTAAGTGGTTGCTGGGAATTGAACCCAGGTCCTCTGGAAGAGTAGCCATCACTCTAGCCCCAAATATATGTTCATTTTGTTTTTCAATTATTCCTTGATAAAGCTAAAGCAATCTACCAAAGTTTGAAAAGTACTACAGAAACAGGACTATTAGCACAAACTTTGCCAGCACCTCCCTCTCCCCTACATACACACACAATCACATTAGGACACCAGGGAGTCCCCAAGAAGGAACCTTTCATGGTCCTGGTAGAGAACAAACCAGACTCCCCTACAAATGTGCACTACCCCAGCCTCCCTCCCAAGGCACCAGAAGCCACCTTTGGGTTTCTGCCCCAGAGCCTCACACGAGTTTGGTTTTTAGAAACCATCACTGCAAACATGCCTCCAAAGGAAGACCTAAACTCAGGACCCCGATATTTTTGACGGACCACCCCTTTGTCTCTGCTACTGGTGACTAACCCGGCTTCTCTCTTCTCTACTGCTCCAGGGTGAGGTAGGCTGGTACGTGGAAATGGGGGGGGGGCGTCACCCACACTCACCTTCTCCAGCTTCTCCTGGAGCTCCTGGATCTTTAGCTGCTGCTCAGCATTGATCTATAAACAACCCAAGCCGGGGAGAGAAAACACACGGCCATCAATCAGCACCTGTTTCCTCCGGGTTTCTGCGGAGACTCTGGGGTTTGTTTTCTAGAACTTACTAACATAGAAAGGACACTCGCCTGTCAGAGAAGCATGGGCCTGTCCCGAGCCAAACTGTGGTATGTGTGTGTGTGTGTGTGTGTGTGTGGTGGGGGGTTATATTAAAATCCACAAATACTGAAATCCCAGCACTTAGGTAATGGAATCAGAAGAAGCAGATAGGTCGAACTTAACTACACAATAAGATAAATATATCATCACTAGAAAACTATTCTTATGTAGTAAGCAGTCACTTATAATATAACAACTATTTTCAAATACAAATTACTCTATCTAGTCAACCCCATCACAGAAGACACACCTTCTCCAGTTTGGAATATTCTCCCACTTCAGGCTTCCCTTGGTCCTTAGCCTGTAAGTAAAAAAGATAACATATTGGGACATCTCAACAACCCACTGTCACTATCTAGTGTACTTCCATGGCCTCTTGAGACCAAAACCACAACAAAACAAAAATAATGGTATCTATAAATAAAGATGGGGCGTTTTCCAAAGAATCTCATTGTGTCTCCAACCTACACTTGTTAAGCCAGCGTGGCCTTGCATCTTGTGAAGATCATCCAGGGCCGTGCCCCCGGAGTCCCCTCTTGGAGGGTGGCTGACTACCTTCATCAGTTTGTGCTGACATTCGTTAGCCTTCCGCTTGAATTCCTCGGCGGCAAGCCGAGACTCCCTCAGCTCAGACTCGTAGAGATCACTGCGCCTGCGGGCTGACACCAGGTCTTCTTCCAGCTGATTCATCATCAGCCTCATCTCCTCCACCTGAGCCTGGTACTCCTAAAGACGGGACAGAGGACAGGAGGTGAGCCGCAGACCTCCACCGCAAGAGGAGGGCAGTGAGAGCGAGTGCGGGTCAACCACGGAGGAAGATGTACATTGGAGGGTATGTGTCAAAGAACGGATGGACAGAGACAACTGTTTCTAGAGTGACTCAAACAATCTAGAGACAAGAGACGAGTCAGAGGGGTGTTGGGAGGCAGGGGAGTGGGGGGGAGAGAACATTAAGTTGCGTTTAACGCAGAACACATGTCCGGAGGAACCCCATCAGGAACCTGTGTGCTGAATCAGATGCTCCGAGCAAACGGCCGCACGGATTCAGAAAAGCCCCCGGGGATGCGCAGGCGCACAGACAGGGGCTCTTCTCTGACTAAAGACAAACTGTGCGCAGGCGCGGGCTTCTCCGCCAAGGGTGCTCATTGCTATGGATTTGTCCTTCGGATGCTGAGCGGTCCTGACAGAATTAGACATGGTACCAGCTTTGGAATTAACCTTTCAGTCGGAACCCGAGGGTGATTGGAAGCCTCGGAGGGAACCTCTGGGAGGGTGAAACATCGATGTCTGTTTCTCACCATTAATCTTTCTGGGCTCAAAACGGAAGGTTGAACCTAATGCCGCGCAGTGCGAGTCACCCAGAAATCTCGAGGAGTCACAAAACCCTGGACCCTGACAGAGTGATTTTCAGAGGGGGGTGGGGGTGGGAGACACGACTTTTTCCCCCAAGAAAAATTATCTTGTTCCCTGAAACAAAAAGCCTTAAAAACCGTTCCAAACAGTTCAATGTTTTCCAAAGTGAATTTTAACACCGAATGAGAACAGTTGAATCAAAGGCTTCCCACCCCCTACACACCCACACACAATGAAACAGGCAACGGCCTTGAAAAAACTTCGGAACCCAGGATAGAAATCATCTTCCACAGAAAACCGAAGGCTGAGTGGGAAGATTATGAGGCCTGCTTAACATGACCAGGGCAGGAACAGGCAGGTCAAACATGACAAAGACAGGGATGAAGCCGACACCGTCTTTGCCGTTCATGAACTACACTGACATATGTGAGGTGAAGCATCAACTGAGACAGGATACTGGTGGCAGGTGCTTTTTAAGTCGGTATTTTGCAACTTACTCTTTGGTTATTTTGTCCTTGTAGATGGGGCAGCTCTTTTGCATATACTAGATCAATGCTCTACCACTGAACTACAATCCCAGCCGTTTTATGACAGCACTGCCTCTCCCCTCCTCTCTCTCTCTGTATATATATGTGTGTGTGTGTGTGTGTGATGTGCATGATTCCTGGCAAGCGTGTGCCACAGCATGCATGTGGAGTTCAGAAACCAGCCATCAATTGGCCAGTTCTCTCTCCTACCACATGGGTGCTGGGATCAAACTGCAGCCATCATCCGTGTCATCCCTGTGTGGGGAGTGCTTTTCCCCTGCACTCATGTGGCCCAGTGTGGTATCCCTCTGTGGTAGTAGGGTGTTCGGTGCCTGTTTGACCTCACGGTAGCAGATCCTCACCCCAGACAGGCACTGAGGAGAGGACATTACAAAATGAGCCTAGAGTTCAGGTGCCAACACTCACCCTATGTGGGAAGCATGAGCCAGAGAGGGTGTGTGGGTGCCAAAAGACGGGATGTCAGTTGCCTGGCCTGGGACACAGGCCATAGTGAAGTGGTATAGCCTTTTCAAGGGGTTCTTTGAGATCCCCCTATCCGGGGATACCTTATGAGTTTCATGACTCTTAGAACTGGGCCTGCCTTTGACCCTTTCAACCTTTAGGGGGGGACAGGGGGGCAGAGGAGAAGGAGGAGCCTAGTGAAGTGACATGTGCCTGCAATCCCAGCACTTAGGAGCCAGAGGAAGAGGACCAGGAGTTCAAAGGTCATCCTCAGATACATAGCAAGGTAGAGGCCAGCCCAGGCTATATGAGACCCTGTCTCAAAAAACACCAAAAAGAAGACATATTTACATACATGTAATACACATACACATAAAAATACATTACAAATATACACTTACATAGTCATATATTTTATATTGTTATACTTTAACACTACATTCATATAAGTATTAAAATGTTAATGTTGCCTATAAAAGCAATACCTATAAGCTCAATATTTTTAAAGGAAAAAAAATCAAAATCTGAGCAGTTGGGAGACTGAGGCAGGAGGAATCCAAATTGAAGGCCAGCCTGGGCTACATACAAGAAAGGATTAAAATATTTGAATACTGTGGGCTGTTTATTACTCCAGATTATTGTCCCACGTTGGAAATATCATTATTGTGACACCTCAGTCTGTTGTGCTGAGCATAAAAAGGAGCCTGATGGCAGACACAGCCCCCTCAAGCTGTGACGAGGGCAAAGACCCAGAAAAATCACCCTTTAAAAACAAAACAAAACTGTATGACATTTGTGTGTGTTCATGTGCACGCATGTCTGTCTGTCTGTCTGTCTGAACCACAGTGTGGCCTGTGGAAGACAAAGGACAGTCAGTATGTAGGACTTAGGACTCTCCTTCCATCCTGTGGGTCCCACGGATCAAGTGTAGGCATTCATGCTTTAAGGCAAGCACCTTTATCCACACTCCCCTTTTCTTCTTAAACTTGTAAAGAAAATATAACTGTTATGGGGTGTTTTTTGTTTTGGCTTGGTTTTTTGTTTGTCAGAACAAGAACAAATGCGCCTGTGTAGTGAGAATTTTGGTTTCATTAAAAAGCCCAGCTATGCAAATGTTTTTGTTTGAATCCCAGGTGCAGGATAAGAGGCTGCTTCACAGCAGGTGATTATGATTTGCCTGGTGCTCTAGCAGGGGTGTGTGGTTGTGCCAGCTGTAGACTGTTTATGTGAGTGTGTGACATTTGGATATTCTGGGAACTTTTGAGAGAGTATAAATTTGAGAGCCCTGGGAGGGGCCCCCGGCTTGCTCCTGTTGCTGCAGTTTGTCAAGTGGTCATGAGCAAAGAGACAAGAAGAAACTGGATATCCTGACTACGAAGACTAGACTTGCCCCAAGGAACTCGAAGCAGGGAAGGAACTAATCAGCAGGGAAGTCGTTTAAAAAGGTCTATGCCCTCTTCCCCCTCTAACCTTCTTTCTCCCCTGCCTAGTTAAATTAGGGAGTTAGAAGGGATTGGGGTTGAGTAAGAGATGAAAGGGAGGTAGAGATATAAAAAACCCAATAAAATAGTCCAAAAGTCCACCTGCACACCTGACCCCTGTCACCACCCAGATGCCTCCGTTTCCTGAGCTGCCTGCCTGCACTGGAGGGAAAGCAAGAATCCACAGCATCCCTCTCTGCTCCTGGAGTCCTGGTCCAGCTGATACAGGCAGCAGAAGAACCCTCTGTCAGCCAGTCTCCTGTTATGATGGAGACTCTAAGGAAATCCTGAAAAGCCAACAGCTTAGCAAATCCGTGCTTCAGGAGGAAGCTGAGAGCCGACCAACCAGCAAGTCTGTTTGCAAGGGCAGCTGGGAAGGCTGCTGGAGCTCAGCATGGAACAGCTCATGGCAATGAGCTGAAGGGTCAGAACGGAGAAACTGACCGTCCACCTACAGTGACTGTGTGGGGATGGTCCTACTCCCCGGAAGTCCTGGGGGCTCCAATGACTTCTGAGAACTCCCACTCTGTTTTGTGATTTTGGAGTCAAACCATGAGGGGGCATGCTCCGTAAGAAATAACTGGGTAAAAAAAAACAAACAAACAAAAAAAAAATACAGAGGATTAAAAACAAAAACGAGCAGGTATACAAAAAACTGAGTTGTGCGGGAAAAATCTGGGGGCTCATCCTAAATCCGTGAGATGTCAGTGCACCAAAAACTAAATACTACGAGTTTGCTGGAAGCCTTAAATGCATTCTCTGTGTCTACAAACAGTGGGAATCTAAAAAAAAAAAAACAAAAAAAACAAAAAACACCATTTTAAACACATCCTCATTTGAAGAGAAGTAAAATCCAGAACCGAAAAGTTTTCTCTGGCCGCACAGGAACTTTTGGCAGTCATTAAATCTGAAACTCCACATGCACCTGGCTGTGACACGAATCACCAAAGGCACCTCTTTGAACTCAACCACCAGAGCACAGAGCTTTCCAAAATGTCCTGATTAATTCTTTCTGTGGAACTCATGGACACCCTCTGGTGGCCAAAGGCAGCTTTCATTTCCCCAGGATATCCCCTAAATTAATTTCCAAACACAAAGGGCTGACGGGAGATAAAGAACCTACCTCCTGCAACCTTCAGGATGGAGCAGAAGAAAAAGCTATGTTGATAAAGGTGGATGAGTCACCTGTCAGAAGCCTCAGAGCACGCGTGTGCCCTTCGGAGCCTCGGAGGAGGGCTGTGCCAGGACTTGATGACCCATTTGCAAAGTTCCCCATGCACATTTATTTGTAATGTCCTTACACAACAGGAGGCTTGTCAACCCATCACTTAAAACGTATTGAGGTGGCAAGGAGAGTCGCCACCTCACACACATCGGGGTTGAGCCATCTGCGGGAACGTCTCTCAGTTGCGCCCCCGGGTGGCTGAGTTTGTGGATCCCGGCAGCCGGAGGCTCACTTCTGTCAGTGTCCCACTAGGTTTTATGAAGTGAAGGAGTGGCCTGGCATCTGATAACTCAGCTCTCTGCTTACTCATTAAAGTTTCTCTTTACAGTGTCTTCAAAAAGACAGTTTAAAAAACAAATCTAAGCTAAAAAGAAAACAAAGAGGAGATATAAAAATGAGCCAGAGAAAACCCTTTTAGAAACAGGGGGAGAGAGGAGCGGGCTCTCTAAAGGTCGCTGCCCTCCTGGAAACGCAGGACCAGGGATGTATGCTCAGATTTACTGTGTGAGCTCAGACTGCTCTCAATGGCTCGGACTTTTCTTCTAGGAACCTTTTTTTAATAGATATATAAGTGAAACTATGAGTGATCTTGGTCTCTCTTGTCAACTGGCAGTGAATCAGAAAAGCTATTTAAAAATACTGACTTCCTTTGGAACCATCCAAGGCAGGGTTTGGTAAACTTTTGGTTAAAAAAGTTAGCACTATAGCCACAGACTCTGAAAACAGGGCTCCCTTTTTGCCTCCATAGCACAAAAGCCACCATAAAGGAAATTAGTATGGTTGTGTTCCAATAAACTTTTATGCAAACTGAAATTTAGATTTTATAAAATCTCATGTCACAAAACCTCTCTCTCTCTCTCTCTCTCTCTCTCCCTCTCTCCTCCAATCATTTAAGAATTTAAAAGTCACTCTTGGCCTGGGACATAGAAATAGGCACAGAAAATAGGAAGGGGGCCAGATCTACCCCTAGGCTACCCCATTAGTGTTCTTTATTAAAAACAGTAGATATTATGAGTTGCGGCCTTCAACGGGAATAGACAAGCAAGCTGGTGTGAATCATGGCAAAGCTACAGTCTCCATACAACCTGCCGGTGTATCCCATTCCCACTGCCTCACAAACATGCCTGAGATCAGTGGTTGGAGTGAGCTGAGGGCCGCATGGCTTGGGGCGAGGGGTGAAGGCTCGGGGCGAGTGGTCATACCTGCTCCTTGATCTCCTGGAGCTTCCGGCTCTGCTCTCTGATGTCGTGGAGAAGCTGCAGAGCTTTGTCGTCCTCCTGGGACACCTCCATCCGTGCTTGCTCCAAACTTCGCTTTAAGCTCTGCGGAAAGCAAAGATGTTTAATAGGGATGTCCCGCAGATCCCCTGTTCTGGTTGAAAGGGTTCATTAGGAGAGCTCCGCGGACACCAGGAAGGTGTCGGGTGATGGGCCACGGAAGACAACACGCAGCGGGTTGCTGGTTCCAGTTTTCGCCCTGTAAAAGCTACTTGGTGAAAGAAGCCAGTCATCGCAAGCTCGCAACTTTACGGGGGCGGAGCCGGAAACTCTATCGGCTAATCGTCTGGCACTGTCTACTTATCCTGGCACCTACTCACTTGTATGCTCAGGACTTAAAGCCAGCAAGATCCTGTGTCTGTCAGAACTGCCACCTCCACGACTATCTAGTGTAATCTAGGACACAAAAAGCGTTTCCAGATTCTCGGGTGCATTCGTCTGTTTCAAAGAAGCAACAGCTGCATGGTCTACCTGGCTGTCATTTCAGAGTCCAGTTGGGTACCGGCCTCCTGACCCGCCTCCTAGACACCTATGATCCATCAGTTTCCTCCCCGCCCCCCAGGCTTCCGTGGCACTGAGAGAGACAGCTGAAATACACAGCTGTAAACTTCACCCACCACTGAAAGGCAGCCAAGTCTGGAAGGCAAACATAGCAGTTATCCTTAATCAGCCACATTCTATAGATTTCCTCTCCCTCGTGAGAAGAAAAAAAAAAAGAAAAAAAAAAAACCTTTATAAATGTGTGATTCCACCTCTTACGACTGTTTCATTGGGCACAGTCGAGAACACCTGAATGAAAACGTCCACAAGACAATGAAGGAGACAGTCTACTCTTGTGAAGGAAAAAAAAAAAAAAAAAGAATGGAGTCGCAATGGAAATAATGACAGGGCTTGGATCTCAGAGGCCAAGTCTCCTGGGCTACACTGCTTCTAAGGGAATAAAAAAATTTCATTCCGGATGGATCCGAATTATGTTTTCTGACACGAATTGGGGACTTTAGTCCTCAAAGCTGACACAGCCTAGACTAGAGAGGTTGGGACGGATGTCAGGACCCTCTGCGGAAGGCTTCAGTGATCCTTGTCTCTGGGATTGGCGGAGCTCGGCAGCCTGCGCTGGCTGTCTGCTGAGTGCTGGTTCCAGCCTGACTCCGCCTCGCACCTAGTTCACGCTAACTCTGCCTTTCCACTCGGTGTCTCTCTACTCTCTGCCATCGGGCCGTGACGTGCCTCATGGAGCTGTCATGGAACAGGATGAGACACACACGACGGGAAAGTGCCGCCTCCGAGAGAAGGGGGCTTTGGGGGAGGCTCACACTGCATTCTGTGATGTAGGTAGCAAGGTCCTGCTCCAGGAGGGATCTCTGAGTCTCAGAGGCCTTCAGCTCCACCTCCTTCTGACTAAGCACAGCCTCCACCTCTGACACTCTGCGATGTAACCGGGTCATTTCCTGCTCCATCTGAAATAAACACACGCACGGGTTAAAAGGGACCTGGGGGGGTAGGGTGGGGTTGCGTGGGGGCAGTCACTCGTCAAGAGGGGTTGGGGATATGGGGTGGGCCCTAGGCCACCTGGTGGCCTGGGGGGTGGTTACCGCTAATTCGCCAAGAGCTGTGATGGAAATACCATTGCTTCTTCGCCCAGGAGCATACAGTTCTTCAAAAAGACAGTCACCAAAGGCTAGGTCAGTCCTGTCATCCAAGTCCTGCTTCGCTCGCACGGTCACTTCTCTAACCCACTTAGCACAGAAGCCACCGGCATCGGGAGTCACCTGTTTGCTTTTTTTTTTTTTTTTGTACTGGTCTGGCTTATTCGGATGCCGGTTTAATTTTATCCTAAATCCATCTTGGTCCCCCCCATCTCCTTGCAAAGACCTGGAGGACAGATCCGGGACCAGGCCGAGAGGGGATTACTCGTTTGTACTCTCAGGTGTCCCACACAAGCAGTGGTCTCTCTTATTATGTTTTTTTTTCAGAGAGTTGCCTCTGGGCAGGAACAGTGAGCATTAAGAGACGAGAACATAGCCAGCACAGTGGCCGCAGGGACACGAGCAGAAGTTTTAAAGGACTGGCAAGACACGCTTCGCCTCGCTCCGAGCAGATGGGACGCGTCTCAGACCCAGGTGAGGACCCAGGCCGCCTGCCGGAAGAAGTGGACATCCGGCTGGGTCATGCTGAGAAACGGGCCGATTTTTTTTTTTTTTTTAATCCAGGGCCTCCTCTGGTTAAGATTTAAAGGATTTATGGCAATGTCTGGGCCTGGATTCCTCTCCCTCTGAGCTGCTGGAGGCGCGACTTCAGCGAGGGAGGCGGCACCTCGCTCTCTACGGATCGGATCGGGAGGCTCAGTGCCAGCAGTGGCCCCCGGCAGATCCCTCGGCATATATTGACTGGAGGATCCTGGAGCAAGGACGGAGGCCGGCTGTGGAGATAAATACCTTGTGACACTTGTCCTGGGAGTCTTGGAGCTCTTTGCTTTTGATGAGAAGTTTCTTTTCCATGGAGCTAATCTTGGCAGGGGAGTCCAGACTCGACACGACAGACCTAAACATAAAAATAATTATTTAAAAAAAATAAAATGTCAAGTGGTCTGCGTGGTTACCATGGGAAAGTGTTTGGAAAGCAAGGGCCTGGAAGGTAGGTGCAGATTCAAGGGAACCCTGGGGGCCGGAACTGGCTTCTCAGAGCCTTGGTCTGCATAACTGTACAGTGGGATGGTGAGACAAGAACCTGCCACATGCCTGGCCAAGCCTGGCGGGGCTCCCTTCGATGACACACTCAACTGGTATGAAGGCAACACTCACTGGGAGCCACTGCGCACAGCAGAGAGCACTTGGCATGGGCTCCTCCTGAAGCTGACCTTCTAGGGAGATCAGGCGGCGTGGAGGAAAGATTCCAAAAAGCTTACAGATGAGAAAGAATTCTTGAAGGGAAGAGGGGGGTGTAACCTGATAACATGGTGGTGGCACTCATAAAGCCAGGACCTGCTTTAGTTAATCAAGGGAGTGTGACCCGGGAAGTCACACTTCCTGGAGAAGGTAGCATTTGAGACCTGAAGGCTGAGGAGGTTCTAGGGATATAAAAATCAAGGAAGAAGGATGCTCTGGGGACAGGGGACAGCAACCACACTGGCCCTGAGGCAGGGCAGACAGGACTGAGTGGTTCCAGTAACAGCACTGTAAGGTTCTCTGTCGTTCCTCCGACCTTGTCCGTTCCATTCTGTTCCGTTCCGTTTGACTTTCTATAACCAGCTCAAGCTTATGGTAGGAAGGAGGCCAAAGGATATTCTCATTCCTTTCCCAAAGATGCAGCTGCCCAAATCCAGAAGCTACAAAGCCCTGACTACCCAGTGAGCAGACTCTGTGGTTGTGATTAGGTTAATGACCTCAAAATGCAGAGATTATCCTAAATTACCCGAACAGGTCCAGGGTAAAGGCCCTAGTGGGGGATGGAAAGGCAAACACGGAGGCAGGGTACAGGTGAGAAATATAAATGCACAGCTTAGAAGACAAGGCGTCAGGCTGAGAGGGATTGGCTCAGGGCTTGAGCTCCTGGCCTATGGAGCCACAAAGCAAGAGATTAATCTCACACCATATAAAAAGCAGGGACCCCACTAAGGGCTACATGTTCCCTGACCTTCACACGCACACACACCCACCCCACATGCAGAGATGGTGAACCGCCATCCACAGCTCAGAGACAGGTGACCTCGTGGCACTGGGCAAGGCATGGAGGCTGACTCCTCCAAGTCTGCAGGTAGAGCATGGCCTCATCTCAGCTGACCTCAGCCCTAGAGAGCCCCACTGGGATCCCTGAGCCCAGAAACACAAGAGAGCAAGCGTGTGTCCTTTTACACCTTCAGTTTGTGGTGACTTGTTGCGGGGCCAACGTGAGATGTGCGCGTCTGCCCTCTGAGCTCTGGGACATACCTGGTTCTACCTGAACACCAGACGTGCTTTAATCGTTTATGCCTCACACACCTCTACCTGGGGTGGATATGATTTGTGATGCTCGTGTTACACATGAGGGGAATGAGGCCTGGTGAGGCTGAGGACCCTGCTGGCTGAGGAATGGTTTCTGTTAGTCTATAGGAAGCGTGCGACTAAGCATGGCCGGATTTACCGGATGCCCGTGCTCAGGAAACATCACCGGCATTTCATAGACCGGAAGGGAGTTCACACGCAGATGCAGGTGCCCTGTGCGTTAGCAATGGGTGTAGGTGAGGATCTGGTGTCCCTCAGTGGCCAGTGAAGGACAAAGTCCAGCTAACAGCAAGCAAAGGTTCCAATGCACGGGGGGAGGGGGGGCACGACATGGCAGTGCCTGCTGCTGCCGCATCTTCGTTGCCATGGTAATAGGACTGTAGGAGCTGGTGACTGATGGGCGCTCAGGGTCTACCCAGCAGGTTCAAGCTCTGTCTCTGCTGCCCCAGACAACTTCCTAGCCTAAAAGAGGTCAGCCTCCTGCAGCAACATGAGACACCTGATTGACTCACTGACAGCTCTCTACCCTCAACGACAGCCAGGTAAACCAACAATTGGGAGTTGGGCTGCTCTGTGTACAACCTAGCCTGTCACAGACCAGCTGTGTGGCCTCCGAGCCTCAGACTCCTCTCCTGTAAAATGGGTGCAACAAGCGAGCGCACATAGAGCCTTAAGCACACCCCTGGCACACTGAGGGTTTGACAGATGTCCAACCATTACTATGGCTGCTGCCATTCTTATTAAGATCCCCGCAACTTTGCAAATAGTACATGCCTCACAGGCCTAAAACAGTTGCTTGAAATGGTAACACTCAGGGGGCTGAATGTGCTGTGCGCTGTTATTCACATCAAGACAAACAATGATTATTCATAGAAATGGGCAACGGGGATTAAAATCCAGAAATAAATCTTTTTTTTTTTAAACTCTCACATTGGGTTAGAAATTTTAACACTTCTCACAAGCCTACTTCCTAGCCAAAATACAAGCGCGCGTGCGCTCACACACACTGTCTCTTTCTCTCTCTCTCTCTCTCTCTCTCTCTCACACACACACACACACACACACACACACACACACACACACACAGGAAGAGCCCTGCCTTTGTAGGGTTTGCTTGGGGTAGTCTTGAGTTTCCCTCGCTCCACCAGAGAGCAAGTCCCAGGCCACCTGAGGAGACAGGGATGGTCCCTGGTCCTTCAGTGATCAAGGGGCATCCACAGGTCACAAAGGGACATACATCATGCAGGACAGCACAGGCCACAGTTCTTTGCATCTGAGGGCAAGCTAGCACCCTTTTAGAAAAACAGCTGCATGCGCCTTGTGATGGTGAGATGGGATGTGGCTCACTTAATGACACGCAGAGGCAGGGCTCCAGCAGAGCTTAAAGTTGAATGTTCGCTGGTCTGAGTACAAAACAGATTGCTTATTCGCCAAAAAGCAAAGGGAGAAGTGTTTCTAGGTCACTGGTTAATAGGGCCCAGAAAGCCGGGGCCAAGCACCCGCAGGAGACGGCGCGCAGCCACCCCATGTCCGACTCTTCACTCTGCTGTTTTGATGCCTGACAAATGTTCACATTTAAGAGTTCTAAGTATGGCAATTAAGAGCTCTTCAGACTAAATATGCTAAAGAAACCTATCTTTTTTTAAAGAATAAATAAAAACCACATCTAAAAAAAGCTCTAGTGGGAAACACTGGGCCTGAACTCAACCTGCAGCGGCAAACCGCACAGACAACGGGAGGGGGCAGAGGTCACCCCAGCTCTGGGCAGCTTCCTGTCCCTCAGTGCAGATGAGCCAGCAGTCACCCGGAGATGGAACTGTTGTTCCCATGGAAGCTAGGGATGGGGCTCACCCAGACAGACTCAGTCTGTGCGGGGGAACGAGGGCCTGGCCCAACAGGTACCACTTCCATTAAACTCCATAGGATCCCAATTAGGATGATTGGGATAGGAAACCAAGGTGCTCATTAGAAGAACGAGCTTGTGGTTTGTGGTGTGGCCTGCCTCAGTGTTTGCTCCCAGGTGGCACTTTGGCCGCGTTCTGTGAGGCCAGCAATCTGTGATCACTCTTTAGTGGGAACGCACTTACTTTGGTCTGAATTTCAGGACGAGCACAGGTGGCAGGCAGTAACTGAGAAGAGCATTCTCTATCATTTTAATAATATTTAATATCATTTACTGCTTTACTTATGCAGTGTATGTGTGTGTGCATGTACCATGATGCACATGTGTGACACCGGACAACTTTAGGGAATTGGGTTTTTTTCCTTCCAATGGTGCCAGCACTCAGACACTTTACCAGTGAGGCATGTCACCCAGCCTTCGGAGTTGTACTATGTAGCCCAGGCCGACCGGGAGCACATGATCCCTCTCTTTCAGCCTCCAGAGGTTGGGATGATAGGCATGCACCATGATGTCCACGAGAGCTAATTTAACCATACCATCTCCGTGGGTTTCTTAAAGGCAGATATAGCTCAGAACACTTACATGACATGACATGAACTTCACTACAACTAAGGCCATCAACTCATAGTGCCGATGACTGGCTCCGATAGAATTTGTTTTTTAATTTTTAAAAAATTATGTCCATGAGTGTTGTGTTTTGCCTGAGACTGTATGTGCACCCAGTACATGAAGAAGCCAGAAGAGAGCATCAGATCTCCTGGAACTGGAACTAGAGGCGGTTGCAAGCCCCTTGTTGGAAACCAAATCTGGGCCCTCTCCAAGAGCATCAAGGGCTCTTAATCACCGAGCCACCGCTCCAGTCCCCAAATACGCACTCCTGAATAGAGTCCCCTGTGCCCCAACAAACATTTCAGAACATTTCCTCAACTCACTCTCTCTAGGTTTATCACTAACCAGCTTCCAAAGTGACTGACAGTAGCTTTGCCTGGAACTGACTGTAATATAAGCCTCAGCTCGGGAGGTCTCATCCCAGTGCAGCTGACACCAACCACACCACCTCACACAGGTTTGGTTTTCAGACATCAAGTGTCTAGTCTGATGCACACATGGTGTTATTTAAAGTTTATATTGTTGAAGGGAAGTTTAAAAAATGAAACAAAACCACTTTTCTGTGGAGTACTTTATCAGAATTCTGAGGTGCACGCCTGTGGCCCAGAACTCTCGGAAAGTGATGAAATTTGACATACGTGCAGGAAAACACACAACATAAAACACATGAATAAACCTTACTTTACCAAAAAAATGGAATTCTCTCCTACAGCTCAGTGGATCTTCCCCAGGACACATTTGGTGGTATTTAGAACATACTTTATAATCTTAGTATTTGGGTGGGGTAGAAGCAGAGTGGGGGTGGGGGTAGGGGTGTGGAGGACGGGGTGAAGGGTGGAGGGGCAGAGGTGCTACTAGCATTCAGTATGAAGGAACCAGAGACACTTCTCAACAATCTATATCATATAGGAGGAACCTGCAGGCCTTATCCAACCCCAAATGTCACCAACAGCAGGCTGAGACACTCCAGTGTGGAGGCTGTAAGGCAAAGGAAGCCTCCAGTTCTCATCTTAGGAACCACCCTGGAGGGAAAATGAACACCAGCCCTTCCAGGAGGGGAGAGCCACTCAGCAAGCAAGTTCTATGTGCAGGTACTTCACTGGCTACCTCAACGGATCTCCTCAACCCTGTGGGATAGGCGCTCGTGCATGTGTGCTTGTGATTACAAGCGGATCTTTGGTTTTGTTTTTCGAGACAGGGTTTCTCTGTGTAGCTCTGGCTGTCCTGGAACTCACTTTGTAGCCCAGGCTGGCCTCAAACTCAGAAATCCGCCTGCCTCTGCCTCCCAAGTGCTGGGATTAAAGGCGTGGCCACCACGGCCGGCAAGAGGGGCTCTTAAAGCCTTTACACCTGCCCTGTTTGAGTGATGGACAATTAAAAGTGGAGGCATCTATAATCCACGGGTGTAAGTTCAGATCTCAGCTCGACTGCTTGGCGGGACAGCACTGACAAGCAGACGGTACCCGGGATGCCCAGAAAGGCAGAGTTGTGGAGGAAAGAGAGGGGTGGGTCTTTGGGGAGAAAGTAACCTCTATCCACGAGTGGCTGTGTTTGTTGCTAAGTCGGAGCTCAAGACAGTCTAGGAACCCAAAAGCACCCACAAGCTAAGTTGGTTCCAAAGCCACCCCCAGACACAGTTCAACCCATATACACAAGAGAAACTCTCCCTCCACCGCTTCATGGGGGGGGGGGGGGGTGAGACAATTAAAACTGAGTAACAGGATAGATGTCGGAAGCCTAGGCCAGTTCGTGCTCTGGACTGGATGGGATCCACTACAAAAACGATGCTAATAAAAGAACACGCCACGTGCCCATGCATTGCTTGCCTCCCCCGGGCACATCTTGAATGCACAGTCGGTTGCCCCGTGGAGGGGGAGATCCACTCCCCACTCCCCCCACCCCACCCCAGCAGCGGGTACAGCAGCCACCCACACACACACAGCAGTGCCATCTCTTCTAGGGCCAAGCCAAGCTTGGGCTTTCCTCCCCCCCCCCCCCCCGCTTCTATTTTCTAGAAAATTTTACTCTGAAATCAACATCTCTTCCTAATATATACAATCTGCTTTATAATTACAGAGGGCCCAAAGCGCGCAGAGTGAGGACAGCGCAAGACAGTGGGCTTGCCCGCCTGCCCGCCCCTCTGCAGCCTGGAGAAGATGTTCGCTTTAACATTACATTGGACCCAAAAAACTGTTTCGCACGTCTCACATTTAAGAGAGACGATAAAAATGCAGCTTTCCCAATGATCTGCCTATAAATAATCCATAGAACTAAGAAAAAAAAATCATGAAAGCTATTAACGGAATCGCTTGGTATCTTAAGAGAATCCACCCCAGAGCAGGCCGTGGATGGAGTGGGCCTAGGATCCTGTGCAAGTATCAAACCATCCACGTGCTTCCTAGGGAAGCCCACCCCTGCCTGAGAGATCTGTTGCCCAATCACAGACCACAGGTGGCACGTGCTTCAGAGACAACCAAGTGTAGAGACTAGATGCTAAAACCAGAGTCATTGGAATTAGCTCAGCCTAGGGCTTCACCTTAATTGTGGCCAACAGCACTAAAAATATACACAACCACAAGCTGTAACGTGGTACAAGAGAATTTAAAAACCAACAGCACTGTTTCCAAAAATACGCTGGCTTTTAAGACTGTACATTCTGAAATTTATGAACTAACTTTATAAGCCCAATTTAAAATACCCAGTGGTGCCCGCCGCAGCCTCCTGGAAACGTGAAAGGTGCCACTCTCCCAGGGAGCTTCAGACCCTGGCTTTGGAGTGCAGCACATATGTACGCCTAGATAAGCAACCACACACGCTCCGCAGCCACTGCCACCACCGCCACCACCCATGGGCTCCAGATGAAGAGAAACATTTGCTCTAGAATGATTAATACGTGGCACAAAAACCATTTATCAAAACCCTCACTATTCATAAAAATATAGCCAGCCATGCGATTTTTTTTTTTTAAATACCATTCTCAGCTCTCAGTGAGTGCCTCACTTTGCGGGTCTTGTCGGCATCTCCCCACCTCTTCACTGAAGGAATATCACCACCTAATTAATCCACCCTGACTTCATCCCCATCCCTCTGCCAACCATCCCCCCACAATGGTCCTTTAGAAATTGACATCTGTCATGCACCATCCTACCAAGCCTCCCTACTCTGGGCTATCCCACGCAAGGCCAAGCTCTCCTACCTCAACCAAGACCACAGTGCCTGAGGATCTGCAAGCTCCAGCTCCCCAGTGCTCTGATATACTTACTGTCTGTTGGCTGGGCACTCACAGGAGTGGTCCTGGCTTCACTTCCTGCCCCCACCCACCCACCCACCCAGGAACAACCTTCCTGGGATCACCATCAAGAGCTGACTCTGGCATTTTGATAGATCATGTAGGCAGGGACTGTTGCCTCCTCTCTTCAATGTTTTATCCTTAGAGCCTGGAAAGTACACGGCACATAGTAGGACAGCAAGAGTTTGCTGAGTGAATGAGCCAATGAATGAGTGCTCACCTATACCTCCAGGACAGGAGCCTTGCGATGAGACTCACTGCAGGTCCGCTTCTAACATAGGGCTTGGCACCTCACAGGAGGTCAGTGAAGACTTCTAGATCAGCTCACAGGTGGTCAGGAGTGTCACCTCAGGTGACTCAACATTCTCCCACCAAGTCCCAGTGCTCAGCTCAGGGAAGTCTTCCTGGTCAGTCTAAATTGGCCAACCACTTTGGTCCCCATTTTGGTCAGATTTCTACAGAGCCCTGGCCACTATCTGAATCTGTCTCTTGTGTATATAGTGGCTTCCTGAGGACAGGGACAGCATCAGTCCTGTTCATATTTATACCCTTGAAGCCTACAACCATGAATCTGTTAAGTCAGTGGATGGATGGATAGATGGATGGATGGATAAGTGGATGGATAGATGAATGGATGGATGGATGGATGGATGGATGGATGGATGGATGGAAAATGGATGGATGGATGGAAAATGGATGGATGGATGAGTGGATGGATGGATAAGTGGATGGATGGATGGATGGATGATGGATGGAGAGATGAATTGATAAGTGGATGGATGGATGAATGGATGGTGTGCAGGCACTGGGCAGGTGCAGTATACAGATCATCATGGACAAAGGAATCCAAAATAAGAATTTCTGTGCAGGATCAAGGCTGAATGCACAGAAAACTGTCCAGCCCCAACATCAGAGAAGACATGCTTGGTCCTGAGGCAGCAGCATCCCATGACACACACTCACCCACCTTGGGGATACTCAAGTAGTCAAGGGTGAGTCGGAATAGGTGACATCTTTGTTAGGGACAGGTCACAAGGCACAGATCCTACTGTAACTGATATTTTGGTGGGGGTGGGAAAGGGCAAGACAGAATTTCTCTATGGAGCTCTGGCTGTCCTGCAACTCATTCTGTAGACCAGGCTGACCTCGAACTCAGAAATCCACCTGCCTCTGCCTCCCAAGTGCTGGGATTAAAGGCATGCACCACCACTGCCCAGCCCATGGACTCTGTTAAGAGTTAAGAATTGGATACAGATATTAGGACATCTGTCAGGCACCCCACATGGAACTGAATTCTATCGATGGGCAGAAACCAGCAAAATGCCTCTATAGAGAGGAAGCAAGAAGGAACAGAGAGCAGAGAGCATGCCTCAGTAACAACAGCCAACAGAACATGAACCCCTGCCCTGCTCTGGGCACCCGTCTCTGCAGGAAAACTACTAGGCAGACAGACACTACGACAGTCCCATGGAAATCTGAAAAAAGTGTCTCATTCTCAAAACTGGCCAGGGGTGGGACCCAGCCAGATGTGTGCCCCTGACTGTCTAATTCTCAAGCCTGGACTATTCACGGGGGTACTACAGTTAGTCCCCCAAAATAAAGAATGTTTTTATGAACTCTAAAGCTCAAAGGATGGTCTGTGTGATCCTCAAAGGTGACCCAGGCTTGGTCATCTCCAGGTTTATTCTCTAAACGCGACAGATATTGCTGAGCAACATGACAGTACAGACCGTGTGGGTGATCCCTCTGGAAAGTTGTTCCTTTACCTTGACGGTTTAGATAAATGTGTCCTTCTCACACACAAACTAGCAAATCTGTAACTGTATGGGGTCAGGTGGTAGGTACAGAGATCTGAGGTAACCAAAGTGATTTCTTGGTGTCTATCAAGTAAACTATGGCGAGGCTATGAGACAGTGTGTGGGAAGTCCTTAGAACATATACTTCCAGACACCCAGGAAATGCTCATCGGATGCTGTGTGATCTGGGCAGAGGGGATTGATACAACCACTTCAATCTAATTCAGTTTGACTAAAGTTCAACCTGGCAAAGCCCTGTTTGTGGCAAAAGGAAGGACACACAGCCCTGTCCTCAGTGAGCCCTGGGATAGTTTGGCCAGATCTAGGGGACAAGAAGAAGGTAGGACTGGGAACACAGGCTAGGGTCTTGGCACACTACCCTTGAATGTCAAGTTCAGGAGAGGCCATTAATTCTGTGCACAGAGACGCTGCTGAAGGTCCCCACGGGACAATGACATCACCCAGCCTTGGCTCTGGAGGAGTGCCACTCTAGAGAATGGATGACAGCCAGGAAAACCAGAGGCAGAGGGCTCGTTTGGAGCCTACCGCACCAATCTGAGCAAGTGTCTTATTGGGGTGATGGGGGTGTTTGGACGATAGAACAGTGGCACAGGTGCAAGTGTCAAAGAGTCTTGTCAGTGCCGGAGGACCAGAGGCACAGGAGTGTGTAAGGTACCATCATTTTCTTGCCTAGAAGGGTAGAAGGAGTGGTGGTTTCTTATGTGAGGAAGTAGAGGGACAGGGAAGGAGGGGTTGGGAGGAGGGGTGGGGAAGGAGGAGGGAAAGTCAAGAACTGAATGGGACAGCAGGCCGTAGTATGCAGGTTTCAGGGGCCTAAACAGATACTGAAGGAGTAGTCAGGGTAGAGAGATAGTGCCCAGGGCCCAGAGGACAAAGGAGAAAGCCATCCAGATATGCGCTGACTAACAAGAGTCCAGCGGTTTGCATCACTGGCTGGGGAAGTCAATAGTTTTGAGATTGTCCTTGTACTGTATGGATTGGGGGGTGGGAAGAGCCACTCAACACGTATGACTCCTTCAGGAGATTCATCAGAGAGAGGCCAGGAGGCCAAGGGCAAAGCAAAGGGAACCAAGAGGGATTTGCTCAGGCAAAGGAAGCCTTGCCAACCTGAAGCCAAGCTTGGGAATATGGAGCAGGCTTAGTCAATGACAACCTTCTTAAGACACCCGAATAAGCAAGCAAACTAGTCAGTGGGGGCCCCCCGAAGCACACACGTGACAGATCTTCTAGCACCTGATCTGCAGGGCTGGGACAGGGCTGTTTGGATCTGAGTTCCTAAAGGTGTCTTTAAGACAAATGAGAAGATGGTAGAATGGTCCTGCCAAGGCCTAGAGGCAGGTACACGCTCAGGCTAAAAGGAGAACAGGGTAAGACGAGCCAGAGGACAAGGTGTGCTTGACTAGACAGAATAGAACTGAATGAGGGAGAGGAGAACAGAAAACCTAAGACAACACCCAGATGCAAGCGACCAGGTGAAGATCCAGTTAATGGCAGGAGACAAACAGGCACTTGAGGGCTGTTACCATTAAATCTCTTGGATGTAGCAAATAGGTGACTTGAGGAGGGGCTATCATTGTTGGCTATTTAAAAAAAAAGTCACACATGATTTGGCTGGACGCAGAAGGAAACAATTTCTTGTCTGTCTGTCTCTCTGTTCTTCTCTTTGTGACTTTCTCTCTCTGTCTCTGTCTCTTTCTCTCTCTCTGCCTCTCTCTCTCTCTCTCTCTCTCTCTCTCTGTCGCCATCTCTGTGTGTGTTCACATGTCTGAGAGTTGGCTTGTGCATCCAGCCACAGGATGTTCATGGAGGTCGGATGGCAGCCATGGGATGTTGGTCCTCACCTTCAATTGTGTTTAAGACACGGTCTTGAGTTTGCTGTTAAGTGGGCCAGGTTATTTGCCACCCCAGCCCACAGAGACTTTCCATCTCAGCATAGGGGGGCACTGTGGTGGCTGAGGCACCAGTGCAGTGAGTATAGACCTACACTACACTCACATGACGCACACCATCGTGCCTGCCTTTTCAGCAGTTCTAGGAAAAGCAGTTTTTAAAAGAAGACCCCACACTCGCACCGCTCCTAAGTAGCTCAATAAAAGTAGGGGTGAACGATCCCTCCCTTCCCCTCTCTGGAGTAAGTCGCTAGGGGCTAGGTGGGAGGGAACTGGAAGGAGAAATGGGAAACCTGAGAGAACGCAACCAGAGTCATCCCTGGCGGCCCTGAGAGTGATCTGGCCATGCACACCTACACTGCCAGCGCTCAGGAGGCTGAGCCTGGGCTACACAGAAGACACTGTTACAGGAGAGGAGAAGGGGCGAGAACTTGGATCACTCTATGAGATATTCACCGTGCAGCTTATGAAGAATCAGCCTGAAGAAAGGGATGCAGACCAAGGTCAATGCTGTTTCCTGTCCTCAATGAACTGCTATTCTCTAGCGAGTAAGAATGTGAGTGGTTAGGAACGCAGGTGCGCATGTGTGAAGACACACACACACAAAACACAAGCATACATGCATACACAAGCATACACATACATGTACACATACACAACCATACACACATGCACACACATAAGTGTCTCTAAATGAGAAGAAATCTGAGACCTATATAGGCCACCTACTCAGCAAACCCATAAAGGCCAAAAAACAAAAGCAACATTTTCACCTGCATGTCATCTCTCTTCACACCTACCCCAGCTTCATGGCTTTTCATTCCCCCAAACGGAGTCTACTTCTGACGAGCATGTCAACCCGGGCACCATACAAGCATCCTGTAAGTGTGTGGCGTTTATACAGTGCGGCATCATAGCACAGTGGTCAAGAGGCTCTGAAGCCCCTGGACAAGCCCACACTCCCCATGCCTCAGTCTCCTCACATGTCAAGTGGGAGAAAGGCAGCCAGTGCTTCCTTTTGGGCTGCTGTGGTAATTGAGTTGATTTGAGAATGAAACCTGAGAGTTGGATACCATGCGAGACCAGGCAATGAGAACCCTCTGCCCCTTGCTACCTTCCTCTCCAACCAGAATCCACCATCTTTCACATAGCTGAGCCCTAGCACCCAATCACCATCAGCATACGGGTAAGCACAGTTCAAGCATGCAAATGCACCAAGGGCCCACCACAGCTTCCTGTGCCAGACCATGAGGACCAACGAGACCCAGCCTGCACAGGGCAATGGACAGGCATTCCAAGAAAGATCATCACTGTTCATTTAGCAAGAAAGCGTGAGTTGGCTTCGCTCCTCATGTGTTCCTTGAGGCTGTCTTGTTCATCTATCCTGCTATTCCACAGCTAACGTGCCTGCTCGGCTCTATCAACTATTTCCAAAAATCTGCTTCGCTGCAGTCAACTTGATGGGAAAGTGTCCACTTGGGATTTTATCTTGTCCTTCTGATCTCTCTGTCTGGGATTTCATCTTGTCCTTCTGTCCTCTCAGCTACTTTTCTACAGAGAACACCTCTTGTCAACAGAATGGTGACTCCTGCAGTTGGCCAGAACATTTAAGCATTTCCAGGAGAAAAACTCCCAAGACCTGGAGAACTGAGTGTGGGTCTGGCTAACTCCCTAATTTCTGCTGAGTCCTTGCCATAGTCTCTTAAGACATATGGAAGAGTTCTACATAAACATATAGACTAGTCTTTAGAAATAGCAAGAAACAGAACGGGAGACAGTCACAGGCCTTTCCTTGTACCAGGTATGACAATAAATGCTTTATGTTTGAGTCTGTCCTCCTAGAAGCTCTGCAGAAAGGTATGCTGCTTTCCGTATCACCACTGAGGACATTACCATGCAAACAACTCCCAATCCTGAAAGGAAGGGGCACTGAAAACCTGCCATCTGTTCTTCTGCCGTGTCTGAAGGGATGGTTCAATCCCAGTATCTTTAGATCCGCTCAAAGGAGAGTGCCTGGATGGCAGAAGAGAGAGAGCATCCTTCCTGACACAGCTCACTCAGACCCCTCAGACTCACAAAGCCAGCCGCAACAAGGTCACATCACCTTGAAGAACCACCCTGACTTGACCCAAGACAATGAGGGGGTCCAAGAAGAAAGATGGACATAAAGAAACCCTGTGCTGACAGCTCACGGGTAGGGGTGGGGTGGGGATCACGACACACCACGATACTAGGACTCATGGTATTTGTAAACCTTCCACTTACGAATTTCTGTTTCTACCCTGCTACTGTACAGCTCAAGCAGATATGGGCTCATGGCACTCAAAGCATGGGGATGGAGCTGGGTTCTTGTTGAGTAAAAGGTAAAAGGGTTGGGATGTGGTGTAGCTCAATGGTCACAGTGGTAGAGTGCTTGCTTAGCACAGACAAGGCCTTTGGGTCAATGCCCAGCATCGTTTGGGGGTTGTGGGGGGTGGGGGGACAGGAAAAGAGTCACTGGCGTGGATGTTCTCTCACCAACCAAACAATTCTGCTTCTCATCAGGGTCCTCCGCTCCCCACTTGGGCAGCAAGAAGCTCTCCCTATGTCACTCACCGACACACTGAGACTGGGTTTCTGGCTGAGCCGGAACTTAGCAATGTGTTGAACGGCTGGCTTAGAAATAGTCTGGGGTCCCCGTGCAAAAAGAGGAAGATCCTGAAATGTGAGAGGCGACCGGAGCACAGCAACGTGAGTCACTCCTGAGGCCATGGTCCCTGTGGACAACGCTGGCCCATTCAGCCCCACTTCTGAATGTACGTTCCATTCAGTTCCCTGCTAACAAATCTGGGGTCAATTTCCCTGGCACAGCACAGGAAGTAGGATCTGCAGTTTCCTCGGTGGTGTGAAGAGCGAGCAAGGAACTGTGGGGTAAATACAAGCCTGTGGTGATGGAAGCAAGAAGACAGAGGAGGGAAATGCAGGGAGAGAGCGGGGTCACTACAGGGTAAAGGTGGTACCCAGAGACCACGCTACCACCTCTGTCTATGAAACTGCAGGATCTCCTGCGCTATCTCATCTGAGTCTCTTTTATTGGCTTCCCAATAAACCATGATCCAACATGCCCAGGGGTGCACGAGGGGCGGGGGGGGGGGGGGAGGGGGGGTCACCTACAACCAACAGGTGGATGGGATTTCTAGACTGCGGCTGCAGGTTTCTCCCACCAAGCCACCCCTGGCAAAGAAGCCAGGTCCAACAACAACACCGCCAAGCATGACAGAGGAAGCTGATTCCAGCCCTGAACTGCCATGGAAAAAAAGCATCAAGTTCCCCAAAGATAAGACACCTTCAGTTACATCTTCCAGATAACAAACGCGACTGCTGTGTTATGAGGAATTTTATTTTCGTGAGGATCTTATTAAACACTGGGGCACAAACAGAAGCTCGCTGGATTCGTTAGGGATTGGGGGGGGGGGTTCTGGATGGCCAAAGGTGAAACTGCAAACCTTCAAAAATCAGAGAGCAACACAAACGCATTCCAGGGGGACTGGCTCACGAGTAAATCCAATCAACAAATATTTATCCAGTGCCTGGGCCCTGACGCTGAGAGGCCCCTGTGACAGACCTCCCTTTTCCCGGCTTTCTGAGAAGCAGAAAGATGCAATTAGAGTCTTCCTGAATAACAAGCAATTAATCACACTCTGTCTCAGAGTAGCCGTGGTGCCTGGGCTCCCTCATATCACCCCCCCCCCCATCTTTGCTCCTGAAACCTCACTCCCCCACCCAGGCTTCCCAGGTTTTTGAGATCACTAATCAATAATATCATCAGACAGCTTTCTCTCAACACACCTGGCCCACTGCTAACCAGACCAGCAACATCGCCCCACACATCTTCTCCTAGTCTGGATCTGTGACCTTCAGTGAGCCTGTTGTGTCAAGGTTACACTGCCCACTAAGTATGCACCCTCCTCCACTGGGCCTCTGGCTCCTGCCTGGGTCCTTAACAACAACACCAAACCTCCTAGCCCTGCTTGGACCACTGCAATTCTGACTGATGATGGCACATTCCATGGCGAGTTAAGATTTTTGCCTCTCCTGCCATCCTCTGGGCTGCGTTTGGTGGTAAGATTAGCAAGAAAGGCAGACCTGATGATGCCAACATCCACCTGGATTTTAAACCCAGACCTCAGACAAGAAAGCAAGCCTACCCTGGCATCTCTCATTGTAAAAAGCCCCTGTCAAAAATCAAGAATGGCCCACACTCTCCCCAGCTTATACCAAATGCTCAATTCTATGTGAAAATCTACTATCTTTTAAGAATCTCAGAATTGTACCTGTGGGGAGACATCATCCAGGAGCCAATACCATATCCCTTTGAATCAATATCTAAGCTATAAACACACCAAACAGGCAATCAATCTACCCATGAGAATTTTTAAAAAAATTAAAAATGTGTTCTAAGTGGGCAGCAACTAGTTACCCATCATCTCCCTCAAGAGCTTCAGTGTGAGGGAGCTAAGGAACCTGGAGAACAACATAGCTAGTCTGAGACCTTCCTAGGGGAAATTGCTCTCCTGAAGACAGAATGACATCCAACTCCTACATCCCAAGGCAGCTGTTTTTAACATAAATTCTAGGAGTCAGGAAATCAGGACCCTTCAAGCAAGCCCCATCTGCCCCGTCTTCTGAATGCTTCCTATCAGACGAGAGAGGACGATTTCCAGGTCAGGAGGGTTACAGCACATCTCTACTGCTCGTTCTAGCTGCCGAGTTTGTTTAGGGTTTCACTTGCTGGCTGCATCACACTTGCTCCTGGGGGGCTCACAGGAAGGAACGGGGCTTCTTCTGGCCACCAGTGCTCTCTCCCTACTTGGAATGGCTCAGCTGCCAGATCCCTGATCTTGCAGCATACTTGGACAGGAGCCCAGCGTCATCTCTCTGCTAGAGCTCTGGTTCAGCCACTTGCAGCTCGGTTAAACCCATCGGGAAACCCTTTAGGCTGGTGAGATCCGGTGTTTCGGATCCTTTCCGATATAGCCAGGGTTCCGGCCATCCTCTCTCTTGAGACGGATGGACAGACGGCTCAGTTTAACTCATCCAAGGTTCCCCTTTTAACCGGGTATCTGCACTGCTAGAAATCTCCCACTCTTCTCCTCCCTCTAAATAAGACTAAAGATGGGAAAAACTGACCCAAAGTGCCCAGCTGACTGTTCAGATGCCATGGACAGGAAGGAACAGGCACCTAACACGCCATGCAGAACCGAGCATCAACAGTCTAGCCCCAGGAGCCCCAAACAGGCAGCCCAGAGGCTTCCCTCCGACGCACTCCCCCAACCCTCCCACCAGCACAGCACAGCACAGCACAGCACCAGCATCAGCACCAGCACCTTTGGCTCTGTGTACCGGGCATCCATGCAGGTCCACACAGAGAGTCACCGTCACTTACTCGGATCTACCAAGATACCCCAGTGCCTTGCTGTACGAAAATCCCACAAACGGCAGCTCTTCGCCTGAGAAGCCCGAGGGGCTCAGCTGGCACACAGAGGATGAAACCCACGAATTCTTCTCTGGTTCATCAAAATTGGAGGTGTCATCGTCAGACTTGAGGGTGGGGACGAAGGGGGGAGGAGCTGGTTAAAAGAAAAACAAGGGGGGGGAGAAAAATTCAGAATTCCACACTGTTGCAGAGGGGGAAAAAGCGCCTTACTCCTTAGGCGTTTGGAGACAGCACTGCAGCGACTGCTTTCAACCCAGCTCCTAGCGCAGGCAGACCCAGCCTCGGCTCTTACAGCAACAAGAGATTAACCCCTTCGCTGCCAACATGGCCACCAACCCGCAGACAGCTTGCCTCTCTGGGCAGTGGGTGAGGTGAAAGATAAACTCAGACAGGTCAGTTGGACCCCGCTGAAGTGCTTGGGCAACTCACCCGGGGAAGGCAGCTCCTGCCTCATTATTTCCAGCAGCCTTCCATCCCTGGACAGCTGGAGTGCTGGGGTGCCGGGTGACCTAAGCCCATTGAGCCCCTCTTCCAGAGAGGTCTAAAATGATTAATAGTTGGTGATATTCATGGCTGTCAGATGGAAGACGTGCATGTCTCATGACTTAGCCGGAATGAGGGGAGAGAACAGGACAGTGGGCTTAGGAAGCCGTACAACCGCGGTTGGGTCACCACTGCAGTCTGGTTCATTCATAGCCAGCTGAGTCTACTCAGAGATCCTATTAACCACTTTTTTTTTCCTTTTTAGTTCATTATCTCCCCCCAAAACCCCCCACTCCCCTCAACACACCCCTGCCCATCGAATCCACCGCAGTTCGACCAGCATAATCAAAAGACAGCCAGATAAAGTTGCAGTGGTTTACAGCACCCAGCACCAGTGCGGGGGGACATAGAGACCCACAGAAGCACATCTGTGGCGAGGCTCCTACCTCCTTATGGCATGACTCCCAGCTGGGGAGGGGGGTGGAATCACATCGTCTCTGCTGCCTGCAGACCTACTAGGCTCTCTCACTCAGGCGAGTGAGCGGCTGTCCATCAGTCACCAGGAGGCTGCCCATCGTGGGGGGCTCCCAGGGGCATTTCCAGTCAGAAGTGTTACCATGGTTGCAGGCTGGGGCGTCCGCAGTGGACCAGGCAGAGGGAAGTTGGCAAGCCGGCATCACATCCCCCGCAGTGCAGGCTGCATGCTACCACCTCCCCACCCCTCAGTGCGTGCTCTGGCGGTAACCCCACCTGGCCGCCCTGCGTGGCAGGGGCCAATGCCGATCTGAGTGACGGAGCCGCATGAGTCACTGCCCGCCAGGGCTCGCTAGAGCTCCCCCTAGGACAGTTGTCACAGCCCTTCACGGTCCAGACTTCTTTTTTAACCTCTTGTTTTCCAGACAGAGTTCTGTGCTGGGGGCCGGGTGGGGGGTGAGCAGCACGCACGCCTTCAGCCCCACAGACTCAGAAGGAGCTGGCTGTTGCTGAAGCATTCCCGGGAACAACGGTCAAAGCAGTGCCGGGCAGAGAAGTAACCAGAGTGATGTGGAGGGGTGCGGAGGAAGAGGGAGGTGAATGCGGAGGGGTGGCGGTTGCTTCTGGGATATGCAAAAGAACAGTCTCTGAGGTGCACGGAGGTGAGGTGGGGAAGAGAAGATCAGGGAATGTGAAATGAGCGCTAGCAGAGACTTATCTAACACCTCCAGGCTCTCTGGGGAGCATCTCAGCCTTCCCTGCTGGAGTCAGAAGCTCCGGGGCTTAAAGCTTTCAACATTAGCTTATGGGACAGGAACTGGGACTGGAAGCAGGGGTTCGCATCCCCTGTGCACCCATAAACGGGGGAGTGCAAATCTAATGGTGGTGCAAACCCGATCTGACCGCGTACTCACCCAATGCCTCCTTTGGAAGATTAAAATTGAAATCACAGAAACTACAATATATGATGACCAAAAGGAAGTGCTTCCATCCCGAGATAAGGACAGCGAGATAAACTGACTGACAAAATACGTAGGTGACTCTGACACAGAAACAGGGTGGCTTAATGGCTCCCAATTCCACCCACTCCAGCTCTATGACCCTGGGAAAGACACTCAGCCTCTGTAGGCATCTGTGGCGCGGTCATGTCTGGCTTTGAAAGAGTGTCCCTACGCGGTGAAGGCTGGCCTCAAACTTGTGACGCTCCTGCCTCTGCACCTGACTGTTAGGCGAATCTATGCAAAGTGCTCAGTGTGGCTTGCCTCTGCACCTGACTGTTAGGGGAATCTATGCAAAGTGCTCAGTGTGGCTTCTGGCGCGCTCGGTGAACACCCATGAAGGTGACCTGTGGCCGGCCGTTATCATTGCTGGCACACAGTGCACGATGTGGCAGACCTTAGCAGCCGCTCAAGTCCAGTGAGACAGCGCGGCATCTGCGCTGAGTAGAGTTGGTCTCTGCTATCTATACAAGGCACAGGCACGCCAAGGTGAGTGTTTGTGTTAATTGTACCATGGCGTTATAATTCCTCGCAGAAGTTGAATCCCTTTCCACTATATACTAATTTATCTGTAGGAGACGAAAATAGAATTCCATTTCTGTGTGAGGAAGATGATTAATAGAGAGGTAGGAGCCACCCTCAGTGAAGTAATTATGATTTCTGAATTTCTGTACTATAAAATAAGGCTCATCTGTAAAGTTTTGCCATGCTCAAAGCATTACTGCGGTCAAGATTAGAAAAGAGGCTTGGGCTGCCAGTACAGGCCTATCACCCAGTCACTCGGGAGGCTGAGGCAGGGGGATCAGAGGGCAAGGGCCTGCCTGGGCTACAGATGATAAACTCAAGGAGCATAGTGAGACTCAGTCTCTGAGGGTTGTGGGGAGGTTGGGGAGTTGAGTCAGCCAACATAAGGGGCTGAGAACAATCCCCACAGGTTACAAATAAATAAAGCCAAGCAGGATGGCACAGCCTCATCACCAGCACTGAGTGGAGCGGTGGAGGCTGGAAGATCTCTGGCATTCCATGGCTGGCCAGCCTGGCCTACATGGGGAGTTCAAGGCCAGGGAGAGATCACATCTCAGAGAGAGAAAGGAGAAAAGCTAAAGTGGTGGCTCCATGGTTAAGGGCATTTTCAACTCTTCCAGGATGAGGGTTCAATTCCTGCCTTCCTTACAGCAGCTCATAACCATCTTTCTCTCCAGCTCCAAAGAGCTGATGACCTCTTCTGGCCTCCACAAGCATCTGGAACATATGCAGGCACAGCCACAGACACAGACAAAAACCAGATACAGAAAACATTGTTTTCATTTTTTAAAGGTGAATGGTACCTAAGAAACGACACCTGAGACTGTCCACTGGCCTCTACATGCAGAAACACACACCTGCATGCACACATACACACACGTACATACACACACATATACATATATACATATACACACATACAGATACATACACACATACACACATACATACACACACATACACACATGTACACACACACATGTGCGCACAAGAGGCTGAGAATATAGTTCAATGGTAGAATGCTACCTAGCATGGGCAAGACCCTGAGTTCAATCCCCAGCACCGAGGGGTGGGAGTAGGAGGGGGATATAGAAAGAAAGAAGGTCAGATAATTTTCAAGTTGAGGGAAGGGAGAACTGATAGCACAGATTAAAAGCTAAAGACGTCGACCTCTTGCCAGGTGGTCAGTTCAGAACAGGGTCCTCGGTAAAGGAAGGTTTCATGGGGTTGCGCTCACACGGCCTGAGAAGTCGCAGCCTCAAAGCCGAGGAAGTGGCCCAGAAATGAGCCAACTCCCCAAGAAGGGTGAGGATGCCCACCCCCTCATCTAGGCCCTTTAGAAGGGAAGAGCTATGGTGACTACTTAGAAACTGCAGCTGGGGCACCTGGCTACATGGGTAGTGCCCCAGGATCCGGGAGCGTGGGAAATGAAGAGTGTTGAGCCTGTGAACACACTCCACCAGGGGGAGGGCTACCCTTCTTCCATAGAGAGTGCACTGAGACTGAGGTGAGAGAGCCAGCTCTCTGAAGCCTAAGAAAAGAGCAAGCTAAGCCAGGTGCACTGGCGCGTCCCCATAGTCTGCAGAACAGGAGTTCTAGAGTATCCTGGGGACATGCCAAGGCTGCGCGCCAACACGATGAAAGAGGAAAGTGACCTGAAGGGCCAGGAGAGGCGGTCACAGTGGCGCACACCAGAAACCTAGCTAGGGCAAGAAAATTGTGAGTTCTATGTGAGCCTAGGCTATACAGCGAGCCTCTGTGTCAAAACACCAAACAGAGTAGACATATTGCTTTATCACAGAAGTAAGTTGATATTCTAACCCACGAATGAGGAACCAAGAACACCTGAAAGGCATGCAGAAGGGTAAGGTCTTGTTACTGGCTCGGAGGTTAGGAGCAGATGCTGTTCTTGCAGAGATCACCTGATCCCATACCCACAGCGAACTGCAGGCAGCTCACAACCACCTGTATCTCCCTACGGGAGGCCTGCCGGGACACTCTCGCGTGCGCGCACGCACACACGCGCACACACACACACAAATGATAAAAAGAAATGTTTTTTTTAAAGGAGTAAAGTTGAAAACTCAATGTTAAATGCAGATCTAACGAACTGTCAACGTCACACAATTGAAATCATCTGGGAAGAGTCCCAAGGAGAGACTGTCCAAATCAGGATGGCCTGAGGGTTTCTTGTGATTATGCTCTCGTTGATGATGGACGTGAGGAGCCCCAGTCTAAAATGGATGGCCTGAGTCCCTGGGTCTGAGCCCTCAGTTGTATAAAAGAAATGAGCTGAGCAACAGTGCGCATGCGCACGTTCTCTCTGCTGGGGACTGCGGACGTGATGTGACTGGCTACTCCAAGTTCACGCTTCGACGGCTGCAGCAGTAGACCATCAGGTGGAAGCCTGAGCTGAATAAAGCCTTCCTTCCCCCAAAACTGCTACTGTCCCGGTGTTTATCACAGCAAAACGGAAAGGGAACCAGGTCAGCGGGTTAAATGAGCTACAGATAAGCTCAGTGACCCACCAGGGAGACTTGAGGAGTACGCTCTCTCTGTAGATGCAGGGTCAGCAAGGTCTGCTGGCTAGAAATGCCCCACCCTAGGTGAATCACAGGCGCCTGGCTCAGGGAGTTCCTGTAGACCACCCCCACGGTGGCGAGGAGACAGAGGCACAGGAGCTCTGAGACACACACAGAGGGAGAAAGCTAAAAGCCTGGATGTGACATCTAGAAACAACCGTGTAGGGTCGGGACAAATTTGTTAGACAGGAGGGGGTTGCGGGAGAAGACAGCCTAGCGGACCCTCTTAAGTGGAGACTACGCCCACTGTCAACACAGAAGAGGCCCGATCCATCACCCTCTGGCACCCAGGGAACAGTCTGAGGACCACAGCTTCATTGGGAGCGGAGGGAGTGACGGATGGAATCCCAGAGAGCAGCATGTGGAAGGGGCCGGGTAGACAGCCCTCCATCACCCTGAGCTCCGAGAGAGCACGCTCTCAAAAAGGTCACTGGCAACCTCACCCTCAGCCTCTGGGTCCCTTCTCGCCCTCTTGAAGCCAAGCCAAAGGAGCAGTGTAGCATACCCCTGTCCCCTCTGCATCTTCCCTTAGTGAACTACTTCACTTCTGATACAGATGGAAACAAAAAACCCAAACCCCACTCAAGCCTAAAACCTACATGTCTGACACCACACTGATGGGAGAGGCAGGAAGCCGGGAATAGTTCTTGGACGTTGTATGCCACATGGTTTGTTTTGTTTTCTTTTGTGTTGACCTTTATACAATTTAGGAGGGGAGGATGAGGCTGGAGGGCGCTCAGTGGGTAGAAATGCTTGCCACGCAAACCTAACAACCCGAGCTCAGATTCCACGGACGAACTCTCGGCCCTCCTGTGATGGAGCTAGAGATGGAGACGGGAGAACGCCTACAAGCTCACAGGTGAGGCGGCCTGCAGAATGCAGCACAGCAGCAAGAAGAGCAAGAGAGACCATGCCTCAGGAGGACGCAAAGTGGAGAGAACTGACTGCAGGAGATGGCCCTGTGACTGACACACGTGCACGGCGGCAGCACATGTGGCAGCTCCTACACTACACACACGTGTAAATAAACAAAAAAAAAAAAGGAATTAGTATCTCACTGAAACGGTGATGAGCAGTGTGTTACATTTACACTGACCCAGCACATTGTGATGCTGCTGACCGGGCACGTATCGAGCAAAGGCATGTCTGAATGGCCTGAGTGTGCCTCTCCAGCCAGTGCCTGATGTTTGGATGGAACGAAAAGGCTTTAAAGCCGAGATCGTTCCATCTGAAAAGTATGCTAATGAGCCCCTATGTGAATATTTTCCGGTACACTGTCAAGGTATCTGTCATGGAGTCGCTGGCTCTCCTCACACAACATGCCTACCACACTGACGAATGACAAGTCCATGTGCAGCAAGACATTAAGCCTCTGCTCAGTGTAAAACGTGGGAGAAAAACGGGGGTGGGGGGAGCTTTCCCTGTGTTTTTAAAAATAAACCAACAATGTCTGGGGTGGAGGCGTGGCACATCCTCCTTAGTGGCAGAGGTAACTTTGAGGGGAGCCCCACCCCACCCCTGGTTATAAGACAGAACGAGGCTCTCAGACACAAAGGCTATTTTAAGGACTGTAGTTAATTTCCCTTCATAAACACCCCCACCCCAAGTCCTCCTTCCTTCCGACCCTCTCTTCTCTAATCCTGACATTCATTAAAATCTTTAGAGGGGAAAATGTATTGTCTTCAAACATGTTTTCTTTTAAACAGTAGTGAAGTTAAGAGGTGTCTTGCCGTAAGAGGTGTAAGTGACATAAGGGCCCTTGCCCTCCTGGCTCACGGCCCACTGAACTCTCCATTCCCACCTGTTGTTTTTCTACAGCCGCAGACAAGCCTGTCTTGGTTGGGTCTACTGTCTCTAGCTCTCTGCAGGGGAATCTCCTTTCTGCTAAGGAAGACCTGGAATGCCACGCGCGCTGCTGAACACCTATCAGAGCACCACCCCGCCGCCCTCAGTCGGTGTTTAATATGGATTCTGTTGGAGGAACGCGTGACAAGAACCCCCGGGATGTGGGCTAATTTCTCAGACTTGATGTGTCACTCCGTGCAACACAGCACTTGTATGAAACTCAGGTGGTGATATACTTCAGAGTGCTCATCTGCGCATGAAGAACCGGCATCTCTCAAAAAAGGGTGAGAAAGGAAAAGCCAGGCGTGGTGGCTCCCATGGTTTAGGAGGCTGAGGCAGGAGAAGCAATAGTTACAAAGCTGAAGAGGACTACACAGCAAGACACTGTCTCCAAAAACCGAGGGGGAGGGGGAGAGGTTGGGGGGGAGCAAAGGGAGGGGGGGGGGAGAGGGGGGAAGGGGAGATGGGGAGTCCGGGAGGGAGAGAGAGGAGGAGGGGGAGGGGAAGGGGGGAGAGTGAGGGGGGCTAAGTCTACTCCTGAACTCTTAATCACTCATCCGAGTGACTGACAGACACTGTACTGAATTGATTGTGGCAGAAGCTGTGTCACAAAGGACAAAGGCGTGAGTAAAGGGTGTGATGACGTCACAAATCAGAACCTTGTCTGGATGGGCAGTGAGCACTGCCACTTGATGCTGGTAACGGTCAGCTAATGAGCTACAATCAAAGGCGCTTTCAGTTCACTCCAGCTTCATGGTGTCTTGCCCCTTGATGGACAAAGCAGAGCGTGCGCTCAAATATGAAGATGTAAAAAAAAAAATCTTACTTACACGATAAAGGAAGCTCTGAGCTGGAGAGGGAGCTGTCTGCATCACTAAGGGGTCGGGCTGTAGGTGTGAAAAGCAGAGGTATAAAAGGGTTTCTGAATATTCCAAAAAGCTGGTAGCATGGGAGGGATGGAATCTCAAGAGCTAAAAGCTCCCTCTGTGAACTCGAGTGGGGAAGAGAGGTGCTTTAAAGCCCATAGCTGGAGTGGCGGTCCAAGAGAGCTGTGGGTAAGGCTGATCTTGAAGAGAGAGTCCAGGATTGAACTTGACTGAAGATAATATCAGGGAGAGACTTTAGCAGACTGCACAGATGCAATCTTTTATAGTGGTGGACAGAAGGGGGTCGGTGCTAGAATTTTGCCCAAGATGTCTGTAACAGTCAATGTGACCAACTGCACACTCGGGAGGTGAGTGACGACTGGCTCCAAGAGGGAGGATGTGGTGAGCAGGGACCTCGGAAACACCCAGGGATGGGTTCTTCCTATGAGAGAAGGACTAGAGTGGAAAGACGTGAAAGACAGCTTTATCTGAGGTCTCACGGAAACAATGCAGGCAAGGAAGTTAAGTCAAATAGACATGTGTAATCCAGCCCATGAGAAGAGATTCCATTGCCCAGAGCCTCAGGCCCACCCCCTGGTCCCCTCTCTTCGGGGTACAGAATAGTGAGGATAACCTGAGCCACCCAACCTCACATTATACAAGAATCAAGAATCTGACAGAGCACAACGACCAGTTTGTGACAGCCGTAAGTAAATGTGACCTCGTCTCCTCGACTCCCCAGAGAGCCAGGAATAGACTTTAAGGTAACACTGTCTTGGTGATCAATTTTTACCATGCTGTCTTTGAGATAAATAAGGAAATTAGCATAGGAAAGTTTGCTTCCATCAATTAATCAACTAAAGAATGCTGGCACCTGTCCGCTAACAGCTAGGCCAATATCCCTTCAGGTGAGGATCGCCATGGGTGGCAGGATTGGAGTGTTCTGACCTCAGCGTTAAGTGCTTGGGGGCTGGAGAGATGAACAGTTGTGGTCCCTCCAAAGGACAACAGTTTGGCTTCAAGCACCTTTATCTAGTGGCTCCCAACCACCTAGAGCTCTGGCTTTAGAGGATCTGACGCCCTCTTCTGGCCTCTTCAGGTACCTACACTCAATGTGCACATACCAATGCAAATAAATGCACCCATACATATAAATAGTTGAAAATTAAAAAGAAAAAACCCAGGCTGGAGAGATGGCTCAGCAGATAAGAGCTTTGGCTGCTCTTCCGGAGGACCCGGGTTCAATCCCTAACACCCACATCCATAGCTCACAACCGTCTGCAACTCCAGTCCCAGGGTGTGAGCCGTTCTTCTCACCTCCAATGGCACCAGAGAGGCATCTGGTGCGTAGACATCCATGCAAGGAAAACACACACACACAAACCTGCTTTAAAACCAAATAAATCTTTAAAAATATTAAGTACTCTGTGACTGAAGTACTTTTCCTCCCAAAAACTTATACACTTAGAGATGTGCTCCCTCCACCTCTGGCCAGCAACTGAACCAGATTTTTCCACCATAGATCGACTCCTCCTCACTCGCCCTTGGCTAGGTGTTCAGCAATCCGTGAGCAACTACATTAGGCTAGAAATACTCAAAAGAGGAACATTTCCAGTTTGCAAGAGAGTCATGACTGCACTTCTCTACTGGTCTGGATTTGGAGGGTTTCTGTCCGATGATATCCACTGGGACACCTTTCAGCAGAAGGCAGGAGGTGTGTCTCTATTCCTGTATCCCATCCCAACTCCCAACCCCTGGATCTGCTCCCAAACCCCAGCAATCTTGATTTTCAATGCTTCTCCCCTGAATCACGTGCATCCATGAGCACGGAGAGGCTGCATTCTTTGTGGTCCTCTTCATCTCGGTTTCCAACACCTGAAAATTTTGTATTTTTTTTTTTCTTGGATACATGGTATGTAACCTTGGCTGGCCTTGAACTCAATGGCTGCCTCATTACCTTCCTGGGTGCTGGGATTAAAGGCATGTGCCACTGCACTTGGCTGAGGCTTTTTACTCATAAATGTTTATAAAAAAACCAAAACTTTCACGCCCACAGATATCTAAGAAGTAAGATGGCTGTCCCCCAGCTCCGGCCCTCTCCTGGCAAGTCTGCTGACAGCTGACACAAACATGGCACCCACTGTTGCTGCAGCAGGATGCTTCAGTCCAGGGTCTCCCATCAGTGGCATCTTGGCATTTAAAACTGGGAAAGTCCTCGTTGGTGGGGTGTACTGGCTAGTTTTGTTTTTTTTTTTTTTAAAGATTTATTTATTTATTATATGTAAGTACACTGTAGCTGTCTTCAGACACTCCAGAAGAGGGCGCCAGATCTCGTTGCGGATGGTTGTGAGCCACCATGTGGTTGCTGGGATTTGAACTCTGGACCTTCGGAAGAGCAGTCGGGTGCTCTTACCCACTGAGCCATCTCACCAGCCCTGTACTGGCTAGTTTTGTATCAACTTGACACAGCTGGAGTTATCACAGAGAAAGGAGCTTCAGTTGAGGAAATTCCTCCATGAGGTCCAACTGTAAGGCATTTTCTCAATTAGTGATCAAGGGGGAAAGGCCCCTTGTGGGTGGTGCCATCTCTGGGCTGGTAGTCTTGGTTCTATAAGAGAGTAGGCTGAGCAAGCCAGGGGAAGCAAGCCAGTAAAGAACATCCCTCCATGGCCTCTGCATCAGCTCCTGCTTCCTGATCTGCTTGAGTTCCAGTCCTGACTTCCTTGGTGATGAACAGCAGTGTGGAAGTGTAAGCCGAATAAATCCTTTCCTCCCTAACTTGCTTCTTGGTCATGATGTTTGTGCAGGAATAGAAACCCTGACTAAGACATGGGGTTTGCAGAATTACACATAGCCTTGGTCTCTACCCACATCGGCACCCCCAACCTATCAAAAAAACCTTGAAGACTGTCATGTTCACTGTCAATTGAGAACTACTATCTACAGATAAGAACTTTTAAGAACTATTGCTATTGTTGTTGCTGTCCCTGTTCTGAGCGCAGGTATGTATGGCATGGGGGTGCATGACAGCGTGGAGGTGGAGAACAGAGGACAACTCTCGGGAGTCCGTTTCCTCCTTCCACCACGCCGTAGAGTAGATTTTTTCACCTGCTCAGCCGTTTCACCAGTCCTAGAGAAAGGCCTTAGCAGAAACATAACCAGGACCTGTGAGGTGGTTCAGGGGGTGAGGAGCCTCACCGTGAGAGCCAAACCCCTAAGTGATGCCCAGGCTCCTCGGGATAAGAAGTAAGTCAACTCTCAAAAGGTGTCCTTTGACCTCTACACGTGCACCATGGGACACACAGGCACACACACACACACATACAAACACACATACATAAATGTATTAAAATATTTAAGGGAAAAAAAAAAAGCAAGACACATGACCACAGGGCCTCACACACACACACCCGTGACAAACTGCCCACCCCACACCTGACCCTATGTTCAGTTTTCCCCTCATGTTTCAAAGGACACCTCTTTGTTTAAGTCAGAAACCAGCGGGCTCCTATTCTAGTTTGTTTGATGTCTATTTCAACCTGAACACTCTTCTTCCTTAAGAGGAAAAAGAACGGATCTGTCTAAGGAACCTTGCAGAATTTCTCACACTCTGGTCTTGGTGGCCAGTTCCCTTGGAGCATCATGTAAGGTGTCTGTCCCCTGTGTTTCTTGTTGATTGGCAGATAAACCCACGGCCTTCTGGGCGTCCATGTGCCCCTTTTCTGTGAGCATCACCAAGGATGGGTTGTCAGCTCGCTGTCACATGACACTCGGGAGCACAGAGCCCCTGACCTCACTTCTTGTGATGTGAAAACTGGTCCATGAGTTTGACGCCATCCAGATCCCCACCAGCACCTCCTCTCCAGTCTCCCTCCTGATGCGCTCCACACCCAGGCTGGTCTCTATCTCCGAGCCGTTTACTTGCTGCTCTTCAGACACTCTACTCCACCTCCCATGTACTAGCACACCCACCCTTTGGTTACCCCGGCACAGCTCAAAGAGAAAGGCAGGCTGACGCTGGCTTAACAACGTCAGAGTAGTGAAGATGCTGCCTCAGCTCCTCGGGAGTGACCAATGACATCTCTTCCTGGCATCAATGTGTGCTCCCTACATTTGTATGCATCTTGTGTGTTTCGAGACACTGCGGTGCTTTTGACTGTGCCCTGCAAGGCCAGCGGAGCTAACTTTGCAGTTTACAGGAGCCAGAGGAACAAGCGCCAAACCTCTCTACCCCTGCTGAGGTGAGGGAGAAAATTCTGAATTTGAGTGTATTCTAAGGGATAGTGGCATAGCTTCTTTACCAAGTCCAATGTCATACATAGCTGTGTGTGTGTGTGTGTGTGAGAGAGAGAGAGACACCATGTATATATGAAAGTTCAGAAGATCTCATGTGTGTTGTATTTTGGTATATGTAATTGTGGGTACAGGAGTGTGTCAGTTTGTGTGTGCGTGTGTGTATGTGTGTGCGTGTATGTGTGTGTTTGACCATGTATGTATGAATGTTCAGAAGATCTCATGTGTGTGTTGTATTTGGATATATGTAACTGTGGGTACAGGAGTGTGTGTGTGTGTGTGTGTGTGTATTCAATGTCCAGTATCTTAATCACGCTCCACCTTAGTTTTTGAAGCGGAGTCTGTCACTAATCCTGGTGCTTGCCAATCTGACTGGACTAGTTGGCCCACATACGCCAGCTATCCTCCTGTCTCCACCTCCCCAGCACTGGGATCATGGGAGCAAGCCAAGTCTGTCTTTTTACATGGAGCTGGCATCTAACCTCAGGTCATCCTGCTTGCACTAGCACATACTTTACCAGCAGAGCTGTCTCCCCAGACCTCTAAGCCTTCACATCGAGATCGTAGAGGAGGACAACTTAAGCCTACCTCCACAGCTGACTATACCCCAAGACACGGATGACTCTGGGTCCAGCCGTTCAGAGTCCTAGTGAGCCTCACGGCACTGCTGTGAAGGGTGTGTAAAATGGAGCAACTGCTATGGAAAAGGTCAACATGTGTACCAGCTCATCTGACCACTCCATCCCTGTTTAGACCAGAGAAAGGAATGGATGCATGCGTCTGCCAACCATTGCACACGTGGTAAGAGCAATCATATTTCAGGGGCCAAAAGCTGGAGGCAACCCCAATGTCCCCTGGCAGGCAATGAGATAAACAACAGACTCCCCAACCCAACAACAAAAAGCAGTGAACTGTGGGCCACACCTCAGCAGGAGGAACGTGACAACAGAGTGGAGTATGAGAAGACAGACAGGAACTCTAGGGATACAAGCAGAACTACCCACCAAGCTCGGGGTCAGTTCTGTTGTTCCTAGTGACAAAGGACGGGATGAGGAAGGACAAAGGGGAGGGCATGGAGGGTCACGGGGGAGAGGAGAAATGGTCTATAAATCCTAATTCATATGTTTTGCAGGGGGGGGGAGGGTGCTTATTCGGCTTCCACCTGGTGGTGACGTCACACGTCTAAATGCATATCCAAGTTTAAATTGTACACATGGACATGTGTGTCTCTTATTCTTCAACAAAGCTGTGTCCCATGGCTGGAGTGGAGGTATTTTCCTCTCTGTCCCATCCTGGTTAGGGAGCAACGACTCTGCCTCCTCCTTCCTGCAAGGGGGAAGAATTAGACAGACACACCCGGTCTCCTCCTCACTTGCCCCTTCCGCGAGGAAGGAGCTCACGGCACTCCGCAGAACTGAGCGATAGCTGACCATGTCTAACTAGGAGGTAGGACTCTGTGCCTTTTCAGGTCCCAGCTCAGCACCTCCTCTTCTCGATGCCGGCATCCAGACTTGGCAGGCACTCAGCCGACTGGCTCCTGTCCTTGCTCCCAGAGGCCTCTGCGGCAAGGCCAGCCTGCCTATGAATCCAAGTTTAACGGTCTTCTGTGGGATGGACAGATTTATCAGCCTCAAAGGTTATTGAACACTCCTCGCACCTAGGGGTCAGTCTTGGTCAGGGAGGTCTCAGGTCTCCACCTCTGAGTGCTACAAGTTGAGTCTCCACCACCAGGGTGCATAACACTGGCCATATTTATTGTCTCTGGATTAACACAACGGAAACCATGGCCACCACCCCCTCAGCCATGGACCACCTGTGCCACCTGCTCTGTCCTTAGGATGTCATCCCTGCGACTTCCGCAACAGTCCCCTTTGCTTCCAGCCAACCTTCACCCTCGGAGAACGAGCGTGAATGCAATCAACACTCTTCATAGAACTGATTAGAGAGTTGGCTGCTGAACAGAGTCCCAGATGTTTAATATAATTTCAAATCTCTGGCCAAATCATCTCCGTGCCTGCTTGTTTATGAAAGAGCTTTCAGCAATCGAGAGCTGAATGGGGGGTGGGGGTGTCCAATTTCTGGGTTCCCTAACAAACCTAGTCTCATGGCCCATCTTCTCCATAAAAAAGCATTTTCTTATCTCATTTGGAACTGATCCAGTTGAAATCTGGGCCTGGACCACTGGCTTGGGCTGAGGGGTACAGAAAAAAAAAAAAGCAGACCCACGGAGGGGCACACGTCGGAGGGACACGGTCCATCACGTCACAAGGGGCCTTAGGTATGGGGAAAACAGTAAGGAGACTCCCTACGAGTCAGTGTCTAGAAAACCAAGTCTTTGGAGAACAAATCCTTCTAGTCCTTCCTGAAGCGCATCTCCCTTAACGCTCCACGTGACTCTCCTCGCTAAGCCCACCAGGAAACCGAGATTCCCAGATCACCCTTCCATAGGCCACAGACCAAGATTCCCTTGTTTGGACTCTGAACCAGTACTTTATTTCCTGAGCCTGAAATACCCTTCACCCAGATCACAACGCTCCTGCATCTTAACACTGCAGTCTTCTCTAGAGTAAGTTGTCTCCATTTATAATGCAGAATATATACTTTTAATATCGCTGGATGTGGCCTCCAAACTCTTGCTAAGGAGAAAAGGGCCATAATCCTAATTCATAAGCAGTTAGCTCCTTTTAGCCTATTTCTCCTCTTCATCACTTACTGTGTAAAAACAGAACAGCCCCCAGGAGACGCATAAATATCCCCTGCCTACTCCCTAAGAGGCTACCAAGTCCTGCCTGGATCTCTCTGTCATTCCATTGCCACGTTCCAGCCAGTTAAGTTCCTGCATGCTCTATAGCAACCCACCCTCCCCTCAGCCTCCTGCTCCCAGCTGCTGATACCCAGGGGGCTGCAGTTTTTCTTCCTTGCTTCCTCTGGTTCCTACGCAGGCCAGGAGGAGACTGGCAGAGAGACACATTTCAGGGTCAGCCGAGCCATAAAGAGAGGCTCACCTGCATCCTCTTCACAGTAGCTGACAAAATGAAGCATTTCCAGAGGCCTGGCCAGGCAATGGGAGCTCTGAACCTGGCAGCTTTGAAAGAGGCTAAGAGCGAGCGAGTGATCACACCACACAACGCGCTGTGTTACAGGCGAAACGCTCAAATACAGAAACGGAAGGCAGGTGTTGCCACTATAAGGGAGTCTTGTTTGGGAGGGAGACAAATGCTGTCCACAAGAAATAGCCATTGGAGACGGGGGTCTTACGAAACCTTGGCTTCATTCTTTTCAACGATCTGCAGAAATATCCTGCCAGTTTGAACACCTAAGTTATTAAGAAGCAGAGCAAGGACATGGTCTGAAGGACAGGAGGTGATGGTATTTTACATTACCATAGAATAGACCAGAAAGTTAAACGGGAAACTATGTGCAGATCCCTGGCACATAGCAGGGGCTTAACATTCCAATCTAATACTTGCCTAAGAGGTCTTAATGAAGGATGCTTACCCCATCCTTCACTGACAGGGAGAGACAACAGTGAACTGGAAACCAAGAGAAAGAAGCAAATTCCCTTTGGCTATCAAATGAAGAAGAGGTTATAGCATCATCTTGAAGGATGCACCGTCTATCTGAAGGAAAAGCTTTACATGCCTCAGGAGTACGGCATAAAAATCCAAAAATTCTGGGCTGGTGAGCAGGCTTAGCAGGTGAAGGTGCTTGCTGCCAAGTTGATGACATGAGTTCAATTCCCAGGACCCACATGGTGAAAGGAGGCCACTGACTCTCGCAAGTTGTCCACGGACCTCCATTCTCATACCACCAAGGCACATGTGTACACCCCTCAAAACCACACACACACATGCTCACACACATATGCTCACATACACACACATGCTCACACACACATGCTCACACACATAAACACATATGATCACACACACATACACCCACACACATAAACACACATGCTCACATACACACATGCTTATACACGTACATATGCTCACACCCATATACACACATGCTTGCAGACATACTCACATATAAATACTCACACACATAAACACATATGCTCTTTCTCACACACACACATGCACACACACACTCTTGTAAATAAATAAATGAAAAAATTTAAAATTAAGTCAACAATTCTTAGCAGTTACATCCACCCATGGGAGTCCTTAGCCAAAAAAAAAAAAAAAAACATCCTCCTCCCATGCAGAGCCTAAAAGTCAAAACGAGGAAGACCCTCAAAGATGAGCAAGAAGAGATGCCTGACACATCTGGTTTTCTCCTCCCCTGTAGCTTTGTAAACCCTAATATACACAGGGATCACCGAGGGATCTTATTAAAACATAGCTTCCAACTTAGGACCGAGCCTCTGCATCTCTAACAAGCTCCCAGGTGACGACAGTGCTATTGGTCCATGGAATCCGAGTAGAAATCCACAGTCCGGGTAGGAACGTCCTACTGACCCCGGCAACAGTTCCAGGGCTCGTTAGCAGTAGCAGTCTTGGGGAATTAACATTATTGGAATGTTGTTCTTCCTCATGAAGTTCTCCACCGGCTACAACTGAATCCCTTGACTCTCCCCCTCAAGAGACCAAGAGCAACATCTGGAGACATTTTTTGAGTCTCGCAACTACAGAAGGGGGATGCTAACTGGCATTGTGGGTAGAAGCCAGGGATACTGAGAGGAACACTGCAGGTTACCCAGCAGCCCTACAACCAAGAATCGTCTGTCCTCACACGTGAGCAGTGCCCAAGTTGGGAGACCCTACTCTAAATAAGCAGGACAGTCTGTGCCACGCCCTTGGGGCTGCAGATCCAAACTTTTAAGGCATGACATCAGTCCCATGTCCTTTCCCAGCTTAGCTCTGAGACTCGAAGGATCACAAGGGCAGATGCTCCTTAGTGGAGAAGGGTTTCCAGTCTACACAGACAGTCTACGGTCTGTGTTTTGGGTAAGGTCAGGCATGTGTGACTCAGTAACTCAGTGAGGGAACCTACAAAGCAGGAAACCTTAAGATTAACAATCCACGGGACTCAAAACCACACTGGTTCTCTATATGAGCTTGAGCAAGTTACAGTATTATCCACATCTGTAAGATGGATCTAACACCCAAGGGTTTTGAAGCAATACCATGTGACATATTACAATGTCTTACAGTGAGATAAGATAAATGCACCCCACACTGCTAAAGGTCTGCAATATTAAAAAGAGGAAGCTATATGGTGGCGCTTACTTTATACACAAGATTTTCAAGACTGTCCCTCGGCAAAGGGTGCCTCCTCTTCAGCCGGATGCACCCTCCCATCCCAAAGGTTTACAGTTGTGTGAGCAGATTCTTACAGTACAGCTCCCACCTTCCCGAGGCCAAGGAGAGCAGGGAAAGTGACATCTATTTGGAAAACTGGCTCAATGTGCTGTCAGCATGGGCTCGCCACTGAGTCACTATGGCTGGATCAAAACAAACTGTACTCCCTGCTAACAAATGCTACCGGACCTGGAAAACCGCAAGAATCCGGCAAGAACTGCTTCATGCTGAGAACAGGGAAAGGACCATGTCAGGAGTGAAAGCGCCCCCACCCCCACCCCCACCCCCGATGACACTCAAGTAGAGACTTCACGGTCACGCCTTTGTCATCCTTGAGACGTGGAGGCCTTGGGGGAAAGGTGCCTGTGTGCCAGTTCCATTGAGGGAAAACATGTTAAAAGATGTGCTCTGGGGAAGTGCCAGACACCAAAACCTTCCCACTGATGGGAGCAGACAGCGGCCAGGAAACCCCCTAGGTATGAAAGTGGAGAGCCCCGACTGGCTCCCAGGACCCTAGAGAAATCAAGCCAGGTTAAAAAGAATCTGAAACACTGGGCAGCATTACATAGCCCTGAGCAGCTTGCTGGGTTAAAGAGTCCCTGCTGAGACCTGGAGCTCAGACCTGAAATAATGTCACAAGCAAGAGACAGAGGACATACCATCATCACATGAAACTGGGAACCATCTGAGCCATGCAAGGGTGCCTGAACACACACCTGTGCGACAGTAACTGCTCAGAGTCACTGCCTTAGCAGAAGAATAAAAACGCTTGAACTGGTCAGATGCCTGGGTCAATGGCTATTGCACCTAGGAGGGCAAGGATGCTCTGCCTGCCCCTGAGGGGAAGAAGAAGTGAGTCTTCCCTCCCCTGCTACCACGCCCCACCTTCCTCACCCCCCACCCCGTGTTGTCAATCAACCTGCCTGGACCCTTCTTAAACTGCATGTCTGTATCCCGCCAGGACCACCTCTTGAGATAATGCATTTTCGACGATTATTACCTGCTGTGTTAAGCGCTTCTTTCATTGGTTACAACAAGAAAAAGAAGAATTAGAGGTGAGACTGCAAAGAGGCTAATGTTGCTTTCATCAAGGAACAATATCTTGTTGTGGGAAGCGGAAGTGTTCAGCAGGCCAGGAATCACAAGGCATTGATGCCACTGACCGTGAACTTGGGAAGGCTGATGGCCATGAGGTCTCTGGGCTGATGAGAGTAGCTCCGCGTGTGTTTGTGAGGGACAGAGCTGGACAAAGGCGTAATTCATGTTAGAAAACAGCTCAGATCTCGAGTACGGCGCGGTGTTCTGATTCACAAGGCCGTGAGCTGATTGCAAACACACAAAGAGAAAGGAGAAACACCTGCTAGCAGGCACCGGATGAATGCCATATCATCTCTGTATGGTCGGGGCTCACCGGGCACCTACCAAGCCTCTGAGAGAGCTACCCTAAACTGGAATGAGCCACCTCAAAACAAACACCATGTGATCTGGTCTGCGACAGGAGAGGGACCCGCGTGGTAAAAGCTGGTTTGAGTAGAATATTATAAGACAATTTTAGTCTCAGTTTTTGACAAGGGAGTCGCTGTTCTGTCAGAGCCATCCACAGAGGAAGCAAGAGCCCCCACAGGTGCCGCGTCAGCTCTAAGGTCCAGAGGTACCGTGTCAGTTCTGCAACTTTTCTGAAGTCTGATAGTACCAAATACAAGGTTGACTGAAATTAAGAGAATTTCTGTAAGCAAACCTGTTTTGTAAATCTTTGGAGCCACTCACTACACCAGGAGCTGGCAGTCAATAAAAGTCTCGAGGTCTTTCTGGATTTGGGTTTGTGTACGTGTGGGTGCATGCGTGTGTGCGCACGCATGTGTGCTTGCGTGCTGGGAACCAAACTCTGGTCCTCTGGAAGAGCAGCAGGTGTGTGTGCTTGCGTGCTGGGAACCAAACTCTGGTCCTCTGGAAGAGCAGCAGGTGCTCTTAATTAGTGAGCCACTTCTGCAGCCCTTTCTCCACCTTCTGAAAGACCTCTGCTGTCCAATCATCTGTGGCCTCCGAAGGCCACTGCACTCATAAGTGCGCACATAAGTAAATAAAATCTTTCTTTCAAAGCACTGGAGGGACACTGTGTCTATGCTGAGCACCTTCCCTATGCTGCTGTTTCTGGTCCCCGAGTCCCTAAATGAAACATCAGGATGACTATTCGGGACGTTTCCATATCAGGTGTTGAGGCAGGTCTCTCAGACGCGACTGAAAGCAGACAGGATGACGCTTGCAACGTACATGCAACTGATGTGTCATTTTGTACTCAGACAAACTTGGGCAGCCTTGGACTTAGAGATCCAAAAAGGAGGAGCATCGTCCCTTGTCCCTGGGACCAACGCCCCCTCCCAATCAGGGAGGGTAAACTCTCCTGGCAAAACCAACATGAAGTGCTACCAAAACACAAAATAAAGTTACTCAGATAATTAACCACCATTCACCGACTCACCTAAGTGGAAGTGTGTTGTTAGGGATAATTAGCAAGCTCATGCATAAAAACATTAATTGCTTGTTCAAGAAGATGAGATAAAAAAGGCAAGACAAGGAAAGATTAAGGACTTGAATAACATCTAAAGGATAGTCTATCAAATCTTTCTACGAGCAAATGAAAATATATTACTGATTAGAAAGTCTCATCTCGGGAAACTGGGAGGGAATTGTCTGAATCTTAGAAAACAATGAACCAGCGTGTCTACCCAATGCTATGGCTTAGGGCTTAAACGTCTCTTTTCAAAGGCCATGGTTTGAAAGCTTGGTCACCATACTATGGCACTCCTAGGAGGTAGTGGCACCTTCGTTAAGCCGGACTTGGTGGGTGGGTGAGGTCACTGCAGGACCCCAAAGGGGATATTGAGGTACAACTCCTCCCCTCTTTGGGCTTCCCACCTGCCACAAGGTAGATGAGCCTCACACTGCATGCTCCCACTGTGGAGCACTAAGCCACCACGGGCCCAGGGCATCAAAGCACAGAGGCCACGGGCTGGAACCTCTGAAAATCCTTAGCCTTAATTAACTCTCTCTCACTTCAGGTTGATTTTCCTTGGATATTTTACCACAGTGACAGAAGGCTAGCACACAGAAGAAAAGCTGTCAGAAAGGCTCTATAGAAATACAGTCTGCTGAAATACCTCAGCAGGTGGTTAGAGAAAAATCAAAACGGCCTCTGGCTCAAAATACTAGATCCCAACAGTGATATTGTTGTCAACCAGACAAAACCTAGACTAAGAAATGGGACACCTGTGGGAGGCTACCTTGTTTGTGTTAACTCAAGTGGTTAAGAGCCGCCCACTGTGGGCGGCACCATTCCCTAGGTGGGAGCCTGGACTGTTCGAGCTGAGAGAGGAGCAGAGCAGAGCTGAGCTGCAACCACCAGTGCCTGCGGATATGAACTGCCAGCTGTTTCAAGCTCTCGCCACTCTGACTTTGCCACAAAGCTGGTCTATAACTTTGAATTGTGAGCAGAGTAGACCCTTTCTCTTTGAGTACTTTACTGCAGTAACAGGAAAAAGTCAAGATGCTAGCCATTCTTACACCTCAGCTGATGGCATAAGAGGTTACAGAGTCCCTCATCCTAAATACATGTCTAAGCACAGAGGTAATTTTATATATTTAATGCAGGCACTCAGGAGGGAATTTTCCACCTGGGATATCATCTTGATGCTCTAAACTTTCAGATATTGGAGTATTTTCTTTCTTTCTTTCTTTCTTTTTTTGATTAGGAACTTTCAACCTGTAATCACAGCTCCAATTAGAAGCTCAGACTTGCCACCTAAAAAAAAAAAACCAGCTTCTACTTGCCCTGTCTCCCAGCAGCACCAAAAATAAAATAAACACAACGTGCAACAGGAGAGCCAACACCTTACTCTGTGTTGATCACTGGGCTAGGTCACGGGGTCACCTTCAATCAACAACACAGTAAATAGAAAAAGACTTCAGAACAAAAATCACCGATTCATAAGGATAAATAAACGAATGCGCTTCTTGGTGCTGTTGATGGCAAATCAGATTCTTGTTCTTAATGACTTGATTTCAGTTTACACTGATTATACAGTGAGGTGTGACTGAGTCCCTGAATGTATGCGGGTTCAGATTCGACATGCTCTGAGCAAAGAGAAGCACCGCTGGAGGAAGTGTATCAACACAGGTGTTCTGGGTCTCATGCCAGGCTCGGGTCCCAGGCAGAGCCCCAGCTGCCAACCTCTGCCTCTTCACACACACCCCACCCCCCAATCACACTCCCCTTAGGAAGATGAAATAGCCAGGCTGTGTTTCCTCTTGGAAGGACCTGACAGGCCCAGGAACAACCCTTGAACTCTGCCAACTTGCACCTCTAACTCTTAGAAATGTGCTGGTGGCCATAGAGAGACGGGGCTTGGTAACCGACCCACTTCTGCGAAGATGGTTATAGTCATCGAAGACGGCTGTATCCTTAGCTCTCTCTATGGCTGTAAATAATTGAAGGCCCTCTTCAATGTCGGTTTCGGGCAGCTTTGCCATCGTTCTCAATCCCAGACCCCGGCTGAAGGAGTGCGAGTTACTTACAGTTACGGATGTTGTTCCAGTCCGTTCTGGCAAAGAAAGGGTGGCAGCAGAGACCCTCGAACTTCAGTCTCTCTTTCTGGACACACAGCAGACTCTGAAGCAGATCAAGGAGCTCACTGCTAACTTTGGGGTCATCTGGGAACTTCAAAAACCGCTATTCAAAAAAAGGGAAAAAAAAAAAAAAAAAAGATTTCCTTAGCCGTGATTCGGTTCATGTCCTGAAGTAAGGAGGAGAAATCTCTCGTACATGCAGGTTCTTTTCATTCTTTTTTTTTTTAAATAAAGTTTTGTACTCTCAAAACTTTAGACCAAAGGCATGTTCCAGCCTGCTCACATCAATGGGCCCAGTCCTTTTGTTGGGGCTCAACGTCCTTTGTGACTTGACCTGTGCATGCTCCCCCGGCTAAGCTCGTGCATGCTCCCCATCTCTCTCTCTGTTGTCCGACAGCAATGAGCTGAGCTATTTCCAGCTCCCTGGTTGCCTCACGCTGTTCTCTCGGCCTAGACCCAGCTCCATCCCACAGCTCTCGATGGCTGCTTCCCCACCAGCCATTCTCTTCTGCAACGCTCCCGCTGCACTCCTCACTTCTTGGCATTTTTTTTTTTTTTTGAACAGGGTGTCATATAGCGCAGACTGGCCTCAAACTCAAAATGTAGCCAAAGAGGGGGGACCTTGAACTCCCGATCCAACTGCCGCCAACCACCCACTTGTGTTCCAATTCTCTATGGACAATAATGTGGTTTCTGAGGTGCGATGAGGAGGGAAAGTGGAGATGGCTCTCTGCTTACGGCTGATGACCTGGTCCCCAGCGGTGCCCAGTGCGGCTCTACTGAGCCTGGGTAACTGACTGAGCAGACTGAAGTGGAGGCTGGAAAGTAGCTCCAAGGTTATCTAGAGAGCAATTGCAACTCAAGAGAAGCCTCGCTAACAGTGTTTGTACATTAAAAAAAAAAAAACAAAAAACCAACAACCAAACCCCACATCAGCCATTCCAAGGAAATGAAAATTGGGTGCTACAGAATCTGAGGGAATGAGGCCTCTTTACGCCTTTAAACTAAATCAGGTTCATCACAGCCTATAGAAACGGGCTTCATGGAGCACGAGTCTACGCATTAGAGGGTGGTTTCACTTCTACTCCAGAAGTATTTGTGTGTATATACAGACATATGTGACTACGAGCCTAACTCTTCTGCTCACTTTGTCCCCACTTCAAGTCGTCCCTCCATCTCTCTGGTTCAGTTTCCCGGGACTGTTTGAAAAAGAAGGGAGCTAAGAAGCCATTTGGTCGACCCCAAGATTCACGCTCATGCACATAAGACAACCGTGAACTCAAAATGCATTTTGAGGGGCTGGAGAGATGGCTCAGCGGTTAAGAGCACTGACTGCTTTTCCAAAGGTCCTGAGTTCAAATCCCAGCAACCACATGGTGGCTCACAACCATCTGTAATGAGATCTGACGCCCTTCTCTGGTCTGTCTGAAGACAGCTACAGTGTACTTACATATAACAATAAATAAATCTTTTTTTTTTTTAGCAGACTTAATTCTCTTATTTTTCTTGTACAAAATCCTTATGTAGTAGCCACAGCTGGAGCCTGGGTCCTCTGAACAGAGACTCAGGTGTGGGTTTTCACAAGATGATCAGTGAACTCCTGATAAGGAGACTTGGTGAAGACAGTCTCTTTCTAGAGGTCGGGGGTCAGGTAGCTGTAAGTCTTGCAGATGGCATCAAAGGTGGCCTTAGCAAAGTTGCCCAGGGTGGCAGTGCAGCCTCTGGCTGAAGTGTAGCAGTCATCTATACCGGCCATCATCAGGAGCTTCTTGGGCACAGGAGCAGAGACAATGCCAGTGCCTCTGGGGTCATGGATGAGACGCACCAGCACAGAGCCACAGCGGCCTGTCACCTTGCATGGAACAGTGTGGGGCTTGCCAATCTTGTTCCCCCAGTAGCCTCTCCGCACAGGGACGATGGAAAGCTTGGCCAAGATGATAGCCCCTCGGATGGCAGTGGCAACCTCCTTGGAGCACTTAACACCAAGACCAACGTGACCATTGTAGTCCCCAATAGCGACGAAAGCCTTAAACCTGGTGCGCTGGCCAGCCCGAGTCTGCTTCTGCACTGGCATGATTTTCAGAACCTCATCCTTTAGGGACGCACCCAGGAAGAAGTCAATGATCTCAGACTCCTTAATGGGCAGGGAGAACAGGTAGATCTCCTCCAAGGACTTGATCTTCATGTCCTTAACCAGGCGGCTCAGCTTGGTGACAGGGATCCACTCCTTGTCTTCAGCTTTACCTCCACGAGCCCCGCGGCCTCGACCACGGCCACGGCCTCGGCCACGTCCGCGGACCCTAAGACCGCTGCCGAATCCTCCGCGGAAGCCGCCGCGGCCTCCTAATCCTGGGCCCCCGGGTCCTCCGGGCCCTCCCGCTGCACCGGCGTCATCCGCCATTTGGTGTTTTCCCGAAGAAGAAGCAATAAATCTTTTTAAAAATGCATTTTGAAAGCATTAAAAAGATCGAGCTAAGATGGCAGCCCTTTTTCCTCGCTGGTATGACCTAACACACTGAGGCACCCTCCCAATGACTGGCCCTCAAGAGAAAGCTCAAAGCTGCTCTGCTTTGCACGTCAGCTTTGTACAAATTCTAATGACCCTTTACCTGGAAGTTCATGATGTTGTTGAAGGTCCGGGCGGAGGTTCCCTCTGTGAATGGGGTCTTCCCGTAAACCATCTCATAAGCAACAACTCCGACAGACCACCAGTCACAGTCCAGGCCGTAGGTGCTCCTTCGGTCCTCGTTCATCACAGTCAACACTTCCGGAGCCATGTAATCTGGGGTCCCAATGGGGAGTTTGGCATCCACCTGGAAAGCCAGAAATGAAAATGGACACAGCACAATCTCGATTCCCCTCCAGGGGGTGCAGACACCCCCATCAGACACCAGCTGATTGGCCACTGATTACTGCCCACCCAGGCATTTAAACCTCGGATAAAATGGCACACTGTCAAGAAATACCAATGCTTTACTAACGATGGGGGTCGGGGGGCAAGCATAACACAACCCAAAGGCAAGCAAGGCTTGTTGATAACGGTTTCATTACACAACTGTTTTAAGGTGGATTTCCTGGTACAAGCTACTGATATGCCAGAAACTTCTTGGCAGTACTGAAGGACTGAACGCAGGGCGTTGTGCAAGATAAGTAAATGTTCCTTCCACGCCCGAGCTACATTCCCAACTCAACAGAACTTCTTCTATTAAAAAATAAAAGCCCTAGGGAATCAGGAGGTCTGGTGGGGGTGGAGGTGGAGGGGTGATGACATCCTCTTGGAGATGGAGGGGGGAAAGAAATATGGGATGAGGAACAGGCAGAGGGCAGACCAGGAGAGGGATAAAGACAAGACTGTAAAATAAGATTAAAGAATAAGAGTGCATATGTGTGTGTGTGTACATATACATATGGCATACATATATATATGGCAAAATGGGGCTGGGGAGATGACTCTGTTGGAAAAGTGCTTCTGGTGTGAGTGTAGAGACCTCATTTGGAATCCCCAAAACCCACATAAGAAACTGAATGTGGGGGTGCACTGGGGAGGCTCATATGAGGGAACCCAGAGGCTTGCTGGTAGCCAAGCTAGCAAAACTGGTGAACCGGGGATTCGGTGATGAAGAGACCCTGTGTTGGCCTCTGGCCTCTATACCCATACACATACATATGTGCACACACTCACATATGCCCTACATTAAGAGAGAGAGAGAGAGCCGGGCGTGGTGGCGCACGCCTTTAATCCCAGCACTCAGGAGGCAGAGGCAGGCGGATTTCTGAGTTCGAGGCCAGCCTGGTCTACAAAGTGAGTGCCAGGACAGCCAGGGCTACACAGAGAAACCCTGTCTCGAAAAACCAAAAAAAAAAAAAAAAAAAAAAAGAGAGAGAGAGAGAGACAGAGACAGAGACAATGACATGAGAACGAAGCCTGAACATGGATCTATGCTATAAGACCAATAATCTATTAATGAGAAACTGAAAGCTAGCTGGCAACACAAAACAGCACTAAGTCAGACATTTCAAGTGCGGGGGGAGGCGAATGGATCCAGGCCTTGGGATCGGATCGGGTTCCACCTTCAGCCCACCTGCAGGGCAGTGTGAAGGGTAAGTCCCAGCCAGGCTGCATGTTAATGAGATGGCCTTCCTCATTTTCCAATTACTGCTCCAAAGGTCCCCTCATTGTTTGGAAACCAGGTCCCTCCAAGCCACCAGCACCCGAGCACTGCCCTTGGCAAAGACAGGTCAGGACACTGCGGGAAGCCTTTCCATAGAGCCAAGCATATTCCACAATAGGGACCATCCCAGTCTCCTAAGAATTTCTGTTTTACTGTTTAATGCCTTTGTTTCTTGAAATGATGCTGATCAAAGAATTAGCCTCCCTGACCCTCACTGGGGGATTCGGCAAGTCGGCAATTCCTCTAATCTTCAAAACGGCTTTTCAAGTTTGACTGAACAGGAAATGGGAAGGTCTGAGGATACCTGTCTATCCGCCAGTCTCTCCTCCCGCCCATCTGAGCGGAGACGGCTGATCTCAGGTATAGAGTGTTGACTGCTGCCCTGGGAACCGAGCATTTGTGGCCTTGCCTTAGATCAGCAGTTAGGTGGTGTAGGAAAACTCATTACTAAAGGACAGAAAGTACCTCCAACAGAAGCCAAAGGTCCGGGGACTATGGCCAAAGTCCCTTAAGACTGGACTTTACATCAAGAAAACAGACTTGGAGCTGGAGAGATGGCTCAGCGGTTAAGAGTACAGACTGCTCTTCCAGAGTCCTGAGTTCAATTCCCAGAAATCATAGGGTGGCTCACAATCATCTGTAATGGGATCTGATGCCCTCTTCTGGTGTGTCTGAAGACAGCTACAGTGGACTCGTATAAATAAAATAAATAAATCTTTAAAAAAAAAAAAAAACAGACTTAAGTCAGGCATGGTGAGTGACATATGAGTTCTGCTCTAGGCCAACCAGGGTTCTCATAGCAAGACCTGCTGAAGAAAAGGAGGGTAAGGAGGGAGAGGAGGAGGGAGAGGAGGAGGGAAAGGAGGAGGAGCGTGATGGCGAATTTGCTTTGCTTGGATTTCAGAGTTTGAGAGGAAGGGGAAGTTTTGGGGGCCCCCTTCCCCAGTGAGATGAAGCTCCTTCAGCTTCCCCTTCAAGCATGTCCATTCGCCTCCTCCCCGAGGGATGAGCTGAGCTGAGCTCCCTCACTTGTATATGGAGGTGTGTTCACTTGTGTATATGTGAACAGATATGAACATATTAAACATTCCTGTCATTATCCCATTCCTTTTTCATATGGATATATAATAGGAATATCAGAATATTCTTATAGTTTTCATAATCTTTCCCTCGTGTATTTACAGACACACAGGACAGACATGTACGTATTAATACTGGAATGATAAAATAATTCCTGCAAATCTCCCATTTCCTGACCTCCCCGGTCCCTACTTCCTGCCCCGGGTCCCCTGTGCCCTTCCCCGACCCTGTTCCTCAGGCCAGTGCAGCACAGAAAATAGTGAAGCTGGCATTTGCTGACACTGATCTCTGACAACAGACTTTCACTACAAGGACCCACTGGAGAATACTCCAAAGTCATGTTGTATAGGAAACAGGCAGGCCTGTGCCAGAGGCAACGTTGAAGACATGTTGGGAGCTATTAAGACAACACAATTGTCCTGATCTCTGAATTGGGCCTCTCTGCGCGCCCCCTTCCCCCCAGAAGAAAAGGAGGTCAAAAGCAGACCACTGACGCAACCACAGAATGTTCCAGCCCTAAGTCAGCGCCGGGTGTCCTGACCACAAGATGTACCCTGATACCACCAAGTTCCTGCTTCCCCAAGTAGTAATCAAAAGAAAATTTTCCGCTGCCCCATTCCTCCTGCTGAGAAGTACTTCCCCTTTTGCTTGTGCATTTAAGCCTTGAGCCTTGCTGAATACAGTGACACCTTGATGCTACTCAGACTGGTTCCGTGTAGTTCATCACACTTGGTGTCTGTCTTTCTCTCCCCCCATTTGGTTCTTAGGAGAAGGTCCCCTCGAGACCCTCGAATAACTGGACCTGCTGGACGGGTCAAAGATGCACAGGGAAACACTGAGTCTAGACAGAAGCACAATGTGACTTAACCTTGACCCCCAAAGGAGCTGGCCCTGGGGACGGCCCTAATGTCGGCAGCCTGAACATAACTGAACCAACCTCTAAGTGGCTCAAGGGAGAGCTCGGACCCTGCCATTGTTCGATTAACATCACCTGCATGGGTTAGGGTCTATTTTACTGCCACCTGGGAAGTTCTAAGATATTCTGTCCTCTTTGCCACCAGCTGGTGGGGCACGGTCATTTGTTCAAGCCCAGTGTGAGCTGACCTTGGCCAGGTGACCCTATCAAAGGGTGTAAACTGTCAACCCCTCATTTATAACTAATGACCAAAGAAGTCAGAGAAGCACACAACTCCTCTTATCTAAGAATAGAAATGTACAGACACATTCACATATCCTAATTATTTATGACTAATAATTATCTAAATCCCATTAGCAATTTGTGCTAGAAAGCTATGAAAGCAAAATTTCCTGCTAGTGCACTCTCTATGCAACTTTAACCACGGTGTGTTAGCAGTTGACAAAGGTTTTATTGATTACCAAGTCCATTAGCCACTGATCCCACAGAGGATCCAGTTTGACTTCCAGCACCCACAGCAGGAGGCTCACCACCACCTGTAACCTAGCTTGGGGGATGGGGGGATCAGACGGCCCTCCTCCTGGACTCTGTGGGGACTGCAGTAGCATATGCACACCGTCACACACATACACATAAATTTTAAATAAATCTTTAAAATAAAATATAGGAGGAAACTATTCTCTTCCACTCAAACCATTGCCTTAAAGGATTGAGATGTGAAATTACATAAACAATCTTTCCTTGTAGGAGTCATGTTGCATGTGTGCACACATACACGTGCACATGCACACACATACACACACATGCATACACACCTGCAGAAGTAGGAGATAATTTTCGTTTCTCTAATTTCTAGCTTGTGGGGCCAGGAAAACTTACACCCCCAGAGTGTGGGCCTGAGAGAGGGGGTGGAGGGAAGGGGGAGGGCAGAGCCACAGGAGGGATTTCTATATGTCTATGTTACATGCACGCCTCTGTCTATAAATACACAAGACAAGGGATAGGGATACAACCGGAATGAAGAAGCCTTTGCTCCTACATAAATGTGAAAAGAATTTTTGCCTCTGGGTTTCCAGCTTCTGGAGAACTGCCTACTACACACTCATCTAGTTTATTTACATTACAAACTCTTTACATCTGGTTTCCTGAGAGCCAGAAGAGACGGGTTAACTGTCTGCCCTTCTCTGAGACTCCAGTAAGGGAAGTGGGCCTAAGAGGGCCCGGAGGACACCTGGCCCATGGTGGTGTTGACTAAGGTAAAGTATACTACCGCTGCCTTCTGAATGAGAAACTTGAAATAAAGACAACAGGAGGTGGAAAAACTCACTCGACTCACAGATTATGAGTAAGACTCACAAATACCCACAGAACAAGAGGACATCTGGAAGTGAACAGAGATCTGCGGACTGGTGGCATGCAGGAAGTTCAGCGCATGTGACCTGGGGAGCATGCGTGTGCATGTGTGAAGAGAGGCCACAGGACAAGGTGGGTGTCCTCCTCACTCTCCATCTTAATGTCTTACACACACACACACACACACACACACTCACTCACACACGCATGCATGCACGCACATACGCAACGTGCGTGCGGCCCACCGCCAAGCATGTGGATGGAGGTCATAAGACAACTTGCAGACACCAGTACTCCCCTTCCTGCAAGTGGGTCCTAGGTGAAGAACTTAAGTTGTCAGAGGTGGCAGCAAACATCTTGAACCTGCTGAGCCATCTTGCCAGCCCTCTCTGCTTCTGCTAGCTGACTAACCAATTTGGAGAGGTGCCTGCCCCGTGTTCCCCAGCTCTGGATTCCACTATGCACCATCACGCCTGACTTTTTCACTTGGGACTGAACTCAGGTCCTCCAGCTCACAAGACAGCCCTTACCAAAAGAGTCATCTCCCCAGCCCAGACTGTATTTATAGTATAGTCATAAATACAAAAAAACAAGCAGAACCTATGTTAGGCCTATAAACTACTTATCTAATTTGTACACGTTCATTTCCCCGCCCACCATTAATCAGAGACAAAGCAATAATAGAATTTCTCATCGATAAATCCACACAATCTTGATTCTAAACTGACGCTCATCTACAATAAAACCTTTCTTTACATTTAGAACACTGCCTAAAGGGGCTGTGAGATGGCTCAGCGGGTAAAGCATTTGCAGTATAAGCCAGAAGACCTGAGCTCTAGGGCCAGCAACCATGGAAAGCTGTGGCCTCCCTTCCCCCAGCCTGGAACCTGCTTGCTCAAGGGTGGAGCTACCTGCTCATTCGTCCTGCCACGCCTACTGCTGGAACCTGCCTTTGCTGCCTGGAAGCACACACGTGTTCGTCCTGCTACTGGACCCTGAGTTACTTGGCGGGATATTGGGTTCCCTCCCCCTTCCTTTATAACTGAGTGTCTGAAAATAGTAAAATTGAGCCTTGATCAGAACGTTTGTTGTCTTGGCTCCATTCTTTCTTTCGCCCCGTCTAGATTCCTCTCTTTTCAGATCGAACTGCCATTCTCAGTTGAACCGTTCGTGTTGTGGACTGCGGGCAGGCCGCAACAGAAAGCCAGGTCCAGCAGGACTGGTATTCCAGCACACCTATCAGGAGATGCAGGTAGACACAGAGGAATCCCCAGGAACCCATGGGCCAGCCAGCCTGGTATATACAGAAGCAAAGAACAAAGAGATCCCAAATCAGATAAGGTACAACTCAGGAACTGGCTCTGGAGGTGCCACATGTGCACACACACCTACATGCTCACACACACATACATGCATGTGTGCACACACATCTACATACACACTCATCCATATATGAATGCAGTCACACATACACACATACGTGCTCAAACACTTACACACTCACACATGCATGCACACACACACTCATCCAAATATGCACACATACCCATACATATACACATATGTGATCACAAATACCTATATGCTCATACATGCATGCGTGAACACACACTCATACATATATGCATGCACACCCACATATATGCACATACATGCTCACCCATCAAACATCCACACATTCACACACACGTGAACACACTCACATACATACATGCATGCGTGTGCACATGCATAACATGAGTACACACACACACACATAAAATAAAACACTACAAATCCATTAAACTTGTCCTCATCTGCCTTGCAAGTTCTGGCCCTGACAGCACAGGGAGGGGAGACATGCTCTCAAGTCTCTGAACATCTTCACTCCATGACCAAAAAACCCAAGTGTCTCCTGCCTGGAGAGCCCAGCAGCCGCAGTTCACACTGAAGAGGCAGTGGAGAGACTGACTCCAGATCCAGTGTGTGTGGGGGGGTGGGAGGGGGACGGAGGGGGGTTCTTTCTTTTTTAGACAAGAGTCTAGCCCTTGTCTACACTAGGCAGACCAGGCTACCCTAGAACCTGCTATGTAGACCAGGCTGGCCTCTAACTCAGAGATATCCTCTGCTTCCCAAGTGCTGGGCTTAAAGCATGAGCCGCCATTCGCAGCCATTCCCAGCTCGGGGCCTGCTCTTCACCCTCTCGTTCTCTCCTGAGCGGCGGTTGGTAAACCGCCATCTACCTTTTCCTGTGGGCTTTTCTTACTGCAGACACATGGTGCCAACTCTAGAATTATTTCGTTTTCAGAAGCTACTCAATCTATGGTTGACATTTCCAACCCAGAGTGGGTTTTCTTGCCTCCACCCCGGGGTAGAGCGGGAGAGCTGAAGACATCTGGGGTTGTCCTAAGGCAGGATAATGGGAGGAGAGATCAGTGACATCCAATCACACACAGCCCAGGTCCCACAACAAGGACAGATTCAGACCCAGACCGCAATGGTGAGGGATTTACTGTTGGGCTATAAACCTGTCCTGTAATTTTTTTTTTTTCCTGAGCACGTCAGTTTATTAATGTCGCTAATACAGTTTGTGAGTCTCTGAATCCTAGGAAGGGTTCATGCTATTGAATCTGTTCCCTTGTGCATTTCTCCACTAAAGTCAATGTCTGCGCTTTCTCATCTATTTCTGAATTGTACGTTAATTAGGGTGGCAAGTGGGGAGAGGAGCCATGGGTGGGTCTCAGGGCCTCACCCACAGAAAGTACATCCTCAGCCGGGCAGCGGTGGCGCACGCCTTTAATCCCCTTACTTGGGAGGCAGAGGCAGGCAAATTTCTGAGTTCGAGGCCAGCCTGGTCTACAGAGTGAGTTCCAAGACAGCCAGGGCTACACAGAGAAACCCTGTCTCAAAAACCAAAAAAAAAAGAAAAGAAAGTGTATCTCCTACCACAGAGCTATACCCTCAACACCTTTTTCAAAAAAATATATAGTACACATAGATTTATAAGTTTATGAAATATTTCCCTGTGGTTTTTATTTCCAAACATCCTTAATGCTATTTGTTTTGGAATTTAAAACAAAATGATTTGATTCTACAATTTTTAAAATTTTTTCTGTATTATATCTATTCATTTATTCTCTCTCTCCGTGTGTGTGTGTGTGTGTGTGTGTGTGTGTATGTGTGTAAAGGTACCACCATGAACACGTGGGGTCCGAGGACAGTATGTGGAGGTGAGTTGAGTTTTCTTCCTTCTACCATGCAGGCCCGGAGATGGAACTGGGGTGATCAGAATTGACAGCAGGAGCCTTAACACTATGACTCGTCTCACCAGCCCCCGATGACATCATTCTTCATATGAATAAATAAATAAGAAGAAGATAACCTGGGAGGCTGGAAGGACGGCTCAACTGTGAGCATTTGCTGCTGCTCGAGAGGACCCAGATTTGAGCCCCAGCACTTGGGGGGCCAGGCAGCTTCACCACACCCTGCAACTTCGGCTTCAGGGGCATCTGTCACCCTCTTCTGGCTGTCCCAGGCATGCACGCGCGTGGCACATATTCTCTCTCTCTCTCACACACACATACACACACACACAAATAAATAAATAAAAATAATAAGGCTGGGCAGTGCTAGTGTACACCTTAAATCCCAGCACCTGGGAGGCAGAGGCAGGGGGATTTGAGAGTTCGAGGCCAGCCTGGTCTTCTATAGTTCCAGGACAGCCAGGGCTATACAAAGAAATCGTGTCTCAAAACCCAATAATAAAATTAATAATAACAAATCTTTTTTTAAAAAAGGATAGAACCTTAAAATAAAAAAGGAAGTAATGTTGGATTTGGACAGCGGGAGGGGGAGACTCCTGGTTTCCTGCAGCCGAACACTGAGTAAGTCACCTCAGAAAGTTCTCAGAGCGGCAGAACACACAGGTCAGATCGCAAAGTGCACAGAGTTAACACAGCCCTGAGCCGTTTCCTAATATCACCCTAATAATATCCACCTTCCCCAGAGGAATCGGGGGATAAAAAGTAATTTTACATATTGTCCTTCAGAGAAAGGACTTAAGTCTCAGACCTGGAGGCGGCCTCCGGTTTTATGCATTTTAAGTAGAACCTAAAGCTTCCAGAGAGAGGATTTGCTCCAGTCACTGAGCAGCTCAGACCCAAAGCCGAAGGAAGCGCTTCCCTCAGACCTGTCCTTCCTATACTGCTAACCTCGAATTCACATTTCAGTAGGAGCCAATTTTATTAGAGGATTCTTAACCCTTTGTCTTTTTGATTTTGTTATCTTCCTTGAAAGCAGCCTCCATCCTGATCTCGGTTGCTCCTCCCTGGCTCTCTGTTAGCAAGTGCAACATGACTTAGCATGTTAGCATGGGCAACATGACTTAGCATGTGAGCATGGGCAACATGACTTAGCTTTTTCAAAGGCCCAAGACTTGAAAACGATACTTTTTTTTTTATTCTCGAGACAGAGTTTCTCTGTGTAGCTGTCCTGTCCCTGGCTGTCCTAGAACTCACTCTGTAGACCAGGCTGGCCTCAAACTCAGAAATCCACCTGCCTCTGCCTCCTGAGTGCTGGGATTAAAGGCGTGCGCCACCAACGCCCGGTGAAAGCGATACTTTTGAACATCAGCATCTTGACAAAGTCTCTAGTGCTAGTGACTAATTTCAATTTTGCTGCATGTGGAGAGCACTTAAGTAAAAGAAGGTCATGTTTCGTCAAAATACTTTCAAATAAAGCAAGGTGACACAACAGAACACGGTTTCTATGAGGTACGGGAAAATAAAATGGACACTTTCCTTTCTTTGTAAGGAAAAGTTAAGAATACCCAGAGAGTTGGCAGGGTGCTAACAGGTGTTAACATAAGGGCAGCGCTATCTGGGAGACATCCCTGAGCCCTCACCCTCCAGCCCCACCCCCCAGAAGAGTCAAACCCTGGCAGATGAGGCTTCCAAATGCTGCTCACCATGGCGTCCTAACACCTGCCAGATCCAGGAGGACCACAGAACGCTCTTTACCGTACGTCACCCCTGAGCCATCTCATTCCACTTCCTAATCACCTTATTTGAATTCATCTTAGCGGCTGATCCAAAATCCACCAGCTTGATGTGTCCCGTCCGGTCGATGAGGATGTTCTCGGGCTTGATGTCTCTGTGAGAAGGTCACAGCCTTAGATTAGCACTGTGTTTGTGCCAGCCAGCTGCCAGCTACGCAGCCCTGGCCTCACGGCAGCCAGAGGCCTCCGCACGTGTCTTATGCTATGCCAACCCGTCTGGAAAACTAAATTTAACTTCTTAAAAGGGAGGGAGAAAAAGAAAGCAGATGAGACATTATCAGGTGGATTATTTCTACTGGAGGCTCAAGTTTCTACATGGCAAAAAACAAACCCCAAGGGGGCTGGAGAGATGGCTCAGAGGTTAAGAGCACTGACTGCTCTTTCAAAGGTCCTGAGTTCAAATCCCAGCAACCACATGGTGGCTCACAACCGTCCATAATGAAATCTGATACCCTCTTCTGGTGCATCTGAAGACAGCTACAGTGTGCTCACATATAATAAGTAAATAACTTTAAAAAAAATGAAGACCAAAAAAGCCAAAGAATTTGCCCAAGGGCCCAAGGTCATGTGATTCACAAATGGAAAAATCTTTGTCCCATATTCTGTATCCCTGCTCTGTGTGTGTGTGTGTGTGTGTGTGTGTATGTGTGTGTGCATGCACATATGCATGTATATATGTATGCCCTGCTCTCCAAATGCCCACATGTTACAGGCTTGGACACCAGCGTGACATAACAGGGTGATGGTGGATCCCGTAAGAGGTGGCACACAGTGGGGAACCATCAGGTGCCTTGTGCTTCACACACTTGTCATCAATGAATGAGAAAAGTCTTTGCCTTTACACCCTGCTGCAGAGTCCAGCAGGTGGCCTTTGCTGCTTTGAACCTGATGCAGGCAGAGGATCATGGCATCAGGAGTGTTACCTAGCAAAGCAGCTCACTTGTGGTGAACAGAAAACAGAGTGGCCAGAGACCACAAGTTGTACATTTCAAAGGCACGCTCCGGGGATTTACTTCCTCAGCCAGCCCCACCTTCCAGCTGCCAGAACTCCCCCACAACATCAAAATGTAGAAAGAATCTTTATGTACTGTGTGGAAGCATCACCTGTCAATACCAAGCCCTCGGCCAATGAGCTAAAGCAAGACTGGAAGGTGGGACATCCAGGGGAGATACATAGGATTCTGGGAAATAGTCAGGTGTGAGAGATTTGCCCTGACACTGATGCAGACAGACATGTGAACCTAGGAGAGAAAACTCACCACGTGGCATGCCTTAGCCTAGTTTAAACAGGATAACTGAGTTACGAGCTAGAGGGAACAAGTCAAAGCTATGGGCCTACACATTTATCCATAGATAAGAAGTCTCAGAGTCATTATTTTGGGGAAGTCAGGTGGAAAATCCCAAGGTTACACCGAAGTATGACTCACTCAGTGCATTAACCCATTAATGAACTCAGGGTCCTCATGACCCCATCATGTCAAGCGCCATGGCAGGCAACCAAGATACTGGAGCCCTGAAGGGAAATTTCAGATTCGAATCATCTGCAGGACCGGCTCCTCCTGACTCTGTGTCTCAGCCACAGGGTGGGTGTCATTGATCTAACACAGGCTTCTGCTATACGCCCAAAGCAACAGGAAAAACAGACTCAGCAAAACCTGCGCATCGGTGATCCAGCACGGCCCTTTCTCAATCGAGTGCTTGGCCCAGTGAGGCAGGGCTGCGGCTGCTTTGTTAGTTCCCACCTTCTGCTCCCAGGATAGGAGCCGGCCCCTCTCCCCATCTCTCAGGCTTCCTACCAAGGGGCCCATAAAAGGGGTTCCTGTGCCTACCTGGCTGCATCTGACAGCCAGGTCTATGTTCGAATGGATGTGCTAAGATGCCGGCCATTTTGGAGAGCTGTCAGCCAATCACAGGGAGGCTAAAACTAGATGAAGCTGTCTATGCAGGAGCTCAGACAGGATTCAGAAAAGTCCTTGGTACGTTCCTGGGAGCCTCACTTACCGGTGCACGTATCCCATCTGGTGCACGCTGTGGACAGCCAAAATCAGCTCAGCAAGGTAAAACTGGACCATGCTCTCATCTAATTGGTCCTCGTATCTGTTCAGAAGCGACAGCAAATCCCCTCCAGGCTGATATTCCATGACCTGCAGAGAGAGGGGCAAGTCATTCTTTTGTTTTTCACACCCCAAATAGGGAATACCTCCATTAGTCCCTCAAACAACATCGGACAATGTAATCACAACCCCTCTACGAGGCAATGTCGATGTGCGAGACGGATCCTCAGACACGGGGTAAGGCCTCTGCGATACAGAAACCGCATCCGTGACCCCAGAGAACGGAGAGAGCACCCACAGACACCGCCCTGCATGATGCTCGAAAGACAGACCTGAGAAGCCGAAGATCCTTCTCCTCTGACACCCGCCCAAGTCGACACCCCAGACATCCCCTCCCTCAGATCGGGGCACCCTGCATAGATGGATATTCCTAGAGGGCAACAAACTCGCTAACAGTCATTTCACATTCCCCTCAGCCCAGAGCAGAATACTGGAGATGTGTGGTAAATGCAATACGATCTTTCCCTTTTACACTCAGTGCAGAAGACAGTTGATGATCTCTTATTAAAAATTTAATAGTGAATATAGACCCTTCAGCCTGGCTCTTCCACTCTGAACAATTTATGTTATTGATGCTTACAGTTTACAGGTAAGAGATAGATAAGTAAATAGACTCTCTACTGAATGGTTTATAACAATAGACTTGGAAAGCATCCAAATCCCCACCCTTAAGACACCGGATAGTTTTGACTCCTGTAAATCATGGGCGATGGCTCGGATATTAAAGACACATGACTCAGGCTATTTGTGCTCCCGTGGAAAGCTGACCACATCACAGAAAGTGACATTCTGTACAGGATTAAAAAAGAAATCCATTTTTAATCAGAAGAAAAATTAATTTGTTGGCATATGTAAGAAATAAATCAGAATATATATATATACATACATATATATATATATATATATATATATATATACCTCTCAGCTAAAATTCTTGGTTAGAAAAGAAAACTCCACCCCAAGGAAGTGAAAACCATCAATGTGAATATGAGCACACCGTGTGTGTGTGTGTGTGTGTGTGTGTGTGTGTGTGTGTGAATAATATGCACACACAAGCATTTGTACCTGTGTGAATGTAGGCACACACCCGCCGTGACACACAGGTGGATGTCAGAGGACGACAGGTGTCAGTCAGCCCTTGATTCCAATCCTGTCAGGTTGTCTTCGTGGTTTGTCACTCACTATAAAGCCAGATGAGCTGGCCCTCCGGCTTCCAGATATCCTCCTGCTTCAGCTTCCTGCCTCCCTAAAGGAGCCCTGGGCCTGCTGATGCTCACACCACACATGGGCCTACTGATGCTCACACCACATCTGGGCCTACTGATGCTCACACCATATCTGGGCCTACTGATGCTCACACCACATCTGGGCCTACTGATGCTCACACCACATCTGGCTTTGCACGGATGCTCAGGCTTTGAGCTGAACCCGTCACACCTGCACGGCGAGCACTTTTTAACGTACTGAGCTAAATCCGCAGCCCTCCATCTTTTCTATTTCTGTGAATCGGATGAGGTGTTCCTGAGTCCACACATGACCTGGAGGCTGGTTAGCTTGGTCTGACTCACCTGGTGACTTCATGCCTCGACCTTTCATGGTCGGCCTCTGAGAACTCCAGATAAGACTAATCCCTTTGCTGCACTGTGTGAAGATGGGGAAGGAGCCTGAAAGAGCATGGCTTGGTGCCTGGAACCAACGTGAGAGCCAGTCCTCCTTCCCCTCCACACTCTGTGCTTCGTTCTGGCTGCGGAGGATCTAGGACCCACTTGACCGTGCTGCAGTTCTCCTGGAGCTCTCTGACCTTTGCTCTAATGTCCACTGCATTGGCCAGCATCAGCTTGTGTCCAGTCCTCTCAAGAAAGGACACGTTTCAATGCATGCCTGTCGGGAGACACTAAATCCACACTGATGCTCTCCTTCACAGTCAACCTGATTGCACTTAGGATCACCATGGAAACACACCTGCGGGAGGGGAGGGATAGCTGTGAGGGTCTGGATGGGAACGACCGACCTGCCCTAGATGTGGGCATCACCACTCCAGGGGCTGGGGTCCTGGGCTGTGAGCGCCTGCATGTCTCTCTGGATTCCTGGTGGTGGACATGCAGCAACAACATCTATGGAGCCCTGAATCCCGGCATATGAATTCTGTTCTCCTCCCAAGGTTGCCCTTCCTGGACTCTCAGGACACAACTCTAGGCAAGTGTGATGGCTACCCATGGTTGCCAACACCTGGGAGGCAGGACTCTCAACTGAGAGAGCACTCCCATCATGCCCCACCCATGGCTGGTGGGCACGCTCTTATTTCCCAGCTCACGGTGGGTGGTACTATCCTGAAGCAGGTGGGCCTGGGCTGTAGACTGAAGGTAGCCGGATATCCAGATACCCTGGCAAAGCCAGGGACTTGCACAGCCTCTCATAGCCTGGGAACCGACCTGCTCACGTGGCTTCTTTCACTGTGCGCACACAGGACAACCACCCTGGGAAGGCAAGATGCCATTTCGTACCACAGATGCTAAATGCAAAGTGGCTCACAGGCAAGAAGTGTGACACCTAGAAGGGGTAAGATTGTTTTCTCCAAATCACAGCCGACGGAGGTGACGTCAGCGCCTCACCTCAGCCCCACAGGAGCCCACAGGAGCCACCTGGCTTGCTACAGCTCACCCACTCATCCCAACCTGGCTCTCTACAGGCATGGGGAAGTGGGTGAATGCTAATTTCTGAGTCTGCTTTAAATATATACTGCCATTAAGAGGGTCGGAAGCAGCAAAAGGGAATTCACAGATAATAGCAGACACACCAGTACTTTAGGAATGCAGATGGTTTTAAATAAGAACAATGCATATCTGTGATGACGTACTGCTGTTACAGAACTTCACGCTCTGTTATGTGAAAACCAGAATGGCTCCTAAATTTAAGCCTGAGAAAGTCAAAACTATGGCAACTATCGGCAACTCTGGTGAGCTCACACGCCGACCACTACTTAGTATTTAGCGTCAGTTCCTGAAGATTCTATTTGGTAGACCTGGCAGGAATTTCCAGAAAACCAGCATCTCTTATAAAGGAGAAAATACACAGGTTCTCCGCTCTTCTTTGCAAGAGACCCATCCAAACTAGATTTGTCATTTCTGAGGGTCAAACAACCTCCCCCTGCCTTCAGAAGCCGGGACTGATTGAGAAAACAAGCCACCAAAATTACAACAGCTGCTAGCCTGACACTCTGTGACACGAGGCCAAAATAGACACCCTAAATGACAAACATCTGAAAGGGATGGATCTTTATCAGAGAGCCTAATCAAACCCCAAGAACCAACACAATCTCCAATTAGCATACAAAATCCCCAGTGTACAACATCAGACAGAACTAGTGAGGATCGAGGCATTATCCACGGCCCATAACGGCACTGCAGGATAAAGGTCTCATTTGGAATCCATGGAGCTTTGGGGGGAGGCAGGGTGTGTGAAATGCAAGCCAGGTTCAACCAGTTACCATGCTGCTAAAGTCCTCATCAAACATCACAGACCGAGAGGCTTCAAGATGGGCTGTGACCCAGAGACCACTGTAAACTAATGAAGAACAGAGTCACCACCTACGATGTGCTAGAATTTATGTGCAGTGTCTGGTTTGGTCCCCAGCTTTTGCTGCTCATCTTTGTAGAGATGGCACGGATCTGCCCACGACCACCAAAGTGTGGCTTCTAACCCAAGCAGGCTCTACGTCCTCTACAGGGGGTTTTTCCAAACCTGCTTGCCCATCAGGTCACGGGAGGAGTGCTTTGTAAAAAAAAAAAAAAAATGTGACCTGGGACAGAGAAATGGCTCAACAGGTGAAGACACTAGTTGGGACAACCTGAGATTGGTCCCTGAAACCCACACGGTAGAAAACTGACTCTTGCTGGTTGTCCTCCAACCTCCACAAATGTGTCAGTGTGTGTACGCGTTCACAGGTAAGTAGCGGTGCTGTGTTTTTCTCTTTTAAGTAAGACATTTTTTTTTTTTTTTTTTTTTTTTTTGGTTTTTTGAGACAGGGTTTCTCTGTATAGCCCTGGCTGTCCTGGAACTCACTTTGTAGACCAGGCTGGCCTCGAACTCAGAAATCCGCCTGCCTCTGCCTCCCGAGTGCTGGGATCAAAGGCGTGCGCCACCACGCCCGGCTAAGTAAGACATTTTCATCCATGATATTTGAAAGTCTAGTATGTGCTAGTGTCCTAAATATCAGGAATCGAAATGGTTAAAAAAAATTCCTATGTCTTTATAAAAATGGCACTCAGCAGAATGCAAAAGAATTGAAATAACTGCTGGGCAGAGGTGGCACACGCCTCTGATCCCAGACCTCGGGAGGCAGAGGCAGGTGGATCTCAGTAAGTTTGAGACCAGCCTGGTCTAGAGGAGAGTTCCGGGATGACCAGGGCTGCATGGAGAACTCCTGATTATTATAAGGGCAATAAGAAGCATCGGGGTATGAAAATATTTCTCCTGTTCATTCCAACTGCTCGCAGAGCGAGTGAACGCAGGCATCGGTGCTCACCGAGCTGCACTGTCTGAGGCAGGGTCCCACTCTTGACCTCACACTTACAATCTTCCTGCCTCAGACTCCTGAGTCCAGTTGAGAAATGTACCTTCCCAAACTATTCACTACTTAACTTGTTATTACTGGGGGCATGGGGGGGGGGGGCAGGTCAGAGGTCAGAGGAGACTGTGCAGTCAGTTCTCTCCTCCCCACTTTCCTTGACTCCCAGGGATCGACCTCAGGTCATGAGGACCACGGGACCTTTTCAGGTTGAGCCATCCCGCCGGCCTGGAAGACGCATTTTTAAGGACTGGATCCAACGCCACTCACCCAGCACTGCTCCGAGACCATTATTGATGAGGCTGCAGAACCAATTCCGTTTCCTAATCCCGTCCTAGTCAGAGTTTCCACAGCAGCCTGCCCTTGAGCAGACCTTGGCTCTAACACAGCCATCACTTCTGCTCACATTTGTTTTCAGTGACTACCCGGAGTCTTTCTGAATATCAAGACAAGATCTCGGACAAGAAAGGGCTGGAAAATAACCAGGCCTGTTGGCACGGAAACGGTCACCATCCACCCTTGCGAGGACCGGAGAGACGTCTACACAGAGAATGGGCATGGACGGGGCACACAAATGAGGAAGTCACCAAATCACAGCGATCAAAGGCTGGGGAGATGAGATGGGAGAAAAGAGCCCTCGGGTGAAATAGGCCTAAACAATGTGGCAGCCCCCGCTGATGGCGGGGACTGCACAGCAGCTGACAGCCGAGTGAGGCTTGGAGCTGTGAAGGACTCGCTCTTTCAAAGCAAAGACTTTCTGGCCAACAGAGACAGACCCCTTCTACAGCGGCAGCTGCAAATGCTAATTAAAGGGCAGAGCTTACATGTGTTCAGTTTGGAAGGAGCCAAAGCCCCACTGTTGGGCTCTGTGTCTATACTCCGAGGACTAGAGTGGCAGTTTCCATTCGTTGTGCTAAAGTCAAAATGAAGGGCAGGTGTGTGTTTGTGCGCGCATCTGTGTGCGTGTGGGTGCATGGCGGGGAGGCGGAGATGAACATTCATAGTTATCTAGTATTGTTGTGGTCTCGACAAGTCCTCAAAAGTTCACATGCTGGAGTTGGGAGCTAGCTCATCAGGAAAGGGCACTTGGTACCCAGTCTCACGCCCTGAGTTCACTCCCTGGAATCCACAAGGTGGAAAGAGAGAACTGACCTCTACAAGCATGTCATGATAGGCACAGCACACACACACACTCTCACACACCCGGTTCACATGATGGGGCTGCGGAGATGGCTCAGCGGGCAAAGTGCTTGCTGGACGAGTGAGGACCATAAGTTTGGATCGCTGTAACCCGTATAAATGCTGGATGGACGTGGCAGACCCTTCCTGTAACTCCGGCGTTTGGAAGGCAGAGGCAAGGGATCCACAAGGCAGCCTGTCAAACTCTGGGTTCCAGTGAAAGACTGCCCCAGTGAACAAAATGTGGAGTGATCGGGAAAGCTCCCAACATCACCCTTGGACCTCCACACACATGAACACCTCTGCATACATAATGTGTGCCCACATACACACACATAGGGATAAAAGATGTCCACACATTGGCTATTTAACCCCAAATTTCTATGACGATGCTATTTGGCGGTGTGGCCTTTGGGAGGTTAGGTAAAGATGTGGGGTGTGTGTGTGTAGTGATAGCATTAGTGGCTCTTTAAGGAGAGACATAGACTCAAATGCTATCTTAGCACGTGGCACTCTTTACCATGTTATCATGAGGCAAGAAAACTGTGACCAGGCCCCAGCCTGGTCACAGCATGTTGGTGACATGCTGTTAGGGTCGTGAGCCACATAAGCATCTCTCCTCACAGACTGCCCTGTCTCGGATTTTGTTCTAGCTCTGGTAAGGGGACTAAGACAAATTTTATTCAGGGTTGCTGGACCAGAGCATCAGCAGAGGGATGCTGTGCAGGCTGCCTCTCAGGAAGGACACCCTGAAAAGCTTGCACACTCAATGTGTGCCACACAAGATGCAATAGAGCCCTGGGCATCACACTGTACTCTGCCCAGTGCTTCTGACCCCTGGAATGGGGCGGATGGTTGGAATCCTCTAAGCAAAGCGTCCTTGACAGAGAGAGACCTTATGCTATTGTCTGAAAGGTCAAGGTAACCTCTAGGACAGCGGTTCTCAACCTGGGGGGGGGGGGTCACATATCAGATATCCTGCAAATCAGATATTTTTACATTATGATTCATAACAGTAGCAAAGTTACATTTATGGAGTAGCGATGGAATAATTTTATGGTTGGGGGTCACCACAATATGGGGAACTGTGTTAAAGGGTCACAGCATTAGGAAGGTCTGTCTAGGAGATGGGAGAAGACCTTCTATCTCTGCACCTCTGAGTTCCAGCCTGATTCAGGCATTTTTAAGAAGAAAAAGTCTTTGGAGAGCATAGACTCACAGTGTGGACAAGAAGCAGTGTACTCAACCAAGTAACCCCGAACACGCGCTAAGGAAAGGCGCTGACAGGTTTGGGGGAGCAAAGGAAAGGAACATAGGACCATGGACTGCCCCATGGCTCACAGCACAAAGAAACCGCCCTGTTCCTGAGTCTCAGGAGTGATTTCAGATGTGCACACTCTGGTACTGCAAAGACAAAGGAAGAAGCAATGATCAGAACTCACAGGGCCTGTGACAGTAAGACAACACTTCACAGAGACGCGCGTGCCTGAACCGGCGGCAGCAGCACAGTGAGACCTCCTGAATCGGAGGCTTGGAGAACCGAGGCCACGCGATTAAACTGTGGCTCCTTAAAAGGAGAAGACTCTGAGCGCGCTCTCCTGAAATACAGCCCAAGGGCATTCAACCCCAAAGAACCCCAATGGGAGTAGCACGCTCAAGCAATTGAACTGGGGCCAAAAAAGAGGAGCTACTATCTTATCTACCAGTGAGAAAATGCAAGCTGAGAAGGACGTCTCTGGGAAGTCCAAACAAGGAACGGCAACAAAACAAGCGCAGGCCTTTTAAACTCCGAGTTTCCTGATGGCAGCGGCCTCCTCAACCCTGGCTTCCAGAGAGGAGACACGGAAACACATGCCTAATGATTTTTTGAGGCACGCCTTGAAATTCAGATAATCCTAGCCAAGAGATCAAAACAGCACATGTCTAGTTGTCAAAACTATCATAAGCTGTCACTTGGTACTAGCACAAACAATGGCTCTGTGTTCATTAACTCCCTCCTGACTCAGGATGGTGACAGATGCCGGTGTCCGCAAACGTCCTGGGGTCAGTGGCCCTCCAAAACAAGCCATTTCCAACCCGTTCCTACATGAAAAGGAAACACTGTCCACAAAATTGCACGGGTGTGTGTGTTGAAGACTGAAAGACTGAAAAACTCCCCTCAGACAGCACAACCAAAGCAGGCTGTTATCAGGAGCCGTTCTGGATACCACTGTATTATAGCACCAGGAGCGGGAAGTCAGACGGTGGCAGGAGCCAGGAGCCTGGCTTCAAGCCACTAACTGCCCCCCTAAATTCACCCTTCCACTCTTTTCGTGAGATCATCAGACATATCTGCTGATCTGATTGGACAGGGAGGTGCCTGGGAAACCACACAACAAAGTGTGGATGTACCTGAGGACATTCTCCGGGAGAGTTAAAGCACAGCGGGGAAGAGACCAACCTTGAGTGTAAGCGTCAGCATCCTACAAACCGAGGGTCCTGATGAGAGCCAGCAAGGAGGCAGGCCGGGGTAAAGGTTCTCTCTCTCTCTCTCTCTCTCCCTGGCAGCCATGAAGAGCTGCCCTTCCTGACCACACCCCTCCCTGTCATGACGGACTGAGACTCTGTAGGCCTTTAACTAGTTTCCCTCTAGTGAATTTGCTTATGGAACAGAAAAGCTAGTGGTAAGATCAACAAAGAGCTGCTTCCACGGGCCACCTGCCAGAGTCGCAGCCTAGCCTTGATAGATGGGGCCAGAGACAGGCATGAACTGTACTATCTCTGCAGTGCACCAGAAAAATGGCGAGCCATGGTGAATGGGATGTCACGGCAAATGGGATTTTTTTTTTTTTTAACCAGCTAGCCTAAAGTTGGCGAGTTTCAGGCCAAGGAGAGATCCTATCTTACAGGAAGCAAACGGGCTTCGTGAGGATGAAACCTGAAAACGCAATGGAGCCGGATGTGGTGGCGCGTGCCTTTAACGTCAGCACTCGGCAGGCAGAGCCAAGTGGCTCTCTGCGAATTTAAGGCCAGCCTGCTCTACTCAGAGAGCTCCACGGCCAGGACTACATAAGATAAGAACTAAATCCAATGGGGAATGATCTGGCATATGTGCACACGTGCATACACACATACACACACACACACACACACACACACACATGTGAACACAAACATGCCCACAAGAAAGCTCAATGATCTACACATGGTGGTGCATGCCTGCAACCCCAGCTAGGGGATCCTTGCATTGCATGTTCGCCTGGAGACCTAAGAAGACCTTACCTCAAACCACCATATCCCAAAGAGGGCTGGGTGGAGCCAGGGAGAGACTTCAATTCATACGGAACTAAGATAAATAGACTGATTCTTCCAGATCAGAAATAAAGGAGGTAACATCATTAAAAAAATAAATGGCCAGTGGCTGTTCAAAACAAAAAATAGCTCCTTGTTCCCTGCCACGAACCTCCTCATCCTCACCCAAGGTGACACGAAAGCCTTGCTCGAAAAGCCAAACCAGGAACAAATGTTGTGTCTAGAATATGTTTCACATTGAAGAACTTAATCTTCCAAGAAGCTAAAAAGGGTCCTGCAAAAAGAGCTTTGGGATTCCTTAAGCTACGCTATATGGGCATCAGAGAAAACCCTGCCACTGTCCAAAGGGCTCCCCGGGAGGCCAGGGTCGCAGCTCAGTAAGTAACAAGGTGCTTAGCATGCTCCAGGTCCCAGCCTCGATGCCTGACCCCCAAAACGATGGAGAATGGCAGTATATAATGACGTCAACGACGTCTGAGACGGGTCCCACTATGAGGCCCCGATTGGCCAGGAACTCAGAGATCTGGCTGCCTCTGCCTCCTGAGTGCTGGGGTTAAAGGCGTGCACCACACTTGAAGAGAAAGCACTTTGGTTGCATATCCTGCAGTGTGTTCGATTTCTCCCCTACTAAGACGTGGGTAAGGTCAGAAAGAGCAGACACCTCCACTAGTGTGTGCGTCCTCCAGAGAGAAGCAAAGAAAGCAGAGGACGGTGGCTCTCCTCGCACATCCTCAGTGGATACATGTTTAAACTTATTAAAGTACATGTCTCTGTGTGTGTGTGTGTGTGTGTGTGTGTGTGTATGCATGCGCACATCAGAGGACACAACTTGCAAGAGTCAGTTATCTTTCCATCTGGTGGGTCCCAGGAATCGAACTCAGGTCTTCAGGCTTCTTAGCAAGCAGCCCACCTGTGGGGCCACCCTCCTGGCCCAATATATGCATTCGGAGGGTGGGATTTGGAGGTACTAGCTTTTAATTTATACTTGAACGACTAGTGCGTAGCCATGGGGTACAGTGTGATACTTCAATAAATATATACAATGTACAATGATCAAATCACAACAATGAACAAATTCACCACGTTAACCATTTACCATCTGCTTCGTCCTGGAACCATTCAACCCTTTCTTGCTATTGTGAGGCATACATATCATTTCGAGATAATTGCCCTACTGTAAGATGCCAAAACTTATCCCTCTTCCCTATCCACTCATGGTAATCTAACTGGTCTACCCATTAGCCATCCCTCCCTGCCTCTCTTCACCCGGATAACCAGGCAACCGCCATCCTATTCTCTGCTTCTAGGAGATAAACCAGTCCAGCTTCCACACGTGTGAGGAGGGAACAGGCTGCGTTTTCTAACATCAATCACGCATTATTACCTTCACTTTTAAAAATTAAAGCAAGACAAGAACACCTTTCATTCCAGCACTGGACAGGCAGGTGACTGATGCTCTGAGTTCCAGGCCAGCTTGGGCTATAGAGCAAATTCCAGGCCGGCCAGATCTAAATAATGAGCCCCTGTCTCGGGAACTAAATTAATTAATTTAATTAAAGCAAGATTCTATTAAAGGTAGTTAGAGACCATTCCCACTTAAATGGCTTCTCGCTGCTTCGCTCTGTGCCCGAGTACAGTGGGCCTCTTCTAAGTGGGTCAGCTCTTAATCATTAGAACAGGGAACGGAGACGTTTGATTAGAAAATCGACTGAATGAGAAAGAGACATCATAGGCTACACAGGCAAGACTCATTCTCGGTCCATGGCATCTGAGTATCGCAGCCTCGGGAATGTTGCACGTGGACAGCCGCGAAGACTCACCAGGTAAAGGTTATTTTTGTCCTGAAAGGCGTACTGTAACTGGGGGATCCAAGGGCTTGTGCTCCGAGATAATATGTTCCTCTCCTCCTCGAAAAATGAAACCTGGAGTGGGGAGGGAGGGGGGGAGAAACTCTTTAGACAATTGTGATGGAACTATGAGGGAGAAATGGCCATTGTCCCACCTTTCAATCTAAACTGATTTTTCTGGATATTAAAAATCGCTTAGCCTGTCACTCTGAAATTTTGCTACTAACCTACTTGGCTCAGCTTTGCTGGGCCCTCACGTTAGCCCCCAGTTGCGTCCTTAACGTCTCTCCTCGGGTCACTTTTTTTGAGTACCTTCACTTCCTAGACGGTTCTAACAGGTGCCTCGGGTCCAGGCCAGGTAAGCGAGGCAGGAGTGCCGCCAGTGCCCGGCCTGATCAGGGTGAGGAGAGCGGCCAGCAGGTGTGGCAGCCAGGCAGGCTGGGCTACCACAAGATGTGCGGGGTGGGACCTGAGTTGGTGTCCTAGCCCACATAGCAAATAAATAAGTAAATCTAAAAAGGCTGGGCGCAGCCGGGTGCTCCAAACCCCAACACCACAGGAGAGAGAGAGCAGGATGACTGAGTGCCAGTCTCACTCCAGAGTCAGTGAGAGACCCTGACTCAAGGGATGGTGGTGGGACATGACAGAGCAGGACACCACCCTCCTCTGGCCTCTGCGTGAGCCTTTATGTCCTGAGTGCTGACCCATGTGCTACCACGCCCAGTTTATGCAGTCGGTGCAGCGGACTAAATACAGGACCTCACGCATGCAAGACAAGCATTGTGGCCTCCGAGCCAGATCCTGAGCTCTGAAGCATTTTTTTTTTTAAAGTAGCTAGTCCACGTAGTCCCAGTGTCACCCTGGAGACCCCAGCGCTAAGCCGCTTAGCAAACATGCTAGAGGGCTGATCTTTTTTGCTGACACAGGGAAGGCGGCGGTTGGTTGGAAGAGCTGGATCTGAACAGGTCCCGGCCTCACTTGACTCTGCCTGGCCCCTGAAGGTTCTTTTACAGTAACAGGTCTCTGAGGAGCGTTTCTGGCTGTCCTAGCACTCTGGCCTGTCCCGTGTGATGAGGACGCCACTTCTCCATGTCCTCTCTGACAACTCCTTCAGTTTTCCCATGCTGCCCTTCTCTCTTCATATCCTTAAATTCCGAATCCTCATGGTGACCGGTGACTCCATTGGGGAGCCTGCCTTTCTTTACTATATTGACTCTCTCCATCGATGGCATATTTACCAACAATAGCTAGTTTTGTTAGCTCCTACGTGAATAGGGTTTTTAAAGACCCAGGCCCGCACCTCCGCACCATGGTTGCTGGAGGTCCTTTCCCTGGAGGAAAGTGCATCTGTTTGGCTCTCAGTTGCCTGCCCACCTGTGGCACATTGGTTGGATTGGCTTCATCTTGCATGCACTAGTTCCTGACCAAACACAAGCCCCACAAGATTGGGCTAACCTCGTGCTCAAGGACCCAGAATCATGCAGAGCCCGAGCGCACTTAGTGAGAGAGTGTGGAAGACAGACAGCGCTACCCTGGGTAGGGAAGCTGAGTGGGCACATCCCATCCTGGCCTCCTAATCCCAGGTAGTGTCTAGTCATTTCCCCTCACTTCAATGTTGCTCATGCGTCATTCAAGAAGATAACATCGTGCTTGGACTCTGGCAAGCGGAGGGATCTTGGGATTTTGTTTTGGGGCATTATGCTTTGGATCTGAAATTTCCCCCAAACGCTGGTGTCCCAAAAGTTCCTGACATGGTGACTTGCGGAGATGGGGGCCCTGGGGAAAGGACTGGCTAACAGAGACTATGACATCATCAAGGGGTGATTTCATTCGTGTATCAATGACGTATGGGCTACTGGGACATGTAGGGCTGTAGGAGGTGGGCACAGTTGAAGAGAGCAGGTTACTGATGGGCTTGCCCTGGAAAGGGCCATCTTGTCCCAGGGCCACTCCCCTACCCTCCTTCCTCTCCATCCCTTAACTCTTCTCCATGACCACAGGCTCTCTACCATGGCATTGCCTCACTGCAGGCCTGAAGTCAGGAAGCTGCCCATGGAGTAAAAACTCTGACACCGTAAGCCAAAGCAAAGCATCTTCCCCTCTAAGTTGATTTCTCTCAGGACCTGTCATGGGCGGAACTGGTTGACAGTAAAGGGGGTGGCAGGGGAGGTGGGGAGGGGGGCTCTTAAGGCCACTGAGTCCTACGGTAAAAATGGCTGATGTGGCACATGTTACATCTCGTAGTTTAACAAGACAAAAAACTACAGTTGTTAAGATTTCCCCTCAAGGGCTGGCGAGATGGCTCAGTGGTTAAGAGCGCCGACTGCTCTTCCGAAGATCCGGAGTTCAAATCCCAGCAACCACATGGTGGCTCACAACCATCTGTAATGAAATCTGATGCCCTCTTCTGGTGTGTCTGAAGACAGCTACAGTGTACTTACATATAATAAATAAATGATTCTTTAAAAAAAAAAAAAGATTTCCCCTCAAGTGCCCGTCCAAATGTCTTTTTGACATTTCTCAGTTAATTCTCAGCCACCAAACTCCTGTCTCTCCCCTCCCCTCCCCATCTCCTCTATCTCACTCCCTCCCTCCCTCTCTCTCTCTCTTGCTCTCTCGCTCCCTCTCTCTTACACATACATGCACACACAGAACACATGCATACATGCACACAGACACACACAGAGATGCACAGACAGATAGATACACACACACACACACACACACACACCCTGAACAGAACCCCAGACCTCACACCCCCAGGGTGTGACCCTGGCCATGTGTCTACCCGGCAGCTCCCATGTCTTCTCTGCCCTGCCTCCATTCCCTCCTGCCCTAAGGACTTTCCCGACTGCCCTTGGCTCACCCATGACATCGTCCTTCATCACTGCTAATGAAGCTGCTAATTCTCTCCCACTCTGTGGTGCTTAACAGGCAAGTGCCTGCTTTATAGAGTTGCGGTTCCTCTCCGCCTCTGGGGGCTGCGGTTTAACCCTGCGAGGAACAGCCACAGGGGACTCCAGTGCCTTCTGCGGGCTTCCCACAGAGCTGGGCACGTTATCGGCCTCACAGTGTGCACTAGAAGGCTTGTAATTCATGGTTTCTCTCTGGACTCCAAGGCTGACAGCTGTCTCTTGAAAACACAGCCAATGAATCAATACGTCTGGAGAGAGCAGCCTGTCTTCAAAGGAAGGAAAAACTAGAGCTAAAAGGATAACGTCGGAACCTGTCCGCAGACAGGCGACTCACAAGCCAGGGAACACAATTTTACTTGGACTTCTGCAAAGGCCTGTGCCCACAATAGCAACACCTAAGCATGCATGGGTGTGGCTACTGCCCGACTGACCCCGTCTTGAGGCGCGTCCCTACGACCCAAGCTTACAGTCCTGAGGGGGTCATGTTAAAGTCACCAGTTTTAGTTTAAAAGTCCAACTTGGCTCTAAAATAAAATGCAGCCTCAGAGTCATGACAAAGGAATTGATGGGAATTTCTGAGGCTTCAGAATTCATCAGCATCAGGTGGAGGAGGAGCTAAAGACAGGAGAGGCCTTTCTGGCTCATGCACTCATCGTTAACAACTCGCTGGATCCTAGACATCAAATTAGCAGGTTATTGTCCCCATGATGGACACTTGGTACACTGAGATTCGAACCCTCCTACCTGTTCCTGGGCCAGCAAAGCCTTCTTCTTCATGATTTTCATGGCATAGACGTCCCCAGTCGCCTTCTCTCTAACCACCTGCACTTCAGCGAAGTGACCACAGCCCACAAGGCTTCGAACTTCGAAGTCTCTAGCCGACGGCTGCAGCTCCCGCAACTCGGCTATGGTGTCGGAATCTGTGGGAGGCAGGAGGAGTCACACCCAGAGTGAAAAGATACACTTCAGAGGCACACATCTTGCAAGAGTCAGGGGGGAAAAAGAGAAATGTGTTCTGTCTTCCTTCCCCTTCAGAAGACGTTTCAGTCACTTCTCATCTATCGTGAACAATTATAAAATCGGCACCAAAGTGTTTTTATCTGTTAAAATTAAGGGCTCCAGAAATTCCAAAGTGCGGTTTCCATGGTAGCTAGAATTTGAGTCCTATAGACTCAGAAAATAGGAAGGCAGCACACGGCCCTGCTTCCCTTCTTCCTCAGAGGGCTGCGGGCTGCAGGGCAGTGCTGGGTTCCAACAAGCTTGGCTGGCGGCATCCCTAAGGGCGTTACAAAATAACAGAAGCATTCTTCCATCAGCGGTGGAGCTGCTGATTCAGGACCATTCGGTCCTAGCTAGCTGTGCCACTGGCCCTTCTGCGGTTTTAGACGATTTCTTTCCTGGGCTTAGGTTGTGGCCATGTTTGAGAGAGGTACAGGGTTAGCCCTGAGGCCCAAACAGAGAGCCCTGACATCTGCTCAGGGGGGTTGTCAGGCACACATGCTCACCAGGAAGAATCCCATTCACACTGAAAGCTAAAAAGACCAGGCCTGGCCTGGGGAGGTGGTTCTGTGAATTAGAACATTTGCTCTACAAATGAGGACCTGAGTTCAAATCTCCAGCACCCACATAAAAGGCCATGCATGATGGCATGTGCCATAACCTATGACCCCAATCCTCTGACCTCCAGTCTCCTGGTGGCCAGTCACACCAAAATCTCCTGGATGCCCTGGGGACCAAGCTAGAGTGGTGTGTGGATCTATATGCATTTACTGTGGGCACTGATTTAAAAGTGGATGTAGGATGGTGGAGATGGCTCAGTGGGATGCCGAGACCCACAAGGGGCACCGCCACGGTGAGCCCAGTCTGCCCTCTGTCTCCGTTCCTTTCTGGGCTTCTCTTCATGCCAAGTGTTTGAGTGCTGAATTACAATTAGCCAAACGCACTGGCTTGCAGATTTCTGAGTTGAACCTGACTTTCCCTTGGCTGTACATGGGCCAATCTCTCTTCATTCCCTTTCAGCTCCAAAACTGCTTACAGTGTTGCCCCAACTCAGTAACTCCAGGGCCCATCGCTGGGGACAAGCAGGCATCTAAATCACACACATCAGACAAACTGCTTTGTGGGCGAAAACTGTGACACCTTCGGAACTGCAGGGAAGCATTCCAAATCTTTAACTTTTCCCCCAAAGGCTTTCTGCATTATTAAGAACAGATGAGATGCTAAAAATCAAGGCCCTGGCTATTTTAAAAGAGAGAAATGGGGTGGGGAGCCCTTCACAACCTCTCCCCACACCAGCCGCTTCTGTGACCCCAAAACCATATGGAGGCGCCAACTCTGCTAACATTTGGTTGGTGCTTACAGGTCCCAGTGCATACTGAATACTGAGGCAGACCGAACAACACGGGGCGCTATGACAAAAACCCAGCCCAGCTTGTGGTTTCATTACACAGCCGACTAGGCCTGCGGGAGAGAGAGGGCAGCCAGAGCTAACTAGGTAGAGTCAATTGACAGCTTCCTTCCCTGAAACTCCGTCCAGCCTTCCAAAGACTAGGACTCCATCCTTCACAGAACACACACTGGGGATGAGATGCACATGAAGAGACTCACGAAGAGAATGGAAAAGGAAAAAATGCAGAAGACACCTGACTGCCCCTAAGCCTCCATGAGCGCCAACGTGGAAACAATCTAAGGATCAACCCACAGAAACCGGAGCCTCAGGTCAGCCAGGGCTACAAAGGCCCTGTCTCAAAAAAAAAAAAAAAAAATCATTTATCTCATGTGTGTGTTATCTGCATGTATCATGTGCATGCAGAGCCCTTGGAAGCCAGAAGACGATGTTGGATCACCTCGAACTGGAAGCTACACGTGGTTGTGAGTCTCCGTGTGGGTGCTGGGAACTGAACTCAGGTCCTCTTGACTGCTGAGCCATCTTGCCAGCCCGACACCAGCTTACGTCTACTGTGTAAGAGTTAGGTCTGGGTAACAAGCTCTCCTGTCTCGTTGGGCATTTATGCTTTCTCTGTCCTATCCACGGTCGGAATCCTATCAGGGCAGCCTCCTGACTTCAGAGACGAGTCTGAGGCTGCTGCGGGCGGGGACAGGCACACTCTCTGTCTAAAGAGTAGTCCTATGCTCAGATGGCGAGCACGTAAACAGCAGGGTAGTTACTTATTGCCACTGTTTGGCGGTGAGCAGGTATAACTGTGCATGGGATGCCCTCTCGGGGCCTGCAGCACAGTAGGTTTCTTTAGAACAGCGCTGTCATAAATCTGTCTTGGAACATGTAGGGCAGGATGGCCTCAGGGACGGAGGCGGGTCAGCTCCTTGTTGGACCGCTCTCACATCGTTGTCTGTTGTCTCTGAGCACTGAGGTATGATGCTCAGCTGCATCCTTGTGTCTGGACTGTCTGAAACGCCGGCTGCTGTGTATCAGGTACCTGACAAGTGTCAGCTCCATGAGTGTCATGATAGGTTAACAGAGGATGAGGTGACAGGCTGACCTGAGCTCAAGCCTGGGGGGTGCACATACAGATACCCATACACAAATGTACACATCAAATCCTTTAAAAACTAAAGAAACAAAATAAGTGGCAAACATGTCACATGCTTTATGTAAAAATAAACTGTGTTTTGGTTTTGGTTGGTTTTTTTTTTTTGAGACATGTGTCACCACACCCAGAAAAATAACTCTTTAATAAATAAATGAATAGATAGATAATCAGGTGTTGAAATACCACAGTAGCTCTCATATATACATATATGTATACATATGTGTGTGTCACTTAAAATTTAAGGTATTATATAAATTACATAAGCATGTGTTTTATACAAGCGTGTACCAGGTCCCCTTAACTGGAGTTACAGAAGTTGTAAGCTGTCGTGAGGAAGTTGGGAACCAAACCCAGGTCCTCTCTAATAGAAGCAAATGCTTGTCACTTCTGCGCCATCTCTCCAGCCCCGAGAGAGAAGAGAGAGAATCCATAGGCAAGGCGTGGTACACATCTGTAATCCGAGCACTTGGGAAGTGCCGAGGCAGGTGGATCTCTGAATTCAAGGCCAGCCTTATCTAAATAATGAGTTCCAGGACAGCCAGGACTAGATAATAAGACCTCATTTCAGTGTGTGTGTGTGGGGGGGGGGGGGGGGGATAGCAGCTAAGTAAAGTGACTGGCCTATGCCACCTGGTTTGTGTACGGATCCTGTGATGGCCACACAACCACAAAATCATCAAATGCCACAAGCAGAACGTGTGCCCATAGTCAGTCAAGGCAGGGCCGCCATTGGTGAAGAGAATAGTTACTCCTCCGTTCCCAGATGCTCACCGCCTGCCCTCCGCGGGCTCAAGGACAGGGGCACATCTGTGGGAGGCACCACTTCAAAGTCGTCCTTGTCCATTTCCTCTGGCAGCTCAGAGGAATCCTCCACTCCCACAAACGTGCGTGGGCAGTGGCAGCTGATAGACCCTCTTCCTCTCGGAAAAGCAAAGCCCACATCCCCAAACACAACTCAAAGCAGGTCGGGGTGGAGCGGGATTGGGGAAGTGGAGATCGCAGCGTCGCAATCGCTGGATTCCAGTCATGAGCTCTTCGGGGTCCTCTCCAGGAAGCCTCTTGATAAAGTGTGAGCGAGTCTCCCAGAAGAGCTCCACTCCACAGGCACGGGACCTGATTACACACAGCCTCCTTCCTATGACTAACTGGCTGGAAGCATCCCTGGGGTCTCAAACCTGACAAGGGGGCTGGAGAGCAGCCCTCCAAGTGCTGCCCCCTCCCGCCGCCTACTTGATGATTTACATATTCAGAAGATGGAGGCATATTTAAACACATGCAGGATGCTGAGTAAATACCTCAAGGACGTTTTAAAGATGCACTCTGTATTGATTAATCATGGGTGATGCTTGTGGTTAACACGTATTGTCAGTTGACAAGCCTTGGTTGCCCTGGGAACTCTTCTGTTGCTGTGATGAAACACCCTGGAAACAACTAGGGGAGAGTGGGCCCATGTCGGCACACAGGCCCAGAGTGCAGTCCATCACTGGGGATGGGGGGGGGGATCAAGACAGCAGGAGCCCCCCCCAGCAGCTGGTCACAGGGCACCCACACTGAAACACCAGGGAGCAGTAAACCTTCTCCTTTTTATTGGTCCAGGATCCAAGCCCAGGAAGTGACGTAACCATTGTGGGCAGGTCCCCCTAACAGGAAAGGGTACAATCATGGTGGGCGGGTCTCCCTTCCAGAAATGGTATGATCACAGTTGGCGGGTCTCCCTACAGGATGTGATGTAGTCACAGTGAGTCTCCCTTTCTTAATTAACCCCACGAGGATAATCCTTCGCCATCATGAAGCGCTCTACTAATTCATCCTGGGCACCGTTAGCTACACACGTCCTCTTTTCATAGACGAGGGAACTGAAAGCAAACCAGGTGCAAATAAGCAAGAGAAGCCCTTGCTGACGGTTTGGAGGGAAATGGCCCCCACGGGCTCCTGTGCTTGAACATTTGGTCCCCAGCTGGTGGCACTGTTTGGACAGGCTGTGGAACGTTCAGGAGGTGAAGACAGGGTGGCTAGAGGTTGAGCCTTGGGGTTCATCGCTGCCTCTCCCTGCGCAAGCTCTTGGCTTCCTGGTCAGCACTCGGTATCAAGGGGGCTGACACATCCCTCTGCCGCTGTCCTTCTCTGCCACGAGCTCTCTCAAACCGTGAGCCAAAACAAAGCCCTGTTCTCAGCCTGCTTCTGTCAGCTATTCTGTCACAACGGTGGCGGTGGCGAAGAAAAGGGATGCAACAGTTCTGGTTCCTCAGCACCCCTGGGGCCTCTGAGAGACAGACCGCTGCTTAGTCCGCTCTAGGCGGCCCTGGTGATCAATGCTCTGACTCCTTTGTCAATTCAGAGGCGGCTGATCAGAATGTCCTCCTGTGAGTGACTCAGCAGAACCAATCAGAACCTTCCATGGGACTGTGTAAAACAAACCACCTAGCACCGGGCTGGGTGATACACCTGCTTAATCCCAGCACGAGGCAGGCAAGAGGCAGATGGATCTCTGTGAGTTCAAGACCAGCCTGGTCTACTTAGTGAGTTCCAGGCCAGCCAGGGCTACACAGTGAAATCCTATCTCAAAAAAGCAAACACATCTAAGCTAGCACATCTAACTGGGCAGGCAGGAGGTGGTATCCAATCTCGGACACAAACTCGTTTCTGCTTCCTGTGCAGACTCCTTACATGCAGAATGCAGAGGCCCATGTGCTAAAGGTCGAGCCCTGGCACCATACTACAGAGGCACTGAACCTCCCAGAGGAAAGTTTCTGTGGTGCTTCTCTGACTGTACTCTCCCAACCCCTGGTGGATGGAGACCACACAGTCACACAGGCAGCACAAGCCTACCTCCCAGCAAGAGGGAGGCCCCGTGGGAAGTTCCCAAGAGTGCGTGAGCCTCTGTAAAGGGCTAGTGAGACCCTGACTCCTCTCCTGCTCATTCCTAGCACTGAGGTAGACACCACACCCTCTTGCCATGATTCCTTGCCCAGTCACAGGCCCCAAAGCAACCAACCATAGACTGAAATCCCCAAGGGGGCAAGACTAACCTTTCCTCTTCTGCACCTGGCACCTATCCTGGGGGTTTTGTTACAGTAACAGAAAGCTGACTGACAACAGCCAGAGGTCTTCCAGGCTCAATAAATAGCCCCCACTTCAGCACTCTTGGACACTCCTAGGCCACTGAGGAGGGACATCTGTCTTCTGAGCTACAGCTCATATCGCTCAGGTGGGAAACAGTTTAGGCTGGGGGGGAATGTGTCACATGATCTCTTTTCTGAGTATTCTAATGTGTGGCCAAAACACTCGGGTGTGGCTGGTCCCGGTAAAGCTTTGCTTATACCTACAAGTTTACAGTTTCCTGGCCCCTCACATAGAGGAACCACAGACAGTGCAAGATCCTGATCTCCATGAGAGACAGACAGACAGAGAGACAGACTGACAGACTGAAAAATCTAGCCAGAGCTACAGATGCTGAGCAAACCATCTAGAACATTCCAGCTTAAGAGAGCCTGGAGCTCGTGATCTCAGCCTGTGTCACTGAGCAGAGGAATCCCCAGCTGAATGTAACCAAACCACAGACTCAGGAAGAAGGGATACAAAACTACCCTTTTCGGCCTCAGACAGTTTGGAAGGCTTGGTTAGATGCTCATCTTAGACCAGACAGTTTCTCAAATCTGGCATGACTCATTAAATGGTCCTGTGTGCTTTGGATGCTTGGCAAGAGGACCCCGGCTCACCCAGTAACACCCTCCCATGCCCCTTAGCCGTGACAACCCAAAAAGTCTTTCAGTGTTTCTCCAAGAGATGCTGGAGAGGAACACCCGTTGGCTGAAAACGGTAGCGGAAAATATGAGAATATATGGCACCAGCATCCGACCGCCCCACCACATTGGAGTCAAGCAAAAAATCAGGAATACTAAGTTGGCAGACAAAGTCAGTAGACCCATGACATTCACAGGCCCTGGGTCACTTTGCTGTCACCAGTTGCTTCTCCATTTTAGAAAAACCAAGAGTTACATCTTACAACATTAGTAGCATAAATAAAACAAATCACTCAGCTAGGGATGTAGTTCATTGGCAACGCTTACCATGAAGGAGGCAGAGAAAGGAAGAGGGGGAGGAGAAGGAGGAGAGGAAGGAAAGAAAGGAGAAGAGAGGGGGGGAGGAAGAGGAAGGAGAGAAGAGAGGAGGGAGGAGAAGGAGGAGGAGAAGGAAAGGAAGGAGGGAGGGAGGAAAAGAGGAAGAAGGAGAGGGAGGAGGAGACACCAGATTCCGAACCATTACTGTATTCATCCATTTCCATGATTTTAAAATTAAGCAACAGAAACAAATTATCCTGAATTTAAACACACCGGTGCCTCAGCACTGAGCCTGTTCTGCCTTGCAGGACCGGTGAGCTCAGAGTGTAGGGACAGAGTCGGAGGACAGCATCTCCATCATTTTTGAGTTCCTGGAACCAGCCATGCCTGAAGCATCCTTGGATTTGTCTCATGAGTTAGCATGTTTCCTTTTTTGACTGAGTTTCTGTCACTTGGAGTGCCACTTAATTCTGGCCTCCAGACTACAGCCGCACAATCTGTGCAGGCCCCCTGGGTCAGTCTTATGCAGACCATGGGGTTTCTGGAACTACAACCAATGCTTTCCACTTTTCACCTCCAGCATCCTGTCTTTCTCTACAGCAGTAGTTCTCAACCTTCCTAATGCTGTGGGCCCTTTAACACAGTTCCTCACGTTATGGTGACCCCCGCAACCACAAAATCGTTTCACTGCTACTTCATAGCTGTCATCTCAATACTGTTATGAACCGTAAGTATCTGACAAGTAGGATATCTGATACGCAGCCCTTGAAAAGGGCCGTCCGACCCCCCAAAGGGATGGAGACCCACAGGTTGAGAACAGCTGCTCTCTGGGGAGGGTTGGCCCAGACTTACACTTCCAGACAAAGCTGCTCACGTGCTTCATCTTCATCAGGGCGGGCTGGCTGCACTCTTCAAAGAGAGCGAAGAGGGCGTCTAGCATCCCTTCCCGGGAAAGAGCAGACATCTGCTGTTGAGTCATGAGGGGCGGTTTCCCCTAAAAAAATGGCAAACAGCAGATGGGGATTCTGTCAATAATGAAAAGCTCTGATCAATAATGTCCACACAGAGTAAATCACAAGCAACCGACTCAGTTTAACTGCTTCCGGCACGCTGGCACCGATCCTGGGGCTGTTAAGTGATTATCTGCATGGCTCTGTTGCTGGTGATTATTCACCTGGATCTGGAGGAGTAAAAATCACCCCGACAGCACCGTCCCTGGAAACAGGTTGCTCCTTTGTTGAGCCTGAGCTTTGCTGGAACCTTTGGAACTGTGGACCCTACGAGTTCAAAGGTGGCACCATATCCACTATGGGAAACTGTAACTGACATTCCTTCCCTGTGTGGCTGGAGGGCAGCTGATACAACTTGAGCCTCTTTAATTCATGTCAAGAAGTAGGAATGGATGCCTACCATGAAGCCGAATGTATTCATGATCTGAGGGATCGGTTACAGATTGGCAGACTGTGTCTAGCCCACAAACATGTTTTGTTTGGCTGGAAGCATTTAAAATAATTTGAATTATCTGCCAATATTTTTAAATCAGTAGATTTTACACACACACACCAGAATGTCTCTCTTTTCCTGAAACTCTAGCCGTTCTGGCAATATTACTGCCCTCTGTTTGGCTAGATCAAGACATAACTAGAGCTGAGGTCCCCCGCTTGGCGAGTGCCAAAGGTCACTGCAGACTTGACTTCCTGTCTTCTGTCTGGCCAGCCTGATCCACTTATGCCCCAACGTCCAGCCTCTCAAGACCTGAGTTGGGAAGCCAAGTTTACAGCAACGATTCCCACGTGAGACAGTAGACTGTGGGCAAAATCTCTGTAAAAACAGCTAGAGGAGGGAGGCACAGAAAGTAGATTTTTATGACTTCAGGGGCTGGGGAAAACTGCTCATCACACGAGAATAAGGACCTGAGTTCGGATCCTCAAAAGCCCCGGAAAATATCTAGGCAAAGCTGCAAGTGTCCGTCACCCCGACAATGGGGGATGGGGTGGGATGTGGATTCCTGAAGTTCACTGTCCAGTTCATCTAGCTGAACTGATGACCCTCAGTGAGCAAGCAATCCTGTCTCAAGATTACAGTAGACATCAACCAAGGAAATAGAGCCATTGTTACAGCTGCCACACACACACACACAATTTCAGTGCAGCCAGGCTTGGTGATACATACTTATAACCCTAGCACATGGGAGGCTGAGGCAGGAGGATTGTGAGTTCAAAAGAGTGGCAGACTCTTTCTCACATGCCCATCTCCAAGCACAGATGCCATCCTTGATACTCTCTTTAAACGGCAGAGAGAAACCCAAATGGCACTGTGCTGGCTCAGGGTAGAGCCGAACAGCCTTCATGGGAAGGCAGCTGCCATGCACAGAAGGTTAGGCCATGTTAAGGGTTTGACATACTGCAGTCCCTGAGCCAAACAAGGCCCACTGCTGCCTGAATTATAATCAGTTCTGTCGGAACCCAGCCACACCCACTCATTTACATATCGCTCGGGGCCCACTGGGTACTGCAGTGGCGAAGATGAATAGCTGCCACTGATGACCCACAGAATGGAAAATCTTTTATTATTTGTAAAGAAAAGGAAAAGGAAAAAGAGCCCCCAGGTAGCCTAGGAAATGATTAAATAAATAAAAGCATGGCAGGCACCCCGGCCAGCCGGGCTTGGGAACAGCTCAGCTGGAAAAAGTGCTGGCCCAGCACTTGCAGAGAAGTCCCATGGCCTGGGTTTGATGCCTGGGACCCACAGAAAGGGCCAGATGTGGGGGCATATCTGTAATTCAAAATGAGAGGTGGAGGCTGGGAAATCTCTGAAAGTCTTTAGGCCAGTCGTCCAGGAAGATATCGTGGACAAAAACAAGAGAGACCCTGCCTCAAAATGCGGTGGGAGGATGGCAGACTGCTGAAAGCCACCACCTGATAACCACAGGTACCATGGCACAACCACACATGCACATTCAAACATGCACACATGCACCATGCCCAAGTCACACCCACAGTCACACAAGCACGTGAGCACACAAAAAAATAAGAAATTTAAATAAACAGGGTGCCTAGGTGAGCAGTCAGCGCCTATACTCTACTGCCCCAAGTGTAATTTCTGCAGACTATAGACCCAGTAACCCCAGCTGAGCCCACAGGATGGGGCAGAGCCACCCACTACAGACCAACCAACCTGCGGGGTGGGTTTGTTTGCTTTTTTGGGACAGGGACTCTGGGTTTTTTGTTTTTGTTTTGTTTTTTTTGGTTTTTTTTTGTTGTTGTTGTTGTTGTTTTTTTTTTTTTTTGTAGCCCTGACTGTCCTAGAACTTGCTCTATAAACCAGGCTGGCCTTCAACTCACAGAGATCCACCTGCCTCTGCCTCCCAAGAGCTGGGATTAAAGGTGTGTGCTTCAGAGCCTGCTGGGCTCCATCTGCAGAGTCCTGGGAAGAGAAGCCACTGCTCCTTTAAGTCTCAGCAAGGGCTTGTTACACAACACTGGGCAGCATAAAAGAGCAGCTGCGTGTGAATCACTAGAGAAGCACAAAAGAACAGATTCTCTGGCCCCATTACCAACCTCCTGAATTAAACTCTTCTGGGTCGCAGCTTAAACCCGATTTTAACAAATTCCCCGCAAGGCTCAGTCAAGCTTGGGAACCTCGGAGCCTGCCCCTTTGGTTGCCTCGAACGCTGGAAGATGAGCCTCGCATCTCCTTCTCTGTTCACCTGAGAGTTAACCCAAGTAGACAAGGGGGGGAGGGGGAGGTCCCAGAGACTCAAGGAAGCTTAGGCTCAGAGCACCCCATAGCACACTCAAAAGCCTCAGCTCTCCATAGTTCTTAAAATGCCCTTTCTTTCGGAAATGAAAAGACCAGAAAGTTAATAGCTTTTTTTCCCCCTCTCATTTGCTTTCTACATCCTTGCTTGGCAAAATAAAAAAACTGGCAAAGCCTGGTGATTTGTGAGATTTCTGGGGCTCTGGAAGTCTGCCAAGTCCCAAAATACAAGTCCTGAGTAGGAGAGAGACACAGCGACTGAGACCCAGTCTAAAGGACACACAGCAGCAGAAGACAAGCCAGCCACTGCATCCGACCTGCAGGGTGACAGCCCTGCATGGGAGCAGCACAGCAGGCTCGGCTGGCACAGTGAGGTGTACCTGGATACTTTGTCACAACCCATCTCCTCTTGCAGGAGGCACCCATTGCTACCATCTGCATGTGGTTTATCCTCCTGGGGTCCACGTGCTGCAAGCTTGGACCCCAGTGTCAAAGCTGTGGCCGCTTTAAAAGGTGGGGGTGAGACATCATAGGGGATTATAACCTGGTCTTCAAGAAACAAAATGCTTTTTTTAACCTCAGGAGCTGAGAGCCGGGGTGTTAAAAAGGTCTGGTCTTTTACTTCCTATCTGGCCCACGTGATCTCTGGGCATTTTCCCCTAGCCAGTGTGGCAACACTGTAACCAGTCCCGGAGCAGAGCCAAGTAGAAGCCATTGGTGTACTTGAGAGAACAGAACTGTCACCTATGGAAACCTCTTTTGTTTATAAAAGCACACACCCTCAGGCGTGTTGTTATCACAATATAAAACCAACTAAGGCCACTCCACATTAAAGAGGGATGGAAGGGAAATGTCCTGGCTGGTTTTCTACAGCTGTGATGAATATCATGACCAAAAGCAAGTTGGGCGGGGAAGGGTTAATTTCAGTATACAAATTAGAATCCATCGTGAAGGCAAGTCAGAGTAGAACCGAACTAGAAAACTGTCTGGAAATACTTGCATGACATTGGTCCTTACAGAAGATGAAACTGTTAGGCCCGGATTGAGGAATGTAGGCGTGGTGTTTAATCTAAAGAGCAAGAGAGCTGCCAGGTACGGAAGCAGGCGGAAGCTGGCCCAAGCCTTTAGCCCCAGGACTTGGGAGGCAGCCACAGGTGGAGCTCTGTGATTTGAAGGCCAACCTGGTCTACATATTGAGTGCTAGGTCAGCCAGAGCTACGTAATAGAAAAAAACTTGTCTCGAAATGAAAAAAAGAGAGAGAACAGATATCCCTTGTATGGAATCAGATTATAAATTAGATTATTCTACACTGGGGCTGAAGAGATGGCTCAGGGGACCACAGTCTGGATCCCAAGGCCCACACAGGCAGCTCATAAACACCTGTAATACCAGCTCCCACATCCAAAGGATCCAAAGCTAGTTTCTAGCCTCTCTGGGTACCCAGACACAAGACAGATGCACACAGACAATTTTGGTTTCTTTCATTGAAAGAAACAAAAGTTTAAAAGTGTGGAATATGGGCTGGCAAGATGGCTCAGCAGGTAAGAGCACTGACTGCTCTTCCAGAGGTCCTAAGTTCAAATCTCAGCAACCACCTGTAATGAGATCTGATGCCCTCTTCTGGTGTGTCTTAAGTCAGTTACAATGTACTTACAAATAATAATAAATAAATAAATCTTTTTTTTTTAAATAGTTTGGAGTATGAGAAATGAGGGGACTCCCCTGGGGCACGTCCAGCCACGTAACCATCAGCACAGTGGCACCTTAGTCCAGCTCAGGCAGGACATGTAAAAGAACAAACAGGATTACCCTAAGAATACTAGTCTCTGTCCATAATACAACCAAAGACGGCTACCACAGCAGACACGGGTGTGCATCGCTGGCTGGCAGCTGCTTACCTGGAAGAAGAGATTTAGCCTGGAGGCTCGACTGGCAATGGGCTCAGAGGCACTGGCCTCTGGCGGGTTCCGCACGCCATACTTGAACTTCAACATCTCTCCGCCAACGCCGAAGGAACACTGGGGAAAGTCAAGCGGGTACTGACATTGAAGGCAGGAAGGGCTTGGCAGAGTCGTGTCTCCCTAAAGAGATCAGGATGAGGAGGTCGCGACCAGCCTCCAGGGCACATGAGGCACAGACACAGGAAGGCCAAAAGTACTCATACACATAGGGATGGAAATAAATCATTTCCAAAAGAACTACCAGCCATTGGTGGACTAGCAGACTGCAGCCTGTAAGCCATGCTAATAAATCTCCACTTTTTCGTTCTACCAGCTCTTTTCCCCTAGAAAACCCTGACGAACACAAATATCTGATGTCTCATAGTTACATAGACCTAACCTGTGAACCAAGCCTAAAGGGTTTGATCAGTGAGCCTTGAGGATTATCCCAGGGAAAGGAAGGTTCTCTGCCCCTGGAGGGTACAGAGGTCAATGATCCTGAGGAAGATCGGTCGCCTGACTGACCAGAAAGGCTAGAGAGAGAGAAAGACACAAGAAAGAGGCGCTGGGTTAGGCAGGGAATAGAACGACGAAGACCCTGGAACAGAGAGGTTAAGTGAGGGAGATAAGATCACACAGAAAATGGGAAGCGCCATGGGCAAGAATGCAGGTAAAGCTTACAGGGGACAGAGACTGGTCTACAGGGGATTCGGTCCTCTTTAAGGAGCCCTGAGGTCCTCCGGCAGCACACCCAGAGACACCACCAACAACAACCCCTGCCCCAGACCCCAGGCTTCCCCCAGGACACCCCCAAGGACGAACCACAGGGTTGAACCCATTGCCCCGCCCCCAGGGCTGCACCCACAAACCCTGGGCTACCCCCAGCACACCCCTGCTGTAGCCGCAGCAGACCCTCAGGAGCACCCCCCCCCCACGCTATCCTGAGGCCTTGGGTGGGAAAATGGGCTCTGTATGGACGGGGTCGACCGAGGAGACCTGGGAAAGGGGACTCCCCTCCAGAGCCTCTCCAATCCCCCAACAGCCACACACACACAAACACACACACACATAACCTAGACTCACACTCCGCAGACCCCCGGTTTACACTCACCCCGCTCCGCTCCACCCTGAGTCTCCCGCCCCAGCGTTTGAAGGAAACGACGTGGGCAGGTCTCGGCCGTGTCTCACCCAATCAGCGCTCGCCATCTACTGATGGACAGCGGGGGTCTCCACCAGGACCCGCCCAGATCTCTGAGGGCTAGAGGAAGTGCAATGGAAAAGCCAATCACATTGTCTCTTCCTTTGACTGGCGGCCAATAGGAAGAGGGCAAGGGAATCCGGGCGGGGTTGGGCTGGGAAGTTTGAAATTGGCGGTTCGTAGGATGCTGTGTTTAGAGATGGGGGCCCCTGCGGCGCTGTCCATTTCAGTCCAAGCTCCTGCGGGGAGCTCTGCCCGAACTGCCCGCCTCAGATAAGGATGCTAGGAAACAAACTCCAGCCCTCTGCAGGAATGCACTCAACTGAGCCATCGCCCACGCCTAACGTAGGCGCCGGGGTTACGTGGGGGGAATCAGGAGGCTGTGCGGTACAGCTGAGGCAGGGGAGTAATCGGAACCCACTCCAGCCTGCCTGCCTTGTACCTCTGGGTTGAGCCGCAGCAAGATCGTGAGGTCTCACCACAAAGATATGTTCAAGTAAATTTAAGCCAGGATCACTAGACCGCCCCCTTCTCTCAATGAGAAAGCCCAGTGGCCGTCAGTGTGTGGAAAGTGCCCAGCCTCGTTAGCAATGTGGGGGAAGGTGTTTGTGAAGAGGCGGCGCTGTTTGCATTCACACAGGGGTAGGGTGTAAACTGACCTGTGAAGGGGCAATCTCAGAGAAGGAGTGTAGTATTTGCTAGCACTGAGTGAGGTTCTCTGCACTCTAAGACAACTAAGAATAGCTTTTCTAAATTATGTAACCGTGAAACGCATTCTAGAGAGCGAGCTCGAAATAGTGTTGTCTAACGCAACCGCAAAAGCTGGGGAGATGGCTCAGCGACTCTTCCAGGGGATCTTCCCTTGGTTCCCAGCACCCACCTCAAACCCCTCACAACTCCCTGTAATTCCGGTTCCAAGGGATCAGATGATCTTTTCTGGTCTCTGCGGGCACCTGCACATAAGTGCACAGTGCACCTACACACACACAAAAGAGACAGGTGTAAAAAAATCAAGACAGCAACGCCAGGAAATGAGGCACCTGGGGTCCGAATGGAGGCTTTTGAAGGGACCATGAGAAAGGCAATGACCTTTTTCTTGACCCTATGAGACTATAGATATTTTGTGGGAGTTGGATGTAGCGGTGAGGGAGGGGCTGATTTTTTTAGACAGAAAAAGAAGGGAGGGAAACTGAGTCACACACCAATAAGTGCTGGGTTAGGATCTGAACTGGGCTCTTTCGTTCTTATTTATTTATTTATTTATTTATGGTTTTGAAGACAGACTTTTCTCTCTCCTGGAACTCCATGATCAAGCTGGCCTTTTTAACTCCGAGATGTGGCTGCCTCGACCTCCTGGGTGCTGGGATTTTGGTTATGACACCAAGGCCTGGCTCTAAAGCCCATTTTTTTATAACCACCAAATTGTAGTGACTTCTACTTTTCTCTATCCCAGGCCTTGGCACAGAATAGATATTTATGAGTATGCTCAGACTAAAAAACAGACTGTAACCGCATGCTTGTCTGATTACAGCTTGGCTTCCTCGGATAGATACACCTAGAGCATCCAATCCATATGCACACTGGGAGCAGCAGAGGAGGTTTGAAAACTACTAACATGTGGGCCAGTGAGGTGGCTGAGCTTGTAAAGGCGTCTGCAGCCAAGGCTGACGAACTGAGTTCGATCCTCAGGACCCACGTGGAGGAAATAGAGATCCGGTTCTCACCAGTCATCCTTTGATCTCTCGCGCATGCCATACTCCCCTGGACACTCTTGCACACACTGAAAGATGCAAATAAAAATAAAAGATAAAATGTCAGCACTTGGGAGGCAGAGGCGGGCGGATTTCTGAGTTCGAGGCCAGCCTGGTCTACAGAGTGAGTTCCAGGACAGCCAGGGCTATTCAGAAAAAAAAAAAGTTAAGACATAAAACAAAAAGAATACTAACACAGGGGCCTCCCCTGCTCCCAGCTCATTTCCCTGTTCTAGGATCTAGACTTGGGGTATTTTAAAAGTCCCTAAGAGGCTCCAGGGTGTACCTTGCAGCCATCCTGGGGAAAGGAATGCCAAGACAGCAGACAGCATTACTAGCCAGACAGCAGGAGATGTTGCAATCTGTTCGAGAGTACGGTGCTAAAGACTGAACCGAGGAGACAGTCCTTGCCTGCTAAGCAAGCTCCATCCCAGACTCGCTGTAAATCAGGGCCCTGACAATCAGGCTTCATCATCCGTCTCTATCATGGAGAGTCTTCTCTGTAGGGAGAACCCACTATAAAGCTGGCTCAGTTGCAAAATTACCTAAATACTCCGAGCTTCTTAGCTCCTGCTCCAGCGCCCCCACCAGCACCACCACTATGATGAAATCGAGGGAAGGGGATGGCCAGGTAATTTAAGGAACCAAGAGATCAGACTATATATATAGTTCCATGATGTCGTCCAGGCTGATGAAACAAGAGCCAAGCTCTGGGTCTGACCTTCAGTACCATGGAAACCGCTGCCAGGCAGGGTTGTGCACACCTTTAATCCCAGCGCTATGGAGGCGGGAGACAGGCAGATTTCTGAGTTCAAGGCCAGCCTGATCTACAAGAAGAGTTCCAGGACATAGATGTCAGATCCCCTGGAACCTGAGTTACAGGTGGTTGGGAGCTGCCATCTGGGTGCTGCTGAGAGGCCAAATCTCTTACAAACTCCATTTTAGAGAACCTGAACCTGTTTGAACTCAGGTAAACTAACAAGCCAGTACCTAACATTAGTTTCCATGTTACCCCCCGACCTCAACAAAACCCGAACCTACCTCCAGTGTCTAGGCTCACCACCAACAAGACCAGCATCTCCAGGTTACTCCCCTAACAAGCCTGTCACCCCAGGTTACAAGCCCACCCCCTGCCTAATGACCACCAATGCAGAGGGGAGTAGAAGTTAAGTTTATAATATGACTCCCAGCACCAGCAAATTATGTTAAAGGCCATAGTAACTTCCCAATTAGATGCCTGCACACTCGCTCCCTGCTTGCTACTTACTATAAAGCCCTGCCCCTTGCCCAGATAGACATTCGGGACTCCGCATCGCCAAAACTGTCCTGTGTGACAGTCCTGTGCTGAGGAGCCCCGAGCTAGCTCGAATAAAAAAGGCCCTACCTACTGTGATTGCATCTGATAGGTTCCTGTCTGGTTTGGGGGGTACTGCTAACATTTCCCTGACACTACACTGGCAGCTGAGCCCAGGTCCTCTGCAAGAGCAGTCACTTATCTGTTGCCGTGATTAACCCCGAGTCAGAAGCAACTAATTGGAAGAAGAGCTTAGTTGAGCCTATGGTTCCTGAGGGAAAAGGCCCCACTGTGGCTGAGAGAAATGGCAGCCAGAACAGGAAGCTGAGAGGGTGAACCTTCAACGACAAGCATGAAACAGAGAGCTGGAACTCATAATGGTGAGAGTCATTTTTTGTTTTGTTTTTTGTTTTTGTTTTTGTTTTTTTTCGAAACAGGGTTTCTCTGTGTAGCCCTGGCTGTCCTGAAACTCACTCTGTAGACCAGGCTGGCCTCGAACTCAGACATCCGCCTGCCTCTGCCTCCCAAATCCTGGGATTAAAGGCGTGTGCCACCAGAGTCTTTTAACTCTCAAAGCCTACCTCCAACAAGGCCACACTGCCTAATTCTCCCCAAACAGCACTGCCAACTGGGGACCAAATATTCAACTGCCAGAGACTATGAATGTATCTATTCTGTGCTAGGGGCTGGGATCAACAAAGCCTACAAAGACAGCAAATGCTCCCTGACATTTCATCTAGGCTCCGCCCACAGTTACCTGGCAACATCCAGGTGTGCCTGACTTGATATAAAAGGGGTTGCTTGCCCCACCCTCACCCTCACTCTCTTGCTCCTGCTCCTTACCCCACTCCTCTGGCTCATGGCCTGCCTCTTTCTTCTCTCTCTCTCTCCCTCCCTCCCGCCCTCCTCTCCGAGTGCCCTGAGTTTATATATACTATTCGATCCTGATCCGTGTGGCTGGTACCTCAGAGGGGGAAGGGATGCCTCTGCATGGACCCACAGAGGCACCCCCTTCCCCCACACCATACCGTGCCTCCAGAGCAAACATCCCTGCCTTCCTTATCTTTTTATAAAACACAACACTCATGACTGCTGGACCATCTTCTCTCCAACTGCCTTTTTGGATGGGTTTGGTTTGGTTTCCTTACAAGACCCTGGGAGAGAAATTACAAGAGCATGAACCAAGTTTGCACCACTGTAGAAAATGTCCCCAGGGAGACTAACTTCCTATAGATCTGACTTTTGCTTCTCAAAGGACAGGGTGAACCCTCCCTTTCCCATGACAGGCCTAATCTTGAACATGTCTTCTGACAACTGTTATAAGATCAAGACCACAAAGCCATCCGATTGTTAGACTTAACTCTTTTTAAAAAGATTTATTTATTTATGTTATTATATATGAATACATTGTAGCTGTCTTCAGACACACCAGAAGAGGGCCTCTGAGCCCATTACAGATGGTTGTGAGCCACCACGTGGTGGCTGGGAATTGAACTCAGGACCTCTGGAAGAGCAGTCGGTGCTCTTAACCACTGAGGTAACTAGAGTAAACCTAAATTCCTGGCAGAAGCTGCAGAGAGAGGTCTGCCCCATACCCGCCCCACCCATCAGTGCCATGCTCCACCACAGCAGTACTGTGGATTGCAACTGACGATGGAGAATCCATAATTAGCGCTGGAGGTTCACACTTGGGCTGTGGAGTAATTTGTCAGGAACACATGGAGATGCTTCCATTTCTCTGGGGGTACATATCTGGGGTGAGGTTTATTCTGTAGTCACCCTATGTCCCACTCTGTCCCATGGGTTTGGACAACATATGATAGTGTGTAGCCACCTAACAAGATCACAGAGAATAGTTTCAAGGCCCTAAAAACCCTCTGTGCTCCACATGTCCCCTGTTGGACAAAACTTACCTTGGCCTGAGAACTAACCTGTCACACATGTATCACGTGAGCATTCCCACTGAACACATGAAATGTAATTTATTTAAACTAGTAGCGTTTACAAGCTAACTAAAATAAATAAATAAATAAATAAACGTTTTCCAAATTTTAACTGTGATGACCATCATGGTGGACTGTGCCATGCTCTCTCAGAGCCTGACACGTTCCCAGTGCCTTCTCTGCGGTGGAGTGGGTAGTTCTGAATCTATGTTTTCCTTCTTAAACCATAGATAAAGCCGGGCAGTGGTGGTGCATGCCTTTAATCCCAGCATTTGGGAGGCAGAGGCAGGTGAATTTCTGAGTTCAAGGCCAGCCTGGTCTACAAAATGAGTTCCAGAGAAACCCTGTCTCGAAAAACCAAACCAAACCAAAACCAAAACAAAACAAAACAAAACAAAAAACATTCTAGCCTAGTGAGGAAAGATACATTTTCAAAACATAATTAAATGGCTACTGGCTTCTCTGCTACTTGATTATAGTTCATTTTCTCCGATGCTCAGGCTTTTCCGCTAGTTATGTTTCCTCAGGAAAGCTTCCGGCATCTGAGCATGGCTCACACCTGTAACCCCCGGGCTCTGGAAGGAGAGAAATGCATTGCCATAGGCACAGGTCAGCCTGGGCTTCACGTGAGTGGTAGGTCAGGCTAGTAGAGCCTGAGACCCTGCTGCAACCAACAAGAAGAAGAGGGCTGGGGGTAGGGTGGGGGGTGACTTAGTTGGAAGAGTGTCATTTAAATATGAGAACCTGCAATCAGCCTCTAGGGCAGGGGCAGCAGCCTGTGCCAGCCCTGGGGAGGCAGAGACAGGAGGGCAGGCTGGGGCTTGGTGGCCAACAACTCTGACTGAATTATTGAGACAGAGAGACCCTGTCCTCCCCCGCGCCCCAAAATAATAATGTGGGAAAACAAGTGAGTAAGACACCTGAGGTCAACCTCTGACAGATGGACACACAGACAAAAAGACATACACACAATGTTACAAACTATAAAAACAGTTCTTTCTAGCATGATGGTGCAGGTCTTTGATCCCAGCACTTAGGAGGCAGAAACAGGCCAATCACTGGGGATTTGAAGCCAGCCTGGTTTTCATGGTAAGTTCTCAGTCCTACATTGTGAGAGTGTGTCTCAAAAAAACAAAAAAGAAAAAGAAGAAAGAAAGAAAGAAAGAAAGAAAGAAAGAAAGAAAGAAAGAAAGAAAAGAATACAATGAAAAATCCCTTCAGCTTGCTGGCTTCAGGGTAGTGCCACAATCCCCAATTCATTACACTACAAGTCGCTCGAGCATATAAAACTCACATCAACTTTTCTCTCAGGGCAAATGGTGGGAAAAAATGTCATTAAATCCCTGCAGTTGCCCAGGTCTTCTTTTTCAGGATCCTTAGCATAATTAGTACTGACAGCAGACCAGAAACCTGTGTGTGACAGAGACTAGATGAATGTCAACCTCTCAGCGCTGATGAAAGCATACACCGGCTCTGGCCGGCCTGTGTCGTGTGCCTTGGCAGAGCGCCAAGAAGACAAACACCCAAACCTTGGATTATGATTAAATCCACTCCACTGGGATGGAGAGATGGCTCAGCGGGTAAGAGCACTGACTGCTCTTCTGGAGGTCCTGAGTTCAAATCCCAGCATCCACATGGTGGCTCACAACCATCTGTAATGAGATCTGATGCCCTCTTCTGGTGTATCTGAAGACAGCTACAGTGTACTTACATATAATAAATAAGTAAATCTTAAAAATAAAATAAATCCACCCCATACCTTCCAGTGAGGCTCATCTTAAATCTGCATAGTGATGTTGAAGACCAAATTCCACCTTTCTTGTCAACCTAATATTCATTTTTAAACCTTTACCCCACCCAGCTCCATGCCTACCCACACTCTAGGACTATGTTCATTTTGCTCCAAGCATCCGTCCCCCAAAGCTTGAGCAGTGCCTAGCTCTTAGGACTCCCTCAGTGAGTTTGTATTGGCTGAACAGCAGAAGATGCCAGCAAAGGCCACTTTGGAAATAGATAAGAGCTGAGGACAGTGGTGCACTCTATGACCCCAGTACCTGGGAGGCAGAGACAGAAGGAGTGCAAGATTAAGTCTAGCCTGGGCTACATAGCAAGACTCCATCTCCAAATAAAATAGAGTGAAACGAACCAAGAACTGGATGATAATAAAAAATTTGGTGACTAAAATGATTTCATTATGTCTTGAGTTGGGAGACTATGAAGACCTCATCAGATATCACAAGTTTGGTAACTCACACGCGTGTGCACACACACACACACACACACACGCACGAATGCACACATGCACATGTACACGCATGCACACACTTATCAGGTGTCTACTATTTGCTAACACCGGTTTAGTTGTTAGAACCCCCGGATCAGCCAATGTGTATGGTTCAGTGGTAGAGCGCTTGCCCAACAGGCGCAAGGTATGGCTGCCCACCCGGGGAAACACAGTCCCGGGCTAAGTCACTCCTTTTCCAGTAACAGTGACAAACAATAATCAGGGTCAGTCAGTAAAATGAGCCACAGAGAAAAATGAACCACTAGGAAGGTTCACAGAGTCTAGGGTAGGGCCCGGGGAGAACTACCATCATCCAAGAGGTGTCCAGGGACAGCATTGTGGAGAGGGTGGCATTCTACAAAGAAACCCCACCCCGACCCCATATAGGGAAAACTCACAGGTAGCTGAGGAAGAGGCCGCGGGCACCAGGATCAAAGCGCACTGGAGTTGCGGGGGGCGGGGATTGAAGGATGGTCCAGGGATGACTACACAGAACGGGACTGGGACTACCGTTTCTGTGGGAACAGCACACCATGTGACACAGACACTGGACAGACAGCCTTGAGGGAGAAGAGAGCCAGTGGGTTGAGAAGCCGCAAGGAGGCCCATGCATTCGCTTCCCACAGCTGCGTAATCCTTTTTCTTTAAGTGCCAGGTGTCTGAAGACTGGCGGGAGCAGCCAGTGCTTGTTGACAAGTTCGTTCTGGAAGCATCCATTTCCTGGCCTTTTTAGCTTTTAGAAGCAACCCATGGTCGTTGACACATGGCTCTTTTCAAGTTTTATTGTAAATTTCTTTATGCGGCTACGTGTGTGCATGTGTGCGAAGGTCAGAGGACAATTTGTGGGAGTTGGTTCTCTCCTTCTCCCCTGTGCTTTCCAAGGAAGAAAGTTAAGGATTTGAATAGCCCATGGCTTCTTTCTCCATCTTTAAAATTAGCAGGTTTGAGGCCAAAGAGTTCCCTGGATGGCTAAGAGCACCGGTAGCCCTTCTGGAAGACCCAGGTTTGATTCCCAGCACCCATTGCGGTCTCGGGGGTCTGGCGCCCTCTTCTGGCCTCGGCAGACACTGCACATAAGTGGTATGTGTGTACACGCGCGCGCGCGCGCGCGCGCGCGCACACACACACACACACACACGCACACGCACATCGGGAAAACATCCATACACATAAAATAAAAACTAAATGTTAAATTTTTATTTTAAAAAAGTTAAAAATCATCAAGGTAACAAATGCAGCCTTTCCTCTCCCTCCCCCTCTCCCTCTTCTTCCCTCTTTCTGTAACATCTGCAGGGTCCTTAGGCTCCAGGACATGGACCAAGTTGGTTGACCTCCACAGCAGCATGGCTGAAGAAGGGTTACTGAGGAAAAGGATAGCAAAGCAAATTACAGACACGCCTTCTTGGCTGGCTTGTGCACTGAGAACACGGTTTTAAACACTCCTGTGTATGTTTTACCCCAGATGTTGCCTAGACAGTCCCCATTGTTGGGACCCAGGCTGATGCCAGCCTTCTGTTTGAAATTGGCGCTCTTTGCAGGCTTACCCAGGAGGATAAATGGCGGTCCTTACCCATAGCCTCTAACTTTTCCGGGTGGGTTTGTGGGTGTTCCAGGGTCTTATAAATTATCTAGGGGCAGGTGTTGTGGTAACTATATGTTATCTAATTTCCATCTGCTTTCTTTTCCTTTTTCTGTCTTTCTTTCTTTTTCTTTCTCTTTTCTTTTTTCTCTTTTGTTTTTCGAGACAGGGTTTCTCTGTGTAACCCTGGCTGTCCTGGAAATCACTCTGTAGACCAGGCTGACCTCGAATTCAGAAATCCGCCTGCCTCTGCCTCCCAAGTGCTGGGATTAAAGGGGTGTGCCACCACCGCTCGGCTTCCCCTCTGGTTTCTTTGTATAATATATTATTTGTATACATTTATATATATTATTCAGCTGTCTTGAAACTCACTCTGTAGAGCAGGCTGGCCATGAATTTAGAGATCTGCCTGCCCCTGCCTCCCAAGTGCTGGGATTAAAGGCACCACCTCCCGCTCATCCCTAATTTTAATTTTTTATATTGCACTTCATTTCTTTAAGTGTGGAAGGTGCACACATATTCTACAGTGCACGTGGGGAGGTCAGAGGACAACTCGTGGGAATCCAATCTCTTTTTCTATCATGTGAGTCCCAGGCATCAAACTCACTGAGCTGGGTGGGTATCTGTCGGGCAGTGGTGAAGAAGTGCCTTTCCCTGATGATCCATCTTTGATGGCCCAAACATGCTTTTTTTTTTTTTTTGTCTGTCTGTCCATCTGTTTGTTTGTTTGTTTGTTTGTTTGTTTGTTTGAGGCAGGATTTCTCTGTGTAACCTGGGGTTGGTCTGGAACTCACTCTGTATAACAGGCTGGCCTCAAACTCCCTGAGATCCTTCTGCCTCTGCCTCCTGAGTGTTGAAACTAAAGCTGTTTACCATTATACGTAGCCCAATACTCCATGTTTAAAAATCTCTGTAGGTGGTGATTGACAGTTGTGATGTTTCTACCTTTGGGGACTTTTTTTTTTTCCTTCTCTTTCTAAACATCCATACATCTATGTTGATTGATATCTATAATGTTTCAACCTTTGGGGATTTTTTTCTTTCTAAATCTGTGTGTGTGTGTGTGTGTGTGTGTGTGTGTGTGTGTAACACAAAAAGGCAGAGAGGAGACAGAAGCATGCAATGGAGGAGGACATGGAATCCCCGGGAGCTGGAGTTACAGGCTGCTGTGATCTGTCCCACGTGGTGCTGGGCAGGAAACTCTAGTCCCCTGGAAGGGCAGCAGGCAGTCTTAAGCACTGAGCTACCGCCCTAACCCTGCCTCCACCTCCTGAGTGAGAGCTGGTGTCCAAGTGTCTGTTCAACACTCTGCTCCCATTTCTGTTTCTTTGAGACAGGGTCTCACTGTATAGCCCTGGGTGGCCCAGAATTCTCTGTGAAGACCAGGCTGGCCTTGAACACACAGAGACCCATCTGCCTCTATCTCTTCCGTGCTGGGATTAAAGGTATTTACACACACACACAAGGCCCAGTTCTTTGGGGGCTTATGACCAGGAATGGATTGCTGGGTCTTACACTAACATTTTGAAGAACAGCAAATGGGTTTTCACAGTTGCCACGCCTTTTAAAGTTACTAGCACTTACGAAGCAAGACTCCCTTGTCTCTGTAACCCTCACCTACGTTACTTAGTCTCCAGATCTTAAAATATCTAGTAGCCATTCTCTCGGTGTGAAGTGGTATCTGATTGTGCCCACTTACTTCATTTTTAAATGTCTAAACTTCTGTCTTTTCTGTATTTGCCATACACACGCCCCCTGGCATATTTTTAGCTTCCTTGTTTAGTAATAACCTTTGTCTCATTTGAAACGTGGGCGTTTCTCTGCATCCCACACATCCCACGCTGCGGAATGTACACCTAGACTTCTCCAGCCCTTGGGCTTCTGCCTAGACAGACCTCCAGAAGTGCCATTGCTTGGTTGTGGTTTTGCCTCACCAAAGCAGAAGCGCTCTCTAGTGGCCAGAGCAGGTATCTGCAGAGGCAGCCCTCTCTTCCCCGGGTGAGGGTCCTCAGAGGGTGCTTGATACATTATTTACCTTGTCATCCATCTGTTGGAGCCAGGAAAGGCTTCAGTCTAAGTATGCTGCACAGATAGACAGATAGGTTCTCACCTCAAATGACGAGAACTTCCCCCATGCTCTCATAACGGCTCCTTTCCTAAAATAGGAATAGAGACACAGGTGACATTTTGATAGACAGTCTATCCAAGAAATTATTTTATTTTCTTCCAATCGCCTCCTTCACCCATTACCTTTTGGATTTACCTTTCTAACCTCAAAAGACATCTCAAATGTGGGGGGATGAAGTTCAGTGGGCACACTACCCTCCTAGCACACAGGAGGGCCTGGGTTTGAATACCAGGACCCCATAAAACAGGCATGGTAGCACATGCCTATAGTCCCAACACCCTGGAGGTGGAGGCAGGATGATCTGACATTCGAGGTAATCCTGGGCTACCTAATGAGTTCTAGGCCAGCCTGGGATACATAGAGAATTTCAGGACAGTCAGGGCTACATAGAGAGAATATGTCTATAAACAAAAACAAAACAACAAAAATAAAAACATTCCCGGGGGCTGGAGAGATGGCTCAGGGGTTAAGAGCACGGACTGCTCTTCCGAAGGTCCTGAGTTCAAATCCCAGCAACCACATGGTGGCTCACAACCATCTGTAATGAGATCTGATGCCCTATTCTGGAGTGTATGAAAATAGCTACAATGTACTTACATATAATAAATAAATAAAAGAAAAGCCCAGCATAGCTTTTATTTAAAAACAAACAAAAAAACAAAAGCATTCCCAACAGACTGGGCATGGGGCACTGAAATGAGGAGGAGGAACAGTCTAGAAGGAGTGGCCTGATCTTTTACAGTTGTCCCCTCCTATTTCAAGTTCCTCTGATGTTTATTGCAGAAGCTGAACTTAGGGTTTTAGTGATGTGAACAGATACCATGACCAAGGCAACTCTTTTAAGGACATTTAGTTGGGGCTGGCTTACAGGTTCTGAAGGTTCAATCCATTATCATCAAGGCAGGAATGTGGCAGCATCCAGGCAGGCATGATGTAGGAGGAGCTGAGAGTTCTACATCTTCATCTGAAGGCTGCTAGCAGAAGACTGGCTTCCAGCCAGCTAGGATGAGGGTCTTAAAGCCCACACCCACAGTGACACACCCACTCCAACAAGGCCACACCCACTCAAGTAAGGCCACACCCACTCCAACAGGGCCACACCCACTCAAGTAAGGCCACACCCAGTCCAACAAGGCCACACCTTCTAATAGTGCCACTCCCTGGGCCCAACATATACAAACCATCACAGGAGACAGTCATACTCTATACAGTTTTCTGAAGTAGGAAGTGGGTCCCCATTGGACTCTTTGCCAGGCCCACCCTTCTCTTCCACTCACATCCCAGCTAGATTCTAAGATGCCCACTGTCTTCATTGCCATCTCCCATACAGGGAGCTCAGGCGATCACATCTGGTATCCTATTTGTGTCCTTCCAGCCCCACACCCCAACAATACTCTCCGTTTTTCTCCTTTCCCTCAGACATTACAAAAGCAATTTAAAAGGAACCGAGTCATTCTTTACAGCTGATGGAACTACAAGGCGAACAGCTCTAAGAGACACTAAAAACTTATTAAACACCAACGAGACTCCTGAGAGATAATCAAACATAAGATGAAAGCACAAAGAATAATAATTAATGGCTTTCTATTCTACAGCACCAACTACTGAGCTAAACCTAAGAAATCAGTTCACTCAGTCACTAGGCACTACCAAGGTCCTATAAATAAGACGAACAAGAAAAGATCGGGGTTCACACAAAAGAAAACTGTGAATGCTGACTACAGACACTAAAGCAAGACACAGCACAGACGGCGGTCTGGGGATTCCTTTCCATCCCACATTAACCTAGAAACCGAAAAGCAAGATAAACAAATCGGTGGCCTGCCCTTGGAGTAGGATTCTCCACTCTGCATTAAGACATGCATGGTTGAGGCAAGTATCACGCTAAGTGAAAGAAGCCAGACATAAAAGGGTGTGGGCTGTACAGATGGATTTATATAATATTTTAAAGAGGGAGGAAATGAAAGCAAGAGAAGATGAGAACGAGGACCAATAGTTTTAACAGTATGAGGGGATAGTTGAGGGCTCAGTGAGAATGTCCTTTTTTTTTTTTAATTATGACTGCTTTAAACTTACTTTTTTAATTATGTGTGTTTGTGTGTATGTCCGTGTGGGTGTGTGCACAAGGGTGCAGTGTCCATAAAGACCAGAAGAGGGGATCCAATAATTTGGAGCTAGAGTCAGAGGCTGTATTGAGCCCCATGACGTGCTGGGAACAGACCCCCAGACCTAAGTAAAGCTATGGCCTCTGCTCTTACTTACCCACAGAGGAGTGGCTCCGGGTACATAACTTTGTGAAATTGTATCTAAATGACCAGGTGTGGCGATGCCTGCCTGTAATCCCAACAGGCAGGAAGTTGAGGCAAGAGCCTGGAGAACCCATGCCAACAAGCATAGCAAGACTCGGTCTTGAAAAGAAACAATGTATCTAAGTGTATCCTTATCTAAATATCTCCCCTCCTTGTTCCATTTTATAGCAGGCTAATTAGGTCTCAATGAAGGTGGGAGAGGAATGAGACACAATTAAGAAATTCACCAAACTTAGGGTTTATCAGGAAGGTGGGCAGAGACAGAGGGAGACACTGAGAATAAACTGGGGAAAAAATCAAGTTATTAGATCAGTTGAGAACATAAGCTCAGAGTCCCTTAATTCTGTGGCACACTGCAAAGACTCAACAATGCAGTGGGTTTCTGCTTCCAGGAACCTTCCATCCCTGGGGTGATGTAAAAAAAAAAAAAAACCAAAACAATAGTTTGTCATATTGTTGTGTTTTGGGGGCTGGTATCCACCTCAGGACACAGTGTATGATATGCATGCATAAACAACCAATCTGTATCCTCATCCCGAGGTGTGTGTGTATGTGTGTGTGTGTGCATGCATGCTTGTGCGCATACGCGCTCATATACACACAACTGGGCATATGGAGGTCAGTGGACAATTTGAAGGAGTTGTTCCTTTTCTCCCACCTTGGTTCTGGGGATCGATCATGGGTTGACAGGTTTGTGCGATGCAGTAGTTACTCTTCTTTTGCTGTGATAAAAAAAAAAAAATACCGTGATCACAAAGTAAGTTAGGAAGGAAAGGGTTTGCTTCTGTTACAGATGGGAAAGAAGAGCCTTTCGGGGTAAGAAGACAAGGTAGCTGGAGTGTGAAGCCCGCCTGCTTGCCAGGTAGGAGAGAGAGAGAGAGAGAGAGAGAGAGAGAGAGAGAGAGAGAGAGAGAAAGAGAGAGAGAGAGAAAGAGAGAGAGAGAAAGAGAGAGAGAGTGTTGGGCAAGCTCACCCCAGTAGACACATTTCTTCCAGCCAGGTTATCTGGTAACATTCTCCCACAGCACCCGCAACTGGGGATCAAGTGTTCAAACCCACGACCCTGTGAGGGACATTTCCCATTGAAACCAGCAGATGCAGCAAGGGTTTCTCCCATCCAGCATCTCACCTCCTGCCTTCTGCTTTCTGTTTGGTACGGCATCGCTCGTTGATCTAGAACTCTGTCAGGTAGAGGCTGGCTGCCCAGCTGCCTTCCAGAGATTTGCCTGTCTCTGCCTCCCCAGCACTGAGACTACAAACACCTTCTATCACGGCTGGGGCCTTTACATGGTACATGGGTTCTGGGGATGCAACTTGGGTGCTGGAATGTGTTAGGCAAGTACTTGACCACCTCTCCTCTGCCCTCTCTTTTTCTTTCTTAATGAAGAGGGGATTTCATGACTACATGACTATTATTTCTTTCTTTGGAACAAGACCCTTTTTTTTTTAAAGCTTTATTTTATTTATATGAGTACACTATAGCTGTCTTCAGGCATACAAGAAGAGGGCATCAGATCCGATTACAGATGGTTGTGAACCACCATGTGGTTGCTGGGACTAGAACTCAGGACCTCTGGAAGAGCAGTCAGTACTCTTAACCACTGAGCTATCTCTCCAGCCTGACCTCCTCCTCCTCCTCCTCCTCTCCTTCCTCCTCCTCTTCCTCCTCATTCTCATTTTTGAGTCTTAGCTGCTTCCTCCAGGGAAGTTCTGTTGACAAAAGATGAGCAGAAGGCTCCAAATCCTTTAAGATTTTATATTTGAACCACGGAGATTGACAAGGATCCTTTATTTCATAACGCATAGACACGGACCACCTACAAGCGGAGATAAATTCTGGAGCTCTAAGCAGGGGAAATGGGTGAGGCTCAGCTAGAAGACTTCAGGCTCCTCGACCCCGGAAATAAGTCAGGCGCAGAGAATTGATCTGTTAGCTCCCACGGTGCTTCAGATGAAACTCTTAAGAGCGAACAACGAACGGCTGTATGGGCATGCTTTATGCACGGTGTAGACAAAAATCGAGATGCTGACTTAATGTGACCAATTTCTCTGGGCACAGAGATTTCCCACAACCGGTGAAGACGTTGCTCTCTGAATTGGAGCGCTTGGCGTATTTTTAGAACTGAAATGTCTTGCTCAGGGGTGGTGTGGTTTGAAAATGATTGCTCTTCCAACCCAGTTTGCTCTCTCATCCCCATTAGCAGGGTCTAAATAAGCCATCTTTGAAAAATAGAGGTTGTTGCGCCTTCCAGAGCCCAACCGTTAGCTCGCTTGCTTTGCGGAGGAAAAGCCACTTCCGGCACCGCCAGGTAATACACCTGAGATCCGTGACCTGCCTTCCCCAGCACCCCAGCACCCTGCCTAGCCAGCATTGTTTAAGGAACAACGAAATCATTGCGATTGAAAACATTTACATCAGCCTTTCGATGAGAGCCAGCGGGCCTACCTTTCGTGGTGAGGTATGTGTTTAGTCTTTGTTTTCTGAGTTACCCCAGTGTCTCTCTATTCAGCAACACAAGCCAATGCAACAAGGGCAACTGTGACAAGTGATCTGGGCACCAGGCAGGTTTGTCTGTGTCGGTTACTGTGTGTGGTATAGCATTGCCACTGACGCATAAAACACCCCGTGCTGGGGATGGTCAGATGGCTCATCAATTAGGAGCACTTGCTGCTCTTCCCAGGACCTGAGTGGAAGCCGGGCACCACACTGAGATTGCTCACAATCTCCTGTTAACTCCAGCCACAGATCTCACTACCTCTTCGGGCCCCTACAGCACCTGCGCACGCCCACACATATAGACATACCTTAAAAGACTAAAAATTGCTGGCTGGGTGCTGGTGGCGTATGCCTTTAATCCCAGCACTCGAGAGGCAGAGGCAGGTGGATCTCTGTGAGATCAAGGCTAGCCTAGGCTACAGAGTGAGTTCCAGGACAGCCAAAACTACAAAGAGAAACCCTGCCTTGAAAACAAGCAACAAAAACAAAAACAAAACCACTAAATTAAAATTTCTATTAAAAGTGCTTGTTATCTTAGAGTTGGGATGGATTCTCTGCAAAGCCCTAATGTGGAGTGGGTGTTTTGTCTCTGGAACTGACTGGGAAGGACTTGCTTTGAGCCCGTGCAGATGCTGCCAGCATTTAGCTCCTCGAAAGTTCCATGTGTAGTTGGTTTTTTTTTTTTTTTTCCTCCGTCAATGGAGGCCAAGTTCAAAAAAACAAAAAACAAAAACAAAACAAAACAGGTCTCTCAGAGCCTGACACTTTCCCAGTGCCTTCTCTGGGGTTGAGTGGGTAGTTCTGAATCTATGTTTTCCTTCTTAAACCATAGATAAAGCCGGGCAGTGGTGGCACACGCCTTTAATTCCAGCACTCGGGAGGCAGAGGCAGGTGGATTTCTGAGTTCGAGGCCAGCCTGGTCTACAAAGTGAGTTCCAGGACAGCCAGGGCTATACAGAGAAATCCTGTCTTGAAAAACCTAAACAAGCCGGGCGTGGTGGCGCACGCCTTTAATCCCAGCACTCGGGAGGCAGAGGCAGGCGGATCTCTGAGTTCGAGGCCAGCCTGGTCTACAGAGTGAGTTCCAGGACAGCCACGACTACACAGAGAAACCCTGTCTCGAAAAACCAAAAAAAAAAAAAAAAAAAAAGAAAAACCAAACCAAAACAAAACAAAACAAAAAAAAACAAAAAACAAAATACAAAAATGGAGGCCAAGTTAATTTCCTTGTCAAGTAGCCCCGTGCACAGAGCAGCTAGCACAAGCAAAAATGAGCCTCTCTCAGCAAGACAGACATGACAGTCAACTTTGGTATAATATCAGAAACAGCCGCATAGACTCCTAGTGAGAGGCAAGCAACAGATACCAGTCTCACTAGAGGGGAGAGGGCCACACAAGGGTATGAGCCCAGAGGTGAGGATCACAGAAGTCACAGTGGAATGGTCCTCCACATCCTCCAAGCCACCCACATCACCTTGGTTTGCCATCCCCTTGAGAAGCAGTGAACTGCATCCTGGGAGGTATCATTGGTTGTTGAGGTTTGGTCTTTTGCTTTGTACTGTAATGTTAAGTGTGGCCCCCGTAGTCCACCCCACCCCCGCTGCCCCACCCCCGCCAAGACCTGGTTGTCCTAGAGATGCACTCTGCATGTAGACCCAAATAATGCTATGTGACCTTGTCCCCAAGTTATTTCTGATTGGTAAGTAAGGATGCCTACAGCCTAAGTAAGGATGCTGGGCAGAATTAAGATAGAATCAAGAATTAAGGGCTTGATGTTCCCGACTGGGAGCGTCAGAGGAGACCACAAAGGGAGGGAGAAGGCGAAGGAGGAAGAGAATGATGCCATGGGCTAGTTAGTAGTCAAGAAAACGTACATGGCCCTGAGGGCTGGACAATTGGAGTTAAGAGCAGCCCAGATGAAACATAATAAGTAATAACTCGGGGTTATCAATAGGAAAGTAGATTCTAATACTACAGAGGGTAGGTATCTGTCCAGCTCTTGTGCTGCTTAAGGCTTATTGTAAATAATCAAGGTCGTGTGTCTTTTATCTGGGAACTGAATGATCAAAGGTGGGAGCCCTGGAATGGGATTAACAATTTCTACAATTGACAACACATCTCTGGCATGCTTCTATTATTATTATTATTATTTTAATCCCCTGCCTCTTCTTTTTCCTCCTCCTGTCTATCTGCCCTCCAGATGGTCACATACCGAGTCACGATGCTTTAATCAACAAAGGACCCATCTGGTGATAATGGAGCCCAATCACTCACATCACCCAGTGGGCTGGGGCTGCCAGCACGATGGGTACGTGTGGTGATACTGACATGAACGGGCCCTGCTGCACTGCCAGATGTGTGTATAAGTACATCGGCTCTGTGCAGAGCATAGTACATGGAGGGCAGGGGTCAGGGGTGGGATGCTCACCTACAAGCCTGAAGCCCTGGCTTTGATACCTAGTACCAAATGAACTAGACAAGGTGATGCAGGCTGTGATTCCAGCCCCGAAGGGATGCAAGCAGGAAATCAGGAGTTCGAGGCATCCTTGGTTACCTATCGATTTGAGGCCAACCTGGGCTACCCGAGACCCTCCCTCAAAACATCAAGGCAGAATAATAGTGATGATAGCAGTCAAGTGTGTAACCGCCTTATGCGTTGACTGTACTGCGTTGGCGATCCTGTTAAGGTGTCTGGGTGGTGTGACTAGGAATGGCTCCCGTAGACTCGTGTGTTTGCTTGGCCCATAGGGGTGGCACTATCAGGAGGGGTGGCTTTGTTGGAGGAAGTGTGTCACAGTGGGGGCGGGCTTTGAGGTCTCCTATGTGCAAGCTACCCGCAGTATGGCACACAGTTCCTTTCTGGTGCCTGGGCATCAAGATGTAGAACTCGCCTTCCTTCTCTAGCACCATGTCTGCCTGCATCCTTCCTTCTCTAGCACCATGACTGCCTGCATCTAGCACCATATCTGCCTGCATCCTTCCTTCTCTAGCACCATGCCTGCCTGCATCCTTCCTTCTCTAGCGCCATGCCTGCCTGCATCCTTCCTTCTCTAGCACCATGTCTGCCTGCATTCTTTCTTCTCTAGCACCATGTCTGCCTGCATCCTTCCTTCTCTAGCACTATGTCTGCCTGCATCTAGCACCATGTCTGCCTGTATCCTTCCTTCTCTAGCACCATGCCTGCCTGCATACCACCACACTCTTGCCATGATGATAGTGGACTAAACCTCTGAACTGTGGGAGACGAGCAATGAACATTGGTTTTGTTTCCTCTGCCTCGCTATTCTTTGCTAACAAAGAATTGCCAGCCCCAGTGAAATATTTTCCTTTCTAAGAGTTACTGTGGGCATAGTTTTCTCTTCACAGCAACAGAACCCTAGCTAAGACAGGGAACACTTTTCTACTTATTATTATTATTATTATTATTATTATTATTTTAAGTTGTCTGTAAACCAGTGTGCCCTGTTAAGCCAGCAGGAGCTCCATACAGCTAGTGCTTATCACGTGACTTGATTCAGTGACTGAGTTAACCACATAGGCTTCAGTAAGCACTCTCTGTGAGGTGCATACAGTGGCAAAATTGCCTCACAGTGTGTTGAAGTGGAAACTTGCAGTTTCTTTGGAAAGTCAGTGCCAGGATTAAAGGTGTGCACCGTCAATGCCCGGCTCAGAAATCCTTATCTTACTTTCAAAAAAAAAAAAAAAAAAAAAACAATCACAAACATTCTCTGTGAATCTCCTCTCCCATATTCCCCAACCTTAATGTCTGAGTTCATTCAACCCCACCTCTAGGGGTAGTTATAAACCTGGCACCCAGTCTAACAGTTTATCTAAATAAATAAATAAATAAGGTTTCCTATAGCTCTACTCACCCCTAAGCAATTGTCAATTTTTAAAAATGTATTTTTTTGTTTTTAATTCGGCTGGTTTTGGTTCTGGGATGTAACTCAGGGCTCCATGCATATGCGGAAGGTATTGAACCACTGAGCTACATCCCAAGTACTAGACCACTAAGCTATACCCCACCATTTTTTATTATCATTCATTCATTCATTCATTCACTTTACATCCTGATCACAGCTTCCCATCCCTCCTCCCTTCCCAGTCCCTCCCTCTCCCCTCACCTTGCTCCTCCCACTCCTTTTCTCATCAGAGACGGGGAGTCCTCCCATAGATATCAACCCTCCTTGGCCTATGAAGTTGCAGAACGACTAGGTGCATCTTCTCCTATTGAGGCTAGACAAGGCCGTCCAGTTAGGGGAAAGGGATCCAAAGGCAGGCAACAGGGTCAGAGACAGCCCCTGCTCCTGCTGTTAAAGGTCCCACATGAGGAGCAAGCTGTACATCGGTCATTTATGTGTAGAACTCCTAGGTCCATCTCATGCATGCTCTCTGGTTGGCACTTCAGCCTCTGCATCTCTACGGACTCTGGTTGGTTGATTCTTTGGGGCTTCTTGTAGGGCCCTCGACCTCTGTTTCTCTTTCAATCCTTCCTCCCTGCCTTCACAGGAGTCCCCAAGCTCCACCCAATGTTTGACTGTCAGTCCTGACATCTGTTTCCATCAGTGGCTGGGCGAAGAGTCCCTGATGACAGTTATGCTAGGCTTCTGTCTGCAAGAATAGCAGAATGTCATTAATGGTGTCGGGGGTGGGCTCTCTCTCATAGGATGGGTCTCAGGTTGGGCCAGTCACTGGTTGCCCCTTCCTTCGATTTTTGCTCCATCTTTATCCCTGCACATCTTGTAGGCAGGACAAATTGCACCCAGACACTCTTAACAGATAAATGTTGCCTGCCTACTTCCTCTTCCTCTCCCTGTCTCTCTTTCTCTTCCTCCCTCCCCAGACCTGTCAGAAAAAGATGGGAGACCAATCAACCACCTACAGAGCATTTGTCTTTTTGAGTACAAAGGCCAGTTAAGTGTCAAGAGCACAGCTACTTCCACAGGATTGAGGCAAATTTAGACTGTAATATAACAAAGACAGACCAGGAAGGAAAGAACACAGTGAGGGCGGAGAAGCCAGCACTTTAGAAGAAATTTGAGCAGAACAGATATGTTTAAAGGCAATCACTGACCATTCCCTGACACAGAGAATGCATTTATGGCCCTTCTACCTAGCTCAAAAATTCCCAGCAAGTTAGGTGGGCATGGTGGTGTACCCATTTAATCCCAGCACTCTGGAGACAGAGGTAGACAGATCCTTGTGTTCAAGGCCAGCCTGGTTTACATAGTGACTTCCAGGATAGCCAGGGCTACACAGAGAAACCTTGGCTTGAAACGCCAAAAAGAGAAAAAAATGAATAAGTGAAAGTAGGAAGGAAGGAAAGAAAGAAAAAAAGAAAGTCCCAGCAAAACTGCATCACTCCGTCCATGGGCCAGGGATGGGATAGCTCTCCTAAGCTTTCATCGTGAGCCCAGGATGAGAGCTGTGGCTACCCATGTTGGCCCAGCTGTATTTAGGTTGTGCTTGTTTGAGCTCTTCCATAAAGAGAATGTACTACTTAAATGTACTATTTAAACAAAAATATTGCTTTACATTTACCTAAGAACACAGATCTGAGAGAGCTGTTTTCTTAATGTGCTGAGTTACGTACAACAGAGACTGAGGTGTGTAAGAATTGCCCATGGTGGTTTGAATCTCCTTGGCCCAGGGAGTGAGTGACACTCTTAGGAGGTGTGGCCTTATTGGAGTGGGTGTGGCCTTGCTGGAGTGGGTGTAGCCTTGTTGGAGGAAGTTTGTCACTGTAGGGGTGGTCTTGGAGACACTCCTCCTAGCTCCTTGGTAGACAGCCTTCTCCTAGTTGCTTTTGGTTCAAGATGAAGAACTCTTAGCTTCTTCTCCAGCACCATGCCTGCCTGGATGCTGCCATACTTCCTGCTATAATGATAATGGACTGAAACTCTGAACCAGTATGCCAACCCCAATTAAATGTTATCCTTTTAAAGAGTTGCCTTAGAGGACTGGAGACATGGCTCAGCGGTTAAGATCACCGACTGCTCTTCCAGAGATCCTAAGTTCAATTCCCAGCAACCACATGATGGCTCACAACCATCAATAATGGGATCTGATTTCCTCTTCCGGTGTGTCTGAAGACAGCTACAGTGGACTTATGCAACCTCTAACTAAGATAGTAGCTTACATCATAGAATGTTACCTAAGCTACTAGGCCTCCTTAGAAGACTATTTCGAGGGCTGACAAGCTGGTTCAGTGAGTAAAGGTGCTTGATGTTCAAGCCTGATGTTCTAAAATGGGACCCATATGGTCAAGAGAACCTGTTCCTGCAAGGTGTCATCTGATTTCCATGTGTGTACCGTGGCACTCCCACACACTTGTGTATACACACAAACAGGACATGAATAAAATAAGCTTTGGTTTTGTTTTTCAAGATAGGGTTTCTCTGTGTGGCCCTGGCTGACCTGGAACTTAACTATGCAGAACAGGCTGGCCTTGAACTCAGAGATCGCCTGCCTCTCCATCCTGAGTGGTGGGATTAAAGACGTATGCTGCTACCGCTGCTGCCGCTGCTGCCACTGCTGCTGCTGCCGCCACCACCACCACCACCTGGTAAGAAGTCATTTGCTTTTTACAGAACACAAACTCCCGGTGGAGATTCCATTTGGGGGAATAAGACAGACTCTGTCTGTGAAGCTCTTGTGTATCCTGACCCTCCCACCTAGGGGTCGCAAGTACTAGGATTCTAGCCTTGTGCCACGGCCAGCCTCTGCCATGCTTCTGTTACACAGCTTGCTAATCAGCCTTTGCGCGTTTTTCGTACTGACTCCTCACACTCTATAGAGCCTGAGCTCCCACCATTCCAACTAAATCCAACCGGATGGAAAGGATAAGGAAAGACAGACATATACTTCTTGTAGCTGAATGCTCTCTGGAGTATTTGGACTCCAGTTCCATACTCGTCACACAGGTCAGAACTGGCTCTGGTCAGCTGGACAAGGGGGGAAGGAAGACTTCATTCTGTCACGATCAGGCAGAACAGAGGAAGGACAATCAATATTGAACCCAGCTATCAGTTTCTGCCTAGCTCTCCTAAGCCCCAAAGAGTTAAGGGCTGGTTTCAAAAGAGTAGAAATATTAAACACACAGAAGCATTTACTGTGGAACCACTCTATGGACTTGGTTGGAGACTAAATATGTTTTTTTCCTCAGTAAATACTTAATGGGCTCACTGATTTGTTTCCATGTTTGTATTTTTTTGAGTTTATTTTTATTTATATCTCTATGTGTTTCTGGGTCCAGGAGCCCACAGAGACCAGGAGTGGGTGTCAGATTCCCTGGAGTTGTAAGATTTGTGAGCGTTAATTAATTAATGTGCATTCAGGGAACCAAACTTCAATCTCCAAGGAGAGTGGTATATGCTCTTAACTGCGGAGCCATCTCTCTAGCTCTCGGGTGTCTGCTGTTTTGGGGTAAACTGGAACAGAGTCTGTAATCATGGTTAACCTGGAACTGATTGGTAGACCAGGTTGGTCTTGAATGTATAGAGAGACCTATGTGCCTGCGTCTTCTCCTGAGCGGTGGGATTAAAGATGGCCACCACTGTGCCTGTTTCATTTTGAGATAAGGTTTCACTTTATAATCCAATCTGTCTTCCAAATAGGAACTTTTCTACCTATACCTCTTGAGGAGCCGAGATAACAGGTGCCTGCCACATTCCTGGCCTTAATTGTATTTATTTATTATTTGGAGGTTTTAGTTTTGTTTTGTTCTAGCCAGGGTTTCATTGTGCAACTTCGACCGGCCTGGAACTCACATAGAGCAAGCTGGCCTCGAACCTACAAAGACCTGACTGATTCTGCCTCCTGAGTGCCAGGATTAACAGTGTGCACCACCACACCTGGCTTACAATTTTTTTTTATCTGTTTTTTGTTTCTCACTTCAATTAATTATTTTTTTGTTTGTTTTTAACGGGATCTCACTGTGTAATCCTGTATAGCCTGGAACTTGCTATGTAGATCAGGCTAGCCTTGAGTTCTCAGAGATCTTGGATCCTTAGTGCTGAGATTAGAGGCGTGTGCTGCCCAGGGGTTTTCTTTCCGATCATAAAAACTTACATTCCTTCTAGAGTTTTCTTTTGGGAGTTAGTGCTAAGAACATTGCCTGTGTATGGGAGCTCACGTATTATTCTAGAGCATTCTATTGAATGAGGGCTGCTACTACCCACTGTAGAAAGAACATCTTGTGTGTTGTATGGATGTGTCACCTGTCAATCAAAAAACCTCTGGCCTATAGGAAAGGGTAGACTAGAAAGGTGGGACACCCGGGAGGCAGAAAGGATCTGGGATAGAGCCAGGAGAGACAGTAGGCTGGGAAGATATGAGGAGACAGACATGTGGCACCTAGCTCAGGTAACCGGCCATGTGGCAGAATGTAGGTTAAAATAAATGTGTTATTTTAACCATGATCTAGTCAAGGGAAACTGTAGCTATATGGCCAAGGTGTTCGTAAATATATTTTGAGTCTGAGTCTTATTTCTGGGAGCACTGGCCTTGGAAGAAGGACAAGGACCTAACTTCTACCCCATCCGTTGTTTGTTAAACAAGTAAATAAATAAACAAGCAAAAGTAAACCGAGACACAGTAAAGACCAGTCATTCCTCCAAGGTATCAGTAAACTTCAGTTGTCCCATGAGAGCGTCTCTGATAGCAGCGTGCATGCTGGTGTCCCCTCACAAGTGGGAGAAGCTGCAATGATTAGGAACGCTTTGGGGCTATGCGTATCTGTAGTCCCAGCACTAAGGCCAGAGGAACCCAAGTTCCAGGCTAGCCTGAGCTACATAATAAGACCCAGAATTTTACAAAGGAATGAGTGCTGGACGGATGAATGACTCAGTGGTTAGAGCACAGAACTGGCTGCTTTTCCAGAGGACCTGAATTTGGCTCCCAGGAGGCACATGGGGTGGTTCACATTCACCTGCAACTCCAGTTCCAGGGACTCTGGTGCCCTCTTCTGGCTTTCATAGACACCTACACTCACATGCACGTGCACACACACACACACACAGAGACACAATTAAAAGTAATAAAGATGGGGGCTGGAGTGATGGATCAGTGGTTAATAATACTGGTCGCTCTTGAAGAAGAACCAGGTTCAAGTCCCAGCACCACTAGGGGATCTAATGCCCTCTTCTGACCTCCGTGGACATCAAGTACGCACGTGGTGCACATAACATGTATACAGGCAAAAACACATGTAAAACTACATCTGGTTCTAAAATTAAATAAACAAAAAATAAAGATAATTATTTTTATCTATCTATCTTTTTGGTTTTTTCTTGCTTGCTTTCAAGGTGGGGTTTTTCTGTGTTGCCCTGGCTATCCTGGAACTTGTTCTGTAGACAAGGATAGCCTCAAACTCAGAGATCTGCCTGCCTCTGCCTCCTGAGTGCTGGGATTAAAGGTGTGAGCAACCATGTCCAACTAAGGTAATCTTTTCTTTTTAAGACTTCCTCTGACCAGTGTCCAGAGTGAGCAGGGCCCGGAGTGAGCGGGAGCCAGAGCGAACGGGGGGGGGGGGGTTGTAGAGAGGGGGCGCGTAGCAATAGGGAGATAGAGAAAGGGGGTGGGGAGAATTCCTCTGGCCAAAGAACACCAAAGTCCACATATCTAATTACATGTGTTCGTCTCCTGCCTTCAAGTTCTTGTTCTCTTGCCAGTATCTGTGTTTAGGCTTCCAATGCACATCCCTCAAAAATATCAGGGTACATGCCAAGTTTATCCTTCTAGCCATTCCCAATCATGGGTACCCTGGAGCTATGCCCCACAGATGCTGCCTGGGAGATAGAGCCCAGATCTGCCACAAGAGGACCGGGATGTGGAAATGCTGTAGTACTCTGTTCCCATCCATTTCTTCTTAAAAGATGTCCTCATTTTTATTTTTCTCTTTCAGTCTGAGCGCCTGCATATACACATGCTCACCACATTCGTGCTTGGTGCCCATGAAGGCCAGAGCGGTGTTCTGGTTCCTAGACTGTGAGCCATGAGATGTTGGTTCTGGGAACCAAACCAGGGTCCCTACGACAGCAGTAATGGTGCTCTTCACAGCCAAGCCCTGCCCCGATTTCCCAAGTACTTGACCCCAGTCATCATCCTCTTTGAAAGTTTGGAAAGCCTTGGAAAGTTTCTGTGCCTCTGGTCTGCAGGCTGCTGGGATGACCTGAATCCCCAGCCATGTTGAGAGATCCCATTCAGATGCTTGCTTCCAGCGTGGACAGTTTCCAACACTGCAGAAGCTCAGTGCAGATCTGCTGGCCATTGTCATGTCACTTTGCCAAATCAGCTCACTGAATAGCTTCTGTATTCTCCATCTCTCAAAGGTTTTTTTTTTTTTTTTTTTTTTTTGGTCTGATTGGTGCATTCAAAACCATCCATTGGAGTTGCTATAGACAGACGTTAGAAGTAAAAGGCTCAAGGCTGATTGCTATCCATTCGCAGAAAGTGACGTGAACCCTGTCTCTGCAGGTTTCCAGTATTGCAGTCTAGGTCGGTTATGATCGCTTCTTCCTCTCTCAGGGCCACTTGACAGGTGATCTTAAAAGTTGTGACTTTTAAGTATATCATGAACCTCCACGAGCCTTGTTGCCCCAGTAGTAAATAATAATAAATCCATAATTAAGCTAATGGAACAATAAAATTTCTAGAATGTTCTACTTAGAACATTGGTCCATTAGAAGTGTCCTATGTGTACTAGCAGATATTATTTTGTATGTGTGAACATAGTGGCCATCCCATCTTAGATCTAAGTTCACATTTCACCCGAGATGTATCCCTCTATATGCTGGAAGAAGCAACAGGCAGTAGGCCTGGGTTTTATTATATATATTAGAACCACTTCAGTAAAAAATTACTGAAATGATCAAGTTTTGCTCTGGACTGTCCCCTAGAGGCCTAACCTAGCCTTTGGCACTATTGAAGGTAACAGAACCTTCCAAAATTGTGGCCTAGATGGTGGTCCAGGTAACTGTGGGTCATTTCTGAAGGGATCATGGAGCCATGATCTATTTTCTTTCTGTTAGTCTTTCTTTTCCGCTCCGCTCCACAGTTACCTGGCAATAGCCAGGTGTGCCTGACTCACTATAAAAGGGGCTGCCTGCCCCCTCCTCACTCTCTTGCTCTCTTCCCCCTCTGCCCCTTCTCTCCCCATTCCCCTCCCCCCTCTCCACATGCATTCTCTCTCTCCTCACCCCCTCACCCCCACTACCACCTTTCTCTGTCTCTACTACCCCCTCAACTCCCCTCCCCATGCCCTAAATAAACTCTATTCTATACTATACAGCTAGTATATACTATTCTATACTATACGGTTGTTGTGTGGCTGGTACCTCAGTGGGAAGGGATGCATCAGCATGGGCCTGCAGAGGCACCCCCATCCCCCACACCATACCACGTCTCCACCAAACATATCCCTGGCTTCCTTCTCTTTTTCATAAACCACAGCACTTTCCCCTTCATCTTGATGAGATCAGATTCCTCTGCCACACACTCACGCACACATAACCACATAACGTGACAGCAAGATGTCCATGGATCTTGCTTTAAATATAGATGGCAGATGGTTTACAGCTTTAGTGAAAGCACACTTGGCTGGTGTGCCTAAGGTCTTGGGTTCAATCCCCAGCACTGCAAGAAAGAACTAAATAAAACACAGATCTGAATCACCAGGTCTAGGCTAAGGCTTTTTTTTTTTTAACCTGTCCTGGCAATCTTGGTTGTCTGGAACTTGCTTTGTAGACAAGGCTGGCCTTAAACTCACAGAGATCCACTTGCCTCTACCCTCCAAGTGATTGGATTAAAGGCATGCACCACCACACCTGACTAATTTTTTTTTTTTAATTTCTAACCATTTCCCACATCATATAGATATTCGGGCCTACAGACACCTTGTTTTTTGGTTTTCTTTTCTTTTCTTTTTTTTTTTTTTTTTTGGTTTTTCGAGACAGGGTTTCTCTGTGTAGCGCTGGCTGTCCTGGAACTCACTCTGTAGACCAGGCTGGCCTCGAACTCAGAAATCTGCCTGTCTCTGCCTCCCAAGTGCTGGGACTAAAGGTGTGCACCACCACCGCCCGGCCTACAGATGCACTTTAAACTGCAAGGTTTTATTGACGTGTGATTTATAGAACATAAAATTCGCTTACTCTAAGTGTAGAATTTGATTTTAAAAAAAGATTTAATTTATTTATTTATGTATATGAGTACACTCTATCTGTCTTCAGACACACCAGAAGAGAGTGTCGGATCCCATTACAGATGACTGTGAGCCACCATGTGGTTGCTGGGAATTGAACACAGGACCATCTGGAAGAGCAGCCAGCGCTTTTAACTGCTGAGCCATCTCCCCAAGCTCCCAGATTTGGATGTATTCAAGATCTTTTTTTTACTTTTTTAATCACATGTGCTCGAGTGTGAGTGTGGTGTGAGCACAGACTCCAGTCTACAGACTCCAGAAGGCTTCAGGTGCCCTAGAACTGGCGTGACAGGTGGCTGTGAGCTCCTGACACAGAAGCTGGGAACTGAACTCGGGATCCCCTGCAAGAGAACGCCACGTTCTCACCCACTGAGCCATCTCTCCGGCCCCGAGTTCAGTATTTTTGAGAGCATTCACTAAGTTCCACTACCACCACGCTGAACCAGTTTGGGTGTGTTTTCATAACCCAAAGAAGATCTCTTATGGCCGTTTAGAGTGGACACCAACTCCCGCCCTCAACCCCAGACAACTCCTGCATTCCACCCTGTTTCTTGAATTTTCTCATTTCCAGGACTCAAACAATATGTGGTGTGGTGAGTCTGACTCTTTCACAGAGAATCATGAATTTGCAATAGACTGCTATCAGTTCGAGGGTTGGCACTTAATTCCTTCTTGTCTCCGGCTTTAGTGCAGATAAGCCATTCTCTATTTAGCCATTGGCAAGTCGCCAGACTTGAAGTTGATTCAGTATTTTAAACATTTGTGTCTTGGTGAGGGAATGACGTGTGTGTGGGAGCTTGCGGAGGCCAGAAGGGGCTTCGGAGATTCTAGAGCTAGAGTTACAGACACTTGGGAGTCACCCAGTGTGGGTGCCGGGAATCAAACCCTGGGTCCTCTGGAAGCGCAGCAAGCACCCTTGACGTCTGAGCCATCTCTCCAGTCTTTGGTTGCATATTTTGAACCACAGGAACACTATGTCTGTGAAGACTACACACAGGCTTTGTGCACGGGCATTTCCATGTCTCTGTGGACGAGTAGCTGGGAGATCAGGATGGAGTGTTGTTATCCATCCTGCTATACAGAGTAACAGTTCTCAGGACCAAAGACCTGGCCTTCTTCTATGAAGCAGTTTTAGTTCTTCTAAGTCAGGGCTTTGGTCCCTTTTATGACCTGGGGGGTGGCTCAGTGTGTAACAGTACCCACTGCACAGGCATAAGGACCTGAGTCTGGATCTCTAGAACACACATAAAAACAGCGCTGGGAAAGAGGAGAGACAGGTGGATCCTGGGAGCTTGCTGGTTAGCCAGCCCTGGGAGCCAATGTGCTGAACATCAGGTTCAGTGAGAGACCCAGCATCAAGAGGATAAGCTGAAGAGCAATAGAGAGGGATGCCAGTGTCCTCCTCTGGCATCTGCACACACATACACGTGGCCCTATGTTCCTGCACACACGTGCATGCCCACACATGTACCACATACACAAAAATAGTAAAATAAAATAATTCATTGCCCCCTCCTCCTTCTGTCTGCTAGGGATTTGAATCCAGGGTCTTATATCCACTAGGCAGGTCCCCCACTACCTGTCAACACCCCTGATCCCAATGCCAGATAATTCATTGTTATGAAGGGATAACCCCATGGGGTACCATGATATGCCAAGAAGTATCCTTAGCCTCAACCTGATAGATACTGGCTATTCCCTAACATCCACTGTGTCAACCAAATGTTTCCAGATGTTTCCAAATGTCTCCTAGGAGCACAGTGCCCCTGCATGAGAATCCCTGAGCAGCGATGTTCCACTCAGTCTATGGAAACCATGGCATCCCTGCTCCCAACCCAGCGGATTTAGTCATTGAATGCATGGGGCTGTCCTGTCCTCCACAAGTACTGGAGAGTCAGTATGCTGGGGGCGGGGGGAGTGTTCTGCATTGACATCCTACATGTTGCTTTATTTAATGTGTTCGTTCTCTTGTGGATCGGTGTGTGTGTGTGTGTGTGTGCGCGCGTGCACACGCACGCACGCACGTGTGCACTTTTTCTTTAACTGGGCCAAGAGAGAAAGGAGAGGGTTACAGATGGCACAGGCTGCAGTCTCTGGCTGCTTAATTCAGATCATCCCGTCCTGGTGGTATCTATTTCAGAATTGTTTAACACAACATGCGATAGGCACCCAGAGTATTTATACAGCTCTGCACACAAGAAGCACAAAACCCAAGCGGGAGAAAAAAAAATGGCTGTTGTTTTGAACTTCCAGACAGGTATCTCTTTCTCTCCTCGGAACAATACCTTGCTTTAGGTATTGAAGATTAGCCTCTTGCTCTGGGCCACTGGCAGACTGAAAATCCCATTATGTAGTCTTCACACTGTGGAAGTCCAAGGAGGTTTCAGGAGGCCCCTCCTGGCACGTACCACCTTACCAGGCCCAGGACGCAGACAGGCAAAGATTGCAACTACTATCTATATCCATCGAGCAAGCTATCTAGAACTTGGAGGCTTCACACAGTGGTGTGTGGTTGTACAGGATTCTGCGGGTTGGACACATCAGTGTAGATCTGTTGAGTTTACCTGGGTTCACTTAGGGGGCTGCACTGAACCAGGGACATTGGCACGGCTCGAGGAAGAACCTGTGTGGTTACAGGTGCAGACAGGTACCTGGGAAGAGCCTCGTGACTCCCCCCAGCTCCAGCATCCTAGCGCTTTGCTGGGGTGGTCTCTGGGCACTAGGAGTTTGGTCGCAGAAGCTAATAGATTGTGTAAGTTCTGGCTCTGGAGCTCAGGGGACCAAACTTAACACACAGTTAGTCAAAGGCCATCCTAAGGCCAATCCAGTCAAAGGGGCTCGAGGAGGCAGACTCCTGCTCTGAGACAGAGGAGCAGAGATGTGGCCAGTGAGGGCCCAGGGGACAGGACAGTGGCCAAGCACCTTCTTGCATGCATGGGGTCTTGAGTTTGAACCCCAGAGCCCACATAGAATGTAGAAGTGTGTCTTTTAATCCAACCCTGAGGAAGATGGGGCCCAGAGGACTTGGGGCTCACTGGAAAGCCAGTCTAGCTGAGTTGATGAGCTCCAAGCCCACAAAAGACCTTGCCTCAGAGGCGAACAGCATTCCCGAGGACGACGCAGAGTGTGCGTCCCACTGATAGGCACATACGTACACCTGTGTAGACACACATATTTCATATTTTGGGGGGCAGGGGAGACAGGAGCTCTCTACGAAGACCAGGCTGTTCTCAAACTCACAGAGATCCTCCTGCCTCTCCCTCCCAAGTTCTGAAACTCAAGACACATGTCACCACGCCTAGTCTCATTTGTATTTTTAAAACTTATTTTAGTCTTCCTCTGTGTAGGAGGGTGTGTTTATGCGCTTATGTGTGTGAGTGCAGGTGCCTTCGAGGTCAGAGATATCAGATGCCCTGGAGTTGGAATTATAGGTAATTGTGAACCCTTCCCCCACATGCAGACATTAAAAAAACAAAAGGAGGGGGGGAGAAAGGAAGGAAGGAAGGAAGGAAGGAAGGAAGGAAGGAAGGAAGGAAGGAAGGAAGAGACATCCTATTATGGAGGGGTCAGTTGAATAAAATGGAGTTCACAGAGGACCATTATCATAATGAGCATGTGACCCCTCTGGGCACTCCAATGTGACACCGTGCCAGCACCCCAGATGTGCACACAAATGTACATAGGTGTATATTTTTACCGGAATGGCCAAGCTGGTATTTACCACTTATACCCAAAGAACTGTCAGTGACACATGTCAGGCCTATTGAGTAGACGACTTTTCCTTGGCTTTGGCATCTAAGAACACGTTCACTGTCCTGGTTATCAGGTGGTGACATTAAACCCTTGAGATGTTGAGCAGGGCATGGTGGTGCACGCCTTTAATCCCAGCACTCAGGAGGCAGAGGCAGGCGTATTTCTGAGTTTGAGGCCAGCCTGATCTACACAGTGAGTTCCAGAACAGCCAGGGCTATACAGAGAAACCCTGTCTCAAAAACCAAAAACAAACAAACAAAAACCTTGAGATGTGACTTGTCTCCATCCCCAGATACAGTGGGCACACTTTGCTCATGTCTCACTGATGTGACTCCCAACTCCTTGGTAGGAAAAAGAACAGGAACTAATACAGTGAGTCCAATCAAAATGAAGTTTCCCAGTGACTTGGAGTCATAGCCTGAATATCCGAGGGACTCTACTATGACATAAACCCAAGTGCTAAGGAACCAAGGACAGTTCCATCCTCTGTGCAAAGGAAAATAGACAATGCGAGACAGTGGTAGCACTAGGAAGAAAGATATGAGATTGGTAGCACCTTAGAAAAGGCACCACCAGCCGGGCGTGGTGGCGCACGCCTTTAATCCCAGCACTCGGGAGGCAGAGGCAGGCGGATTTCTGAGTTCGAGGCCAGCCTGGTCTACAGAGGGAGTTCCAGGACAGCCAGGACTATACAGAAAAACCCTGTCTCGAAAAAACCAAAAAAAAAAAAAAAAAAAAAAAGGCACCACCTGGCTCAGTTAGGGTTCCCATTGCTGCGAAGAGAAGCAGTGACCAAGGTAGCTCTTATAAAGACATTTATAAGCTCATATAAAAAACATTTAATTGGGGCTGGCTTACAGGTTTAGAGGTTCAGTCCATTATCATCACGGCAGCATCCAGGCAAGCATGGGGCTGGAGGAGCAGAAAGTTCTACATCTTGATGGGAAGGTAGCCAGGAGATAGGTTTCTGCAGGCAGGCAGGAGGAGGCTTTCTTCTGCACTGGGTGGAGCCTGAGTTTAGGACCTCAAATCTGAATCCCCACTCTAACAAGGGCACACCTCCTAATAGTGTCACTCCCTGTGGGCCAAGCATTCAAACACATGAGTCTGTGGGGGCCAAACCTACTCAAAACACTACAGACAGCCTAAGGGGCTTTTGACTTCTGAGTGATTCATACAGGAACTAGAAACTGGCTGGGGTCTGTCTGACCCAAAACTTGTTTACAAGATATCAGAAGATATATTATATTGTTGTTGTAGGAAAATGCAAAATGTCCTGGGGTTGGAGAGATGGCTCAGCGGTTAGGAGCACTGGCTGCTCTTCCAGAGTTTCTGAGTTCAATTACCAGCACCCACATGGTGGCTCATAACCATCTGTGACGGGATCTGATGCTCTCTTCTGGCATGCAGGTGCACATGCAGACAGGGCATTCATATACATAAAATATATGAATAAATACATCTTTTTATAGTGTGCTAAAAAGACCAAGAACTACGCCTCCAGAGAACACAGGGTACACTATAGAGACACTGTCCATGCTAGGGAAGTTAGAGTGGAGAAGCAGGAAGAAGTGTGTGCTTGGTGACATTTTATTGCTGCTTGATCAAGCCTTACCTGAAGGAAGAGCTAGCTATCAATTTGTAGCTATATGAAAATACAGGTGATTGATTCCTCGTATCTCTGAAGTTATCAAGAGTTGAGCAGCCTAGCTAAAGTATCTTCATTGGCAATTATCTCTTATCAGCATTGCCAGATTTTTTCTGGAAGGGTATCAGCTAGGGATTGAAGGCTACCATTGCCTGGCACATTCCCAGCTCTTAAAATGCACATTAAGCTCAGAAGTGTGTGTGTGTGTGTGTGTGTGTGTATCTGTAAAAGGAAGGATCATTGTTATAATTTGTATACATAAAATGTGTGTGTGTATACATAAAAGGAAGGGTCATTGTTATACTGTAATATATGCATATGTGTATATATTTCCATATATGTGGGAGAGGAGTGTTTTTGTTTGTTTTCTGGCTGTTGATAAACACAATTCTGCTGTGCAAACTGTTGACTCAGGGCTGCGGAGATGGCTCAGTTGGTAAAGTTCTTACTGCACAAGTATGAAGGCCTGAGTCTGAATCTCCAACCGGGTGTAACAGAAGCGCTCAGAGTCCCAAGCTGGAGGGTAGAGATGAGGACTCCTGAGGTGGCGAACTCCAGGCTCAATGAGAGGTCTTCTGTCACAAAATAAGGTAGAGAGAGATTTAGAAAGACATGTGAAGTCAACTCCTCATATGCATGTGTACATGTATGCAGGTGAATAGAGAGACAGAGGCAGAGACAAAGACAGAGACACAGAGACATAGACACAGAGAGACAGAGACAGAGAACAAGAGAGAGTGCTACACACAAATGTTGACATGGAGACTTAGGCAGAATAATTTCAACATGATTTTAAAACTGTAGAAGTGGCCAGGTGGTGGTGGGATACATCTTTAATCCCAGCACTTGGGAAGCAGAGGCAGGTGGATCTCTTGAGAGTTGGAAGCCAGTTTGGTCTACAAAGCAAGTTCCAGGACAGCCAGGGCTGTTACAGAGTAACCTAGTCTAACATCAACAACAAAAACCACCACCACCACCCAAACCACCCTCTAGCTGCGATCCAGAGACTGAGCTAGTAACATTTGCTCAGACAATTCCTTCTCTATGTGGCCTCCTCTCTGGTGGGCCAAGCTGGGGCCCAGTTTACCAGCAATAGACAGGAAAGAGCAGAGCCGAGGGCTCTCCCGGGTGGGTGATGTGCTGAGTTCTTTAGCTTCCTTTGCAGCTCCCATCTGATCCACCTACCTTAGACGCCTAAAAATAGAACAGGGGGCTCCCGAGGGCCAGCAGGAGCAGCCTGGAAAAGAAAGAGACCAGCGTCATTTTAAAGTTATAAATCTATTTAAAGTGATGTGGTCCTGCCGGTCCTGCGTTGTGGCGGCACAGTACAGGGACTTCACTAACCACTGACTTTTAAAGAGGAAGTACAGTTGCCCAGAAATGATGCCCGTCTTCCCTCAGTGCTCTGTGTAGAACCAAATACCCAAAGAAGCATAGAAATCCCCAGAGAGTCACATCCGAAGAGGATTTTTTTTCCTTCATACATTAATGCTTTTATTTTGATCAAATCCACCTTTCGCTCCTACCACCTACTCCTCCAAATCCTTCCTCACACCCGCCTCCCAAGTTTGTGTCCTGTTTGAATAAGAACTGTCCCCACCCCGACCCCCCAGGCTCCGGTATTTAAATACTTGGTCCCTGGTTTGTGGCTCTGTTTGAGGGAGTTATGGAAACGTTAGGAGGTGGAACTTGGAGACGTCCAGCTCTAAGAGCAAGACTGGTCAGTCATCCATGGGATCATGACTCAAGTTGCCCCCAACAGTCTCAAAAAGCACCAAAGAAAGTCGGGCGTGGTGGCGCATGCCTTTAATCCCAGCACTTGAGAGGCAGAGGCAGAGGCAGAGGCAGAGGCAGAGGCAGAGGCAGAGGCAGAGGCAGAGGCAGAGGCAGAGGCAGAGGCAGAGGCAGAGGCAGAGGCAGAGGCAGAGGCAGAGGCAGAGGCAGAGGCAGAGGCAGAGGCAGAGGCAGAGGCAGAGGCAGAGGCAGAGGCAGAGGCAGAGGCAGAGGCAGAGGCAGAGGCAGAGGCAGAGGCAGAGGCAGAGGCAGAGGCAGATTTTTGAGTTCGAGGCCAGCCCGGTCTACAGAGTGAGTTCCAAGACAGCCGGGACTACACAGAGAAACCGTCTCAGAAAATAAATAAATAAATAAATAAATAAACAAAATAAAACAAACAAACAAACAAAAAGCACCAAAGAAAGATGTTAATTTCACCATTATTATTTAAATCGTTCTCACTACAGCAGACACCTTTAGGTCCCTGTTACTGGCTGGATTCCTGGGAAAGCTCACTTCTGAGATGGAGACCCCCCAGTGTCCAGGGGATCTGTGTTGACTAGAGACTGCTCTGTTGAGTGAATCTCTCAGGAATGTTCTGAAGGTAGCAGGAATACGGCGGAAGACCTAAGCTGACCCCTCCCCTCTCTGAAAGTCTTCAGGTCCCCTGTCATTATTGGACCTGTAACTCTTTTGGGGGGAGGTGGTGACCTTGGGCACAACAGCTGACTTTAAGGGAGGCAGTCCGCCTCTTGGGGGCTACTGGCTGAGAATCACCAGTCTGTAGCTGCCCAGCAGCTGGGGTGGTAGGGGAGTCCCAGCTATTTGCAGAGGGTTCTGCAGTAGTGCAGATACATCTCGGTCTCTCCTCTCCTCCTTACTCAGTTCTTCCCTTAGTCATTTCTCCCCTCCTATCCCCACCCCCATCCCTCTCCCACCCCACCCCACCCCACTGCTCTCCCACCCAGGCTGCCAACAGAGGAGGCACCCTGATACTCCTGTCTCCATACAGAACTGAACGACTCCCTCCCCCCAATACAACCGCACGCGCGCGCGCACGCACATACACACACATACATTCTTTGTTCCCATTAAGGCTTCACTGTCCAAGCTTGAAAATGCAAATCTGTCTACGGAGATAAGATCTGAGGTATCACCCTTAAGTTCTTCTTCTCAGAACGCACTGTAATTAATAATTAAAGGTAGGGTTTTTTTGGTTGGTTGGTTGATTTGGGAGTTTTTGCTTTTCTTTTTTTCTTTCTTTTCTTTTCTTTTTTTTTTTTTTAAGATTTTATTTATTATTATACATAAGTACACTGTAGCTGTAGTCAGGTGCACCAGAAGAGGGTGTCAGATCTCATTATGGGTGGTTGTGAACCACCATGTGGTTGCTGGGATTTGAACTCAGGACCTTCAAAAGAACAGTCAATGCTCTTACCCCCTGAGCCATCTCACCAGCCCCCGGGTTTTCGCTTTTCAAGACAGGGTTTCTCTGCGTGCCCAAGGAGGCCAGAAGAGGGCATCAGGTCACCTAGAGCTGGAGTTACATACGTGTGGTTCTGAGCGGCCCAGAGTTAGTGCTTGGGTCCTCGGCATGCTCTCTCAACTCCTGAGCTGTCTCTCCAGTTCAGCACAGGATGTTTTAAATGAATATCCCATGAGCTTATGAATGAATGAACGAATGAATGAACGAATGAGCTTCACTACTCTTTTATGGCTTGTGGATATAGGGGGGTCAGTGGAGCTGGATTACATAGGAAGGCTAGTTGAGCAATCCCAGGGTGGGGGAGGGAGCGTCTGCTTCGGTTCCTGCCTCTAGGTTCCTGCTTGAGGTCCTGCCGTGGCTCCCCTCACTGATGGACTGTAAACTGGAAGCTGAAATAAACCCTCTCCTCCCACAAGACATGCTTGATCAGTGTCTTATGACACCAACAGAAAAGCAAATATAGATATACACATCCTAAACAAATAAGAAATAACGAATAGCTGCCAACCTCCTAACAGCAAGGACCTTGGATGGCTTCTTCAAGTACCCAACCCATTAGAGTACTACTCAGGGCAGAAGTCCAAGCCCTGTAATTATCTGTTGAATATGAAGGACACAGAGTTCTGCTTCCCTTCTGGGGGGCAGAGGTACTTGCTGTGTGGGAATGCATATACACACATACACACACATATATATTATATTTCTATTATATATTCCATTATATATTAATACATAATATATTCGATTACATACAATCATATATAATATGCACAAATTATATATTACATGTATGATCATATAATTTATGTATTCTATATAATCAATTATATACTATATAATTAATATATAATATATTATAAACATTGGAGAGTATGTATTAATTAGTTAATAATAACATAATTACATATTAACATGCAATTATATTAATAACATTATGCTATATGTTAATTGACATATAAATAATAATCTTTTTGCGATATAATAACTATATGATGTATATTACTTCACTTGATCTTAGCCAAAAGGCCAAGAAATGATATGATGTATATTACTTATAATATATATATTAAAGATAATTCTGATAGCAGAAACACTTTTCATATTAAATAAATTATCCCCAGATGAAATCCACCAGGAGTCACAGACAGAGGAAAATCTGATTTTAACAGAGGTCTCCTAGGGTCACCCTTTCTGCTGATCCACCCAGTAGCTTTGCCTAGATCCCTGGCAAAATGTCACACTGACAGCCAAATCCTGTTTGCACACCCCTGTACCAGAGCTGTACACAGCACCTAAATTATAGGTAGATGTACTGTCGGGAAAAAAATAACATTGCCTGTAGATTTTTCAGAGTTTCTAATTTCAGAAGAATTATAACCTCATTGCAAAAGTGTTGAAAACAGAGAAACACACATGAAAAGGCTGCTCCAGCAGAGGAAAGTCTATGTATCTTCCAAGCTGTTTCTATAAGTGTGAATGCGGGGGGGGGGGTGTCTCTCTGTGTGTTTGTGCACATTTGTGTGCATGTGGTGTGTGTCTGTGGTGTGTATGTGTTTGCATGTTTGTGTGTGGTGTTTGCACATTAGTGTATGTGGTATGTGTGGTATATATGTGGATGTCATGTTCATATGTGGTGATATGTGTTTGTATTTGCATGTATGTGTGTATGATGTGTGTGTATGTTTGTATGTGGTGTACATGTGCCTTTGTATGTCTGTGTATGTTGTGTCTGTGTGTATGCATGTTTGTGTGTGGAGTTTGCACATTTTTGTATCAGTATGTAGTATTCATATATGTGTATGATGCATGTGTTTGCATGCATGTGGGGAGTGTATTTGCTCATTTGTTTTTGTGTGTTTGCATGTTTGTGTGTGTGGCATGTGTGTGTATGTGGTATATGTGTGTATGTGGTGTATGTGTGTGTTTGTATGTCTGTGTATGTATGGTATGTGTGTGGTGTTCATGTGTGTGTGTCGTATGTGTGTTTGAATGTTTTGGGGGTGTGTTTATACATTTGTGTTTGTGTGTTTGCATGTTTGTGTGTATGTGGCATGTGTGTGTATGTGGTATATGTGTGTTTGTATGTCTGTGTATGTGGTATCTATGTGTATGCATGTTTGTGTGTGGTGTTTGCACGTTTGTGTATGTGGTAGGTGGTATATATGTGGATTTGGTGTTCATATGTGTGTGTGGTATGTGTGTTTGTATGTATGTTTGCACATTTGTGTTTGTGTGTTTGCATGTTTGTGTATGTGTGGTATGTGTGTGTATGTATGTCTGTGTATGTGTGGTATATGTGTGCATATGGCATTCATGTGTGTGTGTTTGCATATTTGTGTGTGTGAGTGCAGGTGCACAGATACCATTACATGTGAGAGGTTGTCTGAAGATGGCTGGGTTCTCAGGTTGGGTCCCTTTGTCTAACTCCTGCTTATACTAGTCTAGATGACCCATTAGCTTCCAGGAACTGTCCTGTCCCTGCCTTGTCTTGCTTTATGAGGACCCTGGAATTATAGACATGTGTTGCCATGCCTGGCTATGGAACCCAAACTTAAGTCCTCACTCTTGCAAGGCAAGTGCTACACCAGCCAATCTCCTTCCCAGCCCCTTCCGTGACTGTCGTAAAAATGAAATGGAAGCATGTTGGAGTATATATTCCTTCCTTTGTAGCATCATGTGTGATATTTTTATTTAGTTACTATTGCACACAAAAGTGTTTATTCACATGCTATAAACCAGTTGAATACTTTTCAAGGATTTACTTCTGTGTCTTTTGACTTAACAACTCATCCATCCTCCGTTTCCACTTTGTGAAACAGCACCGACTTGCAGATTTGGTGCCAACTTCCCCTATCACCATGGATTATGGTGGATGTGCCGAGTTCTATTCACATGCTAACTTTACTGTCTGAATTAGATCTCTATCGCTATGAACAAAACACCGTGGCCAAAAGCAACTTAAAGGAGGAAGAGTTTATTTGGCTTACAGGTCAGTATATCACCAGGGGACGCCAAGGCAGGAACTCAAGCAGGGACTGGAACATAAGCAATAGAGGGACACTGCTCACTGGCTTGCTCCTCTCAGCTTGCTCAGCCTGCTTTCTTATAACACCCAGGAACACCAGCCCAGAGATGACACCGCCCACAGTGGGTTGGGCCTAGGGGTGACACCGCCCACAGTGGGCTGGATACTCCCACATCAGTCATAATTGTGCTTACAGGCCAATCGGATGGAGACATTTTCTACATTGAACTTCCTCTTCCTAAACAACTAGCTGTGTCCAGTTGACAGAAGCCAATCATTACAACCAGGTAGCATCGATTTTTAAAATATTTATCTAAAAGGTGAATAGGCAAGTTCCATGGTCATTGTTAATTAGCCTCTAATTATTAGTGAGCTAGAGTGAACGTGTATTTTGCTTGTTTGAATTTGTTTTCTTTTTTTTTTTTAAGATTTATTTTATGTCTTTTTTTGGTTTTTCGAGACAGGGTTTCTCTGTATAGCCCTGGCTGTCCTGGAAAACACTTTGTAGACCAGGCTGGCCTCGAACTCAGAAATCTGCCTGCCTCTGCCTCGCGAGTGCTGGGATTAAAGGCGTGCGCCACCACACACGGCTCTACTTTATGTATTTTATGTATATGAGTACATTGTGGCTGTACTGATGGTTGTACATCATGTGGTTGATGGGAATGAAGCATTCTCATTCCTGTCGGCCCCGCTCTCTCTGGCCTAAAGATTTATTTATTATTATATCAAAGTACATTGTAGTTGGTTTTTTTATTCCCCCCTCCCCGTCCCCGCCCCCCCCCACCCCCCAGACAGGGTTTCTCTGTGTAGCTCTGGCTGTTCTGGAACTCACTTTGTAGACCAGGCTGGCCTCAAACTCAGAAATCTGCCTGCCTCTGCCTCCCAAGTGCTGGGATTAAAGGAGTACACACCATCACCACCTGGCTTGTAACTGTTTTCATACACACCAGAAAAGGTGTCAAATCTCATGGGTGGTTGTGAACCACCATGTGGTTGCTGAGATTTGAACTCAGGACCTTTGGAAGAGCAGTCATTGCTCTTAACCACTGAGTCATCTCTCCAGCCTGGATTCGTTTTTGTTGTTGTTGTTGTTTATTGATTGATTTTTAATTTTTTTATATAGGATCTTATGTAGTTGAGGTTAACCTTGAACTCAATATAGTTGAGTCTGACCTTGAACTCCCAACCCTCCTGCCCCTCTGCCTCCCCAGTGCTGGGTTACAGGTACACACCACCACCACATTCAGCTGTGGTTTTTATAAGAACTGCCCTTTCACGTCCTCCAAGTCGATTCCCACTGTTTGTCTTTTTCTTATTGATGTCTAGAGCCCTTGCCAAACTCAGAAATCAGGTGTTATTATGAAAGTGGAGAGTTTATGTAACATGGCTTGTTATCGATCATCTAAGTTATTTTCTCAAGTTCTGAAAATGAAAATTGGAGCCTCTCAGCTCAGTCACCAGGGAGACCCATCCAGAGGCTGCTGTTCCTAACATACCACCGTGTCTTCCCTAGAAATTTTCACGTCATTAGCTGGGGGTGGAAGTCAGGCATCAGGATGCTGCAGGGGTTCTCAGCATCAGCACCATGGACATTTTGTCATGATAACTATCTGTTGTCGGGAGCTATCCTGAGTACTGTATTGCTAAATATCTCTTAGGGTCACTATACTCTCTCCTCCCATTGCAACCTGAGTAAGAACCACTCACCTATGGCATTTAACTTGCCAGCCAATGTAATGTTAGAGACCACTTGTAGGCATACATTTTTTTGCAACCTACTTTTAATAAGGGCTCAACCTCTCCTCTAGCCCACCGCCCAGCAGAGGGAGTGGAAGAGAAACGTTCTCAGGATATGGGGGAAGTGAACCTGCTCAGCAGCAGTTCTTTGCGGGGCAAGCTTGATCTTCTTCAGCAGTCCCATAGCAAACACCAAATATGATTGAGCAGCTGCAGACCGGTCCTCTAGGCAGGCAGACACCAGGCACAAGCCAGCAGCTATAGTCCGGTGCTTTCAGCAAGCAGACACCAGGCAGCTGTAGTTCAATCCTGAAGAAACCACCAGGCTTGCCAACCAGCCTGAGGCGAGGCTGCTGAAGCACTAAGCTGCCTCAGAAACCTCAGGAGCAGTTCTTGGGCGAGTTTCTCTCAATGGCAGCGTCACCACAAGCTGAGCTCAACAACCCTATGTAAGGCAAACCAACACATGCGTGTCGTTTGCAAAGAATGGCGAGGCGGAGCAAACCAAACCAATGCTCAGTGCTCGTCTTCCACTGACTGTGGGATCATAGCTATACTCCTTCCTCATGTGTCCTTTCACATGTCTGCAATATCCAAACACCCTTTCACCTGTGTCTGCTTCAGGAAAACATCCTTTCACCGCTGTGCCTCGGCAGAACATCACCTGACATGACTGACTTTCCAAAGAAACCATAAGTTTCCACTGCAACCACTGGTAGATCTAGTGCTGCAGTGACCATTTCCAGGTACACGGGCATTGCATTCACCTCCGGTCATTTCCTCAGGATAAACCACAAAGCTATAGGGGTCCCAAGGCCTCTGACACCCTTTTATCACATCCTTAAAAGGAGCACCCTGAGCTGCAGAGATGGCCCAGTGGTTAGACACACTTGCTGCTCTTCCAGAGGATACGGAGTTCCAGTCTCAACCATCCAGTCACATCGGAGGGCTCAGTATCACCCAGAACTCCAGCCCCCAGGATGCAGTGCACTCTTCTCTGGCCTCTGTGGGCACCCACATTCACATGCATAAACCCACACATAGCACACACATATGCATGATTAAAAATAAATTAAAGCCGGGCAGTGGTGGCACACGCCTTTAATCCCAGCACTTGGGAGGCAGAGGCAGGCGGATTTCTGAGTTCGAGCCCAGCCCGGTCTACAGAGTGAGTTCTAGGACAGCCAGGGCTACACAGAGAAACCCTGTCTCGAAAAAACCAAAAAAAAAAAAAAAAAAAAAATTCTTGCTAGGTAGTGGTGGCTTACGCCTTTAATCCCAGCACTTGGGAGGCAGAAGCAGACAGATTTCTGAGTTCGAGGCCAGCCTGGTCTACAGAGTGAGTTCCAGGACAGCCAAGGTTATACAGAGAAACCCTGTCTTGAAAAACAAAAAAACAAAACAAAACAAAATCCTTGATAAATTTAAAACATGAGAATGAGAGCTGGAGAGATGGCTCAGTGGTTAAGAGCACTGACTGCTCTTCCAGAGGTTCTGAGTTCAATTTTCAGCAACTACATGGTGGCTCACAATCATCTGTAATGGAATCTGATGCCTTCTTCTGGTATGTCTAAAGACAGCAATGTACTCACATTAAATAAATAAATAAATCTTTAAAAAAATCCAGCAAAGAGAAAAAAATAATTAAATATTAATATAAAAATTTTAAAACATGATTAAAAAGTAATTCCCTGGACTGCTAGGTTAAAATGCAAATTCCAGATCCCCCACTATCAGCTTACCGAATGAGACTCTCTGGGCAGGAAACAGGAGACCTTGCCTATTTACCAAGATCCCCAAGTAATTACCAGGCACTTATCAGTTCAAGCACCATTGCGTTAGGTTGGTAGTTTTTAGGAATATTTCAATTACCTGGAGAATCTAAAAAGAAAAAAGATGATTACTGGATTCTAATCTAATCTGTGTCAACCAGATCAGCCTGGAGAGAATGTCTTCTTGGTCACGTCCCAAGGTGATTTGGTTTGCAGTTGGTATTGAGAGCTAAATTGTAATTGAGGCATTCTTTAACTGGTTAAAATTAAACAACCCTAAACACCATCTTTAAATGCTGACTGTAGATAATAGGTAATTTCTCTCCCCATTCATTCACCTATTTATCTATCCATGTATGCATACAACTATCTATCTAACCCCACCCATCCATCCATCCATCTACCCATCCATCCACCCATCCATCCATCCATCCATCCATCCATCCATCCATCCATCTATCCATCTGCCTAGCCATTCATTGATCCATCCATCCACCTACCCATCCATCCATACACTCAACCATCTATCTATCTATCTATCTATCTATCTATCTATCTATCTATCTATCTATGTATCTATCTATGTAACTATCTCTATCTCTCTGTCTCTGGAATTTGCTGTATTTTTTTATGTTGAAAGAAGAAACCTTCATTCTTTTGACTGCTGTCAGTGGGGAACCGCAGTGAGGCAGCTCTTGCATCTCTACCCTGCACGATGCTAATTAAGGTCTTGAGATGGTCTGGAGTGCGGGCTGCTGTCTGCAACTTAGTATTCAGCAGCCTCCTGCTAATCAGCGGTGCAGATGGCTCTGAGCCACTCTCCCGTACCTGAGTTCCGTGGGCTGTTCTGCACGGCCCCCTTGTCATATAATAGACCTCTTTTTCTGCCAGTTCATGAGAGAGAGAGAGAGAGAGAGAGAGAGAGAGAGAGAGAGAGAGAGAGAGAGAGAGAGAGAGAGAGAAGCAGAGAAATTTAAGGGAAATCGCTCAAGGTCTTACAATGTCATAAGCAAGGGTAAAGTCGCCAGAGCTGAGTCGCATGACACAAAAGGAAAAGCTGGTCCTGTTCCAGGCAGCTGGGCGTTTAACATAAGTTCGGGGTGATGTGAACCCTTGCCTTCGCCTGCCGTCCTTGCTTCCTTTCAAACCGGTCATAGTAGAAGCTGGACTCCAGGCCGTGCTTCGTACTGCGTTGTTGCTCATGGTCCATTTTGCTAACATGGATCAACTTGGTGGGAGTGAGTTAAGTTCTCACCATCAGAAATAAGAGCTGGAGCTGAACTAGTTATTTCAACTTCCTACTAGAATGTGGTGGGCAAGATGTTACTATCTAGAACGGCTAATTGTAGCATGGATGGCTAAATTGAAATTAGCTGCCCCGGGAAGATTGATACCAGAGAGACCGGCAAAAGCTAGGATGTGCTTTCACTTTCAGTGCTGAAACTGATCCGGGAATCTTGCAAGCCTTAGGCAGGAAGTCTCCTGGAGCTACACACGGAGACCCCCTGGTTGAAAGGTTTTGGTATTTTTGTTACCTAACCTTTGGTCAGCTAGCATTTACCAGCAGCCTGCGCTAGCACAGTAGATACCTCTGTGCTTTTTCTGTGTCTGATTTTGGTCTTTTTTTTTACCAGAACCAGTCAGCTCGCCAGATACAAGGATCGATTTATCATGTGCTGTGCTGGGTTTACTTTTAATACGCTTTGCAAAATGTCAGCTTTCAGATGTGATGTCATCTCGCCCTTGGCACAGTGGCTAAAAGGGATGAGAAGAATTTTTACAAATGGCAACCACGAAGAGATGCTCAGACACCAGTGACAGGGGAGACAAGTCCTCTCTTTAAATCTTTTCCTTTTTTTGTTTGTTTTTTTTTTAATTACTTATTTGTGTGTGTGTGTGTGTGTGTGTGTGTGTGACACTTATGTTTTATGATGCTTTGTTTTGCTCTGCAGGTAATTTTAATAAGCCACCAAGCTTGAAGCACCAACCTAAAGCAATGTGCTTGAACTGATAAGTGCATTGTAATTACCTGAGGGACCATCTTCAGTGCGCAAAGCTCTGGTCCCACCCAGAGAATCTAATTTGGTGGGCTTATCATGGGGGACCTGGAATCTGCATTTTAACCTAGCAATCTAAGGAATTCTTTTAATAAAACAATTTATTTACTTTTAAAGATTTCTCTGGTTTTACTTTTATGGGTATATGTGAGTGTCTGCATTCATGGATATGTGTCATGTGTGTGCCAGGGGCGCTTAGTGGCCAGGGGAAGGCATTGGATCTCCTGAAATCAGAGCTATAGGAGGTTGCGAGTCACCCATGTTGGTGGTAGGATTTGAACTTGGATCTCAGGAGAAGCAGTACTTACTTTTAACTACTGAGCATCTCTCTAACCACTAGTCCAGTGGAGTGTGATACCTACTTCCTTGATTATTTTTTAGGTCTTTAAAAAAAAGTGACTTGGTCATATTTTTCAACAGGTATAGAAAGAGCAAGAGAAATGAATAGATATTGAAAAGAAAGTGAATTGATTCTACTGGTTTTGCAGATGGACCAAAGAACCATGGAGAAGCTGGGTGAAGCTAGCAGCAAGAAAGAAGTTTTAGAGGGCCAGGCAGTGGTGGCGCACACCTTTAATCCCAGCACTTGGGAGGCAGAGGTAGGTGAATTACTGAGTTGGAGGCCAGCCTGATCTACAGAGTGAGTTCCAGGACAGCCAGGGCTACACAGAGAAACCCTGTCTCGAACAAACAAACAAACAAACAAAACAAAAAAGAAGTTTTAGAGGAGAAACAGATCGTACCTTTTGCTTTCAGCCTAGCAGGACACACACAGACACACAGGCACACAAGCATGCACACACCACATACACACACATGCACAAGTGCACACACACCACATGCACACACATGCACAAGTGCACACACACCACATGCACACACATGCACACACACCACATGCACACACACCACATACACACACATGCACAAGTGCGCACACACATGTACATACATGCACATGTGCGCACACACACCACTCACACACATGTGCAAGTATACACACATATGCAAGATACACATGCATGCACTGTCTCACACATAGTACATCCATACTGGTTATCAACATGCTTGAGTATACATGGCAGACAATACTAGCTGCTCCTTCAAGGCTATTATTCCTCTCCACCCACCCACACACTTCAACCACCCTGCTCCTCCTGAAGGAAATCTTTCCCCAAAACAAGTACAAAAAGGCCTAGGTTAGTAAGACTTCTAGTTGCTATGACAAAATATCCAAACACTTTAAGGCATGAAGGGTTTATTTTGGCTCACAGTTTCAGAGGTTTTGGCCCATTACATCGAGGAGGGGGAGCAGCTTTCACAACAGGTGGGAAGCAGAGAGAGTAAATGCCTGTGTGTTCTAGCTTGGTTTCCTCTGCTGCGATCAGATAGATCCTCTGACAAAAAGCCACGTAGAGGATGAAGGAGTTCATTCTAGCTTGTGACTCCAGGTTATACTCTGCCATTGTGAGGAAGTCGAGGCAGAAACTTTAAATAGACATATCCCATCCCCAGTCACGACAGAGAGAAAGGAATGTAAGCATACATGCACGCTTGATTGCTTGCTCATTCTCAGCTCCATTTCTCTACTCACACACAGTTTAGGTACCTCCCCCCTGAGTAGGGAATGATACCACCCACAGTGGGCTATCAATTAATTTAATGAAGACAACCCCCCCCCCGAAATGCCCACAGGCAAGCCCAACACAGACAACTTCTCACTGAGACTCTTCCCAGATCATGCTAGGTTGTGTTGACGAAGTTGACAAAGCTCACCGTCATGCTGAGTTTGTTGGCTTTCTCCCTTTTGTACATTAACCCCATCCAGGCCCCCCAGCCTGTGTAGTGGCACTGCTTATGTTCAGGATGAGTCTTCTGCTTTGGGAAGACTTGAAATGCACTTACCAATACCTCAAAGGTGTTCTTTAGTCAGCTTGTAGGTGCTTCTCAGTCTAAACAAGTGGACCATCAACTTTGACTATCAGAATTTCAGTCTTTAGCCTTCTGGTTAACATTGCTTGAGCATCTCTCCTACTCACCTGCCTAATTATAATAAGAGTGTTAATGTGATGTAGGGGCGGTTCTGATGCTAAGGTCCTGTTCCCCAGTTGGTTCTTGATCTGTCAGTCAAAAAGCCATGAGTAAATTGCTGGGTGGGAGGGACAAGAGGGACTTCCGGGTCCCTGGAGGAAAAGAGACAGATGCAAGGTCTCAGAAGGAATTGGGATCTGTGGGCCCTCCTACAGGCAGATGATCAGGGATGTTTAGCAGGGACTAGATGTATCCTAGCAACTAAAGTTTAGGGCAGGTGGGAGGGGCAGAGATAAGAATATTAAGGGCTTGCTTTTCCAGGTGAGAGATAGTAGCACCTAGCAATTGTATCCAAAGGCAAGGAATCACTGTGTGTATGTATGTCTTATATCTATAGATTCAAGGGAAGCTCGGTGGGGGCTGGTAGCAAGGCCAGTTCCAGGACCTTAGGCAGGGTAGCCAAAATCTACATGCAACAATGTTCTATCAAAGCTGTCCACAGTGGTCTAGAGATACAGAGATGGTAACAATGATTTATATCTGGAGGCGGTAAAAGAATGACTTGTAATATGTAGCCTTTGAACAGAACCCCAATATGTAAGATCTTCATCAGGTAGGGAAATAAAGACATTGGAGACATGGAGCATGAATAAAGGTGGAGAGGTTAAAACCGGTGTGTGGAGAGGCAGGTACATGTATGAGCAAGGAAAGCATTTATGTAGGAACCAGGCCAGGAAAAACATTGAACACGGGACTGTGCGTAGCTGGCATCTATGTGTTTTTCCAAGAACTGTCCCCCAAAAGGACAGACCACAAGTAGTTGTCTACCCACTTGCTCTTTTTGTTTTTAAAGATTTATTTATTTATTTATTTATTTATTTATTTATTTATTTATTTTATGTATATGAGTACACTGATCTAAATAACTTTAAAAGTCCCATAGTCTTTACATATTAAAAGTTCAATCCCTTTAAAATATCCAATATCTTTTAAAATTCAAAGTCTTTTAAATGTGGGCTCCACTAAAATTCTTTCTTCAAGAGGGAAAAATATCACAGTCACAATCAAAAGCAAACTCAAAATCCAACCATCCAATGTCTGGGCAACTCACGATCTTCTAGGGTCCTCCTGGCTTGGGTCACTTCTCCAACCCTGCCCTTTGTAGCACACACCTGTCTGTCTGCCTGTGTACTGCCATAGACTGTCTTCTAGGTTCCAGATGCCTGTACTATACTGCTGCTGCTGTTCTTGGTGGTCATTTATGGTACTGGCATCTCCAAAACACTGCTGTCTTCCACTGTAACTAGGCTTCACCAATAGCCTCTCATAGGCTCTCTTCATGGTGCCAAGCCTCAACTCCTTTGCATGACCCCCTTCAAGTTCTAGGCCATCAATTGCAACTGAGACTGCATCTTCACCAATGGCCTCTCACAGTGCTGAGCCTCAGCTGCTCTGCAGGACCCCACCCCCCCATGCCTCCAAAACGGTGACTCTTGCACATTACCAAGTCCAGCCACAGCACGAGGTACAACCTTCACTATCTCTGGAACACAGCCTCTGTGCTCCCAGAAAACACTTTCCAGAAGATTTTACCTCAGAGATGCTAGTCACAGATAGTTGTGAGCCTTCATGTGGTTGTTGGGAATGGAATTTTTAGGACCTTGGCTCACTCCGGTCAACCCCTCGTCAACCCCTCTACTCTGGTCAACCCTGCCTGCTCTGCCGGTTGGCCCCACTCACTGCAGCCCAAAGATTTATTATTATATGTAAGTACACTGTAGCTGTCTTCAGATGCACCAGAAGAGGATGTCAGATCTCATTATGGGTGGTTGTGAGCCACCATGTGGTTGCTGGGATTTGAACTCAGGACCTTCGAAGAGCAGTCAGTGCTCTTACCCACTGAGCCATCTCGCCAGCCTTACCTACTTGCTTTTAAAGCAGGTTCCAAGTCTCCACACAGAAGCAAATGAATTAGGCTCCATAAGCCTATGCTTCTCAGAAACTCCGAAGCTGAAGATTTTGTCGATGTAGATGGGAGGGATTGGTCGTAGGAAGGATGGGATATGATCAACCTGGGATTCCAATGTGATGACTCTGGAGACAGGTGAGGTGAGAAGCAGCCATGGGGAGATTCCAGGTAAGGGAGTCGAGGCTGAAGTTGGTCACTAGGACTGGGAATGGGTAAAGCTACAGAGGCCCTGCAGGAGGCACCGTCAGTGGAATTAACAGAACTTGTTTGCTGGCATGTGGAAGGTGAGGGAGAGGCATGAAGAAGTCACACATGGCCTTTGGGTCCATCTCTACTCATGATAGGTTAGACAGCATGCTCTATAGGGTGGGTGTAAGATGCCTCAGGGAAGCCGGGCGTGGTGGCGCACGCCTTTAATCCTAGCACTCAGGAGGCAGAGGCAGGCGGATTTCTGAGTTCGAGGCCAGCCTGGTCTACAAAGTGAGTTTTAGGACAGCCAGAGCTATACAGAGAAACCCTGTCTCAAAAACAAACAAACAAACAAACAAAAAAAGATGCCTCGGGGACAGTCAACAGGGATGTTTTGCCACTCAGGACAGATGATAAGGTGGATACGATGGTACTTATAATCCGAGCTTCTCAGGATTCTGAGACAAGAGGATCTAGCCTGAGTTAGTAAGTTCAGGTCCAGCCTGGGCTAGAGAGTAAGTTTAGGTCGGTCCAGCCTGGGCTACATAACCAGCGATCATCTCAATAAATAAAGGTGTAGAGGTGTAGTCAAATGATAGAACACTTGCTTAGCGTGCACAAGGGTTCCCACCACATACACAAATATATCTGACAGACAGACAGAGAATGGAGACACAGGCATCACTGGGATATATCACTGAAGAATTGGAAATGAACAAGTTCTCCATCCGGCAGAGCAGATGCAGAGACAACAAAAATGTTTTAATTGCTTTAGAAAGCAGAAGAAAACAAACAAATGAAACAAAGTGGATCCAATCTGGATGGCATTTGCCTTTTATTTTTTTTAAGACAAAGTTTCACTATGTAGACCAGGCTAGCCTCAAACTCATGGAGGGATCCACCTGCCTCTGTCCCCAGTGGTGGGATTAAAGGTGTATACCACCACAACTGGCTAACATTCACCTTTGTATACAAACACAACTGTAAGACATAATTCTAGATATCATGTATGGAAGAAGGGCCCACAAAGACTAATAGTGCCCCAGGTACATAAAGCCACAAGGCTCTAAATCTACCCTGAGATGAGAGTGGCCACCTGGAAGAGTCTCTTCATCTTTCCTAGGCATGGTGTTCCTTTGGTACCTTGTGATGCTGAAAAACTGCCCTCTGAACAATGGTTTTTTGTTTTTTTGTAAAGATTTATTTATTTATTATTATATGTAAGTACACTATAGCTGTCTTCAGATACTCCAGAAGAGAGCATCAGATTTCGTTACAGATGGTTGTGAGCCACCATGTGGTTGCTGGGATTTGAACTCGGGACATTCGGAAGAGCAGTCGGCGCTCTTAACCACTGAGCCATCTCGCCAGTCCTGAACAATGGTTTTAAGTGCCTTGTAAAAGCGACTTTTATTCACCAGATGCAGTTGTAGTCTTGGAGGCTTTTACTGCTGAATAAACTCATCCTTTCTAGATCTTTCTGAACTCTGGCCGGCTGGTTCAACTTAGCTGTCCTTGCCCAAACTCCTCTCCAAACTGACAGCTTCAAACTAGCTTCTCTTGGCTTCTCCCTGAATTGCTCTGCTTGGAGAAACTGTCCCTGAGTTCCACAAACTGAACTTACACCGACTACATGAACTGAACAGAACTGCTCTCCACTCAGAGGTTACTTTCAAACATGGCTGCTTCCTTCTAAAACCTAATCTTACCAACACTGTTTAAAGGTGTGCAACAAGGGTGTGTCTGAACGCCACTTGGAAGGATTAAAGTCGTGTTATTCCACCCAGATCACGCAGACCTAGGTCTTTAGCTGTGACTCCTTACCAGAGCAGCCATGTTGCTGGATTAAAATCCATCTACAATGTCTGAACTAAAACAAGGTTATAAATAGGCAATTACATTAATATCCAGAATCTTTACAAAACCAAATTGGGATGTAGTAATACATTTTTTCTTTACTAAAACCCTAAAATAAATACAGGGGCTAATCTAAAAACCAACATAATTTTTGAGTGCTGATGACTGAGTTCTGAGACATCAGTGCCAGCTAGCCACGCCACACACAAACATCTGTGACTTTTGGTGGCAAAGACACAGGCCTTGAGAACACTCCGTGATCTGTGGTCTACATTCATAAGAGAAGGAGAAACCTTGAGTTTCAGCCAAAAATTGGTGCAAAGAAATGAGTTTCTCTTCCTCCACCCAAATTTGTGGATTCCTGAGTTCTTTACTCACAATGCCTCTGGTCCTCAGCTGTCTTAGTCAGTGTTCTATTGCTGGGGAGAGACTCCATGGCCACGGCAACTCTCATAAAGGAAAGCATTTAATTAGACTGGCTTACAGTTCAGGGGTTTAGTCCATTGTCATCATGGCAGGAAACATGGCGGTACACAGGCAGACATGGTGCTGGAGAGGCAACTGAGAGTTCTGCACCTGCATCCCCAGGCCACAGACAGAGAGAGAACACTGGGCCAGGCTTGAACATCTGAAACCTCAAAGCCTACCCCGCAGTGACGCACTTCCTCCAACAAGACCACACCTCCTAATAGTGCCACTTTCTATGGGACTATGGAGGCCATTTTAATTCAAACCACCACAGTGACAAGCACAGGGGATAGAGAATAGGAACAAAGCCAAGAAATACATGGTCAAAACAGATGTGCTTCATAAGGTCCATCCTCTCCTGGTAAGATGGAGTCTGCGAGAAAGGAACCATCGTCCCACGAGCAGCCTCTTGGGATGATGAGTGAACCCTGTGTGATCCAGGGGTGGTGTTCACAGCCTCATCATAAGGACTCTGTGAAATCCACTCAGCGCTCTTAGAAGAAATGAATGTTGCTGTCTCTGAGCACACATGAGGAGTGTTCCAAATACGTGCAGACGGTGTACAGACAGCTAAGTGCCCTTGAGTCATGATTTGTTCTTCCACTATTTATTTTCTCAATCAAACTGATGTAAAATTACACGGGCTTCGCTGGGCCATGAAGGGCCCTGTTCCCTCAGACTGGAGGGCTCTGTGTGCTCCTTTGCATACCCAACTCTTGCATCTCACCACAAAGAACACATTGCCAGGGAGACTTGCCCTGGCCCCTCCAAAGATTGTCACCCCATAACACACCACCATGGTTCCCCTCGTGCCTTAGCTAATATCAAAAACTAATATTAAAAAATATAAAGAATGTAGTGGTGCATTCCTTTAATCCCAGCACTCAGGAGGCAGAGGTCTCTAGGATTTTGAGGCTAACCTGGTGTACATAGTAAACTCTAGGACAGCCAAAGCTACATAATAGAGAGACTCTGTCTTTTTTTAAAAAAATGTATCTTTATTCCCAAGCCAGAAATAAATATTTATCGAATGGGTAATGGATAGATCCCAGATATATCCACTTGGGAGAGGGACCTGGATCTTAAATAATCTGTTTAAATATTTTCATATTTCCTTGTTGCCTCATAAATATGTATTTCATAAATCCCCCCAGGTTCAATTTTCATTGATGGTTCACATTAACTACAGGCTGTAAACACACAGGGATTGCCATTAATTCTAATGTGCCCTTGAATGTGTGTTTAAACATCATTCCCATGGAAAGAATTGATAGAAGAAGGATACCTAAGTGGTCTTGGGCTAGGGAAGTGTTGGGGATGCAGAGAGGAGCATGTGAGGGATGGAGAATGAGATAGAAACCAGGGAGAGCTATCAACCATTTTATTCTGCCTTTGGATCCCATTAGGCTGCAGCAGAAGCCTCATAGGGAAGCCTGCTCTTTGCTGCCATCTGGTGGTCATAATTGAAGCCGTTCCCACAGGACCACACTCTGTGGACCTAATTTTGCAACACCTACCAGTGTTCAACATCCCATGGTAGGCAGCAAGTAAATAATTACATTTTAGATGTTAATATTTTTTCATCAGTGAGGGAACATACCCATATATAATGTTTCAAACTCATCCTTATATCTACCAACCAAGGTTGACACTGACCAGGGGAATTTATTCCCACTTTACAGATAAAGAAACTGAGGGTCAGCTTACAACAACCTTGTAGGTGGTCAAAGCTAAGTGTCAGCCTCCGAAATACAACAAGATGGATATTACTGTCTTGTTTGCCCCAGTGAAGAAGACAGGAAGAAAACATTACATTCTCCAGCCCCCAGTAGGTAGACCCTAACACAGAAAATTCACAGACAAGAAAAAGGAAAGGGGAAGGAAGAAAAGAGAGAATAGGAGAAGAGAGGAGAGGAGCCCAGCAAGATAACTCAGTGTATGAGTGGGCTTGCCACCAAGCCCGAGTGCCTGAGTTTAACCCCTGGAACTCACACGGAGGGAAGGTAAGAACTGATTCCTCCAGCTCGTCCTCTGACCTCCACACATGCACAGTGACATGAACACTATATGTGTGCTCAAGTGTACATACACACACACACCACAAATAAAGGGGAAATTCTGTTTTAGTAAAAGAAATAAGGGGCTAAAGAGTCTGTCATTCAGAGGGTATGGTGTTCTTGTACAGGACCCAGGTTCAGTTCCAGGTCCCCACACAACGGCTCACAAACTACCTGTAGCTCCATTTCCACGGGATCTTCTGCCCTCTTTTGGTCATCAGAGGTTCCTGCACTCACATAGTGTGCATACACACACTCAGGGACACACACATGCACAAAAAATAAAAATCTGTTTAAAAACGAAATGGACAGAGAGAAGGAAAAAAGAAGAAGAAAATCTATCTCTAAGGGTCTTTTCAAGCTCAGAATTGGTTGATTTTTAAGCATTGTCCCCAAACCTAAGGATTGGGTCAGACAAGAATCAACTAAGTTCTTCACTTGGTGTTTGATAGGACAAGGGGATCCAGATCAGACTCAGCTGGGCGGTGGTGGCACACACCTTTAATCCCAGCATTTGGGAGGCAGAGACAGGCAGATTTCTGAGTTCAAGACCAGCCTGGTCTACAGAGTGAGTTCCAGGACAGCCAGGGCTACACAGAGAAACCCTGTCTCAAAAAAACAAAACGAAACAAACAAACATGTTGTAGTCTCTGCTTGCCTCAGTCTCCGACCCGCAGAGACAAGAATGACACGGACACCAAGGCAGGTTCATTTAGCAACTTCTTTACCTGTGGCTTTCCCCCCTACAGCTCTCTCCCCCAACAGCTTCTTCTTCCTCCATCCATTCTTGCAGCTTTTCTTACAACTCTCTCCACTCACAGCCAGGGCAACAACAACAAACCTCCTATACTCTTGCTGACTGACCTCATCCAGCTCCAACCCACCTCATCCAACCAGAATTCACACACACGCTCCAGGCATGAGCTCAGGTCGGTCACCAATAGGCTGACAGGTCCAGATCACGAGGAACAGTCCAGCCTGGCAGGTAGCCCATGCATGTAGCCTCACTGCGCATGCTCGGGCAAAGCAGTAAACAACTTGGCCCATGCGGCCACACCCACTTCCCCCTTTTTGTTTTATTAGTAGCTCTGGGATCAGCATCTGTCTTAGGTTGCCCCCATCCATACCACATCTTACCTGTCATGGGAGTGACGAACTCACTTTCGTCATCCTGTCTTAGGTTGGTATGCACACGTGAGAGTCTTACCCGTCATTGATTACTAATCCAGCATGTTGAGCCAACATTGGGGGGATGTTCCTGCTTCCAAGGCTGCCATAGCCTGCACTAAGGCTCGTTTATCAGCCCTGTGCCACCTTCGCATATGTGCCATCCACCAAAGCATTCCTCCACCCACAACAGTCAGCAGGAGTGCCCAAAAGGCCATCCCTCCCCAATTTTTTAAGAATACCACAGTTCCCTGGATGATCTCCAGCCGTTGCTTTGCAGTTGCAATCTCCACACAGTTGCTGTTCACGGCAACAATCGATGCTCGCAATTCCTTCATCTTTGTGTTGCGATCATGACTCCACTTTCCTAGCAGCATCTCACCAATTGCACGCGACAGATTTGCAGCTCTGGAAATTTCTGATACTGAACAGAGGTTACACACATTCCTGACATATGAGTAATGCAGGAAGCAAATACTAACTGCTCCAAAATATTCATCTGTTCCTGCAATCAATCCACTCTTTGGCTAATCATAAGGATACCAGCTTTCAAATTTGTATTCCAGTGGAGCCGAAGCCCCGATTTCCTCTTTTCAGTCCCCTTGAAGGGAAGCTAGCATGGTGACTAGGCAAAAGCAAAATTTAAGCAATTCTATCTCCAGGGAAAATGGCAGACACCCTTCTGGGGGAGGAAACCATGATCTTATTTTTGTGAACACATTATTACTTTCAAAACACAGAAGTACATAAAGAAAAACATTTTATTCAAACTTGGCTATATTCTGTTCTATACCCCCATACCACACTGCCTTCTGTTCCCTGCCTGTTCACTAAATGTCTTTTCCATATCTTTTCAATGCTTCCTGAAATACAGATTTTATAAACATAAATTTGTAACATATTTACATAGAGCATACATATGCATACCTAAGAACTTTAAGTGTTTTTATTTTACACAAAACAATGGTCCCTTTCATAGTGTTGTTTTCCTTCTAATACTATTGGCTAGTCCTCCCATCCACTATATAAGACCATCTTTTCTCTTTTTCTTTCATTTAAAGCATTCTCCTTTAATGGCTCAAGTTTCTACTACTGAGTCTTCAGGACCTTCCTGCAGGTTGCAATGTTTTATCTTTGAGGAAATTGCTCAAAAAGTACCTAACCTTAACTCTTACTGCCTTTATCAGAGTTTAAACGCGTGTTCAAGATTTTATAAAGGCAGCCTGGACCCCATAAGTCGAAACTGACTCCTTCAATCTTTGTACAACCTTCCACTCCAGGGGTTCATGATACCGTTGCCCCTGTTGGTCCTGAAATACTGGGAAGGCCCCTGCAATGGCGAGCACATTTTTTCCAGACTTTTGTATGAAGACTATGGTTTCCCCTTTTGTCTCCCTCATCTTTAAAAGGGGGAGGAGAAGGCAACGGAGGGGCTGATGGTTCAGGCAGCCTACCGCGCCTTAAACTCCAGCGGAATATCCGACTAGGACGTCACTGTCGCTATCGGTCCCATCGCTGTCACTAGTAGACCCTTCAGAGCTAGATTTCTTCTTCTTTTTCTTATCTTTGGTTTGTTGTCTAAGCTGTTTAGGTTTCAGCTAGCCTGAGAAGCAATCTCCTTAGCTTCCTCGAGCATTGCCGCTCCTTCCTCTATTTCAGCATTGTACTTTCCACTGTTGTCCCTCAAGCACGCCCTGACCAAGTTCCAGATGGCTAACATTTTTACTTTCATTTTAGTCGCAGTTGAACCCATGTTGCTGAAATTCCCTTCATCTCTATTCCTGAGAACCTTAATGCTGTCCCCTTTTTTCCCGGGAACCTTACCTTCATCTCTATACCTGAGAACCTTAATGCTTTGTCCCTTTTTCCCCGGGAACCTTACTGACTTTCTCCTTCATGAAGAGAGACAATCACTTCAAACCTCTCCAAAAAGAAACTGAGCTTAGATACACCAACCTTCCACCAAGGTGTTGCTCTCTCTAGCAGAATAAGTTTACTTTTTCCACCACCTTCTGGTGATTTAATTATCTGCCAGGCACGGTAGCTCCCTCCTTGCAGATACTTTTTCTCAAGTCTCTGAGGTTACCTGTCCATACTATCTATGCAAGTCCCATTTTTAAAATATAAAGCTTCCTGGTCTATAATTTAGATCACTTTGGATATTTGCCTCTGCTCTGCTCTGCCTCTCCTGTCTGGCCTTGATACACCCATCCTATCTATTTGACTTGTCTACTAAAATCTGAATGCCCTCCATTTTTCGCCCTTTACAAGATGGCATCACTCTGATCTCTCATTTTCCACAGTAGCCCTAATTGTTTAGGTAAAAACACAGAATTTAGAGGTAGCCACAGACTCTAACAGTTCCACATACCTAAATTTCCTTACCGCTGCTTACTAAACTTTCCTTACCGCTGTTTACTAAAGTTTCCTTACCGCTGTTTTCAAATCACCTTGGTTCAGTTCTGTGCCATATTTTAATTTGTGATACTTTGCCCTTTCTTGTTTTAATGCATCCTTACCGCTGCTTACTAAACTTTCCTTACCAGTGTTTACCAAAATTTCCCTACCGCTCCTCTTACCAAAATTTCCTTACCTCTGCTTACTAAAATTTTCTTACTTACTGTTGCTGACTGACGCAATGAGTTCCCCGTATGGGCCACCACTTGTTATTGTCTTCCGAGCCGGCAGTGACAGGAACTACACGGACACCAAGGCAGGTTCACTTAGCAACTTCTTTACCTGTGGCTTTCCCCCTACAGCTCTCTTCCCCAGCAGCTTCTTCTTTCTCTGTCATTCTTGCAGCTTTTCTTACAACTCTCTCCACTCACAGTCAGGGCAACAACAACAAACCTCCTATACTTGCACCCACTGACCTCATCCAGCTCCAACCCACCTCATCCAACCAGAATTCACACACACACATGCTCCAGGCATGAGCTCAGATAGGTCACTGATAGGCTGACAGGTCCAGATCACGAGGAACAGTCCAGCCTGGCAGACAGCCCATGCATGCAGCCTCACTGCGCATGCTCAGGCAAGGCAGTAAACAACTTGGCCCATGTGGCCACACCCGCTTCCTGCACAAACGAACAAAAAACAAACAGAGTCATAGACTCCTCCTTGCAAGGTACACAGTGTGTGCTTCTCTCAGTGCACACAGGTCACATGTGGTTCTGTTAAAAAACAGATTCTGAGACTGCAATAGGGTTTCCAGTGAAAGCCTGTGGGTCTGAGTTCGAATCTCAGAAGCCACAGAAAAAGCTAGACCTGGCTGTGCACAAACTTGTGACTCTAACATAGGGGTTTGGGGGGTGGGGAGTACTGAGACAGGAGGATTGCTGGATTTGCCAATGACCAGAGGTTTCAGTTAGGATTATTATTGCGCTGGTGAAACACCAAAACCAAAGCAAGTTGGGGAGGAAAGAGTCTATTTGGCTTACACTTCCACATCGCTGTTCATCTTTGCATGAATTCAGGACAGGAACTCAAGCAGGACAGGAACCTGGAGCTGGAGCTGATGCAGAAGCCATGGTGGGGTGCTGCTTACTGGCTTACTCCTCATGGCTTGCTCAGCCTGCTTTCTTATAGAACTCAGGACCACAAGCCCGGGGATGGCCCCACCCACACTGGGGGGCCTTCCCCCATCAATCACTAAGAAGATGCCTTACAGTAGGATTTTAGAGAGGCATTTTCTCAATTGAGGCTCCATCCTTTCTGATGACTCTAGTTTGTTATTTTAGCTAGGGCTTCTATTGCTATAAAGAGACATTAGAACCAAGGCAATTTTCATAATTTTATTTTGTTTTGTTTTTCAAGGCATGGTTTTTCTGTGTAGCCCTGGCTGTCCTGGAACTCACTCTGTAGACCAGGCTGGCCTCAAACTCCGAGATTCACCTGTCTCTGCCTGAGTTCTGGGATTAAAGGATTGTGTTGCCACCACCACCCAGTTTGGGAAAATATTTAATTGAGGCTGGCTTACAGGTTAGGGGTTTAGTCCATTATCATCATGGCAGGAAGCATCATGCAGGCAGACATAGTGCTGGAGAAGGAGCTGAGAGTTCTACATCTGAATCTGAAGGCAGCAGGAAGAGACTGATACTGGGCCTGGCTTATGCATCTGAAACCTCAAAGCCCACTCCCAGTAACACACTTCCTCCAATGAGGCCACACCTCCTCCAACAAGGCCACACCTCCTAATAGTGTCACTTCCTATGGGTACCATTTTTCAATCAAACCACTACACTTGGGTCAAGTTGACATACGACTAACCAGCACACCAGGCTTTGCATAAAGTGAGATAGAAGTCAAAACAAAATTTCTAATATTTATAAAGATGTTGCAATGCCCCAGGTTCCAGGGGGCTAGGGATGGTATCTAGGGCCCTGTGACTGTTACACAAGTGTTCTATCAGTGAGCCATAGCCCAGCCCTCCAAGGGTTTCATGATGTAAGTACACTGTACTGTTATCTATATCTCAAAGACAAGGAGTTGCTCAAAGTCACACCTACAGCAGGAACGGGAATCACAATGTGAATCCAGGTGACATTCCAGGCTAATCTTTAGAGTCTCGTGTGTGTGTGTGTGTGTGTGTGTGTGTGTGTGTGTGTGTGTGTGTGTTGTGTGTGTGTGTGATCTCCAAGACCAGACGAGAGCATCGGACCACCTGGATCTGGAGTTACAGGTGCTTGTTAGCCACCTTATGTGGGTACTAGGAACAGATCTGGGGTCCACTGGAAGAACAGGAAGTGCCCTTAATCACAGAACCATCTCTCCAGCCCTGACCTCTGCTTTTTATCCCTTCAGTACACCGAGTTTAAAAAGCATTTGGAGCCAGGTATGGTAGTTCACATCTATAATCCCAGCTCTCAAGAGGCTAAGGCAGGAGAACTGCCATGACTTCGAGGTCATCCTGGGTGATGTAGTTAGTTCCTGGTTAGCATAAGCTATAGTGTAAGACCCTGTCTGAAAACCAAACAGAAATGTTTGGCCCCAATGAGAGTTCCTCCCCCTTATCATCTTGATTTAGATTCATCTCAGAATCATGTGGTTGTATGATATTTAATAACTCTATTAGTTCTTATTATGACCCAGCTCAGTTACCCAATCATCAAGTTAGAGTTCTATCAACTTCTTTAATTAGCTTTACCACAATTCCTGGGCAAGTACCCCAAACTATTTTTCCTCACTAGACTGGCTATTTCCCGGTTGTGCTCCCCAAGTTCTTGCTGTTTGAGTCTTGCTTGAGTTATTTCTGCTCCAGCAGTCTATTCTCAGGGGGCATTTATCTCGACCCTTTGCTCCTGATCCATCCTGTCTAATGGAGACCTTCTGTTCTTTCCATCTTCCTTCTTCTTTCCCATTCTCTCTCTCTCTCTCTCTCTCTCTCTCTCTCTCTCTCTCTCTCTCTCTCTCTCTGTCTCTGTCTCTGTCTCTCGGTATGTCTGTCTCTCCTTCTTTCTGTATCTCTCTGCGTGTCACTATCTCTGTCTCATGCAACCCCCAGCCCAGTAATTGAAGCCCAACCTACCTCTATTTTTCCTCAGTAATTGGCCATCAGCCACTTTTATTTAACCAGTCAGAGAACCTAGGTGAGCAAAGTTTACACAACATCATTTGGTGTGCATGAGAATCTGCCCATCTAGACTGCATCCAGATCTTGGTGGCCGGCATTGAGCATCTGAATTCGTAGCAGCACCAGACCAACCCCCAACAGAATCATTTATGAGACACACCCTGGGGGTGTCTATGAAGGCATTCCATACTAAGCTAAAAAGAGAACGGGGAGAAATCTGAGTGTAATGGGGGTTTCATGGGGTCCATGGGGTCCATGAGGCAGAGAGAGAGACAGACAGACACACACACACAGACACAGAAAGAGTGTAATACCATCTTCAATTCCTAATTCCCTCTGCCATTCTCATGGACTGTATTTCTTCAAACCATGAGCCAAAATAAATCCTTTAAAAATATTTTTGTTTATTGTATTGTTTTTATAAATTGTGCACGTGTGTGCATCCATGTATAGATCTGCACAATGTATGAGGGTTCTGGACCATGATAGAGACATCAGATCTCCCTGGTGTTGAAGTCACAGGAGGTGGTGAGTCATGTGACTCTGGTGCTGGGACTTGAACTCTGATCCTCTGCAAGAGCGGTAAACACTTTTAACCAAAAGGCTATCTCTCCAGCACAATCTTCCCTCCTTTGTTCTTGTCCTTCATAACTTCTGTGTTTGAACACTTAATATCTTGTTGGTGGTACTGCTGGGGAAAGGTTTTAGGACATTTAGGAGGTAGAGCCTTGCGTGTGGAGGTATGTCACTGGTGAGGGGTCCACTGTACTTGTTCTCTCTCTGTCTGTCTGTTTCTGCCTCTATCTTTGCTTTCTTTGTGTGGGTAAAAATGTGATCAGCCAAGTGTAATGGTATATGCCCTTATTCCAAGCACTTAGAGACAGAGGCAGAGGCAGGAGGGTTTCTGTGAGTTCAAGACCAGCTTGGCCTATTTAGTGAGCTCTAGGACAGCCAGGGTTACATAAAGGGACCCTGTCTTAAAAGGAGGGGGAGGAGGAGGAGGCAGAGAAAGGAGGAGGAGGAAGAAGAAGGAGAAGGAGAAGGAGAAGGAGAAGGAGAAGGAGAAGGAGAAGGAGAAGGAGAAGGAGAAGGAGAAGGAGAAGGAGAAGATAAAATTAAATATAATCATACAGCTTCATGTTTCTCCTATCTGCCAGGAGCCTCCCAGCCCGGAACAGGTTGAAACAGGACATGGAATAGGATTCTGGTGTGGCTTTAATGACTGATGGACTCCAGACTTTCTAGCTCTCTAACTATACTGAATGCTGATGATAACTTCTAAAATATCCTAAAAAACTTTCTTGCTCTTTCTGAGAGTAAAAAGCTGCTGGCTTGGGTGAACAACACCTGTAGCCTAACAGCAGGGGATTAAGTAATGTGGCCCTTGTTCTATCTCTGCAGGAGCTGTGTGTCTCTAGCTTCCAGCCTGCTAGTTGAAGTCTCAGGAAGAAAAGGGGATACTTGGAAAAGTGAATTTAGCATTTATTTCTAAGTTGTAAAAAGTTACCTATGAAAGCTCTCTAAGAAAAAGGGAGAAAGCAAAATGATCATCTCTTTGTCTAAAAAAATGTTCCGTCCAAAAAAGTTTTCCGAAGCTCAGTGCTGCCTCTTCTCCTTGTCATCAGCACTTACACTTTCAGAACACCTGATCACATGGTAAAAAGTTCATTGCGAGTTTACACATAAATTAAAATCACAAATCAAATAAGAAGTTTGCAACTGAGAATGTTTACATGCATATCCATTAGGAGTAATTCTATGGAATACCCAAGATACAATTTGCAAAACACATGAAACTCAAGAAGAACGAAGACCAAAGTGTGATGAGCACTTTGTACCTTCTTAGAATTGGGAATAAAACACCCATGGAAGGAGTTACAGAGACAAAGTTTGGAGCTGAGACAAAAGGATGGACCATCTAGAGACTGCTGCACCCAGGGATCCATCCCATAATCAGCCTCCAAATGCAGACACCATTGCATATGCCAGTAAGATTTTGCTGAAAGGACCCTGATATAGCTGTCTCTTGTGAGTCTATGATGATGCCTGGCAAACACAGAAGTAGATGGTCACGGTCAGCCATTGGATGGAACACAGGGCCCCCAATGGAGGAGCTAGAGAACGTACCCAAGGAGCTAAAGGGGCCTGCAACCCTATAGGTGGAACAACAATATGAACTAATCAGTACCCCCAGAGCTCATGTCTCTAGCTGCATATGTAGCAGAAGATGGCCTAGTTGGCCATCATTGGGAAGAGAGGCCCCTTGGTCTTGCAAACTTTATATGCCTCAATACAGGGGAACACCAGGGCCAAGAAGTGGGAGTGGGTGAGTAGGGGAGTGTGTGGGGGGGAAGGGTATGAGGGACTTTTGGGATAGCATTTAAAATGTAAAATAAGAGAATACCTAATTAAAAAAAAGAAAAAAAAGAGTAATTATATGGCTAAACATTCATCACCTGCCACCACTCTATAGATTCAGGAAGAGTTAAAAACCATAACTAAGTCATTAGTGAAGTTTTGTATAGATAAACCCAGTCAATATTTTATCTTCTATCCTAGCACCTATAATAAATCATTGTTCCCTTTTTATGACCTTTGGTTAATGGTTTTATAATCTCTTGGAATGTGCTCTGAGTAGGAGAAAGTCTGGTTACCATCTAAAAGCAATTAACTGGTGACACTTGGGAGACTGGCATAGTTCTCATTGCAGTTTTGACTATCAGAAAAGGACCTAATAGCAGTTCTACTATAAAAGAACTTAATAATCACTGAAATGTTAGGAATTCTTACAGGATCATCATTAAGAATTAAAAAGTCATCTATTTGTCTACACAGCATCACTACAAAACAGTTCATCTTCGTAGTTTTGCAGAGATGTGCTCAAAAGGGTGGGCTAATACCTACTGATTCCTACATATGTTTAATAATAATAGGAAAAGCATATTAATAGCAGGAAACTTTCCTAAAATGATTTTCTCCTGGACCTTGCCTATAGGAGTGAATCTATCATGGATTATTATAATCCAAAGCAGACCATCTCAGGAGTATCACCTGTTGTTATTAGCTTGTTCTACGATGGCTCCTGACACCTACCACCTACAACCACCTGCCTACCTCTTCCCCCATGCCCAGCCACACCATGATGGACACTGTCTCTCCAGAACCCTAAAAAAATAAAATAAAATAAAATAAAATCTTCCATAAGTTGCTCTTGGTCATGAGGTATTTTCTCACAGAAAGAAGAGAGAGACACACACAAACCAGGATAGGTGTTTTGTCACAGCAAGGAGAAAGACGACTCATTGTGGTTGTTGATGAATGTGTGGAAAACCAAGTTAGGAAGCTAAAAGCTAAATTGTAAATCCAGACTGTGCAGGCTACAGTCATCTGAGAAAAGGAAACCTCATTTGAAAAAATTTCCTCTGTATTCACCTGTAGAGCGATTGATGGGTGGGACCATCCCTGGGCTGGTGGTCCTTGGTTCTATAAGAAAGCAGGCTGAGAAAACCATGAAGAGCAAGCCAGTAAGTAGCACCCCTCCATGGCCTCTGCATCAGCAGCTGCCTCCAGGTTCCTGCCCTGTGTGAGTTCCTGTCCTGAATCCCTTCATTGATGAATAGCAATGTGGAAATGTAATGTGAAATCAGCCATTTCTTCTCCAAGTTGCTTTGATCATGGTGTTTCATCACAGCAACAGAAACCCAAACTGGAACACAGATCTTGCTTACAATGTGACCTTATTCTTCAAGTGTCCATGATGGTTAATCTTTATGGCTGACTGAACTCCATCTGGAATCTATAAGAACTTTGCTGGGCACTTCTGTGAGGCATTTTCTTGACCAGATTACTCAAATCCGGAAGTCTCGCCCTAAATGTGCACCTTCTGTTGGCAGCCCTCGTGGAAGAGCAAGGAAGAAGGAAGCTTTGCTTTTTGCCTGGCAAGTTCATCTCTTCTGTTGTGGGAGCATCTTTTCTGACAGGAGGCCTGAACCACATCCTTTAGGTCAAACTAGTAAAACCCCCTTTTAATGTATATATTCACCCTATCAGTTCTGTTCCTTTGGCGAACCCTGACTAATACATAGTTGTAGGCATCAATTTTTTCCAACCTATTTTAATAAGGGTTCAACCTCTTCTCTAGCCCAACTCCCACTAGAGATAATAGAAGAGATAAGTTATTAGGATATGGGGGAAGTGGACCTGTTTAGCTCTTTGCAGGTGAGCTTGATCTTCGTTGGCAGTTCAGTCCTGTAGCAAATATCAAATATGAACTGGCAGCTACAGTCCAGTCCTCTTGGCAGGCAGACACCACTCACGAACCAGCAGCTTCAGTTCAACCCTGAGGAAACACCCAGACTCGCCAACTGGCCCAAAGCTGCTGAAGTGGCAAGCTGCCACAGGGATCTTGTGAATAGTCCTTGGGCAAATTTCTCTCAATGCTGATGTTACCACAAGTTGAGATCAACAACGCTATGTAAGGGAACTGATACATGCATGTTGTTACTGAAGAATAGCAAAGCGGAGCAAACCAATGTTCAGTGCTTGCCTCCCACTGTCTGTTGGGTCATATTTATACTCCTTCATCAAGTGTCCTTTCACATGTCTGCTCTACCAAAACATCCTTTCACCCACGTCTGCTTCCAGAAAACATTCTTTCCCGTGTCTGCTTTAGCAAGACACGCTTTCACCCGTGTGGCCCAGCAAACCACCATTTGACATAACTTACTTTCCAAAGAAACTAGAAGTTTCCACTTCACATAGTCAGAACAGAAACGAGTAAAAATAAAGTCATCCTTGGTGAGTCTCACATCAGAATCATATCCTTTTTGCTGTTGTACAGTGATCACTGACTTTAACACAAAGTGTCTACCAGGGCTGGAACCGAGTTTTGGAAGCAGTTCAGATACCCACCTTGGACAATTCCTTCTTCATCATTCAGTCATCCTCCCAACTGGGGAAAAAGAACCTCCAGTGCACTTGAGCCTTCGAGACCAAGCACAGAGTGGGTTGCCCAGGTCTTTCTGTCTCTTCTTGCAGAGACTAATTTATAGTCTAACAGTATGAATCATATAGGCTGGAGAGATGGCTCAGCAGTGAAGGACGTGCAGTGAATATTGCTCTTGCAGAGGACCTGAGTGTGGTTCCCAGAACCCATATTGGGTGGCTCACAGCGACCTGTAACTCCAGCTCCAGGCAAACCAATGCCCTCATCGGGAATCTGCATGTACCTGAAACCACACATGCACATCTTCACACACCAACACACACACACTCACACTCACACACACACACACACAAACACACACACGTAATTAAAAATATAAAATAAATTAAAAACCAGAGTGAATAGGTCTGTGTAAGTCAGGGTTTCTCGACCTCTGGGGCCAGGTAATTCTTTGTTAGGGGGACCTACTCCAGATATTAAGTGGTTCCAGCAGCATTCCATCCTTCTGTAACCAGAAAAATCTGTATCACCTCATCTGTGATGATTAACGATGTCTCGGTCCTTGCTACAGCCCCCTAGGATAGGAGGGACACTGAAATACCCCCATCTGAGAGGCACCAGTATAGATCAATGACAGTTTATGCTTCAGGAGTGCCCACTGCCATCTGTTTGTGGGCGTATACGTTGGCACAAACCTTAGGAGGGTGATTTCAAAAGTAGGCTTTGGAAAGCAATCATTAAAATATTCAAAATATTTGCATTGGAAGGAAGGGAACGGATCTATTATTTATAGCCCTGAAAGTGTAATAGATTCATTAGGAATAAGGGTTTGACGGGATATAAGGCTGTATTTTCCTCAACTGATAGACATAGACTCAGCGACTGCCAGCTCCCTGCAATCTCTGAAGCAGCCATATGCATGAGGGAGCTTAGGCATATGTGGTCCAACTAGGCATTGGTGATCTAGCTTAGTCTACACAGTGTTCCCTGGACTGCAATGGCTGGTCCAAGCTCATCAAACTGATGGTATTGGGAGGTGGGGTCAGCGAGAGGCAGTTATATCCTGAAGATGGAGCCCTTCTGAAACACAGACACCATCATTCATGAGTGACACATTCTCATCAAATCTGTGAGAATCTTGACCTTCAACTTCCAAGCCTCCAGATCAATGCATTCAATTGTTTATTGATTACAGCCTAACGTATTTGGACTTTAAACTTACCTTCTGTCTGTGTGTGTGCATAAGGGCACACACATGCACATGCACACACTCACACATGCGTGCACATACTCATGCCAAGACAACATGTAGAGATCAGTTTTCTCCTTCAGCCATGTGGGACTCACTGGGAAGTGGTGGCACACACCTTTAATCCCAGGACTAGGGAGGCAGAGGCAGGTGGATCTCTGTGAGTTTGAAGCCAGCCTGGTCTACAGAGTGAATTCCAGGACAGCCAGGATCATTACATAGAGAAACCTTATCTCGGGAGGGAGGGGGGCCCCAGAGGGGTATGTGGGTCTGAGATCAAACTCAAGTGGTCAGGTTTCATGGCAAGTGGATTTATCCACTGAGCCATCATGGTGGCCCGGTCTAAGATATTGTTATAGCAATTCACACTGACAAGTAACACTTTCCTAGGCATCTTAGTTAACCTGAGCAGGTGAGTCAGGCAAAAAGATTCTCTTTCTTCTCTGGTTTTAAGGATATAAGGATGTGACACACACACCCCTCCCTGTCCAGCACACATGCTCTTGCCTAAGGAACAACATGGGGAGCAGATGCCCAGAATCTCTCTGATGTTTGTGGGAGTCCAGTGTCACGTGGTGGCAGCCATCTTGGATAGAACCCAAGGTAGTTGACATCAGCATATATCCCAAACCATACAGGATAACCAAATTCAGGAAGCAAGCCAGCCAAGCACGATGCTCTGACATTGGATGGGTCAGTCACTTCTGAAAACACCCAAGGGCATTCCAGTTGGCAGTAGCCCACTTTTATCTAGATTAGCATCCAAAGACCCTACCTCATGCTTACGTGTGCAGGAAACCTCCACCTTGCTGCTTGCCCAAACACTGCTTCTAACAGAGCGCACTGGGTTGTCTCGATTCTTCCCGTGGTCTCTCAGCATCTTTTACTTTGGGCAAGTGGTTCTCATACCTGAGATTTTTTTTCCCACAGCAGTATTTAAGTCTGGAGTTCTGGTCTCCCCGCCACCACTATACTTCCTCTGTCTCCTCTTTATTGCGCATGTGAGGTGTGTGTATATGTATGTGTATATATCATCATGCAAGTACGTGCATGCATATGAGTTTGAAGGGAAATCAGCTGTAGGTGTCTTCTTCGGTTGCTTGCCAGCACATTTTTTTTTTTTTTTTTTGAGACAGCATTCCCTGAACTTGGAACTCACAGATTCCATTGAACTGGCCAGCAAGCTCCAGGGATCCGCTTATCTATCCCCATTTGCACAACAAGCCAGTCCTGGGGCTGCAGCCATGCCTTGCTGGGGAATCCAAACTCAGCTAAGTACTTACTGACAACTGTTCCCCCAACCCCAATGTTCTGGTTGTTTCCATGGTGACCTTCCAGCAGGACATTCTCAAGGTTTTCTCACATAAGCCAGGAAATTTCCCTCTTTGTTCAAGGCAGATAATTCAGATGGGATCTCTTTCCTTTGTGACCGTAGGATTCTAATACCTCTTGGCATAGACATAGTCAATTCACATAATGACCAAGAATACTGGTGAGATTTTTGACTTGTAAATATCTCGAGGAAAGAATGGCTGTGCAAATAGGATACATGCAAATTTACCTGTGAGCCTATTTTGTAAAACTTTATGTGGCTTCTGAAAGCTCTCAACAGATGCGACTGACTACTCGTACAGATAGATATGTGAGGCTAGTTTTTTTTTTTAAGATTTATTTATTTTATGTATGTAAATACACTGATGCTCTTCTCAGGCACACCAGAAGGGGGCATCAGATCCCCTTACAGGTGGGTGCTGGGAATTGAACTCAGGTCCTCTGGAAGAGCAGTCAGTGCTCTTAACTGCTAAGCCATCTCTTCAGCCCGGGAGGCTGGTTTTTAATTGCCACTTGACACAGCCTAGAATCACCTGGGCAGAGAATCTCAGCAAAACATTGTCTGCATTGGGTTGGCCTGGAGGCATGTCATGGGTGTGTGTATGGGGGGATCAATTCATTAAGTTAACTGAGATGGGAAGACCTAGCCCAATGTGGGCGGCATCATCCCCAAGGCAGGGTTTCCAGTGGAGAAATAGAACTGGAAGACATGTGACTGGCTGTTGTTTGAAGTCCTGCCTTGACTTCCCCACAATACTTTGCAAGCTGAAATGAACCCCACCACCACCTCCCTTAAGCTGCTTTTTCTGTCAGAGTATTTTATCACAGCAGGAGGACTGAAATTAGAACAGACAGCCACCTCAGCCGTCTGTACTGTGGAAGACCTTGACTTCCCCCAAATCTGACACTCATTACCACATCTGCCTTCCAACCGGTGCTCAACCAGGCAGAGGAGACATTGCCATTCCCATCTCTAGGTGAGAAAATGAAGACAACCACAAGGCAAAATGACCTTCTAATGCAATTCAGGAGTCTGGAAGGAGAGAAGCAATTTCCAAATTCAATCGGTGGCGAGCTGCACCATGAGGAATTCGACGCTAACGGCTGAAGCTCGGAAGGCTGAGAGTGATTTCTCTCCTTCTGTAAAGAATGTATTATCCCTCTAACAACCTGATCCCTGCCAACGGTTAACATGCTTATCAAGGGCAGAGAAAAGAATAACATTATAACTGGCACACTGGCAAACCTCCTGGGGCAGTGGGGAGTAATGTATGTTGGAGGTCCAATGACAGGCTCTGTATAGCACAGGAAAAAAAAAAAAAAAAACAAAACATGAAAAATCAATAGGTTAGCCAGTGCCCAGAATTGCTTCAGCCCTGAGAGGTGATGATTCACCCAAGATAAACATCGAACTGGTGTCATTCAAGATAAACACTGGACAGGGCCTTCCTGTCCATCCCCTCTGGCCTATTAAGGATCATTCGCATCCAGAAATGGTACAGTGCACCACGCAGCCTCAAATGTTGTTACTGCTGCTGTTTTTGGAGACAGGGTTTTAGAGGGATTTGCCACACCTCCCCCTTCGCGCCACTACCACCCCCCGCCCCAGAAAACGAATGTTTTTAAAATAAAAAAGGACTGCCCTAGAACAGAACTGTAGGACAGTAGATTGTATAGAAATTATATTGAGCAATCCGAGGTACTGAAGTTATACTACATATAAAAAAAATTTTTTTCAGATATTATGCATGAAACGCTTGTATCTGAAAAAGGAAGGGAAGGGAGTAGGGAGAGAGGGAGGGAAGGAAGGAGAAAGGGAGACAGACAGACAGACAGATGGACAGACAGACAGAAAAGGAACAAACATTCATTTGCCAAGAGATGGCTCAGCAGTTAAGAAAACTAGCTGCTCTTCCAGAGGACCCAGATTTGATTCTCAGCGCCAATACAGCGGCTCCCAACGATCTGTAACTGCAGTTCCAGAGGATCTGATGTTCCCTGCTGGCCTCCACAGGCCTATATGCAGGCAAAACACACATATACTTAAAGTGTGTGTGTGTGTGTGTGTGTGTGTGTTTTGTTGTTGTTGTTGTTGTTGTTGTTGTTGTTCCCATGGATTCAAGGGAATCTAGGTGGGGCTGTCCATCTGAATCGACAATCTGCAACACAATCCAGCTCCTAAGATCAGGAAACAAAGTTGCAAAAAGATTGTAAGAAGCAAGGGAGCAAGATATTTGCTAGGAGATAGTGTCTGCGGTGGCTTGAATGGGCTTGGCTCCTACAGATTCATGCGTTTGAATGATTGGCTACAGAGAGTGGAATTGTTTGTAGGTGTGGCCTTTTTGGAGGAAGTATGTCATTGTGTAGGAGGGCCTTGAGGTCGCCTATGCTCAGGCTTTGCCCAGTATGGAGGCTAGTCTCCTGGCTAGTCTCCTCCTGGCTGCCTTAGGATCAAGATAGAGCTCTCAGCTCCTCCAGCACCATGTCTACCTGTATGCTGCCATGCTTCCTGCTATGCGTGATCATAATGGGCTGAACCTCTGAAAGTGTAAGCCAGCCCCAACTGATCATGGTGTCTCTTCACATCAATAAAACTCAAACTAGACAGTGTCCTTTAAAAAAAAAAAAAAGATTTATTTTATCTATATGAGTGTATTGCCTGTATGTATATATGTATATGTGTGTGTGTGTGCGCGCGGACACTTGTGTGTTGTATGATTGTCCAAAGAGATCAGAACAGGGTCTGGGATCCCTTCAGACTGGAGTTATAGGCAATTGTGAGCTACCATGGGTGCTGGGAACCAAACCTGGGACCCTTGGAAGCAGCCAGTGCTCTTAACCACTGAGTCATCTTTCCAGCACCTCGCTCTGGACTTTCTACTTTCTGCCTTTCATTCAGTCCAGGTGGTAATACGGTGCCACTCACATGGGGTCTCTTTCACGGCACCCTCAGCTAATCCTCTTTGGAACCATGCTCACAGACAAGCCACAAATGTCCTCACTAATCTCCTAGGAGGTTCTAAATCCAGGAAGGCTGACCATCAGGTCTAATTATGGAGTATACCAACATGGACCTTTCCAGAAAGTGTGTATGACTAACACTGATCTGTGAAACCCAGTGTATAACAGTTTCCTCTGAGATTGACACATTCTATCCTGCAGGAATGCTCTACACAGGAAGAAGGTTAAGAAACACAAAATGGCTTCAGGAAGTCCATGAAACCAACCAGATTTGCTAGAGCCTCTCCCTGCCAGGGTAGACAACAAAGGCTGAGAACCCTCCTCAGAGAGGGGAGAGCCAAGCTGCAAGGAAGACTCCTGTAGCCCCCCAAACCCGCTGCCTTAAAGTAACAGAATCCAGCCAAGCTGTCCAAGGCATCTGGAAAGGATGTTCTTCAACCTGCTGAGCTTCCTGCAGGCTATGCAGTGTGCGCCACATGTCAGCTTTGTGAGCTGTCACCCATGCCGGGAAGGACTTTCTGTGATGCAGCTGTCTTTGATACATTTCTGTTCCTCCAAGCAGCCCCTCACCCATATGCCTACAAGTAACCCCAATAAAACTCATTGGTTCAGTGGGTTGGACTTCGATGGTGCCCCTACTTTTGTTTGTTATGGAATCCCAATATGGGGTCAGTCCCATGTGTGTTGAATGTCTCTGGGAAGTTTGGTCACATAACAAAATTCCAAGAATGTAACTGTAAAAGAGGTTGGAGAGGTGGCTCAGTGGTTAAGAACACTGACTGCCCTTCCATAGGTCCTGAGTTAAATTCCCAGCAAATACATGGTGGCTCACAACCACCTGTCATGGGATCTGATGCCCTCTTCAGGTATGTCTGAAGACAGCAACAGTATACTCACATGCATACAATAAATAAATTAACTAATTAAAAAAATCAAAAGTGCAATCATAGTTGGGTGTGGTGGCGCACGCCTTTAGTCCCAGTACTCGGGAGGCAGAGGCAGGTGGATTTCTGAGTTCAAGGCCAGCCTGATCTACAGAGCGAGTTTCAGGACAGCCAGGGCTATACAGAGAAGCCCTGTCTCGAAAAACCAAAACAAAACAAAACAAAGTGCAATCATTTTCAGCTCTCATGCCTGTTTTTATGAAGTAAAACTATTATGTTTGCCTTGTAAGGGAAACATATTATAGCTTAAACCCCCAGACAGCTAAATGCCTGTGACCCACCACTTAAACAACTCCTTTCCGATTCCTAGAATGTAAAACAGTCACAAGGATTCTAGCGTTGGAGGCTTCCAGGGAGCCCGGCTTCCCACGTCGTAGGTAATTCTTTTCTCCACAGGGTTGTTATTAAGAACAGTTTGCCAGGACACCTACAAGCAAAGATTAGGCTCATAAACAGCCTGCATCTGAGTTGCCATTGGGTGTTCTTAGATGCACATGGCAGCCTGCTGGGTATACATTCCCCAACACGATTGCTGGAGCTATCTTTAGTCTCTTCCTCACAGCTTGTGTTCATGAGAATAAACACGCTCATATGACAGTCATTTGAAGGGCAGCCCTGACCTTATGAAACACATCATCCCAGTCTGTTGATAGATGTCTCACTGAGGGGGTCCATGAGGGGCATTGTTGTACGTATTAGGTCTTACACATCTCATTAATACATTTGATTCATGCTTCCAGAGCAGTTATTATGTGGCAGGTGCTATTCTAGATACTGAGCTCAGGGTAAAAGGGTCAGAGAGGACTAGTTCAAGGCCAGCCCAGTCTACAGAGGGGAGTTCAAGGACAGCCTGGTCTACAGTGGTGAGCTTAAGGACAGCCAGGGCTATGTAGACTCTGTCTCAAAAAAACCAAAAAAACAAACAAACAAACAAAACAAGTTCCATTTCGAGATCTCAGACTGGGAAGAAAATGTTCAAACCAAAATCATAATACAACTCCATTAGCATTTATTTATTTATTTATTTACAGTCTTCTGTGTTCCAGAAAATAATTAAAATAGCTTATTTATCCTTATTTAAGATATCTAACACATGGCTGGGTAGTGTGAATTATGTATAGGAAAGGAGGAAGAGAAACAAATCAAGAACGAGGACAGACATAGGGCCAGAGATAGGACTAACAGACACAGATATGTGCAGTTCCCCCGTGCGGACAGCCCTGGGCGCTTGCTGGTGTAATAGGTGTCCCTGGGGTGTTGCTAGAGCCCCTCAATGTTCACTCTATGCACTAATCAATGCTCACTGTGACCTTACCCAGTGCTTTCTTCCTGGGAGCTCACCTAGCAACGTGTCCTCAAAGAGCCTACAAGTCCATAGTCCCAGAAGAGCCCTCAGCTAGCGATGGATGAGAGCTGGTAGATCAATACCTGATAGAGCAATACCTGCTATTATGCCAAACTATCTGAGACAGTCAGCCTGGAGAAGCACGGCCTGATTTTGGCTCATGGTGTGAGAGGGTCTGGTCCTTGTTTATTTGGAGGTGGTTCGGATGCTTTGATTTGGAATTTGTGCTTACTGATGCCGAAGGCCCTCGCTCCCAATTGGTTTCTGATCTATCAATAAAGATGCCCATGGCCAATGGCTGAGCAGAAAGAAAGAGGCGGGACTTCCAGGTTCCCTTAGGCTAGGAGAGGGGAAGAGAATTGAGATACTTGGGAAAAAGAGAGAGACCAATAGACTTGGAGCTTCAAGGGAGATCTTCCAAAATGTAGGCTGAAAGCGGCCCAAAAGCATCTTGGGCCTCAGGATTAATGGGCTTCACAGAAGGTAACTGGGCAACTAAGCTGAGGGCAGATTTAGAGGTGTTGAGCTAGGAGTGAAGCCGTGGAAGGCTTAGAAGAGCCCAGCCACAGAGCCAGAAAGGAAGTTTAATAAGGAGCTAATGTGTGTATGTCTGTTATCCGCAGATCTGAGATAGCTCCTGGGCGGGTGCATGCGTTCTACCAGCCAGGAACACAGAGCAGTGTAGACAAAACTACAATGCTACACATGCTCGCCTGGTCCTGACCTTTGTGCTGGTGGTTGTATATCATTGCCGGAGCAAATAAAATTTGTTTCAACTTAACTTGTCTAGCCAACCTTGGCTTTGCCTTTTGATGACTTGGTCCCCAGTGACCTAATTCCCTCTCCCATGAGACCCTACTTCCTAAAGATTCCACCAGAGAGTGAGGAGCAAGCCTTTTACCACGTGGCCCTTTGGAGAACGGTCCAGAGAGAAGCTAGTGCGACCCAGCTCCTCTCCCTTTTGCAATAGCACTTAGGTGGGTGCTTTATCATTTTCCAGAGACATCATGACCAAGACAACTTTTATAAAAAGAAAGCATTTAGTTGGGGCTGTTGGTTACAGATGCTGAGTCGTAGTCCCTTATCATCACGACAGGGCACACATAGCACTGGGGAAGTAGCTAAGAGCTTTACAGAAGGAGAAAGAAACACTGGTCTGGGTGTGGGTTCTTCAAACCTCCAAGCCCTGCCCCCTGAGTGACACACTTCCTTCAACAAGGCCACGCCTCCTAATCCTCCTCAAACAGTGCCACCTGCTGGTGAGTGAGCAGTCTAACACATGCGCCTATGGGGGCCATTCTTACTCAGACCACACCACCTCCTTTGTTTCCAGACAGTAACCACAACATGCTGTCTTGGTTGAATCCACTTTAGCCAAAGGACAACTCCATCTTGTTCCAGTGAGTATCTTTCTCACCAGCCACTGCTGGTTTACTGGATGCCAATATACCCATGGTGGCAAAGCCATCTGATGTTCAGTAGTCATATTCAAGCAAGAGAACTATCTCCTGTCCACTCTGGGTTCCTTCATGATGTTTAGGGACCAAAACAATGACAACAACAAAAAGGTTTTATTAACAACACTCTTCAGTCATTATCATCCCTCTAAAAATCCTTTTGACTTCTGTCTATGCCCATCAGCATATTCCTCTCAGTTAAGGCTGTTCTACCAGGGCCGGAGAGATGGCTCAGTGGTTAAGAGCACTGACTGCTCTTCCAGATATCCTGAGTTCAAATCCCAGCAACCACATGGTGGTTCACAACCATCTGTAATGGGATCTGATGCCCTCTTCTGCTGTGTCTGAAGGCAGCTACAGTATACTCACATATATATAAAATAAATAAATCTTAAAAAAAAAAAAAGACTGTTCTACCTTCCTCAATAATCACCTACCCATCCCTGGGGAGGAACTGAGTCCTAGTGTGTGTGGCTGCCTGGCACATGCAAGTGCCTGAACTCCATTCCCGCACCACATGCACACACACAGCCCACCACTCAAAATGAAAACTCTATCCAAAGGAACTTTGTTTCAACTTAACTTGTCTAACCAAGCTTGGCTTTGCCTTTTGATGATTATCCCTGGGATGCCCCCGGGTACTTCTGGCAAACAGGATCCATGAAAAATGTATGAGCTGTCCTGGAATAGAGGATTATTCATTAAAAATCCTGTTGAATATTAAAGGCCATCCACCACGATACTCATTTCTAATGGATGTGGGCACAGCTCAGTGGTAGAACATGCCTAAGGCCCTGGGTTGTTGTTTTGCAAATCCTAACAGAGCGAGCCATTTCTTCCAACGTTAACCATTCCTGGCAACCTTTAGAGAGGTGTGCTAGAAATATTAGCCATCTGCGAAGCTATCTCTGGACTTACCTTTATGAACTATGCACTGCCTTACGTCTGTGCTCTAAAACTATCTTTGGCTCCATATTTCCCTTAAAATAAAACTAGGACCTATTTTGTTTTCGAGATGGGGGTTTCTCTGTATAGCCTTGGATGTTTTGGAAGTTGCTCTGTGGACTCAGCTGGCTGGCCTTGAACTCAGAAATCCTCCTGCCTCTGCCTCCTGAGAGCAGGGATTAAAGGTGTGCACCACCATTGCCCAGCTAAAGTAGGAGTTCTTGATAGGACCTGTTGGCTCCCACCTGGCACAGCCTGCCATTGTCTCTCACAACCATCTGTAAGTCAATTTCCAGGGATCAATGCCTTTTGTAAGTCTATTTCCAGGGATCAATGCCTTCTTCGGACATCTGTGGCTACCAGGCACACAGGGTTTGTGTGTGTGTGTGTGTGTGTGTGTGTGTGTGTGTGTGTGTGTATGAAGTGTGTATGTATGAAGTGTGTGTGTATGAAGGCAACATGCTCATACACATAAATCTAATTTAAAATTTTTAAACTAGAAAGCAACAAATGTATTCTTAACTAATTTTTTCACAGGTTAGAGGGAAAAAATGAAAACTTCATGGTAGATACTCAAAAAAATTTTGTGTTCTTTTAAACAGGATCTCACCATGTAATGCTGTCTGTCCTGAAACATTCGATGTGGATCAGGCTGGTCTTGAACTCATGGAAATTCACCTGCCTCTATCTTCTGAGTGCTGGAATTAAAGGCATGTTTTAATATACCTGGCCTAATTATAAAAATAGTGTACAATATGAGTAAGGTTTTTTGATTAGACCAGCACTCTCCAACAGAAATATAATGTGAGCCACAGCCATATTGTAAACTTTCTGGTATTCCAAATGAAATCAAAACAAACAAAAGGGTAGAATTTAGTTTAATAGTACATTTTATTAAGCCAAATATAGCCAAAATATTTCAAAATGTGGTCACTATACAAAAATACTAAGAAGGGCCTGACAAGATGGCTCAGCAGGTAAGAGTACCGAGTGTTCTTCCAAAGGTCCTGAGTTCAAATCCCAGCAACCACATAGTGGCTCAGAGCCACCAGTAATGGGATCTGATACCCTCTTCTGGTGTGTTTGAAGACAGCTACAGTGTACTTATATATAATGATAAATAAATCTTGCTGGGCAGTGGTGGCACACGCCTTTAATCCCAGCACTTGGGAGGCAGAGGCAGGTGGATTTCTGAGTTTGAGGCCAGCCTGGTCTACAGAGTGAGTTCCAGGACAGCCAGGGCTATACAGAGAAACCCTGTCTTGAAAAACCAAGAAAAAAAACCAAACACACACACACACACAAAACCCTATTTGTGTGTTTGTGCACACATAGATCAGAGGACAACTTGTAGGATCCAGTTTATTCTCTCTACTGTGTGGATCCAGGGAATCACACTAGGTCATTAAGCCTGACAACAAACATCTTCACCCACTGAGGCACCTCACCAGCTCTGAATCTGTGTGTTTTGGTTTGTTTAATATCCAGAATAGATAAGTTCCTAGGAGATGGAACTTAGGCTGATGGTTGACAGGGGCTAGGAGAAGAGATGGGGAGAAACTATGTAAGGACTTCCCTTTGGGCAAAATAAGTGTTTTTTGGAACTAAGTAAAGGTGGTAAATTTTATTAATCCCAACAGAGGTAAAATACTTTCCTTTCAACATGTGTTCAATATACAGAAATAGAGTATTGTGAATGAATTATTAAACTGAATTGATCATTTTTGAAATTGTTAGTGAATATGTTAATTTTTTCTAGCATGTTGAAAAAAATTAACAAAATTTAGCTGAAATCCCAGTCTCCATTCCTTAATTGCTGTAGCCACAGTGAGAGTTGTCCTGACTGGTGTCATAGGATGTTGAACACAGTCATTTATATGCAATCCAACCCATATTTGCTTTGGATACCCTGCCTTCTCCAAAGCTCTCAAGGTGACATGTCCCAGTTTATTTAAGCACCACCTGGCAGCCACTGAAGGGGCATGCTTCTATTTCACGAGAGCTAGCCATGAATCCAATTACTAGCGTTCCACCATATTAGCACGTTTAGGACGGTCTGTTAGGTCGGCTGCATTTTAAAGCTCATTACATTCTCCAATCGCTTTTCTGAAGGGCATGAAGAATCCAGAGGTTTGTGCTCTCTGTTTCCAAAACTGACTTCCCAACAGCCCCTCCTCCAGAGAGGTGCAAGGTCCCAGAGGAGAAAGGAACTCATAGAAGGCAGGCACCCCATTGTTTTACCACATATTTTAAAAAAACAAAAACAAAAACAAACAAACAAACAAGCAAAAACAGTTGAAATGATAAAGGGGGCAAAGTTTTAAGAAACCCCAAGGATGACTCCAAAGGATCCAATGAGCTCATCATGTCTGATTCGGATGAACGCGAAGGATCTGCCCTTTCCCTTCAACTCCTGGAATCTAAAGATCCACAGCTATTTTCTCAATGCACTGGATCAGACCTCTCCAGCATCCAGCACAGTGTCTTATCAAAACCTCTCTTTGTCTGTCTGTCTGTGTATCTGTGTATGTATGTATGTATCTGATCTATGTATCTATGTTTCTATCTATGTATCTATCTATGTATCTATCTATGTATCTATGTACCTATCTATGTATGTATGTATGTATCTATCTATCTATCTATCTATCTATCTATCTATCTATCTATCTATCGAGTGGGTTTTTTTTTTCAAGACAGGGTTTCTCTGTATAGCCCTGGCTATATTTGAAACTCACTCTGTAGACCAGGCTGGCCTCAGACTCAGAGATCCTCCTGCCTCTGCCACCCAAGAGCTGGGATTAATGATGTGTGCCACCTCCACCTGGTTAGAGGTTCTTTTTTTTTTTTTTTTTCTGTGTTTATTTTCAAAGCTTTCTACCAAAGCTGCTTTCATGGGATGGCAGCCACTTGTTGAGGGGCAGGCTCTTTGCATAGCAGCATTTCCTTTGCATTTTCTCCATAGTGTGAGTGTGTGAGTGTGTGTGTGTGTGTACGTGTAGGCGTGACTACACATGCAGAGGCCTATATGTGTGCATATGCGCATGAGTGTGGAGGCCAGAGTCAATCTTGCTTACCATTCTGGAAGAGCCAGCATCTTGTTTGAAACAGACCTGGAGCTCATTAATAAGAGAAGGCAGACTGGTCAGTGAACCCCGGGATCCTTCTGTCTCCGCCTATCTAGCTCTGACATAGTGTACCCCACCATATCAAGCTTTTTACATGATACGGAGGATTAAAGTCAAATCCTCATGCCTCCACCCCAAGTAGTTACTGACTGAGTTATCTCCCCTTTAGGGAGAAGAATAAAATAAAATTCCCATTTAATTTTCTTTTTTCTTGACCAGCCCAGTAGCAGATTGTCCCTTTGTAATACCGAGGAAACAGATATCAGTGTAAATCTATAACCATCTTATTTATAGCACAGGCCTTAGGCAAAACAACCATTTGCCATAAAGTACAAACCACAGCAGCGCATCCAATGGCTCCTATAGCTGCCTCAGAAGATCCGATAAGCACTCCCCAAAGACTCACTGCCATTCACGCACTGTTCAAGGTTGAGTTTGGCTTATGCCATGTTCTGTTTGCAAACTTTCCCTTGCGGAGACGTCCTGTGAACAGAGAGGAGTGTCTGCAGGCACGAGGGAGGCCAGAAAACACAGAAAAGGTACTGGAGGTGATTTATGATGTAAAAGAAGAGGACAGCTGGAAGAGAGGGCTGGAGAGAGAGAGAGATGGCTCAGTGGTTAAGAGCACTGACTGCTCTTCCGAAGATCATGAGTTCAAATCCCAGCAACCACATGGTGGCTTACAACCATCCATAATGAGATCTGGTGTGTCTGAAGACAGCAACAGTGTACTTATGTATAATAATAAATAAATCTTAAAGGGGGGGGGGCTGGAGAGATGCCTCTGTACTTGAATGCTGGCTGCTCTTTCAGAGCACCCAGGTTCCATTTCCAGCAACAACAGGGCAGCTCTTTGATACCAGGTCCAGGTGAACTGGCACCCTCTTCTTGGCCTCCATACGAGTCAGGCATTTATTTATTTATTTATTTATTTTTGGTTTTTCGAGACAGAGTTTCTCTGTATAGCCCTGGTTGTCCTGGAACTCACTTTGTAGACCAGGCTGGCCTCGAACTCAGAAATCCGCCTGCCTCTGCCTCCCGAGTGCTGGGATTAAAGGCGTGCGCCACCACACCCGGCTGAGTCAGGCATTTATATAATACACACACACACACCTGCATATGCACACATACATACATACGCACACACACACACACACACACACACACACACACACATCACACACCATACACAGTCGAAATATTTATCCATATAAACTAAAATTAAATAAATCTGACACACACACATACACCGCATTGCACAACACACAGTCAAAACATTTATCCATATAGAATGAATGGAATAAAATTAAATCTCTCTCTCTCTCTCTCTCTCACACACACACACACACACACACACACACACCACATCACACATACGCAGTCAAAACATTCATCCATATAAACTAAAGTAAATCCGTCTTTAAAAAATTGTAACAATGCCGGGCAGAGGTGGCACACACCTTTAATCCCAGCACTTGGGAGGCAGAGGCAGACGGATTTCTGGGTTCGAGGCCAGCCTGGTCTACAGAGTGAGTTCCAGGACAGCCAGGGCTATACAGAAAAACCCTGTCTCAAATAAATAAATAAATAAATAAATAAATAAATAAATAAATAAAATAAAAATGTAACAAGAAGAAACAAGGGTAAATTTGGAGCCTTCAGTAGCAGCTTATGAGTCTCACTGCCAGGAACCCCATTTGTTCCAGGAATCCCAGTTAACTTTGAACTTCAGAAAAGCAGAGAATCATTTCTCAGCCAGACAGGGGCTACATCCAAGTAGGACACAGCTATACTAAAGAAACATTCCTTTTTCATCTTGTGGTGGTTTGAATATGCTTGGTCCATAGGGAGTAGTACTGTGGGGAAGTGGGCTTTGAGACCCTCCTCCTAGCTGCCTGGAAGACAGTCTGCTCCTGCCTTCCTTTCAGTGAAGATGTAGAACTCTCAGCTCCTCCTGCACCATGAATGCCTGGATGCTGCCGTGCTTTCCACTGTGATGATAATGGACTGAACCTCTGAACCTGTAAGCCAGCCCCAATTAAATGTTGTCCTTATAAGAGTTGCCTTGGTCATGGTGTCTGTTCATAGCAGTAAAACCCTAACTGAGACACATCTGGAGTTATAAGTTAACTGGATGCCCACATTTTTGTTTGCTAAGTCTGACAATACACAGGATCTTCTCCCCCTTTCTTCCTGTCAATAACAGCTCCAGCCCCAGGTCATGTAAGCCTAGCTGGAAACCACACTGAGAGAGACGCACTGCCCTGCTCTAGAAGTAGCTGTGTAGCTAGATTCTCACCAATCTAAAACAAGTGAATGAGAAGCAAGAAGAGGGCTGGAGAGATGACTCAGTGGTTAAGAGCACTGACTGCACTTCCAGAAGTCCTGAGTTCAATTCCCAGCACCCACATGGTGGCTCACAACCATCTGTAATTCTGTAATGGGATCCAATGATGCCCTCTTCTGGTGTGTCTGAAGAGGCTATAGTGTATTCATATGCATAAAATAAATAAGTAAATCTTTAGTAGGAGGGAGAAGGTGAGAGGTGGGGGAGGGAATGGATGGGGGAGGGGGAAGGGTGGGGGAGGGGGAAGGAAGAAGAAGAAGAAGAAGAAGAAGAAGAAGAAGAAGAAGAAGAAGAAGAAGAAGAAGAAGAAGAAGAAGAAGAAGAAGAAAGTGGAGTAGAAGAGCAGTTGTGTGAGTTGTGGAGATCTTCACCTCATAGTCAGAGACCCAGTAGAGAAGAAAAGAAGTTTATCAAAGACCAAACATCAATCTGCAGAGAGAGAAGGTAAGGTAAAAACGGCTGGGGGTGGGGGAAAGTGGATTTTATATTCCCAATCACATTTCCCTGAATTCCTCATTGGCTGAGTCTTTCAGGGTGGTACACTCTTCCTAGAGTATAGCATTCCCTCCATCCCAAGTTTTTCCATCCTTCACCATCCTCCCAACTCTTTCCTGAAATGTGGATTCAGTGTTATGTCCAAGTGTAACTTTTCAACCCTAAGATAAATTGAACAGCACCTAGGCAAGAAGGTGTCAGCCGCTAGCTGGGGGAGGCAGGAGCCTGGTGTCTTATCTGTGATTCATTGCCGAATTCTAAACACACCTCATACTGAGATGGGGCATAATGGTGTGTTTCTCCGAGCAGCCTGCCCACACAGGCTTCATTTCTTCCCTGCATTCTTGCAGCCTCAAATATGCCAGTGCTGGTGAGCTGAATTATCCTAGATAGACAAGGCATCCTAGAGACACATCAGAGCAACAACACCAAAGGAACTCAGCTGCCATTCAACCAACCTTTATGTATGGACTGACACACAATGCAGGGAGAAATTTCTAACTTGTTTAAGTCCCTTTATTGGGGGGAGTGGCTGACTGTTACAGTAACCTATCCATGAAATAAGAGACTTGCCATTTGGGAAGTGAATCTGAGGAGCTCAGAGTTCTTGTCTACAATGTAGTCATTTGGAAACCCAGCGGGATAGATTCCGATACATCCAGGCAGGCTGGGTGGTACATTTTTACCAGTAGGTCCTGGGAGCCTTCTGAAGTCCCTGCCTTCCTCATTTCCATTAATATCCTACAGTTCTAGGAGGCAATTTGCTTCTTGGCACCAAAACTTCCTGTAACACACTCTCCTCTTATTTCTCATTTAGCTGTCTCCTTTCTCTCTTCCCCGCTAAGCAGTGAGCTCCATGGAGACCATTATCTGTCTCCATTGCTTGGTCCTCAGAACCTAGCATGGTGTCTGACACACAGGAAGTCCTCGGGAAATAAGGACAAAAGGCAGAGAGGAAGACCAATGCCATTTAGTTCAGCCTTCTATCATGGACAGGAGACCTGCGACTCTCCAGCAGCCTTTTGGACTTTCAGCATCAGATTGGGACTGCTTAAGCACCTAGCCTCCATAGTTCTCAGCCGCTTCAGTATAAGGTAGAATCACATAAATGATTCTAATAAATGCCCTTAATAACATGTGCCTACTCTATGCACACTCTATATCGGTTCTGTTCCTCTAGGGAACTGTTTTAACATGCCACCGACAATCAGGTTTTGAATGCCTATTTTCCCAATTCCGTGTCACCAGCACATATGACTAAGCCAACTTCCCCTTTCCATGTCTCACTCGAAAGGTATGCCTCCTTCCCTCCTTGCGCTTGCTGAAAAGACATAACCTTCTCCCTAAGCATGCAGAAGCTGGATACAATAGAAGTCCCCTTTAGTATAAAATGATGAAATTTCCTTTTGGGGGTTGGAGGTGGGGGCTTGCTGGTTAGAAGGCAGAGTTATCACAAGGATTAGCACTTTATCCAGGTGGTAAAAGACCCATGGAGATGCAGATAGAAGAGACACAAGAAGGAGTTGGGGGTAAATGTAAAGTAACATGAGGAAATTCTGCACCTTGCACCGGAGCTCAGCCAACCATGGCGGCACAGAGTACACCCGCACATGGTGGGTTGTATGGAACCATGCCATCCACAGCAGGATGCTTAGGAGGATTGCCTGCTAGAACACACACTCTTTTCCAGGGAGACTGTTGTGTGAGACTCTTCCGTTGAAGGCAACACACACGTGTATAGACACATGCGCAAGTGCATGCACACACACACCACCACCACCACCATCCATCCCAGAAAGGGAACCCACAACAGCTCAAAGTAACGACTGCATCAAAGACCAACTTGATGAACCAATGAGTGTTGCCCGCCGCTTTTGTTCCCCCTGGTAAGAACACACTCAGGGCAACCGGAATCTTCTGCGGCACAAGCTTTATTGCTTACCCCATCAGGAGCCAGTGGAGAAGAGAGCCAGAGAGAGAGAGAGAGATGGCGGAGCCCCCTCCCTTTTATGGAGGACTGTCCTCCGCCTCAGACGTGTCACTCCCTGATTGGCTGCAGCCCATCAGCCAGAGTTGTCATCACGGGAAAGGCAGAGCACATGGGGTGGGAAACTACCCCAGCGCATGTGCAGATGGTTTGTTTACTACTTAGAACACAGGTGTCAGTGCCATCTTATAATGGCGAATGTGAGGACGGCTCCTTACATCTCCCCCTTTTCTTTTATTTAAGAGCAATAGGCCACCCATAATAATGAGAGTGGAGATAGAGGTCAAATCCCCAGTGTGTAAAATAGGGGCTTTACACAAAACCTCCTCCCAGGCTCATCACCCGAAGGGGTCTTGGTCTGCTCCCGTGTCGTTTTTCCTGGGGGAAGGACACTTGGACACTCAACCTTCTTGAAAGATGACATGTCTCCCTAGAATAGGCTCATAAATGCCACAGAGCCCTTCTACTGCAATGCTTAGCCGTGCAACTCTCTCGGGCTGCTGAAGCACACTCACTCTATCCCGTGCAATGAGACTAGCCTCGTGGGGTGCAAGAGCTGAGTGGCCAGCGACCTATTGCTTAAGCATAGATAACCATATATCAGGGGAAGCACCATGTTCTAGTGCTGCAAGTGCCTGGGAAATAACCACCATGTCTCTCCTAATTTGGGCCTTAAGCTTACAGACCAATCAGAGAAGCAACACTAATCCACAGCAAAGAACAGCTCCAAATAATTCCACCCCCACCCATTCTTTAAAGAAGGAAAATGTTGAAAAGATAGTCCTTAGGTCAGGGACAGGTCCAAGTGCGTGGGGCAAGTCTCAATTTTCAAAGGGTCTGTTCAAATTTAGCCGTCCAATTCTGTATCTCCCAACGCTGCTCTCCCTTTGTTGTTGTCGCACTGGACATCACCATGATGAGGGACATCTGGATTTTTCGGGTGAGTCTTTCTGGTATCCAAAATGGGTTGTCTTCATTCTGTGGAAAAACACAAACAGCTCCCCTGGATCCTATCAAAATAGGATCCGGTCCTTTCCATTTGTTACTTAAAACATCTTTCCATTTAACCATTTCTTTGGGCCTATCTGGCTCTGAACAATGACGTTCAGCCACTGTATCTTTGTTAATTGTCCAGTGGCTTCACCTGTTCGGGAGAGCGCCTTCCAGGCCTTAATAGCCGTGGAGGAAATTTGGGCATAAGCTCCCCAGTGATAATTTGTTTGATCAGCGGTATAAGCTCCCTGACCCGTTAACAGGTCAAAGGTCCAATCTCTCTGCTCTGGAGTCAAAGCGGCAGCATTTGCTCGGGCCTGTGTTTGTACAGCCTCTTGCCATAGAGCTCTCCATTCCATATATTTGCCCGCACTGGGGAGAGCAGCTTTTGCAACATTTGCCAGACGGCAGGAGTTAATGCCTCGCCAGCAAGCCTGCCTAACTGCACCAAGATGAAATTAGCATTGGCTCCATATTTACGAACCGATTCGGCAAGCTCTTTAATCTGTGTATAATCTACCGGAGCGTGAACACGCCCACCCCCGGCTCCTTCAAAGACCGGAAATGCCTGTTGTATCTTCCTTTGTGCCTCTCTTGAAATGAACGAGTCCGCGCACTGCCTCTCTGCACAGGGCTGACGCACTACGCAGGGAGGGGGCTCGCATAGGGCGGAGGTGCACTATGACCTTGAGGCCAAGCAGCAAGCTGGCCTTTGCCAGCTGCTTTTGGCTTTTTTCTTGACCTATAAGCTCGCATTTCTCTCTCATAACGAGCTGCTCCCTCCTCCAAGTCTGTTTTCTCAGAAGGGCTAATTTTTTCATCTGATTTACAGCTACTAAGAACTGGCTCTTTAAACTCATCTCTTTTCTCCTCTTTTCTTCTAATCTCTCCCCAGGTATTTTTCCCTGACATTAACTTTTCTTTTTTCCTTTGTTTTTTCTCCTCTTTCTTTCTAATCTCTCCCCAGGTATTCTTCCCTGACATTAACTTTTCCTCGGGTTCAAGACCCGTGGAAAGGCCTGTATACTTATTTCGCGCGCCATGCTTTCTCTTTTTTCCTGCTCTCTCTCCCCGCTTTACTTCTGATAGACTGTCTTGAATTTTGTCCAGAATTCTCCACCCTGCCTTAACCACTTGTTGACATGTGAAAAGAAATAAAAAGGCTTTTAACACTAGAGAAAGTTCAAGACCAGACATACCTTGTAAAGCTGTAACGAATGCGCATCCGTTCCCCAGCTGAAGAGTTCTGAATCTACGCCGGATCCTTCTCAACAGTCTGTTTTGTGGGAACACTTCATTACCACAGTTCCCCAGCTGTAGAGTTCTGAACCCACACCGGATCCTTCTCAACAGTCTGTTTTCCGGGAACACTTCATTAACCGCTCCTTCCCCGTGATGTAGTAGCTCCCGGGTTTCGGCACCATTTGTTGCCCGCCGCTTTTGTTCCCCCTGGTAAGAACACACTCAGGGCAACCGGAATCTTCTGCGGCACAAGCTTTATTGCTTACCCCATCAGGAGCCAGTGGAGAAGAGAGCCAGAGAGAGAGAGAGAGATGGCGGAGCCCCCTCCCTTTTATGGAGGACTGTCCTCCGCCTCAGACGTGTCACTCCCTGATTGGCTGCAGCCCATCAGCCAGAGTTGTCATCACGGGAAAGGCAGAGCACATGGGGTGGGAAACTACCCCAGCGCATGTGCAGATGGTTTGTTTACTACTTAGAACACAGGTGTCAGTGCCATCTTATAATGGCGAATGTGAGGACGGCTCCTTACAAATGAGTGTCTTTGAGGTTACTAACAGGAGTGTGGGTAAGGGGTTACTTACAGGGGCGGAGCAGGGGTGAGGGGTTACGTACAGGAGGAGGGGAGACTCAAAAGCAACTGCAGAGCTAAAGGGCCCAACCCAGTATGGGTAATCACACACCAAAGCTGGTCACCCACAGGCACCCAGGTCCCAGAGAGTTCTCTCAGCCACGCTGCTCAGGGTCTCCCCCCTACACTTCCACACAAACCCCGCCCCTGCCGCCTCCCTCCCCCGCAGCTGATTACTGCTTCTAGATAAAAAGGGGGGAATGGGGTGTGGCCAGGAGGATCTTCCAAGTTTCAGTTTTCCCAGACTTGTGACCTTTGTTTACCTCTGGAGCCTCCTTAGCCGCGTCTCTCCCGGCGGGGATGTTTTAATTGAGAGGAAATCGCTAAACAAGGGGACTCAAGAAGAAGCCACTTCTAGGATAGTCTGTGATGGGGGGAGGAGGGGGGGCAGAGAGAAGAAGGACTCTATCTCCCCAGCCCTCACTCATCTGTAGTCCAGATCCATCCCTAAACTTCCCAGCTGTGTAAGTTACCACCTGGGCTGTCCTAGTGGCAGGGTGTGGTGTCACGCAGAAGGGGAGGGGCAACTCTGTGGGGAGGCTGCGGGACTGGGGAGAAAAACGGAAGAACACAGTTTAGGTGATCTGAGGTGGCCAACGCAGCCCCCTGGGGAACCACTCAGTACATTCACGCCCTTCCATACAGGGCCACATTGAGTCTTTAAAAACAAAACCAGGAGCCGGGCAGTGGTGGGTGCGCTTTTAATCCCAGCATTTGGGAGGCAGAGGCAGGTGGATTTCTGAGTTGGAGGCCAACCTTGTCTACAGAGTGAGTTCCAGGACAGCCAGGGCTACACAGAAAAATCCTGTGTCAAAACAACAACAACAACAAAACAAAACAAAAAGAAAAAAACGGGCTGGCAAGATGGCTCAGTGGGTAGAGGTAAGTGCTGCCAAGCCTGACACCCCAAATTTGATCCTCAGAAGCCACAGGGTGGGAGGAAGAGAGTTCACCCTTGCAGGTTGGCCTCTGACCTCCACTTGCCCGTCCCAGCGCACGCAGAATCCACAAATATATGAACACAAAATGAAGAAGTAAATGTAAAACAAATTAACAACAACAACAAAAGCAGAAATAAAGAACACCAGCTCTCAGGCTGGAGAGATGGCTCAGTGGTTAAGAGCACTGACTGCCTTTCCAGAGGTCCTGAGTTCAAATCCCAACAACCACATGGTGGCTCACAGCCATCTGTAATGGGATCTGATGCCCTCTTCTGGTGTGCCTGAAGGTAGTGACAATGTACTCACATACATTAAATAAATAAATAAGTAGATCTTTTAAAAAAAGAAAAAAAGAAAAAGAAAACCAACTCTCTCTCTCTAAAGGATCTCACTGCTTCCCAGTTTTACCATGCTCTGGGCTTCACTCTGGGGAACCCAGTCCCCAGCCCATGAACCTTTGAAGGGCAAAGCACTTCCAAGCAGCTTAACTCCTCTGGATATACACTCAGATCTAGAGTATTTGGGGGTGGAGGGCGTCTATATTGGACTAACGTGTCTTATTGACTTAATCCATTCTAGATTAGTGGTTCTCATCTTTCCTAATACTGCCACCCTTAATCCTCATTCTGTGGTGACCCCAACCATAAAATTATTTCACTGCTACTTCATAACTGTATCTATGCTACTGTTGTGAATTGTAATGTAAATATCTGTGTTTTCCAATGGTCATAGGTTACCATTTTGGGTTTGTTCAACATCCATTGTGACCCACAGGTTGAGAACAGCTGTTCTAGATCCAATCCCCTACCGTCTCAAGGAGGCAAGTCTTTTCTATCAAAACACCCATCTTAAACCTGGTTCCTTATTCATCCTGGACCAATCCATGATGGGAATGTGAGTTATGGATGACCTGCCACCCAGTGTTCTCACCAAAAGGAGAAAAATAAACATCTGGAAAGGCAATTTCCCCTGTGCTGTTTGAACCTGCTTGTCTTGTTATACCCCTGGTTAATTACAAACAGGATAAACGGGACAAGAGAATGGGCGGGGAGATTGGCAGGGAGCCAACAAATCCACGGACCCCCTGAAGTCCTTGAGGGTGTTTTGTGGAAGTGAGGGGGAAGACAAGGGGTCAGCAAGTGAGGAGGAGACTTGGCAGCTGGTGGGGGGAGGGGAGTTCCGGCTGCTGAAAGAAATGTTGCCAAGAGCACCGTTTTGTTGGCTGGCTAGGAGGCTCAGACTGAGCAATACCTGAGATTTCAAACAGCAACACTGAAAAGCGCATTCCTTATGAATTTTTAAAATCGGCTCCATCTCCTTGTCGGAGACCTATAAATTAGAAGGAACACAGAGAAGCTTCGGGGGTTTAGTTCTTCTGTTTCTATGCTAAACCTTATCAGCATGACTCAAGCCAGAAGTTAAAATTGGCCTCTGTTCTCTTGAGGTCTCCTCGCCACACGTAGCTGGCTGCAACAGAGAAGCGATCAAAGTCAACTTAAAACTTAAGAATTCATTTTCTTAAGGGACTTCCAGCCCAGGGAACACACCCACACAGAGCTGTGTGCAAGCAGATAATTGGTAGTGAATACATTAAAGGCAAAAGCCTATTCATGTGTCCTGAAATAAGCCAAAGTCTACCAGGGATGACTGGGGAGAAGATTTTAAAAGACAAGTAGAGGGCTTCATAGCACCCAGACTCTCTGAGGGAGGGGGCTGGGGATGACCTGGGATTCTCAGGCATCTCACCACAGAGCTCCATCCAGAAGCCACAAATACCTAGTTGTTTGGTTGTTTGGTTGGTCTTTTGGTTTTTCGAGACAAAGTTTTTGTTGTTGTTGTTTGGTTTGTTTTGTTTTTTGAGACAGGATTTCTTTGTGTAGCCCTGGCTGTCCTGCAACTCACTCTGTAGACCAGGCTGGCCTCGAATTCAGAGATCCGCCTGCCTCTGCCTCCCGAGTGCTGGGATTAAAGGTGTGCGCCACCACTGCCCAGCAAGATTTATTTATTATTATATATAAGTACACTGTCGCTGTCTTCAGACACACCAGAAGAGGGCGTCAGATCCCATTACAGATGGTTACGAGTCACCACTTGGATGCTGGAAACTGAACTCAGGACCTCTGGGAGAGCGGTCAGTGCTCTTAACCGCTGAGCCATCTCTCCAGCCCCAACACCCAGTTTTTAAAGTGTATATCAATTATGTAAAATGGAGGGCTTCACTGTGACATTTTCAGATGTACATAGAGTGATCCTGGGTCACCCTCTGCCTCGGTGGTGGTTTGAATGGCATGTCTCCCATAGGCTCTGGTGTTTTAACACTCGGATCCCACTTAGTGGCGCTGTTTGGGGAGGTCTAGAAGAGGTTGTCTCCTGGAGGGAGTTCATCACTGGGGGCGGGCTTTGGGGTTTCCAAGCCTCACAAAACTCCCATTTGCTCTCTTGTTCCTCTTGCAATTCAAGATGTGAGCCCTCTGCTCCCTGCCCTTGCTGTCATGCCTTTGTGCTGCCTTCATGGACTCTAACCCTCCCTCTAACTCTCCTGAGCCTATCACAAGTGTTTTCCTTTGCAAGTTGCCTTGGTCATGCTGTTTTCTTGCAGTAACAGGAAAAGAATGGATTCACTCTCTTCCTCACTCTTGTTCCTCCCCCTTCCCTCTCGTCTCTATCTTCCCTATCTTCTCTCCTAATAATCGGGCTTCTACTTTCATATTTTTCTCTAGTGCTGAAGATCCAACATAGGAACTTCTGTATGCTTGTAGTCTCCCTTGCTTGCTCTTGCTCACAAGCTCTTTCTCTTCCTCACTCTCTCCTACCTCTCCTTCTCTCTTCCTTCCTTATCCCTCCCCCATCCCTCCCTCTCCCTTCCCCTTTCCCCCTTCTCTCTCTTTCCCCTTTCCTCTCCCTCCCCTCCCTCTCTTACCCTCTCTCCACTCCTCTCTCCCTCTTTTCGCTCCCCTCCCCTCCCCTTCTTATCTAGATTTGAGGGAATGCCATCTGGGTCTGAGTCTGGCTATGAAGTTTGTCAGTCCTGCCTGTTATCAATGGCGCTTCGTGGTTCTTAAGTAATATGTGTGTGTGCGAGCGCGTGCTTTTTCTTTACTTGCCTGTCAATGGCCACTTGAGATGATTCTATAACTTGGCTGCTCTGAGAAGGGCTGTGGATGGGTGTGGCCATCTCTCTGGTGTGCTGACTCTAAGCCAGGAGTGCTATAGCTGAATCTTACGGTGCCACGTCTTTTAAGGGGTCCCCATGATAATTCCCACAGTGGCTGGAATGGCCCGTATATGAGGTATCTTTGTCTCCCGAATCTTCCAAGCCCTTGTCAATTGCTTGTTTATTTTTGTGGTATTGGGAATGGAACCTAGGGCCTCATCCACACTAGGCAACTGCTCTACCACTGAGTTACAACTCTGAGGTCTGTCTGCCCCACCCCAGCATAGCTGTAGCCATTCTGTTCCAAGCCTGCCAGCTAGTTCATATTGTTGCTGTAATGTGCCCGTCAGTCATTGACCCAGAAAAATAACTTGACTCAGAGCAGGGTCATGCTGACCATATACTCTGTTGTGTTCTGTATGTTATGAGGTTCATTACTCTTAAGAAATTCAAATGTAAGCTCCACGTAGGACCAGTCAGAGTAAAGGTCCATTAGAACTGTTTTGTCCAGCTAGAAATAGCTGGGGTCAGGGCAGCACTTCCTGCACATGAGATCACTGTAGGTTTTCTTGTTCTTCTTTATAAGCTGGCCCTGAGAAATGTTTGGGGCCCCTAGCCTCGGCCCCCAGATTCTGAGTTACAACCCTAATCGATCATCAGTATTGGGGTGCACTTTCAAGAAACCATCCCTGTCTAAGACCGTGTTTGTGTGGTTTGGAGGGTGACTCCTGGACCCCAACAACATCCACAGCAGCCACAGCCCATTTTACTTTGAGACAGGGTTTCTCTGTGTAGTCCTGGCTGTCCTGGAACTCACTCTGTAGACTAGGCTGGCCTCGAACTCAGAGATCCGCCTGCCTCTGCCTCCCAAGTGATGGGATGCCACCACCGCCCGGCTTCTTTTTACTTTTTTTTTTTTTTTTAAGACAGGCTTTCCCTTAATTGTTCAGGTTAACCTGTAACTCATCTCCCCCACCCCCGCCCCCTTGTCATTTAATTTCAGGTGGAAAAGAGCAATCAATCTACTCACAGTGACTTGACAGCTGACAGCAACCTGAGAGGCAGGGAGGGGCGGGGCGGGAGCGGGGCTTGGTGGGGGAGGAAGGCAGAAGAGAGCCTGCTCACTGTGACAGCGGACATCAAGCCCCAGCTTATACATTTGAGAAACACACGGGAAACCATATGTTTCTGTTCCCCATCTGGAACTCTTTAACACGTCTGCTTTCCTCAGAGGGTGTTGTAGAAATTTTTAATCCCTATTTGGGGTTTTTTACCTGCCTTTGACCATATTCGGTTGCCAGATAAAAGACACACATAACCTTTATATTAACAATAAGCTTTAATCAGCACTAGAGCTGAACAGATACCTCCCCTCTATGCAATTAAAGTCTTATTTCCTACCGGTAAACCAGAGTTATTACTTACTATGCTTTATCTGGGCTGCTCTTAACTCCAGTTGGCCAACCCTCAGGGCCATGTTTTCTTGACTCCCAACCCACGGTGGCTTCTCCTTCTTCCACCTTCTTCTCCCCTTTGTGGTTCTCTTCTGACCCACAAGCCCCAGAACCCTAAACCCCACCTATATCTCAGCTATCGGCTGTTGGCATCTTCTTCACCAGTCAGAATAACCTAGGGGCATGGTCACCTGGGTCTCTGTATTATTAGCCTTAGAATACAAGCAGCACCACTACAGAGACAGACAGAGAGAGAGAGAGAGAGAGAGAGAGAGAGAGAGAGAGAGAGCGGCACACTGTAATACCAGAGTTGATTCTCACCTGTACGTTTTAAAATTGTCTTATCTGCCGGATTCATCACCCATGCAGGAAGCAGAGCAGAGAAATTCTGCCTTTGATCCTCCATGTGTTGAGCATTCGGGTGCTTGTCTTTAGTCACGTCCGGAAGGATGTAACCCCACTTCCTGAGGAGTGCAGGTCTTGCCAGACACCCTAGGTCTTCAGATGGGTGTAATGTAATATGGCACCCGCACATCAGCTTGTTTTCAGATGGGTTGGTCCTGCGGGAAAATGGAGGAGGCTTGCACAGAACTTCCATGTTGGATCATAGAAGGCTATAGTAAGAATACCCCCTTTTTTCCCCCAATGGCTGCAATGGCTAATCCACTCTGGCCTCGAACTTGTGATCCTGTTGCCTGAGCCTTCCAAGTAGCTGAACCTACAGACCAGAGTCATGAGGCCCAGTTGTCTGTCTGTCTGTCTGCCTCCCTCCACCTTTCTTTCTTTCTTTCTTTCTTTCTTTCTTTCTTTCTTTCTTTCTTTCTTTCTTTCTTTCTTTCTTTTTTCTGAGACTGGGTTTCTCTGCATAGCCCAGGCTGTCCGGGAACTCTCTCCATAGCTCAGGCTAGCCTCAGCTCAGAGAAGTGCTTGCTACTGCCTCCTGAGTGCTGGGATTAAAGGCAAGGACTACCACCACCTGGATTTCTCTTTTATTTAATTCTCTTGTCTTATTGCTTTGGCCAGGAATTAAATCACTATACTGAGTGAGAGTAGAGAAAGTGAACACCCTCATTTTGTCCCTGACTTTAGAGGAAATGTTTTCAGTACCCCCCACCCCACCCCCAGCCCCAGTTCAGTATGATGAAGCTGATTAACCATCCTCAAGACTGTGTCATTATAGTTCAGGGTTTTTGTTGTTGTTGTTTTGTTTTGTTTTAAGACAGGGCATTACCATGTAACCCTGGCTGGTCTGGAACTCTCTCTATAAACAAACACACAGCTGTCCTCCCGTTTCTGCCTCCCTCAGACTTAGGTTGCAGGTGTGTTTGGCCACACCCTGCTACATTTCAATTCTTGGGATACTAAAATTGTATCCATCCTTGTGACAGCAGCTCCAGGGGACATTTCCTACTGTGACTCTACATCTTTAATGATTTGACAATGTTCATTTGAACAGATAGAGAAACTAGCAAAATAAATAAATAAATAAATAAACCAAGCAAGCAAAACCCAGCATGCCTCTTCTGTCTCTGTGAACTTCTTTCCATTCAAAAGATTTGTAGAATCAGACCATCATGAAATCCAGTTGCCCTCTTGCCTCCAGCAAGGCGAGACCATCTGTCATTTTCAAAAGGAAATTCACCAGTAAACAAATACCAAAAGGAGGGGGATGGAGTTTTCAGTGACACAGGTTTTGAATTTTAGACTCTAAGAATTGCCAGCTTTTATTTATATATATATACAATCTACACACACCTCCCCATCTCAAGTTATTTCTGTAAGTATCTGTTGCTTTTGGCTCTTACATCTGCAGCTTCCTGGTTACCCATGATGTCAGTTGAGAAATGATTTAAGATCAGTGACTTAGACCCGTGTGAACACTGTAATTTTCCACTTTTTCCTGGTGGTGTCAACATAGCAAAATATCTCTGTCTTAATTTAAGAGATGGCCGTGGATTTGTTTTCTTACAGGCAAAATGTGTTTCAGCTGTTTTTAAAAATATATACACTATTATTTATTTCTGGGCCTGGGGGCAAGGGGGCGCATATGAATGCAGTTGTTCATAGAGGCCAGAAGAGAGCGACAGATGCCAGAAGCTGAAGAATTACAGGCGGCTGTGAGCCACCTGTGTGGGTGCTGCGACACAAACTCTGGGTTTCTGAAAAATCGGGAGCTGGGCGTGGTGGTGCACGCCTTTAATCCCAGCACTCGGGAGGCAGAGGCAGGCAGATTTCTGAGTTCGAGGCCAGCCTGGTCTACAAAGTGAGTTCCAGGACAGCCAAGTGCTGGGTCGTCTTTCCAGCCCGAGAGCTGTTTTGTTGGGCTTGTTTTAATTTTATTACTGTGTGTTTATAGGTATGACGAAGGGGCAATCCCAAGCGGTGCTGTCTGTACGTAAGTGGCAGTCAGAGGATGGCTCTGTGGTGTCAGTTTAGTTCCTTCCTCTACCTTGGTCTGAGTCCCGGGGACTGCACTTAGGTCCTTGGGGTTGTCGACTTACCTGCGGAGCCATCCCATCTACCAGCAGCTGCTTTCAATAGCAAACCATATCCTTCAGAAGTTCCCATAGTCAAAACAGACCATCCAGACCTGGTTTTGGGTTTTGGATGTGCCCCCCCCCCCAAAAAAAACCACCAATGCAGGGTTGTGGGTCCCGCGCGTCCACTCCACCACAGGGCTCGGAGGAGGCTTGGGGAGGCGGGACAAGGGGAATCTGACTGTGTTTACATCACTCCGGATGCTGGGCTGATTTCCATGGAGCCCAGATGAGGATTTTGGGTCCCCTAGAACGGGAGTTTACAAATGGTTGTGAGCTGCTTTGTCGATGCTGGGAGTCAAACCTGGGTCCTCTGGCAAAGCAACCCGTGCCTCCACCACTGAGTTCTCTCTCCATCCCCCAGTCCCCAAAACTAACTCCCAAGAGCAATCCAGACTGAGCTAAGTCAATACAAGGTCTGAGTCGGCAACCAGCATTTTCAAAAAGTGCTCTCTTTGCATGTACGTAATCCAATCGCCGTTAAGGGTTCTCTGCCACCCAGCTGGTTTTGACAGGACACACTGGTATACAATTACAAACTTAAGGGCCGGACAGTGGTAGCGCATGCCTTTAATCTCAGCACTTGGGAGGCAGAGGCAGGCAGATTTCTGAGTTCGAGGCCAGCCTGGTCTACAGAGCTCATGTTGCATGTTTCCGTTTACTGTTTTGTATCCCTGAAATACCTTATGTTTACTGTTAAGTCACTCAACCCACATCCACACCCTAGTTTACCCTCAGATTACCATAGCCTCTCCCAAGATCCCGAGGTCATATCACAGAAGAAGCTCTGCTGGACCAGGTGGTATCACAGGTTGTCCTGGGTACTTGGTAGACCAAGGCTAGAGGAGCTCTTGAGTCTAGGCGTTCAAGGCCAACCTGGACAATGGGGGTTTCCTTGGGGCGGGGTGAGAGAGAAGAAGGAGAAAGGAGGGGAAGAATAAGAAGGAGGGGTAGAGGGAAAGAAGAGAAGAGGAGGGGAGGGGACCAGAATTCTTAGAGAGGATAGTTGATAGGACAGAGTGATCGGTGTGTTGTCCCGCCCACCTGTCCCTGTCAATCAGCAATTAGAGAGTATTCCATAGGATGCCTCGCAACTGGGCGTACAACCTATGGGATGCTGGCTTTGTCTCTCTTTGTAGAAAACATCGGGGTGCTTAGGATCAGAGGAAGGGGCATCAAAAGGGGATGACAGTTAATGGCTGGAGAGACAACTCAGTTCTTACAAGCATATACTACTCTTGCAGAGGACCCAAGTTGGAGGTCTCCATCACTCACATAAGGTGGCTCATAACAGCCTGTATATTCCTATTGCCGATGATGATGATTTAAAGTAAAAACAAGAAACGTAAGATCTTGAGCACAAAAGTGCTAATGTTACCAGGACTAAAAGCATCCTGTCTTGTCGGGAACTGGTTCTAATGCTTTGATTTAACTGGAAAACTGTGAGTCCAAGAGCTGAAGGTCCTAGTTGTCCCCAGTTGGTTTTTGATCAACCAATAAAGATGCCAGCGGCCAATGACTGGGCAAAGGGAGATGGAACAGGACCTTTAGATTTTCACAGGCTAAGAACTGAAAACCTGGGGGGGCGGGGGGAGGGGAGCTGAAAGAGAGAGCACCAACCAGCCATCTGAGAATTCGGCTGGGTGGCCACTGTCTACTTCAACAATTGGGCCTGAGGTAGCAGGGCAAGGTTTAGGAGTGCCTAGCCTTTGAGGTAGCCAAGACATTTTAAAATTAGCTGTCGTGTGTGTGTGTGTGTGTGTGTGTGTGTGTGTCTTCCATTCGAGAATCCAAACAGCTCCTGGGCAAGTGTGCATGTACGACCCACCAGGAGCCAAAGCGGTATAGCTAAAAACTCATGCTACACTCCCTGTGTTTGGGGATAGAAGCAAAAGGACAACCACATCACTGAGTAAGGAACACTAGTTAGAAGCTGGGGCATTCAGTGAACAAGCTGAGACTCTCAGATCGGCTCTTTGTACACTCTGTTCCCACTGCCAGTGAGTCAGGATGCTAGGTCATTGCTGGGTGGGTTTTCTCGGTACCCACATCTACCTTAATTTTTTTTTTAATTGTCCTTCACTTCCAAAGAAAGCAGCTCCCGCCGGGTGTGGTGGCGCACGCCTTTAATCCCAGCACTCGGGAGGCAGAGGCAGGCGGATTTCTGAGTTCGAGACCAGCCTGGTATACAGAGTGAGTTCCAGGACAGCCAAGGCTACACAGAGAAACCCTGTCTCAAAAACAAAAACAAAACAAAACAAAACAACCAAAAAAGCAAAGAAAGCAGCTCCCTTTCTGATAGACAAATGCCTGAGGCCCTGGGCTGGCCTCAGTTCCAGAAGTTTTTATTTTGTTAAACCTTTGGATTCCACCTCACTCTGGTTTGGGAATGGCTCTCTTTTCTTCTTCTTCTTCTTCTTCTTCTTCTTCTTCTTCTTCTTCTTCTTCTTCTTCTTCTTCTTCTTCTCCTCCTCCTCCTCCTCCTCCTCCTCCTCCTCCTCCTCCTCCTCCTCCTCCTCCTCCTCCTTCTTCTTTTGGTTTTTTGAGGTAGGGTTCCTCTGTATAGCTCTGGCTGTCCTGGAACTCACTCTGCAGACGAGGCTGGCCTCAAACTCAGAAATCCACCTGCCTCTGCCTCCCAAGTTCTGGGATTAAAGGCGTGTGCCACCACTGCCCAGCACTTTCTCTTATTCTTATACATTTATTTTATAGGAATCTTTCTTTGGTGCCACCGAACTTGTCTTCTATATGAACACAGCATGTAGTATAGTCATTACTAGCAGCTACTCCCCTGCAAGGTCTGTTGGAATAAGAATGGATGAAGGGACTAACACATGTGCCTTGTCAGGGTCTCTAGAGGAACTGAACCAGTGGAGATGAGGAATGATAGGAGCAGTGTAGTGACAACTCTGGGATTCTAGTTTCTTTAAATAACATGACATATGATAAGAACTTGCTTTCGTTTTGATCCCAAGTGTGGGGATGTGGGGCTGCTTCGGACTGTCCGCAGCAGCTGACTATGATTTGCCTCGTGCTTTAGGAGGGGGGTGATTTGGTCAGCTGCAGATAGTTTCTGTGATTGTGTAACATTTGAAAACTGGGAACTTTTGAGAGGGTAGATAAATACTAGGGGCCCGAGAGGCAGGGTTAGTGGTCATGTAGGAGTGTTGGCTGTGGTTTGTTAGTAGCCATTGTCAAAGAAGAACAAAAGGAAAGAAATTAGATTGAGGGATCTCGTTCTCTCTTTCCCCCCTCTCCTTCCTTCCACATATGACTAAAAGAATGAAATCTTAAAATATATACATATGGAGCTGGAGAGATGGCTCAGCGGGTAAGAGCACTGACTGCTCTCCCGAAGGTCCTGAGTTCAAATCCCAGTTACTGCTATCTCCAAGAAGGTGTACATATTTGAATAGGGGGAACCTGTGATGGAGTCCTAATATGGAGGTGAAGGACCTGGGGGAGTCACTGGTATATGTCCATATTTGAAAGGATGTGGCTGGAAACTGGTGTCTATGGGTGACAGTGACATTCACAGACATACTATCTCAGGAACAATGGAGCTTCCATTTCCTGGGTGGCTTCCATTTCTCCACCTTCATTCCTTCTAGGTTTCCCTCTGTTGGATGGTATAACCTGTGTTCAGGGTCTCCCACCCTATTGTGGTTCCATGTACCAATTCTGTTACAAATGTCATGATGACAAACATATCCAGAACTGGGGTTTGCCTCTCTCTGGGCTCCCTTAATCCAGTCAAACTTAACTATTGACAATCAAATTTAACTATTTGCCATCCCAACACCAGGTGCTTTACAAATAGCTCTTCTTGGCCAAGGAGATGGCTCAGAGGGTGAAGGTGCTTGTTTCCAGGGCTGATGACCTAAATTCCAGTCCTACAACCCACACGATGGGAAGAGAACTGACTGTTGCAAGCTGTCCTCTGACCTCTACTCTCCTGTGCCACAGCAACTTCACACCTACGCATAAATAAAAAAATGGAATGTCATTTTAAAAAGTAGGTTACATTTTTTTTAAAGTTCCCTATTAAGTCCATTACTTTGTATGCTAACTTAAATATCAATGTTGGGCTGGAGAGATGGCTAAGTGGGTAAGAACAATGACTGCTCTTCCAGAGGTCCTGAGTTCAAATCCCAGCAACCATATGGTGGCTCACAACCACCCATAATGAGATCTGATGCCCTCTTCTGGTGTGTCTGAAGACAGCTATAGTGTACTTAATTATAATAATAAGTAAATCTTTGGGCCTGAGTGAGCAGGGACTGACCTGAGTGAGCGGTGTTGACCTGAGCAAGCAGAGGTCCGAAAAATTCAATTCCCAACAACCACATGAAGGTTCACAACCATCTGTACAGCTACAGTGTACTCATATACATTAAAAAAATTAAAAAAAAAAAAAAAAAAAAAAAGATCTGCCACTCTGGAAGATATGGCAGGAGGTTTTAAAGAAAATAGTTACTTGGAATGCAAAAACCGGGTCCTGGGTGTAGTCTCCCCTCCCCCAGCCTGAAACCTGCTTGCTCAGGGGTGGAGCTTCCCGCTCAATCGTTCTGCCACGCCCACTGCTGGAGCCTGCCGCTTTGCTGTTCCGGAGCCATACACATGGTCACCCTGCTACTGGACCCCAAGATTATTTGGCGGGAATTGGACCCCCTTCCCCTGCTTCATAACTGCGTTCGGAACAGTAAAATTGAGCTTTGATCAGAATGACTGTCTTAGCTGCATCTTTCTCTCGACGCCTAGCCCTTCTTCTCTTCTAGGTTTCCAAAATGCCTTTCCAGGCTAGAACCCAGATCTGTGATCTGCTGGCCGGACACAACACCTGGGGAGACGGCTCAGGGATCATAGTGCTTGCTGTGTTAGCAGTGTGGACCTGAGTCCAAATCCCCAGCACTGACACAAAACGCCTGGAACCCCAGCACTGGAGAATAAAGAAGGGCAGAGTCCATAATGGTAAAGAGTAAGGGGAGGTGCTACTTGCTTTTAATGCCAGTCCTCAGAGGCTGAGCTAGGCAGGTCTCTGTGAGCTCCAGCTCAGCCAAGATTACACAGGGAGACCTTGTCTCAACAAACAAGCATCCAATACCAAACGCCCAACCCTGAAAACATACATACCAGCCACATAAAAACTGAGCAGGTTATCTTTACAAATATGTATGTAGGTACGTTTACATATATGCATGTATGTACATTCACATATATGCATGTAACAGCAATTCATGGGAAAAGAGGCCAGGCATTTGGGACAGAATAAGGAGGAGTATATGGAAGGGAAGGGGGAATTGATGATGTAACTATAATCTCAAAAATAAACAATATTAAAATAATAAAAAATAAAAAAATGTAGGCTTTGATTTTCCAAAACCTATTTTTAATATGGGTTCTGAAATGCTTTAACCTCCCTTCTAGCCCACCACCCACCAGAGGTAGTGGGAAAAAAAGGTTATTAGGATACAGGAGAAGTGGACCCGTTTAGAAATTGTTCTTTGGAGCAAATTTAATCTGTTGTCAGGAAATCATCCGTTCAGTTCACAGTCAACAGCCACGGCTTGATCCGATTGAAAACACTATGGATTTGCCAGCCATCCAGTAGTGTCAGGATGGAAACCACCAATCAGTAGTGGTGGCATGACCTAGCAGAAACAGCCAGGCCTCTTCTGAATCTGCAAGAGTCAGTAGGAGCTGTAGCTGTTTATAATCCTAATGCTAATTGGACCCCCCCCCTCCAAAAAAAAAAAAAAAACTGCTTACAGAAGAGGGTCTGCACATAGCTTCTGAGAACCTACAACCAGTTAATTCTGATTGGTAAATAAAGATGCCAGCAGCCAATGGCTGGGGAAGAAAGACATAGGCAAGGGGGGATTAGAGACCTCCAGGAGGCAGGAGAGAAGAGAGACACCATGCCTTAGGAGTGTGCGAGAGACAAGAGCCACCATGGGGTAGAGAAGCAAGGAGAGTGGCCTGGGCTCTGGGCCAAGAAAGCGTGGTCCAGAGGGTTTACTAAATGGAGGTAAGAGCAACCAAGATGGAACACAGAAATTAGTAAGTCATAACTTGGAGTTATTGGTGGGGGGTAGATTCTAACAGCATGGAGTGTAGGCGGTTGCCCAGCTATTGTGATGCTTGGGGCATATTAAAATATAAAGGTTGTGTGTGTTTCATCTAGGAACATAAACCACTGAGGTGGATAGCAATCCCGTGCAGGGATTTATTAAAGAATTATCATTACAAGGAGTGGCCAAAACCAACGGAGACACCAAGAGAAGTTTTCTGGGGTTCCTCTCTCAAAGAAGTGAAGAGCAGCCAAAATGCAAGGACAAGCTAGCTATGCAAGCCCGCCATCACTGTCTGTTGGGTCCTATTTATACTCCTTCCAAACATTAAAATGTTCTCCCATGGGTCTGGCCTCACCATGCGAGTCTGTCTTATCAAAGACTGAGTCTGTATCAGCTGACATCACTCTGCTAATCAACCTGAGGCTGTGGAAGCTGCAAGAAGCTGCCAGAACACCACCAGAGGGTTTTTTTTTTTTTTTTTTTTTTTTTTTTTTGGTGTGTTTCTATAGAGAGTGGGTCTGATGCTAAGGTTCTCTTGCCCAGTTGGATCTTGATCTGTCAGTCAAGAAAGCCATGAGCCAATTACTGGGTGGGAGGGACAGGAGGGACTTCCGGGTTCCTGGAGGAAAAGAGACAGATGCAGGGAGGAGAGGAGAGTTCCCCATGCTTTGGAGAGAGAACCATGCAGCCATGTGAGATCTCAAAATTGGCCGCTCCTATAGGCGGGTGGTCAGGGGAGTTTGATAACTGAAGTTTAGGACAGGTGGGAGAGGCAGAGATAAGAAATTGATAAGGGGGCTGGTGAGATGGCTCAGTAGGTAAGAGCACCCGACTGCTCTTCCGAAGGTCCAGAGTTCAAATCCCAGCAACCACATGGTGGCTCACAACCATCCGTAAGGAGATCTGGCGCCCTCTTTTGGAGTGTCTGAGGACAGCTACAGTGTACTTGCAAATAATAAATAAATAAATCTTAAAAAAAAAAAAAAAAAGAAATTGATAAGGACATGCTTTTTCCAGGCGGGAGATAGTAGCACCCAGCAATTGTGCCAAGAAGGTCAAGTTGAAATGGAACCACTGTGTGTGTGACTTTTATCCACGAGTTCAAAAGAAGATGAGTGGGGGCTGGTAACGTGGCAATTCAGGTAGAGCATACACATTTCTTTCTATGAAGTCACGACAAGTGGGGCCCAGCAATGCAATGCAAAGCGAACCAATACTTGCCAGTGTCATTAGCAAAGAATCCGCATCACGTATCCTTTCACAACTGTGTCTGCTTCAGCAAAACATCGTTTGACATAACTGACTTTCCAGAGAAACCAGAAGTTTCCACTTCAAAAAACAAAGACCCATAAAGAGAAGAGAATTCTCCCCATGATAAGAGAGGAATGAAGCCTGAGGCGCTGAGTTAAAAGAGGCAGTGACCAGAGGATGACGTCATGTGGTTCTACTTCTGTGAGGGCACAGGAACAGTTAAATCCCTAATCGGTTTCCTACAGAGAGTACAACTGTTGGGCGAGCAAGGTGGGTCAGCCACGGGTCTGGACAGTTGGCTCAGCAGTTCCAAGGACTTGTTTCTCTTTCAGAGGAGGCAGGCTTAATTCCCAATGCCACATGGCAGTTAGCAATTCTCTGCAACTCCAGTCCCAGAGGATATGAAGCCCTCTTCTGTGGTGCACAGACATAAATGCTGGAAACACACACACAGAGACACACAGGCACACACAGATACACAGGTGCGCGTGCAAACACACACACACATGAATAATAAAATAATAAACTTTAAAAAAAAAGAAAAGAAAAAGACAGTTTGACCAACTTGAATCTAATTCCTGAGACTCACAAGGTAGATGGATAGAATTGCCTTCCAAAGCTGTCTCTGACCTCCACACATGTGATTTGTATACACTACCAACAACACACACATACATATAACACACACACATACACACACACACACACATGCATTCTGTTTGTTTTGTTTTGTTTCAAGACAGGGTTTCTCTGTGTAGCCTTGGCTGTCCTGGAACTCACTCTGTAGACCAGGCTGGCCTCGAACTCAGAAATCCACCTGCCTCTGCCCCCCAAGTGCCTGGATTAAAGGCGTGGGCCACCACCGCCCAGCTCACACATGCATTCTGAATAAATAAATGTTTTTAAAAAATTCAACCTCCTCCCCACTTCGAGGCAAAGAGATGAAGAACAGAAAGAGAAATTGCCAGACGCCTGGTGGAGGAAAAAAAATGGGAGTCGTTGTTTAATGGTTACAGAGTTCAGCCTTTGAGACTGAGATGACAAAGGTGGCGGCGTGGGTGGTTACACAGCAACATGGAAGTCGTTCATGCCATTCAACAGCACACGAAAATGGCCAGGGCAGTGGATCTCACATTATATGTATTTTCCCCACAACTGGAAAATAAGGTGCTTTTTCCAGGCTAATTCTAGCTTGTGTTTTTAAGCTTGGGCTGTTTCCACAAAACTGATCTACAGAGTGCTAAGTCCACCCTCCTATTATGGGGCAACTGGCTTGTCCTGTTGGGTTTCTTTCTGTAGGAGGCTCTCGATGGTACAGTGTCGATACACCAGGGCAGTCCAGAATAGGACGCAGAATTTCGAAACCAGGCTGCAAACGATATCCTCCCCTTTTGCTGTTTCAAAGGAAAACCTTGAGGATATTATACCAAGTTAAATTAGCCAGCCATGAGAGCCCAATCAAACGAAGAAATATCATATTCGTGGTTGATAAACCGAGCAGCACGTTGCTGGAACGACTCCAAACTTTGACAATTTTTAACATACTTGTAATTTTAGATCTGCGAGGAATACATCTACCAGCTGAATGCCGTTGAATAAAATCATTACAGAATTAGCAGTTTTCTGACCCACTTACTTTAAAAAGCTGAATCATTCCATTGAGACCCTGGGGAAATGCAGATTTATATCTTTGATGTTTTGGGTTTTTTTTTTCCTTTCCTTTTTCCTTTTTGGTTTTCTTTCAATTAAATGAAATTATATAACTAGCTTTTTTTTTTTTTTTTTTTTTTTTCCAGTCTGTGCCATCTCCTCTCTTAACTGGGTGGTTCCAAATACCTTCTCAAATATGCCTTTGCAAATTCGTGAGTTTTTGCAAATGCAAATGTAAAAAGAAACACACAGAGAGCTCTCTTGGGTGCAGTTATTTCCTGAGCCCAACAGGAAGGCATCTTACTTTGCTCCCAGATACCTTTCTCTGTTAAATTGGGAATGGGCAGGCGGCCCATTATATCAACAAGAGAGCTCCGTGCTGCAGAAGGGAGGTCGGGTAATGGAGGAGTGAACATCTCCCCTATATCCACACTGGTTCAGTAGATGAGAGCTTTTCCCACCCCTAGCTCTGTCCTAAAGAGAGCAGGGGACAAGGCATGGTGAGACTAGCGAATGCAGTATGGCTGTGAAAGAAAGATGAAATTTCAAGACCTGTAAGTCATATAAAGTACTCAGGAATTGCTGGTTGTTTGTGAGTCTAGAGGCTGCGTGGGGCTGAGAAAAAGGAAAGAAAAAAGAAAAACAAACCTGGGTATGCCCCGTAGTTAAAACATTCTTGGGAACAGCTTAACCTTAAAGATAAAGAGGAATGTGAGGACATAACAGGGCTATCTGAACTGAGTCAACAGCTCACAGAACTCTGACACCCTGCACATACATGTAATTTCTCTGCTAATGTTTCAATAAGCCAATAGTGTGTCGCTATGCTGAATTCCACACCCCTAAGCCCCTTACCCCATAAAAACCCCTAGCTTTTGAGCCTTGTGGCCGACATCCATTATCTCCTTGCATGTGGGATGCATGTCGGTTCGGAGCTCCGTCATTAAATGACCTCATATAATTACATCAAGATGGTCCTTCGTGATTTTTTTTGGGTGCACGCCGAATTGGGAATTGAGTGGGGGTTTCCCCAGTAGGTTCTATCAGCTGCACTCTCTTCCACAGACACTGCCCTTTCAGGGGGAAGGACAGGTGGAGAGAGGCTTATTTTGCTCCTGACATTGTTTAGAAAAGCCACCAATAGGCTTTTGACTCTGTGTGTGTGTGTGTGTGTGTGTGTGTATGTATATATTTTAAGATTTCTTTCTTTTAGTCATATGTGCGCCTGAGAATGTACGTACACATGGCACAGCACCTAGGGAAGCCAGCAGAGAGCCTCAGTCCTCCCAGAAACTGGAGTTACAGATAACTGTGAGCTTCCTGATAAGGGTGCCAGAGATAACCCCAGGTCTACTTCAAAAGCAGCCAATACTCTAACTATTTGACTTCTCTGCAGTCCCACCGCATCTATCTTCACGCGACTATATCTAACAGTATCTCCTGACTCTGGGTTCTACAATATGCATTGCATAATTTATTTATTTATTTTTGTTTTTTTGAGACAGGGTTTCTCTGTATAGCCCTGGCTGTCCTGGAACTCACTTTGTAGACCAGGCTGGCCTTGAACTCAGAAATCCGCCTGCCTCTGCATCCCGAGTGCTGGGATTAAAGGTGTGCGCCACCACGCCTGGCTATTTATTTATTTTTAAAGATTTATTTATTATTATACACAAGTACACTGTAGCTGTCTTCAGACGCACCAGAAGAGGGCGTCGGATCTCATTAAAGGATAGTTATGAGCCACCATGTGGTTGCTGGGATTTGAACTCAGGACCTTTGGAAAAGCAGTCAGTGTTCTTGCCCACTGAGCCATCTCACCAGCCCCGCATTGCATAATTTATAAGGTGTTTAATATACCGTTTAATATAATTCTAGCACTGCCTATAATTATAGCTATTTCTGTTTATGTTGTCTTAACTCTTAATAAATTATCAAGTCTTCGAAGGCAAGGTTCATAGCACACATGTCCTTGTCCTTGCTGTGGAATATCCAGCACAGTGGGTTCTTTGCGACAAGTGTCCTGCATAAGGAAGAGGGTTAGTACAAACAATATAGGCCATTTTAATATGAAGTGGATCCAGCATTCCAGAGCCATCCAACTGCTTTGCCTGCTACTTGTTTTTGTTTTAAATATCTTATGTAACAAGCACTGGCTATGTATTCCTAATTATGCATTCATTATTAAAATATGCCAAGTTCCTACTTGTGTAATAGGCACCACCAAGTAAAGCCAAAAGAATCCATTAGTGAATAAAAATATTTACTTACACATGCCTATTATCGGAGAGATCAACAAACAGGCCCACAATTTTTTGAGCTAGTAATCGGGGTAGCCTCTACTTGAAACCAGTGCTTAGGGCAGAGTCCATATTCCTAAACAATTTATGTTCCTTATGGTGAGACTAGAGAGTTAACTCAGCAGTTAAGAGCATGTGTTAGGGGCTGGAGAAATGGCTCAGTGGTTAAGAGCACTGACTGCTCTTCCAAAGGTCCCGAGTTCAAATCTCAGCAACCACATGAGATCTGACTCCCTCTTCTAGAGTGTGTGTAGACAGCTACAGTGTATTTATGTATAATAATAAAAAAAAAAAGAGCACATGGTAGTTTTCCAGGGGACCTGGGTTTGCCTCCCATCTACAAGTGCTTACAGTCACTTGTAATTCCAGCTCCAGGGAATCTGATGACCTCTTCGGGCCCCTTTGGGGCCCTGTATACATGTGCTGTAAATAAACACAGGAAGGCACACACACAGGCTCATGAGTGAAAGTAAAAATAAATCTTAAAAATAAAGACATAGGGGCTGGCAAGATGGCTCAGTGGTTAAGAGCGCCAGCTGCTCTTCCGAAGGTCCGGAGTTCAAATCCCAGCAACCACAAGGTTGCTCACAACCATCCGTAACGAAATCTGATGCCCTCTTCTGGAGTGTCTGAGGACAGATACAGTGTAGTACTTAGATATAATAAATAAATAAATCTTAAAAAAAAAAAAAAGACATAGTGGGGCTGGAGAGAAGGCTCAGCAGTTAAGAGCATTGACTGCTCTTCCAGAGGTCCTGAGTTCAAATCCCAGCAACCACATGGTGGCTCACAGACATCTGTAACAGGATCTGATGCCCTCTTCTGGTGTGTGTATGAAAACAGCTACAGTGTACTCATATACATAAAAATAAAAAATAAAGATGTAGTAATACTATACTTTCTTTCACAAACACTGATGGAAACCTCCCTGTGATAAAGGGCCATGTTTGAAAATTTTCTAATCCCTAGTATTCACAGGGCATGCTAACCCATACCAATCTCTCAGGATTCCTCAACAAATGCTTACTGCCCGGATGCCCTGACAGTTGCATACTCTGCTGAATTCCCTCTATAACATTAGAGCTTTAAAAAGTTAATTTGTGGGGCTGGAGAGACGGCTCAGAGGTTAAGAGTATTTTTTTAAAGATTTATTTTATGTATATGAGTACACTGTAGCTGTATAGATAGATGGTTGTGAGCCTTTATGTGGTTGTTGGGTATTTAATTTAGGACCTCTGTTTGCTCCAGTCAACCCTGCTCGCTCAGGTTGGCCCCACTCCGGCCCAAAGATTTAATTATTATCATAAATAAGTACACTGTAGCTGTCTTCAGATGCACCAGAAGAGGGCATCAGATCTCATGGGTGGTTGTGAGCCACCATGTGGTTGCTGGGATTTGAACTCAGGACCTTCGGAAGAGCTGTCAGTGCTCTTACCCTCTAAGCCATCTCACCAGTCCCCAAGGTTAAGAGTATTGACTGCTCTTCCAAAGGACCTGAGTTCAATTCCCAGCAACCACACGGTGGTTCACAACCATCTGTAATAGGATCGGATGCCTTCTTCTGGTGTGTCTGAAGACAGCTACACTATATCTATCTATCTATCTATCTAAAATAAATCTTTTAAAAAATCATTTTGTGGCCAAGAGTAGTGGTGTACACCATTGGTCCCAGCTCACTGGAGGCAGTGGCAAGAGGATCTCTGTGAGTTCGAGGCCAGCTTGGTGAACAGAGTGGGTTCCAGGACAGCCAGGGCTACACAGAGAAGCCCTGTCTCGAAAGAACAAAAAAAGTTAATTTGCTCATAAAATATTTTATTAGTAATAAAATTTATTTATTCTAGCCATTGTCAAATATAAATCAAGTTACCTTTATTTGCTGACATGTTCTATTAACTATTATCCCAGAGTAAGGAGTAGAGAAAGCCCTGAGTGAGTGTACCCCTGAATGAATGCTATTCACATGGGTACATGACAAGGACTCCAAACCTTGGATTCATGAGGAATTAGCAAAGCTATTTTCCATATGAGCCAGGCTCAGAGGGATGGCAGAGTTTTCCTCAGGGGTCCCTGTGAAAGCAAGTGACAAGTGTGTACCAAAGTTAGCCGCTGATACTTCCTCATCCAGGACATTTCCAGCCTGAGACAGCTCCCCTCCAGAGACCTTCTACCAAGCCTGGCCAATCCCTGTCTCCGTCCTCCACCCCCACCCCACCCCCCCGCACTCTCGAAAAACAAAAACACACTCTGAATCTAGGTTGCAGTGGCAGTAAATGTTACTCCAACAGAGCACACACACACCTGACCCCAGCTTTGTCCATGTGTCTGTATGACTCTGTCCTTTGTTCAATCTATCACCACCCCTCGTCAAAACCCAGACTCACATAGGGCACACATTGCAACATCCCAGCATGCATGCACACACACACACACACACAATCATGCACACACATACAGACACACCTGTACTGGCTAGTTTTATGTCAACTTGACACAGCTTGAGTTATCACAGAGAAAGGACCTTCAGTTGAGGAAATGCCTCCATGAGATCCAGCTGTAAGGCATTTTCTCAATTAGTGATCAAGGGGGAAAGGCCCCTTGTGGGTGGTGCCATCTCTGGGCTGGTAAGTCTTGGTTCTATAAGAGAGCAGGCTGAGCAAGCCAGGGGAAGCAAGCCAGTAAAGAACATCCCTCCATGGCCTCTGCATCAGCTCCTGCTTCCTGACCTGCTTGAGTTCCAGTCCTGACTTCCTTTGGTGATTAACAGCAATGTGGGAAGTGTAAGCTGAATAAACCCTTTCCTCCCCAACTTGCTTCTTGGTCATGATGTTTGTGTAGGAATAGAAACCTTGACTAAGACAACACCCATGCACATACACATGCACACACATACACACACACATTCATGAACACACATGCACACACACACTCATGCATGTGAGTGCGTGCACATGTACATGCAAGCACACACACATGTAGGCACACACACATGTGCACTCATCAGTTGTTCTGTGATCTACACACACACACACCACACCGCACACAAGCTATGATTCAAATGTGCTTCTCCTGCCCACAGAATAAAGAATTGTAATTCTTAAAAATAATGAGGGAGATTTATAGTTATCCTGGAAACCAAGATGGTAGACTGTTTCTGTAAAGTCTGGGTCTAAAACTGACACAGAAAAATAGAGAGGAAAAAAACCGGGAGGAATTTCACTCAAAAAAAAAAAAAAACCCCACAGTGTTAGCATAAGCGGTATCAATAGATATAAATAACTTCCCTGCCAAAAGCTTAAGCCAGAACGTAATGCAGAAAGCAAAGAGACACAGGCAGCAAATGCTTGGCAAATTCTTAAAATGAAGGAAAACTCGCAAGTTTCTGATGAATGATGTATGCGTCGAAGCACATCAACAATGAGCTCAGGGCCAAGACTCTTGAAGAGAACGTGAACGTGCAGAAAATTAAACCACAAATCTTTCTACACGTAGGCCTTGGAAGAAACAAAAATAACCAATGTGGGTATAAAGCAGTCATTTCCTGATGAGTTGGGGCAATGGAGACAGCCAAATCATTATAACTGGGAGGAGGGCTGGGAAGAAGGGAGCATTTTACTCAATATTGCCAGTTATTCAGGCCAAAACAATCATTTGGGATCTTTCTGGCTACTATGTTGCAACCCAAGGATGGGGGCGGGGGGGGGGGGAGGCTTGACTATGGGTATGCACCACTACCCTCAAGCAGAAAGGTTGGTTGTTTGCCTAAGTGGCATGGCTTTATTAAGGGTCATTTTTAACACATAGAAACTCCTAGAATAGACAAAAATACTCATTGGCTCACATTGTACCCTCTGTGAATTAGTCAGCTTTCTACACTATAACAAAATAACCGAGATAGACGGCTTATAAAGAGAAAAGAGGTTATGTTGGTTCATCCTCAAGTCCTTGCCTTTGGCTGGTAAGGTGGCCATCATGGTAAAGATGCAGTTGCCGCAAAATATTTATTTCATGGCCTGGAAGCAAAACCAAAGAGAGGGCCAGAGTCCCATAAGTCCCTTCAAGGGCACACATTCAGTTCAGCCGAAGGTCTCCCACTAGACTCTACTTCTTTTTAAAAAGATTGATCGATTGATTGATGTGGCCCAGACAGACCCCAAGATCACAGAGCTCTGTCTGCCTCTGCCTTCCAGTGATGGAAACTAATGAAAGCTTTATTTTGGCAATTAGTATATCATGACCGAGGCTTGTGGGAGACAAAGCTGATTATGGTGGCTGAACAAGAACCAAAAAGCAGGAAACAAGGGTCTTGTGTCACCTTGACACTAGAGTTGTCAGAGTCACCAGAGAAGAGGGAGCTTTCGGGTAGCCGAGAATTCATTTTCTATTCCAGGCATGGAAAGGTATCTGATAAAGAATGATTCCCAGCACTCGGGAGGCACAGGCAGGCAGATTTCTGAGTTCGAGGCCAGCCTGGTCTACAGAGTGAGTTCCAGGACAGCCAGGGCTATACAGAGAAACCCTGTCTCAAAAAACAACCAAAAAAAAAAAAAAAAAAAAGAATGAGGCTGGCTGAGCACCAGTCACCAAAGGTAAACGCTTCCCTTTTAAAATCCTAAAAACCGACTCGAGAAGCAGCCCAAGTGTATGCACTGCATTTTGCAAAATGTTGAATCAACTCAACTCCAAAGGCGTTTAAGGAGCTTTGGATAGCATTTTAGGATTATTTGGAGACTGTGATGTTTTCCGTAACTAGTTCTCAAAGATGATATACAACTGGAAATACACACACGTGCACGTGCGTGCACACACACACACACACACACACCCCACTCTGCATGGAAATGCCAAGTGTAGGACTGCTTTATCACACATTTCACTGGCTCTTCATACTTCTTCAACACTTGCCTTTTCAGAAAGAGTTTTTTTGTTTTGTTTTGTTTTGTTTTCTGGGAGACTTTTTTTTTTCTTCTTCTTACACTTTCTGGATTTTTACAGATCAAGATGTTAACAGAAATAAACAACATGGGGAAAAGCAAATGAGTGTTGTCATATTTAGAAATATGGGGATTTCTAAGAAGGAAGATTTCATGGTTTTCCCTCTGTGGTATCATAGTGTTTCTTATGCTCCTAGCATAACCAGACAGCAATACACATATATTTTAATGGATTTGAAAGGGTAAAAATCCCAGAGAGGTGGGACTGGAGAGATGGTGCAGTGGTTAAGAGCACATATTGATCTTGCAAGATTTTGGTTCAGTTGCTAGCACCCACATTAATCAGCTCACAGCTACCTCTATCTCCAATTTCAGGGACTCTGTTGCCCTCTTCTGGCCTCCACAGGTACCTGCATGCACATGGTGCACATGCGCTCAGGGAGGCACGCATACATACACTTCAATGAAAACAGTTGACAAATCTTTTCAAAAACATGGAACGGGACATAGGGACTGAAGACATGCATCGCAGAGTGGGCTGTAAGACGCACAGAGTACCGTGTACTGGGATACTGGTGTTACACACTAGCCCGACAGTTACTGTGAGGCTCAAGTGAGATCACGTTATATAAAGTTCTTGGAACATGGTGCTGAGTATCTTTTAGCCGCCTGCTTCTAGCACAAAGCAGAATGAACTAAATAATAAGTTCCTTACAGACCTGAGAGCTGATGTATCTTCGCTTTGCCAAGTCTTAAATCCTAGCACCAATTGGTCTGTGAGCAGGCAGTTGTTACTGACCTGAACGGTCCCAAATCAGTTTCCAGAGGTGACACGACCAACTGCACAAGATTCTGAAGAGCCTTCCTGGAGGTTCTTCAAACTACTTCCATAAACACTGTAGAGATAGTAACTCTCATTTATAATTACAAAGCTGACTTTATTATGTTAACTGTCTAATCCTGGGTTGTGTTTTTAGCTGTGGTGTTGTTTGTACTGATGATGCAAAAATAGTAGTCTTAGAGTAACACCACTCAAGTCTTAGCATGGACGCTAGGACCGTGGAGCTGCCAGATTTGTTACTATTACAAAGTAGTAACTATTTGTTACGATTATGTAGTCATTATTAAATATCTCTGCCCAGGGTTTCTACTCCATCTTGGTTATCCAGTTCCCAGATAAAAGACACACTCACAGCCTTTATATTTACAATAAGCCTTAAGCAACACAATAGCTGGGCAGCTGCCTACCCCTCCATGCTGTTAGAATCTGTTTTCCTATCAATAATTTCGAGTTATTACTATGTTTCATCTGGACTGCTTAACTTCAACTGGTTAGGCCACAGGGTCACCTTTTATAGCTCACTTAACCCATGGGGGCTTCTCCTTGCTCCTCCTGTGTCCTCCGCCTCCTCCTCTTTCTTCTTTCTCTTCTTCTTCCTCTTCTCTTCCCCTCCCCCTCCCTCAAACCTTCTAAATCTAAACCCCACCAGTCTCTTCTGCCCAGCTATTGGCTGGTGGCATCTTTATTTACCAATTACAATTAACTGGGGGCAGGGTCGCCTAGTTAGCATCTACATGCGGACTCTGGGACAACCAGTTTTGGGGGCCCAAATAAGCATTAGAATACAAGCAGCATTAGGCCAATCCACTGCACTATTATTTAAAACAAATGAACAAACAAACAAACACCAGAAAGAACCAACTCATGGGCTGGAGACAGTAGTCAAGGACACTGACTGCTCTTTGGAAGGTTCTGAGTTCAAATCCCAGCAACCACATGGTGGCTCACAACCATCCATAATGAGATCTGATGCCCTCTTCTGGTGATAACTCTTTAGGCTGGAGTGCGCTGAGTTGACCAGAGTGAGCAACCTTTATTCCCAGCAACCACATTATGGCTCACAACCACCAGTACAGCGACAGTGTGCTCATATACATAAAATAAATAAATAAACCTTAAAAAAAAAAAAAGAACCAACTCATAAGTAAAAAAAGGTCTCAGTATGTCCGATTTAAAAGGTTTTGGTCCAGCCGGGTGGTGGTGGCACATGCCTTTAATCCCAGCACTTGGGTTGGGAGGCAGAGGCAGGTGGATTTCTGAGTTCAAGGCCAGCCTGATCTACAGAGTGAGTTCCAGGACAGCCAGGGCTACACAGAGAAACCCTGTCTCGAAAAACCAAAAAAAAAAAAAAAAGAAAGAAAGAAAGAAAGAGAAAAGGTTTTGGTCCATGTATGATGTCCTTGGCTGGTTGCTTTAGGTAAGGCAGCATACTGTGGCAGGAAGAGACTGAGGATTCAAGCTTCTTACTACATGGTTAGTAAACAGAACAGACTAGGGCCCTATGCTTTCCTTTGAGATAAACCGTAATACCTAAGGACTCACTAGGTTCCACCTCTTAAAGGTTCCACCATCTCCCAACAGCAGAATGCTGGAGACCACGACTTTAGCAATATGGACTTTGGGGGGACATTAAGACCCAAACGATAGCAGGCTTCAGGGTACACTGGTAGGCATTCTATTTATTCTTCCCTTACATGTTTTCATGTAAAGAAAAAAAAAAGCTCTAATTTCAAGAATATCTCTGGTGAGACCTTTTATATTAAATGTAGACCCCTCCTAAGTACCTCTCCTTTTGATATTTTTTAGTAATAAAATGAGAAGTGTAAACAAAGCGTTTCTGCGACATCCTGGGGCTAGATGGCCGTCCTGAAATCAGATACATCAGCATTTGAGTCCTGAATTAAGCCAGCTGCGTATTTTTCAGGAAACACCGTTTCTCCTTGAACTGAAAAATGAGCACCGATATAGTAGATTTTATTTTATTTTATTTTATTTTATTTTTATTTTATTATATGTGAGTACACTGTAGCTGTCTTCAGACACTCCAGAAGAGGGCATCAGATCTTGTTACGGATGGTTGTGAGCCACCATGTGGTTGCTGGGATTTGAACTCAGGACCTTCGGAAGAGCAGTTGATGCTCTTAACCACTGAGCCATCTCACCAGCCCAATATAGTAGTTTTTGAGACAGAATCTCACACAGTAGCCCAGCGTGACCCTGAATTTACTTCATAGCTCAGGCTGGCCTCAAAACTGCAGCAACCTTCCTGCTTTTGCCTCCTGAGTTCCCGTAGTTGCCATTGGAGAAATAAATATTATTCTCTTGATTCTGTATTCAATTACACGTGGCACTATTTGGAAGGTCTGCATAACTCAGTGAACTAACTTTTTCCAAAATGACCAAAGCATGTGATTATAGAACTAGTCATACACTGGTCAACGGTCCATTTCATGGGATCATCTCAATATTAGTAGGCACTCGGAGATGTCTCAAGTTCCACACTGCAACTAAGAAACTACCACTTGGTAAGTGTTGGCTCTTTATCAAAGAAAACAAAAGAAGAAAAAAGGTTATTTAAAAAGCCGGGCACTGGTGGCACACACCTTTAAGCCCAGGACTCAGAAGTCAGAGGCAGGCGGATTTCTGAGTTCGAGGCCAGCCTGGTCTACAAAGTGAGTTCCAGGACAGCCAGGGATACACAGAGAAACCCTGTCTCGAAAAACAAAACAAAACAAAACAAAGTTATTAAAATACTCTTTCCCCCAGGATATATCTTAATGAGAAAATATTTTAATTCATACATATATATTTTTTTATCAACACCAGTTGGGGAGATGGCTCAGCGGTTAGGAACTCCCCCAGACAACCAGAGCTCAGTTCTTAGCACTCACACTGGGTGGGTTTCAATTGCCTGTGACTTCAGCTTTCAGGGACTCCCATGCCCTCTTCTGGCTTCCTTAGGCAACTGCACACATGTACACACATCTACCCATACAGACACTTTATTTATTTTTTTGGAGAGAGAGAGAGAGAGTATTTCTCTGTGTAGGGCTGGCTATCCTGGAACTCACCTAGTAGACCAGACTGGCCTCAAACTCAGAAATCCACCTGCCTCTGACTTCTAAGTGCTAGGACTATAGGTGTGTGGCACCATTAATTTTTTTTTTAAATTGGAGATATATCATGATTATTCATAAAGTACATTTTAATACATGCTTATTAGAAGTATTTTTAAAAATGAGATATTTAAAAATTCTTCTACCTTTATATGTCTGATATGGCAAATATCAATGCCTAAACCCATGCTAAACAATGTTTTTTAATATCTTCAATAATTTTCAGAGTGTTAAGTGATTCTGAGACCAACTTAAGGAGCACTATTCTGAATAGTTCTCCGTATTTAACACGATTTTTTTTGGACATTCATTGAAACATACTACTCATGGCCAATGAAATGAATACTTCTATCTGGGTGCACACTTAATCTTAACACTCTAGACGTGGAGGCAGAAGGATCCGGAGTGCAAGTTCATCCTCAGGTTCAGAGTAAGTTTAACACCTAGCAGGGATACACCGTGAATAGATAGCCTTTAAAAAGTTCATTTCCATAGCAACAACTAAGCCTAATAGAGACCAATGAGTTCAAGGCCAGCAAGCCACTCTTTTCTAGGTGCCTGTCTGCGTTAAAGGAAAGCATATAGCTCAAGCTCTCTTTAATTAGGAAATCCTGTTCTCCATCTCCGTCTCTCTATAGATTAGGGAGAGATTTGTCCTTCCGTGCTTCAATCATGACAAAGGGGAGTTTCATCTGAAGTCCACCAATACCCACCAATTTTGACCAAGGTATGTGTGGCAGGGCATAATAAAATGTGCTGGTATAGTCCCTTGCTTCAGTGGTACTGCGGCTGAGTGCCTATTTTAGCTCTCAGATCTGACGTGATAACACTTCACCTGTCTTTTTCCCCAAGCCAGCCCCGAGGCTGGAGAACTTTTGGATTCTTGCCTTGGGTCCTGGAGTGGATTGTCATACAAGATAATAGTTTAGGCTCTGAATTTAATCAAGAAAAAAAAAACTCAAGAGAAACGTCTCAACTTCTGGGTGTTCTAAAATTTCCATTTCACCAGGATAAAAAGAGGTAAAGTATGACCTCACTTAAAAAAAAAAAAAAAAGAGGTTGTGGCTAAACAGGAAAAGCAAACAATAAAGACCAGTTCTGGCTCCCGAAATACCACCTCGATCAAAGAAAGAAGAGACCTGCAGTCACCCTGTAGCGTCATTCTCCTTTCCACATCGCAGTAAAGTGTACTGAATTAACCTATCGTCTTTGTAAATCACCGCTTATCTTCCCCCAGATGTTAAGAAAGAATAATGACTTAATGGGAATCCCAGAGTCAGCCTGGCAGAACCCAAGTCTCGGGCCTGAGTTTCTTCCCATGTATAAACAGCAATAAGGACTACACTTTATAAAACCCTTGTGAGATTAAGATAACGCATATAAAACTAACAAAGAAAAAGTTGGACATGGCTCAGGTAGTTATTACTGGGTAATGTCTGTGCTTCGTATCCCCCATCTAGAAGCAGGGTTTTTGTTTTCTCCCGTTATTTCTCCACAAACCCTTTTCTCTCATATCCCTGAGTCATCAGTATGAAGATGCTGGGTTCTCCAAGTCATTCCTCCGCCTCCTTTTCTCGAGGGCTCCCTCTCCCGACTGCTTAGCTCTTGCAGGGGTTCAGATAGAAATCCCACACTGCAAATGGCTCTCCGCCTGGTTCCCTGACTCACAGAATTGTCCGCAGCCCCCTCGGCCCACAGACCAGCTAGGATACCCCACCACGAGACCCAACCCAAGCGGAGCTCCCGCCAGCTCCCCGAACCGAAGCGAGGCTGCGGGCTGGGGCCGCGGAGGCGAGGAAGAGGACGCGTGCCGCCGCAGAGCTCCATCAGAGGTGAGAGCGTGGGAGTCTGGAGGAGGAGGAGGCCACACCCAGAGGTGCGAGCGCGGGGGGCGTGGCCCCGGCGAAAACGAGGCAGGGGGCGTGGCCGAGCGCCAAGCTAAGGAGGAGTCGAAGTGGTGGACTTAGAGCCGCACCCTTAGGTGAGCGCGCAGGGGGCGTGGCCACACCTCGAGCTGGGAACGAGGCTGAGGGCGTGGCTCCAGGCCGGGGGCGTGGCCGTTAGCCCCGCATACCACCCCCCCACCCCCACCCCCACCCCCACCCCCACGGTGGGGAGAGGCTCGGGCCTTTCGGGACGCGCCGAGCGTCCCCACGGGCGGCGCGCGCATCCGTCCCCGCGTCGCGTGAGGCCACGTCGGGGTTAGGCGGGCGCCACCTGGGCGCCGCTGAGGCCAGCGAAGCGCCGGCGAATCCCGGGCGGGCGCGGCGGCGAACAGGTGCCCGCGCGCGTCAGGCGCCGGCCACGGGGCGGGGAAGAGGGGCGCGGCCGGAAGCGCGGGGCGGGCGGGCGGAGGAGCGAGCCCGGCGGGCGAGCCGGGCGGGTTCCTCGGCCGGGTGAGCTGCAGGGCCCGGCAGGCAAGAAGGAAGGAGTGCTCCGGGGTTGCGCGGCCAACGATGTCGAGCCGCCGCCTCGGCCCCTGCAGCAGCAGCAGCCGCCGCCGCCGCCGCTGCTGCCGCCGAGCCGGGGGACATGGAGCGCGGCTGCAAGGAGCGGCCGACGGCAGCAGCAGCAACGAGCGTCGCAGCGACAGCGGAGCGCAGCCCTCCCCGTGAGGCGCCGGCCGGCCGACGGCGGCGGCGGCGGCGGCAGCAGCAGAAGCAGCAGCGGCAGCAACAGGGCGGCTGAATCCCGGCCGCGGCGGCCATCCTTAGCGCGGCTTCCCCTCCCGCTCCGCACCCCGCCACCCCTCATCGATCTCCCCTTCCTCTGCCGCTCTTGCCCACCCCCCGTCGTCCGCGTCCCGGGCGCGCGCCGGCAGCTGAGCCCCCCGGGGGCGGGGGCGCGTGTCGCCGGCGCGGGGGAGGGGCCGCCCGCCCGCGCGCACCGCGCCCAGGGCTCGCGGGGACCCGGGGGGCGCGTGCCGCGGCGCGAGGCGAGGCGAGGCGAAGCGCGGGGCGGCGCGGCGGGGCCCCTCCCCCGCCATCCCCATCCCCACCCCCCGCCTTGCAGCCTGGCGCGCGCCGGCCGGGCCGCACCGCTGCGGGCTCGGCGCGCGCGGGCCATGTCCGCCTTCTGCCTGGGCTTGGCCGGCCGAGCTTCAGCACCCGCCGAGCCGGACAGCGCCTGCTGCATGGAGCTGCCCGCTGGGGCCGGGGACGCAGTCCGGAGTCCCGCCGCCGCTGCCGCCCTCGTCTCCTTCCCCGGAGGTCCCGGGGAACTGGAACTGGCCTTAGAGGAGGAGCTGGCGTTGCTGGCGGCCGGGGAGCGGCCGTCCGAGCCCGGCGAGCATCCTCAGGCGGAGCCGGAGTCTCCGGTTGAGGGGCACGGGCCGCCGCTGCCGCCGCCGCCTACCCAGGATCCCGAGCTGCTGTCGGTGATCCGCCAGAAGGAGAAGGATCTGGTGTTGGCGGCCCGGCTAGGCAAGGCGCTGCTCGAGAGGAACCAGGACATGAGCCGGCAGTACGAGCAGATGCACAAGGAGCTGACGGACAAGCTGGAGGTGAGGACCTTCCGGCGGCATGGGTGGGGAGCTGGGGTGCCTGCCTGTCCTCCCCGTTTCCGTGCCTATTCTACCTCGAAGAAGATCATCGAGAACGGGGAGGCAGGAGGGATAGTTTTCACCAGCATCAGCGCGTTCGTTGAGCCCACCTGTCTTTCCCACCCAGCTCGGATGTGAGTCCGTGCACGTCTCTCACCGTTGTGGGCCGTTCTATATATGTATTGTACACAGAGTCTAAAATAGAGCTTACAGTATGACTAATTTATACAGCACCAAGGCGATATCTGCACACAGAAATGAGAACATCGAGAAGCATTTAAACTATGCTTCAGGTGTTCGGAGAAACAGTTAATCTCTAATCAGGGTGTTAGCCCAGAGCTTTCCAGTCCGGGCATTAAGGCCTCTGGATGCCCTTGTCTTAACTTTCTGGCAGAGAGTTGTGGGGAACAAGTGCCTCGAAAGGAGCTTTATATAGCTTTCAAATGCTTAGGGATTAGGGAATGTGGTTCCATTGCAGAAATCAGAGAAGGCAGGGCTCAACATGTGATTAGTTTGGGCTTCAGTAGCTATGTGTGTCTCAGTAGTACTTTCCTGTGTCCTGGGTCTTAGCATGTATGTTACTTTTAACCACTATTAAAAACATTTCCCCCCACCCACCCCTGTGGGAGGGGTCGTTTCCTGGCAAAATGGTTCAGTGGGTAAGGTCACTTGCCCCAATTGGTTCCCCAGAACCCATGTGGGATGTCACTAGCAACGTGTCCTCTGACCTACACACACACCCCAGTTAATAAATAATCCTAAGTACGTTTTCAAATGAGTAATATTTCTGTTAATTCCATGCAACAACATCGTCTACAACTGTGTTTGTTGGGTTTTTGCTCTTAAGCAGAAAGAATCTTGAATGGTAGCTGAGGGTACCTAGAAAAAGATAGCCATTCCAAAGTGGTAGATTTTCAAAATAGAAAGAGCAGGCAGTTTAGCAGTGGAAACAGCCAGGCTTTTCTGGCCCTCTGCGTTCAGCACTGTTACCCATTTTTCTTGGACTAGTTCTCCTCGTTCTCATTACGAGAACATCATAGTACAGATGTGACCAGGCCCGAAACTAGCCCTCTGTCAGGTTCTCCTCCACTGCTTCTGTTTGGTCAGAATGTGAGTGGTGAAACACCTCTGCTGTGGGATTGATGTGTGTCTAGAGTCTAGTCACCTATCGAAAGTTAAATCAGAAGAAAGGAAACCAGTGAGCGGCCTGTGTTCCAGCCAGGCCCGTTATCGAGGCCTGCCGGGCGATGGACTCCTGATACACGGCTTGAAAAGTTGTCTGTGAAACCTGGGCCCGGACAGCCAGAGTACAACAGAGCACTGCTACCTTAATGAATTGACTTGTTTAGTCTCCACTTGAAGTAGAGGTCTAGAAATACAAGGGTGTCCCTTTCTTTCCAAATCAATTCGGTTACATGACACTGAAAAGGAGTGACTACCCCGGAGATCTGCACTGGAGATTGGAAATTCCTTCAGAGAGGGACTTGAGTGAAGAAACTGTGAGCTTGAAAAGAGCATCCTATCAGTCTGATGAGTGACAGATTTCATGGTGTACAGTTACACAGATCCTGGTTTCCATGTGGCGTTCTCAGTAAGGGCAGGATTTCAAAATTCCACAGCAACAAAAAGGTTCTCCTGTAAAGGGATAAATAAACGACCTCTGACACTTTGTAATTGACTCCATGGGTAAGCCTAAAATAGCTTACCCTGCTTAACTATCATTGAAGATACTATCATCTAAGATCTTCACTCTTGTGCCGGTCTGCTTGTGTTAAATGCCAGTGTTAAACTTTTAAAACTCCGGGGTGGGGGGCTGCGAGGGGGGCGCTGTTGCCCAGTGTCATACCTAACACTGCTGATCTGGACATGGCAAAAGTGGTCAAGGTCGTAGATTATATGTCATGTGTACTCTATCAAAACTTAAAAACAAAAGCTTACATATATTTACCCTGCTTCATATATATACATATGTATGTATATATGTGTGTGTGTGTATATGTATGCATGTATGTTTGAAAAGCATGATTTATTTTTGAGATAGGGTCTCAACATGTCACTGTGTTGCCCATGTTGGCCTTGAACTCCGGTACTTAAGAGATTCTCCTGCCTCAGTCCCCAACCAGCCAGACTATAGGTGTGCAGTGTACCTGACTCTAAAATTTCTTTTGTGTACACTTGAAAATATATTCACTAGTTGCTTGTTAGCAAATGAATGTACTTATTTGATGATGTTGAGGGTCGCACCATCACTAAGCATATCCTGTCTGCCCATGTTAATTCTTCTAGTGCTACAATTGAGAGTGACTAATTTATTCCAGTCTGTTTCATTTGATACCTACAAGTGATTTTTCCCCATAGTTTATTCTTTTTAGATTTATTTATTTTACTTGTATGAGTGTTGGCCTGCATGTATGTATGTGTGCCAGATGCATGCCTGGTGCCCACAAAGGTCAAATCGGGAACAGGAGTTACAGATGGTTGTGGGCCACCATATGGAAGCTGGGAACCAAACCCAAGTCTCTTAAAGAGCAATAAGTGATTTTAAGCTCAGAGCCTCCTCTCCAGCCACCTGTTACCACTGTATTTTTTTTTTAACAAATTAGATATTGTAATGCCTGTTTAGACAAAATATTTTCTAGAGTTTAATGTAGCAGCTGTATTTTTTTGGGGGGGAGGGGTTAAGACAGGGTTTCTCTGTGTATCCCTGGCTGTCCTGGAACTCACTTTGTAGACCAGGCTGGCCTTGAACTCAGAAATCCGCCTGCCTCTGCCTCCCAAACAGCTGTATTTTTAATTAAGTACTTGGAAGTAGAAAACTAGTGTACTTTAATAAGAAGGATTTACTGTCGTCAGACATTGACATCAAACGCATTTTCTGACAAAGTGGTTTGGAGGTTAAACATGTAGTATGTGGGGGCTGGTGAGATGGCTCAGTGGGTAAGAGCACCCGACTGCTCTTCCGAAGGTCCAGAGTTCAAATCCCAGCAACCACATGGTGGCTCACAACCATCTGTAACGAGATCTGACTCCCTCTTCCTGGTGTATCTGAAGACAGCTACAGTGTACTTACATATAATAAATAAATAAATTAAAAAAAAAAAGAAAAAAAAACCCATGTAGTATGTGTTCTAATTCCAGGCACTGTGGGCAACATGGTGGGATCCCGTACCCAAAAATTTAAAAAGATTAGTAATGGTGGTGGTGGTCTCAGAGACTGATTTTTATATTGGTGTCATCAAATTGTTACTTCTCTAATTTTACAACAAACAATCCATCTTCAAGATCTTTTCTGCGTAGTATCTTTCTAGTTCTATGTGCCATACCTAGGATTTTATTAGTTTTTTTAAATATAAAAACATTTGATTCATTAGAGGCATATTACTGGCCTTTAATTGTTTAAAGGTTAGCATATGTAGGAGTTCTGTGGCTTGGCTAGGATATATTGTTCCTATGCTTCAAAGTCTAGTGGAGAGGCGTTTTTGGTTGTCTCTGCTGTATCTAGAATTAGCTCTCAGGATGTGAAACCGTGTATCTACCCAGTCCTCACTGACTTACACTTACGTGCTCCCGTTCTCTGGGGATTACTGTACAGATTTCCCCCCAGTAAGGGATGGAGGGAGATGGAAATGAGTCTCTGGGAGTCACTACTAGACTTGGAGACAGGCCCAGGACCCTGCTGTACATTCAGTGCTCGCTACTCTAGAGAACAGAGTTTCCCCTCTGGTATTTTTCATGAGCCATGGCCTGAGGAGGATGCTGTTACTATTTAGTTTTGCACAAAAATCCATTTCAACAAGTATCTGTTTTACTTAGCCTAGTAACTTCTTTGTTTTAAAGATTGGTTGATTTGTTCTTTTTTTTTTTTTTCTTTAATGGTTGATTTTATTTTTAGAGAAAAATTGGAATCATAATAGATTATGCATGTTTTCTAAGACATCCAGGCTCATATTTCTGCCAACATTTTACATTAACATGTGTCATAATTAATAAAATCATTATACTTCCTAAGTCTATACCAAATGTCTTCTCTTCTGTCCCAGAATCCCGTGTTACATCTCGTCTTTATGCCTTCTTAGGCTCCTCTTAGAGTTTTCTTGATAAGTTTGGTGTTAATTTTCAAAGTACCATATAACCCTGGAAAATATGAAAGCACAGGTAGATAGAGACCTATATGTGTGGAAATTCTCCCTAGACTTCATTGATTAATTTAAAGCTTACATGAAAATATAAGTCTAGGAGAAATGTCTTAGAGTAGACCATCAGTTGAATTCTGTCCAAAAGGTCAGATTCTGCCTGCCCTTCATCAAAGGCTTGGGACACCTGAAATGCAGAGCGTATCTCTTGTTAAATAGAAGGACAGATTAGAGCAATCAGCACCACCTGTCTCAGCCCCGCCCTCCGAGTGGATTGGGCTGTTTGAGTTGCTTAGATGGGCTGTTCACTAGCAGCTGTCTGCAGAATATTTTTAAGTCTCTCTGTTCTTGTGGAGCACAAGCCTAATTCATCTGGCCTCTCGGTGACACTGTGGTGACTGCGTGCTTGCTTCTTTCTGCCTTCTGTTCAGTTGTGTTCATGCTGGGTAAAACCAAGTTTCACACTTTTAGTATCGCAATCAGCTCTTTTTCATTTCTTTTTTTGTTTGTTCTTTTGTTTTTCGAGACAGGGTTTCTCTGTGTAGCCCTGGCTGTCCTAGAACTCACTCTGTAGACCAGGCTGGCCTCGAACTCAGAAATCCACCTGCCTCTGCCTCCCAAGTCCTGGGATTAAAGGCATGCGCCACCACTGCCTGGTTGCAATCAGCTCTTATTTCTACCTTCTATCTTTGTGAAAATTCTAGAGTGACTAAAACATCATTTGGAAAGTTGTATGGCATCTTGATAGCATAAGACAAACTGTTCCCGTGCTGGTCAATGGAAGTTTCTCCCTTGGTATTCCGACTCCCACATGCTCCAGACTGAAAGGGTTCGCTGGGCATGGTGGCGCACGCCTTTAATCCTAACACTTGGGAGGTAGAGGCAGGTGGATTTCTGAGTTTTAGGCCAGCCTGGTCTGCAGAGTGAGTTCCAGGACAGCCAGGGTTACACAGAGAAACCCTGTCTCGAAAAAAAACAAAACAAACAGACTGAAAGGGTTTAAGTTATAAAGCTGTGCGACTTCCGCCTGTGGACTAGAGTGACCGTAACCAAATGAATGGCCCCTCAGTGTGGTCAGTTCGGACGTTTTCGTGAGCACTGTCTTCACTGATGTGCTTAGAATTTGACATGTTGGGTTGTTGTTTTTAGTCTTCCACAAGTCCCCTCAAGCATGATACGCTTTCATCTTGGAGGAGTAAATTGGCTTTGAGAGATATTAGCAGGCCTTTCAACAGAGTTAAGAGGAATAAGATGACAGGATGGGATGGGGGAATCTTGTCATTTAGGCTCACCTCAGGTTTGACAGAGTGGGACTGGCTCTCTTACGGACCGTAAGCTGACACCTGAGGTTTCCAAAAGAAACACTAAAAATATATATATATATTATATATAGAGAGAAAGATAAGTTTATTTTAGGGTGTCGAAATAGTTTATTTTGGGGTGTCATAATAACTGTACTCCAGTCCTGACTGAACCTTAGCCCTAGGAAGTGAGATCCACATCAGTACCATTTTGTTTTTGAGACTGGATCTCTCACTGTAGCCTGAGGAGGCCTCTCCCTCGTGGCACTCTTGCCTGAGCTTTCCCGTGGCTGGATTACTGCGTGAACCACCATGCCCAGCTTAAGTCAGTGTATTTTGAAGAGTTACACGAGAACTTTGCTAAGCTCACCGAGGGTTGGGAATTGTTACTCTAGTCAGACTCAAGTGTCGGTTTGGTATTAGACACACTGCTTGGTATTGGACATCGATGCTTCCCTCACACAACTGGAAAGGTGTGCTTGTTTCCGTCACGCCAAGGGACTCCTTTTTGATTGAGTTGTTACTTCAGAACATCTTTGTCACAGCATTTTATTATTGCCCTCCATTAGCATGGAAGCCCATGAAGTCAAAGACACAACCCAGGCAACACACACATAAAATCAGGCCTGAAACTGAACTTGCCTTGAAGCTTTTGAACTGTAGTAGTATCATATATATAAGCTGTGATTTGGAGTACTGAATATATCAGGTAACTTAAACACAAATCAGCTCCCCCCATTTTCTCGGCCTGATCCTGAACTAGTCGCTTCTTGGCTTGTAACCGTCAAGCATAAAAGATGGCTCCAGGAGAGGCCTCTTTTTAAAAGGTATCGAACATTTTGGTTGTCGTGCTCATTTTTAGTTGTTTAAATTTGTAGTTTAATCAAACGATGACTTGTTAAATTGCAAGTGAATTCCCAAGTCCAGAACCAGGTCTTGCCCAGGGAGAACAAAACATTAAGTGTTTCCAGTAGGAATGCTGTTTTCTTTGTGAGACAAGTCCTGTGTTCTAGAAGAAGAGAATATTTTTGTAACTGTGAATTGGGCAACATGCCCTGTGTGGCAGGGTGTTTTGTTGTGTTCCCTGTCTGGGGAAAAAAAAAAATGGTGAAAACGGAAAAGAAAAAAAGGCTAGAAATTTTCATGTTTTTAATCCTCTTTTTTTTTTTTTTGGCCCAGCACCTAGAACAAGAGAAACATGAACTGAGAAGGCGATTCGAGAATCGAGAAGGGGAGTGGGAAGGACGGGTGTCTGAGCTGGAGACGGACGTGAAGCAGCTACAGGATGAGCTGGAGAGGCAGCAGCTCCACCTTCGGGAAGCAGACCGAGAAAAAACACGAGCTGTCCAGGAACTGTCAGACCAGAACCAGAGGCTGCTGGACCAACTCAGCAGGGTGAGTCACAGGGGTTTAACTATAAAAGAGTAAAGGGGAAACTGCTTCTCTGGGCTGGTAGGATGTGTGTGCTTGGAGCCATTCTGATCTCCTTCCTCCCAGTGATTACGGAGTTGAACTACATACGGAGCCCAGGTGATAACAAGCACAGTAAAGGAGTCTGGAGCCAGGCCATGACTAGGCTGTCTGTAAGCCGTGGTCTCTCCACCTGGGCCTCCTCTCATCTGCAATGGATGATGTCTGTATCCGTTAGAGCCTTAAAGATCTGTGCCAGGGCAAGTCCGTCGTCACTTGTAGAATGGTTAATCATTAATGCAATACTTAGAGGTGCTGTCTTTAGCTGAACAGCTTGGGAAAATGAGTGTACATTATGAAAAGAGGGTCCATAAATACGTTTTATCACCACATCAAGTAAATAATAATCCTTACACGTTTAGATAAACATGTAAGATAGTGTCAGATAATTAAGGTCAAGATTAATCATTGTGAAGAATGTGGTTGACAATTGAATGAGCAGAAATCTAATTTAAATAAAGTACATTTCTTTTAAATATGGGAGTGGTCTATAAATTCTCATTAAAAAAAAATCAAATAGGACCTGGTAAATCTAGGTGGTGCTGGCACACATCTTTAATCCCAGCATTTGGGAGGCAAAGGCAGGCAGATCTCTGAGTTGGAGGCCAGCCTGGTCTACAGAGCATGTTCTAGGATAGATAGGGCTACACAGAGAAACTGTATCTCAAACAAACAAAAACAAAAACAGACCTGGGTTTACTATTGCATCTCAATCCTTCTTGTAGGTTAAAAACAAAACTAGCTGTTCTTTAGTTACTAGGAAAGCTGTGGCCACTTGTCCCAGTCTAATCCTGTGCCCTCTGTGGTCTTGGAGACAGGCTAGCGGCAGCTGTGGTAAGTCCCCAGCTCTGGCACTGAGGTGATAGTTGGCTGCTCGGACAGTATTTACTGAGTCTGTCCCAGTTGATTGCTTTTCTTTGGGATTGTGAGGCAAATTTGAGTCCCTTCCTGACTTCTGAAGAGTGAGCTAAACACTGTTAGTGGGGAGAGGAAGGAGAGGAAGAGAGGATGCCTGGTAACTTGAGAAACAGCAGCTTGCAGAAATTCCAGCAAATCTGAGAAAGGTGAGAGCACGGGTGGGAGGGCCAAGAGCTTCCCTGATGTCTTTCTCTTTCTGTCACCACTGGATCTGCGTATCCAGAAGACATTTCTTGGGCCAGCTTCATAGCAGCATTTCTGGATCCGCTCTGAAACCCTTTTTAGTACTGGGAAGGGAATCTCTATCCTTGTAAAAATTTTATAGGTTTTTGAGTCTTTCATTCATTATTCATGAAAGATTAACCAGAGAAGTCTGGCCGGATTGCTTTATTTGTTTAAAAACATCTAATAGAATCCTGAGCAAGTTTTTCGAGTGAAATTTATGTAATGGAATTCCAATTTTTCAAACAAACAAACAAACAAACAAACACCACAGAGCAACTAAAGGGAAATTAAATTTTCTTGGGCCAAGTTCATACGACAAATGCGGATTCAATTCTGCTGGTTCTGTGATCTGGTGAGAGACAGATGAACAGAGTGGAAGAATTCAGAACATGGACACTAACGTGCTGCAGCACACAACTTAGAATTAACTCTGCTCATTGTTCATGCCTCAGTTTCCTTAACTGTAAAGTGAAGTTAAACTTTGTGCTTCAGACGAGCACTGTTGAAATGTGTGCTGTGGGTATGGCTCGATGCCAGAATGCTTGCCCAGCTCCCCAGCGAGGCCCTGTGTTTACCTTCTACTACCCTGGTTCTCAACTCTGTGGGTAATGACTGCTCTGGAGTCCAACGCCCTTTCACAGAGGGATCGCCTGAGACCATCAGAGAACACCGGTATTCACATCATGAAGTATGGAGGAAATTCATTTAATGGTTGGGTTCAGCACAGCATGAGGAACTGTATTAAAGGGCCGCGGCGTTAGGAAGGTTAAGAACCAGTGCTCTAGAAGAGGGGGCAGAGGAGAAATGCGATGTGTCTGTGTTGATCTGCACGCGCCGGTGCGGATTGTTTACCAAAGCGGTGTCTTAGGGTTGTCCTGTTGCTCGATTTCACTGTAGAGGCCTGATGATGCGCTTCCAGATGTTTCCCTAGATCTAGATTCTTGTTATCCTCTCATGGCCTTGAGTGGAGGCCCTGGTGGTTTTGTGGCTTCCTCTCTCTGCTGCTTGGAAGCAGGACAAGTCCCTGAGGTTCCCAGCAGCAGCAAGTTTAGATTGCATTTTATTATTGCTTTATTAACTGGGTGTTCAGGAGCCAGAGGAGCTAAGTACTTTGAAGGGAATTAAATTCTCACAGGACAAGATAGCAGCCACCAGAAGTGGTAGAAGGCCATGGGTTGGTTGTTGTGTTGTTTTGTTGTGTTGTGTTTTTTGGGGGGTTGGAATGAATGTGTGTAATGAAGCTGGCGTGATTGCTTTTTTTCCCCTCAAGGCAAGGCTTTTCTGTGTAGCCCTAGATGTCCTGGGATTCTCTCTGCAGACCAGGCCCACCTTGAAGTCAGAGATCTGCTTGCCTCTGTGCCCCACCCCCACCCCCAGTGCTGGCACTAAAGGCATGTGCCATCATGTCTTTTTATAACCATGTAATAAGTACATAGTGTCAAAAATATATTTCTTCAGCATACTTCAGTGTATTTGCTTTGACTGCCATACTCTCCAGTGCTTAACAGTAAACAGAGCAGCAGCTGTATTGAGATGTAATCCATACACATATATGTTACCCTTTAAAAGTGTGCAGTCGAGGGTGGTGCTTACCTTTACTGAGTTATGCAGCCATCACTACTGGCTATTTAGAGAATGTTTCACCTTTCCAAAAGAAATGCTGTAGCCATTAGCAGCCACTTTTGTTACAATTCAAAAGCTCCATGTCTCTACCCATATAGCAGGACTGTGTTTTCCCTTGCTTTCGACTTTTTAATTCAGTGGCAATTTGTGTGTGACTTCTTTTACTTAGTGTTGGATTTACCAAATTCATCCATGTTGAAGCATGTATCAATACTTCATCCCGTGTTATGACGGAGAAATAGCGCATTGTTACATGTCGCCGTTGGTTTATCCATTCACAAGCTGACCCACGTTTGCCTGTCTATTCTTGGTTAGTATGAAGAAAGCTGCCATGAGTGTTCATGGACCTATTTTGTGTGTACACAGATCTTTTTTAGCCTAAATGGATTGTTGCCAGTATATACCCCATGAGCTTCTAGCGCCTCATTATTATGAAGAAAGGAATTGATAGCGCTCTCATTTTACATCTGGGAAAACTTCAGGGAAGACAGATACATGACTTGATTAAGCTTCTTTCAATTCAGGACTGATTAGATTTTCTGTACCCTCCATTCCAGACTTCTAAGGCGGCAATTAAGACCACAGGCTTTGAAGCCAGACAGCCCTGGGGCCAAACACCAGTTCTGGCATTTACTAGGTGGCTGAATGCAGGAAAGTTATTTTACCGTCAGTGCCCTCCTTTATAGAGTGGAAACAGCTATGTTATTATTAACCAGGTCATGTTGTGATGAGTAAGTAATAAGTGTGTGCAAGGTTCACACCACAGTGTCTAGTGTGTGGTGAGTGCTTGAGAAATGGCGGCCATCCTAATTGTCATCGCTCGTGTGGACGGGCTTCCTGCATCTGCTGAGACTTAGATGTCTTAGTCATGGAAGAATATGAAGTAGAAAAGTAAAAACCACCCCAGGTGTGGTGATGTAACCCCTAATCTCAGCACTTGGAGACAGAGAGGCAATGGATCTCTGTGAGTTTGAGACCAGCCTTGTCTACAGAGAGAGTTCCAGGATAACCAGGAGTACGCAGAGAAACCCTGTCTCAAAAACAACAACAACAAAACCAAACAAACAAAACGTTAAAAAGGTATTAAATATATACTATAAGTTCATGAGAGTTTTTCATTTTACTCCGTAACTGGTAGGGACTGTGTTCTTGAAATGCTAAGGTCTCCCTAGGTAACTAAGGTGAGTTTTGAACTTGGGATCTTCCCATCTCAGCCTCTCAACTGGGGTTCTAAGCATGCTCCATCATGATGGGTTTTGGTTTTTCTTGTTTGTTTTATTTTAGTTTTAATTTTACCATTGCCTACAATATTTAGTGGTTAGATTGATAATCAGAATTAAAAGTGAGGTAGGACCTGATTGTAATTTATTCTGTGATATCCTATATCTTCTGGGCATTGTTCCATATGCTGGGTTATCTTCTCCAATTTATTTGGTCATTTGGACAAAATATTCCTGAGTTCTCGCTGAAGTCTATCCTTTTTTTTTTTTTTAACTCAGGCTGAGATATCTGAGCAAAGTGTAAATTCACTTTCTAAATTAGAAAGTGACACCACAGTAGCAGTTGTCAGTAAGTTTAATACAGTGGCTCTCAACCTATGGGTCATAACCCCTTTAGGAGTTGACTGACCCTTTCACAGGAGTTGTCCACGACTGTCAGAAAACACAGATAATTTATATTACAACTCATAACAGTAGCAAAATTACAAGGATGGAGTAGCAAGAACATACTTTTATGGTTGGGGGCACCACAACATGAGGAGCTGTGTCAAAGGGTCACAGCGTTAGGAAGGCTGAGGACCCCTGGTTTAATAGGACCTGGTAGGTCCTCTCATAACTACATAGCCACAGCAGAAAGAGTACAGTGAGGCTTGCCGGAGAGGAGAGGCACGGCAGTGCTCTTTGCCTGGGTTAATATTGTCTGAGGTTAAATTGGAGGGTTGTTGGAAATCCTACTACATAGTGTCTGGTGCTAGAGCTTCTTTCCCAGATAGCAACAGTAAAGATGTGATTTCTGCTCTTTGGAGGAGTCTGCATCAAGACGCTGTTGGGGCACCCTGGAATGTCCCTAAAGCTCACTTGCCAGCGGAAAGCCAGAGCAGTGATCTGAAGGATGTGGAAAGAGCCTGGTTTCTAATAACAGCCACAGCAGTAATAGCAGGCTGCTGTTTAGTCTTCTCCATCTTCAGAGGCACTTGCAGTAAGATATTATTTTCAAAATGAATCTCAGTGGTGTTGGGAACTTTCGTCAGAGGTAAAATAAGGCATTTCCACATTTATATTAAACACTGCTCACACGCGATCTGAAGCATGAGCACCAGGCTTGAGCACCTGTTGACCAAAGACTGGAAAACCCAATTGATCTCTTCCAGAGAACACGATTTAAAATTGCTTAGGGAATTCCGAGCTTTTCCCTCCTCAAATGTACAGCTCTAGAGTTGGAAGAAATTGGTTAGGTCATCACTTTAAACATTTGCCTGGGTTTTATGATGATGTATCAGTTACATCAGTCCCTCTCCTCCCTCCTGTGTACCGCCAGCCTACCGCCAGCATTAGAACCACAGGCTGGGTCTAGACCCACTTTACTTACTAAGGCCCACCCAGGATTTCAGTTCTCTACAGGACCGAATTAGGTGGTGATAGTGACGCTTAGGATGGAATTATCGGATAGACGTTTGCTTTGTCTACTTAAAAACTTAACAAAATATTACGGTGATACAGAAAACTAGAGAAAAGTACAACTCCCGCACTTAAAATGTTCTAACATTTTGAAGCCAGCCGTGGTGGCACATACCTCTAGTACCAGGGCTTGCAGGCTGAGGCCAGCCTTGGACTGTGCAGCAGTCCTTTCCCTCTCACCCTCCACTCCCCCCACCCCATCTTAGCACTTTGCTTTATTTAGTTGAGATTTACTTACGGGGGTGTGTATATGTTTCTTTTGCTGTACTGAGGTTAGAACCCAGGACCCCTCACATCTGTGCCTGTTTAAAATACAAAGAAAACATTTTTATTTGTGTGTCAAAGGTTTCTTAGAAGGTTAAAATATTATTTTTACATCTGAATCTCTCAGTGCTACCTGCTTTTTCAGTATCAGCTTTCTAATCTGTATTTGTACACACATGCATGGATGCTTCTTCATATGCTGGGGGTAAACACATTGTTATATGTTTACATTAACATCTATTAGGAGTGCATCACTTTCCATATTTTAGACATTTGATAAATGGAAGCATAATGTAAAGTGATTTACATTTACATGCAATCCTCATCCGGATTCAGTACTGTGTTCTTGAATTTTATACAGGTTGATAATATAGCTTCATTTATATTAACTGTTATGTAGTATTTCATGGTGCAGATACAGTAAAGTATATGTATTTTATTGGTGAGATTTAACTTCTAGTTTTCCCACCATTACAACTTTTCTGTGGTGAATATTTCTGCATCTTTTCATATGCACACATATTTTAATTTTGCTGCAGATAAGTCTACTAACAGGAATGACTACATCTGAGTGTAGACACATCTCGGCTTTATTCAATATTGCCAAATTCTTGAAAGCCTTGGTACAGATTTGCCTTCTTACAGACGAGCAGTGTGTGCGAGCCAATGTATGTGGTTCCTTCTACACCTGACTCTTCATCGTCATCAGATTCTAAACATTTCTACTGATCCCTTGTGTAAGGAATGAAGATGTCCTTGTTTTCATCCCATTTCATGAATGACTTGTGAGGCTGAGCATCTTTTACTGTGTCTTTCCTGTCCATTACTTGTTTACTTTACTTACATACTCTATTGAATGGCAAATAAGAGGGGGTTTTGTTTGTTTTTGTAAAAAACAAGTAGGTAGGCTTTTAAAAACAGATTTTATTTTAGTCACCTGTGTGTGTGTGGGCATGTGCTGGGAGTTCAGTGCCTGTGGAGGGAGGGGTACGAATCCCTCTGGAGCTGCGGCTGGGTGTCAGCTGCTCAGTGTGGAAGGTAGGAATTGAACTTGTGTCCTCTGGATAACAGAATATGCCTTTAACTCTGCTGAGCCAGCCAGCCAGTACCAGGTAAAGTCAAATAGGAGTATCATGTCCTAAATGGTTTTTCTTTTGCGTTTTGATTAATTCTATCTTCTAGATTATAAAGCTGCTCCCTTCATATTCTAATAAAAACATAAAAGCATTTTAATATTTGAACTTAATCTTCCTGGAATAAATTGTATAATATGAGATAGGAAATATTTTTTTTTCCTTCTTGCCAACTAAAAGTTGAAAACAAAATGGGGGAGGGTTTTCTGTTTTGTTTTGTTTTTAAGACAGGGTCCCTCCTCTGTAGACCAGGCTTGTCTTGAAATCACACAGATCCACCTGCATTTGCCTCCAAAGGAATGTTGATGTTAAAGATGTATGCTGCCACACCCAACTTTTTTAATGAAAATCTTTAGAAGTTTGTAGAAATCTGACTTGTTTGCTAAGGCTGACATAACCTTGTTTGCTAAGGCATGCCACAGACTCACTGCCTCCCCGTTCTGAGGGCTGGAAGTGCAGTCAGAGTACGGCCAGGGTCAGTTCCTTCTGACAAGAGGATCTCCTTCAGGCCTGTCTTTTCGGCTGATAGATGGGGTCTCCTTGTGCCTCTTGGTATTTGTTTTCCCTCTGTCTCTGTTTTCTTTTTGTTGTTGTTGTTGTGTTTTGTTTTTTGAGACAGGGTCTCATGGACCAGGCTAACTTCAAACTCACAGAGATCCCTTATCTGCCTCTGCCTCTTGTGTGCTGGGTTTAAAGGCATTCATCATTATGCCCAGGGCATCTCTCTTTTGAGATCTACTCTCCTTATATAAGACTACCAGTTATCTGGACCTAGGACCCCATTTTAGTTTGTTTACGTTTATAAAGAGGGCTGGAAAGATGGTTCAGGGTTAAGAGCGCTTGCTGCTCTCGACAGGACCCAGGCTTGATTCCTAGCACCCGTTTGACTTCCCATAACCATGGGCAACTCCAGTTCCAGGGCATCTGGTACCCTCTTATGGCCCCCACTGGTACCAGATATGTACACAAGCATGCACTGAGGCAAAAATACCCATACACATAAAGTAAAATTTAATTTGTCTACATTTGTAAAGACCTTTTCTCCAAATAAGTTAACATTCTGACAAAATGGTATTGGGACTTTAAAAGAGGACACAGTCCAACCCATGGTAACATTTTGGGATACTGGATCCTATCTGGTGCTGTCTGAGGGAGATATTCTTGGTAATGCCTCCTTCTTGGAGGGTTCCGCTCTCTTTCTAACACATTTGTACACTATAAAGTCTCAAATCTCTAACACCACACAGCTAAGGAACCAGTGACCAGTGGGGAGATACCTAGAATACTTTACCCCTTGGGAAAGTTCTAAGTCCACCGACCTCATTTTTCTCCTCTAAGGACTTGCCCACATTCTGTTCTCCTGAGTGAAGGGCTTCTTTTTTGGTGGTGGGGTTTTGTTTAACTCGGAATCCAGTTCAGTCAGAGGTTATGTCTGAGACGACATCTGGAGAGAGGCAGCATCCCTGGAAGAGCCAGAGGTCTTGGGGAGCCAGGGCCATCTCTGTTCTCTCTGCTCTTGTGTAGACAAGCATCCGTGAGGATGGGCAGTCAATAAAAGGTTGTTGGTTGTCATTAAATAATTGTAAATAGGTTCTAAACAGCATGTTTAGAACTATACTTTTTTGAAGACTAACCCCTATGCTATAATGTGAGACGTTTCATATTCACACAAAATATATTTGAAACCCGGTGGTCAGAGCAACCATGGATGTCAGTACTTGGGCTGGTGAGCCTTAGAAGAGAGTGGTGATGTGGTTGCTTAAAAAGCTAGTGCGGGGCTGGTGAGATGGCTCAGTGGGTAAGAGCACCCGACTGCTCTTCCGAAGGTCCAGAGTTCAACTCCCAGCAACCACATGTTGGCTCACAACCATCCGTAACGAGATCTGACGCCCTCTTCTGGAGTGTCTGAAGACAGCTACAGTGTACTTACATATAATAAATAAATAAATCTTTAAAAAAAAAAAAAAGCTAGTGCGGTCTTCATAGGTACTGGGGAGATTGTGAAATGCCTAAAACTGCTGTGAGCTGAGAAGAGTGGTGAACTGTGGTGTGGATTTGCAGCCCCCAGGTCTCCAGTTGAACAGTGGTGTGCCTCCCTGCTCTGTGGGTCAGTGGCTCTCTAGGTGAGTGGCTGGTAGCCTTCTCATATGGGAAGTGAACATTCTAGCTTTTCACCAGAAATGTTCTTGTCCTGTGGGAGACTTGGCCTTTGGTTTGGTGAATCCCTGCTGTCTTCCATCCTCTCTGGAGCATGTACTATGGACCAAAGAGCACCCCAGCTCCATGCTGTGCTCATCATTCTTACAGACCACAGTGGTCTGTGGTTTGGAGGGGGCAGCAGCAGAAGTGACCTAGGGACGGCTGCCTCATCGAGGTTGTGTGGTTCCTTCCTGTGAAGCCCCGATGGCTTCTTCCTAAAGTAAAAGTCCTGAGAATTCACTTTTCCCCTTCTCATTTGTTCTGCATTTGGGCTGTAATCTCTTTGCTCATTTTCACGGGCCACACCCTGTAAGTTGTTTCTTCTCACTGTAACCATACAGGCACCTCCCCAATTTCTCACACCCAGGACCCGTCATGCACCTGGTTGCTTTGGCTATGAGCAGATCTAAGTGTGCCTAAAGATCTAAAGTGCAAAGCTGATTTGTGACAGTATATGAAAGGGCTGTTCCAACAGCTGCATGAAGCCAAAAGAGGCTGTCATCGTGGGCTCACTGAGGCAGTGGAGTGGTTCAAAGGCTTCCTTTGGGACTAGAGGGGGCATGGTGACATATATGCAGAGGGATTGTCTAAAGATGGTCACGGAGAGAAACGAAGACCCACTCTCGGCCGAAGTTTCTGTGTGCGAAGTCCCAGCCTCTGAAGGGTGTTCTTTAAGTGCACTGTGCTGTCACTAGCTAGGGAGGGGTGGCTTCAAGTTTCTCAAGTTTTACAGATTTTTATTATTATATATTTTCGGTGATTAAACCCAGGGTAGATTTAAAACTGGTCTGTAGGCAGTCTTCATTAATCAAGATTGGCATGGGAGAGGCCAGCCCACTGTGGGCGGTGCTATCCCTAGGCAGGTGCTCCTGAGTTGTATAAAATAAGCTGAGCAAGCCAGTAAGGAAATAGTGTTCCTCCATGGTCCTCTCGTCAGTTCCTGAGTTCCCTTCATGCTGGACTACAGCTGTGAGCCAGTTGTATAACCCTTCCTTCCCTGTGCTTTTGGCGGTAGTGCAGTACAAAGCACTCCCTTGCCCTAATCCCTCCCCACCCCCACACCTACAAAGAGCAGCTACCCCTGTGGGTTGCTGTCTGTGCGATGTGAGGTGTCTAGGAGGAAGCTGACGCAAGCAGGTGCTTTGTCTGTTTCCTGCCTCCTGGAAGAGGCCGCCTCGGTCAGCTTTGGCTGCTGTCGAACTCCTACGGAATAATAAACGTACTTGGCACACGAGCCAAAAGAAATCTTTCTTTCCTGAAAAGACTTTATTTTTCTCTGAAAAATGAACAGTTGATTTGAGGTTAGCAGCTTCTGGTACATTCCCTGAAACAGCTCTTTACCAGGTCCCCTTTTCAGGATTTTGTCTTTAACCAGTGGCTGCTGTAGGGGTCATTCTGTGTGGGGTGATGCATAGCTGGCCTTGCTCTTGGGTCATTTTACAGTGAGTAACAGCTGCTCGCAGAAGTGTCGTCCATGGCCCAAATGACTCCAGTTCTTTCTGAGCTGGTGTATTACTTGCCTTTAATACCAGCACTCAGAGGCAGCTGGTTCTCTGTCTGTTGAAGGCCAGCCTGGTCTAGATAGGGAGTTCCAGCTAAGCCTGGGCTACACAGTGAGACCCTGTTTTAAGACAATAAAACAACAGACACAACAACAGACACCTGTTGCATTAGCAGGTGTTGCTTGTTTGTTTTTGTCTGTTTTTGTTTTGTGGTGTAGGAAAATGACAGTTTTCAGTCACCCTCCCATTAAGAACAAACTTACTAGGTTTGGGGTGTAGCAAAGATAAAGCGTTTGCCCAGCATACCTGGAGCCCTAGGTTCCATCCTTATGCAGCACACACAGCACGGGGCATCCCTTTTGAATGCCTCTGCTCTGACCCCACCTGGGTTGGAAGGACTACACAGGGTTTTCTATTAGGAATCCAAGGAGCCCTGGTTTTTGATGCTTATTCGAAGCCTCACATTGCTTACCAGTTAACAGCTGCTTTGAAATTGGCTTTTGTATCTCCTCAGGGATGGGGAGTCAGGAAGAAAGAACTCGCCTCTTCATGTGTATTCCTACCTGTACTGATTTCTTGGACATTTGAGGTGATACTGGTTGGTGGATGCTGTTTTGTATTGCCTTAGCTCCAGAGACTCTGAGTCAAAGGTCTCAGGTTCAATTTTAACAATTTCTGTGCATCATATCAAAGATGTTCTAGAAGGATCGGAAAGTGTTGATCACGACAGCTAATCGAGAACAGATTTGCCTACAGCAGCATTCATCTCTGAAGTCAGTTCCAGCATTTCTCGAGGGTTGCCGTTGCTAATTAGTAAGTTAAACATGAGGTGGTAATTGCATATTCTTTGAGCATATGGGTGTTTCTATTGGTAAGTGTTGTCTTCACTGTGGAAGCCTGTTCTTAACTACTTACACTGGGAGAGTGTAGCCGGGTCTGAGTATTCCAAGTTGGCTTTATTGAATGTAGCTGTATATAGCTCTAACTTTGTTTTTTACGAAAAAGAGAGCCTAGGTTCTAGCATATTAGGTCTAAAATTTGGAGTTTGGCTCAAGGGTCAAATGATTTTGTGTGGATAGAAAGCACAGTGTTGCTAGATTTACCTGGGAAACTAGCATTTTTATCTTTTTGAAATTGAGATGTGGGTTTCCTTGTCTCTTGTAAACAATTCAGTAGATCAGAAAGGTGAAGCCAGTTAAGTGCCTGCCTGGCCACTGTGAGCCTACGACCTTTCGCACTGGGCATCTGGGTTTAAATGACAAGAAGTTCGCAGGCAGAGGAGAATTAAGTGGCACCGAGAGCAAACTGTGTGCTGTTTTTTGGCATCTGTGCCACCCGGCCATCGGCTTCAGTCATAAAAAACCTGCCCCAGTGAAAAACAAAACTGTGTGTTTGGTGACTAAGTACAGTCATTAGGAAAGCAGGTGATTATCAGTGGGAGGGGAGGCTCTAGGTCCTGTGAAGGCTTGATGCCCTAGTGTACAGGAATGCTAGGGCGGTGAGGAGGGAGTGGGTGGGTGGGGGAGCACCCTCATAGAAGCAGGGTAAGAGGAGATGGGATAGGGGGTTTTTACAGAGGGGAAACCGGGAAAGGGGATAACATTTGAAATGTAAACAAATAAAATATTCAATTAAAAAATACTTAATTGGTTCGTATGCATAAAAAGAAAAGAAAAGCAGGTGATTTTTAGACATAGGGATCCTATCTTTGCTGTTTCTCTTTAGAGTCTGGGGCAGTACCAGAGCTATGTCACACAGTTTAGAGTGCTAAGAGAACGAACATCTAACAGCTGGACCAGTGGCTTTTCACACCTGTACTTTTTAAATTTTTGAATGCTTTGAAAAACTTTACAAAAGCAGACATGGACCCTGAGACCATGCATACATCCATTTAACCCTGAGACCCATGCGCACATCCATTTAACCATCAGACCCATGCACACATCCATTTAACCCTGAGACCCATGCACACATCCATTTAACCCTGAGACCCATGCACACATCCATTTAACCCTGAGACCCATGCACACATCCATTTAACCCTGAGACCCATGCACACATCCATTTAACCCTGAGACCCGTGCACACATCCGTTTAACCCTGAGACCCGTGTACACATCCGTTTAACCCTGAGACCCGTGCACACATCCGTTTAACCCTGAGACCCGTGCACACATCCGTTTAACCCTGAGACCCATGCACACATCCATTTAACCCTGAGACCATGAGGGCTCAGCTGGGCTGCCAGCTGACCTCACTGTGGAGACGCTGACCTGCAGCCTGTCTCACCGTGATCTCTGTTACTAGGGAGGATTGTGTCGGTAGGCTGTGGACAAACCAGTTGCATCGGTAACTACTTATTTAAATTGCATTAAGTATTCAAAATCAATATTAAATTCACAAGGATCATTACTAAGACTGCCACCATGCTTATCCTTAGATTTTAAGTTACTGTTAAAAGATCTGTTTCTATTGCAGTTATACATTTAAATGTGTTTTAATTTTCAGTTATTTTGCATTAGTGTAAGATTGCTTTACTTGTTCTGTTTGTTGGACCGTCTCATCAGATTTACTCTACTCTCCACCATATCATTAAGAAAACCATTGCTTAAATTAGTGGTTCTCAGGAGCCCCTGAGCTCCAGGAGTGCTCAGTAAGCACTGTGAGGATGCCTGAAGCGTCGGGTGATCTTCTCCCCTGGTTCAATTTCACCCTGAGCATTTTTCTCTTTTATATACCGAGGCTCTATGTAAAAGTGTATGTGGGAGAAATAGGTTTTTTTTTCAGCTGATAACTATAGAAAAACATGGCTTGTGAGTCACTAGGCTATTGCTAGTAAAGGAAGCAGCCTTGGGGAAGTTAAATTACTTGCAGGAGTCTGTGGTCCCAGCCCTTTGCTCTCCCAGTAGGACTCCTGTTGACTATACAGGTAAAATAAGCCACCTCTTTGGGAATAAATAATACTGATTAAGGAAAAAAAGACAGGGGTTGTGTTCAGTACGTGCTGACGAGTCACTCAGTTATGGCTTTGTCAGTTAATGCTGTTATCGTTGCAGCATACAAACCCTGGGTCTGTCAGGCATCCTCTGGAGTACAGCAGACAATTCAGGTAAGGATTCACCCATCTAGACATCTCCTTGTGTCCTGTAACCATGCTCTCCATGGGTGGGTCCCAAATATACAGCAGAGCAGAAAACCTGGAAGATTTCTCTGGGCCATACATGGAAGTTAGGGTCTTGCTTTTATTGCTTGGATGTTCATTCAGAACTCAGGAACAGGGGCACATTTAGTTCCTGTGGGAACTGGGATGTACAGGCCAATTCTGTGCCTAGGAGAAGGGCTGGAGAGGCAGGCAGTCCTCAGGGTCGGTGGAGAGGATCCTGGACCTGGATTTTTCTGGAGTTGAGTGGCTATGATTCTTCTAGTCTAGTTAGGTGCCATTCCAAGGCACCAATGGTTGTAACGGGATTTCAGGATTTGTTGCTGTGGTGTTACGGGGTTTGTTTTTGTTGTCCTCATGGTTATTTTGTCCCCCGAGCCACCTTTGGAGCTGAGAACTGAACCTAGGACCTTGCAAGTCCTCTACCACTGAACTAAAGCCCAATCCTGTGGTGGTGGTGGTGGGGTTAATTTTGTTTATTTGTTTGTTTCTTTTTTATTTTTCTGCCATTTTATCCCAAATAGGGAAACTTGGACTTTTTTTTATATCAGATAATATCTCTGGTAATGAGAGAAATTGTTTTGAAATTGATCCTTACACCAACCTACCCACCCCCACCTAGGGTGTTTTTCAGCTTGCTCTATGATAAGGTAAATCCATTCGTGGTTATGTTAAGTAAGGTGACTGTTAGAACAGATAAACACGGAGCTTTTTCCCCTCCTTTCAAGCCTTTTCCCCAACAGTTTATTTGACTTTATATACTTCGTGGTTTTGCCTGCATTCATGTCTGTCAGGGTGTCGGGTCTCCTGGAACTGGTATTAGAGACTGTTGCGAGCTGCCGAGCAGGTGCTGGGAATTGAACTCAGATCCTCTGGTAGAACAGCCAGTGCTCTTAACAGCTGCGCCATCTCCCCAGCTCACAAACACTGATTTCAACAGCTTCACATAATCAAAATTTATTTCTCATTTTAATAAAGTATTCTGTTTAACCTAAAGGGAAAATAACACTGTATTATACAGGAAAGTATTGATTTGGGAAACAGAAGAACTGGGTTTTTAGCCTGTTTGCTCTGTTCTGATTCTGAGTGACTCTGTATCTCAGTTTCTGTGTTAGTCAAATGAGGAGGCTGAGGACTGGCTCCCCTGCTCTCTGAACCTCTGTATGTGTGATCTCTATGAGAGAGAAAGTTCTTGGGGGAAACACACAGGATGTGGTACATTGTGAATCCGGGGGCCTTGTAATGTTACCTTCTTTGCATATAGAAAATATTCCTCCTTTGGAACAGTGATAGCTTTTTCCGTAGGTAGCCCGACAAAATTTATTTTCCATTGTGAGCAAAATACATAAGGTCCTTTCCACGCATACCATTAGTGATATCAGGAATGGGCTGTTTACGTGTGTTTCCCAGTTAAAACTAGGCATCTTAGAACCAAGGTTGCACAAGAACCAGGGTTGCATGAGGCTGCCATTCTCCAGCTTCCTACAAATATGTCAGTCCCACATTGCCCTATGTGATCAGTTGCATTCTTGGCTACATGTTCACAGTCGTGAGAATTCCCCTACACACCTCTAGTCATCGGTTGCTAGGTTACAGCTTTTTACATTGTCCCAGTCTGCTGATGTTGCTATGGATACCAGTGATTTCTCTTCCTATGACACTGTTCTGATAAGGCTCAGAGTGCAGAACATGTAATTGTGATGTCAGAGATGTTGTAGGGTAAGTTCTTTCATTTACAACATTAACATTGGCAGATACATGTTCTGTATATTGTAATATTATCTGAGTTTAAGAAATGATATATTAGCTGAATGCTTGACATGATCCATCACTTAAAGCAGGAATTGCATTGTATGATACAGAAACAAAACTAACATGATAAGCCGGGCGTGGTGGCGCACGCCTTTGATCCCAGCACTCGGGAGGCAGAGGCAGGCGGATTTCTGAGTTCGAGGCCAGCCTGGTCTACAAAGTGAGTTCCAGGACAGCCGGGGCTACACAGAGAAACCCTGTCTCGAAAAACAAAAAAAAAAAAAAACCTAACATGATAATATGAATGAGACCTGCTGTCTGGTGTCCAGCTCATAATCCACACATATCAACTTTGCACCTCCATGCTAAGGCTGAACGTAAAATAAACCATTATCCTTGACATTACCTTAGAGGTAGGGGAAATTGGGGATACTTTCTATAAAGTTACTTTTATAAATTTGTTATGTGTATGCATATTTGCCTGTGTAAGTTTATGCATACCATGTATATGCATAACCCGTATACTGTATGTCAGAATCCCTAGAACTGGAGCTGTAGGCAGTTGTGAACTGTCTTGGTAGTGTCAGGAACTGAATCTAGGTCCTTCACGAGATCAGATTATTGAAATAGTAAAGCCTGTGTTCAAAATCTTATTTGCCGCTCAGAACCATGTGGCTGTGTTTGTTTTCAAGCAAGGTTTGGGGCACCTGGAAGCTTTTCGTTGCTTGATTATGGGATCTTTATTTGAGCTTGTGGTTAGTGCTTCATCCCACACTGTGAGAGAAAGGATTTTCGTTGTGTAGCCCCAGCTGGCCTGAAACTCACTGTATAGACAGGCTGGACTTAAACTCGGAGAGCTCTGAATCTAAGAGCTGGCATTACATTCCCAGTGGTGTTCGGTGCCATACATATACCTAGTAGGCATAAATGTAGGGGAAAAACTTATCAATTTGCTCTGAAGACTGAAAGAATTGCTATTTGACTTAAGTGTGAAGATGGTAGGTCTGGCAAGATGTCCCAGCAGGTAAAGGTGCATGCTTCCAAGCCTGATGGCCCAAGTCCTAATCTCAGAAACCATGTGGTAAAAGGAGAGAACTGAGTTCTATCTCCACACTTGTTATGGGACATATATTCCAACCCCCAGATGCTTTTTACAAGTGTGGGGGGGAGCTTTTGTATCAAGATAGAACCCTAGGAATTACAGTGGATAAAGGATGATGTCAGCACATGGTATCTAGTCTGACCCCTTTTGAGCTCACAGTTAAAGAAACAGCTAAGATGTCAGAGGATGTGACTCACCTAAAGTCAAAGCCTGTGGAGCTGTGGCTATTACACGTACTATTTTAAAAACAAAACAAACTTTTGTGAGAAGCTGGGCTAACCCTCTTTGCGATAAAGATGGTTCTGTTTGCTAAGCCGATGGTGTTTTACTTTGTTGTCTGTTTGGGAAAGGCTGACAGTCAGGTGCCTGTTATTGAAGAGGAGCTCGCTAGAGAGCATCAAGAGTCAAGTCATCCCAGAGTTTGTTTATTTTGACTTATTCTGAGAAGTATTTGACTTATTCCTCAAAACCAAATTGAAATTAAACATAGCATAAAATTGCAGTCAGTGTTTTGAAAATATCATCCTGTCTACAAACTGGCAAGATTTTAATTAAAAACACGTTCTTTTCATGGGATGTTACTTTCTAACGAGAGTCGTTTTTGTTTTTGTTTTTGAAAGACAGACACACAGTCGCAGTCACACACATTTTTAAAAAATCTTTGTCTCATATATTACATCCCCATCAACCAACGTTTCCCCTCTCCTCTCCTTCCAGTCCCTCATTCCAGCCTCCTCTCTCCCCAGATCCATCACTCCTCCTTTCTCTTCAGAAAAGGGCAAGCTTCCTAGGGCTACCAACTAAACATGACATAGCAAGCTGCAATAAGACTAGGCACGTTCCCTTATTAAGGCTGGATGAACCAACCAAACAAGTAGGAGGAAAGGGTCCCAAAAGCAGACAACAGAGTCATAGACAGTCCCTAGTCCTACTGTTAGGAGTTCTACAAGAAGACCAAGCTACACAACTATAACATTTGCAGAGGGCATAGGCAGACCCATGCAGGCTCCCCTATTGTCTGTCCGTCTTAGAGCTCACGCTCGCGCTTTCTCTCTCTCTCTCGCTTGCTCTCTCTCTCTCTCTCTCTCTCTCTCTCTGTGTGTGTGTGTGTGTGTGTGTGTGTGTGTCATGCATGCAGACACACGTGCACATACACACTCTTAACTGTAAATGGGAGAGGAAAAACCCCTCAAAGTCAGAGACAGTGAGAAAGCAGAAGCCCTGAAGAAGACAATGAGGCCGATTCCAGCGGCTCTCCCCTCCCATCAGAGCTAAAGAATTCCAGAATCTGCCCCTCCTTTCCCTTCTCTCCGCCCTAACATTCTGCCCTTGGCCTTTTCCTACTGTGGATAACCTTTCTGCCACCTCTGATGAGCAGATCTAGTGCCAGGAGGGTGGCCTCTTTGCATAACCAGAAAGGTCCTGTGCCATCTGGATTTAACATTCATTTCCAACTCTGTCTTTTACCACCAATGTATTCGTGCTAGTGTATCAACCAAGTTAGCCTGTTTCCTGTGAAAGCTGGTGCTTCCCCTCTGGCACTGTCCCCTCCTATTGTCACTTGTAATTTCCTTAGACCGTAAGACCAAGCTCACTTGTAATTTCCCTAGACCAAGCTCAGTTGCCACTTCCTTCATGAAGCCTTTGCTTGTATGGTTTATATTTGAGACAGGGTCTTTGATAGTCCGGGCTGATCTGGAACTCACTACTTAACCCAGGTTGGCCTTGAATCCGGCATTCCCCGGCTCAGCCTTCCACATACTAGGCTTACACGGATGCCATGTTTCTTCCTCCAGCTTTAATTCCTCCTCCTCGTGGCTGACGGTACTCAGCTATCTTCTTTTGTTTGTATATTCTATCTGGTGTGGTTAATTCTCTCCTCGATTTTCTATGGTCAGGATGTGCTCCCAGGGCACTTGTATAGGGGGCTGAACATCTTTTCTGAAAGTTTACTATGTATCAGAGCTAGACTTGGAGTTAAGGGCTGGAGAGATGGCTCAGCGGTTAAGAGCACTGACTACTCTTCCAGAGGACCTGCATTCGATTCCCGGCAACCTCATGGTGGCTCACAACCAACTGTAATGGGATCTGGCGCCTTCTTCTGGTGTGTCTGAAGACAGCGACAGTGTACTCACATACAGTGAAGCATGCATTGCATAGTTTTGTGGCTCAGGTATGTCACACATGTGACTGTTTACTAAAATGTCACCTCAGAATTAAGACTTGTTCTCTTTTGTACACACTCACTCCTGCCAAATTCCTTCACCAGTGACGAGACCATTGGTTCCCAGTGCTTCTCGAGTACACATAGCAACTACTTACCCCAGAGGACCTGTGACTGATAAATTGGACGCAGTGGGACTGGAGAGATGGCTCGGCAGTTAAGAGCACTCACTGGCTGCTCCAGAAGTCCTGAGTTCAATCTCACAACCATCTGTAATAGAATCTGATGCCCTCTCTTGGTACGTAGGCAAATATGGCAGACAGAGCAATCATACTTAAAAAACAAACAAAATAATAGGATTTATAAATTTGACACACTGGAAATACATGCAAGCTCTCTGGATATACTGGTGTGCCTGTGATCTCAGACTTGGGAGGCAGAGGCAGAGGCAGGGGGATCTACAAGTTCCTGGCGGCCAGGACTGCAAAATGACTGTCTGTCTCAAAACCAAACAGCTAAACACAGTAAGCATGAGCTTGGGGATGGTGCCTGGGTCTTGTGCAGGTTAGGCAAGCACTGTGTCGCTGAGTATGTCTTCACCCCCTTCTGTCTGTCTGTGCATTGTCTGTAAGACAGAGGCATACCTGTAAAGTCATGTGAAGACTAAATGAAAATGTCAAACTTTGGCCCTGTCATAGTTGCTCAGTTAACAGCAGCTGACATAAGTAGCAGTGTAATTTAATAGAAAATGAATGGCCAGAGGAGCCTTAGAGGCATGCATTCCAGTTCACTGGAGCCAGGCTAATGGTCTTAGTTGCAGTGGAGACTATGGATAATTGCAGACGTCTATTTCCAGGCTTAACTCTCACAGACTTCAGATTATTGTTTGTATCTAGTTTCATTTTGGTGAAGGGGACAAGGTAGGAAATGTATCCTTCCTAATCCCTGTGTTATCAAAGTCACTCAGTAAATGTTCGTCCTGTCTTCTGAAGTCGACACTCGCATCCTTGGTTGCTCGGCAGCATCACCTGAGCAGTTGTTGAGACAAGTGATGATACCTGGGTCTCACTGAGAGAGGTGAGAGGTCTTCCCTGGGAGAAGACGCAGGCACCAGGGTGTTCTAAACCAGTTGATTAATAAGTGTATCCAAGGGTGAGTGTTACTATTCTAAGGTGAACCCGGAATTGGAGACAGCTGTTTTTGCCTAATTTAGTATCAGCAGCTGATAGTAAAGTATTTTTGTTCCCTCATCAGTAAGGAACAAAGTAGACTTGCCTGGTTAGACTTCAGCCCCAGCACTGGACCCTCTCAGAAAAGCCTTTCTTCTACATCAGTAGCTCAGTCAGTGTTTGGGAAGGAGGTCATGTGGCATGAAAGCAAAACCCTTGGAGCTCATTAAAGTCAGGGCCATTGCACCCAACACTCACTCTCAGGGAAGCATTCTGGCACCAGGAAATGGTGCTAGATGAATCCTGGTTTACTTTGGCCCCGTTGGTTGATAACTGTTTGTTGTAGTTTGGGAAGTTTGAAATTGCATACTTGATGACTCATCTGAAGAAATAGGGATTATAGAACAAAAGTATTCGAGACCTTGGGCTGCAGTTGGTGGAAGGATTAGGAAGTGTGGCCTTGGTGTAGGAGCTGTGATATTTCAAAAGACTCACCCCATTCACAGTGCCCCTCTGTCTGTCTGTCTCATGGTTGTGGATCAGGGTCTGAGCCTTCAGCTGTTCCCTTGCTCTGCCATCATGACCCCTGACCCTCTGACACACGAAGCCAAATGAAACGCTTTCTTTTATAAGTCGTCTTGGTTGTGGTATTCTATCACAGCAATAGGAAAGTTACAGAAAAAAAGTCATACATGGCTATGTAGCAAGTCAGAGACTAGCCTGGGCCACGTGACACCTCATCTCAACACAAAATAAAAATGAGAACAGATCACCTTGGGTACACACAGAAGGAACCATGAAGCCCGGGGCATTGTTCTGTTGTGTGCTGGGGATTGCATAGCTATACATTTTCCTGAGGGTTAACACCCTATTTTAACTTCAGTAGGTTGGACAAGCTCCTTTGGTTTCATTCTATAGAACACAGACTGACTGTGATTATTGAAACTATGTGTTCTTTTTCATTTTAACTTGGTTTCTGTCAATGAATTATGCATAAAAAGTTGGGTCTTTTTAGAATGTTCAAGTGTTTATTGCACCTCTTTTCAAAGAGTGCCCTTTATTAACATCAGTCGAAAGCGATTGTCTCAGAATAAAAGAGGATCGTTCTATGGTTGAATGAATACAGGAAATATTTAATATTCTGCCTCTCTCTTGGAGATTCGCAGTGCATATTATTAGTTTACAAAGAACCTTTATTAGCCAGTGTTTTCTTTATTACCCCAGAGTTATTTTGTTGTTGCCAATACCTACTAATCTGAGTATTTTTTCCCAAGCTATATGGAAAATAATTGAGAAATAAAAACTGAATTAATATGTGTACAAAATGATTACCACCATCAAATTAATTAGCATATTCATCATATTTCGCTACTATTTGTGTTGAGGGTGTGAGAAAAGAATATTTAAAATCTACCCTCTTAGAAAATTTCAAACAAACAGTATTGTATTATTAGCTGTATTTCTTAAACAGCAGGACCAGAACACAGTCCTAGAATCATAGCTAAATGCCAAGTGAACAGAACTAAAAATAAGAATGGGGAGTATGGGTTGTTGTCAGTGCTAGCACACAAGACGAAAGCTCAAACTTTTTTTTTAATTATATATTTTCTTTATTTACATTTCAAATGGTATCCCCTTTCCTGGTTCCCCCCCAAAAAAAACCCCTATTCCATTTCCCCTTCCCCCTGCTCACCAAACCACCCACTCCTGCTTCCCTGTCCTGGCATTCCCCTACACTGGAGCATTGAGCCTTCTCAGGACCAAAGGCCTCTCCTCCCATTGATGACCGACTAGGCCATCCTCTGCTACAGATGCAGCTAGAGCCTTAGGTCCCTTCTTGTGTACTCCGTGTTGGTGGTTTAGTCCCTGGGAGCTCTTGAGGGGTACTGATTGGTTCATATTGTTGTTCCTCCTGTGGGGCCACAAGCTCCTTCAGCTCCTTCGGTCCTTTCTCTAGCTCCTCCATTGGGGACTTTGTGCTCAGTCCGATGGTTGGCTGAAAACATTCACCTCTGTATTTGTCAGGCACTGGTAGAGCCTCTCAGGGGACAGCTACATCAGGCTCCTGTCAGCAAGCACTTGTTGGCATCCACAATAGTGTCTGGATTTGGTGACTATATATGGGATGAATTCTCAGGTGGGGCAGTCTCTGGATGGTCTTTCCCTCAGTCTCTGCTCCACACTTTGTCTCTGTAACTCCTCCCATGGGTGTTTTGTTCCCCCTTCTAAGAAGGACTGAAGTATCCACACTTTGGTCTTCCTTCTTCTTGACCTTCATTTGGTCTATGAATTGTATTTTGGGTATTCTGAGCTTCTGGGCTAATATCCATTTATCAGTGAGTGTATACCTGCAGGGCCATGGGTGTAGGGGAAGCGGGAAGAGGGAAGTAGGAGAGAGCCCACATCCAGGCAGAGTTCCTGTGCTCTGGGCAGGCAGACTCGGGAGGACTGCTGTATGCTTTCCAGGAGGCCCCAGGCGGGCATCTGGCTGTGTGAAGCCACTGACTCCACACAGGAGAGTGGACAAGGGGCAGCCCCCGGTACCAGGTTCTCAGTCTCCAGCATCCCACACTGGATACAGCGGAGGATCTGAGAGCAGAATAGGGGCCCTGGGGTGACACTTGGCCCCAGAGGGGAAAGGAAGAGAGGTCAGGGGGAGAGGGGGCGCTGGGTGATTCCCATGCAGGTGAGTGGCTTTAGTCCAGGCCTTGATGAACACAGACAGTCTATGGTTTTAGAGCTTTATTGTAGAAAGGCGGGGGTGGGGGGGAGAGAAAAGATAGAAAGAGACTGGCCATGGCCAAGGGGAGAGAAGGGGGAAGGGAAAGAGAAAGAGTTAAGAGAGTAAGAAAGGTGAAGGCTTAGAGAGAGAGGTAAAAGCTTAAGAGAGGGAGGAGGGGCAAAGCAGCCCCTCTTATAGTGGGCTGTGTTATCTTGCTGTTACTAGGTAACTGTGAGATGGAGTCTAGCCAGAAGGCCAGAAGTCTACAAGACTGCTAGCCACATGCCTCTCCTGTGGTGGCTGTGGAGGCAGTAACTTCAACAGGAGCCAGGGACGGGTCCAAGGGACATGAGGGAACGCTTTCTGTCCGTAGGTGGGAATTATCACCCATCGGGTTCTGCCAGGGTTCAAGACCTCAATTCATCTGGAAACCAAGCTGTCTGCATAGCCATTGCCCCCCATATACCATGTGTGTTCTTTTGTGATTGGGGTACCTCACTCAGGACCTTTCTTACAGGGGTGAGACCCATCCAGAGAAGAGCTGATGAATGTCTGCGTGTGCTCTCTGGGGAAATAGGTAGATGCTGGAGTGTGGAAAGGGAGGAAGAGCCTCACAGGAGATCTGTGCTCTCAGGTTAGAGAGCTCTTGTCTCTGTGAGCAGGACTCGGAGGTAGAAAAGTAAATACTGGTCTCTTACAAAAGAGGAAGAGGAGCCTCTTGCCCAAACCCTCGTGCCATGACTCGTGGGCTGTGACACCTCGAGCTTCAGCTTCCAAGTGCAGGACTGAGCTCACCTGCATTACACAGAAGGAAGGAGACACTTCTCTTACTTTCCCCTCTCCTTGAGCAGCACGTTTCATTCCTCCCGAGTTTTTTCGTCCTCACTATGTCCCAGAGCGAATGAATTCTTGGAATGGTCTAGATACAACAGATGGCACAGTTATCTCTGGGCTCGTGTTGGTCTGAGAGTTTCACAATCTTTGGGCTTGACTGTATTTCAGATTTCTATTACAAATCCCATTTCCAAGCCCGAATTAGAACCTTTTTTGGTTTAGGTTAAGGACAGGTTACAACTACAGGCAAAAGGCATCATGAGGAAGCAACCAGGCAAATTCAGAAACGAGCTGGCTCAGGTTTTCAACGTGTCATTGGCACAACAATGATGGGGCTCAGTTGGCACCTAAGAAGCCAGACACAGTGCAGGGGAAGGAGCAGGAGGCAGATGTGTAAACTCAACAAGGAAGGGTCTGTCATACTCCTAAGATTTTACTCTAAAAATGTTCAAACCTGGTGTTGGTGTTGCACACTTGAATAATCCTAGTACTTAGCTGAGGCAGGAGAATCAGGAGTTTGAGATCCACCCTGACTAGCAACTGTGTCAACAAGCAAACACACACACACACACACACACACCATTAAGTTTAAAAGACTTATTCAGAGAACTCCACATACCCACTTCCTCCTGTGTTTTATAGATAGCCTGTCATTTTATTTTATCATATACCTGCCCATTTATATAGTCATCCTCAGGTCCATCTGATTTTTATACATTTCAGTGTGAATTGAAGGCATCGTACACTTCCCAAGTCTGCCTTTTAAAACTAAGTCAGGTGCCTAAACACTCAGGGAGTGTTTCATTAGGGTTCAGTTTATAGTCCCTTTTGTTTGTAAGTTTCACAGTGTGTTCCAGCCAGACAATAGACGCTTGTTACATGCCTGTTGGATATGAGAGGGAGCCAGGGGTCTGTTCATTTATGAGAGTGGTCAAAGTCGGTGCTGTTAGAAAAGACAAGTTGATGCCTGCTGCCCTGACGGCCTCAAGATACAATTCACCTGTCATAGCTTCCCTTCACTCTGGCCATCGCATGCACACAGGACCACACACACACCTGTGGTACATTTTCCATTCTCAGAGGAGAAGCATTCCGTTCTGAGAAGCCAGGAAGACAGAGTCTTATGAGGCCAAAGCCAGTTTGTTCCCTTTTCTAGTAATGATGGATTTGGAATAATGCTATGATGGCAGAAAAGGGGGCAGCTGCCTCTGACTAAAAGGGACATTTGCTTCGGTTTTGGGTAGCCTATGCTGGCCTTAACTCTCCCTCTTCGGCCTCCTGAATATGTGTTACAGATGTGACATACCATGCTCCGATAGTTTGAGAGGGGGGTTTAAAGAAAAGCTTTGCCATGGGTTTGGTTCAGCTATGCCATGGCCTTCAGGCTGTGGCCATCACAGCCCTGTCTTTTACAGACTGATGGGAGATGTGATGAGTCAGCAGTTTCTGTCTGACTAGATTTTCCCGTTTGCCAAGGCTGTTGAGCTCCATTCTAGCACACAGTGGGAGTGTTTCATTCTGAGCTCATCATTTGCTTAGCTCCAGTAATACAGTGCTTCAAGAGATTTTGTTTTCTTTCCTTTTTAACTAACCTTTTACTATTACAAAAATGGTGTGTGTGTGTGTGTGTGTGTGTGTGTGTATATATATATATATATATATATATGTATTGAGAAAAAGTGATCGAGAAATATAAGTCACGTTTCCACCTTCTAAGTGAAGATCACCACTGGAAATAAATGTAGTCAATATTTAGGGGCCCTCTCAGTACATATACATGTGCTTGTACCTTTTTTTTTTTTTTTTTAAGACAAAAACATTTAAAACATTAGAGTGTTTTGAAGAAGAGACTTGGTGTATATTCCAGGCTGGCGTGGAACTCAAACCTGTAGCCTCAGACTCCATATCTCCCTAGCTCAGGCTTCTGAGTCTTGAGTTTATCTCACCAAACCTGGCCTTTAAATCCTATAATAGGTTCCACGAACTATGTATTAATGTATTTTAAAACAGATATTTTTATTTTACAGTTTGATCATTTTTTATATAAAAATTCAAATATCATTCATCTTTCTTCCAAATGACCTCAAAAGATGCCTTCTCTAATTGGCTTACAAACCAGCTTCCTGTCCTTCACTCTGTGTTATGTCTGGTCCCTCAGGTGTTACACAAGTACAATCTTTTCTGTTCTAATGGCAAGCTGAAAAAACTGGGCCAGTTTTCCTGCAGACAACTCCAACTTCTGCGTTTGCCTGACCACTTCCTCATGGTGACATCTAGCTCGTCCCTCTACCCCCTAGCTGTTCTTGTTAGCTGGCGGTCATATATAAAAGTTGAATGGATTTTGGCTAAGCATTTCTGGTTGGCAGACTTGCCCTTCTAATGCCCCGCATATCAGATGACAAGTAGCCGGCCTTCTCCCTCACTGATCTTAGATCTGCCCGGGACTGTGATGCTATGATGCCCTCCACAGTTACACTTCATCTTTCTTGACTTGGACAACATAGGGAATGGAGTAGCTTTTTGAAGATTTTGAAAATGGTGTATCCCCAACGACAGTTTTACATGTTAACTGTTGGATGTGGTTTTGGTCTATAGCGCGTGTGCTCTGGTGTTAGGAAATGAACCAGTGTTCGCTGTAGGATAGTGGGAATTATGCTTATCTGTAAGAATGAAATGGGAGGAATTGCAACTGTAGTAAGTGAGATCTGCCGTCAGTGGAAAGGACAAACTAAAAACTGGTTTTATGAAAAGAACAGTTTTTAATGAAGACGGATCTGAGAGCCCGCAGATGCAATTGAGGTTATTTGAGAGTAACTCAAGAAGGCATGATTGGACATATTTTTAACTCAAATTATGATTCTAAAATTAACTTAACACAAAGGGGTTTGAGAGCCGCTGTCTGGCACGGGTTCTCCTCTCTTGGGTGGCGCACTGAGCTCAGGCTGGGTAGCCGATTCCTGAGCAGGGCAGGCAGGACCTGTTACTTCCTGACCGTTTGTGAGGGAAGATCTTCCAGACACTCTGAAACTCCATTATTAGAATTTGGCTTCACTCACCAATTCCTTTCAAAGGGATGCAGGGTGAGCAGACTTTTTATTCTTTATTATCTCACCTTTGCAGAAGGCTAAGGATCAGCATGACTCAACTGAGGCTTCTCATCTAAGCTCGGGGCCTCCAGAGCTCATTAGCGAGTTGTTTTCCTTACCTCTGCAGGGCTCACACCCTTGCCTCCTAGAGGTTGCTCCTGAGACACACCCAGGCTGTCCACAGCACAGCTCTTGGCTCCCTCGAGGCCAGGAAGAGCAGGGCTCTGTCCCGTTTCCAGCACCTCAGTGTCCTTTGGCAACATTTATTTAGATTACTGTCTCCCTCCCCAACTGTGTGGATCGCAGAGTTCTTACCATAACTATGCTGTGCAGAGGAAATGTGTTTCAGGTGGTTGTCTCTGTGCTGTTGCCGCAGGGTTAGGTAACAGAAACATCTGTCCAGCAGAAGAGGTGTTGCATGCCTCCCGTGGACCCTGCACTGAGCTACCTGCTTTCTCTCCTTTGATCCCGTATCAGCCCTGTGCGGGATGAAGTCACCCCTTACTTCTTCACAGTGAAATGGATGAGTCTCAGGGATGTTAAGTGTATTACCCAACGTCACCATACAGTCTCTGAGCTGAGCTTCCACATCAAAGGTGGCTGACCTGAAACCTTCCCCTTAAATCCTGACTAAATGACTTATTGTAAACCTTGAAGAATACCTTTTCACTAAAATCTTTTAAATAAAACCTTGTTTATTCTGTGTAACCCAGAGAAGGGACCTAAAATGTAGACATACGTGACATGCATGTAACAGAATGCTACAGTTAAGTCAAACAGCCATGTAACCATGAAGGATCAGACTGAGCTCAGCCCTAGAGGAGTCGTCTCTGTCAGCATAGCCGCCTTTATCCCCCAAGGGACCTCACATCTGCCTTTGGAGTAACCATTCCTTCTCTCCCTTTCCTACTTAGTCTTAGCTGCCAAGTATGTACACACGAATGATGTCATTTTGTTTACCTAAAACGGAATTTTACAAAAGCAGATTAACAGTGTACAAACTCTTCTGTGGTTTCTTTCACTTACCATCTTATTTTTACAGTTTGCCTTAATTGACCTCACATTAATGCATGGGATTAATTTATGTGCTTTGGTTTATTACATCCCACTGAATGAATTGTAACAGTTTATCTAATCTACTGGTGGTAGTGGTTTGATCTTGATTATTTGATATTATGCAGTAGTGTAAGCAAGTCTTGAACATGTGTGTGAGTGTGTATTATATACATACATAATATATATATTATTTGTGTATATATATTATACACACACAGATACACACATTCCTGTGCAGTTACACATATTTCTGTAGGGTGGGCCGTAGGGGATTGCTGGGTATGTAAATCACTGGCTGCCTCTCTGATTCCTGAGGATCAATGCCTAGCAGTAAAATTAATGAATCAGAAATTGTAACCATGTAAGGCGATTTCAGAATCTCCTTGAACATCATTAACAAACAGTCATTATTCAACTTTAAAACAGCAAGGTCTCCTGTAGAACCTTGGAGACAACATTGATCTTAACTTTTTTTTTTAAGATTTATTTATTTATTATACCTAAGTACACTGTAGCTGTCTTCAGACACACCAGATGAGGGAGTCAGATCCCATTACCGATGGTTGTGACCCACCATGTGGTTGCTGGGATTTGAACTCAGGACCTTTGGAAGAGCAGTCAGTGCTCTTACCCGCTGAACCATCTCATCAGCCCCACACTTGGTTTCTAATGCAGTTCTGCTGCTGTGTCAGTAAAGGCAAGTACACTCTTTCTTTGCACTGGAAACAGTGGCTTTATTCTTTCTGGAAATGTATTACAGGTTGCTCACAACTTATTCTTTTGGGTTTATATAGTAATGATGGCTAACGTCCTAGACAGAACTGTTGACAAGTCTCAGTGTATAGAACTGTCACATACAGAATTCATTATGGAAAACTGTGTGATGATACTGTGTGACTCATTATTCATGGCTTGGGGACTCAGTTTCCTCCACTTGAACAGAAGTTTCTGGTCACTGATCGCCCGAATGCGTTTCTGTGTTGTTACTGTTTTCTTTATCAGGTGTAGTCCTCGTCTCCCCTTTCTGTGTTCCTCTACGCTGAATCAGGGCCCGGCACACAGCTGCCTGGCTGGGATGGTTGGTGATCTGTGCTGGGTGCTGCTGGTGCTGTGTGTTTGTACTCTGCTCCAGTATGATCAGCTTTTGGATGAACGCACGCCTTGATCTACAGAGTGTATTTTAACATAGGAGATGGCAGTTTACTTGAAAGTGATTCTCCAGGTAATCTGAAACACTTACCCTGGTATCTAAACGAAACCTGATCTGGAGGCTCTAAAATTTAATGTCTGCCTTTCTAAGATTCCTTGAGAATTTTCAGACTTATAATATTCTCTGTCTTGGCATCCCAGATAGACATAGAAGTTGACTGGCAGAAAGGAAGCAGAGATAATGTTAAATAGAAGAGTTCTTAGCACTTTGTACCTGGAAATATTTGAAGACATTGGCTGACTTTCCTGCCCACATCTTGGGAAAGTAGGAAATGAGTTTCCATCTTGTGTTAGCTGAAAGATGAGATGGCATTTAATCTGTTAATTATTCCTGAAAAGTGGGAGTTCGTATGGAAACAACTTTACTTAAAATCACAAAGACATTCTTTGTAGCCTGTTTTATACAATATAGTTCTACTTTAAAAAAAAGTTTCTAGGGCTGGAGAGATGGCACAATGGTTAAGAGCACTGACTGCTTTTCCAAAGGACCCAGGTTCAATTCCCAGCACCTACATGGCAGCTCAGAACTGTCTGTAATTCCAGGATCTGACACCCTCACATAGACACATATGCAGACAAAACACCAGTGCACATAAAATAAAAATAAACTTTAAAAGGGTTTCTACCCAGCTATGTGTGTTTTAATAGACTGTCCTGTGGCCTTTCCTTTTTCTCAGAAGACAGTTGAGTAAACATCAAAGCCATTGGTTTCATTTTCACAAGACAAATCCATTCTTGGAGAAACCAGAAAAACAGAAGAGATGCTGGCATGACGCAGTGCTCCCTGCCCCAGAAGGGCAGTCTGCAGGAGGCAGGTCACTTGGCCCCTGGTGTTCACGGGTTGAGAAAACAGAGGCCGATTGCTGGCATGTTGCTCTTGTTCCCCCGCAGACTCACCAACGGTCAAGGGTAGAGTCCAGGGCCGGGGATTCCTCAGGATGCTCCTTTTCCATCAGTCCGTGCTCAACACGCTATGCTGAGGGAGCAGGCAGGCCACAGCCACACCTTCTCTGCCCAGCCAGAGAAAGCAGGAGTGGCCATTTTGACTTTACCCTTGCCACTACTTGGTTTGTAGGTCAGTTATTTCATTACTTTATCAGTAATAGCAAATGACTTGCAGAGTACCCCCGTTGACGATGACTCAATACCAGTATTTTTTATCTCAACAGTCCGCTCTCCCTGCCTGCTTGCCAGTGGTCCTTTTTCATCATTGGTTTTCTGTAAATCGTTTTTGTCAACTGACTTGAGAGCTTTCTGAATACTGGAGGATCGTAGGATAATTTGAGAAACCCTTTTCTTTGCAAAGCATATAAATTAATGCTGTTTGGGAGAATCAGTTTACCATATTGGGAAAATTACCTGACCTTTTCCAAGGTCATCTAAATGGAAGGTTAATTAACCTAGCACATATTTTGAGAATTTAATGAAAAACATCATGAGTGCACTTGATAAGTACTGATTCAGCTTGGGTCCAGAGAGCCATGCAAAATGCCACCAGTAGGTAAGTTACATGAAGACCTGGGGCTAGGGCGGTGCTCATACACATCTGTTGTTTGTGGAGGCCAGAGGACAACTTCTGTTCCCACCCACCTTGTTTTGTTGTTTTGAATCGGATCTCTCACTGACCTGGAATTGACCATGTAGGCTCTGTTGGCTGGCCATCAAGCCTGCAGGTGATCCAGCTGCCTCCACCTCCCAGCTCTGGGATTACAAAGATGTGCTATCATGCTCAGCACATTTTTCCAATGTATTCATGTATTTAAGTACTTGTGTGCCAGGTGTGGTGGCGCATGCCCTTAATCCCAGCACTTGGAAGACAAAGGCAGGTGGATTTCTGAGTTCGAGGCCAGCCTGGTCTACAGAGTGAGTTCCAGGACAGCCAAGGCTATACAGAGAAACCCTGTCTCGAAAAACCAAAAAAAAAAAAAAAGGTGCTTGTGTGCCATGTATGACTCTATACCGTATGTGTGCAGTGCCCTTGGAGGTTGAAGAAGGTGTGGGATCCCTTGACACTGGAGATGAAAACAGCTGTGAGCTGTTGTGTGGGTACTGGGAATCAAACCTGGGTCCTTAACAAGAGCAAAAAATGCCCTTAATCACTGAGCCATCTCACCTGCCTGCCTGCCTGCCTTTCTCTTTTTTTTCTTTCTTTTTTTAAAATGTGTATTCTGAGGCTCTAACTCAGGTCCTGTTGCTTGCAAGGCAAGCACCTTTCTGATTGTTCTATCTCCCCAGCCCTGAAGAATATTTCTTTTTAATGTGAGCTGAGAGCTGGAACCAAGAACTGATGCTAGGGCTTCATGAACGATGGTTTAGCTGGGCACATGGCGTTGCACACCTTTAATTCTAGTGCTCAGGAGGCAGAAACAGATGGAGTGCTGTGAGTTGGAGGACAGCCAACATGGTAGGTTTCAGGACAACCAGGGCTGCATAGAGACCTTGTCTTAGAAACAAACATACACAGAAAAGGAAAGAAGCTGAGTAACCTCAACAGAGTCGTATCCCTGCGTACTGTGTGCTTCCCCAGTGACTTCTCAGGAAATATTTCAGTAGCCAGTGGTAAAAGCTTATGAGGCCAATTCTAGCCACAATACTACTGTTTCCATGGTAACCATGGAATGACCCATACTCTGCATGAGGCAAGATGGGAGGAGTATTTTCATTGACAAACATGCAGTGTTACTGGTAGAATACCTCATTGGTGTATTAGTAGGCTACTTGGCTGCTGTATTCAAATTTTAACCTTTTCCCATATTGCATGTTTGAACATTTTAGTAAAAATACTTTATTTAAAAAAAAAAAAAAGGCCGGGCGTGGTGGCGCACGCCTTTAATCCCAGCATTCGGGAGGCAGAGGCAGGCGGATTTCTGAGTTCGAGGCCAGCCTGGTCTACAGAGTGAGTTCCAGGACAGCTAGGGCTATACAGAGAAACCCTGTCTCAAAAAACCAAAAAAAAAAAAAAAAAAAAAAAAAAGGAGGGGCTCTCTGTGGGTTTTTTTCCCCTCTGTAAGAAAATAGCATTTTGTTTAAATTCTGATTATTTTGTACAAAATGGATATATAACGGAGAGCTTCAGATTTAATTTATATAGAGTTTTGTGATAGTTAACAAGTAGGGCCAGGTTGACAAGAGGGGAGTTTTATACAAGTAATGGACAGGAGTTAATGATAAAATGTTTAATATCTAAAGATATATTTTCTCTTGCTAAAAATGGAATCCATTTTGCAGCTTTGAGATTTTTTTTTACACTTTGTTTTTCCCCTGTTGTAAAAAATCTTAAGTAGAAAATAACTCCATATGCTTATTTTCTCTCTGTATAACAAATGTGTCTTGTCTGGGCCTGTCCCAGTTCTGAGGCCTGGGATTGTGACTAGCAAGCCAAGCAGAGGCCCTGACCTTCTGGAACTTAGTCAAGGGCAGAGAGCTATCAATTCAATCACCAAAGAGTTGTATGTCAGGTGTAGTAAGTGGTACAGAGAAAAATTAAACATAGGAGGATAGCATGAATTCTGTACCTTTCGTTTCAAAATACCTTCATCCAGTTAGTAAAGGTCCGAAGTTTATTTACTGCGTAGTCCTGGAGGCTGGGAAGTCCAAGAGCGTCGTATCAGTATCTGCTCAGCATCTGACAAAGCCCCTGGCAGCCTGGTGACAGCAGAGGGCATCACAGATGACAGCAGAGGGCATCACGGGACAGCAGAGGGTATCACAGGGCAGTTGTACTAGCTCAGGGTGGGGTCTCTCTCCCTCCCCACCCCTCTTTTGGAAAGTATTCTTCTCTCATACAATACAACAGTTTCCCTTCCCTTAACTCTTCTCAGTCTCCATTTCCCCTCTCCCCTGTGTCCACTCCTGTCTGTCTCCCTTCAGAAAAGAGCAGGCCTCCAAGAGAGGCCCAAACCAGTAAACAAATGCAGCAAGACAAGGCAAAACCTCACACTGACACTGGACAAGGCAACTCAACAAGAGGAAGAGTCCCGGGAGCAGGCAAAAGAGTCAGAGACACATCTGTTCCCCTTGTTAGGAGTCCCACAACAATGCCAAGCCAACAGCCACAGCATATATATGGAGAGGATGTGGTGTAGACCCCTGCAGGGTCTGTGCTGCTGCATCAGGCTCTGTGAGCGCATGTGTACCCTACATAGTATATTCAGAGGGCCGTGTTTTCCTGGAGTCCTCCATCCTCTGTGACAACTAGTCTTTCCGTCCCCTCCTCTTCTACTGGAAACTCTGAGAGATGGGGGAGGGACCCAGTGGAGACCTCTAGTTTAGAGTTAGTCTCAGCCCCTCCCTCCCTCCCTCTCCACCCCCTCCATAATATCTGGCTGTGGATCTCTGCATCTACTCCAATCTCCTGTTAGTGGAAGCCTCTCTGATGACAACTGGATAAGGCATTGATCTATGAGTATAGCCAAATGAAATGGTCAGTGTGTGTGTGTGTATGTCCAGTCTGGTTCTAGGCTTCCAGGCAGTGTCTGGCATGGGCTCCCTCTTGTGCAGTAGGGGCATCAAGTAAAATCAGACTTTGGTTGGCCACGCCCCTAAGTTCTGCGCCATCATTGCTCCAGCACATCTGGCAGGCAAAACAGATTGTCAGTCAAAGGATTTGTGGCTAGGTAGGTGTCTGGTTTTCTCTCTGGGTTTGACTTTTCTGTGTTCAGTGAGCTGTTTGGATGTTGTCCTGGGCAACGGGGCTCCTGCTGTGAGTTTGCTGGGGGCGATCCTCTGTCCTGCCCTCAGCCTGGGTTGTTTGCAGATCTCCACAGTACCCCATCCTCACCCCCACTCCCACCCCCAGCCAACAACTCAACCGAATGCAAACCAAACCCACCATTGAAAGCCCTGCCCAGCTACAAGGATGGCCAGTTCAGACTTCGCCTCCTCCATTGCTACGAGTCCTCACTAGAATCATCTTTGTGGATTTTAGAAAGTTCCCTCTGAACTAGATTTCCATATCATCCCCGGATGCCTCCCAATTCCAGCTATCTTTCCTTGCACTCTCTTCCTCCACCTCTCCCCACTTCCTGTCTCCTGTTGCTCCCATCCTACTTGTCCCCAGTTCACCCACAGTACCTAGTTCCTTTTTCCAGGGAGATCCATGTGTCCCCCTGTTGCAGGATATTTGATTACAGTGTGAAGCCACAATTGTGTTATTTACCAAAAACCAACCAAACAAAAACAGCTTCTTTCTGGTTGTGGTGTGGCTCAGCCCTTAGCACACACCTTTAATCCCAGACAATGAAGGTAAAATTAGTTTGTAGAATGAAGCACCTGTGTTTAAAAGTGATGTCTAATTGAGTGGCAGACAAAGTGATGAATCAGAGAAAATTTTGACAGAATAGGATAAGCCCAACTCTCAGGAGAACAGAGAGGAAAGAGAGGCTACTAAAGAGAGAACAGTGCAGAGAGAAAGGGGGGGTGCAGTTTCACAGAGACAGGTTGAAGAGTGAACAAGCTAGACACAGGTAAAGGTAGAACGAGCCACAGGATGAGGAACCAGAAGATTAGAACAGACTGCCAAAGGTAGTTTGAGGCCAAGGAGAGCAATTCAGGAGAAGCCAAGAGAGAGAAGCCAGATTGACTCAGTCAGCTTACAGAGGAGTTTGGACCAGAACAGCTGAGTAAACCAGCCAGCCAGAGCTCAGGAAGAGCAAGGAAGGGAGAGCTGATTCCTCAGCAAGTCTCAGAGTCTGAAAACACTCTAGGCCTACAGTGATTGTGCAGGGTCAGAAGCTTCCAGGACTAAGTATAGGTTAGCAGACGGAGGCAATAAACCTCCAGGGTGAGAGTTATTCCAGGCAGAGAAAAATACTTTTATATCCACCCCTAGAGCCTTCCTCTGGACTCAACCTCTCTGGGTCTGTGGGTTGTTGCTTGATTATAATTTAGTTCACAGCTAATACCTACTTGTAAGTGAATATATACCATATTTGTCTTTCTGGGTCTGGGTTACTTCACTCAGGATGACCTTTGTTTTGTTGTTGTTGGTGGTGGTTTTTTTAGTTGCATCCATTTGCCTGCCGATTTCATGTCATAAAGAAATGCCCCATATTTCCCTTATCCATTCTTGGTTTGAGGGACAGCTAGGTTGTTTGCAGTTTCTGGCTACTACAAATGAAGCTGCTGTGAACACAGTTGAGCACGTGTCCTTGTGGTAGGATGGGGCATCCTCTGGGTATATGCCCAAGAGTGGTGGGGTAGTTGGGTCTTCAGGTAGATCGATTCCCAATTTTAAGAGGAATCATCATATTGATTTTCATAGTGACTGTACAACTGTGCACTCCCAGCAGCAATGAAGTGGGAAGTATTCCACATCCTCGCCAGCATGAGCTGTCACTTGTGTTACTGATCGTACCCATTTTGACAGGTGTAATATGAAATCTCATAGTAGCTTTGGTTTGAGTTTTGTTGCTGATGGCTAAGCATGATGAGTATTTAAGTATTTGTCAGCCATTTAAGATTATTGAGAATTCTTTTTAGATCTGTACCCCATTCTAAATTGGATTATTTGGGGGTTTGATGTCTAGTTTCTTGAATTCTTAGTTTTGGATATTCCACATCTGATAGAATTGGCTTTAAAAAGTAATCCTATTCTGTAGGCTGCTGTTTTGTCCTATTGACTTTCAGAAGCTTTTCAGTTTCATGAGGTCCTATTTATTAATTGTTGATTTTAGTCCCTGTACTCTTGATATTCTGTTCAGAGAGTCATTTCCTGTGCCAATACATTCAAGCTTATTACCCACTTTTTCTTCTATCAGGTTCAGTGTATCTGGTTTTATGTTGAGGTCTTCTATCCACATGGACTTGAGTTTTATGCAGGTTGATAAATATGTATCTGTTTGCATTGTTTTATGTGCATACATTGCAGTTTGGCTAGCACCATCTGTGCAAAGAGTTAATGTCAGTACTCCTCAACTTATGCCACAAAATAGAAGGAACATTGCCCAATTTATTTTATGAGACCACAGTTACCCTGATACCCAAACCACATAGAGACTGAACAAAGAATTGCAGACCAATTTCCCTTATGAACATAGATGCAGAAATACTCAATAAAATGCTTACATACCGAATCCAAGTACACATCAAAAACATCATTCATTATGATCAAGTAGGCTTCATCCCAGGGATGCAGGAATGGTTCAGTATCCTAAAATCCATCAATGTAATCTACCAGACAAACACACTGAAAGAAAAAAAAAACCACAGGATCATCTCATTAGATGCTGAAAAGGCCTTTGACAAAATCCAACACTCCTTTATGATAAAAGTCTTTCAGAGATCAGGGATATGGGCACAGACCTAAACATAATGAAGGCAATCTACAGCAAGCCTACAGCCAACATCAAAGTAAATGGAGAAAAACTCAAAACAATTCCACTAAAATTAGGAACAAGACAAGGCTGTCACTCTCCATATTCAATATAATACTTGAAGTTTCAACTAGAGCAATAAGACAACTGAAGGAGATCAAAGGGATACAGATTGGAACAAATGAAGTTAAAGTATCATTATTTACAAATGATTTGATAGTATACATAAGTGGCCCTAAAAATTTTACCAGGGAACTCCTACAGCTGATAAGCATTTTCAGCGAGGTGGCTGGATACAAGATAAATTTAAAATAACAAAACAAAACAAAACAAAAAAACCACTCAGTAGTCCTCCTATCTATACAGATGACAAATGGACTGAGAACAAAATCAGAGAAACAATACCTTTCACAACAGCCTCAAGAAATGTACCTTGGGGAAATGCTTACCAGGCAAGTGAGAGACTTGTATGATTAAAAACATCAAGTTTTTTGAAGAAAGAAACTAAAGATACCAGAAGATAGAAAGATCTCCCATGCTCATGGATTGGTAGGATTAACATAGTAAAAATGGTCACCCACCAAAAGCAATCTCCAGATTCCCTGCAGTCCTCATCAAATTCCAACACAAATCTTCACATACCTTGAAAGGACAAAGCACAGCTTCGTATGGAAAAATAAAGTAAGGACAGCTAACGCAATCCAGAACAATAAAAGAACTGCTAGAGGTCTCACCACTCCTGCTTCAGCATGTGCTACAGAGCTGTAGTAGTAAAAACTGCACGGCGCTGGATAAAAGTAGACACATTGATCCAAGAATCAAATTGAAGATCCAGACATAAATCCACACAACTACAAAGACCTGGGGTGTGCGTGTGTGTGTGTTCATATATATATAATATATGCTAGAAATACACAAATACACACTGGAGAAAAGGTCCCTTTCTCTTACAAAGCCTCTAATTCCATCTGAGGGCTACCATCACGATCTCATCTAATCTGATTTTACTTTTCAAATACTCGGCTTGTAAATTTCATCAGTGTGAATTTAGAGATCAGTTTTTACAACATATGAATTGGGAGAGGGCACACATTCAAACAATGATAGCAAATATAGGGAGCCTTTCTGGTGAGTGATGAATGGACCTTGTGAAGATTAGAGGAAGAATATTTCAAGCAGGATGGTAGTAGAAGGGCCACAGGATTGAGGACAGCAACAGCAAGAATGTGGCATATAAAAAGAGAAGAAAGGTAAATGTGGGGCTGGAGCGATGGCTCAGCAGTTAAGAGCACTGACTGCTCTTCCAGAGGTCCTGAGTTCAAATCCCAGAAGCCACATGGTGGCTCACAACCATCTGTAATGGAATCCAATGCCCTCTTCTGGTTTGTCTGAAGTCAGCAAGAGTGTATTCATATAGATAAAATAAATAAATGAATATTTTAAAAAGAAAGGTAAAGAGGGCTTTATGAAAGCTCAGCAGGCGAGTGTGTAAGAAGAAAAATAATTGCCTGCAAGCTGATCTCTGACCCCCTCCTCTAGACAGGTGCACGCGCACGCACACACACACAGATAAATAAAAATGTAACAATTGTTTAAAAGATGACTTGAGATGGGAAAGTAGCCATAAAATACTGTAAGGGCCTGGAGAGACGGCTCGGAGGTTAAGAGGATTTGCTGTTCTTCCAGAGGACCAGAGTTCGGGTTCCACACACACATCAGGCAGCTCACAACAACTATAACTCCAGGTCCAAGGATCTAGTGCCTCTTTCTGGCCCCTGAGGACACACACATAAAGATAAAGAAAATATTATAAGGAGTGTGTTGCATAAAACGAAAGCTTCTAGAAGTCTTGGAGCAGTCACATGACCTGACTTAACTATTGAAAGGTGTTCTATGGCCCAGGAGAATAAGCAGAGAGACCGATAACGTGACTGTAGCCAGCAGTGTAGGCAAGTAGTCCACATGGCTGGGTGAGAGTGGAGCAGGGAGGAAGCACAGGATGCTAGATATTTATTCACTAAATACTCCCAGGGTCCAAACATGCCAAGCACTGTTCTAACAGCAGTATAAATACCAGCGTGTCATTCTTTAACATTAACATGCCTCTGAGGTAAATGTCAGAGGTTAAATTCACAGGATTGTGAAGAAGCCGCAAGTAGCAAGGGATCTCATAGCTGTAGTGGTAGATCTGCCCAATCTAGGCTACAGTGGTTAGGTTGTGTCAGTCAGGAGTTTGGATTTTAAACACACTGAGCACAGTTAAGTAGCTGTGTTAAGTAGGCAGTCGCAGGTAAGGGAACCGAACTTCAAGGGACAGGCAAAGCTGAGATAAGTTGCAAAAGAGATCTCGAAGCATTCAGGAAGAAATACCAATCTGATGTTTGTTCTGATGGTGAATCTGACCAGAGGCCGATATGAGGACAGCCTGTCCCCTAGGCCACCGCCCTGTGGTAGCATTAGCTTGGGCCTTAGCCTCAGTTACTTTATAAAACAGGATGAATTCTACTTCTTCCATAGTATCCTTAGGTAAAATAACAAATGTTAAGCAGAGCAGTGCTTGGACATAGAAAATATCTCACAAAACTTGAGGCCAGCAACATGATCTATGCTGTTAGCATGAACAGTGTCTTGAATGTACAGCCTGTTCACATACTCTTTGGTTTGTTTAATGACAAGTTCCCCAAAAATTTCAGGCTCCACACAATGGTGAGTGCATTTTGCCCCAGCTATGCGGGAGGCTGAGGCAGGAGAACAGTTGAGCCTCAAGGTTTTGAGGCAAGCTTTGAACAATAGCAAGATCCAGATGCAAAATGGGGGAGGGAGTCTGGGAGTGTAGCTCAGTGGTATAGCATGCCTGAGACCCTCAGTTCTATTCCCAATGTGGTCTTCCTTCCCCAAAATTCAACTCCCATCTTCTATCAAATGATAATGACCTTGTAAAAGAAAGGATTTTAATTGACAGTTTCTATAGAGGGCACAGGGAAAGAATTTGAGGGTTCTAAGTGTTAAAAGTTTCCACATGCAAGAGCAGTGTGAGGGCACGAGCAGAAAACCCACGGATTAGTCCTGGGTAGTTTACATCAAAGCCTGGAGAAAGTTGGCTCGAGCCTATGAGGACAAACAGTACCCTGTACCAGTGCCGGGTCATTGGCATCAGATGGAATTAGCTCTCTAATACCCTGGGGATACTGCTGGGACCTTGCTAAAGGGGCATTTCTGGGACTTAGATTAATCCTGTTTCTATTTTCTACGGTCATAGCTGGACTGACTGACTAATCATTTAAAGTATTGAAATCTCATCTCGCACAATTTATTTCGATTAAGGAACCAAGATGAGTTAGAGACATAGTCTCTGCATTTATGTGTTGGTTAAAAAAAATACCAAGTACAAGTAAATAAGTTAAAAAAAAGTGTTCTTACTCCTTAGCCATGTTTTAAGTCTAGTTAAGTCCCCTGGAAAGCTATGTTGACTGCAGGAGAAAATTTAAGTACTCGCATTTTCCTTGTTATTATTTGGCACAGCCGTGTGTCTCTGTGACGTCGTTGTCTTCGGGTGAGGACCTCGTGTTCTCCATAGATCGCATCTGTTGTGCACCTCCCCAGCCTTCCTGTTGATTTTGGAAAGTTTCACAGGCATTTCCATACCATCCTCTTCTGAAGGCGCAAACTGTTCATGATCCAGGAAGTCCACTGTATTTCCAACCCTGAGGCACCAGGTTGTATTCTGAGGACTTCCCTTCCATTACCTCCTGACCCTTTGGGGCTCCTCTTCTCTGACTGTCGGGGCTGTTAGAGAAGGGCCAGGACGGATTTGAGCTGCATTAGAGCTGAAGTTCCTTCTGTCCTCCGTTGGTCCCTTTGCCCCATTGTCATGGCTTGCTCAATCTCTGTGAGACCGGCGCTTGTTGCTGCATTTTATAAGGATGAAGATTAAAACGGTAATGTCAACGACAGCATCTAACCTTAGTTTATGTCTCTGGCACAGCCTCCGGAGGGATTCCCTCAGCCCTGGATCAGGCAGAGTTGGAATTTCTGAGGTTACACAGTACAGTAACTGTTAGAGAAGAAAAGTCACATTCTTTTTAAATACTGTGTTTGGAAGACATTATCCCCACAAGAACTCAGTCATAATTTACCTCTGTCTGCAAGGAAAGCGGATTAAGTAAGTAGTGTCCCATCTATGCTGGAGTTAAATCAAGGCCAGACCAGCAGATTAGCACAGAGGATTGTGGTATTGATTATGTAAGTCCTCAGAAAAACCTTACAAATCTTTTCTCTCAAACCTTTTTTTTTTTTTTTGGTTTTTCGAGACAGGGTTTCTCTGTGTAGCCTTGGCTGTCCTGGCACTCACCTTGTAGACCAGGCTGACCTCGAACTCAGAAATCCGCCTGCCTCTGCCTCCCAAGTGCTGGGATTAAAGGCGTGCGCCACCACCGCCCGGCCAAACCTTTTTTTAAAAAGGCTTACTTATTTGTATGAATGTTTTGCCTGTGTGTCTGTATGTGTATACACCACATATATACCTGGTGCTGATGGAGGTTAGAAAGGGGCATCAGATCCCCCAGAAATGGAAGGAAGATGGGCACCAAACATCAGTACAGCCACAAGTGCTCTTAACCTCTGAGCCAGCTCCTCAGCCCCTTCTCTCTAAATTCCTATTTATTTGTGTATTTATTTATTTTTATAAACTATCAAGAGGGGTCTGATAGTGAATGATGGTCTTCTTTCATAAGTGAAAGCGGACTAGCATGTGTCCTTTTCCCTCAGTGGATGCTTGGACTGCTGCGGCTCCTGGTCTCTGACACTGAGGGGTTACCTCAGTGATGGGGAGTCAAAGAATGGTCATGACAGAACTGCTACTATGTTCTGTGTCTGAAGCTAGCTCAAATCAAAACCAGAGTAAACCAGCCTTCTCTCTCTCCAGGGTATACACGTCTTAAATGTCAGAGTGGCTTTCACGCATACTGCTTCTACACAGGGCCACAGGCCACAGCAACCTCATCAGGTCTTTCCTGTGAACTCACGTGCATTCCCATGCTAGAGCACTGGACATTATTCTAGAGCAGGAATTCTTACCAGCCCTGACAAGCATCTAGAACATGGCTATTTGTTTTTTAGCCCCCACTCCCCAAAAAAGGAAAGAACATGAAATGGAAGCCAAGAGTTTACTGGCCTGGCCCTCACACATGTTCATGCCTTATGCTGATAAGTCTGTCTCTTTTCACTGTGCCTCAGTTCCACACTTGCAAATTTAAATTAGTGGCTTAAACCAGATCCTACCAAGGTTTCAACTTTTTCAAGTTATGTATGTTCTTTATAGGAAATATCAGTATTCTATTTCAGACTTTTACTTAATAATAATAACTGTCTGGGGCTGGAGAGATGCCTCAGCAGTTAAGAGCACTGACTGCTCTTCCAGAGGTCCCGGGTTCAAATCCCAGCAACTACATGGTGGCTCACCACTATCTGTAATGGGATTGGATGCTATCTTCTGGTGTCTGAGGACAGCGACAGTGTACTCATACAGTCAATCAATCAATCAATTTTTTTTTAGAAGTAGGAATGATTTAAAATAATAATAGCTGTCATATACTACATGCTTAATCTGCACCAAACATCTTGTGGTTTTTGTTTTTCAATGCTGTCTTTCATACAGGGTAATCAGTCACCTTTCAGATAGGGAAATTTGTATAAGTAGTTGAATGATTCTCTCAGAGACATGTAGCTGTGTATTTTGTTCTTCTTTCTCTTAAGCTAATTATCATACTTTGCCTTAGTCCTGTGCTTAACCCACCTGCTAATTTGTACAAATGTGTATTCTTTGTTCTGCCTTGGCTGTTCCACTCCAGCTGCTAAGACACAGGGAGACTCTGTGTATGTTCAGAGTGGAAGATTTTTCAAAGTAAACAATGTTGCTCTCTGGTGTTGGCTGTGCCTGTTACATCTCGTGATCAGATTCCCTGTCAGGACAGTTCTTGATCTCCATCTCTCCCAGGTTACCTACAGGGTTTTTGTTTTTTTAATCTCCTAAATTGATGTCCTCCTATGATTTTACCTATTTTTTAAAAGTAAAAAGTTTTATTTTTCCTTGTTAATAAAATGGCACCACTGGCATCCAGAAGAGAAACAAGACTCAGACATCTTATGGGAAAAGGAGTATGTATACTCTAAAGAGAGACGGTATAGATTCCTGAGAATACTCAGATATTACAGAGAGTATTCAGTGTGTTTTATACTTATCAGTAGTTATGCATAGTTGTGTAATACACTGTTGTATTTCTTTTTTTAACATACACACACACACACACACACACATATATATATATATATATATATATATATATATATATATATATATAAAAATAATTATTTAGTGTATGTGTGCTCTGCTGCATATACAGCCATAGGCCAGAAGAGGACATCAGATCCCCCTTACAGATCAGCCACCATGTGGTTGCTGGGAATTGAACTCAAGACCTCTGGAAGAGCAGCCAGTGTTCTTAACCTTTAAGCCATCTCATCGGACCTTACACTGTGGTATTTATATTTGCATATAGGGAGCCAGAGAGATGGCTCAGCAGTTAACAATACCTGAAGCTCTTATAGGGAACCAGGCAGGATTTAGTTCCTGGTATCCATGTGATCACCTGTAGTTCCAAGGGCTCTGACACCCTCTCCCAGCCTCCATGGTTACCTGCATACATGTCCACATAGTAACATGCAGACACTCATACACACAGAATAAAGATAAACCTCCAAAAGATAAAATAAATGTACATATGATGTGTGAAGAGAGCAGGGTAACTGGTTTATCTGTTTCCACATAAATTGTTTTTGTATCAAGAACAAGCAAAAGCTGTTCCTTTAACTTTGATGAAATATTCAAATAGTCACTGTTGGCAACAGTGATTATCTTCTTATAACAGTAGGAGTTATTCCCTAACTTCATCCCATGTCCACTTACCGGCCTCTCTCTTCCCCAACACCCTTGCTAACCTCTAGCAATCACTGCTCGGCCCCTGCTTCTTGGAGATCAGCATTTAAGCCTCCACCCAAAGCCCACGTGTGCAGTGCTTGTTTCCTGTGCCCGACACCCGTCACTTACATATCTGAGCGCTCTCTACTACTGCTGATGACAGAGTTCTGTTACATAGTGAATACCATGATACCATGCTATGTGTACATACTGATTTTGTCTTCAGTTCATATGCTGGAAGTCAAACCTAGACAAGATTGGACACTTACCTCATGTTCTTCTTTCCCTTTCCCAGCTTCTTCCATGTCTCCCTGCCTTGCTACCTCTCAGAATCAAAGCCTCCTTTTCTGTCACCGTCACATACACATGCACACATGCACACATGCACACAAATACAACCTGCTGGGTCTGTCTGCTGTTGCTTGTGTGTATAGGGTTACAGGCCTGACCACTTGGTATTGGATAAACAGTAGAGGGCTCATCCCTGGAGAGGACTCACTTTCCTGCTCCCAGCAGTCCTTAGCTCTGATTGCCCCTTTCCTGTTAGCACACCTATCGACGTTGCCCCTGTTAGGTCTTGTTTAGGTGATCATATTGTTCCACTATACGGGACGCTTCCCTGTCATCTCTAGAAGACACAATCCCACAGCAAATTTCCTGGTCCTCTGGCTCTTAGTAACCCTGCATCTACTCTTCAGAAATGTCCCCTGAGTCTTGGGTGTCAGGTTGTTCTCTGCAACAGTCTGTCTATTGAAAAGAGAAGGATGGTTTGGTTTGGTTTGGTTTGGTTTGGTTTGGTGAGGGCTTAGAGCTGTACTGATGTATGTGTATAAGGATAGATATGTAGAATGCTGTTAGGAGTTATGCTGGTTTAGAAAAGTGATGGTTCTCCTCTAAGGTCCAGGACCTCACTAGCCCTAAGTAGTTGACTAGATTTTCAGGACCAGGAATGATTTCCCTCCTGTTGAGCGGATGTTAAGTTCAATTAGATAGGTATTGGTTACTGCTGAGATATAAATGCCACTATTGCATCCCTAGGGACAACAGTGGCTCAATAGACTCATATCTGTGGATACTTGCTCCCTAATTGGTAGACCTGCTGGGACAGGATAAGAGGTGTGTCAGTTTTGGGCAGGCTTTGAGGTTTCAAAAGACTCACAGCATTCCCACTGTGCTCTCTGCCTCTTGCTGTTGAGGCGTGAACTCTCAGCTGGGTTGCCACTGAGCCTTGGAGCTGGAGGGTCCTGCCTGTATGCTCTGCAGCTTGAGGGTTTCAGGTTGCATGTTGATCCACTTATAGTTAATTCTTCTTGAAGGTGATAGGTATGGGTCTAATTTCATTTTTCTAGCACCTTGTGTTGAAGATGCTCTTTTCTCTAGTGCATGTTTTGGATCTTTGTCAACTATCCAATACCTATAGCTATGTGTACTCATGTGTGGGTCTTCTGTTTTGTTCTGTTGGTCTACAGTCTAGTTTCAATGACAGTAACATACTGCTTATTACTATGGCTCTGTAATATGTCTTCAAATCTGGAATGGTAATTTTTCTAGCATTATAGCTTTTACTCAGGATTGCTTTGGCTAGCCAGGATCTTGTGTGGTTCCAGATGAGGTTTTAGGATAATTTTTTTCTATTTCTGAGGATAATGAGATACAGGTTTTGATGGAATTGGTTTAAGTGTGTAAGTAGTTTTTGGTAGAATGTGGGCGGTCTTTCCATTTTCTAGTATCTATCTCAATCTTCAGAGATACGAAGTTTTCCTTGTAGAGTTCCTTCACCTCCTTGGTTAGCTTTATTAAGTATTTTACTTTCTTCTAGGACGTTGTGAGTGGGAGTGTGAGCATGAGCTCTTCCTTAGCGTATCTGTTGTCAGTGTATAGGAAAGCTGGTCATTGCCAGTTGATTCTGTGTTCCACCACTTTGCTGACATTGTTGATCATTTCTGTAAGCGTTCTCATGGACATTTTAGGATCTCTCACGTATAATAGCATCTGCAAACAGGAATACTTTGATTTCTTCTTTCCCTATTTGACTTTCTCTAGTTTCCTTCTCTTCCTTATTGCTCCCGTTAGTGCTTGGTGCTCTGTATTTGTGAGGGGTAAGGATAGCGGACAGCTCTGCCATTCTAGTTTTAATGGGTTTGTTTCCAGTTTTCTCCTTTTCAGGAGGAGGTGCCAGGGGTTTTCCTGGATAGCCTTTGCTATTAGGGCTATGTTCCTTCCAGTCCTGTGCTATTTAGGCCTTTTATCATGAAGACACTTACATTTGGTTAAAGGCCTTTTCAGCCTGTGTTGATAATGTGATTTTAGTCTTGAAGTCCTGTTTGGGTTTATTATTATTATTATTATTATTATTATTATTATTACATTTATTGACTTGTTGGCCAATATGTTGAACTATCCCTGCATTTCTGGGGTAAAGTCAACTTGGTCACGGTAGATAATCCTTTTTATTATGCCCATACTGATTTATTTACAAGCCTTTTTGTTTCTTTGTTTGTTGTTTTTTGGGCGTTTTTTTGTTTGATTTTGGTTTTTGGTTTTTCGAGACAGGGTTTCTCTGTGTAGCCCTGGCTGTCCTGGAACTCACTCTGTAGCCCAGGCTGGCCTCAAATTCAGAAATCTGCCTGCCTCTGCCTTCCAAGTGCTGAGATTAAAGGTGTGCACCACCACCGCCCGACTACAAGCCTTTTTTTTTTTTTTTTTTGAGAATTACTTAATGTGTGTTCTCCAGGGATATTGGTCTGTAACTCTTTTCCTTACTTTGGACTTAGTTGGATACTGTATTCAATTGTAGAAGGAGTCTGGAAGTGTTCCTTCTGTTTCTACTTGTTTGAATACTGTGAGAAGGATTTGAAAGTCTGGTAGCCTTGTGCTGTGGATCTCTGTGGGCCTGGGCTTGTTTGAGTCTCCCCACTTGTTACAGGTCTAGTTAGGTTGCTGTTCTCCTTTTGCTTTAACTTTAGCAGTTTGGATAAATCTAGAAATTAGTTTATTTCTTTGAGATGTTTCCAACTTAGTGGAATGCATGTTTTTGTTTTTGAAACAAAGTCTCATTGTGTATCCCTGACTAGCCTAGTAGTCTCTGTGGAAACCAGGCTGGCTTCAAACTCAAAGAGATCCACCTGCCCTCTCTAGTCCTGGGTTTAAAGGTGTGTGTTGCTTTCTAGACCCAGTGTGGGAGTACATGTCTGTAAAATATTCCCTTATAATCCAAATTTCTTGGTGTCTGTTTCAATATTTCTGATTGAGTGGCTGCCTCTCATTCTCCCCTTGGTTAGTCACGTCAACTGTCTGTCAATCTTCTTTATGTGCTCAGAGGATCAGACCTTAGAGTCATTGATCCTTTGTATTGTTTCCAGTTTATTATTTCTGTTCTTTTTTGTTATTTCTTGCTATCCCCTGGATTTTGGGTTGTTTTGTTGCTTTTCCCAGGTTCTTATGATTTATCATTAAGTCATTTATCTGTTCTCTTCCTGGTTTTTTACATAGGCACTTTGAGCAGTGCGTTTGCTCGTAGCCTGCCTTTAATGTGCCCAGAGGGTTGGTGTGTTGTCATTTTCACTTAGAGTGTTTTCTTTCTTGATTTCTTCACAACTTTGTGCACTCATGAGAGCGGTTTGGTTTGTTTTGGGTTTTTTCTGTCTATTTTATCCTTGGATGCTGATCAAGTATATGGCCTTTGGCTTTTAGGTGAAATATTCTGGATACCTGTTAGTCCATTTGATGTATAATATCACTTAATTCTGATATCTTTCTTTCTTTCTTTCTTTCTTTCTTTCTTTTTTTTTTTTGTTGTTGTTGTTCAGATGACCTATCTTTTGGAGAAAATGGAATACTGAAATCACCTACTGGTTATGAATTGATGTTAATCTGTGTTTTTAATTCCATTAGTATACTTTTATGAATTTGGGCACACCAGCATTTAATTGTAATGCTGTATGAGTTAATTTCTTATTGGTGTGATAAAACCCCATGATCAAGGTAACTTTAAAAAGAAAGCATTGGATTAGGCATGGGGTTTCAGAGGATCAGGGTCCATAATGGCGGAGGGATGGCACGGTGGGTGGCAGGGACATCCAAGAGCTCATAACTGCCAGCTGAAGCAGGAACTGCAGGCACACTGCGGATGATGTGAATCTTCCGAAACCGTAAAGCCTGCCCCAGGGACTTCCTAATCCTTCCCAAATGGTCCAGCTGCTCCACATACTCAGAGCCTGAGCCTGTAGCAGCCATTCTCATCCCATGCCCCTGCCTCCAGAGTGCTGGTATTAAAGGCTGTACCACCACTGCCTGTCCCATTTTTTTGTTTTCTTTTGGTTTTGTTTTGTTTTTATTGCCTGTTCTTGGGAGATTAAAAATCTTTGCAGACTAAGAACTTGAATTATTTTAACTTTGGGATTTTACATTTGATCTGTTTAATTTTTTTGTTTGTTTGTTTTTTTGGTTTTTTTGGTTGGTTTTTTTTTTTTTTGTTTTGTTTTGTTTTTTCGAGACAGGGTTTCTCTGTGTAGCCCTGGCTGTCCTGGAACTCACTTTGTAGACCAGGCTGGCCTCGAACTCAGAAATCCGCCTGCCTCTGCCTCCCAAGTGCTGGGGTCACAGATGTGCATTGCCACGCCCAGTTGAATATGTTTATAATTTAGAGGAGAAACACAGAGATTAAATGACTCATTTAATTTATGGACATCATATGGAAAGAATGAAAAGCTGTTTGCTCTTTACTTTTTCCATGTCACCTTCTGTCGTCTCTTTAGAGAACCTGCTAGTACCTAGCTCAGAGATGTCACAACTCACTGTGCAGCTAAGGCCTTCATGATGCTTCCTGATACTTTGATCAGAAAACAGATAGAGCCTTAGAGAGGAGTGTAAGTGTGTATACACACTTAAGAGGTGATTGTGTGTGTGTGTGTGTAGCTAATATTCTTTTAGTCATATCTAAAGATCTGAACTTGATCAAAATAGGGACATAGATTGTTCAACAGGCTAAGATGCTTCCTACTAAGCCTGACAACCTACGTCCATCCCTGAACACCCCCATGGTGAAGAGAGACTGAACCCCTTCTCTAGGGCAGTCCCATTGAAGCTGGTTACCCCAGGAGCGTTCCTCGGGCCGGCTGGACTGGAGAGACTCACCCTTCCCTGAGTTACCCCAGGGCTTTACAGATCTAAGTGTGTTTGAGGGGAAGAAGAGGAAAGAGGAGGGCACGCTCTCTCACACGCAGAACCTGACTTTAGATGTGTGTGTACACGGCAGGAAAAGAGAGGAGAACACTTGGGAAAGGGACCAAGGGAAGGGTCTGGGTGTGGATGTGTACAGAGCACATGATAAACACACACGGAAGTGACATGAAGAGCCCAGGGTTGTGTATTCTTTAAACAGTATTTTTTTTATCTGAATATTTCAACCTCCCAAATTTAATGAATTCACAACAAGCAGTCAAACTGTAGTGTGTGAGAGTTTTAATGATGGGCCCTCCATGCCATTGTAAGAAATTTCAAGTGTGCTAAATAAAACCTCTTGGCATTTAAAAATGGCTTGCCCATGTGTGCAGTGGGAGTAGGGGAGGGGGGTAAAGCTCCTTCAAACTGTGGGAGGCAGGATTGCAGCCCAGCTCTGAGGGCAGCCCAGGACTTATTCCCTCCTGTTGTCCCTGGTCTGTGGCAGCTCCTCTCCCTCCTTCCCTGCATGTGTTCCTCCTCAGAGGTAGCACAGGAAGTGTCCCCACAGTCGCTGCCTTGGTAAAGGTTACTGCTGTGACTTCCACGGGAGAAGGTACCTGTTTGATAGTGCTTGAGAAATCTAAAACGAGCTAGCAGTAACTGAAAGTAAGCTTGAGTTCTAACAGAAAGGGTGTTTGCTTTGGATTTACCCTGCTTTGTGTTTTTTGATTTATTATTTAAAAGGTAAAAATAGAGAGTCTGGCTGCTAGGCGTGGTGGCGCACGCCTTTAGTCCCAGCACTCGGGAGGCAGAGACAGGCAGATTTCTGAGTTTGAGGCCAGCCTGGTCTACAGAGTGAGTTCCAGGACAGCCAGGGCTACACAGAGAAACCCTGTCTCGAAAAACAAAAGAACAAGACAAACAAACAAACAAAAAGTTTTCATTTAGCAGAAATATGTTAAGACTTATATGTGGTTCTCTAGTCCAGTGAGGTAATATATGCTAAGTTTATGGAACCAAAGCAGGAGCAAAGATAGACAACTGATGACATTCTTCTTGAAGGTAAAAAGAGCTGTTAGAGACAGACCCTTTATGGAGTGCCTCACGGAACAGCTCAGCAGACACCTCACCAATGTCATCCCCCCTTCTCTGAAAACAATTTCTAACTATTCCAGAGCATGGTGATCTTTCCCTCGAGCTTTCTCAGCTCCAGCACCCTCAGATTGATCACAGAGTGCCCTTGCTGGGCTCTGTGGCTTTCCTCTGACAGGGCACCATGTTGGGCTTCCCCTGGTGACATCAGGCTCTTGTGAGAGGTTCATGCATGACCAGGGAGACCTTGCTTCAGATCACCTTTGAGGACCCCAACCCAGACAGCTGGGAGTGTCACAAGTGTCCCTCAGAATTCATGTTCCGATCCATACTATACATGATGGGGAGCTCTAAACAGCATTCATGTTGAAGAGAAGCCATACAACAACAGACAAGGTAAAAAGATGTCTGTAGTGATGGCTGGGGAAATGGAGGGGAGGGGCATGATAGAGGATTCCTGAAGGGGCTGAGGGATCTGTAATCTTAGTGCTTAGGACTGGTGCAGGAGGGTTGCTGTAAGTTCAGCCCAGCCCAGGCTACACAGTGAGGCCTGTCTCAAAATAATCAAAAGCCCAAGGCAGAAGGTAGTAAGGCCATTTTAGTGTTGTAAAACATTGATACTTTCTTACTTTAGTAGATACTTTGTGAGCTTCTGTATACAGAATGATGCTGATGATAGCTAGCATTCGAGGGCTGACTTGTTTCTGGACCTGTTTCCTCTGGTCAGTGAAGTAGCCTCAGACCTAGGCTGTCATTTATGGTGAAAATGGAAACCAACACTCACCCTAAAGTTCTGTGGGACACACGTGCAAAGAGAGACTTGAAAATCACAGCAGACTTCTCTTGCACACTCCCTTTGATCCATTCTGAAAACATCTTGTCTCTTGCAGGCATCTGAAGTTGAGAGACAGCTCTCCATGCAGGTCCATGCTCTCAAAGAAGACTTCCGGGAGAAAACTTCCTCCACCAACCAGCATATCATCCGGCTGGAGAGCCTGCAGGCCGAGGTGAGTGAGCCCCTGCGTGGCCGCGCCTGAAACTGTCCTCTGGGTATTTGGATAAAGAGTCCTCTGGGCTTGGCAATAAACCCCCTGCTCTCTAGAAAAAGTTCTGAAACATCCAAAGAGACGTTCCTGTGAGAACCTAAGTGGGCACACTTGCTCCTTGCTCCTGTGGGCAGCCTGTTGTCTGGAAGAATAAAGCTGTTGAGAGTTACAGCTGAGGGAGTGGAAATCAGGAATGACCTACTTTTTACTGAACAGTTCCTACAGGAAGCACCTTGCTGGTCTACCACACACAACTGAGGAAGGATGTTGCCCCCTTCTTCATTCCTCTTAGGTCTAGCTCAGTACACCACCATGTTCCAGGCATCATACAGAGAACTCTGAGTACTAACTCACCAGAAGCCCCACAGAGTAGAACAGAAACCTCTGCTTTATAGAAGAGGGTGACAGCAGATGCTGTTGAAGAGTTAACAATGAGAATACTTTGTATGATACCTGAAACGTGGTGGTAGTGTAACCTGTTTGAGGCCAGAGCATGGCAGCAAGGGTTGTGCCACCGGCTAGACCAGGGCAAGAGGAATGTCGTGCTTGTGGAGTGGTCCTGTGAGCAGCATGGGGTCTGCACACAGAGCAAGAGTCACACCAGCTGAAAGGGGGCTCTTCCTGAGGGCAGAGCCCACCTGATCCGCTGCAGGGACCGTCATCCCTTTGCCTGGTGAGACTCTGAGAGACAGTGCAGAGCCAGACGGCAGGAACCCCTGACCTGTGATGAAGGGCTCAGCCATCGTGCTCAGCCCAGAGAAACCTTCCCTGCGTCATAAGTGACCTGAGGATGTTTTTCCTAAAGTCTGTCAATATCTTCTCTTTTCTGCCTCCTGTTCCCCTCTTTCCTCCCTTCCCTTGGAATTCCCACCGATATTGAGCAGCAGGTCCTTGAAGTAAGTAGAGATTGCTCCCGTGGGTTCGGCATGCCTGTCTGTGACCATTCGTGTGCATGACTTGCCATTCTACTGCCCTGCCAGGCGCTCCCGCCTCCAAGCTGCCTGCCTTCCTCTTTGCTCCATCTGTTCATTCTCTCTAGCCCCTCAGGAACCAGTTTCCCAGGAGTGTTTACTGCCAGATCTGGTCACAAGTCTTAGGGTATATAGGGGTCCGGTGAGGAAGTTGGCACCCTAGTGCCAAACCCTGGCTTTGTCTAGTGACACTGCTGTTTGAAAGGCCAAGCTGAGAAATAATTCCTTTAAAATAAGTAACTTACTTCATAAAACCTGGAACCGTAAGTGTATCTTAAGGGCCAATTATATATCAGAATCCTATTCCCCTGTTACTTTACTGGAATCTGGGAAACCATGATGATCCACGGGACGGAGAATTGAAAGGTCAGAGGGCACTTACGTGAAAATGAACTAGAGTGAAAATCCCCTGTGCATGGGTCAGTGAGAGGAATAGTGGGCCCATTCACCGCAGGGGCTTGCTCCTTTTGGTCTCTTACCCAGGTGCACACTTGAGAGACAATATTTCTTTGTTTGGATAGACACCCGATCTCTCTGGACAAAGGCCATATACCTCACTTCCCCAGGACAGCATCCTATCTGATTGCTTGGTGGCCAGGGAGGAGCTGTGCCCTGAGCACAGCTCTGATGCAGAGTGGGAGCAGCCAAGAGGCTGAGGGGGGAAGGAAAGGCCAAGCCCAGAAGACAGAGATCAGGCCAAACACTTTTTAAATTTCCACTGGAAAAGTGTTGAGTTGGGTCCCCATGATGTACACTAGGAAGAGCCTTAAGACATTCGCAGGTTAGAGCACAGAGAAGGAAAGCATCCTGACCATGACTGGGGAGAATTTACGAGCATGCAGGTGTATCAGAGATCATTGTGGCAGGGAACTAGAATCGGAGAAACAGGCTGGGTGAGGACCTTCGGGTCTCTAGAGGCCTTCCCTTCCCCCAAAGCCAGGGCTACTTGGGAAAGCTTTCTGGAGCCCCTGGGCATGGTAGAGCCCTGGATTCGGCTTCCTCACAGCAAGCCTGGAAGCCAGAAAAGACTAGGCATCTCTTTCCTCAGTTCTCTCTCTGACACTGAAGAGAGCGGACATACCTTACAAGAGATGCGTGTGTCTTGACACTGACTTCAATGTGCAAAATATCCAACACTTCCCATAAGGGAGATCGTTGCTTCTTTTCACAGATTCTTGTTCAAGTTAACCATGAGGCCATTGTCTCATTCTTTCCAGGGCATGGGCTGATGTAGACACTCTATCTTCTGTACCCTTCTGGCATCTCATTAGCCAGGGGCCAGGGTCTGAGCTGGGATGGTAGCTCCAGGCAGTGGGAAGAGAAGGCGGAGAGCCTGTTTGCAAGAACACAGCACCTAGTAGGGAACTTCCTGGTGCTTGTGACTTGAGGTGTAGGCAGATCAGGTGCTGTGCTGCCTGGCAGGGCTGAGGTCAGGCAAGGTGGGGCCTTTTCTGACTTATCTCTGGAATTTACAGAGCACTGACTATCCACCCTTCCTCTGCCTGGCAGCCCACATTCTGGCTTCCCCTGGGCTAACTCCTACCCCTTCCCAGTCAGCTTTCTAAAGGGGAGGGCCTGTCCCTTCAGCCCAGGATTATACAGCTCTCTTCTCCAAGACGAACCCCAAGTCTCTGGGCACAATATCCAGAGACACATATCTCCATATCTGGGGCTAGTCCCTCCTCCTACGCTCAGCCAATAGAACTCTACACCATCCTGTGGTTCTCCGTCTTTTCAGATCAAGATGCTGTCAGATCGAAAACGGGAGCTGGAACATCGGCTCACCGCCACCTTGGAGGAGAATGACCTGCTTCAAGGGACTGTGGAGGAGCTACAGGACCGGGTGCTGATCCTAGAAAGGCAGGGCCATGACAAAGACCTACAGGTACTGGGCAGAGAGGCTACTGCATAGAGCTAGGACCAGACAGGGGTGGGGATGGGGCATGGGGAGCAGGTGCTTAGCCAAAAAGGAAAGGCTAGCGCCACTGCTGGTGGCCAAGTAGGTGACCCTGAGATCTCCACATGGGTCTTAGACTTCCCCAGGGAACTCTAGCATGCCTGTACCTGGGTAAGTAAGTGTTCTCAGATCACCCCTTCCTTCTGTGTGCTCAGAGCCACTGGTCCTGGAGCGGTGTCACACAGTTCTCTCTGGGCAGTTAATGCGGAGCACGCGGAGTCTCCTGACCTAGCTAGCTAGTATTTGTGAAATCTATGAGAAGATCTCAGAGGAAGCCCATGGACCCCACTCTCGGCTCCAGTGCCCTCCCCTGCCGTTGCCGGCACAACACAGAAACCAAGAACCCAGCAGGCATGCTCAACTTCTGCCCATTGCCAGAAAGGGCTCAGGCCAAGCCCTTGGTGAGCCTAACTGATGTTTTTAACTTCCCTAAGAGAAACTACTTCTTAGTCATCTTTGCTCTTGTTTGGGAACTGCCACCAGGCTTCACCTAAAAACCCAAGCTCAGACTTGGAAGAAATAACCTCCAAAACAAAAAATAATCTCCCAGTCTCCCCAGAAATATGGGGCAGTATCTGTCCCCCGGGTGCTTTGCTGGGCTGGTTCTGTAGAGTGGGTGGGGAGAGTCCAGTGGGCAGTGTTGGTATCATATGTGGGTCATCTGTTGGGCAGGTAATACTGGAATGCCAGGTGAGTCCCTACCCAAAGACCAGGCCGCAGAGGCCTCACTGGGTTCAGAGGAAAGCTGTTCAGAGGTTCTGATGTGAGATGACATTTTAACTAAAGCCAAGCATGGTGGTACATGCCTACGATGATCCCAGCACTTGTGAGGCTGAATAAGGAGGAATTGGAGTTCAGCGTTAGCCAGGGCTATGTAAAGTTCCTGACCAGGCTAGGCTGTACTGAAACTGTCTCAGACAATAAACAAGAACAACTTCTGAGTCTGGAGTCCAGCGACACACAGCACCTCGCAGAGTCCAGTAACTCACAGCACCGCGCTGTCTGTGTGAGCTCGGCTGCACCAGGCAGAACCTCTACAAGGGTCGTCTAGCAGGGTTTAAGTTCTCCTTGGTGATGCTTTTGTTCCTTCAACTCATCATTTTCCAGATAGTAGGGCTTCAACAAATGCTGACTAGAAATGGGTCTGGGATGTAGTTCTGTTGTTGGGGGCTTGGCCAGAGAGCAGAGACTCTAGTTTCTATCTCCAGTACCACAGAACAGAGAGGACAGTAGAGGAGAAAGTGACGTGACGCCAGTCCTAAAGCCTTCCAGCAGGTTCTGAAGTGGAGAGAAGTGCTAAGGCTGCTGTGATAGACAGCAGAGATGACACAGGTCACTTTCTAGTGAATGGAGAGCTTTCATATTCTTCTCTAAAGCCTACAGAAAACAAATCATTTATCCCAAGGCATATACCAGGTCCTTGATGGAATGCAGACTAGAAACCTCCCCCCTCCACGATAGCTGACTCGCCTGGTGCTCATTTGCCCTTGCAAGCCCTCCGTGGAGCAGCCTTCAGATCCCCAGGAAGCACTCTGAGACAGAACAGAGAGGGGGAAAGAACTACAAAGCCAGAAACTGCCCTTGCCAAAAAGAAACTTTGAGCCTAGCATGAATTTGCAAATCAGAATGATGTCTCCTACCTAACTAGGAACCGGGAAATGAGGGGGAAGAGCGAGAACCTCTGGGACCGTCAGCGGGCTGTGTCCTGTAGCATCAGGAACCCAGCTGAGGCCACACACTCATGCAGGGCCGCCAGCAAGGCGGGACGACGGTCCACCCTTTTTGGAGAATCATATTTATCCTCACCTTTCCTACTTCTGTCTGTGCCTTCTGTTTATGTAAAAGCTCCTTGTCACTAGTTACTAGTGTCCTCCAGAAAGCCGTCACCAAGATGGCCTTAAATGACAGGAAAAAATCCAGCTGACCCAGGTGGACTTGCACAGTCCTACCCCAGCTTTGTAAAGTGTTGAGTCAGTGGCCTTGGAATGTGTTTAATCCCTTGATTTTAAATCCTCAGATAAGGGCGGGTGGGAGGCTGAGCTGGCAAGGCAAAGGCCTCCATCAGCAGGAGGGCCCCTTTGATCTGCTTCACTGGTGACTGGTCCTGCTGTCTGCCAAACTTTTTTTTCTAGGGGGGGGGGGGATAGGGCGGGGAGGGTTGTGTGTAGGTGCACAGCCACAGTGCACATTGTCAGGTCAGAGGAGAGTTACTGACACTTCTCAACTCCCAACACGTGGATCTCAGGATGAAACGCAGGTCGTCAGGCTTGGGGGCCTATGCTCCCTGAGCCAGTCCTCCCACCCTAAAACAGATTTTTAAGGCGCTGGTGGAGTTCAGCTGTGGTCGTTGTTTTTGTTCTGAGGCCTTATCATAGGCATTAAAGCTCACTGCTCGCTTCATAACAAGCGTTTGGTTTGAGATGGGGTCTAAGGTTAGTGCTACGTAGCTTAGAACTTGATGTGCTGGCCTTGGACTCACAGCAGGCCTCCTGTCTCTGCCTCAGTAAAGAAATCAGTTGTCAGTCTAAGGGGCACTCAGCCCCTTACAGAAGTGTGTAGGAGCTGACCCTGGCAAACGGGTGGCTTCATCAGCAGAGAGCAGCCCCACTCACCGTGGGGGACTCATAGAGCACATGTCCTGGGGACTAGACTTTGCCCTGACTCTGATCATGTGTAGTTCCCTCACACCATCTCAGCACTCCCATGTCAAGAGAATGCCCTCCTCACACTACGCTTCAGCGCTGTGAACTCAGACTTTCCATAGTGTACTAATAAAAAGGCATTTCGTGCCATCCCTTTCCGTACATAGAAATACACTGCCAGCTTTCTTATACAAAGATACTGTTTTCTTCTGCTTCTCTGTTTGAAGCAGAGTTCCTGTCTAGCCCTGGCTGTCCTAGAATTAGCTCTGGAGACCAGGGTGACCTGGAACTTCAGAGACCCGCCTGCCTCTGCCTCCTGAGTGACTGAGGGGTTAGTGGTATATGCAGCCATGCCCATACAGATACTATTTTTACATTACAGCATATCTGCAGTTGCCAGACTCTTCCTTGATTTGATTTGATTTTTCTGCACATTTGTCCAGGTGGTGAATCAGTCACTGACCAGAGAATGAGGCCCCTCCTGGCCTTTTGTTCTCTTGCTGTTACAGTTAATTACATATCTTTGAGTGTGCATGAGTAATTGAACTAATTGCGTCCAGTGTGTGAGAACTGTGAGACTGTCTCCTGCTGAGATGTATGTTTCCTGGACAATAATTTGTAAGGCATTTGGTACTTAACGTACTGCTTGTAACTGTGCCAAATGCTTCCTAGGAAAGTCTCTTTATTCCCTGTAACCCTGGCTTTCTTTGTTTTCTTTTCCTTCCAAGTTTTCCCAAAACTGGGGCTGGAGGAGGTCCCACTGTAGTAGCAGGTGTTGCTGACCCAGGGACAGGCAAGCGGCTTGCCAGGTCTTCTTGTCTTCCTGGCAGCAGTTGGGCTCCAGCCCTTTCTAGTTAGGGCTCATTCAGGCCACTAGCCAGCCAGTCTCTGGCAGTGGTGGGCTGAAGATGAGGCTCCAGGCAGCTAGGGAATTGGCTCCACGGCTCTGAAGCACTGACTCCTTTCATGAGGAGTTGCCACCACCCACCCAGAGCCCCTGCATCTGCAGGAGGCACGGCAGCTTAGTGAAAAGTCTGAGGAGAGCAGCACAGTCCACTCCTCAGTGCTGGGCTTGATCCCTAGGCCTTGGACTGTCAAGGTGCCCCTCCAGCACCGAGCTGTGTTTCCAGCCAACCCAAGTCTGGGAAATGTCCGTGTTGTACGCCACTACAGCCAGCTGTTTGCTCTTCTTAATGAAACAGAGATGGCTCCAGAAAGACCATTTTCTAAAAGAATAAATTTAAATCTCAGGAAATTCTTCACCCACACTAACCTCTAGGGAGAAAACTCTGTGTGTTTGCTGCTCTGTATACCAGACACTATAGGAGATCTGTGGGAATCTGTGGGGCTCTAGCCCAGCTGCAGTGGCCACGGAGTTACACTGGGAGAGGAGAGTTGGAAGGAGGCAGCCACTGCTCTCTTCCGCAGCTGCCGCTACTTTATAATTGCAATGAGACTACAGTTACAGTGAGACTACGAAGCAGCCAGGCTGGTGTGAGCAGGGAGAGCTGCAAGTGAGGTGCAGAGCCTAGGAACCAAGGTCAGGGTCACTGGGCAGGAAGTGACCGTGGTGGGCCTGGGGAGAATGTTTCAGGAGAGAATTTTCTTCTCCAGGAAGTGTTACAGCTTTTACATGACAGCAGCTCTCGGATGATCCCTGGTGGAGTAATCCGCACACCTTTACTCCTTCTGGATGGATAGGGTCTTATAAACATTTTGGGGTATGACAGCAGATACTCTGTGGAGGAGCTTGGGGCACTGCCCCTAAGTGATTGATTGTTGTGATCCTTTCCATGGGGTGCTGTGGCAGTGCCCTCAGGGGCCAAAAGAGGGCATCAGATCCCATGGATTAAGAGTTACAAACATCGGGAGGCAGAGGCAGGCGGATTTCTGAGTTCGAGGACAGCCAGGGATATACAGAGAAACCCTGTCTCGAAAAACCAAAAAAAAAAAAAAAAAAAGAGTTACAAACAGTTGTGAGCCGCCATGTGGGTGCTGGGAATCAATCCTGGGTCAGCTGGAAGAATAGCCAGTGTTCTTAACCACTGAGTCATCCAGACCCCTCCACTTTATTGCTTGAGACAGCATCTCTTACTGTCTCATCTCGTTGGGAACGTGCACTTCAGAATGGAGTTGCTGGATCATTGAAGAGTTCATGTTTTAACTTCATTCAGTAAACTGCTAAGGAGGGCTGGCAAGATGACTCAGTTAAAAGCACAGGTCCCGTATGTTTGTCATGGCAAGATCGTATCTGTATCCCACACACACATCATACATAGCACACGGACTTGAACCATAATAATAAAATTTCTTTTTTTCTTTTCTTTTTTTTTTTAAAAAGGAAACTGCTAAGGACTTGGCTAAGTGTAAACCCTCAGCTCTCATTGAGAGTGAGAATTGTAAATGCTCCCATTGTCATCAGAGTTTGTTTGCTGTTTCCAGTGATGGAGTCACTGTGGTCCCCCATTGCTGCTGGGCTTAGTTTTCTGCTTTGATAATGCCCAACCATGCCTGCTGCTGCCTGGCTCTGCATCGAGAGCACCTGTGCCCCACCCCTGTGGGACACTCATCTCCAGCCAGCCTCTCCTATCAGCAGTCCCCCAAGCCAGCGGAAGCCTGCAGCAAAACACAGTGTTTCCCAGGGAAAGTCACCCAAGGCTGCTGCCACTTCAGAGGCTGTCTTAGAACTCGCTATGTAGCCGGGCGTGGTGGCGCACGCCTTTAGTCCCAGCACTCGGGAGGCAGAGGCAGGCGGATTTCTGAGTTCAAGGCCAGCCTGGTCTACAAAGTGAGTGCCAGGACAGCCAGGGCTACACAGAGAAACCCTGTCTCGAAAAAACCAAAAAAAAAAAAAAAAAAAAAAAAAAAAGAACTCGCTATGTAGACCAGGCTGGCCTTGAACTCACAGAGATCCACCTGCCTCCCAAGTGCTGGGATTAAGGGCCTGTGCCACTATGCCTGGCATAATTTTTTTAAATCAAGATACAAAGCCTCTTATACTTGGTTCATATCTTGAGATTTTTGTTTGGTTTTGTCGTCGCTGCTGTTGAGACAGTGTCTTTCTTTAACTAAGCTGTGTGCCCTCACACAGTCCCTTGAGTCTTTTGAATCCTAGGTTCTTCCATTAACTTTTTCCCAGAGAATTCTCAAGTTCTGGAGTTGTTTATGCTGTTGAGTTTCTCAGAGCTGGGTCTTGCTGACTGGATCCCCCATACAGCCTGCTCCGTGTCCCTCCTGCCTCTGTTTTTCTCTGAGTTGTTGGCCAGTCTAGTGGCAGGGTCCACTTGTGGCCACTGCTTGCCGTGGTATGGCTCAGCAGCCCAGCCTGTGCTTTCTTCCCCACAGCTGCACCAAAGCCAGCTGGAGCTCCAGGAGGTGCGACTGTCCTACCGGCAGCTGCAGGGCAAGGTGGAGGAACTCACGGAGGAGAGGAGTTTGCAGAGCTCGGCCGCAACCAGCACGTCCCTGCTGTCAGAGATCGAGCAGAGCATGGAAGCCGAGGAGCTGGAGCAGGAGAGAGAGCAGGTGCTCATATCCCCACCAGCTGGCAGAAGTGGGCCCTAGGTTCTCTTCACCCTCTTCAGCACCGTGCCGCCCCCCCGGCATGAGTTCCGATGGCCACAGGCTGGAGTGAGACTCGCTCACTGGTCAGCCACTAAAACCTTGAACAGAACAGCCAGACCAGAGAGCTGTGTCCTGCTCAGTCTCTCCCCCTGGGCCTCTGAAGTGATCCAGAGCCATCCCTCCTGTGCCATTTGCTTCTTTATACCTCCATCGCCTCTCCTTCCCACCCAGGCTCTGACTCCAGCCCGTACAGCTACTCATAGGTGACAGAAATACTTTATGTGGCAGATGAGTGGGTTAGAGGGTGAGAGAACAGGGGAAATCAGAATTGGGAATAGCTGGTCACCCGCACAAGGAAGACTGAGGCAGAGCAGTTACGGCAGGCTAGTTCCAGGCCAGCCAGGGCTACGTATGTACATAGTAATCTCAAAAAGAACTGAGCATGGCGGGGGTGGCACATGCCTTTATTTCCAGCGCTCAGGGGCAGAGACGGGCAGATCTCTATATGAGTTCAAGGCCAGCCTGGGCTACACAGAAAAACCCTATCTCAGAAGGAAAAAAAAAAGAAAGTCTAAGATGTACTAGCTCTAAACTATTATTTCTTAAGATATTTTAAAAAACGAAACTCTTGCTTCTAAAAAGCAGATTTCAAGTACCTGTGTTTTGGGCTTAGGTACTAACTGACCGGGGCCTCTCTAGAGTCTGTAGTGATGGTAACATTTTGTGACACAGCTGAGGCTGCAGCTCTGGGAAGCCTACTGCCAGGTTCGCTATCTCTGCTCACACCTCCGAGGGAATGACAGCGCCGACTCAGCCGTATCCACAGACTCCTCCATGGACGAGTCCTCGGAGACCTCGTCGGCCAAAGACGTGCCTGCCGGCAGCCTGCGCACCGCCCTCAACGATCTCAAGAGGCTGATACAGAGCATCGTGGATGGCGTGGAGCCCACGGTAAGGGCCCGCCACAGGGCATGGTCGGCCTGCGTGGGGAACAAGGTGCAGACAGGGCCTCCCTTGTCACTTGTTGCCAGGATTCTGAGCCATTCATTTGAGAGTATTGAGCACCAGGAACCAGGAAGTCAGTCTCCATGGTCCCCTTCCTGCAAGTACAATGAGAGGGGTTTTCAACCTCCCTAACGCTGCAAACCTTTAATACAGCTCCTTATGTTGTAGTGACCCCCAACTGTAAAGTTATTTTCATTGTTCGTTCATGACAGTAACTTTGCTAGTGTTGTGAGTCATGATGTAAGTATTTTTGGAGATAGAGGTTAGCCAAGGAGGTTGCAATCCCTGGTTGAGAACCAGTAGCATTGTGGCATAGCTAGGGGGTAGTTCACCATACAGTTATGCACAGGCACTGGGGGCCTTGAGTTGGAGGGTTTGCTTAGAAACTTAGTTGTCTATGTAAACTCCCAGGCTGTCCCTGTGCGGCTGGTCCTGATGGGGTAAGAGTGAGCGGGCAGAGCGTGAGCACTAAGGCTTGCCAGGTATGACCGCTCACAGCTTTAGTCCTGCACTATGGAGGAAGAGGCAGGCAGGTTACTGTGACTTTGAGGCTAGCCTGGTTTACATAGTGAGTTCCAAGACAACCAGAGCTGCATAGTAAGACCCTGTCTCAAAACAAACAACAACAAAAACCCTAAGGCTTCTTTCTAGCAAAATCAGTACAGAAGGTTGAGGAGGTGAACAAGACCTCAGGTGTGAAGAAGAGGGCTTTTCTTCTGGCTCCCCTCCCGCCCCCGCCTCCCGTGGCCTGGCATGTGCACAGTCTGATGGGTTTCTTCTTGACTTCTCTCCCATCTAACAGACACTTAGGTCTTTGTCATAGTGGAGGCAGTCAGATGAGGGACAGATGTCTCTGTTGGAACAGCCTGGGTTGCTCTGTAGAGTGGATGCTAGGAGGCCAGGTCATTGTGGGGTAAGGAGATGCCAGAGCTTTGTGCCATTCGTAGCACGCAGCTGCTTCTCCCAAAGCTTGGTAAAAACAAGCTCTTATAGGATAAAATTAAACCCAAGTCGCACTTGCCCCGGCCTGTGTCATCCTCCCTGTCGTCTGTCCTTCCTCTTCATCTTTCTGTCCTCTGCATTGTGCCTCCTCCCACTAACTGTCGCTTGCTCCTCCCTCCCCACACCTGCTTACCTCTCTCTGTCAGAGCACCCGGAGGATGGACGATGACTCCTTAGAAGAACAAATAAGGCAGACCAGTGAGGACTCAAGAGCCCTGAGGGAGCTCATGGAGGGAGAGAGGGGTAAACTGAGGCAGAGCCTAGAAGAGCTGCAGCAACTCCACAGTCAGGTGAGCACCCCCATTTCACAGTGCAGAGAGTGTGCACGGGGCCTTTACCTAAAACGCCCACCTGTGTGAGCCGAGGGCACCCAAAGTTGAGGAATTGGGTGCTGACCACTGAAAGCCACAGCTCCCAGGTTGTGTTGTGGAAGTTGTGAAGTGAAGATGTTGGTGTCTTCCCCTCTGGGAGCCTATTTTTCAGCTCTGGAAATTTCTGTTGCCCTTACTGTTCCTTTCTTGTTTGATCATGGCCCCATCTCTCCTATGGACACTGAAGGACATGGATATTCTCATCTGAAAGATGTTAAGAACTTAGAAGTGCCACCCAGAAGCTTGTGAGGTCTGTCCTGAGACAAGCTTCCTCTGGACCAGACTCTTGTGCAGGAGTGAAAACTTGGGGACACCTACAGATAGTCCCACTCACATCCCACCTGTCCTGGGCCACTGCTCCCACCCTTCTATGTGGGATTAACACACAGCTTTCGCCTTGGTAACGTGTTCTTACACGTATGATGCCTTCATTATAAACCTTTGTCTCTTCACTGTCCTCTTAGACGAATATGGGGAGGCCGACCTCCAGCCACAGAGCAAGGATGGAAATTACAGCTGTGGCTTGCTCCTGGTCACATACTGGGGAGTGAGCTAGGTAGCCCAAGGCATGCTCCTGCCTAAAGTCCACGGTCCTCAGAGAGTGATTCAGTCTTAAGGACAGATCTTCTAAACTGAGAGAATAAAATACTTGATCCAGACGTTCTCTTAACAGGTCTAGCTCGGTGGTGGGAGTGTTGACAAGCAACTGCAAGGCCCTGGCTTTAATCTCCAGCACTCCCAAAAGGAAAAGCTTGTATAGAGGTCCTTTGAAGTCTGTGGTACATGCATGTAATCAAAGCCCTTGGGAGGTGAAGGCAGGGGGATTAGGAATTCAAGGTCATCCTTAGGTACAGTGCCAGTTCACACTAGCCTAGGCTACCTGACACCTGTCTCAGTGTTCTTTAGATTAACACTTGTATTGTTGGTAGAGTGGTTTGGAAATGGAGTGTTAACATTTACCAGCCTTGAACTCTTGGGCCCAGTAGATCCTCTTGCCTCAGCCTCCCAAGCCTAGTACTGTGTTCCCACTTACTAAAACAAGTGCTTGCTTATTAAAGTGTTGACAATTTTCTAAAAATTTTACTTTGGCTGCTTTTCTTATCAAAGTGAGGACCTTGTTTCATTGAGAAACACAGTTTAAATACAGGTTCTCTACTACGTAAGTTGATAGCCAGGCATGGTGGGGCGGGCACACTGTTGATCCAACACTCACTCGGGAGGCAGAGGCAGGCAGATCTGTGTGAGTTTAGGGCCAGCCTGGTCTACACAGTGAGTTTCAGGACAGCCAGGGCTGTTACACAGAGAAACCCTGTCTCAAAAAAGAAAGAAAGAAAAGAAAAGGAAACCAAAACAAAAGTTGGTTTGATGTGTGGTTGAGTTCAGTGCCTGTGAGCTCCCTGTCAGAGAGCGCTCTAGGCTGCACTCGTGTTCCACATGAAGTGGAGAGTTGGATGGCTTTTCCAGAGTACTCAAGAGAAGCCCCTCGGCCACACCCACACCCACTGCCATGGTAGTCATGGGGCCACACTAGCACCCGAGGGGGGGTTGGTGCTCAGATGGGATTTCATAGTCCAGGATGACTGAAAACAGCAGCAGACACCTCGTGCGGCACCGTGAACAGTGGTTGGTTCCCATCCGACCACCACTGAGCCTGCTAGTGAGCACATGTCTGGATGGCTGTGGAGCACCTGTAGCCTAGAGAACTGAGATTCCAGGAACAGCTAGCCCATTGCTTCCCACTTGGGGGAGTTCTTTACACCCCTGGAAACTGGGCCGGAAGTCAGTGTGGGCATGCACTCTCAAACACTAACCAGACTGTTAAGTAGAAGACTGCAAATTATTTAAGTGCTAATTATTTGTATGAGACAAAACCTAATAACCGACATGAAGACCTGCCTGGCACCCACCACTCCAGTGTCCTCTGTTCTTACCATCCACCCTGGCATTAATGAGTACAGAGCAAATACCAGCAGATGGTCTGGGTCTTCAGGATTAATTGCAGAATATAAAAGACAAGCACCCAGGAGCTGAAGAGATGGCTCAGCAGTTGAGTACACTTGTTCTTGCAGAGGACCCAGGTTTAGCTTCCAACACCCACATGGTGGGTCACAACCATAACTCCAGTTCCTGACACTCTGTCCTAATCTCCATGGGCCCGTGGCACATACATGGCGCACATACCTACAGCCAGCCACCTCCACATGGTGGCAGTTTTCCTGTAGTGTGGCTTGAGAGCAGGGTACCTCATATGAGTCGTGGGCAGCATCCAAGTCCAGACAGAAGTCATCAGGTCCTGGCCACTGTGTGCTCCTGCACGCTGCCAGCCTCCTCCATCTTTTTTTTTTTTTTTTTTTTTTTTTTTTTTTTTTTTTTTTTTTTTTTTTTTTTTTGGTTTTTCGAGACAGGGTTTCTCTGTATAGCCCTGGCTGTCCTGGAACTCACTTTGTAGACCAGGCTGGCCTCAAACTCAGAAATCCGCCTGCCTCTGCCTCCCAAGTGCTAGGATTAAAGGCGTTCGCCACCACCGCCCAGCCCATCTTCCCCCCACCCCCGATGCCCTGAAACAGGGATTCTCTGTAGAGCTCTGGCGGTCCTGGAACTCACTTTGTAGACCAGGTTGGCCTCGAACTCAGAAATCCGCCTGCCTCTGCCTCCCGAGTGCTGGGATTAAAGGCCTTTGTCACACCCGGCTCCAGCCTCCTCCATCTTAACGCCCCTCCTTCTCTGCATGGTCACAGAGGAGCTGAGCACTCACAGGTGTGTCCCCTCCAGCTCCGCCTCTGTCTGGAGGATTCCACCCCCCCCCCCCCCCCGACCTGCTCATCCTTCAGTTGCAGAGCAGATTTCACTTCTTCCTTGGTCCTCTCTTGCTCTCCTTCCTGCACCCTCTGCTCTACCTTACCGTGGTGATGGCATTCCCATGTTATCTTCCAGTCGGGCAGACCACAGCCCCCATAATGACCAGTGCAAGTGCTGACTCGGCGTTTTCTCCTGGCTGGCCTAGCACAGGCCACTGGACAAAGCTCGAGCACGGAGACTCAGATGGTGGTGAAAGGAAAGACCAAGTAGCATGGCTTTAAGGGTGGGCTCTTAAGTGCTGTTTAATGATGAGGGCCTCTGTGGGGTGTAATTTGAGTATGTGTATGATAAACCAGATCCACTTGGATGACAGCCGTCAGATCCAGCCTTAGTGAAGAGAGGAAGAGTGCAGCCCACAACCGAGGTTAGAGCTTGCAGGGGGACCTTCATCACATTTAAGCCTCGAGTAAACTCATTGTGGGAGATTTTTTTTTTTCCCTGATTTCCACAGCCCTTCCTAAGCAGTTGACTGTTGGGCTCTAGCTTCTTCAGGTTTTCTAGACCACAGTGGAAAGCTTTTCTGGAGCTTTATTTGACACATATTAGGTTGGTTGGTCCTGTCTAGTGTCATGCCCAGTGTGTGGTTTCAAAACCTGTCTGCTCCTTCCTCAGTTATCCTGAAGCCACACCCACACTCCTTTGATCTGAAGAAGTTTGTCTTTGCCACAGTCTTTCTGGGTCGTGGTACAGGCAATAAGGCTGCAAAAGCTGCTGGTACCTCTCCCCAGTCACCTCTGCCTTGGAGCTAGAAATATGCAAATGAGAGTTTGCTGAAATTCTAAACTGCACGCTCCCAAAGCTTCCTGAGAAAGTTGGAGCATTCTCAGTCTGCAGAGCATCAGGCCCAGGCCCTCATATTCCTTACTGGGCACTCAACGTTTGAGGTTAGGAGAGAGGCTCAATGATTAAGAGTGCTGGCTGCTCTCCCCGAGGACAAGGTTGGATTACCAGCGCCCACATGGCAGCTTGGAACTGTCTGTAACTCCAGTTCCAGGGATCCAGCACCCTTCTGGCCTTAGTGGACACACAGACATATGAGCAGACCCACCGTACACATAAAACTTTCCTGTCTTCCTGCCTCATCATTGGATGGCTTCTGCATTCATGCTAAGTAGCTGCTGGCTCTGTCTGGGACCTTGATCTTCAGTCTAGTCATGGAGTCAGGGTGGCAACTGTTCCCTTAATAGGAGGGAGCAGACCTGTGTGGATGGATCCTCCCTTGGAAAAATGTCAGTGGGTGTGTAATACTTACCAAGAGGGTGTGGTTGGGCATCCCTGTTCATGTCTGATCCTATTAGTCTTTATTGCTTAACACATTTTGAAATCTCTAGAACTGGTTGTGCACAACACATTTGCTTTGTGTAACTTCAGTAAAATGAATGCACTGCATTAAACCCAATAGCTATCAACAGCTGGAACAGCTGGATGGATAACAGGCAGGGCAGGGTCCTGGGATCTCACAGGTCTGCAGCCTGGGGGGGGGGGGGGTTTGGCAACTCTAGCTCACACCAGAGTGCAAAAGGAAGTAGATGCCTTCCTTGTGTGGCTTTTCTAGCTTGAGGTCATACTCTGTCCCCCCAGCAGGACATACAGTCAGCGATGTCCCCACATAGTGAAGGTTTGGGTCGGTGACTACCTCAGCATATCAGCTGATCAGTACACGGGTGTTTTAGGAGTAAGTTGCACCTGCAGCCACCCCCTGGGATGTACAGGTGGCAAGGGCATGCTTCCAAGACTGTGCTCTGCTCGCAGTGCTGTGGGGTTGGGTGGAACGCATTGCTACACAGCCACTAGAGCAGCCCTTCGTTGCCAAACAATAACTCCCAGGTTAGTCTGAACAGGTGCCATTTACTGAGGCACGGCCCACAGAGAAGGTAATAGAACCAGACTGACAGAGCATACTGTTGAAATCCCATATGGCTTTGATCTGTGGAGCTGAATGGGGAGATCACACTGGGCCAGAAGTTGAGACCCTGCCTCCAAAACTCTGTTCCACAGCCCTGATGCAGATGGGGGAATCTCTTCACTGTCTGCCTGGAGTGCCTCTCAGCCAGAGCAGGGGTATGATATGCTGAGGACACGGGGGTATCTGGAACCATGGCTACATAGCAGGTTCAGCCTCCCTATATGGAGTGTGTGTGTGTGTGTGTGTGTGTGTGTCTTGTTATCTAACTGCAGGACCAGCCTACTCCCCATACATGCCCCTGAACCTGTGGACACCTTTTTAAAAAATTTTTTTTCAGAGATTTATCCTTAATTTTTTTTTCTTTTTTTTTTTTAAAGATTTATTTATTTATTATATGTAAGTACACTGTAGCTGTCTTCAGACACTCCAGAAGAGGGCACCAGATCTCGTTACAGATGGTTGTGAGCCACCATGTGGTTGCTGGGATTTGAACTCCTGACCTTCGGAAGAGCAGTCGGGTGCTCTTACCCACCGAGCCATCTCACCAGCCCCCTTTATCCTTAATTTTATGTGTATCAGAAGGGGATGTTGGGAACCTTCAAGATAGAGTTAGAGCCACCTGTACTGAGAGTACTGAAAAAAAGCAAAACACAAAACAAAACAAAACAAAACAAAACAAAAAAACCTTGGGTCCTCTGAAAGAGCACACAGTGATCTTCTTAACTGCTGTCCATTTCTCCAGCCCCTCAAGATTGAGGTGGAAGTCAGCAGACAACGTTTTGGAGTCGCTTTTTTCCTCCCATCTTTATTTGGGTTCAGGTTGCTGGGCTTGCATGGAGGGCACCTCTGCCTGCTGATCCATCTTGCTGGACTCTGGGTGCCTTTTCCTTGGAGAAAGCACCCAGGCTGGTGGCAGCAGCAGCAGCAACAGCAGTGTTATCACAGACATCTCTCTTTGATCTGTTGCTAGGTGACACTGCTGAGCGTGGAGATGACCGCACTAAAGGAGGAAAGGGACCGACTCAGAGTGACCTCTGAGGACAAGGAGCCAAAGGAGCAGCTTCAGAAGGCCATCAGGGACCGGGACGAGGCCATTGCCAAGTGAGTGACGTGGATCGTTTACTCTGTGTGTGTGTGTGTGTGTAGGTATTATAGTGTATGTAGTGTATGTATGTGTGGTGAGTGTGGCCCCTGTTTCTGTCCCTGTAGCACTGAGGATACAGGTTTTCCATGAGTGCTGGGATTCAGACTTCAGCCCTCACTGTTCACCAGATGCCTGCCCTTCCATCTCTCTAGCCTCCACTGTTTCCTTTAATAACACTGTGCTACATGCTTGTCTTTAAACTGCTGGTGCCCTCCTGTGATCCCAGCACTCGGGAGGCAGAAGTACCAAGACCTCTGTGAGTTTGAGGCCAGCCAGGGCTACACAGGAAAAATCCTGTCTCAATAAACGAATGAGTGAAGGGAGGGAGGGAGGGAAGGAAAGGAAGGGAAGTTGTGTCATGAGCCTGCCATAATGTGATCTACACAAACAAGAAAGGACTTCAGCATGAGCCAGCCTGCACCACAGACAGAGTTCAAGGCCAGCCTAGGTTCCATAGCAAGACCTTCTCCCCTCCCTCCACCCTGCCCCCCCAAACAAAGGTTAGCTACCTGCTACTCACTCACTTGTTCCCCTGGGGAAGAGCGTGCTAGGGAAGGCTGTCATGTGCCTTGTTGACACGTTTCCTATGAGTGTGTTTGTATATCTTTAATATATTTGTTGCATAGTTGGTTGGTTTTTCTTTCTGTTACTATGGGTGGCGTGTGCTATTCCCTGCTACTAGTGTGGCATAGGCTATCCCCATGTACAGTTTAGCTTCCCAAAGTTATTATTGTGTCAACCACTGCTTTGTTATTTTTGGTTTATTTTTCATTTACTACAGACATGCTCAAGTATACACAAAAGCATCCTAGCAGGAACCCTCATCTGCCGGTCCGTCAGCTTTAGCGAGAGTGTTGTGTGGGTTAGTTGGTCAGATGGGTTTTTTATTTGGTGGTGTGTTTATGCTGAGGGTAAGCCCAGAGCCTCGTGTGTGCCAGGCAGACGCTTTCCCAGTAAACTATACTCCACTGAGAAAACACTATCCAGTCAGTCTTCTTAACCCTCCCCCAGCACATACAAGTTATGTCATAAATGGAAGTTTAGCTGCTTAGAATCTTCTCTGGAGCCTGAGAGTTCACCTGACTGACGTGTTCTGAAAGTCTGTCATACTTGCCACTCCCTTAACTGAGCTGCCCCTGGGAGGCCAGGCTGTCTGGCTGTCTGTACTTCTCACTGGGATGATTTCATACCATTTCAGTGTCCACTGTTCTGTTTTCCCAATAAGCCAGGTCATCTTCTTAAATTGTGTTGTCAGGTCGTCATTGTTGTTGTTGTTAACAGAGAAGAAGTGTGTGAATGCATTTCTTTCCATCGGACAAGTTGGAGGTACACAGGGATAGTTTCCCGTAGCCCCTATTTTGTGAGTTGGTTGCTTTGTTTAGCTCCGCAGCCAAGGCTGGCTTCTGACTAGGGCCAGCCTTCTCCCTGGTCTTAGACGCAGCTACTGAGATCCCAGGCGTGCACTAGCACACCCAACTGACCTAAAAACATTTCCTAGGGCCTCAGTTACTGCCCTCTTCACTGAGAAGGTAAACGGTGCCTCCACAATGGGACGGAAAGGAAGGGAAGCTCTTAAACCCGACTCTGGAGGGCAAGGACTCACGCTCCCTAGTGCGCATGCAGGTCTGAAGAGAGCTGGTCTGAGTGATGCCCTGGGCCTTTAAGCTAGAGCAGTGAGCAGTGTAGCGCGGCAGGTTCTCTGGTCAGACCTCCCATTAGGTCGCCTGTTTCTTCTAGCTCAGTTTCTGGAATTGAGTGCAGTGTATCTCAGTAAGGTCTGTCAGTGTCACTTGCCCCTGTGTGCCATATTCCGTGTGAACATTAAAGCAGTAGCTTTGAAGCGGACATGACCCGTGGTGCTCGGTGCCTGCACATGTTAATCACCGGGGCTCCCACACAGTGGCGTCAGAGTGGCTGGGAGGAGCCGCTGCTTCACCTGTATACTGTAACGGGTCCAGGGAGACCGGCCTCACCAGACTGCACTCGCTCGGAGACCTTAGGTGGTCTTTATCTCACACAATGGGAAAGCCGCTAGCAGTGTATCACCTTACGATTAAAAAGCACTCACTAAAAACAGAAGTTAATCAGGCAGATGAAAAACTTGTACCACTAAAACCATACCAATGTGGGTACCACCAATTGTTCTGGGGCTAGCAATTGGCCTTACAACAAAACAAATCAAAATAGTGACTTCAGGAGTTCTTCTGGGCATTGGAAATATTCTTTTTTTTTTTTAAGATGTATTTTATTTTAATTATATGAGTACACAGTAGCTGTCTTCAGACACACCAGAAGAGGGCATCGGATCCCATTACAGATGGTTGTGAGCCACCATGTGGTTGCTGGGAATTGAACTCAGGACCTCTGGAAGAACAGCCAGTGCTCTTAACTGCTGAGCCATCTCTCCAGCCCCGGAAACACTCTAACACTCTCCTTTTTAAAGACTAGGATTCATGTATGATAAGCGAGTTGTGTGGTATGCATTTGGATCTGGGGTTCCAATTGAAGACTCCCCTTTCCTCCTGCACTGCAGCACTGGCATCTCTAGGCCGTGGCATTAGTCAGCACATTCCGGTAGCTCCGGGCTGCTCGCGGCGCCATCTGCGGGCGGACACTGGTACTTCCTGAGGCTAGAGCCGCTGGGAGCCGCCTGCGGTTTGGGAACTGTCAGGCAAATCGCGTCCATGGCAACCGCTGCCAGGAGGATTTCCGCTGTTCTTTAACAGCCAATGGCTGTGGGCATGACAGAAGCGACCTGCAGTGTCTGCACGCTTGCCCATTGGACAGGCTTGGTCCTATCCCTGTGGCCTGCAGCCGCAGTGGGCGGGGCCGGGACCAGCCCAGAGTTGTCGGGAGCTGCTTCTAGGGCAAAGTGGCTGGTGAATGCAGCACACCGGGTGTGGAGTAGGTGACTAATTGCTGGGTAGAGGGCAAAGCGGGCGGGGAGGAAGTATGGTCTGAGTTCTGTACAAATAAGAATCACCTACTCGTTCCGGCTTTGCTCATTTAGTGTGTCCTGAGAGCAGAAGGGCAGCCACTACAGGCCAGGCCTGCGGCCCTCCACGGGCCTGGCAGGATCTGCTTTCAGGCAGCGGGTGCCGCCTTTGCAGAGGCATCCTCCTCTCACACCCTCTCCACGCGGCCTGCTTTTTGCATTGAGCGGCTAAACTGTAATAACGTTGGGAAGGTGAGCAAAACAGTACCCAAGACACACAAATGGAAAATATTGAAGTAGGAGGGAGAGCTCGTATCAGTGCCATCTCCAGGGATAGCCCCAGTGTGTTATGGTATGTGGCCACACACTGGCAGTTTTATTCTCAAAACCTTGACCTTTTCCTCTCCAGTGCCATCATGGTAAACTGTCAGGAAGTGCCATGTATCTGGGTTTTCACTGGTGCCGTATTGTATTGTCTTTTTAACATTTTTAAACAGTTCCCCAGCTATTGCAAACTAATGTTGCTAAACTATGGCCACCATCCTTTGAACATCTTTATCTTTGGAACAGTTTCTTTAATGGCGGAGTAGCTCGTCCAAAGGACTATCTTTTATAGCAGGAGGAGAAGGTCCCACCCTGTGCTGTGCACAGCCTTGAGTGAGGGCCAGCAAGCAGCGCCTTTGTTGAGAGGCCTTTGATCCTCTCTAGGCTCTGTCCTCTTTTACCCCCTCGCTGTGACCTGTTTAGCGATGACAGGTCATCTTTTGTACCTATGGCTTGGTTAGGGAGCAGGAGTTGCAGTCAGTCCTTGAAGAAGCATAGCTCCAGGGACCCTGTGGTGTGGGATCGGCCCTTCCCTTCCCCGAGACTCCAGGTCTCCTAGTGAAGAGGCACAAGGTGCACATGTCCGTGCTCATCGCGGCCCATGTTTGCAGGAAGAACGCTGTGGAGCTGGAACTCGCCAAGTGCAAGATGGATATGATGTCTCTGAACAGCCAGCTACTGGATGCCATTCAGCAAAAACTGAACCTCTCTCAGCAGCTGGAGGCTTGGCAGGTAAGCAAGCGCCCAGGGCTGGGGGAGGGGGGCGCCCACTCAGAACCTGCATGTATCAATAAGGAGCCCCTGGGCCCCAGGCCCCAGGAAGACAGAAAGCCCAGGCAGCCTCTGGGAGGGATGTACCTCCACCAGATGTGGAGTAGGCCCCACTCAGCTGGTCATTCTGTTTGTTTTAAAGTGATGTGGTTCAGCCCAGTGGTCCCCACAGGTGCTGCCCTAGGCCTTCTCAAAGGTCTGTGGCTTCTTCATCCAAGGGCGCTGTTCAGGCATGGGTCAGTGCAGCTATCTCTATGCAGCTATCTCTAAGACCCCATTTTCAGGGTCTCCCAACTCCCTACTGCTAAGGTCATGACTCGGGGATGAGGGTGAGATAGGCTGATTCAAAATAATGGGTCTAGTGGTTAATGTCTTTCTCCAAGAGACTGTAACCTACTAGATAGTAGTCACCTGTGACTTAGGTGAGCCCCGCAGTGACCGACAGAACAGCAGTGTCCATTACATCGTGGCCCCGTGGGGCCGGCAGCAGCCAGCACCATGGCTCACCAAGGCTGTTCTCTTCTCTCCTCCTGGCTACAGTTTGCGTCCTCGGGGCTCTTTACTATCTGGCTGCTTTGGTTTCTGATCTAGTGGCCTTTCTCAGTTCCTGTGCCAACAGCTTTAGTTGTACACCCCTCCTGCCTTTGAGGTGAGATTGAGCCTTGTGTCCATCCGTCTGTTGTCCTCTGCCATCTGTCCCACATCTGCCATCTCCCCATGGCCCACTGTGTTGTGTGCCGGAGCCTGGCCTCATCTCTGTGCCATCAAGTCCCAGTCTCCTCCTTCTGTCACTGCAGCACGGCAGACCAATGCCGCCCTGTCATAGATGGGTTTGCACGGCTGGATAGCAGCAGGCGGGGATCAGGACCAGTTCGTGCACTGTGCACGTGTAAAGTTCCAAGGAGATGTATTCCCTGGGAGTCCATTGGTGGATTCAGTTATTTAAGTAGAAGAGTGCAGTTGTAGCGACTGTGACAGAAAACATGGCGGCATCGAGAGGACTTCTTCTAAAGCTCTGTGTTTTCCCTTTGGTGTTGAACAACATATTTTATGGACCTTGTCCTAAGTGCCACAGAGCAGTCAGTGTGCTGAGAATCTGCACTGGGGCTCAAGAAGTAGGAGCCGTGTGCTGGCAGAAATGACACAGGGTCTAACATGAGAGGCAAGTGGAGAATGGAGCTGGCAGGGGAAGGAGGAGGAGGAGGAAGAAGGGGAGGAGGAAGAAGAAGGGGAGGTAGAAGGGGAGGAGGAGGAGGAGGAATAGGGGAACAAGCTGTGTGCTCCCCACCTGGGGAGGGGTCAGGAAGATCCTCTGGTTTCATTTAGAGACCTTCAAATACGCCCACAGAGCAAGGCCTGAGTGCAGCTGAGGTAAGAGGCATCCAGGGTCTGCCCTCCTTCAGCTCACGAGTGCCTACTGAGCCACACAGCCCAACCTTTCCATGCTGCAGTGAGCCCACCCTAACCTGGCCTCACCCACCATGTGCTTGGACTCCAGCAACCGAGTCCCTGTGGGTTTGTTAGGGCCTTTTTGTCAGAGCATCACACAGCTCCCACTGGGCTAAAAGCTGGAGGTGGTGGTGGTTGCATACTGGTGGTAATTACCAGGGCTCCTTGCAGACGGTAGTGGCAGAGCCCATTGTCAGGTAGCTACCTCTAGTCAGTCCAGTGATGAGGGAACTGTCCTCGGCTGCTCCTCTGTGAGCTGCCTTCTGTGAGGGTGCTTTTTCTAGGCAACCAGGTCAGGTCAGGTCCTCACCCCCTAATAGACTGAAATTGGAACAAGATAGCATCTCAAAATGGCACTGCTCGTAGCTTTAGCCGTGGGAAGCTGGCCACAGGGGTCATCGCAAGCATACAGTGTCTGTCCAGTGTGGGGGCATGCCGGCTTAGCCTCAGAGTGATTTGAAGGGGGAAATTAGGACACAAACAATCTTGGGCAGGCCATTGGGCTACAGAGCTCACAAGCCAAGGTCACTCTGGGCTGAGGGTGGGGTGGCAAGCCAGACGGCAGGCACCCAGGCAGCCCCATAAGCTAGTATGGGGCTCACGGTTATGTAGGCCTAATGGCATTGCATCGGGATGGATGACATGGGCCCTGAGGCTGCGCACTAGCTACATGGCATCATGTGTCCTGGCGTGGTGTCAACATTCACCACTTTCTCAGCAAACGACAGTGCTTCTTCATCTCATCCCTCATCTTCACCTGTCCACATCTGTCACCTCCCTGTCCAGCCCCACGACCAGGGAAGAGCAGCTGCTTACCCCTCCCCTTCTCCCTCTCTGCAGGATGACATGCACAGGGTCATTGACAGGCAGCTGATGGACACTCACCTGAAGGAACAGAGCCGGCCTGCTGCTGCTGCCTTCCCTAGGGGCCACGGCGTAGGGCGGGGGCAGGAACCCAGCACCGCAGACGGCAAACGGCTCTTCTCCTTCTTCAGGAAGATTTAGGTGGGGATGAGTCTGGCCATTGAGAAGGGGGGACTAGCGACAGTCTAAAAAGGGTTCCCTCTTAGCTGGAGCCAGGCAGCCACATTGCCTGCCCACCTGCCCTGGAGCCCAGTTAGCTCCAGAGAGCTCACTCCCTATGTCAATGTAATGGAGACAGAGGTAGGGGGCCTGCCTTGTCCTCTGAAGGCTGCCCCTCACCAAGGGACAGGAATGAACCTGTCCCCACTGCCCAAGCCAAGCCTCAGCCTGGGCTTTCCCAGGATCCTGTTAGTGAGCAGGGCTCAGCCACTCAGACCCAGCTGACCACAGTCCACCCTAAAGGCTCTGCTGCCTCCTTGGAATTTGAACATGGGGAAGAGATTAGGGCCTCCTGTGCATGCCTCAGGAGGCCTGAGCCTCCACTCGAGCCCCAGCTACCAGCCTGGAGTAGGGGAGGCACGGCCCCTCGGCCCCTCACCCGTGTGCATGCACCTCTGCTGGAGCCCTGCACAGCAGGAGGCCCAGCCTGTGGCTGTGAGGCCTAAGAACCGGGTGTACAAGCTGTGTTGAGGCCATCCTGTACCCCAGGGAAGGCCATCTTCTGGCTGCCACCACTCCTCAGCTTCCTCCAGTGCAGTCCTTATCCCTAGGGAGGCCTGGGCCGGGTAGCATTCCCATTGCCCCTGTAGGCTTTAGCCTCCAGACTTCCCCCCTCATGGGACAGGACTTGTCTTCCACAGCACCCTCCCACCTCAGATGCAACTTCTTGGCCAACCCGAGCAAGTTGAGGCCACAAGAGCGGCCTGAGGGGCCTGGCTCTCCCACCCTCACACTGAAGGCAGCGTGGGTGCCACAGGGTGGATGGGGTGAGGCTGCTGGGAGCCTCCAGATACTGCCCACCAGGCCTCTAAGGGACAAAGCCCTAAGCCTGCTGCTTCTGCTCCTTCTGCAGCAGCCCCCTCCCCATCTCTGCTGAGGCCCCAGCCCAGAGGCTGTGGGTCCGGCCTGCAGCTGCTCACCACTTTCTGAGCCTCCTGCCCTCCACGGGAAAAGCACAGCAGGGCTGAGCGGAAAGAATGTACTTATAGATATGTACATACCACAGTGCTGTAATTTTGTATGTAGCAATTGTGTAAATACACGTATGGATTTTATAATACACACATATAAATCTATAAAGGCATATTTTTAGAAAAACAGCGCACCACTGCTTCTTTTGAAAATAGTCTGAATAAGAATAAAATGAATTTCTACAGACCTTGTGCCTCAGTTCCTGGGTATGTGGAGGGCTGTTTGCTATGAATGTGCCTTAGGATGCGTCAAAGCCACCACTAGCTGTTGGTGTAGAGGGCCAGGGCCAGCCCCAGAAGGGCGACTTGTAAAAGTGACAGTGTCATCCCACATCCTTCAGCCTGGCAGACACTTCAGCCCAGCCTGAAGAGCTCACTGCAGGTACAAGCTGCATCCTTCTGGGGTGTGCAGGGGAAACGAGCAGCCTCTGGCGTCTTCCCACACGTGCTCTGGGCCCACGGGAAGCGCCACCCTGAACCACTGGATCACAGAGAACAGACTTGGCCCCTGACAGTGTCCCAGGGCCTTCTATGGGCACCTGCGCAGCACCTGAGGACAAGCGCTGGACCAAGAGCAGAAGGAGTTGGGTACCCAGAGCACAGGGGAGGGAGAGCAGACAGACCCTGGGAGGAAATTTGGCAGCTTGAACCTTTATTTTTAGTATTTTTTTTAAAAAGCATAATTAGAAACTTTCAATACAGAAATAGTCCTAGCAAACCATTTAAAAGTTGGTTGTTTGACAGGAGTTTCACATCGGGCCCACCAGGACACCTGATTCTCCCACCCTTACCTCCACCCAACCCCACTCATGCATGTAACACTGTGGGACAGGCACACTGTTGTCACCAAAATCACCCACCACCCGGGCCTTAACAGGCTGGTGCCAGAAGCCATCCAACTTGGGGTGATGCTCAGAGATCACCCTTTTATTGCTTGAATTGGCAAACACTCCCATCCTGGCTTCCCATGTGTTCAGAAGCATGTCATGTGCCCAGAACAACAGGCCCTGGGTCAGCCAAGGCAGGCCTGCAGACAGTCTCTGCCTCAACTCCCAGCTCACCGGAGCTATGTAGAGTCACCTAATGCTTGACACTGAAGCGTCTTCCCCAAACCCAGCCTGATGCTCAAACACAGAACCGCAGCTTTTGACAATTCGGACAAGTGGAGAGACAGGTGAGAAGAAAGCCCCAGTTTTATTGATTGAAAACCCATCCACAGTGTTAACATGGAAAATCTGCAGTATTCTGTGATGATTGTCCAGTCAGGACTGTGCCTGGAAATCGCCTAGGGAAGAAAATCTAAAACACATTATGTGTCCAAATCAGTTCTGAGTTACGTGATCCTTCCGGGGAAAGGGACCAAGTGTGGGGAAGGGGGGGGTAACCAAATGCTGATCACCCTGGTGGGTGGCTAAGTGAATACTGGCTGCCCCCACCCCACTGCCACTTCTTCCCAGTGGCTAGGAAATCTTCCTACCACCTTCATACTAAAAACACATCTGTCAGTAATGCAAAAGCCACCAGTCGGTCCCAGCTTGAGGTGCCTTCCCAGAGCCCAGCAACCCCTGACTCTGTCTGGCACAGGCGCCTGGTGCTACATTACAGACTTTCTCCAGCGGGAGGCCCTCGAGCACACAGGTATGAGAGTGCAAAGCCAGCCTTTCCCATGGAAGGGAGAGCGCCTAGCCCTGCACTCAACAGAAGCCACATACCTTTTCTAAAAATACTGAGCCCGACGTGGAACAGTCATATCTTTTGCTATTGAGCCAATCAGATCTCAAGGAAATAATTGTGAGGAACTTAGTTCATTTGATTTGGCTTCATTGGTTGTATTTGTTAAAATGCTCCCCCTTGCGAGCTCCGTCTCTTTACAGATGTCCCACTACCTTTCTGCAGGAACTGAAACATGTTGGGTAAGTGAGAAGCCATGGCTCTCCTGGGTTTGTAGCAGAGGCATCTAGAAGGCAGAATGAGAAACCTGTTGTCCAAAAGGGCAGGACTGAGTTCCTCTGTGGAAGGAACTGAAGGCCTAGGGGCCAGCAGAGGACAGGGCCTGTGTGGAGCCAGGTTCCCAGCTCCCAGAGCAGCTGTAGGGTAGGAGCCATGTGGAGTGCACTCCATGGGCCAGGGATGGATGGCCAAAGACTCAGCTAGGACACGAGGTTGGCTCCTCAGGAAGCTGCCGTCGAGCTGGGATGGAGGGCTGGGGAGGGTCTGTTGCAGCAGGTTGGCAGGAAGGAGCCAAAAGCCAGAGCAGGCTGAGGGTGTGCAGCTGGTTAATGCAATATACACTATGTACAAACTGGTTAATCAGTCCACTCAGCTGGCAGCGTCCTCACCAGGTCCAGGCGCCTCGGCAGGGAAGAGGGCACCGTGGGGAAGGGCGGGCTCGTCCAACACCTTCTTGGCACTCAAGGGGAAAAGGGGAGGAAGTGCCGATGGCGCCTCCAGATACAAAAAACGTGGAGAGAATTCTTTAAATAACGGCACTAAACTGAGACTGTCCCCCGAGAGCCTCCGAGGCCTCAGGCTGGGAGGGATGCAGTGCAGTCTCTGCAGTGGGCTGGGGCATTAGCAGCAGCGTTTCTTTCGTTTACTGTTTTTGGTGAGCTTCACCACATCGTTCTGTTGCTGCTGCTGCTGTTTCGCCAAGTTGTCTTTCTTTGCTCGCAGAACCAGCTCTGTGATACAGTTGAACATCTGGAGAGATAACAGGGCAAGGCTGACCCCGCAGGCTAGCACAGCCACCTCCCCAGGACATTTCTATTTCTCTGTGAACTGCATGTATGTCCTCAAGACCTTAGTGTGTGCATGCACACGTGTTGCAGGGTGTTTTGCCATGACTCTGTAGCCCAGCCTAGTCTTAAACTCACAATCCTCCTCCTGCCTCTGCAGTACTAGGGCTACAGGTGTGAACTGTGTGCCCTCAAAACACATTCTACTATAGGGGTCCTCGCCTTAACCAGCACTGAGACCCTTGAAAACAGTTCCTCCTCATGTCCTGGTGACCCCCAACTACAAAATTATTTTGTTGTTACATAATAACTAGTTTTGCTACTATTATGAATCAATGTAAATATCTGATATGTGACCCCTGTGAAAGGGTCATTCAACCCCAAACCTGCAGGTTGAGACCTGCTGCTCTAGGCAGAGGGAGTGGTGTTAAAGGCTGAAAGCCTGTAGCTGTCTTGGGGAGTCCACCTCTTACAGGTTCGATAGGCCCCTGGAACTGGAGTCACAGCCAGGTGTGAGCTGCCTGGCAGGGGCACTGGGAACGGAGCTCAGGTGCTCTGCAAGAGTGGCACAACCAAGCCAGCTCCCCATCTCCCCAGCCCTTTTTAATACAGTTAGAAGCTTTCAACTAGAACCTTCTGGCAAGACAAAGGGATGTCGCTCTGCATGTAGACAGAGGAAAGTCACTGTCTGTCCACTTGTCACCACCTCCCTGCAGTGGGGCCAGACACTGCCTAAACCTTTCCCTGACTACCCAGTGTCCTAGTTAGAGGAGCCAACAAGCCACAGGCCCACTCTGCCCCAAAAGGCAGGAGCAGCTGCAGCTGTGGAAACAGAAAAGCTGAACTAAGAGCTCAGACGTCCTTGGACCCAGAGAGATGACCGAGGGCTCAGAAGCTTGTATGTGCCCTTTGACAGGGGGAGCACAGCAGGGCATCTGACAAGCACCCCTCTCCAGCTCCATGGTCTCTGATGCCCTCTTGTAGCTTCTGCATGTGCACAAGTGCGTCCACATACACACATGCACACAAGGTTTTGTAAAGAGGGTTGCGCTAACAGCTCCACCTATTTAGCAAGCATGCTGTATAGAGTACTCAGCACGCCTCAGCTCACTTGATCCTCCCTGTGTACACATGAGCAAAGAAATCTCACAGAGGGAGGTTGGTCCTGGCCTGGCTCTGTGGAGCCCACCTTCCCTAGCACCTCTAGACTCCTCTCTAGGGCCAGGGAATGGGCCACGTGGGGCCTGTGGCAAAAGCTCTAGCTTTTCTCCCTTCAGAGTCACAGCCTGGAGGGAGGCACAAACCAAAACCCCAGGAACTTCTCAGCAGGCACCCTTTGCACGCTGGAGGCCAGGAAAGGGAGTGACCAAGAGGGGCAGGGAAGAGGTAGTAGTGATGGACTCAAGGAAGGGCCAATAGGAAGCAGCTGGAAAAGAGACTGCGTGGCTTTGGGATGGCAAAGGCCGGGCCATGACTCCACCTCTCACTCGTATTCAGTAAGAGGAACTTCCGTTTTCCTCTAGGAAAATCCACCCCAGAGGACGGCTGAGCTAAGACCTGCCCAGCAGACAGGGCTGCCCAGTAAGGCAGCCAACAAACAGTGTGCACTACATACCCATGGGTCACATGGGGGCCTGGAGCGGGAGAAGCCTGAGGTGGAGAACAGAGCCCTGGGTTCTCCCCTGCCCTCTGCCCAGGGCTCAGCCGGAGCTTACCTCCTCCACATTGACGTTCTCCTTGGCACTGGTCTCAAAGAGCTGGATCCCCATCTGCCCGGCAAATTTGTAGGCATCTTCTGTCTCTACCACTTTCCGCTCAGGGTCATCATTCTTATTGCCCACTTTAAGACAAAGCAGAGTCACCCGCCCGCAAGAACTCGAGTGCAGGTCCCCTGCCCTCCCCGCCCTCGGGCCCAGCCTCACCTAATATTCGGCACACATCGTCACAGTTCTGGTTGATTTCATGAAGCCATCGCTTGACATTGACGAAGGACTCGGCACTAGTGACATCGTAAACCACAATGACCCCATGGGTCCCCCGATAATACCTGTAGGGCCAAGATGTTCATTAGGGCTTTGGCCTGGGACAGAGCTGCTTCCCTGGGCCCTGCCTGCTGCAGGACAGTGGCTGGGGAAGGTGCGGGTGCCCAGGCCCAGCCCAAGCCCTGCACCAAGCCTTGACCACCAGCAGGACAGGCTGCCCCAGCCCCACTGGCTTCTCAGGCCTGTCCCTGGCAGCTAACAGTCCAGGGTGGACTGGGCCTGAAGAGTCACCCTGCTGACTCAGGGCGCCATAAGCTGGAAACTTCTTTCAAGTTCTCCTTTTATTTTTAGAATTCAGGCGGCTTCTGTGTTTGACATCATGTTATCACCATCCTTGTTTAAATGTTCAAACTTTCTTTCCAATCTCAGTAGTAAAATGCCATCCCAGGAGGCTGCACCTACACAGAGCCATGGCAAAACGCTCCCCTTTCCCCGTGGGCAGTGACACTTTTCTTCCCGCTTTTGGCAGATTGTGCCAGTGAGGGAGACCATGGCAGCTACACAGGCCTCCAGCGGATGTAGGAGAGACCCAACTAACCCTGCAGACCCAAGCCAGCCAGAAGGTCTGGAAGTAGCTGGCTGCCATCACTGCTCTCTGAACATCTGCTACCCAGAAAGGCAGACAGCACCAACCCTGCAGCACAGGGCCTTAGGCCTCGGAGCGCCAGAGGCCAAGCAGCATCCTTGGCCCCACTCTAACCCCAAGACTGTCCCTCCGAGCCTTGTCTCTAAAGCTACCTATTCTTGACCACTAAGGTTTTTTGTTGTTTTGTTTTTGTTTTGTTTTGTTTTTTGAGACAGGGTTTCTCTGTGTAGCCCTGGCTGTCCTGGAACTCACTTTGTAGACCAGGCTGGCCTCGAACTCAGAAATCCACCTGCCTTTGCCTCCCAAGTGCTGGGATTAAAGGCGAGGGCCACCACTGCCCGGCGACCACTAAGGTCTTAAACACCTAGACTATAAACCCAGAAAGCAGGGTGCCTCCTGCCCTGGGTTTCAAGATGACTACACCAGGATCCACAGCCCAGACTGGTGAAGGGATCTATGCTGTCTATTCTCCATAGTCAGAACATAGCTGAGAAGTGGAGCCTGGTCTTGTCTCTGAAAGACATGGACTCTGGAAGCAGCCTTGCTTGCATCCTACCCCTTACTTCGCTTCCTATAAAATGGGGTGTGAGTAGAGACGTCTAAGAGACTGTGAAGGAAGACAAGATCACAGATGCCACCGGAGGCTGGGAACAGTTCAAAGACAGCGCAGGGTGCTCTGTACTATCAGGACAAGTGTTCCTCCACGGCAATCTGGGGTCCCAAATGAGGGTGGCAGAGCCAAGAGTGGGTGGGTGGGCAGGGCAGGGCAGCCCCAAGGGCAGGACACCACACTCTACGCAGACTTGTTCCAAGGCTGCAAGCATTTGTGGCTTCAAGGGAGCCTGGCAGTCCCACTATCTCAGCTAAGGACCCCTAAACCAACTTGGCCCTGGTCCCTCAAGCAAACTCCTGCCCTGAGAACTACTAGCTTAACAGCATAGCTTGGTGGATACCTCTAGAGCAGAAGTGCATATGAGAGCCACATGGACAGACACACGTTCCTGCCGCAGAAGTACAAAAAGCAGAACACCTCTGTAACCTTTCCTTTGCTGAAGATACCAAGAAATGGCACACCACTCTCCATTCCGGGAGAGCCTTGGCCAGGGCAGGGCCATGGATGACCCATACCTCTGGCTAGCAGGACACCAGGGCTTCCAGGCTTCTGATCCAGGTCTCTCACATCCCCTGCCTTGCTCATCTTTGCTCCAGCTGGGCCCAGCTGCAGCCTCAGCACCCAGGTCTGTCTTCCTAGGCCAGCGCAGGCTCTACTCCTCTCACTGTTCCCAGCCACCCGAGGGCCACAAAGATCCTTCCTCAGGAAAGGGCTCTTTTAGCAGACCGAGTACAGCCACTTCCATCCCTACACCACCAAAACATTCAGCTATTTCAAGAGCCTCTCTTCCTCACCAGCCACTTTCAACACGAGGATGGGTCTCCATGGCCCCCTTGGTAGGCCCTCAAGTGCCTTCTACCTCAGAACTGGCCGTGCCTAAGACTCCAAGGCAGGGGCTAACCTTAGTTTCTCAGACAGGACAGGGCCCTGTACCAAGGGAGCCCTGGACCATGGCACTTATACCCACTACAGTGCAGACAGTACGACCCACACACCAACCTCACCCTCTCAGCTGAGCGGCCCTGTGCTTCCCTAATGGCTACCTGCACTTCCCTGATGCCAGGATGGGGAACATTGCCCTGAGATGTACAACTGTTTATAAGGAAGGCCAGCGAGGTGTCCGCAGAGGCCAGCCCTGCACGCACCATGGAGCCCCCTTCTCAGAAGCACCTTCAGCTGTGAGAAATGGCCCATGCCTTCAATCCCAGCCGAAGCAGGCAGACATCTGTGAGCTCGAGGGCAGCCACGGCTACACAGTGAGGCCCCATCTCACACAGCCAGACCCACCTTATCTGTAAAATGGAGTTACAGCACAGAGAACACAGAAAGCCAAAGTGACCCATGAAAAGTCCAGACCTAGAGACCAGGACTTGAGTCTCAGAATTCAGGCAAATCTGAAGCAAAAACCTCTGGACAGACAGGGGCACAGAAGCTGGGCGGCTCGCCCAGGACACAGGGCAGAACAAATGTTTAAATTCCGGTTTCATGAGCACCTAAGAACTTGGACTCTGCATGACTCCACGCTGGAGTGAGTTCTACAGAGACACTGACAGACACTGGAGATGTGGAGGAAGGAGTCCACATCTGTGGTCTCCAGGCATCCATAGAGCCACCTCTGAGGAGTCAGGGTGAGTGGCCAGAGACTGCACAGAACAAACTGACACCATCAAGAACTGTCAGTGGCTCAGTGGGCACCAGGGAAAGGCTTGTCACCCAGGGAGGCAAATATTGCTGCTGTTGCCACCTGAGGACAAAGGAACTGCCAGCAGGTAGAACTGAGAGAGTGCCCATGAGTGAGTGACAGTCTCTGCCAGGACGGATACCAGGGCCAGGGGTCAGGGGCTCTGCCGTTACACACCCCTGGCCCTGGTGGCTACCACCACACACCACAGCATCTTCAGGAAAGGAAGGCATAGCTGCCACCACTCACTGAGGCCAGCAGTCACCTCAGCCTCACCTCTCCTCACACCCAGGACATTTCTACCACACTATTTCCATTCAGCAATGTCACGCAACTGCAGGCAAACACCCAAGGCCAGGGGTTCAGGGGACTCACGTAGAGGTGATGGTGCGGAAGCGCTCCTGCCCTGCCGTGTCCCAAATCTGCAGCTTCACCTTCTCCCCATTGATCTCCACAGTCCGAATCTTGAAATCCACTCCGATTGTGGTGATGTAGCTGCCTGCACAGAGGCAGCCTGTTATTCAGAGCCCGTTGGTCCCCAGCCCCAGCCTGCCCCACCCCACTGTGTGTGCCCCATCCAGGCTAGGCTAAGGAGAGCGGCCTGAACCAAGAGAGTTCACCTGCTCTAGCATGCCCACAATGCGAGCGAGGCAGTTCACAGGGACACAGAGTAAGAAAGACTTTCAGAAACACGCTATGAATGACATTAGAATGTGAAGTGATGGAGGCCGCCTTTACTAAAGGGCAGGGGAGGAACATGTTGGCTGTGACCTGAGAATGGAGCACCTCTCCAGCCTGGGTTTCTCTTTGTATTAGGGTGAGGACAGCCTTCAAAGCTGACTAATAGGACCTAACACTGCACTTTCTGGAGGGGGACAACAGCAACATAGCCACGGCAGGTTTGGGGTTTGTGAGGCTAAGCCCAGGTAAGAGAGAGAGGAAGGAGTCCGGTCTTTGTGTACTGCTGAGAACTTCCACTGTTTCACAGCAAAGAAACCTTTGGAATGGCTCTTTGGACATCTGTGTGGAAGATGCATTTAAGCACACCATCTACTTCAGTAGTTCACTGTGGTGCAGGTTTACAAACACCGTGGGTCCCACCGCATCCAGAACACACCAAGATCCTCTTTCAAAGGACCAGAGGACCATGTGAAGTGTGGCAAGGACATAGGAAAGGCCAAAGTTCAAGGTGAGGCAGAAATGAAAGCAAGAAGGTAGTAGAAACGCTTAGCAGAATCTGTGATGGGGAATGACAGCCACAACAGGGCAAGCACGAGACACCAGGCCAGCATCCGGTACCTTGCAGGGCCAGCAGCTCCTCCCATATGAACAAGCAAAACAAAAACTGCAAGGAAGAAAGCTAGAGCCGGATTCTGAGGAACAGTGGTTCTCAGCTAGGGTGGCTTTGCTCCCCAGAGAACACACGGAGTTATCGGAGACAATCTCAGCCATCACACTGCAACAGGCATCTGGTGAGCCACAAAGGGCCTGGGCTCAATTCCCAGCACCCACATGGAGACTTGCCACCGCAGACAGACTAGCAGACAAAAACCCCCAGCTACAGTTACAGAGGAAAGGCTGATGGCACGTAGGTGAGCACAGCTTCCCTGGAAAGCAACTGCAGCCCTAGTGAGGTGGGGCTCAAGCAGGTCAAGGTGCTTGCTGCCAAATGGGATAACCTGGGCGAGTCCCACAGGATGGGAAGAGAGAACTCACTCCCGAATGTCCTCTCCTACACAGCCACACCATGGTGGTCTAAAGGAGAATGACCCCCACAGGGTCATACACCTGATGCTTAGTGACCAGGAAGTAGAACTGTTTAAAGAGATGACAAGTATTAGGAGGTGTGGCCTTATTGGAGAAAGTGTGTTAGTGTGGGGTAGGCTTTGAGGTTCTAAAGCTTGTGTCAGGCCTAGGCCAGGATGTAGCTCTGAGCTCCTGTTCCAACCCAATACTTGCCACCATGCTCCCTGCCATGATGACAATGGACTGACCCTCTGACACCGTAAGCTAAGTCCCCAATTAAATGCTTTCGTTTATAAGAGTTGTGGTGGTTGGGGGCTGGAGAGATGGCTCAGTGAGTAAGAGCACCGACTGCTCTTTCAAAGGTCCTAAGTTCAAATCCCAGCAACCACATGGTGGCTCACAACCATCCGTAACAAGATCTGACGCCCTCTTCTGGTGTGTAAATAAATCTTAAAAAAAAAAAAAAAAAGAGTTGTGGTCACAGTGTCTCTTCACAGCAGTAGAACAGTGATCAAGACACATGGCATGTCCCTTCACATACCATGGCAGGTCCCCTTCGCCCTCAGCTTCAGTCAAATACGTAAGTTCTTAAAAAAGCAATTTGGCAGAACCAGGCAAAGTTGAAACACCTTAGACCCTATGCCCTAGTAACCTCACTTTTATGTTTACAAAAAGAACAGTGCATCCAAGCTGGGCGTGGTGGCGCACGCCTTTAATCCCAGCACTCAGGAGGCAGAGGCAGGTGGATTTCTGAGTTCGAGGCCAGCCTGGTCTACAGAGTGAGTTCCAGAACAGCCAGGGCTATACAGAGAAACCCTGTCTTGAAACAAACAAACAAACAAACAAACAAAGATATGTACCATCCAGTATATGTAGTAGGACTTTAAACTCCTAAATGTGAACACAAAGAGACTCTGGGTAGGGAAGTGGGGACCAGCAGAGGCCTTTTGTGACGAGATGGACCAAGCAGAACACGGAGGCTTCTTTCCTGAGCCCCCAGAGCCCCACTTTCCCTCATCCAGAATCAGACAGAGCAGATGGGTTCTGGGACAGGGTCGGGGATCCCAAAACCAAACACCCCAACAGCACTCAGGGAGGACTCACCTGAGAAGGTGTTGTCTGCAAATCGTAACAGCAAGCTGCTCTTGCCCACACCTGCAACACAGAGCACATGAGATAAGCTGGGGGGAGGTGGTTCCTCCTTTTAGTCCATCCTTCCTTAGCCCAGTGGGGCCAGAACTCTTCTCAAGGGCAGCCTGTCTCCCCGCACACCAAGAACATCTTCCACTCAGTCGCTGACCTTTCCCTCCGTCTCATGTAAGACAAGCTGCTCCCAAACTCTCTGGGGGAGATGACGGAGGGACTCATGCCCAGGCCCTGCTCTGAGGGCTGCCCCAGCAGCCTGGAGGAAGACACCAGACAACAGAGACAAGCAAGAGGAAGGTCAAGCAAACGAGACCTGTCCAAGTGCGTCCTCAGCAAACTTCATGCCACTTTAGTTTGCAAAGAAACGCAAAGGTGGAAAGAGCCCCTGATTTTATCAGGGATATTATGTAGGTGAAGAAAGTGAGGATCGCACAACCAGAACCCCTACTTGGCGACCACCACACTAGTGCCTGGGCCTCTGGACTTGCCAATGCAGCTCCTTGATGTGCCTTGTAAATAAACATGCCTGCCTGCTCGCCCCGCCCCCCTCCAGACCGCTAAACACAGTGACTCTGGTTGGCAAGAACACCAACCTGCCTCCTGCCCTCTGCCTCCACCACCCCAAAGTGACCAGATCAGCCAGCCTCAGAATAAAGATGATCGCACACTCAAGTCTGTGTGGTGGCTCCTGATGCTCCCAAGAATTCCAGCTCTGTCTCTTCACATGAGGAAACCAGGGCTTGGAATGAGCAGCTAAGACCTAAGGTTCCTCCAGTAAAAAGTCAGCCCAGGTTCAAGTCCAGGCTTCTGGAGCCCTGCGGGACACCTCTGCTGAGAGCCTGCCAGCTTGTTTGCTCCATCCTTCCATCCTTCCTTCCTTCTTCCTTTCCCTTCTCCCCCTCTTTTTTGGGGGGTGGTGCTGTTGGAGATTAATTACCACCTAGCCTCAGTCAGACTTGAACTCACTGTAGTACAGGATGACCTTGAATCCAATTCTTCTGCCTCTACCTCCCAAATACTGGGGCTATAGGGACGCTGGGGATCGAACCCAGGACTCTGTGCATGTGAAACAAACATTCTACCAACTGAACTATACTCCTAGCCCTGAATGGGGGCATTTTCAGCCCCTTTAGTAGAAATGCAAATGACTTCAGTTTCTTTGAAAAGCAATTTTGCAGTACCAAGAAAAATTTAAATACCCTAGACCTTGTGACCTAACATCCTCACTTCTGTGGAACTGCTACACAAGAACAAGCACAGTGTATCCCAGTAATGAAGCATGACTTAAAACAAAAGCAGCCAAAAGCTATATATATATATATATATATACACACACACACACATGTATAAATAAGCAGAGCATGTTCTGTCGGCCCATCCTCCTCGTTCAGCCTTTACAGGAACCAGCATAAAGTGATCCCATGGCTTCCATACACCTTGCTTCTGTTCTATGTCGGACAGAAATGCCTTCAGAGGTACCAAATCATACCCCAGGACATCAAAAATGCCCCGTGACTAAAATCAAAATTTAAGTGTATGTCCCTATTATGAGAGAAGCCCAGAGCTTGACTCCAGTTCTGAAAGACAGCGCTGTTCCACCCCAGCCAGCGCTCAAGTAGCCGAGGTTGCAAACCACTGCTGCAGACAGCTGTACAACTGTTTCTAACCCAACCCAGACACCCTCTCCAGGCCACTCCAGTGAAGAACTTGAGTCCAGCGGGGTTCTACTTTCCCTAGGAGGGTCTGGGGAGGATGCCCTGCTGCTGAGCACCAGTCAAAGCATCCAGCGCACCTGTAGCTCAGCCTCTGCTCACAATGAATGCCCTTGCTTTGCACCACTTCCTCATTGTTCCGCCATGAGGCTTCCTGCTAAACCCGAAGACAGCCCAGCTTCTGGGCTGGTCCTGTGTCTGCCTGTCACTGACACCCCATTGGCCCACTGGTGCCTCTGCTTCCTCCTGAAAGTCTTCTAAGTCCAGCTTACTCAGCTAAAAGCTCTTTCTAGCCACTGAGCAGTGAATTCTCCAGGACCTAGACCTCCCTTCCCTCACCCTATGTGTTCATTCAGAGCCATGAGCTGAGCCCAGGACTTAATAGCTACCATCTAAATGCCCCTCCACAAGCTGACAGTCTCAGTGAAGCCATGCTACACAATGCTATTACAGCAGCATCCCCAGCCGCCAGGGAAGCAGTGCTCAAAACTTCAGGGGCAGGAGACAGCAGGATCCTTTTTTCCCGAACCCTTAGACAGGGTTTGGCTGGCCTGGAACTCTCAATGCAGACCAAACTGGCCTCAGCAGCACAAAGCCACCTGCCTGTGCTGGTTTCAAGATGTGCAATACCACATCTGGCTGCCAACACCACCTCCATCATCACCACTGTTACTACCACCACCACCACCCTTACCACCTCTATTATCACCACCATCATCAATCATCAATTATCCTAATCTCATGTATCTGTTATAGCCAAGGGAGAGAGAGGTACCATCTGCAGTGCCAGCAAGGACTTGAAATCCTTGGCTGCAGAAAACCCACTAGTCACAACATGGTCTGCTGCCATGGGACTTGATACCAACCTCCAACTCTGCTCTTCCTGAGAGGAACAGAAACCAAGACGTGCCACCTCCCAACTATCCCAGCTGCTACCTACCCTACAGAAGCACCCAATGAAGAAGCCCAGGGCCCACCTCCAGCACAGCAGCACTTTCTTCCACCACTTAGCCTGAAGGCCTGCTATGCTATACTTGATGCCACCGCTGACCACCCTCCACCCCTGCATGGTACCACAGACCTTCCCCAGCTCTGCCCACTGCTCTCCTCTAGGGCCACAGACCTAACCAGCCTGCTGCAAACTCAGGTAAAGCGGCATCAATTTTAACTCTGCCTCAGTGACCACATTCTCCTGTACCCGCAGACCAACCACGCCCACCTCCAGCTCCTGTCTACACATCTGTTAAGAGAAGGATTTTAACTAGTGTAGCCTCCAGGCTCTGAGAATGAGGGTGACTGGCACCAGTGGGTACGGTTACAAACGAAAAGCCAATGTCAGGACAGCTGAGAGGACAGGACCTCGGGTATAAGGAAAAGATGCCCGTGCCCAGGGAATACATTCCAGAAGTGTGTACTACATGGTGGAGGGGGGAAGGAGAACTTAGACTTGAAAGCCGCTACACTAGGATCCGGTGAGGCCCGCTGCCTGCCAGCCCAATGCCGCCTGCTCTCGGGGTTAGCACACGGGATTAGAACTCCCAGCTCTGCTGCTAAAGCTCGGGGTAGCGAAGGCTTCTCCTCTGAGCCTTGGTTTCCTTATCTGACAAACCACAGAGACCATGGGTGAGAATCAGATAGCACAGTGCCTGTGGATCAGTTGCTACACCTTCAGAAGCACACACTCAAGGGGCCAGGGCAGTCAGGCGGTGATGTCATGGTCCCCGCTCCCTGGCTTCCACCTCCCAGGTTCCTGAGTGTCATCTCCGTGGCAGGAGAAACCCAACAGCATAGTGTCTCCTCCTTCCCCATAAGCCAGGCCTATACACTCACACCGAATCTGGAGCCAGTCCACACAGAGACTGACCAGTGAGTCCTCTCCCCACACCTGACTTCTGAGCAAAAAGAAAAAAAAAAAAATCAATACACCATGCGAGGTGCACCGTAAGAAAGCAGGCAGAAACCATTTCCTGGGTTTCACAGAAGAGAAAATGCCAACAAGCTACATCTTCTTGCTGAGTTTAGCCTTTCAAGTTTTGGATATTAACACTGGCCACATCTTGAGGAGGGATAAAGACCTCTGACCACAGCGGGCTGACTTTAGCTCTGAAAGGAGAGAGATCACCATAATGTCAGCAAACCCTCAAGAGCCCAGAAGAATGCCACTAGCTGGGTCCAAGTTCAAGTCTATCTACACAGCTTGCCTGGTTTTCTTTCATTCAAACCACTACAGGTCAGTCTTCCAGCTTTCCAACTCCGCTCCCAGACACAGCTATTCTTCTACCCCATCCTTTAGGCCTTAGCATTTCCCGACACCTTCCCCCCCCCAACAGCAACCCCCTAAGACTTCAGCCATCTTCCACTGGATCCAAGCCACCAACCACACCCCAACCCAGCTTCTCCCGTGAGACCAAATCCACTTATTTCCATGTCCCGTCTACGACAGCTTCACCCAACAAGCCTTATATCCTAAGTGTGTGTGTGTGGGGGGGGGGGGGGGAATGGAACAGGACACAGAGCTCTATTTCCTTGACAATCCACAGGCTCTACCACCAACTTGGCTGTCTCAAGTCACATGACCCTCTCTATCCCACACTCCAGTCTGATCTATAAACTTAGCTGCTCGCCAGCCTCCTTCCTAAAACATCACATATTCCTAGCACCTCAGCTAAGCTCCCCTAAACATCCTGGGCCTGCCTCCCTGAACTCACCGTCACCCCACAGGACCCGGTCACCTGCCATACTCCAAACACCTCTAAAATGCTTCATCCTTGGCCAGAAACCAGTGTGACTCTCATTCACTGACCAAGTGCATTTAAGCACTGGGTACCAGAAGTTGATCTATGAATCAGAGATGGCGCGGTCCTGAAAGGTGTGTGGTGTGTGTGTGCGTACACAAAGCACTTAAAATATTGAATGAAGCACCCAGGTAAGAGAACAGCAAACACTGTCCACCTACTGTGTGCCAAACACTAGTCCCTTCATTAAGTGTGTGCTCACATCAGCCCTGGCAGGCAAATCTACCACTCCCATTCCACAGATGAGAACTGAACCTTGCTGAGACTTAGTAACAATTCTGCAGGAATGCGCTCATGGCTGTACCTGCCGCACTTCATCCAAGCGCACGGCAACCCGGAGACGGGTCCTGGAAATACCCCCATTTCACGGAGCGCTGAGTCTTCACAGGGCGACTCATGCTGCTAACACTAACTGTGAGTTACTTAGAGGGTTACTTTATGCCGGGTCAGGCGCTTTTCCCTACTTTCAGCTCACCGAATCCTCCCTCCACTCAGCTTAACAAGTCCCCACTTCTCAGATGCAGGAACTGAGGCTCAAGAGAGGCGAGGCAACTCGCCCAAGGTCACAGAGTGGCAAAAGCTTGCCTTCCCGGGACTCGAACCCGGCTCTCTCCAACTCCAGCGATCGCGCGACTTGACCAAGGTCACACGTGAGGCAGGAGCGAGCGCCGGGGCCGTGCATGCATCCCGCGCCCTCGGTGCCCCCCGACCAGCCGAGGAGCCACCCCGGAGTCCCCTCGCTGCGGCCCCCCGGGGGCCTGCGACCCAGCCGAGCTCCGCGCCTCCCGCCCCGCGCGGGCCGCGCCTCCTCGTTCGCTCGCCCTCCCGCCCCGCTCGCCCGCCCGCCCCGAGGCCCCCGCGGGCCGCGCCCGGCAGGGCCCGCACCGCCTCCGGCCCCTGCGGCCCTCACCGCTGTCGCCGATGATGAGCAGCTTGAAGAGGTGGTCGTAGTCCCGGGCCATGGCGGGCGGGGGCGGCGGGCAGGCGGGCGCGCGCGCGCGGGCGGGCGGGCGGGCGAGCTGGGCGGGCGGGGTCGGTCCTGGCCTCGCGATCCGCAGCTCCCTCCCGGCTGCTCCGGCAGCGGCGGATCCACTTCCCGAACAAACAGCCGGAACTGACAGAAACACCTCCCTCCGCTCCCCCACCTCCGCCTCCTCCTCCTCCTCCTCCTCCTCCTCAGCAGCCGCCGCCGGTGCCGCCGCCTCCCTCCTTCCCGCCCCGCCCCGCCACTGCGCAGGCGCGGCGGCTGGAACCGCCTCTGCGCAGCCGCAGCCCCGGCCGGCCGCGCCCTCTCCGCGCACGCGCAGTGCGCCACGGTCTCCGGCCGAGGTCCGAGTGAGGGAGCGAGCGAGCTGCGGATCCCCGGGAGAACGGAGCCGTTCCGCAGGGCCCGACGGAAGAGAGGTGACAACCTGCCGCGGGGCTGAAGCCTGGAGGTCAGCGCTGGGGAGGAAGTCACACCCCGAGCACCACGATCCCGGACGCACGACCCCCTGGCGGAACGGGTAGCGGTTCCGGATTGGGATCCGTGAGGCGCACGCACCCTGCTCGCCGGCGTGTCTGCTCCTTCTGCCTCAGTTTCCCGGGGGCGCCGTTCCACCGTACGCAGCGCGGAGCCAGCCCCAGGTTTTTTTCCAGTTGGAGCGGAAGCCCACCTGCCAGTCCCCGAGCGCTGTCGATGCCATCGCCATCCTCCCTGGAGGTCTGCAGGGATTGCCCCATCCCTGTGGTTTTTTACTTTTTCCAGACAAGTTCTCAAGTAGCCCAGGGTGGCTTCCTGACTCTCCGGAGTAGCCGAGGGTAATCATATACTTCTGATCCCACCTGTACCTCCTGAGACCGGTTTTAATGTGGTGCTGAGACTCGAACCCATGGCTTCGCAGATGCTAGGCAGACGCTCTGCGAGCCGAGCTCCACCCCCAGCCTCTTTGTCACTGCTTCCTCCTGCTCTCCAGTGCTTTCCAGTCAAGCACCTGTTGGGGATACAGCCCACTCCTAATCTTCCCCGTAAGAAGCAGTGCTAGTGTTTAAAACAAAACAACAAAATACAGACGCTTACTGAAATCAAAGTTGACATTAGTGTTCCTTTAAAGTTTCTTGGACAGCATGAAACACTTACTAATCTAATGGATACATGCTTTCCCATACATTTCAGAGTATCTAAGCACCCATGTGCCTCTCGCAGTTCAATGGTATGCCGCCATCAATCATTTAACTGCGTCGTCACCACGTGGTGCCCCCATCTGATGGTTGTGCTATTCCTTAACGATTCCGCTGCTGGTAGATTTATGCAGTTCATAATTTTCTTGTTATTCAAGGTACTGCAGACCAAGGTCCTTGAACAGCACACACAGTGTCTGATCCAGGTCTTGCTTGAACTCTTTATTTCCCCAAAGCAAGCCTGGTGATGTCAGATGAACACGAGCCTAGAATCATAAGATACCGGCTGAGGAGAGACGCTCGCTGTGCTGAGTGTTCTTGATTGAAAACTCCTGGGACTGGCCAGGTTCCTGCTATTCCTTTGATTGGCATTTTTTTAAGAAACAGGGAAGGGGCTGAGGGATGGCACACTGGCTGCTCCTCCGGAGGAAGCTGTTTAAATCCTCAGCCTCTCCCACCCCCCATGGCGCCTTAGCAGGGTCTCAGAACTGATGTCACCCTCCGGCCTTGGCTGACACTTCAGACATGTGGTCTGTAGACATAGACTCAGACTAACATTCAGACACATAACAGAAAAACCTCAAAACATTTTAGAGGAGACAGATGGAAAGCAAGAAGTCTTAGGATTAGGGTAGACTTCAGGTAAGCACTCCATGTCTCCCTGGCCCATAAAGCATCGGGTCAGGTCATCTTCATGCCTGCTCCTAGGTTGAAAAGATTGCAGTTTCAATGCCAGCTTTGAAATCCGCCCCTGAATAGCTTCTGGATAGTCAAGGGGCCTCAGAGTCTGTTTCCTCAGAATACTGTAAATGTGAGGCTATGCGTCGTCAGTCACAGGGACCAATGTTACTCATTCTGCAAGGGCTCGCTCATCTTTGAGCTGTTTCCTATAGGGGACTTCCCACAGTCCCAGAGCAGCAACCTGTCAACGCAGGACTCTCTGTGGGGTGAAGCAGAACAGCTCTAGGAAGATGAGATTTCCAGCTCTGCCCCATATGTCACCTGGAACCCAGTGGGTGTTAATTCCTGCCTTTATTCTATAACTATTTAATGGCCTCTTACCATTTACTATACTATACTATACTTCAGAGGACACAGACTGTCTCTGTTAGCAAGAGGGAAGGAGAAGAGTCCGTCACAAAGACTTCATGGTGACACCAGAACAGAGGCACACTTTGAATGTCAGCTGTATTCAGACAGCCGCTATCACACCCTGTGAGAATCATCAATTTTGGCATGGAGGGGGAATTCCCTGAGGCCAGGGTATGCTTCTGGAATCCCAAAATGAGTCTCTCAGCAAACGCTCTGAAAACACTGTCTAACGTTTACCTGGCTGCAGTCAGTGAAGAGCTTTTCCCAAAAACACATGTGCCGTGTGTCACGTGTGAACTACTGCAGGCTGATCAGGACAGCCCGAAGCTAGAGACCTTGTCCCCATGTCCCGGGCTACAGCTTATCTTCCTACCTTAGAACTAACTCGGGAGATCCCCGTCAGAAAAGCAGCACTGGAATGCTTTGTCACAGACCCGCAGCAGGAGCACGCTGCACACGGCCACAGAGCTTTAATGATTGCGGGTAACGTGTGTGGTGAGCGGGACGGGGCAGTTACAAATGAGACAAACAGTGACAGGCAGGCACAGCTGCTTTTTCGACATCACCTGGTAGCTGGGTCCATGCAACAAATTCACTTCGTTGATTCATTAATTCAATAAATACGGAAGTGCTTACTAGATGTACCCAGAAGCCAAACACCACCCACAGCTTCTTCATAGTAGGGGAGCAAATCGGGAATCCGTCCAGCTGTTAGTGAGGCTGGAGAGGTGTTTCTGTAGCGGAGGAGCGCTTGCTCTTGCAGACGACCTGGTTTGGTCCCCAACACCCACATAGCAGCTCGCTCACAATGTCTATGACTCTCAGGCTCCAGGAGAAGAGACAGCCTCTATTAAACTTCTCTAGGAACCAGGCACGCATGTGGTGCCTAAACGTACATGCAAACTGCCCCTGTACATTAAAAAAAAAAAATGTTTCTAAATTAAAAAAAAAAAAAACTGCCACAATTATTGAGACTTACTTCATGCCTGGCACTTAGCATCCAGAGACTTAGCAGAAAGCGAAATTTAAAACCTACCTTTGAGGTGCTTGGGAGGACAGGCCACGGGGATGACAGAAGGAAGTGTAGCATATGAGGACGGGGAGCCAAGGCAGCTCAGGGTGGCGGGCCTCTACTCTTCAACCTCGGCAGTGAACAGGGAGGCGGAGACCAACCAGGGCTCCTCAGAGGTCCAGAAGGAGGGATGGGATGTGAGGCTGCAGGGTAGAGAAGAGGGAGCCCCTGAGGGCTTGGGGAAGGGTGGCACCCTGAAGTCTGCAGTGCTGGGGTTAGGTCAACACAGGGACCTGTGGTATCTGGGTAAATCTGAGGGCTGTGGTCATGCAAAAATGTGGAAGTGAACATAAAAAACCACACCGGGCCTCTGTGTGGCTCTACAGAGTGATCCAGGGGCTGTGTGCACGCTGGGCAGGCGCTCCACCAGCTGAGCTATATCATCGGGCTTCCTCATTCATCATCGTCATCATCATCATTTTATATGGTTTTTTTTTTTTTTTTTTTTGGTTTTTCGAGACAGGGTTTCTCTGTATAGCCCTGGCTGTCCTGGAACTCACTTTGTAGACCAGGCTGGCCTCGAACTCAGAAATCCTCCTGCCTCTGCCTCCCGAGTGCTGGGATTAAAGGCGTGCGCCACCACGCCCGGCTTATATGGTTTTTTTAAAAAGATTTATTTATTTTATGTGAGTACACTGTCACCATCTTCAGACACCAGAAGAGGGCGTCAGATCTCATTACAGATGGTTGTGAGCCACCAAGTGGTTGCTGGGAGTTGAACTCCAGACCTCTGGAAGAGCAGTCAGTGCTCTTTTTTTTTTTTTTTTTTTTTTTTAAAGATTTATTTATTTATTATATATAAGTACGCTGTCCTCAGACACTCCAGAAGAGGGCACCAGATCTCGTTACGGATGGTTGTGAGCCACCATGTGGTTGCTGGGATTTGAACTCTGGACCTTCGGAAGAGCAGTCGGGTGCAGTCAGTGCTCTTAACCGCGGAGCCATCTCTCCAGCTGCCCCTCCCCTTTTTAAAAGATTTATTTATTTTATGTAGATTAAATATTTTCTAACACATACTTCTGTTGTGATTTCTAGAAAGCAAGCATCCACAGGTAAGATACACATAAGCGCCGGGCAGTGGTGGCGCACGCCTTTAATCCCAGCACTCGGGAGGCGGAGGCAGGCAGATATTTGAGTTCGAGGTCAGCCTGGTCTACAGAGTGAGTTCCAGGACAGCCAGGGCGTACAGAGAAACCCTGTCTCGAAAAAACAAAACAAAACAAAAAGATACACATAAACCAGCATCCTCTGAAGTCCTTAATAATTTTGAAGTGTGAGTGGATCTTGAGGTCAAGGTGTCTGAGAATCGATGTCCCAATGTGTCAGATGCTGCTGTGCCCCAGCTGCCCACCTCCCTCTGGGGTGGGAATCTTACTGCTACTTTGAGAGACGTCCGTGTCCACGGTTTCTGGTATCATCTTAGGAGAAACCCCATCATAAAAACACTAGACGGGGTCTGGGAGACTCATTCTGACACACTCCATTAGGTCTCACCCAGAAATCCTACTGACAACACTCCTCAGACCAGCTCTAACCCACCTTGAAGGAGGGAGTCCCCCCCCAACCCCCAACAGAACTCAGGGGAGGTGGGGGAGCAGCTCAGAACCATCCATGGAAGCAAGTGGTCCTTTTTTTTTTTTTTCCTTCGAGACGGGTTTCTCTGTGTAGCCCTGGCTGTCCTGGAACTCACTTTGTAGACCAGGCTAGCCTCGAACTCAGAAATCTGCCTGCCTCTGTCTCCCGAGTGCTGGGATTAAAGGCGTACGCCACCACGCCTGGCCAGTATTATTTTTATTGAATAGACTTTTATTGGTGACTAAAGAAACACAGACTTCTTCCCCCATGATCCTGCCGGCTGTCTGAAGGACCTTAGAGGCCCCCTTCCCGTGTGCCCCTCATGTTGTGGTGTGGTAAGGTGTGGGGGAAGAGGGTGCCTCTGCAAGCCCATACTGAGGCATCCCTTCCTCCTGAAGGATTAGCCACATGATGGTATAGTATAGAATAGTTTATTCGGGGCATGGGGAGGGGAGTTGAGAGGACAGTAGAGACAGAGAAAGGCACAGAGAGAGAGAGAGTAGTAGAGTAGAGGTCAGCCATGAGCATATGGAGACAGGGGGAGGGAAATGGGACAAGAGGGGGAGCAAGGGGAAGAAGGCAAGAGAGAGAGAGAATGACTGTGGGGCAGAGCCTAGTCCACATGCTAACACCTCAGCTCTACCCTTCCTAAGGACAGAACTCTGTGCCATGGGGACTGACTGATGGCCGGTCCCTTCCTGCCCTGTCCTGGCAAAGGCAGCTATCACCGTCAGAAGCCTGACTTCCAGATCTTAAGGTAGCAGCCCTTCAAACCACAGGGTCAAAAAACTTGAAGGTGCATCTGCAAGAGCATCATGCCCACCTGTGTTCCACCTTACACGGTGACTGGCTGGCTTTGTCAGTGTTTGGCTGCTGGGGAGAGAGACACATGACCAAGGCAGCTCTTAGAAGAGAAAGCATTTCGTTGGGGCTGGCTCACAACTTCAGAGGTTTAGTCTACCTTGGTGGAGAGTGTGGTAAAACAAAGGCAGATATGGTTGCTGGAAGTGCTGAAAGTTCTATATCCAGATTGGTGGGAGAAAAGACGCTAGCCTGGCTTGGGTCCTTGAAACCTTAAAACTCACCCCCAGTGACACACTTTCTCCCCAGCAAGGCCACACCTCCTAATCCTTTCAAATACTGCCACTCGCCACTCATTTGGTGACCAAATATTCAAATCTATAAGCCTATGGGTCCATTCTCATTTAAACCACCACGCTGGCCCTTTCCCTTAAGTCTCTCACTCACACTGTCCACATAGAGAGTACCTCGCCTTATGCAGGGTACACCGTTATCATCCAAAACAGATGACAAGCCTGTGGTGGCCACGCCCGTTACAGAGCTGGATCACAAGCAGGGCAGGGAGAGTTTGAATCTGACTGCAAAGCTCCTAGTATGTCCTGTGCATGGAACATGGAACAGTAGGGCATTTTCTTCAGCATACCTTAAAACTAGTCCTTTAGATAAGGCCCTGGTGCTAGTCCACACAGACTGGTCCCCAGGCCTGGGGTGGCTAGGCCTAACCTCATCTTCTTCCTCGGGCACTGCAGAAAGGTAAGGCTTGGGAGTTTGAGAAAGTGTCCGTCACCAGAGCAGAAGGGCCCCCAGGCGTGGCAGCTTGTGGCTGTAACCCCAGGGCTGGGGAAGTGGAGACTGGAGACTCCCTGGAGCCTGTTGCCCAGCCAGTCCCTCGGAATCAAAGAACTCCAGGCTCAGTGACAGAAGCCTGTCTCAAAAAATAGCATGGAACGCAATCTAGGAAGACACATGTGTCTGTACACACACACACACACACACACACACACACACACACACACACATGTCACCTGCATTTAGACAAATACATATACAAAACAAAAATAAAATCCCATTTTGCATGCTCTCTCTCTCTCTCTTGCTCTCTCTCTCTTTCTTTTTGGCTTTGTTTTGTTTTAAATATCAGAGACAGGTGCATCTCTTTTTAAGTTCAAGGCCCATCTAGGACTACAGAGTGACAGCCAGAGCTACACAGAGAAACCATGTCTCAAAAAAACTCAATAGAGCCAGGCGTGGTGGCGCACGCCTTTAATCCCAGCACTCGGGAGGCAGAGGCAGGCGGATTTCTGAGTTCGAGGCCAGCCTGGTCTACAAAGTGAGTGCCAGGACAGCCAGGGCTACACAGAGAAACCCTGTCTCAAAAACCAAAAAAAAAAAAAAAAAAACAAAAACTCAATAGATAGGTAAATAGATGATAGATAGATAGATAGATAAAGTAGATGTTGTCTTACTCTGTAGTTCAGTCTGACCTTGAATACACAACATTTCTCCTGCCCCAGCCTCCTGAGTTTGGGGATATAAACTACTATGTTACAATTTACTGCTCTGTTTTCAAAGACTTGATGTAATTTAATACAGCCAGACAGAACTATACTTAGAACACCCCTGACCAGGCGTGGCAGCGGTGCACTCCTTGAATCCCACTCAGGAGGCAAAGGCAAGCAGATATCTGAGTTCAAGACCAGCCTGGTTTACAGAGTGAGGTCAGGACACAGAGACCCCATCTCAAACATCAGCAGCAACACTCACACTCACACGTCTCCAAATACCTACCTTGTTTTAAAATCCATCAGGAAAACCACTCCAAAACTCAAGTCTGGATTTCTGCAGAGCCTGGGCTTCCTGGGCTGCTCCTGAGCCCCAGAGAATTTCCTTGCAAAGCCAGTTCTCAGGAGTGGCTTGCCCGGCAGTGGTGGCGCACGCCTTTAATCCCAGCACTTGAGAGGCAGAGGCAGGCAGATTTCTGAGTTTGAGGCCAGCTTGGTCTACAAAGTGAGTTCCAGGACAGTCGGGGCTATACAGAGAAACCCTGTCTCGAAGAAAAAAAAGGAGTGGCTCAGCTCCACCATACCGTCCTGGTCACAGCATGACACTGGTCCCAGAGGCTCCGGTGAAGTTGAACACTCAGTTTAGACAGTTACCTCTTGTCATTGATTTGGGGACCCTGACTCTCTACAGGTTTTCCTAGCTAGTATCCAGCAAATGAGGTAAGGAATTGCTAGCCTGCCCCTGTGGAACTAGGAACTAGGCAAGACCTGGGGTGGGTGGAGCTTTGGGCCTGTCATCTGTGCCTGGCTTATGCGCTTACTCAGGATCCTCCTGTGAGCTCCACAACAGGAAAGGGTTGGAAGCGCTGCTCTGAAGCCTAGGCCACTTCAAGGGGAGAGGGCAGCACTGCCCTTTCTTAGCCTTATAGTGTCGATTCATCATGGCCGCCGCGCCTCGATTCCCTCCTATGGCAAACAGTTACAAGGGGCTGGAGAGATGGCTCAGAGCTCTGAGTGCTCTTCCAGAGAACCCTGGTTTGCTTCTCAGCACCCACATAGCAGCTCCCAGCCGTCCACAATACCAGTTCCAGGGGCATCAGGAACGCATGTAGTAGACCTATGTTAGGGCAAAACACACACACACAAATAAATAAATAAAATGTAATTTAAAAACAAATAGTCACTCGGGAGGCAGAGGCAGGCAGATTTCTGAGTTCGAGGCTAGCCTGCTCTACAAAGTGAGTTCCAGGACAGCCAGGGCTACACAGAGAAACCCTGTCTCGAAAAACCAAAAAAAAAAAAAAAAAAAAAAAAAAAATCAAAACAACAACAAAAACAAATACTCATGAGAGATTCTTGTTTACAGGATGCTTCAATTTAATGTTGAACACTAGTACCTAAAGCGGTGTGGAGGAGAGTCTATTCTGAGTTATTCCAAGTTCCTCATTTGTAGAAAGAGGAACTGGAGGTGCCGAAGCCCTGTCAGAGGCTAAGCAGCAGCCAGCCACCAGGATAAACATCCTTTACTCCTGTGGATCCATACTCCACTTCTTCCAGGGCTGCTGTGCCTCTGGACTGTTCCTTTTGGCCCACCCCACTGTGTTGTGTCCTTAGCCATCGGACTTCTGAGGGGCAGCACCAGCCCTCCAGCCCAGAATACAATGCAGGGTGTTCCAAGAGCCTTGGCTCGTGTCTATTCAGCTCTCGTCTGCTCCTCCTCCGGGGGCTGGACTTGGAAGCTGTTTTTCCTTCAGCTTTTGCTTCCTGGGTGTCCTCCGCCCTCCGCTCACTGGGCAGGGGCTGAGAATCTGGGGTGGATGGAACCCAAGCTGGCAGAAGGAACAGAGGACAACCTGCTGCCTGCAAGAGGCACCCACGTAACGAAGCCAAATGCCCTGGGCAGCCGAGAGGACACTGGTGACCCTCTGTATCCCAGTTGCCATGGCCACCAAAAGCTGACAGCATTGGCTGCTCAGCTCTGGAGACTGACTTGGCTGACCTACCAAGGTCCCCTCCAGCCCTAGGAGTCTACAGTTACCCTCAGCCAGATGACACCTGGCCTGCTGGTGACATAGGAAGCTGGGGACACACGTCTTAGAGGTCACCTTGCCTTACACATCCCTCAGTCAAAAGCCCACTTCCGCTATACTATTAGTGAGACTGGTCTTTAGTTTTTTGTTTTCTGAGACAGGGTTTGATGTAGCTAGGCTAGCTTTAACTATGTAACCAAGGAAATGCCTCCCCAGTCCCAGTTCTCCTACCTCCTAAATGCTAGGATTACAGACCTATGTCACATCTGGCTACACTGCCCCTCCACCCCCTTTTTCTTTTACAGCTCTAGCTGGTAATTTTTTTCCCCCATTTTGAGACAGAGTCCCAGGCTAGCCTAGAACTCACAGACAGACACCTGCCTCTGCCTTCTTGAGTGCTAAGATTAAAGGCGTAGGCCACCAAGCCCAGCAATTGATCAGTAAGCTGGGACCAGAGAACTTCCCATCACTCCGGGGTGTGTCCTGAGCCTTCTAGGAACTAGGAGGAAGTTGTCATAAGCAGGCGGATGCTGAGCTACAGACCTGGTTCCCTTCCGCACATCCCTGGGTCACAGAACACTGCTCCAGAGGGGACGGATGTCTCTAGAGCCTGATCACCTTCCCACAGGACAGAGCTGGGAAGAACGTCACTCAGCCCCTGGTTTCCCCACTGAGGGAATCTCAGGCCTGACAGCACTGGGCCAGGACAGGGAAGTCAGTGAATGAAGCTCTGGGGGCGGGGCCAAGCAGGGCGGGACGGGGCAGGGAAACAGAGCAGGCTCTTACTTCAACAAGAGCACAGCCTGGCGTGGTGGCGCACGCCTTTAATCCCAGCACTCTGGAGGCAGAGGCAGGTGGATTTCTGAGTTCGAGGCCAGCCTGGTCTACAAAGTGAGTTCCAGGACAGCCAGGGCTATACAGAGAAACCCTGTCTCGAAAAACCAAAAAAAACAAAACAAAACAAAACAAAACAAAAAAAAAAAAACAAGAGCACAAACATCCTTATTCTTCATGCAGGAAGCTTCATGTCTGATGGATGTTCGAGAATTATAGAAATCTGGGGCAGGGTCGTACACCCTCAATCCCAGCCCTGGGGCAAAGGCAGGAAGATCTCTGAGTTCAAGGCCAGCCTGGCTACATAGTCAGAGACCTTGTCTCAAAAAAATGACAAACTCCTGCTTCTTTCAAGATGAAATCAAAGCCTTTATTAAACCTCCTTTGAATGGCCTGTACCCCAAGACCCGGAGCTGAGGAGGAGGAGGACTGAGCAGCCTCTTCTCCAGACAAGCCAGGTAGAGTCAGACCGCCCAGAAAGCCAGGCACAGCATCAGGCAGCACTGATGCCCCGCTCAGAGCCCTCAGACACAGGCCTCCCAAGTAGAGGAGGGCCTGAGTTTGTCCGTCCGGGCTGAGCCGAGTCGGGCTCCCCTTGCTGCCGCTCGCAGAGGGTGGTGTGCACGCTTCTCTTTCTCTTCTCTGGAGATAAGGGCAAGAGAGGGAGGAGGCAATCTTCAGTTGTGTGTGGGTTGGATTTAAGGCTTTGGCTCTGGTCGCTTGATGTACTAAAATACTTTCTGGGAATGCCATCTCCTGAGCTCCCCCTTGGAATAAAAGTATTTTCAAAAATGAAAACAGTGTGAACACAGACGAGGGGCAGCGTGGCTGTGGCGGGCGGGCCCAGCCTGTCACGTCAGGATGGTGTCGTCCACCTGCTCCACCGAGTCCGCCTGGCAGGCCAGCTTCCTCAGCGACCTCCGGCTGCATTCATTCAGAGCCTCCAGGCTGGCCACGTCCAGGATCTTGGAGAGTGACTGTGGAGAGAGGACCAGAGGCGACAGTCAGGGCCCAGCTTCAGGATGGAGGCCAGGCTGAGCCCGAGCACCACCAGGGTGGAATCTGGCAGCATTCGGGCTTGGGATGGATTAGACACAACTCAGAAAACGCCTTCCCTAAGCTAGAGGACACAGGCTGATAGGGAAGGACTGAGGGCATGGTGTGGGGCTCACATAGGGCGGCACCACCTGGGTTCCTGTCTTGTACTTCATCTGCTGCTCAAACAAGTCTGAAGAACAAAGGCTCGGTGCTCCAGGCACCCTAGTCTCCCACCTGGAGCAGCTCCTCGCCCCGCCTCATCTTGAGCAGGTTCACGATGGCCTGGTCGCTGTAGGCCCGCACAACAGTGTTCTTGTCCTTGGTGTTATCGAGAAGAGCCTTCAGGATGGGCTTGATGGTCTGCGGCTCCAGGGGGGGCCGGGGCTCCTTGTTTGCCCACCAGATCATCTTCTCGGCCACCAGCCTGATGTCACTGCATGGGTTCTGCAGACACTGGGAGAGAGGTGCAGAGGGAGCCATTTAGTCCATGGTCACATGAGCACCCCAATTTCCAGAGAGGCCGCTCTCCTCCACATGGACACTGCGCCCTGCTTCCTCCTTCAAAGTAACAGTGTGACAAGGTCCCTCCCTGGACAGGTGACAAGATGTCTTCCTTCCCTGTCTCATATGGTGTTGCTAGCCCCTTGGCTCACAGCTCCTGGCCCAAAAGAGGTTTCTGCTGCCTTGTGCAGGCCGCGCTCCTTTGTGCTCAGGCCTTGGCTGCTGCTGCTCACACTGCCTGGGATGCGCTCATCCCTGCATCCTCTCTCAGGTGGTTTCTCCTGGTTCCTCAACCCTACCTAATCCAGGCCTGTGTCCAGCAGCCTCAGGGAGCTCGCCTGCCTTCATTGTCTCCACTCTTTTTTTTTTTTTCCCGAGACAGGGTTTCTCTGTGTGGCCCTGGCTGTCCTGGAACTCACTCTGTAGACCAGGCTGGTATGAACTCAGAAATCCACCTGTCTCTGCTGTGACCGCTCACAGCATCCAGGTAACCAGACCCTTTCTGAACTCTCAGAGTGGGACGGGCATCGCCAGGGAACTCGTTACTCGGTGATGTCCACAGAGCAGCACAGGAGCTGCCTAGGAACAGGTCACAGAGGCACAGTTCTGAGCTTGCCTCTGAGCCCGTGCGCCACAATATCTGAGAAGGGGCTGTCAGAAGGGAGACCGTGCTGTCGTGTCCGACTGATTACCTGGTTCTCCCACCTGCTCCTTTCCCTTAACTCACTCTGTAGCCCAGGAGAGCCATAAACTCAAGTTCTCCTGCTTCTGCCTCCCAAGTGCTGGGATTACCTATACAACAGGCACACTGGCAAGTGCCTGGCCAGCTAAGCGAGCAAGACAGGGGAGGAGATTATCAGAGTTCAACTCAATCCCCAGGCATGGAGGCGTGCCCCTTCAATCCCAGCACCAGGAGGCAGAGGCAGGCCTCCTTGCGTCCGTAGACTGGACCAGCTAAGAGACGCTGGCCTGGGAAGCAGTGAGGTGCTCAGCTGGTAGAAGCAACCGCTGCGGAACCTGCCAGTCTGACTGGACCCTTAGGACACGCAGCAGGAGAGAACAACTTATGAGTGGCCCGACCACTCATCTCCTGCTTGCTTACTGCTACAAAACCAAACAAGTGTTTAAACCCATGAGTTCTGGTCCTGGGGCCTCATCACGAGTGGTCTCCACGCCGCTCCACCTCCCCACCAGCCTCTCACCCACACTCACCTTGATGAGAAGGCTGGAGAGCCTGGGGGGCAGCTGCCCACCTCCTGTCTCGATGTGATACTTCATGAGGAAGCCCATGCCCCGAATCCCACTCACGGCGATGGGGATCTGTGGAGAACAGCCAGAGCTCCCAGGACAGAGCCACGTCACTCCCGCCAAGGAGCAGCAGAACCAGGACGTGCAGGCCCCCACCGCCCACCCTATCCCCAATGGCCACACCCGCAGCGCTTACTGAGACACGTGCCACGCCCCAGCAACAAGGGTCGGAGAGAGGGCAGAGCTCCTCTAAGCCAAGCCTCCGTTTACAGGGTTAAACTGGGGCGTGAAGGCATCACTCATCAGCACCTAACAAGTTAGCCGCCACTGCAGGACCCGGAGCTGAGCACCCGGCTGGACACGCCCCTCCACACAGGAATGGCCGTGGGTGGGTTGGGGGGGACAGAACCGAGCCTTACCCTGTCTGCCACGGCGTTGCTGAGGATCATGTCCTGAACATCATTGCTGTATCTGCCTGCACACAGTCTGCTGGGAGCCACATTCACAGCCACGGACAGCGCCAAGCTCCGGCCGTGCCGAACCATCCAGTCAATGCCAGATACGTCAGCTGAACAGAGGCACACAGCTGGGTGAACTTGCACCCAGCACACTCACCCCCACCCTCCCAGCAGGGGCGCACCCCACACCGAGCCCAGGGTGCAGCTCTGCTCTAAGACCAGCAACAGTCAGGGCTACGGAGCACTGGAGAGCCAGTCTGTGGTAGCAGCTGGGTGCTAAAGGCAAGGGTAGTCTAGGGGCTCCGAGACCATTTAGGGAGGAGGGGGACACGTGTCCAGGCTTCTCCCCAGGCCTTGCAGCGACCTACCTAGTAGGCACTGCTGAAGGACAGTGTTGAGCTCTTCGTCAGTCAGAAAGGCACACAGTTCCCCAAGACACCCAGCTGTGGAGATCCGAGTGTTGTCCTGACAGGGCAGAGGGGAGTGACAGGGAGTGTGGCCAACATCACCAGCAACCCGGGAACTCTAGGCGCCCAAATTCCCAGCACCTGACCAGGATCTCCAATTCACTACAACTGCTACGTGCTGGGGAGTTAAAAACGACACACTGCACTGTGTGCGGATGGCAGCCACCGTCACAGCAGCAGCAGCAGTACCTCGAGCGTGTTACACAGCGCCTTGCTGCTCCAGACTGGATGCCGCCCGTTTAGCATCTCCATCACCACCCACAGTGCATCGGACACAAGAGCACAGACAGACAGACCCCCCACCCCCACCCCGGGGGAAAAAAAAAAGGAGAGCCACATTCCCACACTGCCTACAAGACAGCCACAGTGATGGCGCTCAACTCTTCCTGCTTACAAGCCCCATGTCTAGTGACTAGCTGATCTCTCTGTTCTGTCAGTGCCTCTAGACAGTCAAGCTGAAGCCCCTGGAGTGGAGAGGAGTGTCGTCCTGCCGCTCACACACTTCTTATGGAGGGAGGGACAGTGCCAGGGTCAGCAGCCGTAATCGACCCTCGTAAAGAGCAAGTGCTCTTCCACTGAGCCACACCCACAGCGCCCTAGGGTGAGGGCTGTCAACACCAAGGCAGGAGCACAGAGGCCCCTTGCTTGCCCCATGGCCAGCTTAGAGAAGGGATCCTAAGGACATGCTGTTTTGTTTTGAGTCCCTCTTTGACCTTGTCCCTCCAAACCACATGGGCTAGCTAGTTTTGGTCAACTTGACACACACTAAAGTCTCCTGAGAGGACAGAACAGCAAGGAGAAAAATGCCTTTGTAAAACCCAGCTGTAGGGAATTTTCTGAATTAGTGATCTACAGGGATGGGTCTTGCCCATTGTGGGCAGGGCCATCCCTGGGCTGGTGGTCCTGAGTTCTCTAAGAAAGCAGTCTGAGCAAGCCATGGGGAGCAAGCCAGTAAGCATCACCCCTCCATGGCCTTTGCATCAGTGCCTGCCTCCAGGTTCCTGCCCTGTGTGAGTTCCTGTCCTGACTTCCTTCCATGATAGACTATGATGTGGAAGTCAAATAAACGCTCGCCTCCTCAGCTTGCTTTGGTCATGGTCTTCATAACAGCCATAGAAACCCTGACCAACCTACCAAACAAAGACAGACAAGAGGACTAGGAAGCTAAAGTCAGGCTGACTCTTGACTGCCATCTTCAAGCTGAGAATGGCTGTCCACAACGCGGGGGCTTTAAGCACCAAGCACACTGAGAAGTAGCTTGGACACCCTCTCCAGATGAACTATTTTAAGTTCTGCTGTGGAAAATGCAAGTTTGCCTAATACACACCTTTGCTGTACTCTGTGCATGGTCCTGTAAAAGCTCTAGAGAGAGACTGTGACCACGACAACAAGGCATACTGGCAACCAAGAGGGAGGCAGGGCTGTAGCCAAAGACTTAGGGGCTTCAGGCCACTAAGGACCTGAAGCAGGTCTAGAGGGCCAGGAGTGCAGCAATCCAGTACCTGTCATGGGTGTGCCGGGAATTTGATGCCACATGACGGCTTAGCTCGGACCTGCAGCACTAGCATCAGGAAGACTAAGGCAAGAAGATCACCGCTGGAGACAGCCTGGGCTACCCAGAAAACCTTGTGGCAAAAAACCCAAAGCTTGTCCAGTGGGCGAAATGCTTGCCATGCAAGCTTAAAGATCTGAGTTCAGACACCCGATTCCCTCATAAAAAGCCAGGTGTCTACAAGGGACTCACTGGCCAGTCAGTAGAGCCTAAAAGGGGGAACTCTAAGCTCAGCAAGAGACCCTGTCTCAAAAGAAAGTAAGGTAGAGATGCAATTAAGGAGAATTTACTGAGCCGGATTGTGGTGCACACCTTAATCCCAGCACTGTGGAGGCAGAGGCAGGAGAATCTCTGTGAGTTCAAACCTGGTCTACAAAGTGAGTTCTAAGAGAGCCAGGGCCACACAGAGAAACCCTGTCTCGTGCCCCTTTCCCCCTCCACATGAACCTCCCAAGGTGAACACTCCTGCACACACACACACACACACACTCCACACACGCACAAGGCTGCCACACCAGAGGGCTGTCTGTGGAAGGAAACGGAGACGTCTTCCTGCAGCCTTACTGCCCCCGAGTCCTGCCACAGAGTAAGGAGAGCAATGGGGGTGGAGCAAACACTTCCAGAGTTGGGAGGACCTACCAGACCAGGTACAATCAGGAGGCCCAGGCCTTTGCAACCTGGTGAAAGGGCAGCCACGGGCAACCTCACGCTCTACAGCAGCTGCTACAGAAGAAAAGGGCTCTGCACAGCTCCATCAGGAGACAGACAGGACAAGTGACTGACTCTGAAGAAACTGGGGAAGGCCTGGTGACCCAGCTGCTTCATTCCCCGGGGCCAGGGCTCAGTGGCCTTAAGACCTTGCTCAGTTTGAGACCCCAGCACAGTCAAAGGATAAAACCTGGACCCCAGAAATCAGCATCAGTAACACTTTCCAGCCTCACAGCCAGAGTGTCTAAGGGCAGGGCTGCCTCCACCCAGCCGACAGCTGATCCAGTCACCCACACACCGTGGGGAAAACCACCCAAGACGGGAAGCGGCGGAGTCCTCAGTGCAGCCACTGGCCGACAGCCGTACCTCATCATGGCCCAGCATGCTCAGCAGGAGTGAGACCAGGTTTTTCCGGATGGCAGCATCCACTTTGGAGCCCGCACCCTGAATCACAAACCTCAGGGCCTGCAACATGGTGTCCCTACGGAAGAAACGCACCACCTTAACCCCAGGCTCCTTGCCCCTGCTCAGGCGTGGCCTGTGGACATTGCCTCCGCCGCGGTGGCGTACCGTATGCCTGGGTCCTCCACCACGCGGATGCCGTTGAGCAGCTCTGTAAAGAGGGGGTCCACCTTGATGTGGATGGAAATGAGCTTCCCCAGGGCATCGGCCGCCTTCAGCCGGACGCCCCGATTGGAGTCCTGCAGGGCTTTGGTGAAGGTGGTCTGAAGCTGGGGCAGGAAGGGCTTCAGGGCAATCCCAACCTGTGGGAGAATCGTCACCCCCACAAGTCAAGACTGCGGTAGGTAGACATCAAGGTCATCGTATACTGACCTTGAACCTAAGACTCAAAACCACCATGAGCAGGCCAAGCTCACACACCAGGAACAGACAGCTCCAAATAGAGAAGACCCAAGCACACATGGGAAAACCTGTTTGGCTGCACACAACCTAACGCGGTAACTCTCGACCTTCCTAACGCTGCGACCCTCCCACAGTTTCTCATGTCACAGTGACCCCAACCATACAAGGTTTTTGTTCCTACTTCATAACTGTAATTTTGCTACTGTTACAAACAGTAACGTAAGTATTTGATATGCAGTCCCTGTGACCCCCGTCCCCCTCAGAGTCTCAGTCCCCAGGTTGAGAACCACTAATTTTCAGCATCTTTTGCCTCAGTGCAAGTGAGGAGGGAGTGGTCGGTCGCAGCAGCAGGCGCGGCCCTGGCTATACCAGGCTGCAGCTCATCTGCAAGGACAAGGAACTCAAGTTCCTCTGAAGGCACCCACAGCAGATCTCTAGAGTTAGGAGTCGCACGGGTGAGGGAGCAGGCTCACAGACTGCAAGGCTCTAAGGTCTGGTCACAGAGCTATGGCAGGACTTGGCACTGTGCCAGCTTCGTGTCTGTGGCCCAATCCCCTCTCTCTGCCTCCACAGCACATGGCATTTGGTCTCCTGCAAACAGATTTGTTCTCCAGGATCCAAATGGAACCCTAAAGTTCCTAACTCACTCGCCTTGCCCAGCAAGAGGCTGAGTGTCTCCAGCAGGGCCGCCTTCACAGTCCAGTTGAACCGGTCCCCAAGGATGCGAATCAGAGGGCCAGTGATGCTGACCACAGAGGGCCTCAGGGCATCAGCTGAGGTCAGGCGGATCACCAAGCCCAAGCCCTTGGCTGCTTCTTCCTTCTGCTCAGGACTGCCAGTGAGGACCCCTTCCCGCAGCACCGGAAGGATGGAGGTTACTCCCTGTCAGGAGAAGCAGAGTGGAGAGTCTCATCTCAAATACACCAGGCCAGCATACTTCCCAACAGCCATCCCCTCTCCAACTCCACAGAGTTCATGACGAGGCTGGCCAAGAGTCACTGCCAAGAGGGCGTGACCTGACTGGAGGGCAAAGGGCCCAACAAGCTGATGACAGGAGACTTGCACAGCTGCCACCTCTGTAGCACTCACTGGCTCTGGCTGAGACTGCATTATAGCTTAAACCAAGGGCACAGTGAGCCTGGTCCACAGGGGGCGGCCACAGAGCAGCACACTGTGAAGATGCCGCAGCTCCAGCACACGAGCAGGCCAGACACACTGGCAGCAGCTGCACCCCTGGAGCTGACGCCCCGCATCCTGGGCCCCAGGCTCCGCTCACCCTCTTTGGAAGGCAGAAGCCTGGCACATGCTCCCCTTTGCATTCGTTGCCTATGAAGCGGATTTCCTTGTGGAGTTCTTCGATCAGGGCCAGCTGGTTACCAGCGTCCAGCTTCTGTGAGGGTTGAGGAAAGCACCAGTGAGGCCCAGCCCTTCCTCCCTGACATGGGGCAAAGAAGGCAAGAAGGGCTGGCCACAAGTCACCAGTACTGAGGCCGCCGAGTAACGGCAGCAGTAGCTTCCCTCTGAGCCATGTTTACAAATACCTGCAATCTTAGGCCCCCACGGTGGCCCAAACCTGCCGTCCCACCACCGGATGCCTGGACCTAGGAGAACAGACCAGGCAACCGTGGGGCAGCTCTGGTCAGCAGCCCTCACCTTGGTGATGGCATTGAGAGCGTCCCAGCTCTCCTCCAGAACCACAGGGCTGGAGTCATTGAAGAGGCGGATCAAGCCCGAGACCAGGCTGCGAAGGTGGCTGCTGTAGTCGGCCTTGGAGCGGGAGCAGTACATGTTCAGGATGATGGCCGCTGCCTGCCTCATGCCCACTTCAGGGCTGCGTGTGGCTTCCAACAGATCCTCGATGATGATCCGGTGCCCAGTGTCATCCTCCACTGAGAGGATCACAGCCTGACAGTTGGCCATCTCCTGAAAACCACAGGGACATGTGTGCACTGAGCGTGGACTCAGTCTCCAAGTCGGCAAGGGCGGCTGCAAGAGCCAGCGAAAGGCTAGAGGAGCAACCGTGGTACCCGTACCAGCTGCTCTTCTGGAGTCCCAAGCTTCTCCTTCAGTGCTAACATGACAGCTGGGAGGATCACGCCAAGGTGACGGGTCAGAGCATCGCCAGCCACAGAGGACAGGAAAGCCAGCACCCGGGTATTGACGGGTGGCGTTGTCAGCTGGGGGAATAAAGAGAGTATCAGCCTGATGACAATTAACCTCAGCGCCAGGCCCAGACTGGGGTCTAGGAGAAATGACCGAGGGAGCCCACTCCCCTGCTGACTCCCCCCACCCTGTCTAAGGGAGCCCACTCCCTGGCTCAGATCCAAGGGCCTGCTCCAACACATCTTGAAAGCCAAAGGAGCACTGAACTCCCTGCATTCGCCTTGCCAGACCCAACAATGTACATGCACAGGAGGCCCTGGAATGGGGCGTGTGTACTGTGAGTGGAGATGTACCTTGGGCACCAGATAGGGCAGCACCACACGGCTCTTAACGGCCATAACCTGCTTCAGACCATCCAGGGCAAATTCCGACACCTCCTCATCGTCCTGCAGAGGAGCACGGGGAGGACTGAGGATGACTCCGACTGCATCCCTGCTGTGGATGCCCTCCTTGTCTCCCACATTTACTTACTGTTCAACTCCTGCTGCCTTGTCATCTCCTCCCCACCCCCAACCCCCTGTGCTTCACTGTCACAGACAGTAAAGGCCACACTGGTAGGTGTGTGGGAGACCCACTCACCAGCTGCTTCAGTAGGAACGGGAGAATGTCCTCCAAAGCCTGGTGGCCAATGGTGGAGTGCAGCTGCTCAAAGGTCTTGGCCGCCGCCTCCCGGACCTCCTCCAGGGGATCACACAGCGCCTTCCTTGCCGTGGGCACAAGGGACTCCGAGAAGAAGAGCACCTAAACACGGCAGGCAGAGTGAGACCCATGGGGATGCGGTGAGGGCTCCTGCTGAGCGAGCTAGAAGGATGGTTCTGTTCGCTCTGACCGTGAAAACGGAAGTGCAAAAAGGCAGAGAACACCTGCGCACCCCAGGAGCCCCTCACCTGGACTCAGTAAGGCAAACTCACTAATCACCAAGTCCCAGACTCCACAGAGCACAGCAGGAGCCCCAGGAGCTGCCCTCCAGCTCCGAGTCTTTTGCTCCATTCTCTTGGAAAGACAAGTCCCTCGGTCTGAACTATAAACCTCCACTTAGTGCTTCCTCCACTAAAAAATCTTTAGTCTCCAATAGGACGGGTGAGGGCTCTGTGCCTGGGAAACACATGCCTCCTGCCTCTGCCACCCTCTCCCACTGAGGCTGCACACCCCTGGAATCTAACACACTAAGGGACACAATGGGGAGTCATCTCCAGTTTCCTAAGGCCTCTTGCCTGAGGTTTTAGCAGAGAAGGAGACACACAGTGTCTGCACACAGTGGGTAACATACTGCCGGTGACTGCACCTCCAGAGTGAGGCCGAGCCCTCCCTCCCCTGAGCAAGCGAGCAAGCCATCAGCCCCACGGCTGACAGGCCCTGTGAGGGACTCACAGCGTCCCGGCTGGTAGACTTCATGATCTCGCTGAGCCCGATGCACACGCCCTGCCTCTCGTCGCTCTTCTGCGACCTTAGTCCTTCTTCCAGGATGGGGATGATCTCAGGAAGGATCTTCTCCCCGAGCTTCCGGACAAGGTCGCCCAGCGTCCTCGCTGCGATCTGTCAGCAGAGAGGGAGGGAGGGAGGGAGGGAGGTGGCAGCTCGACTGGTCTCTGCACACCCAGGCCTCACCTGAGCTGCCACCTTCTCAGGTGACACTGAAATCATAGTGAAAAGAAAGCTACCATTGCCACTGCGCACAGTGTGTGGGGGCTAGAGCAGGAGGGCTGATTGCCATGAGTTCAAGGCCAGCCTGTGACAGGTCCTGTCTAAACCAAACCAAAGCGAACAAAACAAAATAGGCTGAAAGGTGGCTCAGTGCAGAGAGCCCTGACTCACTTCTCTTGTTTGGCGCCCAGCTCCAGGGGACCCAACATGCTCCCCTGACTTCTGTGGGCACCTATACTCACGTGCACGTACTCACACACAGACATTACCACTTACACATGATTTAAAAACAAAACCACAGCCCTATCTTTAAGGCAGTGTGGTAGAGAGCAGGCACGGTGGCCCAGCACTGGGAACCATGCTGAGGGAGGAGGACCACGAGTTAGAGGTTAGCCCACACAATCCTCGTCCCCAAAATAAGTCATAAATGCTTACATAGACAAGAAAGACTAGGTCAGCTTCACGCATGAACATGAAGCTCGTCAGTGGGGAGGAGAGGCAGCCCCTGCCCGGCTCACTGACACTTACCACTGCTCTCCCTCAAAAGAACTCATTTGTAACAAATGACTTAAGGAGAGCCATTGATTTTGTCTCTGAGCCTTTATACCAATTCTTCTTTAAAGCTAAATACACAATATGCTTACCAAGGCCAGGAACCGGAAGTGGAATGAAGGGGACAGGCCGAGGTGAATTATCAGTCCAGCCTGGGCATGTCCTGTGCACCACTGACCCTGCCTCTCTCCACCCAGCACGCCAGCTCACTTCACGCAGCGCGGCTCCTCCCTAATGGATTCCTCTGGCTATGGTGGCCTGGCCCTGGCTCTCCCTAAGCTATGTCCTGCTCCTCATGGGGCCATGCATCTAAGGCAGATCCAGCTGGAACAGCTGTTTTTGCCTTCCCACCGCCCCGGCTGGTCCGTGCTCACTAACTGTGCATCTTCAAACACACTTCACGGAAGCACCTGCGCTCTCGATGGGCCATGGGCCTTACTGCAGGTGTAAGTGTGAGCTGCACTTGCCACAGGCACATCTGACACGTGCCTGTGACTATCACATCGGTATGCATCTCATTAACAATAAGGAGGGAGGTTGCGTTCCTTTGCCACTGTGCCCAGGAGAGGTGGCACAGTGAGACTTTGCTGAATGACTGAATAACTGTTGACTGTTCCCGTTACATAGGGGATGCCCGTGTCCCCTCCAGCTCGGCAGACCCAGCTCCCCAAGCTCTGGGAGGACGGACGACCTTAGGGCTGGGATCTTGCCAGGCCCAACAAACTCACCGTTCTCTTATCTGCACACGTGCTAGCCAGGAAACCCAGCAGGAGGCCAAAGAGAGTGGGCAGGATCTCTCGCAGGGTGCGGGGAGTGTTGGAGACGACAATCTTCCACACGTGCAGTGACGCCTGCCTCACCACCAGCTGGGTGTCTGAGCGGCCCATGTAGAGTCCTGCCAGGACCCGGTTCCGCCGGTCAACCCCCAGGGCAGTGATGATTGCCTGGAACCCACACAGGGAGACAGAGAGAGAACACAGAGTGAGGCCTCCAGAGCTCAGCGTCAGGGCTTGCGCTCCACAGCCACGGGTGGGAAGCCATGGCCAGGCCCTCACCTTGTTAGACTGAGCAGTTCCGAAGTTATCATCCTCAGACGCTGTTTCCGTGGTCATCTTCCCAGTGACCCCAGAGATGTGGAACAGGAGGTCCCCAAGGAGTTGAACAGAGCTGAACCTGAGGCCAAGGGCAGAGTCACACAGCCTCAGGGACAGTGACAGGATATGGTCCAGTGCTCCACAGAAGTAAGGGAGACTGCAGGGAAGCCTACCCAAAACACCCATGCTGGCTATCCTGAGACAAGCTTCATGTGGCCACAGAACCTTATGCATCTTCTTCCTCCTCCTCCTCCTCTTTTTTTTTTTTTTTTTTTTGGTAAGACAAGGTTTCTCTGTGTAGCCCTGGCTGTCCTAGAACCCACTCTGTAGACCAGACTGGCCTCAAACTCACAGAGATCCACCCACCTTTACTTCCTGAGTGCTAGGATTAAAGGTCTGCACACGTATGTCTGGTGCCTTGGGCATTTTCTACTAGTGAGCATGTTAGCTCAGTTGTGAGAAAAAGGGCTGGGTGCACTTGCCCAACATGCACAACAGCTTGAGTTCAACTGCCTGTACACCACACACATACACACATACACACACATGCGCGCGCGCACACACACACAGGGGACGGAACCATGTCTACTACAGGAAACAAGGATGATAAAATGGCCGAGAGGCGACAGTGTGGAGAGAGCTGAGGGCCCTCAGCAACAGGAATTCCTCAATGTGGGTTTCCAGGAGTCTGAGGGGAGCACGGGTCCTCTGGATCCCACCTCTCACCGTATTCTCCAGAGGTCATCAAAGAGGCCTTGCTCTAGCTGTGGCAGCAGCAGGGCAATAGCTGTCTCAGCGTACATCGAGATGACCCGCTGGCCGGCACGCAGGGCGGTGTCACGAACGAACTCGTTCTCATCAGCCAGAGCCTAGACACGCAGAGAGAGGGCGGTCAGCCCAGGCTGACTCTGTGGGGATGCCTGGCAGCTGGCCCCAAGCTAGCTCGGGAGGATAGCAGCATCCTCCCTCTCCCTCCCTCCTCGGCACTGTCACTGGTACCTACCTTGAGGATACAAGGGATGATGGGCCCCACATAAGGGGTAAACTTGTCCCCAAAGGTGATGGGCAGGTAGTTGAACATCATGATGTAGCCGTCTCGGACGTGGGGTGCGATGTCCACTTTGCTGGCTGTGGCCACGATCTCTGGCATCAGTTTTTCCAACTTCTCCACTCCTAAGCCGGCCATTACCTCAGCCAACCCTGAAGGGCAAGGATAGTATCAGCCATGGGACCCGAAAGCTCCTCAGGGGCTCCCTGTTTGGCCTCTGGGCTTGTTCTGGTCTCACCTTGAGCAGCGCCTGAGCGATCCACGGAGCTCTGCTCATAAGTCAGAGTCTCCATCAGCCACGGCAGCAAATCTTCAAAGCACGACTCCCCCATGCCCTTCACCATGGCCCCAAGAGCCTTTGCAGACACGGTGCGCACCTGTCATATACGCAAGGACAGATAGGGAGAGGAGACGCAGCTCAGTGAGGAGCAGAGAAGCAGGTAAGAGCCCCTGGCCTTGGCCTTCTCCTCTTCGCCTGAGAGACAGACACGTGACTTGGGGGTACTTTCCAGACACTGGGCCATGCCCACACTCACCTCAGGGACAGGGTCCAAGAGTGAAGCTTTCAGGCCAGGTGTCACACTGGGCAGGTAAGGAGCCAAGTCCTGTAACAACACAAGGCGTTGACTCAGACAGATCTGACCCTGTTACATAGACAAACTTGGGAGTCAGAACACCAACATAAAGAGAGAGGGAGGGAGGGAGGGAGGGAGGGCTACTTACTGCAATAGCTTTTTTTAAAGACAGGGTCTCACTATGTAGCTCTGGCTGGCCTAGAAATCACTCTGTAGACCAGGCTGGCCTTGAACTCAGAGTGCTGAGATTAAAGACACGTGCCTCTGTGTCCAGCTTGCAATAGCTCTTAAAATAGGAAAAAACAAAAGCAGCCCCACCCTGGGATAATGTATAACAAATACGTAAATCATGGCACACAAACTTGTCCAGACATTATATACTACAAAGTATCGCTTTGGGGGGACTTACTATAACTTAATCTCTCTCCCTGTCTCTCTTGAGACAGGGTCCTGCTATGTAGCCCTGGCTGGCCTAGAACTTGTCGTGTAGATCAGGCTAGTCTTGAGCTCGTGGCAACCCCATGCTTCTGCCTCCTGAGTGCTAAGTGGAAAAGCACGCATATGCCACCATGCCTGGCCCGTGATGTGAGAACATCAATCGTTAGCTGCTCCGATTTGGAGGAGCCCTGGAGCATTCTGTTGTTACTTTTCTGATATTCTTCCTGGGACAGTCTTCCATGAAATGCTTACCAGTCTCAACAACAACAACAACAGAACAAGGTGGCCAGGCAGTGGCAGGGCCTGGCTTTAACTTCAGTCCCAGAACTCGGGAGGCAGAGGCAGAGGCAGAGGCAGGCAGACCTCTGAATTCAAGGCCAGGCTGGTCTACAGAGTGAGTTCCAGGGAAGCCAGGCAATCTAGAGAACCCCAGTGTTGAAAAGTAATAACAGTATTTTATGTGTATTAATGCCCCTGCCATGGACACCTGCGTACAATGGGAGACAGCATCCAGCTCCCTGGAACTGAGGTTGGTTGTTTGTGAACTTCCCTATGGGTGCTAGAAGTCAAACCTGGGTCAGGGCTCTTAAGTACAACAGCGGGTCTCAACCTTCCTAGTGCTGCTTCAACTGTTCCTCATGCTGTGGTGACCCCAACCATAAAATCAACTTCACTGCTACTTCATAACTGTAATTTCACTGCTATCACAAACCACAATGTAAACACCTGACATGCGACCCCTGTGAAAGGGTCATCCACGCCCCGCCCCGCCCCGCCCCGCCCCGCCCCCACTGCAGTCTTGACCCACAGGTTAAAACCCACTGTGCTAAAGCCATTTCTCTAGCCCCTGGGATTTTGTAATCCTCCTGCCTCAGTTCCTGAGTGCTGATATTACAGGCACACATCACATATATAGTTTCAAGGGCTTTTTTTCCTTTTCCTTTTTAATCTTTTTTCCTCTTGCTTTCTCCCTTTCTTTTCCTTCTATTTTTTTTTAATTCACTCTGCATCCAGATCTCTTTTTTTTTAATGTATTTATATATGTAGTCTTATAAATGTAGGAGTGGGCTGGAGAGATGGCTCAGAGGTTAAGAGCACTGACTGCTCTCGCATAGGTTCTGAGTTCAATTCCCAGCAACCACATGGTGGCTCACAACCATCTGTAATGGGGTCTGATGCACACTCTACTGGTGTGTGTCTGAAGACAGCTACAGTGTACTCATACAAATAAATACATAAATAATATTTTAATAAAATAAATAAACGTAGGATTGCTCTGTCTGCATGTATACCTGCACACCAGAGGAGGGCATTGGCTCACACTATGGAAGGTTGTGAGCTGGGAATTGAACTCGGGACCTCTGAGGGGGAGCCAGTACTCTTAACCACTGAGCCAACTCACCAGGCCAAGTTTGAAGTTTTTTAATTTTTTCTTTTTTGTTTTTTTGGTTTTTTTCGATACAGGCTTTCTCTGTACAGCCCTGGCTGTCCTGGAACTCACTTTGTAGACCAGACTGGCTTCGAACTCAGAAATCTGCCTGCCTCTGCCTCCCAAGTGCTGGGATTAAAGGTGTGCGCCACCATGCCCGGCTGTTTTTTAATTTCTTAAATTGTCTGAAGTAGAAATAACTGCACTTTGCCTTCTCTTGACTTTCACGGCAGAGCTGTGGTGGATGGGGACATCACCCACACAGACTCCTGACAGAAGCACATGCTCCCAGTCAGAGACACTCCTGTGAGAGAAAACTGCAGCCGCTGGATGCACACTCGTGAGGTCGCAGGGTTGACAGAACTCCACCCAAGATTCAGTTAGCCCTTCAACCACTGCATTCTGGGAGATGCCCAGACTGTCAGCTCCCACCCTAAAGGTCCCAGGATTCCCTGTGAAGCTCAGTGGCGACGATGCCTGTATCCATCCCCGTCTGCTGCAAGCCGGGCAGGCAACTACCTTCTGGTCTGTCAGGGAGTACATGTTGCCAATAATCTGCGCTGCCATCTTGCGTGTGTCTGTGGAGCGGTCCTGGAAGGCTCGCTGGACAATGGGCATGATGAGCGCCAGGGACGGGGCGTCAATGAAGTGAACAAACTTGGTGTCCAGCAGGGTCTGCAGGCACTTCTGGGTCTTTCGTGATGGGTCCGTCAGGGCATCCAGCAGAACCGGGGCAATGGCTGCATGTCATAGGAAGATAGACGCTGGTTTGTACAAGTCTAGGAAGTGGCAGGGCCATAGGAGGTCCCTCGGCTGGGAGGCCAGCCTGCCCAGGAGAGCAATCCCTGCGCCACAAGCAGCAAGGGTGGCAGCTAGCACTCTCTGCACTGAGAACGGGCTAGTTTCAACAGGATGACCTGTAGCCAGTGCCAAGTTTCCTGGGTATTAGGGGCTTTGTCTGTAATCAGTAACCATGTGGGGATTTAGAGCCAGTGATAAAAATAAAGCACTCAGGGGGCTGGTGAGATGGCTCAGTGAGTAAGAGCACCCGACTGCTCTTCTGAAGGTCCGAAGTTCAAATCCCAGCAACCACATGGTGGCTCACAACCATCTGTAATGAGATCTTACTCCCTCTTCTGGAGTGTCTGAAGACAACTACAGTGTACTTACATATAATAAAAATAAATAAATCTTTAAAAAAAAAAAAAAAAGCACTCAGAACTTAGAGCAGCCAAGTGCAGATGGACTGACTTCTCCAGACAGCCCTGCAGGAGGACTCCAGGATGTCCTCACGAGCTCAGACAGTTTAGCCTCTCTATACACACGCAGCAGTCAACAATAACAACCTACTAACCCACTTATAAAACAAGCAACAGTAGGAATAGACGATTCTCCAGAAGCTACGGTGACAACAGACAATGGGAACATGTTCAAGTCACTGCATCTTTGCCTTTAGGGAAAGGCACACCAAAACCACACAGACAGACAGGATGCAGAGGCAGCCAGGGCTCTTTGTGTTCAAGGCCAGCCTGGGCTACACAGTGAGTTTTAGGCCAACCGAGGCTACAGAGCAAGAACTTCTCTCAAAAAATAAACACACACCACAAAGAGATGCCATTCAAACCCCCAAGAACAACTATAACAGATTGACTTAACAATAATAAAGAAAAGCCATCGTCTTGAAAGCAAGGGTAGCTGCAAGGGGCTGGAGTAGGGAAAGTGAAATAACTATTTCAGTTAAAGACCACTTTGAAAAGACAACAGTGCTGGCAGCCGGAACCAGCATGGCCGTTCTCAAAGCTCAGCAGGTAGAGCCAAGCATAACTGCCTGAGTCTAAGCCCCAGAACCCAAGAGGTAAAGGAAGGGAACTTCCTCGTGCAAGTTGTTCTCTGCCCCCACGTGTGCTGTGACACCTGTGCCCCCCGTGCCACAAACATGAGTGCGCACACAAAATACCTAATAAATAAATGTAGTTGTTTTAAAAGTTAAGCAACTGTCACTGACTCCATTTCTACGTCTAGGAAACTTAGGAGGCATGTGTCTGCACAAAGTGTTTACACAGAGGGTCACAGCCACATTACTGCTCATAGTCAAGGCTGAATCAGCCCAAATACAGGCACATAACGGAAGCTCAGCCATAAATGGCACAAGACACCTGTGTTTTCTATGACACAGGTGAGCCCTGCAAACATGTTGGGTAAAAGAAACCAGACATGAGAGGGCACAGGCATGATAGAAGATAGACACTGGTTTGTATAAGTAGGAAGTGGCAGGGCCATGGGAGATCCCTCGGTTGGGAGGCCAGCCTGCCCAGGAGAGCAATCCCTGCGCCACACACTTATCATCCTAGTATTCGCGGGCTAGAGGCAGGAAACTGGCAAGTTTGAAGCCAGCCTGGGCTACAGCGAGACCCTGTGACAAAAGAAAACCACAGCTGGGCACATAGCTCAGGGTAGACCACCACCTCGCATGGGCAAGGCCCTGTGTTCCACCCCTAACACATGCACGCACGCACGCACGCATGCACGCACGCACGCACGCATGCACGCACGCACGCACGCACGCACGCAGCCACACTGGTTTCATTTCCTAATGACAACATACATGACTGGTGGTTTGATGCTGAACCACCTACAGCAGCACCAACGCTCTGAGCTGAAGCTTACAATGCCATGACATGGCAGGCAAGGTGGCTGGCTAGGTTCTGTTGCCAGCACTCAGCCTCCATCAGCCCTCAGGAAAGAAACACACCATGGCTGGGCTGTACCCCAGCTGCTGGAGCCCATGCCTAGCACGGGAATCCTGGGCTCAGTGTTCAGCACCGCCTAAACCGGGTAGGTGTTGGTGATGCATGCCCATATAATCCCAGGAGTTGGGATCAGAAGGTCACAAGCATCCCAGGACACCAGGCTGTCCACACAGGCCGACTACGCCAGAGACCAAGCATCACAGAAAAGAACACCTCTGGGCCAATGAGAGGGCTCCGTGGTAAGGCACTTGCCACCAAGTCTGAACTGAGATGGTGCCCAGGACGCACAGGCTGGGAGGAGGAGATCAATTCTCACTGTCTGTTTACTTCCACCGTACACTTGTGTCTATGTATATCCATACAACACTAAAACAATAAACGTAATTATAACTTTTTAATTAAAAAAAAAAAAAGGTTGGCCTAATAGGCCATCACTTGAACGAGAGGCCCATTGGACTTGCAAACTTTATATGCCCCAATACAGGGGAACGCCAGGGCCAAAAAGAGGGAATGGGTGGGTAGGGGAGTGGGGGGGAGGTATGGGGGACTTTTGGTATTGCACTGGAAATGTAAATGAGCTAAATACCTAATAAAAAACTGGGAAAAAAAAAAGGTTAATCCTTTTGCCTGATGGAATTTAGCAGAAGAGACAGTTACCCGGAAACCAGGGTTTTAGACGGTGCTGATGGGCTCTGAGCTGCCAGGGAATCTGCAGACCGCACAGCTCACCCAAGTGCATAGGGGGCTCTCAGAGCCAATGACTCAGTGTCCCTAACCATGAAGCTGATGACAGGCTCCAGACCGCTTCCAAAGTGCCTTCAACCATTTAGTCTAACTAAGAAAGGGGCTTCCCAGCACTGAATATGAATATTTCAATATGGATGTATTTGTCCTCAGAGGGCGACAGTCAGTGGACATTCCCTAGAGCATCCAGGAGAAGGGATACAGGCAGGGTAAGCGCCCTCACAGGAGAAGCATACCGAGAATCTCTGGGTTTCTGATGACAGAGCCGATCTGCCTGAGGGCCTGCTGTCCAGCCTTCTGCACTTTGACGTGGGAGTCTGTCAGCACCTCTGTGAGCTTGGGCACAATGTTGGGCAGGCAGGATGACAGCTGCTTAGGTGCACAGTACGCCATCGCCCCGAGCAGCTCTACGGACCCTGCAGACAGGAGACATGCGTGCAGCACTGAGACACTCGACACTCACCAGCACATTTTCTGTAACTGTAATTGTGGGTGGTGCCGCCCCGGGCTAGTGGTCCTGGATGTATAAGCAAACAGGTCAAGCAGGCCAGGAGGAGTAAGCCAGTGAGCATCCTCCTCTACAGCCTCTGCGTCAGCTCCTGCCTCCAGGTTCCCGCCCTGACTTCTCTGAATAATGGACTGTGATCCCAAGTTTCCTTGGGCCATGGTGCCTATCACAACAGAAGAGACCTAGCCAGGGCAGCAGGAAGACCTAGTTTGGTCCTGCAGGTGTTCCAAGGGTAAGTCACTGGGTTTCTCGGGGCTCAGGTCCCATATCCACAAATGAGGAGATCATTGTTTTCTGTGTTGTTTCAAACTGTAAGGCAAAGAGGCCTGAAGGACAGAAGGGAGGCTCTGCAGGAAGGACCCAGGCCCTGCCCTCCCTACCAGAATCTCCATCTATCTGTTCCAGAAGCTTCCAGACTATAGCTTTCAAGCTTGGGATTTTCCCTAGGGCCGTGGCTTTTGCATGAAGCCTGATCCAGGAATCAGAACCCTAACTCTACAGACTGCCGTGTCCATACACAGGAGCTGTGACTACTTGTGTACCTACTGAGGGTCATTTTCAGGACAAGACGGAGGGGTGTGGCCTCACCAGCTTTGGTCCTCCAGGACTCCTCCTCCAGGGCAGCTAACAAGGATGGGAGCACCAACTTCACACCGTGAGCACTCAAATTGCTCATCACAGCTTTGGCACAGTCATCTGCAGCCTCAAGGGAGGAGAGAAGACAGTCAGGGGCCTCCTTGTCAGGGCAAGCACTGAGTCTGCCACTGACCCTTGTGTCCCTACAGTCACCAAGATGGTGGCTTTGTTAGACCCTGTGTCAAGTTCAGACAGACAGCCAGGGCTACACAGAGAAGTAACTCGTTTAGCAATCACGAGGATGGAAGCTTGGACGCTAGGACCACATAATAAGCCAGGACATCATGCGTGTGCCCATGCGAAGGGTTAGCTGGGGTTTGCCAGTTTCCAGCCCAGCTGAAAGGGGATAGAGGGCACCTGACACCCTCTTCTAGTTCCTGGAATCTGCCTATGTGCTCACACAGGCACACACACAGCACACATGCACACACAAATAAAATCTTCAATGCATCAGGGAACCAGAGAGAAATTCATAGCGGTAACCCAGGTAGGTGCTGACAGGCCTCTGGCAGTAGGGGCTGGAACCCATCTTAGACCCCTCCCTGACCAAGCTTGCCTAGGAACAGTCCACTTCTGCCTCCAGACTTACCTCGCGTACATACTGGTTCCCATCCCCAAAGCACAGCAACAGATGGGGCAGCACATGGACCACATAGGGCTCGAAGAGCTTCCCCAGCATGGTACAGAGCATCTCGAAGGCAAACAGCGCTCCTGGGGAGAGGATGACAGGAGGACTGAGAACGCTAGGGCCACCAGGCTCCTGGGACCTCCTCAGGTGACCATAGTCATAGACAGACTCAAGTGCAGCCGCCTGTCTCAGTCCTTGGGCAGGGATGTGGTAGAGGGCGACAGAGAAGGAGGCAGGGCAGATTCCAACACTTTCTAGTACCACCAGCCAAGCCTCTCTCTGCTGTATTAGAAGTCAGAAAGCAGGTAGGGGGACAAGTTTATTATCCCTGCACTCTGGAACCTGAGGCAGGAGGATCACCAAGTTGTAGGCTGTGCTTGGTAACTTAGGGACTCCTTAGCCTGAAACATGGAAATAAGAAAGGCTGGGGCACAGCTCGGCAGCAGAGCAGCCTGCGTGGCATAGCTGAAGCCTGGGGTTCAGCCCAAGCAGTGCCAGACAGAAAAAGGGCGAAGTGCAGGCCAGCCCTACCATGGACAGGGCTGGGAGGAGTCCCACCCGCCCTCCCTTTCTCTGTTGTGTGCGTGCATGCATGGGCACCCACTTCCTATGCCGTCAGCCCCGGGCTCAGGGGACCCACCCTCTCGTCTTCGGAAGTTCTTCTTGTCCTGGATAGCATCGGTCAGTGCAGCCATCATCTCCTGCTGCTTCAGGGAGAGGATGCCCAGGCCCTTGACCAGGCCCGCCAGTCCGTACGCTGCTCCTTTGCGCTCCGCATACTTGTCCGACTCCAACAGCTGCTGCATAAGCCGCTGGATCATGCCCCCAGCATCCTCCTTGACGGCAGGCACGAGAGGTGGCAGGCAGCTGGCCACAGACTCCTGGACCTGCGGGAGCAGCCATTGTCACATCAGGGACAGCTGAGCCCAATCTCACTGCTCCAGTGTCAAAGCACCGGAGGAGCAGTGAGCTAGTTCCGCAGTCATTATGACACACCCCGCTCCACAGTGCAAACATCAACAAGAACCTCTAGTGCTGTTTCTGGTCGAAACCATAGCTCCTCAAACTGAGCTTCCCAGCCCTACATGGGGCCACACCCTAAGTCACTGTAGGGGTTGTGAGATACTAGGAAACAGTAAACGTTTCTGAATGTACACCAGCCAAACACTAATTCCAAATCCAACACGTAAGACTCTGAGGTGTGAGCCAGGAGCGGTGGTGCACGCCTTTGATCCCAGCACTCGGGGGCAGAGGCAGGCAAATTTCTGACAGCCAGGGCTACACAGAGAAACCCTGTCTTGAACACACACACACACCCCGTCCCCCCAAAAAAAGACTCTGAGGTGTTCCTGACAAAGCCCAGGAGTGTCGCCTCCTGTGACGTCACTGCAGCCTCAGTCTGAACCACAAGTGCACTTTATCCTGAGCATGCTGCACACCAAGAGTAGTGCTCAGCCCCTCAGCTTGCGCTGAGAACCACTGTGTGGAACAGCAACATCTCGCTGTGTGTATCGGGTTTTCTGCACTTAGAGAATGATCCTGGCAGAAAACGAGAGACTTCAATGCCTTCCTCTCAGGGTTCCTCAGTCTGTGAGTGTCAGATCACTACAGCTGTGGGTCCACTGCGTTAGAACACTTACTTTTTAAAATCTGTTAGTCAGTCAGTTAGTAACAAGTTGTGGCACACACCTTTAATCCCAGCACTCGGGAGGCAGAGGCAGGCAAATTTCTGAGTTCGAGGACAGCCTGGTCTACAAAGTGAGTTCCAGGACAGCCAGGGCTACACAGAGAAACCCTGTCTTGAAAAACCAAAAAGCAAAACAAAACAAAACAGGGGGGAGGGTATAGGGAACTTTCAGGATAACATTTGAAATGTAAATAAAGAAAATTATCTGGGGCTGGAGAGATGGCTCAGCGGTTAAGAGCACTGACTGCTCTCCGGAAGGTCCTGAGTTCAAATCCCAGCAACCATATGGTGGCTCACAACCATCTATAATGAGATTGGGTGCCCTCTTATGGTGCATCTGAAGATAGCTACAGTATACTTACATATAATAAATAAATAAATCCTTTAAGAAAAAAAAAAGAAAACATCTAATGAAAAAAATATTAAAAACTGTATGTGTGAGAGCCTGCCGCTTTGTACCATGTAGTTATGCAAAGTAGCATTGTCAGCACTGATTAAAGTCAGGAATCAGCTCACACCGAAACTCTACATCCAAAGTAGTGCCAACTATTTAGGCAAAATTTATTTATTTAAAAGTAAATAAGCCCCCAGAGCTCGTGTCTCTAGCTGCATATGTAGCAGAAGATGGCCTAGTCGGCCATCACTCGGAAGAGAGGCCCCTTGGTCTTGTAAACTTTATATGCCCCAGTACAGGGGAATGCCAGGGCCAAGAAACGGGAGTGGGTGGGTAGGGGAGCAGGGCGGAGGGAGGGTCTGGGGGACCTTTGGGATAGCATTGGAAATGTAAATGAAGAAAATACCTAATTAAAAACAATCAATAAATAAAAAAGTAAATAAGCACAGCCATCTATCTCATTAGTATGCAAATCTGTTTTAAGCTCTAATAAATGATAAACATTTCATATATACCAAAGAACTGATTTTAACTGTTACGGTTTATTACTGCAGACATTTGATTTGCATATCTATTTTATAAACATAAATGCCCAGCACTGAGTAAAATGTCTGTGACAAGAAGGGTTGTAAACTTTAGAAGTTGAAGTAGCCGTGGTCTGAACAAAGACCTGAGGCCCAGGCAGCGGGGAACGGGGTCCACCTGGCAGCGTGCTATGACGCTGTGCCTGGATTAAACAACCACACCTCCTAGTTCCCACACCTACCAGCGTCACCAGGGGATAGTGCTGGGTGTAAGAAAGCCAGATCCAGGTCAGGAGAGAGAGATGCGCTGAATCCTACGCTCCAGCCAGAGCCCAGCCACAGAGCGCCACGCGGCAGCTGCCTAAGCAGGCCCTTTGGTGGTCAGACTCTGATCAATCCTGAAACTGTTTCCAACTGTGACTTTCATGAGGACACTCGGGGTGTGAGAGATCCAGTATGTCAATCAAGGAATTAGATATAAATGCATGGTTTCCAGACAAGAGGAAAAGAAAAGTCCTTGGGAGCATGGATCAGAGAGACCCTACAGGTACCTGTAATGTGTAGCCAGCACACAGAGAGGCCAAGAGGGAACCCACAAAGGGATCCTCTCTGGCGTGTGGCTGGTTTGAGTTACGGTCTCACTTCGTAGCCCTATCTGGTCTACAGATGCACCTCCTCTGCAAGATTAAAGGAAGGCACCGCCATGTTGGCTTCTGTATGGAGTTTTCTTTTTGTTTGTTTGTTTATTTATTTATTTAAATATTTGTGTCTTCAGTGCAAGATTTAATTTAAACAAACTCAAGCATGCATATACATATCTTCACACATGCACATCTGTACACACTCATGCATGCATGTATGCTCACACACATATATATTCCAGAAAACAAACCTCTAGTTAATGAGTAGGAAGGAAGTGCCTGGATTCTCCCTGGAGGGAAGATGGCTGCTTTCTGTCAGCCTACTCAGCTAGCACGCTACAGCCTACCCAGGATGGCCTCCCACCCGCAATGACCCGGGGACCCCCAGTGAAAGGTACCTGCTGAGAGGGTGTGGAGAGGGCGGCGATGAGTTTGGCAACAATGGGTTTTACTTTGGGGTCACTCTTGTCCAGGTGTTTGGCCAGAGACCCCATGAGGACCACCACGCTCTGCCGCACAGCGTCGTAGCTGGCATCATTGGGTGCATCCTTCAAGAACTCCTCAAACACTGGCAGCAGTGAGTTGACATTCTCCTGTGAAGGGCAGCCCCAAGCACAGGTCAGCCTGGACAGGCTGCTCCAAGCCACAGGCTGGCTGCTGGGGCTGGCAACACTGCCCGCTTACCCGGCTTCCCAGCAGGCCTACAGCAAAGCCCTGGGACCTATATCCTCTCATGGTCTCTCTGCAACAAATGAATCCCAGCAGGTGCTGGCACCCTGTCACACACTGCTCCTCTGTCATCTGCTCACCTTCCCATGGGCATTGAGTGTCGCGAGCGCCGCATCTAGCATGCACTTCCGCACATCTGGGTTCCGGTCATTCAGGGCATCTGGGACAAAGAACTGGAAGAGTGGCTTCACCTGAGAGCTATCCAAGTACTGTGAGAGCTTGTTCAAGGCCAAGGCCAGGCCACACCTAGGAAGCAAACAGGAGCCTGTGGGTTGACCAGGGTCACAGTCAGGGGCGCCCCATGTGGAAGGAGGACAATTGCAAACACAGCTTTGGGGCAGGGACAGCATGCAAGCCACCATGAAGCAACCGCCCGAGTGTTGTGAACAAGCCACCTGTGAAACACAGACCCTGTGCCTCCGTTTCCCTGATTATGAAAGACAATGAGCACCCCTCTGTCTCAGACAGGCTAGAAGAAAGATGTTCAAGATGACAGATGCGACAGCCATTGGCTGGGGACAGAGCAGAGTGGGTTTTATTCTCCTCAGCCACAGAGACAAGAGACCCCTTCGAGGAGAAAGTCTGCATCCTGTTCCCGGCTGTCAGACTGGACTGGCAAAGACGTAGGAAGATGAGTCCACACAGCACAGGCACTAGCACACCAAGCCATGCAGACGTGGGAATGCGCATGTGCTGGCTAGTTTATGTCAACCGGACATGGCTAGTGTCACTGGAGAGGAGGGACCCTCAATTGAGAAAATGTCTTTATAAGTTTGGGTTGTAAGCAAAACTGTAGAGCATTGATTAATAGGTATAGCCCTAGCTCATGGTGAGTGGAGCCATCCCTGGGCTGGCAGTCCTGGGTTCTATAAGAAAGCAGGCTGAGCAAGCCAGTAAGTTGCATCCCTCCATGGCCTCTGCATCAGCTCCTGCCTCCAGGTTCCTGCCCTGCTTGAGTTCCTGTCCTGACTTTGTTCAGTGATCCAGTGATGAACAGTGATGTGGAAGTGTAAGCTGAATAAACCCTTTCCTCCCCAGCTTGCTTTAGCCAGGGTGTCTCATTACAGCAGCAGTAACCCTATGACAGTGAGTCTGCCATTCAGGAAGCTAGTTCTACTATTTGGTGAAAGCCCACGCCAGGTGACAAGTGTCTTCCTCTGAGGCCATCCTTGCTCCTACTCGCCTACCTAGCCCTCCAGCTACTTCATGGGAAGCAGCCCTTCAGCTGCTACTACTAACATCTGCTGAGCACATTTCAACTGTTAACAGGCTGGGGCCAGTGCTCTTCCTGACAGATTCTACATGTGTGCCACTCACACAGCTCAGGAAACAAGCCTGGAGAAACAGAGGACAAATGCTCAAGGGTGCAGAATGGTGCATGCGGAGCCAGCACTGAGCACAGGCCTCTTTGACTTTCCTCCTGCTGTCAACTTCAGGCCATGTGGCTTCCTTTCAGCCCCACCCCACCCAGCTGGAGCAGCTCGGGAAGCCTGGCAACAAGACCAAGCAGGGCTTTACCTGGCTTCCCACTGGTCGGGAGGGGATTCTGAAATCACTCGTCCCAAAGCATCCAGCACTGGGGGTGGCCGCTGCAACAGACAAAGTGCTAAATGTCCAGCAGTGCGCTGCCTTGCCCAGGGGCAGACAGACCATGAGACGAGTGGGACACAAGGCCACCCATCCACTTCCCCGTCCCCGGGCCACTCACATAGAGCTTCTCCTGGTAGATCTCCATGAGCCTGCCCATAACCTCCGCTGCCTGCCGCTGGTACCGTGCCACCGCCTGGGAAAGGGCTTCAGCCCCGGCCTGCCTCACGGCTGCCTCGTGGTAGATCACGTCATCAATCAGCAAAGAGCAGAGATCTGACTGCAGATCAAGGCCCATGGTCGACCAAAGCCTGCAGCAAACCAAAGTTAGAACTGGGCAAGCAAGGGTCTGCAGCAGGTAGGTCCCTGCAGCCCCAGCAAGCAGGACTGTCACCTCTCGGCCAGCTTCCGTATCTCATCCTCCTTGTCGAATTTAATGACCCAGAGTCTCCGCAGCAGGCTCAGGCCGCTCTTCTCGTCAGTGTCGGGCGATGGCAGTACCAGGCGGAGCTCCATCAGCCCCTGTAAGAACGAGGGAGCAGCCTGTGAGGACTGACATCTTATGAGCACGCGCCCTGTCTCTTCACTTCCTCCATCCCCAGAACCATCGTTAGCTGCCCAGGGCTACTTAAAGGGAAAGTGGCTGCACGTGACTGAGAGTCAGGTGTTCCACCAGTCGGACTGAAACCACTATGCTCGTGGCTACTGCAGTAGACAGCACAGGTGGGAAGCTGCAGAAACCGGACAGAGCTGCTCTAAACAGTGCTGGGACTCAGCTCAAAGCCTCCTCCGATAGTTTTCTGGGGGACCTAGGAATACAGCTCAGTGGTTCAGAGCATGTCCACACACCCCAACTTTCTGTGTATAGAATTGACGGTGTATAGTGGTAGAAATTTTGTTTTGTTTTGTCTCACTCTAGCTATAACTGTTTTGGCTGTCATGGCTAGCCCTGAACTTAAAGAAATCTGTCTGTCTCTACATCCCAAGTGCTGGGGCTAAAGCTGTGAGCCACCATACCCAGCTTAAGAACTTTTTAACGTGGGAGGCAGAGGCAGGTGGATTTCTGAGTTTGAGGCCAGCCTGGTCTACAGAGTGAGTTCCAGGACAGCCAGGGCTATAAAGAGAAACCCTGTCTCGGGAAAACAACAACAACAACAAAAAAAAACAACAACTTTTTAACGTAAAAATTACTAATTTAGCTCTAAACATGATAGAAAATGGTGCTTGCTTAATGAATTAAAATACAAACAATAACCACACTGCCATTATTTGTCCCATATTTTACCAATTCTACAAGCCATCCTGAAAAGCTAAACAGAGGCAGAAAGCCAAATAAACACACGAACCCTGTCAGTTAGGTCAGCGTGGCAGAAGCTAGAACCACCTGGAGCATGGGCCTCTGGGCAAGCCAGTGAGGGGTCATTTTGATTATATTAGTCGCTGTGGGAAGCCCCACTCACTGCGGGTGGCACCATTCCCTAGGCAGGGGAACCTGGACTCTGGAGCACAGGCATGCATGTGTCCACTGCTCTCTTTTCCTGACGACATGTGTAATTGACCCGCTGCTTCAAGTGCCTGATGCCTTCCCTGTCACAGTGAACTATGAGGTAAGACTCAATCCCTTAAATTGCTTTTGTCAGAATATTTTATCAATACACAGAAAGAAAGGAAAAAAGAAAGACAAGCAATCTGTAGCTGCACCGAGAGCCACAACCTAGACTGACAATCAGATGAAGTCTTTCCCGGTGAAGAAAACCACAGACAGTGCTCTATCACGACAAGCCCAGGACCGTAACCCACCCCATCACCTCCTCCCTTTGCCTCTTGGCCCTGTCTGAGAGTAAAGGACACTCTGCCCAATGCTCGTTATGTAGCTCAAACACCTGCCCAGAGTAACACGGCAGCATGTACACACCCGGAGCGCAGTCTCGCGCACACTGGCACATGGGGACTGCAGGGCAGCGAGCAGCACGTCCACCTCCTCCTGCTCTGCGAAGGCACAGCCGTCCTCCCCGCTGCTGCTGGCACACAGGGCGGTCAGTGTGTCTGAGGCAAGAACCTGGGGACAACACCAAAGTGCTGGGTCAGCTATGCAGAGGGATCTGTAGAGGTGCACTGTAAAAAGCCACCCTGCGGCACCTCTGCGGCTAAGACCCCATAGTCAAGCCAGGCACCGGCAGCCCTGCTAACAAGAGGCCAAGGGCGACTAGGTCTTGACTACTCATCCTGAGGTCAGAGTCACAAAACACAGCACAGGCCAACTGGAAAGCAGATCACCTGTAGGCGAGGGGAGCCCGTCCCGATCACCCACGTCAGCAGACGCAGCATGGCCACTCGGGGCAGCAGCTCTGGGCCATTCTGGAAGAGAACGAGAGAGGTGAGATGACAATGCACATGGTAGAAACTTCCTTAGGTTTATTTACAACCAAGCAGCCCAAGACAGCTAACGCAGTCTATCACATGCTGTGCCGCTGCCTGATTCCCAGAGTGAACTTCTGGTAGACCAAAGAGCCTAAGAAGAGAAATTCCCTTGTACAAGGAAGGGAAAGAAATGCCAAATAACACACATCTCAAATGGATGTCGTGCATGGCGTACACTTTACACAGAGCTTGAAGGCAGGGGTAGGAAGTTCTCTGTGAGTTTGAGGCCAGCCAGGCTACACAATGAAACTTACACTGAGACTCATACAAAACCTAGGTTAGTTTTGAAGGGAAGAACTTAGTAAGAGGCCGGCTCAATGTGTGCCATGTAACCCAGCCATTGCAAACCAACCTGTACTAGATATGCAAGAAACATGCAAACACACAAAGTGCTGTTCAGGTCAGGGAAAAGACAGGGTACTGAACTAGCCAGGAATACGGAACGAGTTACATAAAGCACAGTGTATACAGGCATGGCACCTCAAGCAATGGAAAACCAAGCACCCACAGGGACAGAGACCTATGAACACAGGCTGTGAACGCAGCAGTACGACCCCTTTCTACATCGGAGCATGCTGTCTTATTATGTGGACTGCTGCTACAATAAAACACCAGAACCCGAGGTCAGGAAGTATGAGACCCTTGCCTCCCCACGCCCTTAAGCCTGTGCCAACCTCATCCACCCGCTCAGGTGGGGTGTCAGGGGACGCCCTCAGCTGGGCATGGACAGTGAGGATCTGAAGGGTCTGGGCCATCTGCTCCTCCTCGTCCTCGCTGTGGTAGGGCATCTCAGTGAGCACCATCTTTAACATGGGGAAGACCAAGGAGAAGGCCGGTGCAGACAGCGGGGCAGCATCTGGGAGACAAGCAGCATAGTGACAAGCTGGGGCCACCGAGCAGCCCAAGCGCTGGTGGGGACGAGGCCAGAACCTTCCCAGCACCAAGCACCACGTTGGGGACAGTGTGCCTGCCTGCTGCTAAATCCGCCCTGCTTCTACCCACAGGCTGGCCCAGCTCCAGAATGTGACGCTGAGCAGAAGCAAATGAGGAAAGCCAAGGGAGCGGGGGCAGGGGGGCAGGAAGCTCGGGGACGCTCTGCCTCCTGCCTCACTCTGTACATCAGCTCACACTGCCCCTTACCTGGCTCGCCCTTGCCCACCCTGCTGGGGATGGTGTGTGTATGCAACAGCGACACCGCCCTCCTGACAGCCACAGACAGCTCCTCTTGGCACCAGGACTTATCTAGAGCACACTCTGGCTTCAGCAGGCGCAGGGTCACATGACTCACCAAGGTGCCTGTGAGAGAAGACAAGACAGACAGCAGATGACCCACAACGACACAAGACGGTGCCCTGGACAGAGGTGAACCGAAATGTTTTAACTTCTCCGACTTTATGACAGCATCGAAGAAAAACGAGGAGGCAGTAGCTGCCCTTCTGGTTTTTGGGGGATGATATTTGTTTAGGGATATGGTATCACTACGTAGCCCAGGCTGGCCTAAAACTCAGGCTCCTCCTCCCTCCACCTCCCAAATTTCTGGATTACAGGTTTGCAGTACTATGTCTGCCTGGCAGAGCTGACACTTTTGTTTGTTTGTTGAGACAAAGTTTCTCTGTGCCGGAATTCACTCTGTAGAGATCCACCTGCCTCTATCTCCCAAGTGTTGGGATTAAAAGTGTGCCACTGCCACCACTTCCTGGCTGATAGTTTTGATACTGAAGAGGTCAGGCACCACCTGACGAGCCACCCTACAGCTTTTCACCCCACAGAAAAGCTCTCGCTACACAGGTCTGTCCTTCATCAGGCAGACACCAACACTTCGACAGGTCACACAACTCCAGCTGGCGTTTCTTCTCAGACCAGCTTGCAGACTGCAACCCCGTCATGAGAAGAGTAAGGCCCCTATATCCCTTCTCTCCTGCGTGGCTGATGTTTCTTCAAAGCCAACAGAGAGCAAGCCACTGGCACATGCTACTTATGAGTTCTGGGCACACAGACAAGCAAGGCACACCGGCCCCATCTCACTGCCACTGAGCCTGACCTCATAGAAAACACCTGCTCCAGCAGGCTTGGGTGGCTCTCACCAGGCCCTGGATCTGGTCCTGAGCACAAGAACAAAGCTATTCAGGAAGATGAGGTGCTAACTAACTAGCAGGTGACCCTTGCTCCTCAGAGAAGGGAGGCTGGAGCCACCACCTCACGGCTCTAAAGCACATCCAGTGTGGGCTCCGTGGATGCGCCCATGGGGAAACAATATTCAGAAGCTTAGGTCACCACGTCTTCTCCCAACACCCCCAGGCACCTCCAGCTCACTGCAAACACCACGGAGACAACCCCACAGCCAGCAAATAAGGACTAACCCAGGGTCTTGAGTCTTGGGGGCATGACACAGGCAGCTAAGGACAGAAAGGGGCCTTTGACCCTGGGAGCAGCCAGGGGAGACTTCAGCAAGGGCAGGAAGGCGTCAACCAGGACAGGGATGTACTGAATCAGGCCACACGGGTTCCTGGCCATGATGGCATCTAGTAGTCCAAGCGCCGCCTCTAGTTCCCCGTCCAGCTGCAAGCAGAGCCAGTAGAAAAAGGCTAGTTAGGGGACCCTCCCAGACAGCAAAGAGCACGGCGGGCTGCAGAGCATCTTCCCCGAACCGCACTGGCATGAGGAGCGCGGTGAGGGGCAGCCTCTTACCTCCTGCAGCCGCCTCCGGATTTGCGCCTCCTTGTCCATCTGGGCTTGCAGCATCTCCTTCTGCTTGCTGGTCAGCTGTACTTCCTCTTTTATGCCTTTCTTCTTCTTTATTTCCTGAGGGACCAGGGTCAGAAACCAGTTCTACATCCACAGGCAGATCTACCTTCCCCCCAGAGGAAAGAAAGTCCCCTGGCTTCCGGAATTGTAAGCCAGCCTCAAGTCTAGGACCAGGGCCCCCAAGCCCACCGCATGTCCACGGTAACCCCTATAAAAGCCACAGCCACCAGATGCCTTCAAAGTGAAGAGAGCAGTAAAGAAGCAAGTTTTAAAAGAGGATTCTCTGCTAGAAAAGGTGAGCGGAGATGTCAGAGAAACAACTGCTCCCTCAATGACCTCCCGTGGCCACATGGCTTCAGATGAAGGACTTTAACCTGCTCTCAGACACACCTAAGGCTCTTTCAGAACGCCTTGGGCACAGAGAGAGCCCTGAGTCTTCCAATAAATATTTACTGAGTGCCTACATCATGCCAGGAACAGTTTGAGCTGCTAGAGACACAGAGATATATGTGTGTGTGTGTGATACACATATATACATATATATGAAGCCTCTCCCACACAGAGCCCACAATCTAGCAGGTAAAGTTAGACAATAAACAAATAGTTAATAAAACGACGTTGGAGCACACTATGGACGGACAGGCAGGGAGTCAGGAAAGGGCGAGGGATAAGGTGCGGAAGACAAGAAGCCTCAGCCTGGGGAAGACAGACAGAGGGAGAGAAAGACTGAGCGGCACGAGCTCTGTCAGACCAGTCTATCAGTCATGTGGGGGCGCCCAGGCACTGTTCTTGCTGACAGAGACGAGATGAGCCTGTCTTTACAAAGCCAGAGCAGGCAGGATGGAGCAGCAATGTCCAGTAAAACCCTGGTTTCCTTTGAGTGGGGTCAAAGGAAGCCACAGAGGAATGTGAGCGGAGAGCCAGAGGCAGGTCAGGGGTCACAGGGGAACGCCTCAGAAGGACCAAGGGGACCCGCCTACACGGCACATCAGGCACCGGGCCAAGCAGACTCAGGCATCTCCGGGCTCACCTCCTTCAGCTCCATCTCGATGATCTGCTCCTTAAAAGAGTAGGCCTTGTTCTCTCGCTTCATGTTGGCCTTTTTTATGCTGTCCTGCTGGGCACTGAAACATGGGGAAGGCAAGGCTTAAAGAGAGGCACTGGCTTCCTCAACCTCAAGACAGCCGAGTCCCGCCGAAACTTTAATGTTTTGTTTTCGTCTGTGTGTGTGTGTGTGTGTGTGTGTGTGTGTGTGTGGTGCGTGCGTGCGTGTGTCCCCACTGTATCTCTTGAAACAAGATTGACATTTTCACTAGGCTGGCTGGCCTGCAAGCCCTTTCCTCAGCCCCATCTCTTCAGCTTTCTGCATTGCAGGCAGGGTCTCGCTATGGTCCAGGCTGGCCTCCAACTTCCTATCCCTTTATCTCAGCCTCCAGTGTGGACTTGCTGGCATACAGCACCACACCCAGCTCCCAGGTAGCGTTTAAGTGCATGTACCAGGTCAGTGCTAGCTGTTGGAGTCATGATATCTTGGGCCTAAGCACTAGGCCTGGACACAAGCAGGTATGTCTACCAGGGACAGACGGGCTGCTTGGCTTATTTTTCACAGCGACCCTATGTCCATCAAACAGGCGTGAAAAGCAGAGCTGGGGAGGAGAAGTAAGAGAGGACAAACGAAGAGCCGAGCCCCACCTCTGGATGATGGATTTATCAAACAGCTCTCCGGCAGGGGTCTGCATGATGGAGAACTCCTCCCGCGTCACAAGGCACAGGGCAGGATTCTGCACAGAGGCGGTGATGGTGCTGATGAGCTGAGGGAGGACTCGGTCAGGAGACAGGACGGAAAGGGAGCCCATGGCGTTCATGGAAGACTGACAGACAGACAGATAGACACCGTCAGTCCATACCACAACTAGCATCAGAAATAGGCTCTATCACACCCAAACAACACTTGCAATTGGCTCTCCCTTTCTGCCTTGTGCTTTGGACTAGTGCCCACCGCCAGGGCTCACTGAGGTCTGAGTCTGGCTTCCTACACATGCCTTTCCCGTCATCAGCTATGACCACTGATTTCGACTGCACACTCCACTCCACTCCACGGTCCAGAGGCTCTGCCTCACCATTTCCAAAGGCAGGCACGAATGCCCTAACCAAAAAGACAGTCTTGGGGACAGGTAAAGGGGGGGCGGGGGGAGGTGGCAATGAGACCCCATGTCAGCTGACATTACTGGAAAATACACTCTTTCCCCACTGGAACTGTTGGGAGGACAGGGTGTGAGCCCAAAACTCTTTCTTAGCAGAAATTTGAAAATGTGGCTCACACACTGGAAAGCAGAGAGAGTGACTGGGAGATCAGACAAGTCTCATGAACGGGGACAGACAATACCTCTCCTGTCCTAAGGGCCCCAGCTGACCTGACAGCAGCATCCCAGGGACTCACCACCTCAGACACCGCCTGCCATGGGGCCCTGAGCTCCCTTCTATGCCCCGAGCAGTACTCATCTGTCTCTCCCTGGAGGGCAGGCTACACTGTACCTTTCCTCCTCCTGCTTCTTTGAGCCCTCACGTCTTATACCCTGGCCCATTACCTGGTTCAGGGGACTCTGTGTCGTGATCCTGGGGATGATCTGATCCAGGTGCCTGGTGATGAAGGCGTCAGGGTCAATCTTCATCCTTGTAAGAAGTGCTGGCCAGAGTCCAGACTGTACTGCCACTGAAGGAGAGGGGCTTCTTGAAGCCTTCTGCCTGGTGCTACCTCCCCACCTCCCCACCTCCCTCCATAGCCACCGACCTAATGACGGGTGGTGGGAGATGATTAGCATCTCCTGAGCCAGCTGCTCAGTGCTGGGGACGTCGCCCTTGAGGCCTGGCACCCCAGAGATGACACACAGAGCTTCCTGCAGAACTCGAGGAGGCACATAGGTCTTGCCCATCTCGGTTAACTCCCCAGCGTCTGTCACAAGAGCCTCCAAGGGAAGCACCTGTAGAGAGAGAACAAATGTGTCCCCAGGGCTCAGAGCCCTGTGCAGGGCCCCTGAGCCTCTCCTGCTATTAGTGGGAATCCCCGCTGGACTGAACCCAATGCCCCGCTTTCTGCCCAGGAGTCCACAGGCTATGAGATGTGCCTGGAAAGCCAGCCCACCTAGAGACCCAAGGGACTGGTTGTGGAGGGCAGGTACATGGGGCTGAGGGACAATCATGGACGCCTGGCACCTAGAGCTCTCAAATGATCCAGGCCTCTAGTGTCTCCTGTTCCCTTCTGCCTGCTGCTGCTGCTGCTGCTGCCTGAGACAATCCAGACAGCTCATCTCATGGCCTATATAGCTAGTGTTAAAAAAAGAAGGCTGTAAGCTCTACCTGTCTTTAGTGTACTTTAAGATACTGTGAGAAACATCAAAAGTGAGAGTAAGTGTGTATTCAGAGTCACTAAGTAAGCCAGGGTCTTTACTCCTAGCACTCAGGAGGCAGGTGGGTCTCTGGGAGTTCGAGGCCAGCCTGGTCTACAGAGTGTGTTTCAGGACAGCCAGGGTTACACAGAGAAATCTTGTCTTGAAAAGTAAAGTAAGATTATTAAGTGTTTTAAAACAATAAAAAAAGAAATATTTTGGTTGAACAAAGGGAAGACGGGCTCTAAAGGGCAGAGATGCTCTCAAAGCTTGAGTGCCGGGCAGGAAGTCCAGGATCGCCCAGCCTGCGAGAACAGCCCAGGCCAGGCCCAGCTAAGACTTGGGTGGGAACAGGCTGACTGAGTCACTGCAGATCCCGGATCCTCACCTTGTGAGAGTTGAGGACAGTCTTCAGTTCGTCCAAGAGGCCATTGGCCAGCTTAACGCCCCCAAGAGAGGACAGCAGCTTCCGAACTGTCTGCTGGGCCTGCCTGCGCACATGCCAGGTCCGGCTCAGGAGCACAGCCACCAGGACCCGATAGTACTGCCTGCAAACACACACACACACACACACACAGATGTTCCTGGGAAGCCGGGGTAGGAGTATCCACAGCCACACCCGCCACATGCCCAAGACATTGTGAACAGGGCTCAAGGGGCTCACATACTGGACTTTGCTGTTGGTGAGCCTGTGAGGGTGGTCAAGGAAAAGCCTCTCCGTCAGACGCAGCACAGTGCACAGGGCTGTAAGGGAGACAGGGCAAGCCTTTAAAACAAGCAAGCTGGGCTGGTGAGGGGCCTCCGTGGGTAAAGGAGCTCGCCTCCAAACCTGGGGAGCTCGCCACCAAACTTGGGAGAGCTCACCACCAAACCTGGGGGAGCTCACCTCCAAACCTGGGGGAGCTCGCCACCAAACCTGGGGGAGCTCGCCACCAAACCTGGGGAACTCACTTTCAAACCTGGGGCAGCTCACCTCCAAACCTGGGGGAGCTCGCCACCAAACCTGGGGGAGCTTGCCACCAAACCTGGGGAACTCGCCTTCAAACCTGGGGCAGCTCACCTCCAAACCTGGTAGCATGCATGAACACAGTCCCTGGAACGCACATGGTGGAAGGAGAGAACCTACTCCTGAAAGCTGTCCTCCAACTTGCACGTGCACCCGTGTGTGTGCACATACGCACATACACATGCACCCAAACACACCCACACACCACACATACACACAAAAATTAAGTAACTAAATGTATTCTTTCCACATACCCAAAACTTAAAATGAACTAAAAAATTGACAGCAAAATTTAAAAGTGATTAATGTTAGATATAAAGCTATAGTTCATTTTTAATTCATTATATATACACATTGATTTTTTTTTAAGATTTATTTATTTATTATATAGTACACTGTAGCTGTCTTCAGACACACCAGAAGAGGGCATCAGATCTCGTTACAGATGGTTGTGAGACACCATGTGGTTGCTGGGATTTGAACTCAGGACCTTCGAAAGAGCAGTCGGTGCTCTTAACCACTGAGCCATCTCTCGAGCCCTATACACACTGATTTTAATTATTAAAAGTTACCACCTATGAGTGGTAGGTAGTACATACCTATAACCCTAGTAATTGAAAGGTTTAAGCAGGGAGATGAGAAATTTAAGGCTAGCCTAGGCTATACAATAAAAACTGTCTCTGAAGAAGAAAAAAAGAGCGGCTGCCTGGGAGACTGCTCAGTGGTTAAGAAGACCTGTCGCTCTTTGGGAAGACCCAGGCTGGATTCCCAGCACCCTCACAGTGGCTCACATCCATCCCCAACTCCAAGAGTACCAAGTGCAGACATACATGAAAGCAAAAACTCACACACAAAATAAACTTTAAAAAAAGAGACACAGTTGGGCAGTGGTGATGATGACACCTTTAACCCAGCACTCAGGGGACAGGGGCAGGGGCAGGTGGAGCTTTGAAGCTACACGGAGAAACCCAGTCTCAAAAAATCAAAAAAAGAAAAGAAAAGAAAAGAGAAGAGGAGGGGAGGGGAGGGGAGGGGAGGGGAGGGGAGGGGAGGGGAGGGGAGGGGAGGGGAGGGGAGGGGAGGGGAGGGGAGGGGAGAAGTATAAGCAAGCCGGGTGAGCGGATCAGTGGCTTGGACTTGTAGTCTGGGGACAAGAGACTGATTCCCAGCCTGGGAAGCACGATGGTGACACACAGCTTGTGTGGACGGAGGGCTACACATGTGTAACTTCAAGGACCCAGAGCAGCAAATCCCAGTGAGATTTCAGTGCGGATTCCCTCCCACCGTGTCTCTGAACTATAGGAACGTCGCTCTTAATCAAAAGCTAACTATAAAAAAATGTAAGCCACAAAGTGACTAAGAGTTGTAGCTCATTAATAGGATGTTGTGATTCGCGAGTCAAAAGACTTTTCAAATCTCTAATTAGCAGCAGACTCGTGTGAGGCAACCTAGAATTTTGCGCATACATTTGGAGATCATTGTTCCTTTTCTGCCAGGGTAGAAACCAGTAGTTTCCGTGTCGCCCGGTGGGGGAGTAGAGTTCCCACAGTTCCACTGGCACGCGGCTAACACCACCCAGACAGCACCAATTACCCATGCAGTTGTAATTACAGCTGACACTGTAGCTCCCCGCACACGCGGCACCCCTGTCTCTACAGCCCTCCCAAGCCCCCCTTTCTACTGAGCCTGACTCGCCCACAGGAATGAATTCATTTAGAAAACAGACAAGGTAACCATGCGATGGTGGCATGTGCCTTTAATCCCAGTACTTGGGTGGCAGAGGCAGGTGGATCTCTGTGAGTTTGAAGCTAACCTGGTCTACAGAGAGAGTTACAGAACAGCCAGGGCTACACAGTGAAATCCTGTCTCAAAAACAAAAACAAAAACAACAAAACAAAAATACAAAGAGCCAAGCTGCTGACCAGGGAGGTGCTCAGGAGCAGGTCCCGCCTGCAGGCCTGTCGGGGCCGGAGCTCACTCACCCTCCTCTGAAGCCAGGAGCAGGAACTTCTCAGATGTGAAAACCTGCCTCTTCTCATCCACAACCAGCTGCCAAAAGTTGCTCAGCTTGGCCTCTGCAAGAGATCAAAGGTCACCCCACAGCAGTGTTCCACATCCCCCCAGCATGGCCCTTCCAAGAGCTGAAGCCTTGAGCCAGGCTCCGAGAGACCCTCCATGAAGGACCATTCCAAGGCTCACTGTTCTGCTATTCTGAAACCCAGCGTCAGTCCTCCGGTCTCACTTGCAATCTGGAAAACTGTAGGGTTGTCTTCTGCCTGCAGCCTCTCCTCTGGAATCACACAGTGCCGCTCTCTCCCCCTTTCCCTCCCTAACTGGGGCCAGTCCTTCATCAGAGTCTCAGCCTCCCAGGCGCTCAGGATCTATCTGAATACTTCGTGAAACCTTTCTCAATGTTCATTCACTCACTCCTCAGACAAAAAGCAAACCCTCCTTTAAATTACTACATGTCCATACCCCACCAGAGGCCATGTACCGTACCCTGATGCACCCTGGAATGAGCTGAGCTCGGTTCACATTATCTCCACCCAAGGCAGCCAAGGGCCTTGGCATATGCAATGGGTACGCAACAGCACGCAGAGAAGGGGGTCCTACTTCTCATCGCAGAAGCATGGCCAGGTAAGGGCACACACAAGGAGCAAGGCTCCTATACTAAACATTTGGTCCCCGGCTTATGACACCATTGGCAGGTGGCACAATCAGGAGGAGGGCCTGGTGGAAGTGAGTCAGGTCAGCAGATACACGGGCACCTCTAAGACCACGGGCCACAACAACTCTTTCCTCCTTAAGTTGAATTTCTCAAAGAGTGCCATGATGATAAAACCTACTGACACACAGGACTCAGAGACGGGTAAGATCCTAGGGCCAAAAAAGACCTTGAAGCTCTGAGTAGAGCTTTCATTTGCGAACGTGGTTGCAAGGTGACATGGTACACACAGCACGTTTCATCATACACAGACCACACACAGACACAAACCTGCCACTCCTTCCAAACGGAAGCTGAGGGGCTGAAAGACAGGGCTAAAAGAGCTATCACTTTACAACTTACTTTTTTGGTACTTTATCTTTTTTTTTTTAAAAATGACTTTTTCCACGTATCTGAGTCTATGTTCACTATGTAAATACAGTGCCAGCGGGGTCAGAAGGCTCAGGGTCCCCTGGAGCTGGAGTTACAGGCAGTTGGGAGCCACCATGTGAGTGTAAGAGCAGTAAATGTTCTTAACCACTGAGCCGTCCTTCCACCTGGCCTTTACGAATCTTAACACCCTCTGCAATGGCTACCTTTCATCATTAACTGACACAGTGTAGAGTCAGCAGGAGAGTCAATGAGGGAGTGTCTAGACTAGGGTGGCCTGTATGCAGCCTGTCTATGGAAATTTCTAATTAAATGAACTGACAGGACAAGACCCAGCCCGCTCTGAGCTGCGCCACTCCCCATGTAGGGGACCTGACCCTGTATGACAAAAGACATCCAGCTAAGGACAAGCAAGTGTCCGCACACCTTCTCTGCCCTTGAATGCAGGTGTGAAGTAACCAGCTGCTTCAAGTCCTGCCTTAACGTCCCCACGGTGACCAGCTGCAGCTGGAACTGTCGCTGAAATGAACTCCCTTCTCCCCAAGTCTCTCTCTTTTTTTTTTTCCTTTTGGTTTTTTTGAGACAGGGTTTCTCTGTGTAACCCTGGCTGTCCTGGAACTCACTCTGTAGACCAGGCTGGACTCAACTCAGAGATCCGCCTGCCCCTGCCTCCTGAGTGCTGGGATTAAAGGTGTACGCCACCACACCCGACTCCCAAATCTCTTTTAGTCAGGGTGTGTCACCTCAGCAACAGAAATGAACTAGAACATTCTATGAAGATGTAAGTACTTAAAACAAAGTCTAGAAAATGACTCAGTGGTTAAGAGCACTTGCCACTCTTGCAGAGCCTGGGTTCCCAGTACCTCCATGGCAACTCAACCATCTAGAACTTCAGTGACAGGGAATTGACACCCTCTTCTGACCCCTGTGGCACTGAATGCTTGTGATGCCCATTCATGCAGGCAAAACCCTCACACACATAAACAGGAACCCAGAAACCATCAACAATGAAACAAGACCTAAGATCCTAACCCTCAGCCTAGCAATGCTGCAAACAAGCCCACAGCCCGGAGCACTGGAGTCACAGCCAGGGACAGTGGTTGTGGGAGGGCAGGGGTGGGGTGGGGCCGCTGGGGGAGTTCCCATGGCTGCACTCCTGAGCTCATTCCTGCAGACAGCAGTCAGCCCTGAAGCTGAAGGAGCAGGGACTATGAAGACAGTCTCGCCCCCCAGGTCCCTGCACACCCACAGCCCCTTACCAGCCTGGGCGTCAGCCACGGACAGCTTGGAGAGTAGCAGGGCTGCAGCAACCCCTTCAGTGACTGTGGGGACCTGAGTGCCCTGGGAGGCCGCCTTCTCTACTGTCTGCATAAGCAATGGCAGAAAGTCCAAGGCCTGCAACAGTGTGTCACCTGTGGAGAGAAGCACCTTAGAGAGCGACATCCTGGTCTGTGGGGGTGACATTATTACTTGAGAAGACATTACCCACCCAGGTGTGAACTGGCTAAAGCCCTTCAGTTAACTTGCCAACTATATCAAAGAACAGGAGAGGAATCTGTGGCTTAAGTTCTATAAGCTTAAATTAAAATAAATAAATAAATGAAAATCAAAAGAATTCTATTAATCTGATCGTCAGCTACCCCTCCCCTGGACAAGGACAGAGAGGCTAAGAGGATGGCAGGGCTGTCACCAGCTGGCTGATAGAGAACCACGGCTAACTTCAACTGCCAACTCCAATCTGCTGTTCCCACACAAGGCAACCTCTAGACCCAAACCCCACAGTCTGAAGCCAGCTGCTGACCTGTGAAATAAACACACTAAGGAAATTAGCACAGGCCTTTATCCTAATGGGCAGATCTCTGTGAGTTTCAGACCAGTCAGGGCTATGTAGAGAGAAACCCTGTCTCAAATGAAAAAGCAAACTTTTACAAACCAGTTACAACTACAGCTAAACATGACTCATTTTGCTATTTATAACGACTCATATACTTCAGGCTGCCCTCAAATTCAGCAGGCAGCTCAAGATGACCTGGAAGTCCTGCCTCTACCTCCCAAGCGCTGGCATTTCGGGCCTGAGCCACACTGCCCACTGCCTCTACGGTGCGGAGGAGAACTAGCACACATAGAGATGGAAGTGGTCTTTTTTTTTTTTTTTTTTTTTTTTTAAAACAAGGTTCAAAATCAAGTTTACGTAGCACTGGACATTTTAAATTTGTGATCTCAGTAAAACACGTTCTGATTGTAGGTTCTTTCTGGATAAAGCCCAGCAAGGGAAGAGGTCACTACTGTGGTACCTAGAAACTTGTCAACTGTTGAGTAAGTGAGCCCAGAGAGAGCGCCCCGAGGGCAGTGTGCTCAGGAGGCAGGACAGCTCACCTCGGAAGGAGGCCAGCATGCACTGCAGGTAGGCGTGCCGCACTGCAGAGGTGGACGTTTTAAGGCTGAAGACTTTCTTGAACCAGTCCGTAAGCTTCTTGGGCACTTCTGTAGTGAACCGGTTGCACCAGAGCGCCAGGATGGAGACAGCGTGTACCAAAGTACCTTCGTGCACTAGGGTGAGGGACAAGGCCAGTCGGTCTGATGTCTTAGAACCACATCAAACCACAACAAGCAGGGTGACAAGGCAAGCCAGAGTCCAGGGAGGAGGCAGTACCATGTCAGACAATCCCCAGCCCTGCTAACTCAAGGAGGCGCGTCTTTAGAGAGTCTTTTGGAAGGCTGACTGAAAACCACGGTCAAGAGGGTTGGGCCTCACCTGCTGGGAGAGGATGTGCCTGCACCTGCTGGGACTAGATGCCCCAGGATGAGAAGGGGAGGGGCAGTGGGGGAGGGCTCTGTGAGGGTGGGACTGGGGGGGGTGCAACTGTGATTGGGATGTAAGATGAGTGAGAGAATGGGTGTAAACCGCCCACTCCCCTTGCCACAAGGAAGTACCTTCCTGCTGCAGGAAGGGGATGAACAGCTCAGCCACACAGCCATTCAGGACTTGACCCGACGGCCCCGATACCACGTGATGACTGAGGCTTCCAATCCCTGAAAGGCAGATTCTCGGGTTGGCCCCGCCCCTGCACAAAGCCACAGGACAGGGCTTCCTGCGACTGCCCTGTGGGCACGTTGGCCAGCAGCCATGCCCTCCCCAGCCATCATAGGCTCCATCATAGGCTCTCCTTCAGCTTACCTCCAGGGTTTCCTAGCCTGAGAGTCAGGTTAACCCTCCCCCACTGTTACAGCACACGGCCACAGCCCAGGGAAGAAGCCCTACCTGAAAGGACACTCATCTTCTGGGCTATGATGGTTAGCTTTCCTTCTGAGCCTGCAAGGGGATAAACAAAAGTGCTCGTTCGCACCAGCACCACTTGATGACACACATGTGCACTCTGGAAGCAGCCTTGCGGGTGCGACGCTGGGTCTAACACAGCAGTTTAGAACCTTTGCTTTCTGACTAAAATAAAGTATTACATTCCATGTTCCAATACTCAAAGGCATTATTACCATCTTCTCGTCTCTCTTTCCATCTTTTCTGACATGCACACAAAATCACCAATTCTTAAAGACACGGACACTGCCCTCCATTCTGTCGTGTGTGCGCTCTTGCTCTCACGTGCAGAGATGTGCCCTTACCCACAGCTCCTCCTGGAGCAGACTCAGGAGAAGGTTCCAACCTTGCTCACCTACTGTGCCCACCTCCCGGCTCACCTCCAAGGATCGCAAATAGGTGCTTGGTCAGGGCCTCGGTGGCGGAGGAGTCACTGCACTGGCGGGCCAGGTTGCGCAGTGCCAGGACCGCTTCATCCATCAGGCGGGGGCTGTTGGACTTCAGCTGATCTGGACACACAGAGCCACAGCTCAGGGCGGTGGCAGCCAGGCGTCCAGACTTCCCTCTCTTCCCAGGGGTCCCGGCTCTCTGACCTCAACTATCAAGTATCTCAGGAAAGAACCTCCTCCCCTCGAAGGGTTAAAAGCCTTTTCCTTTTCATTTATTTAACATTTATTCACTCTGCCTGGGGGAGGGGCTGCCACGGCACACAGTACAGGGCAGAGAACAAACTGTGGGAGCGGGCTCTCTCCTTTCATCACGGGGTTTCCAGGATTACACTGGAGTTTGCATGCTTGGCAGAAACCACCTTTTTAACCCAAGGAGCTGTCCCCCACCCCTTTTCAACAAAAAGCTGTCTGATACAACAGGAACTGCCAGGAGCATCAGGGGCTGCAGAGGTCTGCTTGTCCAGAGGGGGCAGCACACTCACTCGCCAAGCCTTTCACGATGTCCAGGGCGTATTGGCTGAGATCGAGTGTCACTGAAGCCAGCAGGCTGGAGATAGCTAAGGGGACAGAAAGCACAAGCCGTCAGTTTCAAGCACTGGTGCCCGTTCTGCCCAGCCTGGTTAGCTGTGTGATGACAAGCCCACCTTTCACCTCGACAAGGCCACAAAGCCATCAATCACACCCTTGAGCCAGGGCTCTGCTCTTCACATCAAATCCAAACTGTCTGGAGAAAGGGTCACTACTCGCAATGGTCTCCAGGAAGTTCGCCAGCCTCAATAATTGTGGACAATACTCCAAATGGAGACTTTTCCAGGTCTCCTAACGAGACAGCACCTGCTAGGGCTACAGCAGCAGGTCGGCACTGAAGAGTGGCAGCTGCTTTTCCAGGACCCACAGCAGGCAGCTCACAGCGACCCAGGACTCCCGTGCCAGGGCTGTGATGCCTTTTCCTGGCATCTGTGGGCGCGTGCACGCACACACACACACACCCCTCAGTTGACAGTGACTACGCATCACACTCACAGCACAAGCCCTCCTGTTGCCAAGCCAATAGGAACAGGACTGCACGCCAACACTTGCCCCCCAGCCACTACACAGCAGGAACCTACTTTCAATAACATTCTCTGGGCTCCTCAGCAAGGACTTTTGTATGGTGGGCAGAATCAGATCCTTGAACTCTGAGTGGGACATGAACCGGAGCAAGGGGGCACAGTTGTCCTACAGAGGAGACAGAGAGTCAGGCACCCAGCCTCAGGGGAGGGGCACGGTGCAGGGCAGTGTCCAGGACAAGCCGTCCACTCACCAGCAAGTACTTGGGAGGCTTGGCTTTGCTCATCAGAATGTTCTTCACGTAGAACTCCAGCAGGGTGCTCTACAGGACAGAAGGTCCACGGCTTCAGTTAGGCATAGCTTCCCACCCTCTGGGCTCACCACTCACAGCCCAGCCCATTAGCCTTCTTGACACTCCGCCCTACTTGCTCTGCCCAGCTCTCTCCTGGCCTGCTTCTCCTACCCCTCAGTCCAAGTCAGAGCCCCCAACTTGCCAAGTTCCTCTGTTACATCTATCAGATGGAATTAACTAGGTAACAATCTCTGACTCAGTTTGACAAGGGTCACAGTCTTCTGCAGTGTTTGGTGCATAGCAACTGCCCACGCAGGTGAAGAATAAACAACTGTCCACACCAGGATTCACACAAGTCACAGGGAGGGGCCACAGGACAAAGCGAGTCCCCACTCCTCCCCACTGACCCCCGATGCAGCAAGGCCACTGCCACCACGCTGGACACTTGCCTTATGTTGACTGACCGCATCCATCTCTTTGTGGTTTGTGCAGAACTGCACCAGCAGCCCCAGCATGGCAGCATAATTTTGGCTGGGCTCCAGGCTAAGGATGGCTGAGAAGTACTGCTCCACCAGCCCAGGGTTCTGGAGAGGAAGCAGGCAGCCGGGGAGTCAGACAGCAGCGGAGGTAGAGATGGCGCAGTCTATCTCCCACCAGCCCTCCCCCCTCACCTCCTTCCATAGCTTAGTGAGCTTCTTCACAGCGCCATCCACAGCATGCTTGTGGGAACCACCCAGCACCTCCAGCAACAGCAGGCACTGCACCTCCACCTGCCGGGACAAGGGACTACTTAGTCAGGAGAATCTAGACACAGGCGTGCTGTGACCCTCAGTCTGCCACAGACATCGGCTTCCAACCACCTTCATTGCTACGAGGCTCCTTCCATCCCACCCCTCCTCTCTCTACCAACCCCTGTCCTACATCCCCACCCCTTTCTCTGAAGAATGATATGGGTGTAAAGAATGTAGAGAGTGCATATGGGTAGTCTGCCTGCCTGCATGTCTGTACACTGCATGTGTGTGCAGAAGGCCAGAAAAGGCCATCAGATGCCCTGGACCCGGGCTTACAAAGAGCTGTGAACCACCACGTAGGTGTTGGGAATCAAGCCAGAGTCTTCCACGAGAGCAGCCAGTGCTCTTAACTGCTGAGCCATCTCTCCAGCCCCCTAACCCTCTTTTTTACCTACACTGCTCATTCGTGCATTTATTTACCTACTATGCACAAGGAGAACAGGTGCTGCCGGACACCTTCCAGTTCAGAGAGAGAAAACGATATTAAACAAATAAAGACACAAATGGGGATGCAGCTCAGAACAGCATGCATGAAGCCCCAAGTTCACCCCCAATAACAACAATTTAAAAAAGACACGATGTCAGTAAGACAGCTGCCATTCAGAAAAAGAACAGACGGCCCTAGTTAATGTACTTATCTGCCTAGACTTGTCCTCCACTAAGGACCAAATCCTACAGGCAAGTATGGTGGACTCCTTTGTTCAGTACTTAGGAGGCAGAGGCAGCCAGATCTCAGTGAGTTCCAGGTCAGCCCGGTCTACACAGTGAGTTCTAGGCCAGCCAACAAAGTGAGACACTGTCTCAAAAACAACAACAAAAGAATAAATTTTTAAAAAATTGAAAAGCACAGATATTAACAACTGCAACTAAACATCAGGTGCATGTTAAGTGCTGCGGGAAGTCGGGTGACACTGGGCACGTGGCACCACCTTTAACTCCAGCACTCAAGAGGCTGAGGTCGACGGATCTGAGCTCCAGGCCAGCCAGGGAAATCTCCACCACTGGACCATAAATGATCAGATCACAGAAAACACAGTCACGAAACCCAGTAACACCAGGGACCACAGTGGCTAGGGAGAGTCATAGCCTTCTGTACGATTATATCCTTATGTGCTATGCTGATAGCACACCTACCACACCTGCTCTATCAGCCAGGGTTAATTAAGATCTCTACAATTAAACAAGCTTGCCCATATCACATTCAGAAGCCTACTGGGGTTCCCTCTCTCTGAGATGATCCAGCCCTGACTCAAGAGTCACCTCTCCTCACAGAAGCCCTCAGCCACATTCTCCGCTCTACCCTGCTTCTCCTCAGCACGGCCCCGGGCTCCGCACCTGCACGTCTCTGCACCTCCACAGCAGCTAAGGGCTCCTCAGGGTTACCTACACAGCAGCCCCAGCCTCTTGCACAGAGCCAGCCAGTGAATGGCTGAATTAATCATGTATCTAACAGACAACAGGATCGGCAAAGGAAAAGCCCAGATTCTAGTCCCATACCACAGATACGTCCTGTCCTATGACACAACACGCTACGGCCAACCCTCCTACTCACTCGGTCAGTGAGGTCCCACAGGTAACAGCTATAAGAACTCAGCAGAGATAAGCCAAGGACCTTGCGTATTACTAATCACCTTAGTAGAAAGCCACTCGCTGACAGTGAAAGCCACGCTCTGGAGGGCTGCAGAGTTAACCTCATGCCAACTGCTGCAGGGAGACGTCAGAGCTCTACATCACCACTGCCAACGGCCACTCCCCAACTGTCCCTCAGGTATCTAGGTAGGAGAGCAGACAGAAGGCCACCTGTCTGTCTACCGAGCTGGCTACTTTACCATGAGATGGCTTCAGGTATGCAATACCAATTGTCATTGACATGTAGGTGCCTATGGCCACTGTAAGGCTCCCTGTAACACCTCTCTGAGGTGCATAGCTAAGTGGCTCTGTCAAATCTCATGGCCAGATATGAGACCCATAACATCACCCCTAAGACTCCTTCCAGATCAACCACACCCCCTGGCCTATACCAAGCATACCTAGACATCAAGAGAAGGTCCCAGCCGGCCTGCCAGGTTAGCAGACAGGTGGAAAGGAGAAACAGAGAATGTGCAAGGTGTAGGCATAAAAAGAGAGATCAGATGACCAAGGCAGCAGCCAGAGTCTCCCTCTATCAGCCTGAAATCCAGACACAGGTGAGAGACTGCTTAGCCAGGTAACAGCATGATCTACATCACCATAGCCGCTGGCAGCCTGCCTTTTAGTTGTCTGCCCTAGTCTGGCCTCTCATGAAGGCAAGGCCCTACACCATGCCTGACACAGAGCCGCAGAACGTGATTCCTACTGCACTGAACTCACACCCACCACCAGACACCTGCCTCTGCAGAGCACTCGGATGCGAAGGACGCCTGAACACCCTGGGGAGAGCTGACCCGCCACGGGACCTACCAGCTTGTTCCAGATGTCTCCTTGCCGCTTGGCCTTCAGGGGAAAGACAATTCGCACTAGGAGGCAGGTCCAGGTCAGAGCCAGCAAGGCAGCTGAGCCGCTACTCTTGCTACAAAGGAGAAGCGGGAGAAGAGCTTAGTGCGGGATTCCAGCCTCCACGTGGGGACAATGTTCATCCTGAGGCGCAGCGTGGTGTGTGTGTGAACCCTCCCCCGACACCATCAGTGATAAACAGGACAAGCGTCCAGGCTTCACTGGCTAAATCCCATCCCTTGATGTTTGGGACAATAAAAACAAGATGAGGTCGGAGAGACGGCTTAGGGGTTAAAAAAACAGTCACAGCACCCACATGGCAGCTCCCACTGTCCCGGGGACCTGACCCCTCCCCTGGTATCCTCAGCTCCCACTGTCCCGGGGACCTGACCCCTCCCCTGGTATCCTCAGCTCCCACTGTCCCGGGGACCTGACCCCTCCCTTGGTATCCTCAGCTCCCACTGTCCCGGGGACCTGACCCCTCCCCTGGTACCCTCAGCTCCCACTGTCCCGGGGACCTGACCCCTCCCCTGGTACCCTTAGCTCCCACTGTCCCGGGGACCTGACCCCTCCCCTGGTATCCTCAGGTTGTAGGCATGCACGTAGTGTACAGACATGCGAGCAGTAAAACACTCATTCACATAACATTTATATGAACAAGTATATAAAGCTTCCCATCCAGTGCCTCGGGCCCACTGGCTCTCTTCTCTACTTACCTGGTTCCTCTCCCCACTCAGAGGCGCTCTCTAGTGCTATTCAGAGTGCAAAGGTAAGAGAGCCAGATGTGCTCCCACCAGTGGCTCTACACCAGCCTACCTGAGAAGACCACACCATCCCCCGGAGGCCCGCAGCCCCAGACCCGTACCTGGGAACACATGCTTTGGAGCCGACCCCTGAAGACTGGAGAGAGTGCAGGAGGTTCTTGGCGGTGGCCTCTGGCTGGGCCTCGGCCAGCTGCTGGATGGCTGCCTGCAGGGCTCTTCGAGAGGCTGCATCTCTAAAGAGGGAAGGAAGGGGGAGCAACATGTGACCTCAGCAGAGACAGGGCTGCTGAAGCACTGCTCTTCCCGGGGGACACTCATGGTCCTACATTTCAGGGGCCCCTAGGGGACGGAGATGAACCTGATAAACCCACCTCACCCCAGAAAGAGGTCTATGCTCATGGTGTATGCCCCACAACTCCAAAGCTTTATAAGTGCAGCTAATGACTGCATACATACGCTGAGATATCATAATAAGGCAGGCAGTGTCCCAGGCCTTCACACTAACAACTTCCCATGAGGTACAAAATGCTATCATCCCCATTTTGCAGATGAGGAAACTGAGGCATAGGGAGGCTAAGTAACTTGCCCAGGATCCAGTAGTTAAGAACATGAACCTAAGAGTCTGGCTCTAACAACTAGGGGCTCTCCCCACTGCCCCATGCTGTCTCCCTGACACAGTGTCGCTGTATGGCACGGTCTAAGCCCTGGTCTCTGGGGGCTCACCTGTATCGATGCAGTGTCAAGCAGAACAACTTGCAGAGCCCTTTCACGGCTCCCTCTGGCAGATCTGAAAGCAGAGTTCACAGAGCCTCAACAACAAGCACGCGGTGAGCGTCCGCTTACATCAGTCCTGTCAGCCGGGAGCCTGGCCCCAGATGCCTCAGTAAGCCCCGCACCTTTGTAAAATCTCAAGGAGAAAACAGGCACATTGTACAGAAACGCCCCGAGTGCAGGAGACACTTACTAAACCAATGATGGATAGAAGATGCTTAAGACCCCAGCATCTCCCTCTACCTACAGAGCAGGGCTCAGCAGGGCTACGACTGCCTGCTCTGCTCTACGGCCTGGGGGCTGGCTTTACACTGTGCTGTTTCCTTGGTGATGCTCGGCAGGTACTTGCTCACATACAGTCTAATAAGTGGTCTAAAATGTGGGGAGCGGGTGTGGCGGCAGTCCCAAGAAGGTGCCAGGGACTGCAGCTAAGTCTTATGACTTGCACCTGACTTCCTCATACATCTGAATATAAGCCACAAACATCGTGAGAGCTGCGCAGGTGTACCAGGATACTGGCGAATCCATTTGGTGGAGATATGCCCCTGCTGCCCTGATTGGCTGAAGCTGCGTACCTGGTGAGGTGACGTGGCCTGCTGTAAGTGGATGGGAACTGAGAGTATATAAGTGAGAGGCCCAGGGTTCAGGGGGAGATATAAACAAGAAGAAAGATAAAGACTGAATAAACTGCTGTTAGAAGGACTGGTGGTCGTGTCGTTCTTGCTGGTCAAGAGCGGACATGACACTAAAAGTCAGAAAGGTCACATGTAGTGAGGCACACCTTTAATCGCATCAGTGGCCGGCAGATCTATGTGAGTTAAAAGTCAGCGTCACCTACATAGTGAGTTCCAAGCCAGCCAGAGCTACACAGTGAAAACTGTCTCAAAAAATATAGACAGCCAGACAGCATAAACCAGATGGGATGGTACATGCCTACAGCCCCCCCACCCCACCCCCGCTACTCACTGAGGTACAAGGATCACTTGATCCCAGAAGTTTGAGGCCAGCCTGGGCAACACAGACACCCTGTTTCTAAACAGGTAAAGTGGGTAAAGTTCTTTAGTGGGTAAAGGTACACACATACTCTATAAGCCTGACTCTAATCTCACCCTGGGACCATGTAAAGGAGGAAGGAAAAAGCTGCCTCCAGAAGGTTCTCTGTCCTTCACGTATGCATCCTGACACTTGTACACATACCACAGACAAACAGGCATGCACACAAAATGACAATTAAAATTTTTTATAGTTCATAAGTCAGGTGTGGTGATGCATGCCTTTAATCCCAGCCCTCAGGGAGGCAGAGGCAGAGACAGGTAGATTTCTGTGAGTTCTAGGCCAGCCTGGACTACATAGTTGAGTTCAAGGAGAGCCTGAACTACAGAGACTGTCTCAAAAAAAAAAAAGAGGGGGGGGGGGGGAGAAAAGAAAAGCTTAAGAACCAGGACAGAGCCGGGCGGTGGTGGCGCACGCCTTTAATCCCAGCACTTGGGAGGCAGAGGCAGGCAGATTTCTGAGTTCGAGGCCAGCCTGGTCTACAAAGTGAGTTCCAGGACAGCCAGTGCTATACAGAGAAACCCTGTCTCGAAAAAACAAAAAAAAGAACCAGGACAGGACAGGCGTGCCTAGAACTAGACGGCCCTAAAAGCCCAAACCTACATTTGTCAACTGTGGGAAATGCAGAGAGGGCAGGAAGACAGGGAAGAAGAAGGCTCCGCGGAGATCACTCAGGCTGCTCTACCAAGGCACTGCCCCACCCGGTGGGCTCTGCTGTAAACCCACCTCCCAAGGAAGAAATAACAGGAAGCCAGGCGAAACAAGAATGCCCTGGTGTGCTGGTGAGTCAGCTGGGACAAGCAGGACCCAGCAGACCAGAGCAAGCAGTCAGCAGAGAGAAGCTGGTCTGGGGAAACTCAGCCCCTGTATGAGGCGGATGAAGCCCGGGAGGAGCTTTCTCAGCGCGTCCCATTTCAGGAGCCCAAACGATGGAGAGGAAACAAGCAGAGCTCCGAGCCTGTGGGGCTCTCAGCACTAAGGAAACAGCAGGCAAGCTGACAGATCAGGAACAATGACAGGAAACACCCAGCGCTCGTGTGCCTCTGCCCCGAGCTGCTCTCACTCCCCGCCTCACCAGCCCTTGAGGGCTTCACACGAGCTCAAGTTCAACCTGGGCCCACAGTGTTAGAGGACCGAAAGCTACAGATTCCAGGAAGGAGGCTGGGTGTTCACACCACAGCACCTCACAAGTACAACTTACTTGGAACTGTACATTCAGGGTGCCAGAAAAGCAAAACCACCCTCAAAGACTCAGAGTAGTTCATAAACTGAGACGCAGAAGTCAAACTTACTCCATAAACGGGGGATTGAGGGATGCAGTACTTGGCAGTTAGTTAGCCTGCAGGGAAAGCTAACCAGCACGGCTCAGTACATGCATACACTTGGCATCTCTGCACAGCAGCTTTAACAGACCGGGGCCTCGGGAGAGTGGCCTCCAAGTAGGCATAAAATTATACACCACAGCACTCACACACAGGACAGCTGAGAAACTCACGCAGCAACTGACACCACTTACAGCTTTAACAAAGTTGGCTGTCACCCAGGCAACAACAGGTTTGAAGCAGCAGGTGGGAACGTGAAAGAAGATTGGGAGGAAAAGCCAGATGTGGTGGTTTACATCTGTAAGCTCAGCCCTGGGGAGGCTGAGGACAGAAGACAGACAAGCACTACAAGGCAGCTGGGTCCATCCAGGGAGACCCTGTCTTGGGAGGGAGGGAGGGAGGGACGGAAGGTAGGCCGCCGGCTGGTTTGTTTGAGTTTGGTGCAGTCGTGCACACCTATAATTCCAGGACTAAGTGCTAAATAAGGAGAGTGGGATTCAAGGCCATTCTAAGGAGTCCTTTTCTCAAACAGCCACCACTACTCCCCCCAAAAAAGAAAAGTTAGTAAAATGCAAACGCCTGTAGGGAATGTTCTCAGGGCGCATTAGAAAACATGGATCTCTCAACCTCAGCAAGACTTAGGGTACTTAGCTGGATGCCACCTGCTACTACCTTCTCATGTCTGTGGACATACAAAGAAAATATCTGTGTGCCCAGTATACCGCTCAAGAATCAACAGAATTAAAACTACAAATAATGGCCGGGCGGTGGGGGGGCTCACCTTTGATCCCAGAGCTCTTGAGGCAGAGGCAGGCGGATCTCTGAGTTCAAGGCCAGCCCGGAGTACAGAGCAAGTTCCAGGACAGCCAGGGCTAACTGGAGAAATCCTGTCTTGAAACAGAACCAAACAAACCTACCTGCACTGACCCAAATGTTTCAACTGTTTTGAAGAACATTAAAAAAAAAGGTGTAGTCAGAAGCAGACTGAGCAGGGGCAGTCTCAGTCAGCTCAGGGAGAAAGAGAGAGCGCACACAGACACAGCAGCGCAGGAACAGGCAAATACACACCTTTGCCGGCGATGCATCGCCCCAGTTCACTGAGAATCTCTCTCCGCTCCTTCACACTGGCTGTTGTCACCTTCACAGCGAAGCGCTTCAGTGTCTCAGAAACCTGCGAAGACCAAACCCACACAGTTTCAACAGACATGACAAGCGCTGAGGGTATGTGTGTGTGTGTGTGTGCATGCACACAGAATGTGCACAGGCAGGGCTGCGTTCTGACAGCTGGGGCTGGATAACATCTTGTCATGGGAAGCTGCCTCTGTGCATTATGGGGTTTTAAAAGCATTTCTCAGCTCCACCCACTAGTCACAGCCAGTTTCAGCCCACTCTCCTCCTGCCCTAGTTGTGACAATCAAGTCCCTAGACAGTGTAGAATCTCCAGGCACAGGGAACAAACACCACCCTTAGTGTAGATACACTGTCTTAATCCAGTCAACATACTTTTCTTGAACTCGGGCAAGGCAAGGCAAAGTTCAGAAACCTCTAGACAGAAAGCATCCTTTCATAAACACCCCAAAAGTTCACCCCTGGTTGGTGACTATGGGTGAGGGAGAGCCACTTTCCTAAGAGGTGAGCACTGGAAGGCTGACCACCACCACCACCACCCCCGTCCCCCCCAGCAGGCGGCCCCACCCCCCACACTCATGTTGGCAGCACTAACCACACCAAATACCAAACCAGAGGACCCAAACACCAAAGGAGACGACAGACCCACAGTCAATCCTCTGACTTCCACACACAGTGTGGCACAGACACACAAGAGCACATTCATGCACACATACATACCCAAACTAAGTAAATACACCTATTTTTAAAGATGGCTTAGGAGTTAAGAGCACTTGCTGATCTGGCAGAAGACTGAGGCTCAGTTCTCAGCACCCACACAGCAGCTCAGAACCATCTGGAACTCCAGTTCCAGGGGACCTGATGCCCTCTTCTGGCATCTACAGACACACAGTGCACTGACAAACAGACAGGCACTCACACATACACATGAAATAAGATTTCCGTTAACTAGCCAGGCGTGGTGGCGCACGCCTTTAATCCCAGCACTCGGGAGGCAGAGGCAGGTGGATAGTTTGAGGCCAGCGTGGTCTAAAAACTGAGTTCCAGGACAGCCAGGCCTATACAGAGAAACCCTGTCTTGAAACACCCCCCTCCCAAAAAAAGATTTCTGTTAAGTGATCATGAATGTGGAAAGGGTCTGTCCTGGGGCACTGGGTAGTGAGGGGGGAGGGGTATGGATATGATCAAGATACACAACCTACAACAGTCCCAACACAACAAATACATTTAAAAAGGCAGTACAAGCCAGGCAAGGTAACATACACCTTTAATCCCAGAAGGGGGCAGAAGAATTTCAGGCCTGCCTGGTCTACATAAAGAGACCCTGTCTCAAATAAATAAATGCATGAATAAATAAATAAATGGCAGTACTTTTTTTTTACATGTAAACTATACCTCAAAAATCCAAGTTTGTGAAGTCTAGGGAAGGCCCACAGTATACCCAGCAGGCTCTCCCTTACCAGGGCCACACTCTGATCTCCCAGGAAGAACGCCAGGACCTTGTCACTCTGGCAGAAGAGAAGCACACAGCGCTCTAATGGGGAAAGACCAAGAGGCTGGACCCCGGCTCAGTCTCACTGGCTGTGGACGCCAAGTGAGACGACGGCCGCTCGCAGGCTCAGATTCTCGAACGAAGGCAATTAATTAACAGCTCTTAACTCTTGGGACTAGTATGGCAACTAGTTCTAAGTCACTCAAAAAGCCTACTACCATTAATAGGCCTGTGGGGGCAGCACCAACAGGCCCATCTCCCACTTCCACAATAAAAGCCTCTGCCTCAAAGTGGACCAGTGCCACAGCACCTGTGTTCTCAGAACTAACCCTGAACCCAAGCACCCAAGTCTATAAAAGGGCGCCAAGGCGTCCACAGCCTCCTTAACTGAGTTAGCACAGACGCAGTATGTGAATACTCTGAGACCCGGGGAAACCTGCTCCTGAGCGGTAGTCTGCAAACTTCCTGTGGCAGGCTGCGGGTCCACAGGGCAAAGGACGGCTCCGAGCGGGGAAGAGGACACTGGTTTTGAGGGCAGTTCATCCGCAGGAAGTTTAAATCAGTAACTTGAGTCAAGGGCGCAGACAAAGAACAATGCCTTCTTTTTCCGTGTACTTGGGAGAAGGGCGAACGTTGAGCGTGGAGATTAGGGAACAGCTTGTGGGAGTTCCACAGTGGCCCCCGGATCGGGCTCACTGGCTCCTGCTTTTTCTTTTATGTTTAAATTCCTAGTCTAATTCTCTAGGGAATGGACACAGTGGTGTCCAAACTTATAAACTATTTCTTGCTTTGATTGATTGTTTTTGGTTTGGTTTGGTTTGGTTTTCTTATGGCCCTGGCTGTCCTGGAACTCACTATACAGATCAAGCTGGCCTTGAACTTGCCTGCATCCCCAGTGCTCAGAGAAAGGTGGTAATTTAAGTGTCCTTTGTTCTCATTTCCATACCAGCAAAGAGCCCAGGAGCTCCAGATCTGTCCCCTAAGCCTGAGCCTGGCCAGCACTTGAGTGTCACCTCCACTGTTCCCAAACCTGGTGGTGCTTGCAGTGGGACTTTTGTTTTCCCGCCAGTGGCCTTCGGACTCTGACCCCACCACTCTCTCCATCCCATCAATAGCAGTCCTCAGGGTTACAATGAGCCAGCTGCGGTGGTTGGTGCTGGAACTGTCCGGAAACAGTACCGACCTCCATTTAATGACCGGGTTCCTCATTCCGCCTAGAATGTCTTTCCCTGGAGTTAATAATTGCCCTTCCCACGATCCTGTTTGCTGTGTTCTTCCTAATCTTATTAATTATTCAACTCAAATTCTTGGTTCTGTGTCTTTATTCTGGAAGATTCTGCCCTTCGTCCAGGAGTCTGTCTCCCTGAGTTCTCTGTTCTTCCCCATGTGTAAGGTAACCACCACAAGTGCCCCCAGGGTCCGTGTAAAGGCTTGAGCCTCCATAGTCAAGTCTGCCATGACACAGAACTCCATGCTGAAATCACTGTCCTTCAGAACACTGAGGCTACTGTACTTCTCCACTGAATGCTAACCTTTAGCTAGGATTGGGAAGACCAAAGCTGTTGTAATATTTTTTGTTCAGACATGGTTGCTCACACTATGTACAAGCAGGCCTCCAACTCTAACCTACTGTGTTTGGGTTCTAGGAATGCCTGGTTCTGTTTTGATCTTTTAAAAGGGATCAGGTTTTCTTTCTAGAAACCTCTAGACCTTTTTTTTTTTTTAAGATTCTGAAATTTCATGGTCATATATGCTTTGCTGTAAGACTATTTTATCCACAGTGCTGAGAACTCTGGTCTGGAAACATCTCCATCAGTGAAGGAAACCTGATCCCATGAGCTCTGCCTTTCAGAGATTCTGCAAGGTCTTCCGGGTTGGTTCCTGAGTTTCCTAGCTCATGGATCAGGAGTCATTTCCTTCAGTGTTCTGAAATCTGTAGCTCACGGGGGACAGGGTGTGTGTGTGCATACCCTTGATAACAGGGTTGGGAGGCAGAATTAGAGCTGAGTTTGAGGCCAGCCTGGTCTACAGAGTTCCAGTAAAGCCAGGGTTACATGGAGAAACCCTGACTCAAAAACCAACCAACCAAACTCTACCTCCTCTCACGTTCTAGCCTCCAGACTTGGCCACTGTTGCCTGTGCGCTGCTGCTCCCACATCCATTTGCTGGGTCTGCTTTGCTGTGCTGGGGACCAGACACAAGGCTTGAAACGTATATGCCAGACATAAGGTCCATCACCGAGCCTGCCTTCCACCCTAAAATATCTTGGAGGAGGGATGCTAGGGATGGAACCTAGGATCTAGTGGATGCCGGACTCCACCACTATGTCCCCCACAGCCTAGAGAGCATTCGCATGTGTATGTGTACCATGCATGTGTTCAGATGTTCACATGCCATGGTGTGTGTGTGTGTGTGTGCGCATGCGTGCACAGGTCAGAGGACAACTTTCAGGAATCAGTTCTCTCCTTCCACCAAGGGATACAGGGGTCAAAACTCAGGCCATTTTGCTGACACATCAACAAGCACTTTTACCCAATAAACTATCTTGCTGGCCCCGTATTACAATTTTTTAAATCCTTTACCAACCTTACTGAGGTTTGAGAAAATACTGCATATGTACTACCCTCTGCCTTCCAATATGGCAACATTAAACTTCCTTTTATTTTCTTTAATTTAATTTAATTTTTTTTTTTTTAGAGACAAGGTCTTCTTATCACAGTGCAGCCTTGGATGGCCTGGAACTTTGAGAGATCCTGCTGTCTCTGATTCCCAAGTACTGGGACAAAAAACCAAAACAAAAAAACCCCTGTGCCACCATGCTGGGCAATAACATGGCATTAAACTCATAGCGATAGTTCTCTCACAAATATGCAGGAACTTTTCATATTTGACAAGGAAGTCGAGGCTCCTCTTTTCCTTAATCAGAAGTGGCCGGGTTAGGAGTAGCTCGTCGTTCAGCCCTTGCCCAGCAAGCACGAGGGCCCTGGGCTGGGTCCCCAACGCTACAAAGGAAGATAGGAAAAGTTTCCCACTGGAAACCTTATATGCTAAGAGCCTCTAGGAGTCAGTCACACTGGACATTGGAAAGATCAGCTCTCATGCCTCCCAAGTCCACGGGTGTCTCTGCAGACATCACTGCCCAAGAGAGGATTTTCTGAAATGACAGACCTGATGTGGCTGCTCTGAAGACGTGAAGGGCAAATCACTTGAAGCACAGGTGGAGAACCGAATTTTTAAATTTCATTTAATTCTGACCAACTTAAGTAAGCCTTACGGCTCTTTTGATAGCACAGTTAATGGTAACCTACTACTAAATAACACAACTCTAGCGAGAAGATTCTTAAACGTTCAGAAACACTAACTTCCCTTCTTAGGATTCACTAAGAGGCAGCTCTGTCTAAACAAATTACCAAACCCTTGTACTGAAGACCCTTGCAAAGCATCTTTTTAATGATCAGGTTAAATGGCCCCTCTTTGGTGGGCCTTGAGGACTCAAACATAAAAATCAATTAATCTCACCCCAGAGACTCAAACTGTTTTTTAAATATGTTCCTGCCAGGCAGGGTAACCCCCCCCACCCCCCATCCCCCACCCCACCCACACACACACATTAGGAAGGCACAGGCAAGATGGCTACAAGTTCAAAGCCAACTCACTATACATTTTTTTTTTAATTTGTTTGTTTCTCAAGACAGGGTTTTGTGTGTGTGTGTGTGTGTAGCCATGTCTGCCAGGAACTCGCTCTGTAGACCAGGCTGGACTGGAACTCAGAGATCCACCTGCCTCTGCCAAGTGCTGGGATTAGAGACGTGTGCCACCACCGCACCACCACTACCTGGCCTTGATCTACATTTTTGAAAAGGGAGGGTGGGATGGGGACATGGAGAGGAAAAGAAATTATGTTTCTTATTTATTTCTTATTTCACCCTTCCACAAGGCTACAAATGAGGCTAAGATGGAGAAGGGGGTAGCCTCAACGCCTCCCTGAACTGCAATGTACCCACAGGTGTGAACGCACAAAGGTGTCACGACTCTTCGCAGGTGACATTTTGGGATCTCACCCAGGACCCAGTTAACACCCAGCAAACCCACATGGGCCCCTACTACTTTGTCTCAAGACATCTTCCCGTAACATAACATAGGAGATCGGTATTATCACCACCACCCTATGTTAAAAGGACCGAGACCCGGAGGGGTGATGTCATTGATCCAACGCCTTGACGAAACCAACGAGCAGAGGCTCAACTCCGAACCCGTATGGACATAAAAAGGCTACGCTCCGAGCGTGGGCACAGAGTCGGGGGGCCTCTGCATCGCCCCGCGGGCTCCGGAGAACCGTAGCCAACGCCGAGTGGAAGCTCTGCCACCACCGGGACCCGCACAGGCCCAGCACGGCGCCCGCTACCCCAAAGCCAAGCGGATGGCAAGATGCTCGAGTCCAGGGTCGCTCTGCTCGCCCAGGCCGGCCGGAGCCTCGAGCCGCCAGCAGCCGCCGCCCCCCTCCCCCGCGCCACCGCTTCCGTCTGCGCCCTCCGCGGCTGTGGGCGCCGCAGCCTCCGCCCGGGCAATCCCGCCACCCCACTGCCCGCGCTCCGGGTCCGGCCCCCGCCGCCCGCCGCGTTGGCCGCCGCAGCTGCCCGCCTCACCTGCGTGTCCGCCGCCATCCTGCCGGCGCCCAGTCCGGAACCGCTTCCGGAGCGCTTCCGGGTCACAGCAGGGCCCACGCGGCAAGGCGAGGCCTGGCGCCCCCGGGCGGGAGGGCGGCCGCAGGTCGCGCTCTGCAGCCCCTGGGCGCGGGATCTCCTAGACCCCGGATAGCGCCCTGCAGCTCTGGCATCCTTGGGGGGGATCCCGGGTCCAGCACCGACACCCCGCATCGTGCTGTTTCCTAGGCCCCAGGAAACCCAAAGACTAGTCTCAGGCCCAAGCGGCTTGGAGGTTAGAACAGGTGATGGCGAGGTACGCGGGAGGGTTGCAGGGATGACCCGGGAATTGCGTGACCTGCTGGGAGCCTCAACTGCAGACACCTGGGGACAGGGTTGAGGAAGAGCTCGATGTCTTAGAATTAGTGAATTTTTACTACAACTCAAGAGTGTACTTGGAGAATGCGATCTCCATGCTTCTTGGCCTTCAGCAGTGGCAACTATACAGATGGGGCCGGGCGTGGTGTCGCACGCCTTTAATCCCAGCACTCGGGAGGCAGAGGCAGGCGAATTTGAGGCCAGCCTGGTCTAGAGTTCCAGGAAAGCCAGGGCTACAGAGAAACCCTGGTGGTGGTGGTGGGGGGAACTATACACAGATGTGTAGTGATGTCACAAGGTTCATGATCGCAATAGGGCATTGCATTTGATACAGTATTCACCTACTTGTTAGAGCCCCAGGTTTTTAAAATCCTCAGCTTTTCAGACTTAACACTTACTGAATGCCTATATGAACCAACATCAAACTACTGTCGTTAGAGGTTGCAATTCTAGGTAACTTTTTGTCTAGTTACCGGTGATGCACATGGACAGGCAGTATTTTAGGAGCTCTTGGAGCGGCTTTTTACATAGCAAGTTATTCTAGTTTGCACCCTCCAGTCTAGAACATGAAAGCAACCCTACATGCACACCTTAGTGGCTAGTTATTAACTGCCCCTGTATTCAAGCCTTGATCTACCAAGAAAAAAATGTAGCCACCACGACTTAGAAACTCAACTGCACATCTAAACTACACAAACACAAGTATTATAACTTCATCATTACTAACCACACAGCAGTGACTCAATTTCTGCAGGCAGAAGGCTCAGGCAGATCAACTTCTACACCAATCCTCATCTCAAAAGGCACAATCAGGCACCTGAGTTCAATCTCGACTCACCTGGATACTGCTGTGCCTCAGCTCAGTATCACTGTCTCAGGCCCTCAGACTTTTAGTCCTTAAACCATGCCTAGCTCAAACCCAGCCTCAAGCAACAGGGCTCTGGTCCTGCATCACCCTGCCTTGGAGCAGTAAGGCTACCTATTAACAATGGCTTGGACATCCAGTGATATACAGAAAACAGACCTAGATACCAAACCATACAGATTTGGTGTGACTCATAGGTCTCTTAACCGTTGAGTTTAGTATACATATATGATATGTATACATGATATATATCCAACATGGTCTACCATAAGAAAGGCCAGGCTTGGTGACATACACCTTTAATTCACACCTGGAAAATCTTTGTCCCAGGCTAGCTATGGCACCAAGTCAAGAAACTGTCTCAAAAAACAAAAAAAGCCCACAAAACCACTAGGAGCTTTACTTTTAGAAACAAGATGTCAACACAAAGTATCACCCTAAACAGTAGCGGTTTTGCTTTTTCATCCTGCTTAAGTGAACAAACTAAATAAATCCAGACCAGTTTTAAGAGAAGTAAGCCTTTATTTCCATCTTTCTCAAATTAAGCAGGCTGACTTGGTTGCTTTGAGGGAATTAGTCGAAGAGACCGAATCCCATATCCTCATCTGATTCCTCCGACTCTTCCTTTGCTTCAGCTTTGGCAGGGGCTGCAGCAGCCGCAGGGGCAGCAGTGGTGGCAGCAGCTGCAGGGGCAGCAGCCGCAAATGCAGATGGATCAGCCAGGAAGGCCTTGACCTTGAGGGAGAAAAGGCAGTCAGCATGAGCATAGTTCTACCACCTACACCTTCCTGCTAAGAACTGACTGTCCTGTGGCAGCTTCCCAGTATGAGATCACCCACCAGGAGGTCTGAGCATAGCCTGCTGGCTGGGACACTTGGGCCCAGCTCTAGGGGTCTGTAGTCTTTTAAAATGAGAGCATGCATGCCTCCACTAAAATATGTGTTTTCCCCCACTTTTATTAACAAAGGATCTGTCTAGCTCAGGGCAGACTCAGGCCAGAATGAACTTCTAGCTCCTCAGGCCACCCAGTCCTCACCCAGTACCAAACAGGGCACGGAGCATGGATTACCAGCTTAGTTGGTAAGGTGCTGGCTTAGTGGGGAAGCACTGGTAACAAGCCCCAACCTGGTGGTGCTTATCAAACACCTGGATTCAAGGTCACCCAACTACAGCTTAGACCAGCTTTGGCTACATGAAACCCTGTCTTCTCACAAGGTACCTACTGTGTGACACAGCATGAATACACTAACTCAGCAGACTGCCACTTGCCAACCCATCAGGCCTCTGTGGTCCTGAAAGGACAGCCTTACCTTTTCAGCAAGTGGGAAGGTGTACTCAGTTTCCACAGACAATGCCAGGACACGCTTGTACCCATTGATGATGGAGTGTGGCACCGAGGCAACAGTCGGGTACCCAATCTGCAGACACACACTGGCCACGTTGCGGACACCCTGTGTGCAGACAAGAATGACATTTTAGCTTGCCTCAGTTCAATCTCAAGCCCAGGCAGAGCCAAAGAGCCATCAGTTTGTGTTCACCCTTCCTCCAGACCTGGGTGTTCAATATTCCTTACAGTGACTTCTGAAAATCTAAGCTGTTAACCTAGTTACTGAGCACTATCAGAATATTAATCTATTACCAGTAATGAAACCTTTTTCCAATCTTGAATTATGTTTGGGGGTGGGCATGGTTGGAGTTATAAACTATATAAACTCAAAAAATGTTAATATAGATTAAAATGCTAAATCTATAGATGCATGTCTAATTTCAGTAAGTTATTCACTCGAGGAAACAATTTTCCTTAAAAGTCAATTTAAGCCGGGCGGTGGTGGCGCACACCTTTAAACCAAGCACTTGGGAGGCAAAAGCAGGATTTCTGAGTTCAAGGCCAGCATAGTCTACAAAGCCCAGGACAGCCAGGGCTATACAAAGAAACCCTGCCTCAAAAAAACAAAAAAACAAAAAACAAAAAAGGTCAATTTAATGGCAAGAGCCTGGTGTGGGACAGTCCTTAAAAAGAGCAATAATTTAAATTGTTAGCATTAAATTGTATTCATCTCTCCTTGACTCAATACTCAAAATCTCACCCACCAGCAATGTTCTATTTTGTTTGAAATCTAGCTGTCCTCAAACTCACAAGAGGGTGCCTGCCTCTGCTGGGATTAGACACAGCCCCCACAGCCAGTGTTTTGCTATCACAGGCTAACAACCTTTAGAGTCCCAGCACACGACCTCCCACCCAACTTTAGAGTCAATTCTGTTTTCTGCAGATGAGAAGATGGACCAGCTGAAGATGCCAGCAGGATCTGTTGTCACACTCAGCACGGGAGGAAGGAGCTGGGCAGACATACCTCCAGGAAGCGAGAGTGCAGGGCCTGCTCTGTGATGTCGAGCACTTCTGGGTTATAAATGCTGCCGTTGTCAAACACCTGCTGGATGATCAGCCCGAAGGAGAAAGGGGAGATGTTCAGCATGTTCAGCAGTGTGGCCTCGCTGGCTCCCACCTTGTCTCCAGTCTTTATCAGCTGCACGTCACTCTGAGGAAGAGAACAGCTGGACAGTTACCATCTGGACACACAGGAGGCCCAGTCTGAAGGACCGACCACTGCAGGCCGTCTACTCACCAGAATTTCAATGGTACCTCTGGAGATTTTCGTGGTGATGCCCAAAGCCTGGAAGAAGGAGGTCTTCTCGGGCCCCAGACCAGTGTTCTGAGCTGGCACAGTGACCTCACACGGGGCGATGGCACCAGCACGAGCAGCAGCTGGCACCTAAACACAACAGAGGTAGTCGACGGTGAAATGCCTCTCCACTGGTAAGCCCAGAAATGGCCAAATCCTCTCATTCATTGTCCTGGCCCCTTACCTTATTGGCCAACAGCATATCCCGAATCTCAGTGAGGTCCTCCTTGGTGAACACGAAGCCCACGTTCCCCCGGATGTGAGGCAGCAGTTTCTCCAGAGCTGGGTTGTTCTCCAGGTGGCCCCTGATGGCCTTGCGCATCATGGTGTTCTTGCCCATCAGCACCACTGCCTTCCCTCGGAGGGACATGCGGATCTGCTGCATCTGCTTGGAGCCCACGTTGTCTGCTCCCACAATGAAGCATTTTGGGTAATCATCCAAAAGTTGCTATGAAGGAAGCCAGGAAGAAACCACATTGAGAGGGAAACAAACAAACAAAAATACCCAGCAAAACCCGAAACCCTGCAACCACTACCTCCCCATTGCTTCACCTTTATGCTTCCAACCCTAGGCTGTGACACTTCTCCATAGGAGCCAGCCACCTGAGCCCAACGTCTGTCTTTATCTGATCCAGCTCACTTGCTGGTTAGGAGTAGCACAAAATTACTGTCACAGCCAAAAATTAACTTTTAGCTGGGTGTGGTGCCACACCTGTAATGACAGGTAAGGCTTAATTGCTAATCCAAGGCAAGCCAGAGCTATAGGGGGAAGACTTGCCTCAACTAAATCTTAGTTTTACTTTTTAAATAAGGCATACCTGGGTGACCAAGATGACTCTAATCAGGGAAGAGAGACAGACTTAAAAGCACAGAAAACAAATTATAGAGAGGACGGGGATCTTAGGTTGTGAACTATAAAAGGCACTACCAGACCCAAAAATCTGTCTCTGAAACATATTAAGGTAAAAGTTAACTAAAGCCAGGCAATGGTGACACACGCCTTTAATCCCAGCACTTGGGAGGCAGAGGCAGGTGGATTTCTGAGTTCTAGGCCAGCCTGGTCTACAGAGTGAGTTCCAGGACAGCCAGGGCTACACAGAGAAGCCCTGTCTCCGAAAAAAAAGTTTTAACTAAACAGACTCGTGCCTACAAAGTCTGGTAGTTGTGGTTCAAAGCCGCCTCAAAGGTCTTTTGTAATTAAGTCACTGAACAGCAGCCTGACTGGCAGGTGCAACAAGATGAATCACTCCCGTCTCAGCCCTTTTGCACAAACGCGAAGGGCTCGACGAGATGAGAAACTGGGTGAGCTAGTTCTGGAACGAAGGGGATCCCAAACTCTCTTAAAGCGCGTGGCCAATGACCGCCCCGGGAAGCCCCGGGGGCGGAAGCCGCGCGGCACCGGCCCGCTCCATACTTACGATGATCTTGAGGAAGTAGTTGGACTTCCAGGTCGCCCTGTCTTCCCTGGGCATCACGGCGGTGCGTCAGGGATTGCCACGCGGGGTTTAAAGACGATGTCACTGGGGAAGAGAGAGGGGGCAGCGTGAGCCCGGTAACCCCAACACCGGCCCCGATCCCAGGCCTAGGCCAAGCCGGCCACGCGGGAGCTGGGCCCGGGGCTGCCGCCGCCAGCAGCACGGGCGATCCGGCAAGCCAGGCCGTAGACAGGACGGGCAGAGCCCGGCCCCGACCCTTCCGGAGCCCATCGATCCCACCCGCAACGTCCCCGCGCTCTTGCCGCCCTCCCACAAAAAAACAAGCCCCAACCTCCAACGAGGACGCCTGGCGAGAGACGGGCCGCACGCCCGCGCGTCCCTTTTATAGGAGAACCAGGCGGGCCTCGGAACCGAAGACTACGTCGTCCATGCCTATTGGCTGGTTCCATGCCTCACTCAGTTAACATGCGCGTCTATTGGCTGAGACCGCTGCCACTCCAGCAAGTCGGGAAAGTAAAGACAGTACCCGGCCGCAGGAGCCGGGCTCTCAGAGCTGCTGCCCTCTGCTGGGTCGGAGCCGCCCTGCAGCGTCACCGAGTCAGTACAGCAAAACAACTTCTTTCTGTGAAACCCGAGCTGATGCTCTAGTCTCCTCAAGTTCTTCCATTCTTTTTTTCTTTCTTTTAATTTTTTTTAAATTTATTTAGTTGGTTTTTCTGTATACCCTGGCTGTCCTGGAACTCACTTTGTAGACCAGGCGGGCCTCAAACTCAGAAATCTGCCTTTCTCTGCCTCCCAAGTGCTGGGATTAAAGGCGTGGGCCATCACTGCCCGTTTTGTTCTTCCTTTCAAAACCTACATCCTCACCCGCACAAAGTTAATCAAAGACTGCCGTTTTCTCTGAGTAAAAGCCTAAAACGTAGACTATTCTCAAGGTCCCACACGACCGTTTCCACTGTCGCAATCTGTTTTCTTGCGTTCCTACTGATGTGTCTGCCTCTCGCCTGATCCCTTTGCCCTTTTATCCCCTTCAAGGGTACGCCCTTTTTTTTTGTTTTGTTTTTGTTTTGTTTTGTTTTTCGAGACAGGGTTTCTCTATATAGTCCTGGCTGTCCTGGAACTCACTTTGTAGACCAGGCTGGCCTTGAACTCAGAAATCCACCTGCCTCTGCCTCCCAAGTGCTGGGATTAAAGGCGTGCACCACCACCACCACGGGCTTCACAGCTTTTTGAATGGTGCTGGCCAGCATCCGTCAGAGAAACTCACCTCCCCCATGTCTTGCTGCAAATGCTATCTACTCAAGGAGACCTGCCCTGATTCTTGATTTTAAATTTTAAGGGCGGGGGCAAAACCAAACCCACCCTCCCTTACTCTCCCGCCTTCTCCTGCAGCACTTGCACCATCTAACTCGCTGTATAATTCACCACATTCTGGTTTGTCAGCCTCTCCCTGCAGGAAGGTAAGCTCCACAGGGCAGAGATTTTATTCTGTGCCTGCCAGACAGTGGGCAGATAAGTATTTGTTGAGCAGGCAAAACGCAGGGTATGCGGCCAGATGAGACCCAGATCCATAACTTTGTTCTGCCGCTTGCTGTGTTGTCTTAAAAAGCACTTCCACTTTATTGACCATTTGCTTTCCCTTCCAGGGATACGGGAGAAAATCGATACATAAAACTAGCTTCTCAAAATAAATAAATAAATAAATAAATAAATAAATAAATAAAAAGCCAGGCGTGGTGGCACACGCCTTTAATCCCAGCACTTGGGAGTCAGAGGCAGGTGAATTTCTGAGTTCGAGGCCAGCCTGGTCTACAGAGTGAGTTCCAGGAAAGCCAGGGCTACACAGAGAAACCCTGTCTTGAAAAACAAAACTAGCTTCTTCATATATATATATATACACACACATACACACATTATATATACACACACAGTCATTCAACATTATTTGGATAATTGTTTTACTGAGAAAGTCTCACTCCTGCCTTGTTTTTAATTGCTGAGCCATCTTCCCAGACCCATGAATAAATAAATATCCATATATAAATAAATGTGTATATATGGGGGAAGATATTGAACCTAGGGCCTTGTTCATGCTAAACAAGCAGTCTGTTGTTTTAAAGCTTCCTGGTGCCTTTGAAGATCGGCCCAGTTTGAGAACTGCAGGCATCAGTGGCTGCTGAGGTCGCTCTTTAGATTCCACACGCTCAGCACTGTGCTAAGTGCTGGTGCATGTTCCTGAAGCCACCACCACCACCCCATCCCCACTCCCCAAGTCATGAGGTGCAATACTTTGTCCACAAGAAAGCTCCCAGAGTGGTTAAAATCATCTGATGATTTCAGAAGGCTGTAGAAACAGGTCCAAAGGCCACTGTGTGGGCCCCACTGTGCTCCACAGTCAAATCCAAACCCCATGTCTCTCTTTCTCTAAATGCGCTTTTCCAAGTGCATACATAATGGCTATGTTACATTTCCAAAGACATCCCGACTCTGACACTATAAATACTCTAACTGTCGTATGCCAATATATCACTGTATTAGTTAGGGTTCGCTAGAGTCACAGAACTTTTGGATAGTCTCTATATAGTAAAGGTATTTATTGATGACTTACAGTCTGCAGTCGGATTCCCAACAATGGTTCAGTAGTAGCTGTGAATGGAAGTCCAAGGATCTAGCAGTTACTCAGTCCCACACAGCAAGCAGGCGAAGGAGCAAGAGCTAGACTCCCTTCTTCCAATGTCCTTATATTGTCTCCAGCAGAATGTGTAGCCCAGATTAAAGGTGTGTTCCACCACACCTTTAATCCCAGATGACCTTAAACTCGGAGATTTAATCTTCTGGAATCCATACCCACTATACCTCAAGATCTCCATACCAAGATTCAGATCAGAAACTTCTATCTCCAAGCCTCCAGATAAGGGTCACTGGTGAGCCTTCCAATCTGGATTGTAGTTCATTCCAAATATAGTCAAGTTGACAACCAGGAATAGCCACTACAGTCACCATGCCATGAAGCCATTAGAAATGGTGCAAATCTATACCCAGTGGCACGGGAAGGTATCCGTAAAACATTACCGAGAAACTCTAAGGACAGGGACATGAGGGTTGGGAAAAGAAACCAAGTCATTATCTCTGATTGGGTGTCAAGCTCGCCGTAATGGAGTCGTCACCCAAAATACCATTTCCTGTGCTGCCTGGAGACCTGCTCTAAAGGACAGGTGAGACTGAAACTGCAGCTTTGGGCAAAATGAAACAAACCATCCATCCAACATAGGGGCCCCGGGATCTGACAAGAAAAAGCATGCATGTATGGACATGACCACAAGGGGGCAGTAGAGAGTGAGCAGCAGCAGGAAGTCTCGGGCATTCCATAGGGAAAGGATGAGTTAGACCAAGGTGAGTTCTCTGGAACTTGGGATTTCCACTCTGTTCTTTCTCCATGATCAGTGAGTGGAAGTCACTCAACAGGCCCACCGGGAGACACACTCCGTGAATCCACAGGATAGCCCTAGAGCAGGACCTGCCCCTGTGGGGCGCAGTCAGTACTCCCTAGGCTAGGTAGGTAAAGTTCACACTGGAGTCAGAAGAACCAACCTATGGCCACAAGCAAGCTCCAAGGATCCCATTCTCTGGCTCTCTGGGCCTCCAGGAAGAGAACAGCAAGTATCGGCTTTCTCTGTATGAGTCTTCTGAGTCTAGAGAGGTCTAGTTTCTCTGTTGTGGCAACTAGCTCAAAGTCCCAAGAAATAACATCAGCTCGGGTGAAAATCATGGCAAACTTTATTGGCATATATCACAGGAGTTGAAATGAGAAAAGCCAGGTTAAAAGTTTATAAGGGGGAAAAAAAAAATCAAATGATCACAGATCCATTGACCCAGAGAATGGCCCTCCAGATACCCCGGCCTCTTCTTGGAGGGGGGGGGGGGGCTGGAGCAGGTCACTGTAAACAGAGCAGTAAGGCCTGTGGGTGGAAGTGCCGGTGTCTGCAGCCACTGCCGGAGCTGACCTTGACCGGGGATCCTTGTCTGGGACCCCATCACGCTGGTCCTCTACTGGGAAGCTGATGTAAGGTGTAGGTCCCCAGCCTATGTAATTGTCTGGAATCCCTTTTCCAGACCCCTCTTCCCCAGCCATTTCCAAGCTGGCTGCTCCCATCTCATCCTTTGGACTGGGAGCTCTGGGACTTTTCGTTGCTCTAACAGGGATCTTGTCCCTCTTCCCCAAATCCTACCAGGCTCCCCTGTACCAGCTTGGGGCATTCTTCTCAGACCCCCTTTCCCCCCCCCCGGCCCCCCGCACCAACACAAACCCCACCTGTGAAAGGGAACAACAACCTTCGCCCCGGTCAGTTGACAGGAAGTTTGAGGGAGGGAGAGATCCGTTCAGTGGAGTGGAGACCAGAGACGTTTTACTGTATTCCTGGTCAAAATCAGACACCGGCTTTCCTGAGAAGGCAGAAGAGTGAGCCCCAGAGAAGCAATGAGGAGGCTGAGAAAATTCAGGGGTTCTCCTTGTCGCCAAAAAAATTTCACGGGGAGCAGAGGCTGGCTCCAGATGGCTTACTTAGGCAGGAAGCAGACCCCCAAATATGTCTCTCCCCTTTGCCTGCCTTGGGAACAGGACCCGTGAGGTTCAAAACTCCAGGTCCAAAGGGCTGGACATTCTTAGAGTAGTTCTTAATGAAGAGCCCGTTGACCTGGGCAGTGAGGGAAGGGTTTGAAAATACAGCAGTTTAAAAACAGTCCCGGGAGCTGTGAGGTTCCAGAAGTCGGCACAGAGCCGCTCCCAGCTCATTGTGCTAAGAAATAACATAAAGATACAAAGTATTTCCCCGTCCTGAGCCCTCAGTACAAAGCGAAGTCCATACCAAAACCAAGGCCACCGGCTGACCCAGCGGCGAGGACAGACGAGAGTACAAAAGGGGGCGTTCTTTAAATCTCTTCAAAATCATCTTGTGGAGATACATAAAAGCAACTTGCGCTGTACGAAGTTGAACCTCAGTGTAGAAATCTATCAAATTTGGTACAGTGTTGAGGCGCGGGTGGGTGACACTCCCACCTCACGCCTTCCCCAGAGATGAAGCACGTGTCTATATAAAAGGTTATTGCTGCAGGAGGCTTTCTCAGAGACCCCGGGGCAGTCACCCAGACTCTGGGAGACTGGGTGGTGGCACCCAAAGTGCCTTTGGTGGCCCATGGGTGACTTTATGCTGGCATTGTCTAGTGGGGCCCGGTGTCCCCAATACAGTAGGGGTTTGGAGAAGGATAAAAAGAGCCCCTAGCTGACCCTCTCTGCCCTCCCAATGACCACACTGTGGAAAGGTGACTGTCAAAGACTCCAGTGTGAGGTGCTGGCTCTTAGGGACATCCACGGGACAACTGGGCAGCAGCTTCCACCTCTGGGGAAGATGAAGTGCAAAGAGCCCAGGAGAGCCACAGAAGGGGGAGGAGGCCCCTTAAGCAGTGGTAGGGACGAGAGACAGGCAGGACGGACCCAGTGTTCTGTCCTGCGCCTGCACCTGCTGAGAGGGTGAGGTTCCAGTTTCCGTTGGTGGATTGGCCCCGTGCGAGCGGTGCATGGCGGCACTGGCTGGCTGGGGAAGGTGGGGAGGGCAGGCACCGGCCTAGCAGAAGAGCTTCAGGAAGCAGCTCTGGCAGTAGGGTTTGTCGTTCTGCTCCTTGAAGGTGCCCTTGTTGAGCTGCTTCAGGCAAAAGGCGCACACGAAATGCTCAGGGTGGAACTTCTTGGCCATGGCGGTGATGCAGCGGCCCGTGATGGGCTTCTGGCAGCCAGAGCACAGAGAGCCACGCCGCTCGTGATAGTGGACCTCACAGTACGGCTGCCCGTCGTGCTCGAAGAAGCTGCCGTTGACGAAGGGTGTGAAGCACTCCTGCCGGGCAGAAGAGGAGAGAGAGGGGCTTGGGAGCTGTCCTGGCTGACGCCCAAAGGACCCTTGTCACCCTTGTAAGGACCGCTGCTTGCTCATCGGTTCCTGTGAGCTAGGCTACACCCTCAACTTTCTCCTGGAGGAAGAAGGTCTGTACGTGATGTGATCCAGCCGTGCTCGCTGCTCCAGAACTCACACCTAGTCAGAGGTGTGAGTTCTGGATTTACACAGAGGGGCCATACAGTTGTAGCCAGAAACGGGCACACTTTTAAAAAGGATAGGGAGAGGAGAGCTGAGCTTAAATTTCACATTGTGGATCCCCATTTGCTGATTAGTGTGCGCACGCAGGTGTGAAAGGCGTGGGCCTACAGCAAGTGTTCCTAGGTTACTGGTCCACAAGCCCTTACTGGGGGCCTGTTACCCCACAGACCAGCTGAGAAGCACAGTCCGCTCCCCCTGGAGCCTCAGGATTTATTACACGTCATCTGATCGTCAGATGCTCTGTCCAGTGTGACCAGTCCTGAGGCCCGCACACTGGAGCTTGCAGGGAACACCTCTACCTGGCTCCTTGTCTCGACCCCAGCTGAGGACTTTTGGGACTTGAAGAAGCATACATACACACACCCCAGCCCTGCTCGCTTGCTCGCTTGCTGAGAGCCTTGAACACAGGCACCACAGGAGAGACTCACCCCTGCACACACACACACACACCCCCGCCCGCTCCCAGGCCCTCTGGCTGAATGGAGGTGCCCCTTACCCTGCACACAAAGCATTCGGGGTGCCAGAGGGTGTTGAGGGCTGAAATGTAGTTCTCCAGGATGGCGCGGGCGCAGCCGCCGCACTTGGGAGCGAACATGTCGAAGTAATCTTTCCGACAGTACGCTTTGCCGTCCTTCTCGTGAAAGCCTGAGGATCGGAAGCCAGTGGCGTTCAGAGGTAGACCGGGAGCCACCCCGAGCCCACCATCGGCGAGGTCACCCTACCTCCTTCTGAGACCTCCCAGAGCATGGCAGGCAGGCCCTTCCAGTGTAGCCCTACCTTCTGGACCAAAGAAGGCTCCACACTGGGCACAGAAGAAGTGTTCCGGGTGCCACGTGCGGTCCAGCGCTGTCACCACTTTCTGCAAAAGCAGAAAAAAGGGCGCATGGACGAGGCTCTCCTTCCCCCCTCACCCCTGCGCATAGCCAATGGAAGAGGGCTCTTTCCTAACTGCAAACACTAAGTACTCAGAGCTGCTGAGGGATACAACGGACAGACACACACATCTCCAACCGACAGACACACATACACATCTCCCTCCTCAAACTTCGAACTCAAACTCACGGGCTCACCGGATTGATTGTGACTCCTACTTTATAAGTAACATCACAGATTGTGGGAAGGGAGACACCCGGCACCCAGGCTCCTAATGCCTGGGCCTCCCACACCAGGACTCCAGGATGGGAGGGGGAGCCACCTAACACATCTGGGCTGCTGTGAGCCGCCAGGTCAGACTCTCAGCTCTACCCTACCACTTCCTGCCTGGGTAAGCCTGGCTGACACAGCTCAGAGAGAGGACTGCCAACCCCAGGAGATGAAAGGAGCAGACAGGGCCCAGGAGCCTCACATCCAGGATGGGCCCGTTGCAGTAGTAGCAGCGTGGGGAGAAGAGGCTGTGGTAGTCCTTCTCACAGTAGGGCTGTCCGTCCCGCTCAAAAAAGTTTCGGGATCCAATCTCTTCCTGGCAGTGGGTGCACACAAAGTGCTCAGGGTGCCATGTCTTCCCCATGGCGGTCACGACCTTCCAAGACAGACACAGAGTCACTCCGGTGAGGTTCAGAGCCCAGGCCCCGGTGCTCAGTGCCCACCTCCCCTGCTTACCTGCCCGGCGATTGGCTTCTTGCAGGCTCCACAGACCCCTTTGGCAACGGTGGCGACCCCTAGTTTGTTCAGGTCAGACTGCAGACTCCCCAACATGCTGTCCAGCTGGCTCCCGGGCTTAGAGAGCCCCCCAGGGGGTGAACTGCTTCCAGTTTTCCCCTGGGCCATGAACTATGGACACAGAGAGAGCCAGTCAGATTTCCAGGGCCTGGTGTGGGCAACTCACAGCGTTAACACCTATGAGGCTTTCTATCCCGAACAGACGGGTCGACGGAGGCAAAAGGCACACGGTCCCCTGGGGTGGGGTGGGGGGTGACATCGCAGGCAGTCCCAAGGAAGGTCGAGGAGGGCTTCCAGCACCCAGCTGCATGACCAAGCCCAGGGACAACATGCCAAGCAAGAACTCAGCCCCCAGCCCAAGCACTGACCCCTCCCTCGTCCTGCCCTTCGGGGCTGCTCTGCCTGCTGCTGGGGGGCCAGCCGGCTGCCCACGGCCGCTCTCCATCCACTCTCTGTTCCAGGCCCTGCATCTTAGGTGGCAAAGAGAGGAGAAGAGGAGAAAGCATTGTTTAAAAACCGAGATGGAGAGGCCTCGCCACTGGATTATCACACAAAGTTAGAGGAGTTCTCCCTACTGGCAATGGCAGAAAACAAGAGGGGGTTGGGAGTGGAGGTGAAGAGATTCGGGAGGGAGAGAGAGAGAACCTGAGAGAGGAAGCCTAGGAAAAGAAGGGGAGGGAGAGGGGGAAGGGGTAGACATGGAGGCCCTGACAATGGCAGGCCCAGGCCAACAAGGGCAGAGATGGTTCATAGTTTCCAGTGTGGAAATGGCCTCCTCAGCTGACGAACCCAAGGGAATGGGCGGGTGTGTGTGTGTGTGTGTGTGTGATTTACTGAAATGCTGCCTAGATACCAGGGTCAGGCAGACCCTAAGGAAGGACTCCAATTACTGTCTGGGTTGAGGATGGAGGACGGAGCCCTCCGTGCCTGCATGAGTGCACACCTCTGCAGCATCCTCGGAGTTGGGAGGTGGCTTGGGACGAGACAGGGCACGGGCAGGGCAAGGTGCCAGGAGGCCGGCCTGCATCGGGCAGAAGAGTGGGTCCTCATTGGTCTGGCAGCCCACAGACCTCACAGTGTGGGGCACGGAGATGAGACCAGGAGGGCCACGCCCACCCTCCTCTGGGGACTTCCCCCCTTCAGTCTGGACCCCAGAAGATGGAGCAGAAGCAGCAGCCAAGGGCCCTGGCCAGGAGGGAGTGGGCAGGCTGGGTGGGAGAGGAGAGCTGCCAGTCGAAGGGTCGGGGTGATCCTGGAGCAAAGGGGCAGGGGGAGAAGGAGCCACAACAGAGATGGTTCTTCTCAGGGGAATGGGAGAGTCAGGAGGGTAGACAACCTGGGAAGGAGAGAGGGGAAAGAGACAGGAAGGTAAGAACTCAGCAGCCAAAAGAGGGTGGAAGGGGTGATGTGGCCAGCCTCGTCATAAGGCAATAGTGCAGAAACCACCCCACAACCCCAAAATCTTTTTCACTAGGGCTGAGGGAATCTCCAGACCCCCACTCCCAGGGCCACATCAGCTGGCTGGCTACCTTCTCTACCAGCTGCCCCCCGGCCTGCCTCCCACGTGGCTGCACGGTGATAACAACGCCTTCCGTCAGCCAGTCCTGCTCGGGGGCCCCTGCCACCTCCTCGGCCGCCAGCTGGATGCCCAGCCGGCCCTGCAGCTCGGCAATGAGCTGCTCCTGGGATGGGTTCCTGCTCAGGCTGGCAGGGTCCAGCCTGCGGCGAGGGGAGGGCTCCCGGGACATGGGGTGCACGTGGCCCGTCTCCCGGCTCCTCCTGATCACAGAGCGGATCTGGGGGAGGAGGACAAAGCAGCCGTCACCAATCCTATTTCAGGGAAGGTGGGACGCCGCCACTTGGGCCACACCAGGGGTCACAAGAAGTCAAAGCAGAACAACCAAGAAGCCACCTGAGACAGGTGAAAGCAGGAAGCAGACAGGGCTGTCAAGGGTCCTACGGCCTAGCGCTCACTCACAAGTCAATCTCTAACCGTGGACAAAATACTCATAGGATACTCTCTCCTTAGCCGGAGCCAGCGGGGCTCTCCTGGCTCACACTTGGGGTCACACAGTAGTCATCTGATGTTCTCACCCCTCCCTCGCCTCTCTCCTCACTACTTAAGTAGAAAGATGGAGGCTTCTCTTTTCTTTACATCTTTTAGCCAGTGTTTGTACGTAGTTTATAGTACGCATTAAAGCTTACTCATTTGTACTGTTGGCGGAAACGGTTTGGGATGAAGGCGTAAAGTCAGAATCCTACGAGAAACAAGGAAGAGCCCGGCATGGTGGCACACAGCTAGAGTCCCAGCACTGAGGAGGCAAAGGCAGGACGGACAGCCAGGAGCGGAGGGAAGAAAAACCATGGACTGGGTTGTTTCCACTTTCCAGGACTTATCTCAGCCAACCCTCTGCGTGACCTTGGGACAGTGTGCTATTAGTGCTCCCATTTTAAAGAGGGGAAAGCTGAGCCTCTGGGTGGTTCCCCAAGTAGACATAGGGAGTGAGAGCTGCCAGAGTGCTGTGTGGATCTCTGTAGTTCCCAAATCCACGCATCTAACCGTTCTGTACACTGAGATGCCGGGTCAGCTCCTCTAAGGGACATCTTAAGCAGGAGATCGAACATCACTAGACACAAGGCTGGCCCCACAGGCTCACCGCCAAGCATATCTTTAGGACCATCATCCTTTGGCACTCTCTGCCCAGGAAGGCATTTGTAAGGGCAGCATGCAGTTAGCAAGGAGTGGCCCACACTCAAGTCCTGCCAGAGCCATGCCTAGTGACCACACAAGCTGGTGCCTGCCTGGCCGGAGGTGGAAATCCTCTCCGAGACGCTGGGTGTCCCCACGGCCATGGCATGAGAAGGCTCCGGCTGCTCCTTCCTGGCCTCCAGAGTGGCTTCGGTGGTACCTTCTGGGTTCCCTGGGCTCCCGAGTGCCTCAGTGGGTCCCCCAAGGCTTCCCTTCTGGGGAGTCTTCCCACGGAGCTGCTCCTTGTCCCCTGCAGCAGGACAAGTGCTTCCCAGGCCCTCTGGTTCTGACTGTGCCCTCTCCTGCAGGGCACACTCCTTGGTGAGAGCCCAGGTGTCAGGAAGGATATCTTGCCTATCTAATGCCACAGCGGGTGGCTCAAGCCCTTTCTGAAAGCTGTAAGTCACTCCGTGGGGACTCTCAGGCCTGGATGCTGTCAGAGCCTGTGGCCGTCCCCAAATGGGAGCCACAGTCTCCTCTGAAAACACATGGTTGGCCAGTGGCCCCGGGGACCCTGTGCTCCTTGCAGGGTATGGAATGTGGCATGGGGGAGTCCTAGAGGGGGGACCCACAGCGCCCATCAGGCCACACCTAACTTGAGCCTGGCTCTTCACACCACGTGACTGTCGAGAAGCCGCAGCAGAAGGATACCTTGAGTTTTGAGTGTCAGACGTGTCCTCAGGACTACCCAAACAAAGCCATCTGGGAGCCACAGAAGTTAAAAGGACCTGACTACTGCCTTCTGTGTAGAGGGCCTCTGGGGTGTGGTCTCCAGGGGAGGAGTTAGTGGGAGGAAGAGGAGGATGAAGGAGGGTGAGGGGCGGGGATGGAGAAGAGCCGGGCAGCAGCCCCTGGGAGTTCAGCAGCACAGCAGAAGTGCTAGTCTAGAGGAGAAAGACAAAGGGGAAGAGAGAAAAAACGGGGAAAGGTGAGCAAGGGGCAGGTGTGGCCTAGTGCTCTGAGAACCGCCATCTTACACCTGTGCAACACTAAGGCACAGGGTCTCTGGAAAGGCTCCAAGCCCGGAAATGCTTGTCTGCACTGGTCTGGGTTCCTTCGCACCTTAGGAGACCCAGGCATCAGAGACCAGCCACAGAGTCATGCTCACAAAGTCACCCAGAGTAAGCATGTTGGAGATTTACAATGAGGTGCAAACCCAGGGGAAGCTGGCCACAGGCACCAGCTCCACGCACTACCCACCGGGCCATCCCACCCAGCTCATTCCTGCTTTCCTTTATCGGAAAGTCCCCACTCTAGTGCTCAGCAAGAAGCAGTGTGGCTTTTCCTTGAGTGGCACTGGGCTACACAGTCTAAGGAAGCAACCGCATTGTCCTGGGATGAACACCAGCACAGCCAATGCCGGTCCCGACTTGCTTTGCCACTGCTCAGAACCAGGCAACAAGGTTTACAAGTCCGGACTGCGCCAGCTCCTGGTCTCCCGCCTCTGAGCTCCAAGCAAGAGTACAGCTGAAGAGAGGCAGGAGGCACCTTTCTGGGCCAAGAATGGAGAGACGGCCTGGCTCCCTTCTCATATTCCCCAAGCTGCGCCCCAGAGGTCTCTGGCTGACACACACGGAGCTAAAGTCAGCAGCTACTGGAGGGTTCTGTCAGTATGAAGCCCTATCAAAGCAATACATCTTCTAAATAAAACACCGTGGACTGCTGGGCCCGGAAAGCCTGGGAGGGGAAGGTGGGACACTTCCTGCTGATGGGCCAAGGGCCTGGCAGGTTGGGTTTCCCACAAACCAAGCTTTGGGGACTCAGGCCCCGGGAGAACAAAGTGGAGTGTGGACGGAGGCTGGCTGCAGAGGCCTGTAAATCCCATCCCCACTGGCTGAAAGAAAGTGGGTGTTCTGAGGACAGCGAGCGTGGGAGAGGCAGCTCTGGGGCAAGTGACCTCTCAGGCATGGGATCCTGACCCCACAGGCCCAGCCGGACATACCCTCCCCCAGCAAGAGCAGCCATCAACACAGGGCTCTTTGTCCCTGTGTCCATGCCTCCTGATCCCCTTGACCTGGGTGGCTGGGAACACCAGGAGAGGGAGGAATGTCCCAGCTAAAAGAGGCTCTGGTTTCTCTGCCTTCACTGACTGCTAAGAAGCACAGTCTCACCCACAGACTGCCTAGCCTCTCCCCCCCCAGGGTGCTGTGGAGCCACAGGCCAGCTACTCACTGAGGTCGGAGAATGGATGGGGGGTGGGGGGAAGCAGAGAGGACGGAGGGTCACAGGGCACCTTGAAATCTGACAGTGACGCCATGAGCTCGTCCAGCTCCCTGGTAGCAGAGGAGGCCGAGATCCGGGTCTGCTGCTGGCTGGAGGTGACTCGTTGCGGACTGCTCATCTCTCCCTGGTTCACAGTGATGGCTGGGCTGCAAGGGCAGGCGCTGTGTCAGCGGGAAGCCCCGGGGGCCAGACTCTAGCTCCACAGGGGATCAGGTCTCCAGTACCCAGTACCTTAGGGACCCCCATCCCTGGCAGAGTACAACTGGCTGAGACCGTGCCAAGGGGAGGTGACCAGAGGAAAAACGCAGGTGGCTCACACGGTACCCTTACAGGAAGACACCCCTGCAAGGGCAGGGCAAGCTCACCTGTCAAACATAGGGAGCACCACTAGGCCCCCTCTACAGCACTGTACATAGACGTTAGGTTATTATACATGGTGACATCAGTCAGCGCTAGCTACCATTAAGACAGGCAGGTGTGGTGGTGGCTCCTACTTGTAATCCCAGCATGCAGGAGACTGGGGCCAAGAGGCTTACTACATAGTGAGTTCCACAACAGGCCGGGCTGTGGAGTGAGACCCTACCTCAGAATGAACAGACAAGACCTAACATTACTAGGAGCGTCCGGTGAGCAACAGAGCTACGAACCAGGCCCCCCGCACACATGGGACTACATGGTCTCACTGGATTTACCTATGTCATCTCATCCCATGATCCCTGTCTGCTAACCTACTTTACAGTTTGCTTCCTGTTTTAAAACAAGGTCTTGTGCTGTTCAGACCGACCTGGAACTTACTATACAGCCTAGACTAGCCTTGAACACGAGATTCCCCCAAGCCCCGACTCCCCAGATGCTGGGATCGTGACCACGTTATCACCGTGCCTCACTTCAGCTTATTCCAACTTACAGAGGAAAAGACAGACTCAGAGCTGAGTGTACTAACTGGCCCAGCCAGGATTCCAGCCCTCTGGGGCCTTAGCAACAGTCTGAACCACAGACGGCCTCCGCACACACAGCACAGTGCTGATTGATGGCTGGTACGGCAAGTAACGGGCACTTAAGGGAACCAGGTGACTCTAGGGCTACGTCACAGGCACTCTGGCCTGGAGCCTGTCTGGACAGGACCTTCAAGAGCTTCCCAGTGAATACTCACACAGGGCTGGGCACGGAACTCTCCAGTTCATCCAAGAGGCTCTCCACGCTGGGCCGCACATCCTCTAGCCCCCGGCCTCCATTTCGCTTTGGCTTCTCTTTCACCAGGGGCCCCGCTTTGCCACCCAAGGGAGTGTTATTTTCTGGGACGCCATAAAGGGGGCTCAGGGCTCCAGGCAAGGGGGGGCTCGATTCGGCTTCATCTTGGGGGGAAAAAAAGGAAACCAAAATGGTTGCTCATCCCTCAGGCCCCCAGGGACCCGAAAGCTCACGGGTGGCCTGGATGCCCAGCCGTACCTGCAGGGAAGCCGGGCGGGCTATGCTGCACCGCGTTCAGCTCCAGTAACAGCCGGTCAAGTTCAGAGAGGTTGCTGCCCAAGGAGGAGCTCATCACGGTAGGTGAGGGCTCCGCCGACTTCTGCTTGTTGGGGAAGCTTCGAGAAGCAGAGGAGAGAAATGAGACCTCTCCTCCTTATGCTGGATGCGAGGGTCCCCCTGCCACCCAAGGCCCCTGAGGCAGAATGTCACAAGCCTCCTGGTCAAGCAAGGAGGCGGAGGGAGGGAGGGCAGGGAAGGAATGTGGTGAGCGAGGAGGAAGGAAACTTCGCTTCAGTTCCTCAACTACACAGATGCTGTGGGAGCCCAGCCCACCGCTGTGAGATGGTAGAGGGAGCCCCAGGCCCCTGACAGGCACAGGGCCTGGTAGGGGCCTCGGGGGCCTTCTGTAGTTAAGCCAACGGCCCAGAGGTTCCCAGAAGGAAGCCGGGGGCTGGCAGAGGGCTGGCTCTGTACCTGTAGACGTGCTCTTCCTCGCCTGCTCGGGAACAAAGGGAGCCCACGCCGTCCTGGGCGTTGGAGGCACTGGAATTTTTAGCACTGGAGCTGTACACGGGTAGTGGGGACGGAGGCTGCGGAGGGGAAGAACAATCAGGCCTGTCCCCCGAGGAGAGACAGGAACAGCAGCCAGGAGCAGCGCCAGCCCCCGGGAAGCTCCTGCTTGCAGCCTGTCTCACAGGGAATTTCCACGGGCCGGTCAGGTGATTAATACTTGGTCACTGGTCCCTCACATGGTGCATAGGAAGGACTGTGTACGGCTGTGTATGTCCATCCCCCCACCCCCCCCACCCCCACCTCAGTTCTTCAGTGGCCTGACGCATCCTTGGTAGATCAGCTCCTATCACCCCTAAGTCCCCGAGGGCTTCTCGGGTGCACACCCCTTACCTGCTGGTGAGTGTATCTGGAACCACTAGGCTGCCACTGATCTAAAGGGTCCAGGACCGTGCCATTGAGGGCCTCGCTGGACGGTGGTGGTGGGACCGGAGGTGGCACCGCGATCTCCTGGTATGTGTGGTTTCCAGTGGGGTAGGAGTAGGGGGGCTCCTCTGACAAGAACACTGGCCGTTTGGAGATGTGGGAAGTGGTAGATTCCAAGTCTGCCAGCAGGGCATCTGCAAAGAGAAGGTGTCCGTTCACTGGTGAGCACCGGCCTTACCGGGAATTTCCCAGGGACAGTGCCCTGCCTTCCTCAGGTTCCCACATCTGCTGCCCTGTCCCCAGCCCAGGCTAAAAGTGCTTTCTCTGGGCTCCTCCCTCAGGGGTGAGGTGCCTGGCTCTGCATTCCTCCTGACAGGGCTGTGCTGAAGCCAGTGCAAGCTAGAAATGCCTGCCCGGAACTCTTGATTCCACGGGGCAGGGAGGGGGCGGGGGGGACTGGGGTAATCAGGTGGGGGGAGCCCCGAAACACATCACAGCACAGGGAGGGGCTGGGCAGACAGAGCCAGGTCAGGAAGTGGCCCTGGGGTGCACCTGTCCTCCAAGGCCAGGGAGAGGAGCAGAATTCCATGCTCTAAGCTCCTCCCCAGGCTCCAGGTTACAGCTAAGGCGTGTAGAGAGGCTGGGGGCTGGCATGAAGCCAGCTCAGCCCTAGCCACCCCCTCAACAAGTTGGGGGCAAGGCTGCTCAGCTAACTTCCTGCCAACTGGCAAGGAACCCAGCTCTAGAGGCTCCAGGGCCCCAGGGCTGTTTAACTGTACCGCAAGCTGCCATCACCCCAGCATGGGGTAGCCTACAGGGGCTCAGGCTCCTGACAGGAAGAACTCAGCTAGAGGGTAGGGGCTAGAAGTGGTGACCTTCCTGCCTTACTCCTCCTCCTGTGTCGAAACCCTCTGCGGGGCCGCGGCCTGGGTAGAGTCCAGCCCCGAACGCCACACCCTCCTTCCTAGACTGCTCACTGACCTGTTTTACGCTCAGCCTCTAGTGACCTGCGTCTCTGGCCCTCCTAAGCAACCATCACAAACTCAGTGGCCTGCTCTCATCTCGGTGTCTACTAGGCGCTGTGGGAGGCGTTTACACACATGGTCACAGGCGACCCTTCCGGTCACCTAAACGGCTACAACTGTTCTCTTTAGAGCTGAAGAGAGCAGACTTGGAAGCCCTGGGTCCCTGCCCCATGTAACAGGGCAGATAAGGACAGGGTCACATGACTCCTCAGACTCCCCCAAGTTCCAAACCCCAAGCCTATGGGAGGCTGCTGTGATCACACGGCAACAAGATGGTGGCAAATCTAAGGTGCTCGAGCTGGCAGGCCCGGCTGGCTGTCAGTCTGACCTTTGCTGCAGCCCTGCCCCCAGCCCCATTCCAGCTCAGAGGAGAGGGAAGCAAGAACCTCCTGAGGCCATGCTTTCTCCCCGCGGCTCTGCTTACCAACATCATTGAGGCGGGCACACCTACCCCTGGCTCCTGCTGTACACTGGGAAGAGAAGCTGAGACCCTGGGTCCCAGCCTCCTACTGCTGGAGAAACTCCTGCGGCCCCTCCTCTTCCAGGTCCCCTGGAGGAGTTCTGACTTCCTGCCTCCAACAAACCGGAACTACACTACTACAGGGAGTCTATATGTGTCTAGGTAAGGCATAGCAGGAACTAATGTCCAGGGCCAATCCCGGAGGCGTCTCTCTGGGGCCACACCTGCTGGCCATTTCCTCCAGGCCCAACCCCCAGGAGGCGGAACCCCTCTTTCTCCATCTTGGACTACTGCAGTGCTCCCAAGAGGGCAAGAGCAGCCGCCAGTCCTGAACTGTTCCCAGGGCCAGGAGCTTCACCTACGGAACCTGCCATCCTCCCCACAACAGCCACATAACATAGCGAGCAAAGCTGAGGTCCCCACTGCCCAAGTTGATACAGTTCCTCGGGCTCCGAACACTCCGAGGGAGACAGAAGCCTTCCCTGCTAGACAGTGAATCAGGGATTCCGCTGCCCACACAGCCCACACATCGTCTCCCTCCCTGTGCCCTGCACGCAGGCTGGGGCTGGATTCCGGTTGGATTTTTTTTTTTTTTCTTCTATTTTTATGGTGCTACAGATAGAGCCTAGAGCTCTGTCTCATCAACTCTACCACTGCCACCAGGGCACAGCCTAGCGCCTGGGGTTGAGATGGGGCCTGGCTATGCAAGCCAGGTGGCCCCAAACTCTCAATTCTCCTGCCTCAGTCACCACACTGGGCTCCCACAAGCTTTTTCCTTTTGTTTTCTTTCTTGTGTGTGTTCACATGCGTGTGATGTGTACGCGTGTGTATGTGCACGCACATGCTGTGCTCCCCAGCACGAGCCTGTGTGGAGGCTGGAAGTCGGGGTTGGGTATGTTCTTTGTCGTGTTCCATTTTGTTTCTGTAGGTCACCGTTTTATGGGTTTTTGTTTTGTTTTGTTTTGTTTTGTTTTTTAAAGATTTGTTTCTTTATATTGTATGTGTCTGATAGTTTTTGGTTTGGTTTTGTTGTTCTGTTTGTTTTGAGACAGGGTTTCTCTGTGTAGCCCTGGCTGTCCTGGAACTCACTCTGTAGACCAGGCTGGCCTCAAACTCAGAGATCTGCCTGCCTCTGCCTCCCCAGTGCTGGGACTAAGGGCGTGCCCCAGCACCGCCCAGATCCTAAGACAACTTGGTGGAGTTGGTCCTCACCTTCTACTTTTGTAGGGTTCTAAGTTAAACCCTACAAAGCCAGGTCACCAGGCTTATAGTCTCCACCGCACCGTCTCAGCAGCTCAGCTTCCATTTTTTTGAGAGATACATACAGGCTCTCTATGTAACCCTGGCTGTCCTAGAGCTCTCTGTGTAGACCAGGCTGGCCTCCACACCTTGTGTTTTTGAGAGAAGGGGTTTCGGAAAAACTGGCTGGCCACCAAGTCCCTGGGATCCACCTGTTCCCCACGGCATGGAAGGTATAGACGTGTATCAGCACAGGAGGCTGTCAGTGAGAGCTGAAGAGCTCTGGGCCTCAAGGTTGCACATCATGCACTTTAGCAGCTGAGTTCTCTCCCCAGATTGCCTGTTTTCTTCCTTCCTTCCTTCCTTCCTTCCTTCCTTCCTTCCTTCCTTCCTTCCTTCTTCCTTCTTTCCTTCCAATTTATGAAGAAAGGTTTGGGGCCAAAGGTTTGGGGTTTAGTAGCTTAGCATGCTTGCTACTAAATCGAATGGCTTGAGTTTGATCCCTGGTACCCACGTGGTAGAAGGAAAGATAACTCCTGCAAGTTGTCCTCTGACCAACACATGCATGCACACACACACACACACACACACACACACACACACACATATCAAACATGGTATAATTAAAAGAAAGAGAGGAGGCTGAAAAGACAGTCCGGGGCACAGACAGTTCACGCAGAAGCCCCATGTTTGGTTGCCAGCACCCACAGCAGGCAGCTTATACCCTGCTATAGGAGTTTCCAAAGGCTCTGGCCTCTGCGGGCACTTGCACCATGCACACAAACACAGAGACATAGACATAATTAAAAGTCAATCTCAAGGGGCTGGAGAGATGGCTCAGCGATTAAGAGCACTGGCTGCTCTTCCAGAGGTTCTGAGTTCAATTCCCAACAACCACATGGTGGCTCACAACCATCTGTCATGGGATCTGATGCCCTCTTCTGGTGTGTCTCAAGACAGCGACAGTGTACTAACACCATGAAATAAATAAATAAATCTTAAAAAAAAAAAAAAAAGTCAATCTTAAATACAAGAAAAAAGGACTCACTTGGAGCTTACAGAAGAACGGTCTGCCATGTGGATACCAGATGGAAGCACCAGGGCCTGAACCCGGCTCATCTCCAGGACTACTGACCTCCTGTCTTTAAGGAAGGCCTAGTCTAATCAGTCAGGTGTCCATGTTGGAGAGACACCTCCACAGTAAAACCTCTTGGTTGCTCTTGCAGAGGACCTGGGTTCAGTTCCCAGCAGCCACGAGGCGGCTCACAATCACCTGTAACTCTCATGCCAGGGGGAATCCAACATCCTCTCAGACTCTGCAGGCACCACATACATTTAATACATGCAGGCAAAACACCCATACATGTAAAAACAATCTTCATACTTACCTTTGTTGATTATTTATTTCTGTGTACTTTGCACATGAGCATGGAAATCAGAGGACCACATGCAAGAGTCCATGCCCCGCTTCCTGTCTGTGACTTCACTGCAGATGTCAACTTCTATGCTGGAGCTGCAGATACAACCTCTGTCCAGGTTTACATGGGAGCTGGGGATGTCAGGCTCACCTAGCTATCCGCTGAGCTATCCGACCCTCTGGCCCTCCCTGTGAATAACTCTTTTTTTTTTTTTTTTGGTTTTTCGAGACAGGGTTTCTCTGTGTATCTCTGGCTGCCCTGGAACTCACTTTGTAGACCAGGCTGGCCTCGAACTCAGAAATCCGCCTGCCTCTGCTGGGATTAAAGGCGTGGCCACCACGCCCAGCTTGTGAATAACTCTTCCCCTGCAGTATCAGTGAGATTTACAAGGGCTGGCCCTCGATCAGATGCCAAAATACATCAGTTGCCAAACATCAGACCTAATTACTCTGTGACATCTAGAGAAAGACCCTCCTTCCTAGAACCGGATGCAGCCATGAAAACAGTCTGGGCCAGAGCCCCAGAGTAAGAAAGGAGCATTCAAAGCCCTGACTGGTGGCACACGCCTATAATCCCAGCACTCGGGAGGCAGAGGTGGGTGGATCTGAGGTCAAGGCCAGCCTGGTCTACAGAGCAAGATCCAGGAGATCAGGGCTACACACAGAAACATTGCCTCAGAAAAAAAAAAAAAAAAAAAAAAGATTTCCCAATTTCCTCTAAACGTTTGCCTACCTGAGAGAGCAGAACTTTACCCAAGCACAGCCTCTGACAAGGCTTCCTCCTCTCTCTGTACCCTAACTTAGTCCTTGCCTGGTGGCTTGAATAGACTTGGAGTCCCCGTACCCCAGGGCCCCTCACTAGTTGCTACAGCAATACAGGAGGCCACCTAAACGCAGCCTCTGAGGCTCTGGGTCCTGTGCTGTAGACGCCTAGCCTAGCGTTCCCATCAGCTGCTGTTAAAGCCTAAAGCCCCCCAAACCCAGCAAACTCCTCCCCTGGCTTCAGTAAACACAGCCAGGATGAGGCTTCACAAAGCAGCCTCCCTACCTGCCAGGATTCTCCAGGCTTCAGCAGTGGCTACAACCTTTCACTAGCTCTAATTATACAAGGGGTGTTGGAAACTCCTTCACCTCACGCCTCAATGGCCCCGTCCTTTAGTACAGAGGTCAGACACAGATCCATCACCACCTCTGTCCTTCTTCTCACAGACTAAAAGGCCCAGAGCTGGGGCACCTCAGAGTGCATCAGCATCACTCCACTAAATTGTTGGGTCCGGGCTTGACACCATTTCAACTAAAGCCCGAGCCAGAAGCTTGGATCCACTGGAGGGGGGAAGCAGAGATCACCGGTGGGCGAGGACGGGGCAGGACTGTGCAGCCCTGGGTATGGATGGGCAAAGAAGTGCAGTGCAGTGTGCCAAGTGCCACCTGGCCAGGAGCACAAAACTCACAGTGCTGTGCACTGTTGAGTAAGCATGCGAGCCTTCCGCTGCTCACCACCAGAGGGAGCCGTTGGTCCATCACCTTCCTGCCACCAGGGGTAACCTCGTGCAACCGCAGAATTTTCTTGCTGAGCTGGGGAAAGACTAGGGAGTCCCCAGGCACAGTGGGAAGTTTCAGTCTTGAGAGAAGCTAGAGCCGGAGGCACAGAGCTGGCACGGAAACCAGCCTGAGTGCCAAGACCCTGGGCATGCAAATTGGGACATCTGGAGGTGCAATCTAAGGGTAGCATGAAGTTCAAGCTCCACAGACCCAGAGGGACACATTCAGTCAGCTTCTACTATCTCTTCTGCAAATGCAGGGCACAGGCAGCCCATTTTATAGCTGTACCTTGCTCGGGCTACAGCTTGAAGCAATATCACCTTCAAGCCAGGAACCTGCACTGGAGCCCAGCACTCAACGACAGGACCGTCCCATTACTGGAGGAGGAAGAGCACCCGCATGCCAAGGCCAGAAGACAACATTCAGGGGGTCAGTTCCCTCCCTGTACCATATGGCGCCCAGGGACTGGACTTGGGTTGTCAAGACTTGATAGTAAGCACCCCGGAACTCCCTTCCACCCATCCCAACCCCCACTGAAAGGACAGCCAAGGGGAGAATCGGTGAAACCTTCCCACCCCCATGCCCATGCAGAGCTCTTTCCCAAGCGGTGCCCCTTTGTTCTGGCTGTCCCCAGCCACATCTTAGGCATGTGATACAATCTGTCAAAAGGCAGTGTCCTGGCGCTGGACAGGTGCCAAGAGCGGTGAGCTCCAGGTCCAACCCAAGGTGGTTCAGGTTCTGCAGCCGGAGCTGGGGCCCCAGCCATTCTTAAGGTGGCTGGATGTTACAGCCTGTACTCGGGGATTTGCAGACAGGCTGTCTGCTCACTGGATGAACTGCCTGGACAGGGGCCTGTGCCTCAGCTGTCTTGCCTGCCCCACGTTTCCAGGAATGTCATCATTTTAAGCTTAGGGTTCAGATCAAACAAGAAAACGGGCATCAAGTGCCTACTGGGCACCGGGATCGAATCATGGCACAGTCAGCATGTGGGAGGTGCTGAACAGGCAGGAGCTCCGTACTAGAGGACCCACAACTCTAAGGACAAAGAAATGTCATACCCAGTGCTGGGATGGCAGACAGTGCATCATTCTGCCCAAAACAAGGCCTTGGAGGGAGACCTGTGATGGCTATTTTTGGTTGTCCTTGACTGGAATTAACTAAAACCCAGGCAGGGGAACACCTGTGAGGAATTTTCCCTCAACTAAGTGGTTGAAGTGGGAAACCCAGTGGTTTTCTTTTGTTTTTCTTTTTTGTTTGTTTGTTTTTTGGTTTTTCGAGACAGGGTTTCTCTGTGTAGCCCTGGCTGTCCTGGAACTCACTTTGTAGACCAGGCTGGCCTCGAACTCAGAAACCCACCTGCCTCTGCCTTCCGAGTGCTGGGATTAAAGGCGTGCACCACCACGCTCAGTGAAACCCAGTTTTGTTGTTGTTGTTGTTGTTGTTTTTTAAGATTTATTTATTATTATATCTAAGTACACTGTAGCTGTCTTCAGACACACCAGAAGAGGGCATCAGATCTCATTACGGATGGTTGTGAGCCACCATGTGGTTTCTGGGATTTGAACTCTGGACCTTCGGAAGAGCAGTCGGTGCTCTTAACCACTGAGCCATCTCTCTACTCTGAAACCCAGTTTTAATCTGGATTTTTGTTTGTTTGTTTTTAAACTTTTGAACTAGTGGGCTCTGGAAGTGCTCTTGGCCACTGAGCCATCTCTCCAGCCCCTCATTCTGGTCTGGGTTGGGAAGATCCACCCTTAACCCGAACTGAACCATCTGCTCACAGCCTATGTAAAGGACATGGAAGAAGGAAGCGCTCTCTCTCTCTCTCTCTCTCTCTCTCTCTCTCTCTCTCTCTCTCTCTCTCTCTGCCTCTGGCAAGTCCATTCCTTAGAACCTACTTCTTGGGGATTCTGGTGTGTAGAGGACACAAGGCCCTTGTGCTCACAGATAAGAACCAGGGAAACCAGGAATGATAAGCACACAGGTTTGACTCTTCAGAAGGCTGAGAGTGGGTGTGGTTAATATCCTGGTGATCTGTGGGGCCAGCCCATACCCCAGTCCCCTAGACCATTATGCCTATCCCAGACTCTTCCTCCCTAGACCTTTATCTTGAACACGGTTTCTCAGTCAATCAAGCCCATCCCTAGGAGAGATATGTACTTTGTAATTTGGTGGCCTCTCCCATGACCTAGACCACACCAGATCCTCCCCTAGGCCCTTAAGCTATAGAACAGTTAGGACAGTTCCTCTGCCTGCCTAGGGTTTGCAGGGACCGCCACACTGGTGTATACCTAAGACCACCTGAGAGGGCCAACTTTGTGGACTAAGCAACTTCTGGATTCTTAGACCTTTGGATGGTGGACAGCCAATGGTGGACTAGCAGGTCTACAGCTGTTAGTCACTCTAATAAGTATAAATATATAAGTATACTTATATATCATATGTATTGAATATGCGAGTGTTCATATATCCACTGGATTCGTTCTGTTCCTCTGAAGAAACCTGACTAACACACCTCACCATCAGATCACTATTTCTGAACCCACGGCTAGAACTGCAAGCTCTGAGCCACCTTTCTCATCCTTTCCCAGCTACGGGCTGCCTTACCTGGGCCCTCACCACGCCAGGGCCCACTGGCCACAGCTCCATGGTGAAGCAGAGAGCTGATAAGCTCATAAGTACCTGCCGTCCGGATCCGGAGGATGCTTAAACAGCTTGTCTACCCTGTTGTGCCCCAAAAGGGGCTCAGTCCCCCCGCTGGTCACCTGGGGAGCCCAGGTGGTAACCTAAGGGCCCTTACAGCTGCTCAGACAGAGGGATGGACACAGTGGGTGGGCTCAGCCTGACCAAGGGAGGAACTATGTAAACGCAAGGAGCTGGGGACGGTTTACCTCCCACCCCTTGAGTGAGACTTCTCCATTTAGAAGGAGGAAGGAGCAAGAGGCAGACCCGCCCCTCCCCCTCCCATGGCTCCTGCCCAGTCCCTGTCCCCTCAAGCCGCCAGAGCCTGAGAGCAGTTAGAGCAGAGGTAACCTAACCCACAGAGGGGTGCTTTGACTCAGTGAGTAACTCCCCAGGAATGGAAAGCCGGGTATATTTATCCTGGTAACTGTTCTATCCTCGGGGAAGGTGGCTGTGGCCAGCCAATACACAGTGAAGCCAGATCTCTGCCCCTACCATGCCTAGGGACCTAAGGCCTCAATACTCTGTAGGAATTCAACCTTCTAGAGGGAGTTTCCCTCACAAACTGGGCTCTGTACCCTCAACAACTGTCCCCTCTTGGAGAATTAATCTCTTAGAGATGGATAACCTTGCTCTCTCCTGCTGGGAGAGAAAGACAGGAAAGGACCGGGGCAATCAGCGTACAGGAGGAACTGGGCTGTCCTGCTTCGATCTGCCTGGCCAGGGTCCTAGCAAGTAAAATGGACAAGGTCTTGAGCTGCCCCCATTTCTGAGCAGGCTCCAAGGAGGAAACAGGATTAGATGAGATTTATATAGCAACTGAGCTCTTCAAGACTTTGCCTCACTCCAAGGCACTGCTATTATCTAAACCCCGGACGGGAGCTGTTCTCCCCAAGGGGCAGGAGAGCCGTGGTGGTGCCATCTGACTATTTAACAGCCATGCCTGCAGGCTGTGAAGACTCACCCGCCCAGCTTCCCTAGCTGACTCAAGCCTTGCTCAACCAGGAGCTGCCCTGAAGGAAGTGTGGGCTAGGTGACAAACAGGAAACCAGGGGGAAAGGTCTAGAGGTTTCCAGCCATCAGCAGACAGGGGCCGTCACCGGGTACAGCTGTCTCTTCCCAGCTCCCGTGTGCCAGTGATTTCCGGTTCTCAGCTGAGCCCTGCCTGCCAGAGGCTCATGCAACCTCACAACCTGGAGCATTCAGGCAGGTCCACCCCTTGGCTTGCAGCCAAGGGCACGAGGCACAGGTGAGAGGAGACATAAGAAAATATAGGCTGCAGGGCTTCTGTGAGGTCACTCTGAGATCCAACTTTACCAGGGCCCCTATGAAGCAGGTAGGTATATACATACACACACACACACACACACACACACACACACACACCACCACCACCACCACCACCACCACACCACACACCCCACACACTGCAGCTGTCTTGGTCTCCAACCCCGGGTCTGTACGTGCCCCGCAGCCAGATCCAGCCACACCCCCAGGTGAGGAAGCAGCAACTTTAAGAACTCATCCTGAGAGCCCCTCCCCCACGCCCCCAGCACGTGTGGACACACTTCTTGGGTCAGATCTTAGCGACCTCTTCAACTAACCCACAGGCTCCATCTAAACTCTCCCCACCCCACACCACCATGGTTTCTCTGTGTAGCCCTGGTGCTTGCTCTCACTCTGCAGACCAGGCTGTCTGGCCTCAACTCAGATCCGCCACCTCCCGGATCAAAGGTGTGCGCTGCAGACTGGCGCCCAGGGGATTCCTGTTCTGGAAATGTCCCTGGTCTGTTCCAGCTCGGCTCCAGGCCCTTCCTGCAATCTGGGCTCTTCCAAGCACATGAGTCTACAGGCAGGCGGGGCGGCTCCCCCTGCTAATCACCAACAGAGGTTAGGAGGGGCTCCACTCTGAGTCATCTCTGGCCCCACAGACCTGAACAAAAAGTTCAAAAGTTTGCCTGCTTCTGGGATGAGCTGTGGTCTCTCCACCGAGTTTATGGACACAGAGACACCAGTTCCTCTGCTCTCTTTACTCGTCAGATGCTGACTGGCGAACGCAGCCCAAAACAACTGAGAAAGGCTTCCCCACTGGCCAAGCGGCCCGCCTCTGTTCACCTGGCTACCCACCTCCTCTGGTTCCCATGTGTAACTGCCCCCGCTGGGCCTCTCCCTGTCACAGTCATGCTTTCTTTTTTATCATCTGGAGCCAACAATACGGTCTAGCATCAGAAACCAGGCTCGGTCCCTTCTCAGTCTCTGTTACCTCCCTGGGTTCTGCTAAGCCTACTTCCAGTAGACAAAATGGTTTGAACTTCCTGAACTACACACACACTCACACATACTTTTTATTTTGAAGCTATGTCTCCTTACACAGATTAGGTTGGCCCTAAGCCTTGGCTCGGCTGGGCTCCGTACTTCGCTTTGGGTGCCTACCTCTTCTGTGTGGGTCCACACTTCCCCCTCATCCCTCCCCAGACTCGGGCTCTCTGTATAGGAACTTCCTTCCACCCTTTCTGGCCTCTCACGGAAGGGCTGGAGTTAATGTGTGATGGAGACAGACGGGAGACACAATATAGTCCTGGGCTTGCAAGTCCTCCGTGCTTGGTCCCCTACATGGAATGGTGTGGTGCGCGTATGGCCCATGCACACCTTCCTGTGTATGTGATGATTTGATTTGGCTTCCGTCTTGAGACAGTTTACTGTATTCCTCAGGCTGCCATCAACTTTCAATATGGACTCAGCGTCCTGAAAAGCTGGAATTACAAGCATGAACCACCACGCCCAGTAGACTTATATATATACTGTTTTGTTTTACATTTTTTTAAGGGTTGTAGACATGGCTCAGCAGTTAAGAGTGTGCCCTGCTTTTGCAGAGGACCCAGGTTCAGTTCCCAGCACCCATGTGGGGCTTCAAATCCCAAGGGACCTGAGTCCCTCTTCTGGCTCCCTCTGGCACCATGCACACATATAGTGCACATACATATGTGTACGCAAAAGAGTCACACATATAAAATACATCTTTTTAAAATTATTTACTCCCTTTTATATCTGTGTGTGTGTGCATGCGCACACGCACACATACAAGTCAGAAGACAACTGTGGAGTCGCTTCTCTCTTCTCACCATGTGGGTGGCAGGTAAGTTAGGTAACCAGGCTTGGTCACAGTGTGCATGCAAGCGTGCGTGCCTGCAGAGTCCATCTCGAGCTTCAGATCCCCTTTGGGGCTGCAGTTGTGGGTGGCTGGAAGCTGTCAAGGGAGGATCCTGAGAACCAAATTCAGGTTCTCTGCAAGTAGATGTGATTTTAAAAATATTTCTTTTCTTCTTTTCCCCCAGTGCAGGGCTTAGGACCTCGTGCAACACAAGACCGACAGCACTGAGCTGTGTTTTCTGGCTCCAAATATGTCTGAACCCTCAAGTATAAGGCCACAGATACAGAGGACAAACACTCCCACCAATGCTGTTTTTGCCCAACTCCAGGGGACAGAACCCCTGGAGTTGACACTCCATCTTTGAGCCTCTCAGAAAGTAAAACTAAAGGGCCCTCACTCCCTGCTTTGGCCTTGACCACAACTTTCCTCTTTAGCAGGACTGGGACCCCACCCCTTTTCTAGCCTTGGTGTCTCTCTCTACAAACAATAGCAAATGCAGTCTGAACCTCTCCCTCCTCCTCCATCTTCCTGTTACCTGGATGTTCATACCTCCAGGAGACAAAGGAAGACAGGAGCCCAGAAAACCTTTAGGAAAACCCAGAAGCCCCCTGGGGACCAAGTTAACACAGAAGCTAGAAGTCAAAATCACTGCTTGGAATCAAACTAGCAAGGCTGGGATCTGGAGGCAATGAGACTGCAGTCAGACAGACACAGACAGACAGACAGAGGCTGCGGAGAGTCCTTTGCACACACTTGGGGCCTTCAGTGCACAATATCACACAGCACCACAAGGCCCCCACTGTCCGCACATAAAGCCACGCTGTATGTGTCGTATGTGTCGAAGATTGGGCTGCTCTGGTGTCACATGACTCTCCGCACACCCTCTGGTAACCCCGCCCCCGGGCACTGTGCCCCAGCAGAGATAACAGCCTACCCAGTAGAAACGCAGGACTCGGGATCCACTGCTCATAGCCTGGGGAAAATTTACTCGACTGTTAGGAGCTTCCGCTCACCAACTCGGTCCCTCACAGAGCTCACTGTGAGGAACAGCTGGGAAGTGTGGGGAAAGTCAGCATGGTGGCTGGTGGTAAAATGATGTAGGCCTCCCACTCTAGCACAGAGGCGCACGGTACATAAATCTGCATCCCTGATGGTCATGTCCCCTGGAACAGCACAGGGAAGGAGCTGGAGCCAGGGACGTCAGCCAGGGATCCTGGGAGCTGTGGCAGGTCGTCACTAACTGGGGCCTTCTTGCTGAGCACACCACTGACCTCACCCGTTTATGCCTGGGGTCCATTCCAAGTCCTCCTTGGAGAATGTCAGCTGAGCCCAGCAGCCTCCAGCTCACTCCCCAGCAGAGGCGGGGCCGAGGAGCCTGGAGCTTCAGTGCTCCTCACTCCTCCCCACTGCAGCAGGGTCCGGGAGCCCCTCTGACTTTGACCAGGAGCCGCCTAAGCTCCAAAGACCCTAAGAAGTTAGGCCAGGAAAGAGGGAGGAAAGTGCTGAGTGCCCGAGGGACTGCAGACAGGGCTACAACGCTGGCGTCAAGGCAGCTGCTTAGGAAGGGAGAAATAACCCTAGCCTCATCTGTGGGACACCAGGTCAACTTGTACAAGCATTTTCCTCCTGGCCCCTAATGAGATTGCAGCTGCTCCCTCCCGTCTGAGCACTACCAAGCAAAGCAAGGTTCCCCCAGGCACAGACCTGCAGCCTCACAGATCAGTCCACAGGCAGATGGAGGTCTCCTATACACACCACACCAGTCAAATAAGGAGGAGACAGACAGCTGGCTTTAACACATGCACACTCGAGCACACATGTGCATGTGTGCGCACGCACGCGCACACACACACACACACACACCAGGTAGTTCCAGGTTTGCCCTCTATAAGTGCTGTCCCCACAAGGGCACAAGCCCAGGTAAGAGAGGACTCAGACAAGAGCTAACCTTGGCCTCATCTCTGGCCTGATGCACAATCAATCAAGAGGTGCAGTATTATCCACGGGTGGCCAGCAGTCATCAAGTACTGACATACGTGACAATGTGCTTTTACTGTGGGGGGGAAAAAAAAAACCTCAAGTGGGTTCAAGATGGCACCATCAAGTCTCCTCCATACGTGCCACACACAGTGCTGAATTCGAGAGAACTCAGAGACCTCAGGACCCCACACACACCCTTGGCATCAGAACTTGAAACAGCCATCTTGGACAGCCAGGTGGAGGCAGAAGAGGCAGCAGGCCAGCGGCCCACAGCATTCCATCATCAACCCTCAAGGACACACTTGCTTCCCTAGAGGAACTGACACCATCTGACCCCGGGCTCCTCAGGCTCTCAGTTTTAGGAAGCCATCTGCTAAGCTCAGAGCTCCAGGAAATGCCGGGGCCCCTTGACAGCTGGTGTCACCACAGACAGTTGGCACCTCCTGAAAAAGAGCCATCCCACGCACAGAGGCTCTCAGACCCTTCCCAGCCTCCTGCCCACAAGCGTGCCTCTCTTACTCACGGGTGACCTGCAAATTCACCAGGAGGTCCTGGTGAGGTGACAGTGCCTCCCACAAAGGAGGGACAGACAGCTCCAGCCTGTCCCTGTACCACTAGAGGGAAGATCTTCTCCAACTCTCACAGTGGGAAATCTGCCTCTTCCTGGACAGGGAGGAGGCACACGGTGGCTGCAAAGTCAGACTGGGAAACCACACAGGAGAAAACGGAAAACAGGCTTTCCTGGAACAAAATGTGTCAGGGACCTGTGGGCTCAGCCTGGCTGACAGGGGACCTGTGGGCTCAGCCTGGCTGACAGGGGACCTGTGGGCTCAGCCTGGCTGACAGGGCTCGCATGCAAGGGAAGTAGGATGCAGGAGGAGGAAGCAGAACACACGCAAGGTCATATGACCAGCCTGCAAGAAGCCCACCGACCCTGAGCTGGAGCCTCGAGCCAAGCACACGCCAGCCCTCGCAGACCCTGACTGGGGGAGTCTGCGCACTGGCTTCAGAGGCAGAGGGAGATCCAAGGCTTCTGCTTGGGTTGGCTCAGCCAGCCTGCCCTCCCAGCTGGCCAGCCCAGGACACCAACAGGGGGTAGAGGAGGGTGGGACCCACCACATCCCCAATTTGGATTTTACTGCAGGAGACAGTCTGGGGCTCAGGGAACCCAACCCAGCAGAAAGAGGACAGATGGTAATAGCAGCGCCTGTCCGAAATGCCCAGAAATATCACACAGGAAGTCCCCAATGTACACACAAGGAACATTCCACAAGCTTGTTTGTGTGTTGGATGTTGAACCATAGAGACAGTCTTCTAAAAGAAGCCGCATTCTGAAGGGGGCAGCCGGGCGACTGGCCAGGTGGGCTGTCACCATGTCACCTGAGCCACAGGTGTGTCCCACAGCATGCTCTCCGGAATGAAGTGTGGAAGAGACAGCTCGCATGGGGGTTGGGCTGGGGTGGAATACATCTAGAGCCCCTGAGCCTCCTGCTCTGCCATGTATGGAGCACAGCTAGCTGTCTAGGATCGTCCTGGTAAACGACAGATGGGACAACTGTGAGTCCCACAACCCCCTCTGTGAGTCAGAGGCCCAGCAGTTAAGCGGGAGACCTCTGTTAGAACAAAGCTGTCAGCCAGGACTACCATTTCTCCTGCCCGTCTTGGTGCCCAGACATGAAACGGTCACCACACAAGTCAATGAGCTGATCCATCACCTGCTCCACTGCTGACCCGTCTGCCTGAGGTAAGTCATTTCTCCTTTACGAAGCGGGGAAGGTTCTGTCTTCTCCTCCTTCGTGCTGTACCCCAAACTGTGACACCTGCCTCCCCACAGATGCTACCCCTTGGCGGAGGGCCCACTCCAATTTTTGAGACATAACTAGATGACGTCCAAGCTGGGATAAGAGTGGCCCAATCTCCCTGACCGTGAACAAGATTTCCTGTTGCGAATGAGGACAAATTCAAACCCAGACAGAAAGAACAACGGTAACACTGGCCTAGTACCCAGGTCCTCTGCCTAAAGGCACTGTGGGAAGAGGGTAGGGAGGCTCCCACGCTCCCCTGAGGACCTACGGGTACCATGCTTGGGGAAGGAAAAGATGCTCTTCCATGGTGGAGCCACTGATAAAGTGTCCATGCTCCAGTAAATGACCCCTTCCCGGCGCTCCTGCAAGCAAGCCTAATAGAACTCGTTAGCTCACCGAAAGGATAGCGAAGCCCAGGAGAAGGTCAGTGGGAGTCAGCAAAAGGGGAGTGTGGGGGGGGATAAATATAATAAGACGCCATATGCACATATAAAACGGCATAGCTAGTCGGGCAGTTGTGGCGCACGCCTTTGATCCCAGCACTTGGGAGGCAGAGGCAGGTGGATTTCTGAGTTGGAGGCCAGCCTGGTCTACAGAGTGAGTTCCAGGACAGCCAGGGCTACACAGAGAAACCCTGTTTCAAAAAAAAAAAAAAAAAAAAAAGTCATAGCTAAACATATGCTAATAAAAAAGCAAAAAGGCACCAGTGGCTGCTATCCTAAGAGTCAAGGGTAGCACAATATGTGTGTGCACAGGTATGTGCAAGTGTGCCCATGCGTGTGTCCGTGTGTGTGGTGAATGCATGCATGCACACAGCTCCTTGCAGAGCTGGGCAGAGGGCAGGCCTGAGGCCAGGCTGCTCTAACTGGACATCATAGGTTCGAGTGTGCCTGCACTTGTCCTTGACACTCTGGTCTATGACTCGTCACCTCTCTGAGCCTTTCTGTCTTTTTGGTGGATTAGGAATTACACATGGCCGCTGGGCGGCCAGACTTCCTAGATCTCTCTCAGCAATGGCCTCTGATTCTCCTCCTTCTACAGGGGGTTCTAGAGGTAGCGCCGGCAGGCTCAGAAGCAGGGCTAGAAGAAGCAGAGAACCCCAGTCGAAAGCCTGCAAGTGAATCACTTAATAGCTGTGTTTGTGCTTAGGAAATCCAAATTAAAAAAACCTGGAATAAATGCAGCGTGGCTTTGTAATCACTCAAGAACGTGCCCAAGAGTCCGAGCTCCACCACTTGCTGGCGTGGCACCTCTGAGCTCAGTTTCCTTGTGAGTAATTGGGCATCCTGGTGGTCCCTTATACTCTGAGTTCCCAAGCCCTTCACAAGCCATATGAGGAGACAAAAGAGACATGAGCGTAAAGCAGACCTGCCACGTCAGAGCACACAGCCCTCTGAAGAGATGGACGGTGGGCATGGAAACGTGCTTGCTGCCCAACCTGACTTCAATCTTTGGGACCCCACGGTAGAAGGAGAGAACCAGCCCGCTCCAGCTGTCCCCCAACATCTACACACGCACTGCTCTACACCCATGCATGTAAATACATAAATAAAAGGTAATAAAAATCTACGTTAATAAACTAATAAAAACTGTACCGTCCTTACACAGTTCAGTGCCATTCTCATGGTGTGCCAGGAGACGGGTGGAGGCTGAACAGCTGACAATATCCCTGACTTCCCCACCTGAGCAGGAGTGAAGAGAATGCGCAGTAACGCGGGAGAATCTTGGGGAGGTGTCCGCTGGGTAGCGGGACCCTCCACACTGTCACAAGCTCCATTTGTTAAGACACCAGGAGCAGAACACTTGTCTCTGTCAAAAAGATCTTAGCAGGGCCGGGTGGTGGTGGCGCCCTGCCTTTAATCCCAGCACTCGGGAGGCAGAGGCAGGTGGATTTCTGAGTTTGAGGCCAGCCTGGTCTACAGAGTGAGTTCCAGGACAGCCAGGGCTACACAGAGAAACCCTGTCACCCTGTCTCGAGAAACCAAAAAAAAAAAAATCTTAGCAGGACATTGAGGCTCATACCGATAATCCCCAGAGTTTGAGAGGTAGAAGCAGAAAGATTAAGAGTTCAAGGCTAGCCTGGGCTACATGAGAAAGGGACTTGGGACTGACATCTAAGACCCAATTAAACCTCCAATCTCTTTCCCCTTGACGGTAAAGCCATTTCCGGATTCAAAAGATCTCCAAGCACAAGCATCTGCGAGCCCTGTGCTTGGGATGTGGAGGCTCAGTGCACGCGGCCAACAGAAAGAAAGACACTGTCGGTCCCTTGGGCGTCTGGGTCCAAGGCCAGCCTTCTGGCCCAACGCACTCCCAAGAGACATCTGCTCATAACAACGCTGGCATCAAGGAAGAAATACAGAGATGGGTCTAACTAAGCCCTCCGATTCCCGACTCCAAAGTTTTGAGACACGGCTTGCTTGGGACTCAGTCCGGAAGCCCTGGACATAGGCACCCATGGAGATCCTCTCCCAAAGCCCAGAAAGGAGTAGGATTTTTTTGTTTTTTGGTTTTTTTTTTTGTTTTTCTGAGACAGGGTTTCTCTGTGTAGTCCTGGCTGTCCTGGAACTCACTCTGTAGACCAGGCTGGCCTCGAACTCAGAAACCCACCTGCCTCTGCTTCCCAAGCGCTAGGATTAAAGGCGTGCACCACCACCGCCCGGCAAGGAGGAGGATTTTTACAACAGCAACCTCCAGGAGATCTGTAAACCCACAGCACGTGGGTCCCCACCACATTACTCTGGGGAGGAAGCAGTCACAGTGCAGAGGAGGTGAGAAAGCCCTGGCTAGGCTAAGGGCATGGCCCTGCGCTCACACCTCGCTGCCTCACTAGTGGTGATGAGTGTAGTGCCTGGGGCTAACTAACGCTGTTTCAGTGTCATGTCAGCCCCAGGTGAAGGGAATTCCCGGCATGGGACGTGTCCAGCAGTACAGACCCCACAAGCTACCACACGGCTCAGGGCACAAAGCAACCCCAATCCCACAGGGTCTCCAGACAGAGTTACTCATACCTGGTTTACCTGCTTGCTTGAGGTCTGTCCATCCCTCACAGGAGGCAGCTTCCTCCGCACCCCAATACCTCAATACTCAGTTGGTGGCCCAGATACCTTCCGGCTGAGCACAGGAAGGACAAAGGCCCAGGGTCTGCACCAGAGAGCACTGTGGGAGCCTATTTTAAGGGGGGAGCAGAGGGATCAGCAGACGTGGGGGTGGCGAGTTCCAGGCAGAGGTAGGAACAACCTGGGAAAGTGCCAGGACAGAGAATGGAGCCCAGAGTACAAGTCCAAGCGTGGCCGAGGGGGGTCGAGGGCCCAGGGCCTGCAGAGTCTGGACTTACAAGGGCTTCCACAGAGAATAGTTGGCAAGGGGAAGGCAGGCCCGGGCCTGTCTTTAGATTGCTCAGCCAGTGTGTGCAGGCAGGCAGGATGGGAGGGAGGCAGGGCACCGCTGGAAGAACGAAAGTCACAATGCTCTAAATGAAACAAGAAATCAACAAGACCTGCTAACTGGGTGGATGTGGAGAGAGGAGGATGCATCCCCCATCAGTGCTAGAGGAGGACAGACAGACAGGGAAGACAGGAGGAAGCAGATCCAGAGGCCTGGGAAGTAGTCTGGAAGATGGTAAGGTGCCTACCTCCAGTTTGTCTCCTGCTGAAGGCAGGTCATTCCAAGCCAGGCCTTGGACAAGTTCTAGAAGCTGCATGTGCCCTGCTCCAAGGGCTCGCAGAGCACATAGGAACACTACGGTCCCCTCTCTGCCTGCTCCCATTTGCGCTAAGGGAAGTCTAGGCAGTCCACAGGCAGCTCCATGTACAATAGCTCTCTTCCAGGAAGAAGGCTCAGCCAAGCATGGTGTCAGGGGAGCCAGGTCCTTCCTGCTACAACCTGGCTCCCCGAAGGCCCTTCCAGGACAATCTCGGGTCCCTTGCTCTCATAGAAATCCCCTCAGAACTGGCTGGGGGAGTCAGGTACAGCTGAGCCTACAGAGTGTCACAAAAGCCCAGCATCACACCAGAGGTTGACAGACACCCAGGCCTCAGCTCAGCGGCTATAACACGGCTACCCCTAAAAGGCCACTCTGTGGAGGAAGCATAGACCGGTGACTGCCCTCACCCTTGTGATTCAGGCCGGTTGACTCGCTTGAAAGATCCAACTAGGAGGATTGGGGTACAAAGTCGCAATGAGTGGCCAAATCACACGAGTTCAAGCACACACAGGTACATACATGTTCTCCTCCCTCCAGGTCTCTGCGCCGGCCACCCCCCTTCCCCGACATAGACCACCCTCCATCTTGTTTACCAGGTGAAATCTTCTCTTATCTGTTGAATCTCACACCTCAGTTTCTTTTTGGCCACACAGGATTGAAAGGTTCAGTTTGTCTACCTAAGGAAAAAGGAATGTGTTGGCCGGGGACCTCTTGTTAGAAGCTCACAAATATTATCCCGGAACGGCCATCTCCTTAAAAGATGAAAGCCTTTCTAAATGTCCGTGTTTGTCTACGGCCATGACACCCACGACAATCCGTCTCCTCTAAATGTCCATGCTCTAAGTAAAGTCAAACAGCAAACGGTAGAAAGACCCACGTCCTCCTGACCTCACTCTGTACTTGGTTCAAGGCCCTGCTCCTTTGCGCTCCCAAAGCGTCACGCTCTTCCCCGATGAGAGCACATGGCAACGTGACGGACAGACTGTGTGTCGATATCCCTCAGCCCCTGAGCAGCCCAGGGAGGGCAGGGGCAGCACCCTCATCACATCCCTCTGCCCCTCTGAGCGCTGCACAGAACCTGGGACAATCAGATGCTGGGTGAACACTACCGAAGGAATGAGCTAATGGCCCCGGCCAAGCCTCTTGCTGCAGCAGAGATCTGCCTTTCCACCTTAGTTCACACTACTTCCTGATCCTCCGTGAGCACTCAGTACAGAGTGAGAGAGTGTCAGAGACACAAAGTCTCTCTGCCCTGGATCAGGAAACGCTCCACCTATTATGATCTAGTTACTACCCCCTCCCTCCAACCACACTACCCCTGACTCTAAAAAGAGGACGAAAATGAATAAAAAAGAGAGCAAGGGAATACTCCACGAGCCTTTGCGGCCGCAGTGTAGCCCCTTGTGGGTACTTAAGGCTTCAGCTCACTGTGTGGCCTGCCTGGTTTCCTTTGGAGTGGAGGAGGGGAGCTCACTGCTCAGGAATGTGGGCACAGGCAGGGTCAGGGCCTGACAGTGGGCAGCACCTGGGCCTGGCGCTGAGGGGGGAGGGGCACGGCCCAGCGGCGGCCTGGCGGTCAGAGGGGGCTGGTCACGCCTATCCTGGGAGACAGAGAAGTGTTTTAGGAAAAAAGCGTGCTGCTGGAATGTGTGCGCAGCATCTCCCAGTGGGCTATGCAGACCGGCCCAGAAGGTGGGTCCGAGTGAAGTGAGGACACAGCCAGGGAGGAAGACATTGTTTTACACAAGACGCTGGGAAGGAAAGGAAGAAAAAAATTTTAGGTTCTCTAGAATGTTTTGTTGTTTATTTGGCTTTGGTGCTGAGGACTGAATTCAGAGATCTACGGATGCCACACATGCACACTACACTGATATACAGTGCCAGCCAAACTCACGCTGCCTGTCCGTGCATATACACACTTGCGCGCGCAAGTGTGTGTGTGTGTGTGTGTGTGTGTGTGTGTGTGTGTGTGTGTGTGAATGAGAGAAAGAGATAGGGTCTCACTACATAGCTGTCCTGGAACTCCCTCTGTAGACCAGGCTAGCCTCGAACTCAAGAGATCCACCTGCCTCTGCCTCCCGAGTGCTGGGATTAAAGGCGTGCGCCACCACCACCACCAGGCAGTTGAGAACAATTATGTGTTTATAATGTATGCAGGGGCAGAATTACCAACAAAAATGAAAAGCACATGGAGGAAAATGAACATTTACTATAATAAAAGATTTTTAGATTAAACATGAGTAGTTAAATATGGCTTGAAAGCAACTGGTAAGTTGCGAATTAAAATAATAAACCGACGAGTGCTAGCTAAATAAGACTACAGAAGAGAAAGCGAATCCTAAAGATAATGACTCCGAGGGGCAGAAAAAAAGAAGGAACAGGCCGGGTGTGGTGGCGCACGCCTTTAATCCCAGCACTCCGGAGGCAGAGGCAGGCAGATTTCTGAGTTCAAGGCCAGCCTGGTCTACAAAGTGAGTTCCAGGACAGCCAGGGCTATACAGAGAAACCCTGTCTCGAAAAACCAAAAAAAAAAAAAAAAAAAAAAAAGAAGGAACAGAAGGTGTGAGCAGAGAACAAATGACAGATGGGGACTTGCGCCACTGACAGACAGGAGGACAATGACAGACAGACAGTTAGAGAGAGGTTAAAGCCCACAGTATCAAGTTAAATGTCATCAGACTAATTAAAACTGCACTTTAGTGATGCTGGCCGGAAGAAACTCTGAAGATAAAGACAGATTCAAAGGGGAAGATGGAGGGAGGTGGCGAGACCCCCACGCTGGGCGGGCCAGAGGCTGGGCCAGGTTGGCAGCGGAAGCCCTGGGCTGCGGTGGGCTGGGCTGGTGCTGATCCTGCATCCTAAGATCTGGATGCTCCTGATCTGATCCCCACAGATCCTCCCGGATACCAGCTTTTACTGTGTAGCTCTTGCCCGCCCCGAGTTATCCAGGGTTGGTTAATAGAGACGCTTAAAGCTACTGCTGGGCAGAGGAGAGGTGGGCGGTGCTGAAGGATTCCAGGCTCCTGGTCTCAGGGAGCAAAGGGAAGGACGGCCATCAGGGCCGGCCTGGCAGACGGAACGTGGCAAGTGATATCTTGAGGTTATTGACTGAAAAGTAGACGAAACAGCACAGAAGGCTGATATCTGCCCGGCTCTAGTGCTTTAAGGCTTATTACACATAAGTATAAAGGTTTGTGTCTTTTGTTTGGGAATAAAATGATCTGAGGTGGGATAGAAATCCCCAAATCATTTTTAAGAGGACACTGCTCCTCCTGCAAACGTGTCAGAGTGTACATGACAGGACCTGTGGCCAACCCTTGGCACTTGAGAGACTGACACAGAGGGGTCCCTTGCGCCTGGGACTGCAGGCCAGACTTGAGCGACACAGGGAGACCCTGTCTTCCAAAAGAGAAAGTTAAAGTGGTCCTCTGAGGAGGATGGAGTGGCAGCGGAGGGAGCTCCGAATGTCGTCGCTGCCTGCTCCTGACCTGCAGTCATTCACTGTGGCCCAGGAACAGGTCACTCAGGGAGCCCTGCTGCAGTCACACTTTGAGAGACAGCGCGGAACAGGAGTGACGGTTCACCCAATGAGAATGTCTTTATGGAAAAAAGAAAAAAACAAAAACAAAAAATACAAAAAAACAAGAGGAGGCGTGGGCTGCCTTACTCAGAGATTCCAGAGTCTCTCAAGTTCAGGACCAGCTTGGAAAGGCCTACCACAACAAAGGAAACTTCCTGTGAGAAAGGCTGTAAGATGTGGGATTGTTTCCAGATGAGGATCTGCACCCGAGGCCCTGACCCGTTGTCCTCTCCAGGCTGTGGATCACATTCTACACATTCTGGCTATCTGCAGAGCCAGGCGTCCAGGCTGAGGTCGCCACTGCAGGTGCTCCCGGCAACTACTTTATTCAACTGAGGAGCAGGAAAGAAGGGGGGGGGACCAGGAAGGGAAAGGACAGGAAGCTTAAGGCGCTTCTGTGAGTCACACACAAGCAGACATACAAGCAGAGGCTCCCGGGTAAAGAGACACATTGTAATTATGAAAGGGTGTCAACCAGAAGAAGTAACCATTCTACGGTGTGTCAGCCAATAGCAGTGCTCCAAGCAGAGGAAGCAAGAAGTCACAGAGATGAAAGGGAAAGAGAAGGAAGCGAAGAAGTCAGAGAGTAGAAGCCAGGAACTCAAGAACTGACAAGGAGACAGAGGGCCAACAGGCTGTGGTTGGTGCCCTCCTCACCAAGCACGGAGAGAGAAGACTGGGCGGGCGGCAGAAAACTCTTCCCCCAGCACCACCCCCAGGCCCAGCTCCTCACACTTGACTTTCTGGTGTCCTGCTCCCTCCTATTGTCATAACCTGGTTCAGAGTCCCTCCTCCCTCCCTCCCACGACTGGGACCTGCCTCAACGGCAGCACTGCCAGGCAAGCCCCAATCGACCCACAGATGACTTCACTTTCACGTGCACAAAATATACACATGCATGCGCCGCGGAACGTCCTCCCTCAACGCCAGCCATCCCCCTCATGACAAGCAGGAATCAAAGTCCAGCGTGACTAGAGGTCACACTGTGACAGCCGAGAGGGGCAGTGTGGGCCCGCAGGTTAAAACATAATCCCCAAGCCGGGCAGTGGTGGTGCATGGCTTTAATCCCAATACTCGGGAGGCAGAGGCAGGAGAATTTCTGTGAGTTCGAAGCCAGCCTGGTCTACAGACTGAGTTTCAGGACAGCCAGGGCTACACAGAGAAACCCTGTAGCTGGCGGCAGGAGGAAGAGGAGGAAGAGGAAGAGGAAGAGGAGGGAGAAGAAAAGTAACAAACGACACCCAATTTATCCCAGCACCAGTTTAGTGCTGTGAGGCCGTGGGTTCGATTCTCAGCACCACCAAGAACAGACACAACATAAGTGCCTCAAGTCTAAATCCCAGCACTGAGGCAGGAGGATCAGAAGTTCATGGTGGTCCTTGGCTACACAGTGAATGTGAAGACCCCCCTCTCAAAAAGAGAAACAAAAGGACCACCCGCCACCCCCCTCTGAAGCCCAACACATAAGCAGGGAGAAGTGGAATCGCTCTGACTGAGGGAGGCAGAGGCTAGCGACCCCAGTTCTGGGAGCTGAGAAGGGCTGTTAGCATCCAGCTGCCAGAACATTAGGGGAACATGTCCCAGGCAGGCAAAGTAGGGGGAGGAGAGCGCACAGAACCAGGACAGGACAGAACCAGTGTACTGAACCAGGAGAGCAGGATGTTCAACAATCTACTACCATCAAACCGAGCCCCTTAGTGAGAGGATGACCTTTGACAGCCTGGCCCCACGCGTGGCCTGAGGGTGGGTGAGGCAGGGAACAGACAACCTGCCTCTCGGCCAACTGTCCTACTCCACAGGCACAAACAGGATGTTTGGAAGCCGATGACTACAAGTGACCTCAGGAAGCCGGTGACAACCACCTCCAGGTGACACACTTGCTTGTTCCGGCCTGGCCCCTTCAGCAAACCAACTAAAGACACAGAAGGGGCAGGAGGAATTCTAAAACTGCTCAGGACCAAGGCCATCTGAGGCAGTGAGGCAGGAGAGAGCGGCCACCGGCCGTCCAGCGGCTGCCTCAGCCCAAACACGGGGCAAGCCTGCCGGTCAGGAGGGTGACGAGACCACACAGCCACTCCTGTGGCAGAGAACTTTCCAAGCTGGGTAGCGGATGACCAGAAAGGCTCAGGCCCCGGCAGCCAAGGAACGAGTGTCAGGGCGCAGGCACCGTAGCAGCTCCTTCTCGCCAGCCCCAGAGAAGCCAAAGCAAGGCTGCTGCCCCAGAGCTCATCCGGGATGAGAAGGCGCCCTGAGCAGCCGAGGCGCCAAGAGGCTGCAGGAACCGAGTGTGGACCATTTCTACCCAAGGTAGAGGGATGTTCCTAGAAACTGACAGGGAAAGTTCGCCCAGGGTGCTGTGCCACTCCAAACTTGAACAGAGCCCAGGGCTGTCCCCAAAAGACCAGCTGCCCTGAGAGGAGATGGCCCGTGTCCACCCACCCACAGCCATTCCAGGTGCCTGCCCTGAACACAGCACATTCCCCCTTCCCTTTTTAAAGTTTTAAGATTTATTTATTTTATTTATTTTATTTGTATGAACATTATTCTGTGTATGGTGTGTGTATGTATTATGTATGTATGGTGTGTGTATGTACTATGTATATATGGTGTATGTATGTGCATTACATGCATTCTTGGCACCCATGAAAGCCGGAAAAGGACATTGGATGTCTTAGAACTGGAATTACAGATGGTTGTGAGCCATCATATGGGCTCTGGGAACCAAATTCCAGTCCTTTGCATGACTGCTCTCAACTGCTGAGCCCTATCTTCGGGCCCTGTTGCTTTCACTCTGTATCCCAGGCTGGCCTGGAACCCAGGGCAGTGCTTCTGCCTCCGTGACCCAAATGCTAGGATAATGGTGTCTGCATCACACCCAGCTTCCATCTCCCTTGCCCTACTACTAAAGAAGCCTCAGTGGCCAGCACCCTCTGGGAGGCTTCACAGATGCCACAGCGTGTCCTTCACAGCCCAAGGCTGAGCTGGAAATGGAGCCCAGGACAGGGAGCGGTAGCAGCTCTCAGACACCAGCATTAAGTGAGGGTTGGTATGAGCCAAGCTAAAGAGCAACCTCCTCCCCTCTGAAGCCACCAAAGAGACTCAGGAGAACTGAGACACCACATCACGGTGCCAGCACTGAAGGGAGACCAGCGCACCTCCAGGGCACAGCCCCACGGTGCCACGAGGTGGCCAAGTTATGTCGTCTTAGGGAACCACCGAGTCACAGTCTCCAGGGAGCTAAAGAGCCCAGTGGGCACAGGTGTTTTGATGCCCACTGCCAAGGCCAGAGATGTATGGTAGGAGTTTAAAACACTGAGGGTGCCGGGCAGTGGTGGCGCAAGCCTTTAATCCCATCACTTGGGAGGCAGAGGCAGGCGGATTTCTGAGTTCGAGGCCAGCCTGGTCTACAAAGTGAGTTCCAGGACAGCCAGGGCTACACAGAGAAACCCTGTCTCGAAAAAACAAACAAACAAACAAATAAATAATAAAACACTGATGGTAACTAACACCAAGGGTCAAAGCCTGGAGTAGAGTCTAGATGATTCCATGAGCCAGTGTTAATCATTACCATTGACCCAACACTCAAGAGAGTTTAAGCCGGGTACCGTGGAGCATCTACCCCCATAACACCAAGACTCAGGAGGCTGAGGCAGATGGATTACTCTGAGCTTGAGGCCATCCAGAACTACAAAGCAAGACTCTGTCTCAAGAAATTAAAAAAGGGGGGGGGGGGTGGAGACATGGCTCAGCACATAGGCTGCTCTTCCAGAGAACCAGACGTCCATTCCTAGCGTCCACCTGAGGGTTCACAACCAGCTGTAACTCCAGTTCCGGGGAATCCAATGCCCTCCCTTGGCCTCTGCAGGCACGAAGCACACATGTACATACGGGCAAAACATTCACACACATTTAAAACATCAGAAATGGGGGCTGGAGAGATGGTGCAGTGGTTAAGAGCACTGACTGCTCTTCCAGAGGTCCTGAGTTCAAATCCCAGCAACCACATGGTGGCTCACAACCATCTGTAATGGGGATCCAATGCCCTTTTCTGGTGTGTCTGAAGACAGCGACAGTGTACTCACAAACATGAAATAAATAAATAAATCTATCTTTTTAAAAAATAAAAATTAGAAATGGCCTGAGTGGTAGAGGCGGCACACACCTTGAACCACAGCATTTTAAAATAAAGAAAATAAATTAGAAACAAATGTCTCAACACAGACTAAAGTGCTGTATCCGGGAAAGTTCCTGTTTTCTGGATGTGAGGGCAGAGGCTCGGGTATAGAGTGACTGTTGAAGCAGCAGCACCCCCCCCAATTCAGATGAGGCTGGGGATCCTGAACACCCCAAACCCAGAGAGGCTCACTTGGCTCTGCCAGGGAAGGAAGTGGTTTGCTGGAGGTCTAGACTCACAGTGGGTACCTGCAGTTCTTGCCCATTTAATCATCAACAGTCAAAGACTGATCTATGGAGCAACTGCGGGAAGCATAGAGCAGCGGTGGCTGGTACACCTGACAGGCAGCAGACGCTCTGTCCTAAGAAGCTCACAGTAGAAAGGCTAAAAGAAGTCCAGGAGTTGCTGGGCGGTGGTGGCACACGCCTTTAATCCCAGCACTTGGGAGGCAGAGGCAGGCAGATTTCTGAGTTCGAGGCCAACCTGGTCTACAGAGTGAGTTCCAGGACAGTCAGGGCTACACAGAGAAACCCTGTCTCAGAAAAAAAAAAAAAAAAAAAGAAAAGAAAATGGGTTGAGTGCGAGAAGCCTTAGGTTAAGTTCCTTCCTTGTGGTCTGCACTGGTGCTGGGGGTGTCCCCACACCCTAACTCCTGTGAGCTTCAGTTTCGCTTCCTCGTTCATAGGTTGGGATGACTGCCTCCTACCTCAAACTTTACGTCCATTATCTAAACAGAGGCTGAGGAAAAAGCAGCAGGGCCATGCCCAGAGCACAGAGCTCTCACAACAGCTGAGGCCGCCAAGAGGGACAGCGGAAAGGAAATGAGCTGGGTCTTTGCCGGCTTGCAAACCGGAAGAATCTGGACAATAGAATCCACGTTGGGGTGGGGACGGAACTCTGGGAGTTGCCAGCACAAAGGTTCTAAAAGGGGTCGTGGAAAGAGATAAACAAGAGGAGAACAGCCAGCCCAGAGGGCTCTGCAGGGGAAGCAGGAGGTGCGTCCACTCCAAGCCCAAGGAGGGATGTGGAGAGCACAGGAAGGGTCGGTAAAGACTCGAGCACCCGAACTAGCAAGCGAGAGGCAAGGAAAGCTCATCCACGGGGGGTAGGAAGTGTGTCAGCAAGCGGGGAGGATGTCCCAGGCTGTGTCAAAAACTGAAAAAGAGGAAACCAGCTCAGAGGCCAAGATGAATAGAGACAGACTGGGACCGCAAGGCCGCAAGGGACAGTGGGCCAACCTCATGCCACTGGGCGGGGGCGGGGTCACCCACGCAGGACAACCCAAGTTCAATCCACAGGGTAGAAAGGGAAAACTCGAGCAAGATATTGTCTGACTTCCACACATTCTGTCTGTCTGTCTGTCTGTCTGTCTCTCTCTCTCTCTCACACACACACACACACACACACACACACACACACACGCTAAGTAAATGTATGTAATTTATGGATAAGTATAAGTAAATAAACAAGTGTAATTTTTTTTTTTTTTTTTTTTTTTGGTTTTTCGAGACAGGGTTTCTCTGTGTAGTTCTGGCTGTCCTGGAACTCACTTTGTAGACCAGGCTGGCCTCGAACTCAGAAATCCACCTGCCTCTGCCTCCCGAGTGCTGGGATTAAAGGCGTGCGCCACCACGCCTGGCTAAGTGTAATTTTAAAATTAAAACTAAAGGCACTTCATTGAGAAGGGGCCTGTAGGAGGCTCAGCACTGCTCAAGCACTGGCTGTTCTCCCAAAGCACGCAGGTTCAATTCCCAGCAACTATGTCAAGTGGATCGCAGGGGCCTCTACTCCAGTTCCAAGGGATCTGACCGCTTCTTCTGGCCTGTGTGGGCACGTGCATAAACTTGGTGTACATACAGACACACACGCACACATATACAGTAAGTAAAAAAAAATAATAATAATAATCAACCTGCTTAAAGAGGGGAGGGGCAAGGGGAAGGGCCTGGCTGTGGGGTGAAGGAAGGAAACTGTGTAAACAAAGAGGTACTCCCCGAGGCCCTTCTGCAGTGTGCTCAGCACCCATCCCCAGTCCAGGTCCTGCACATCCTTCGCAGCCCGCCTCCAGCTGGATTTCTCTGTTGCTAGGTCAAAAGCTCCACAGCCCATTCAAAAAGACACACTGGCAGTACCTGGAACTCGGTACAGTTAGGCAAGCGTTCTGCCAACTGAGCTGTGCTCCCCAGCCCTTCCCGTAGACTTTGGAATTGAAACTATACCAGGCTGGGGAGATGGCTCAGTGGGTAAAGTGTTTGCTTTTCTAAGCATAAGGACCCCAGTTTGGATTCTCAGCCACCCATGTACAAAGACTGTGGAGGCATGCACGGGATGCAGAGACAAGCCTGTGCGCCGAACTCATGGGCCAACCGGTGTTGTGGGGATCCAGCCTGTGGCAGAGGCCACAGGCTGGATCCCCACAACACCGGAGACATCCAAGGAAGACCGGGGCAGCCCCCACACACACGAGGAAGGAGCACCCCGGTGGCTTCCACCCACCTTGTTCAGCTCACCCAGAGTCTATGATTCGAAACATCTGGGAATATAAACCCCGAGCTCTCCTCAACACGAAAACACACCAGAACACGGCTGTTTCTGCCAAGCAAGTTCTGAATAAGCTGCATTCCATTTCATTAAAACAATTACCTGAGCTGGAGCCAAGGATTACATAAAGCTTCCTCCAGGCCCCGTCCCCTCCCCCATAAAACACACACCAGGCTACTCTTGAGATCGGCAGTATAAGGGCCCCGATGCACCACATCCAGGCCTGGTTAGGAAGCCTCCATGAGTCCCTCCCAAGCGGTCAGGCTGATGGACAGAGACCCAGTCCCACCCCACCGCCTCCATGAAGCACTGACTTCCAGAGGGCCTGTTGGCCAGCTCAGTAGGTTCTGGGGAGGGACAAGGGCCTCAGCTCTGCCTCTGAGCCAACAACAGAGCCACTAGTGCTAGACTCTAGCCATCCACACTACCACCGTCACCAGCCAAAAACCTAGAGAGCCAAGGGGCCCAACTGACTCAGCACACTACACAAGTGGGACCTGGGGAATGGAGATTCCAGGAGAGCTGAGAACACTGGAAATCATAGGGGCCAGACTGAGCTGCAAGTGAAAGCTAGGGCCCTGTGCCCACAGGCTAATGATGTTGGCCAATCACAGGCTAATGAGGTTACTAGGTGAGGCATGCACACCCACACACGCCCACACCCACACCTGCCCTCCCTGAGCTCACACTGCCTGAAGACATCCACTCCTGCTCTGTAACCACTGGCCGAGACAACCCTTTAACTGCAACCAGAGATCAACATCTCTCTTGTCCTGACTCCTTCTGATTGATGTCAGGTCAGCCAAAATAACTAAGGCAAGCTGACGCGGACTCTGCCCCTATAGAAGTGGCCTGTCTCCCAGATCCCAATTTGTTGTTGTTGCTGGTTTGGCTTGGTTGTTTGGTTTTGTTTTCAGTACAGGTCACAGTGCTGTGATCTACCGCCCCAGATGACAGCAGACCTCCTACCTGGTTCTCTTCCCACCACCTACAGCCCCAGAAGGCCAACACAAGCAGACACAAGCCAGCACCCCCACCCCCAACTCCACCCCCACCCCCGCTCAACAACTCCTCTGAGTCCCATGGAAAAGGTGCCTTTGAACTCTTCTCCAATACCCATTATTTGTGTCTAAACACTCGGAGAAACTGAAAACCCTGCCACAGACGTGCGTACCTTCCTCTTAAGGCTCAGATGTGAACACTCGGCCACCCCATGTAAATGTATGGGACACGCTTTCTACATGCGCACCTATCCGCAAACGTTCAAGGTACAAATCCATGTAGAATTGGCTCCCTGCACCTATGGGTGTCACATCTGTAGATTCAACAACAGAGGACAGGGAAATATGGAAAACGCTGCATCAGCTAACTGTGAGCACGGGATCCCTTCTTGTTCTTCCTCCCTAAACAACGCAGTACCGCCGTCATTACCAGCAGCAACGTCAATCAGGAACTGTAAGTAATGGAGACGTGCACTGGGGGGTGGAACACTGAGACTTACGCCACCGCATGTCTGTGGAGTTCAGAGGACGTATTTGTGAGAGTGGATTCTCTCCTTGTACCTTGTAGGACCTGAGATTGAATTCAGCTTGTATGGCTTGGCAGCAAGTTCCTTTACCCACTCAGCCAGCCAGCCAGCCAGCCAGCCAGCCAGCCAGCCAGCCAGCCAGCCAGCCTCCACCAGCCATTCTCACCTTTTTGAGAATCTCTTCAGTAGATCTGGAGCGCTTAAACTGGTTGGCCCACGAGTTCGGCGCACAGGCTTGTCTCTGCATCCCGTGCATGCCTCCACAGTCTTTGTACATGGGTGGCTGAGAATCCAAACTGGGGTCCTTATGCTTAGAAAAGCAAACACTTTACCCACTGAGCCATCTCCCCAGCCTGGTATAGTTTCAATTCCAAAGTCTACGGGAAGGGCTGGGGAGCACAGCTCAGTTGGCAGAACGCTTGCCTAACTGTACCGAGTTCCAGGTTTGGTCTCCGTCACTGCATACACTGAGTGGGAACACGCTTATGATCCGGGGACTTGGGAGGCGGAAGCGAAGGCTGGAGGATCAGAAGCTCAAGGTCATTGTCTCATCTGCTACTTTGTAAGTGCGACGCTAACCCTGGACTACAAGAAACTGTCTTTAAAAAAAAAAAAAAAAACCATCAGGGCTTGAAGGAGTGACTCATGGGTTAGGAGCACTGGCCATCCCTACAGAAGATCCAGGTTCAATTCCTGGTCCCCACATGTCAGTTCACAGCGCCCTGCAACTCACTTCTAGGGTATACATCATACATAGACATACACATAAAGAAAATACATGCTAACAAATGTACTTTTAGAAAAAGCATGCAGGAAGGTCTGTTTATAGGGACCCGAGTATGAGGGGGGTGGGACACACTAAACCAACCAATCCCCTACAGATTCGGAGGGATACGTGAGACTTTCGGGCTTGGATTTTGATTTTTTTTCTTTTAATACATCATTTAAAACTAAGTTGCAGGGCTGGGTGTGGTTGCATACCCTTCGAATCCCAGCACTCAGAGGCAGAGGCAGGCAGATCTCTGAGTTCCAAGGCCAGCCTGGTCTACAGAGTGAGTTCTAGGAAATAAACGAATGAACAAAGAAATAAAAAGTATAGGTTTCATGACACTCCTGCTTTCCCGTGCCCCTAAGAAAGACGATCCCACAAACCACAATACCACAATCACACCAGAAATAAGCATTAAAGGCTATCTTCCAGGGAAGATTTGGCCACTTGGGGCTGTGGTAGGCCTTCCCGATGGCACATCTGCCTGCTGCTGGCCCAGTGTCCGGAGCCTCCCTAGGGAAGCCAGTGCTAAGCCCCACTGGTTAGGCAATCAGGCGGCTGGAAACTAATCGGGATGTGAACGTACACTGAGACCAGCCATGAGAGTGGAGAAAGGCTTATCCTTGGGGAAGAGACCCACCTTGACCTTTCCTTCCAATGTTTAATCAACATTTCTCAGCTTTGTAATTCTCCCCATTCAGGCCCCCAACTTCTCCCATCCCCACAGACACCCCCCATTGCCCCCCCAGCCGCCATCCTCCCACTCCCCCCATGACCGCCCCCCCCCCTTCTCTTCCTTTGCTCAACATTTTCATTTTCTTTTGGAGACTGCGGTCTCACTACGGAGACCCCAGCTGGCCTGGAACTCGGAACTCACAGAGATCTGCCTGCCTGCCTCTGTCTCCTGAATGCTATGGCTAAAGGCTTATGTCACCACAGGAGGCCCACCATGACATTTTTAACAGCTACTCCACTAGAGACGGACGTCTCAAGTGACAGAGAGTACGTATACCGGAGTGAAGACAAAGACCGCGTCCGTGCAGGGTAGGGCAGGACCTACAAGACGGAAAGAAAAGCGGCTGCCCCGGAGACACTAACTTCTAGCAGCTGGACTCTCAGCCCACAGCTCTGTGTCAAGGGTACAGGTGACTGGGCCAGTGGCTGTTAAGAGCTGAATGGAGCCCTCTGTCTATCAACAGCCATAGCCACCGGTGTTGTTCATCTCCTCCTGAGCACGGAAGGACAGAGGGAAGGGGAGTGGGGGCGGGACAGATGAGGACTCAAAGAGACAAACAGAAAAGATTTCTGAAGCCAAGCCTGAGGACACAGACCTATAATCCCAGCTAATCCAGAAGCAGAGGCAGGAGGTTTACACGTTCAACACCAGTTTGGGCTGAAGAATGGGTTGACGGGAAGCCTGGACAACAGGATGAGGCCCTGCCTAAAATACAAAGTGAAAAGAAAACCATATGTGGTGGCACGTGACTTTAGTCCCAGCACTGGGAGGCAGGGAAAGGTGGATCACTGGGAATTCCAGGCCAACCAGGGCTAGGTAGACAGACAGACCCTATCTCAAAATAGATAGATAGACAGACAGAGAGACAGACAGACAGATGATAGATGGATGATAGATATACATAGATAGATAGATGATAAATAGATATGTAGGTAGATGATAGGTAGATAGATGGTAGATACATAGACCAATCAACCAACAAAATTTCTTGATACATAGATGACTGATAAGATGATAGATACATATATACATAGATGATAGATTGATAGATGATTGTGATAGATACATACATCGATACATAGATATATAGGTAGATCAATTGATGGATCAACATGATTTCTACTCTGCAGTCAGTGACCCTGGATTCGGTTCCCGATCCTGCCCCTCACTGGCTGTAGAATCTGGGCGAGTGGGCTCACTCCCAGCTTCAGTGTCCTCCTTCAGAATCGGGCAGCAGTAACTACTAAGAACAAGAGAGCGTGGTCCATATGAGCTAAGTAGGCAGAAACAACACTGGGTGCAAGATGCCCAGCCGTGCTTGCATGAAAGTACAAAAGAAATGTCTCAGAAAAGAGCTCTGCACGTGTTGTTTCAAAAACAGTGTTCTGCAAAGTCATTGAGTTGTGCACATTTTTGTTTTTGTTTGTTTTTTGAGACAGGGTTTCTCTGTGTAGCCCTGGCTTTCCTGGAACTCACTCTGTAGACCAGGCTGGCCTCAAACTCAGAAATCCGCCTGCCTCTGCCTCCCGAGTGCTGGGATTAAAGACGTGCGCCACCACTGCCTGGCGAGCACATGGTTTTTAAAGCATTCCATATATGAGATGCAGTGGCACTCATTTTTTAATCCCATACTTGGGAGGCTGAGCTGATCTCTGCAAGTTTGAGGATAGCCTGGTCTACATAGCAAGTTCCAGGACAGCCACAGTTGCAGAGAGAGACCTTGACTTTAAAAAAACGATTTTTAAAAATGGACTCCATGGGGGCTGGTGAGATGGCTCAGTGGGTAAGAGCACCCGACTGTTCTTCCGAAGGTCCAGAGTTCAAATCCCAGCAACCACATGGTGGCTCACAGCCATCCGTAATGAGATCTGACTCCCTCTTCTGGAGTGTCTGAAGACAGCTACAGTGTACTTACATATAATAAATGAATCTTTAAAAAAAAAAAAAAAATGGACTCCATAGATGTTATTTTTATTCTTGAAGGCCCTGAGGCCAGAACAAGCTCAGTAAAAGGCTACGTGAGCCCTGGAAGAAGCTCTTCAACATCTCTGTTCTTGAAACAAGGGAAAGGCCACGAGAAGCCCCACAGGAGATTAGTATATAGGGAAGTGGCCCCGCAAGGCCCCAACAGCAACTGTTGGCCTTTGTCAGACCCCTCCAGCCAATGACTGGGCCCGGCTTCTGCAACACACAGCCACCCCTGAAGAAAGCAAAAAGAAGGAACATGCAATGTCCCATCAGAAAGATATCACCCTCTGCGTGATAGCCGTGCCCGGCCCAAAGCCCACAGCTTTCTGTCCTGATCAGAAAAGATCTGCCTAACAATCAAACACAACCCACCCAGGGTTCAAATCCAAGCTGGGCACCCTTACCAGCAGGCACCTCACACAACACCCACTGGGAGGGAGGGCCCTGCTGCCCGACCCCTGGATACCGCCTCTGTCACAGGTCTAGCCTCTGCTCTGAACCAGGCCTAACACACAGAGATACCACATACAGGCGAGCCCTAAGGCCAGCTTGCCTATGGAGACTAGGCAGCTCTGTAGCCCGGAATGCCCCAGGCAACTCCCTTAACCCCCACACCCACCCTCATCGCATCACCCCCAAACACAATGAGGCACTGTTTTCCAACGGGTCAAGCCCGCTGAGAAGCTGAAAGGAGACATGTCCAGATTCCAGCAGCCTGGCCACTGCCAACAGCTGCCTGTGTCCTCCACTATGGAGGAGCAGGCAATGCTATCAAGCCATTTCCTGGGGGACCTCCCGGCCTGGCAGAGCAGAAACTTTAGAGGTAACTACCAGTTACTCCGCAGGCCTCTCTCAGGGTTCGCTCCCCGATTAGTACCAGGTCCTAATGCTTTCCGATTAAGACGACCAGATCCACAATTGGATCAATCTAGGTTCAAACCCCAGCCAGCTCTGCCAGAACATCTAAGCTCAGGCTTCTACATCTGAGAGAGAGAGAGAGACAGAGAGACAGAGAGAGAGAGACAGAGAGAAAGTGCTGAGCACGGGGCCTGTCTCCAGCAGTGGAAGAGGGATCCCTGACAGGCAGGCCACACTGTGGTTACGGCCGCCCCAAATACATTACCGACATGAACGTGGAGAGAGAGGGAGAGAGGAGAGCCAGGGCAGAAAGCATAATGGGAGTGATCTGTGTTGTGAGAACTCTGTCCAGGAAACCCCGGCCAGAACTTGAACAGAAGGAGCTCTGGGCCAAACCAGAGTCTAAGCGTCTAATGAGAAAAGCCACCAAGCAGCCGCCCAACAGCACAAAAAAACGCAGGGAACACGCGGAGGAAGGCAGGACACGCTGTGTTTATGTTTTTTTTTCCCCCTGACCAATGAGCTATAAATTTGTAACTTATTAAACAACACATGGTGACTCTCTCACTGGCCACTGTGAGGAGGGGGAGAGTCCTCCAATTTGTCTTTTTAAAATTGATTCATTATTTTTATTCTCAAGCCTCCCCCCCCCCAAAGAAAACCCCACCGTTATCATGGAGGCTAGGTATGCACCCCACGCATGGCCTTGCCACAGGGAGATCACCTTAAATGATTCCCCCATGTTAAGCGACGGGGAGGTTCACGCTGCTGAGATCTCTCTTGGGACACAAATAAAAACAAGAGGGCTGGCTCCGTCATAGCCATCCTAACTTAGGAAAACAGCTGACAGGCAGTGTGCTGAGCAGCCATGCAGACAGCTGACCGCCTGGGCTGAGAAGCAAATTCCTCTCCACTCCTGCACATCCATCCTTCTCCCCACCCCGCCCTGAGCTCTGGTCAGCCAGGCGGAACGGCCCCCTGAGAGCCCAGACTAAGGAGGCAGTGTAGCGCGCAGATCGAGCAACTAGGGAGTCTAGAGAAGGCAGCAGAAGTCACAGGTGGCAGCCACCACCCGCTGCCACCCCTCCTGCCAGCACCAGCTCACCCCCTTCCCTGGGAAGGAATGTGTACAGGAGCTGCCCAGGGACCAGCTTCTAGGCACAGACTTCATTTGTTTCTGGGCTGTGCAACGTTGGGTCGGAGACTCAGCCTCTCTTGGTCTCTTCCTTCTTGGTTTGTTAAAAAGAGGTAGTGTTGGTGGCCATGGCCTCGGGATGATCTTACAGAAAGGACAGGACAAATCCAGGCATGGGTAAGAACTCCACAGACAGCCCATTTCAATCCCTACGGTCCCCGTCTGCCAGAACGCGCTCTTTCCTTTCAAAGACGACTCAGTGTGCTGGCCCTAAATGGAAGACAGTCAGAAGCCGGGAATTCCGGGCTCTGCGGGCACTACAAAGACTTTCTCAGTCCTTCAAACAGCACGGGGACTGTCCAGAAGCAACAGGGCCCTCAACCAGCCTGTGAGGTGCTGTGACGAGGTTCCCCTCGTCCCCACCGCGGGAAACCCCTTACACGTTCAGATACCTACTCAAAAGCTCATCGCCCCGGCCTCCTTTCAAAAGCTCAGGTATTTTTATGTGGAAGAATAAAAATTAAAAATACCTGCCTGGAAGCTACGCCAACCTTGAGTGCATCGGGAACGGACGTGCCAAGTCTGACCCAAAAGCATAGCTATGCCTGGCAGACAGCCCACTCCATGAACCAAGCAGGACCCAACACCATCCCAGCCTCCAGGATGTTACACGGGCTCCCTGATCCCACAAGGAAACTGTAGCCAGTTTTAAAAATGACCAGTCTTAACTTGGCACCCTGTGTTGCCTGAGAGGTCCCTCAGTCTTATCTAGTGAATCTGCTCCTCAGAGCCAGGGACACGGATGGCACCAGCGGTCATACAAGCCACCCACAGTCCAAAGAGTGAAGACAAGGCTCCTACAGAGAAGAAACTTTATCCCACACACACCTCCTCAGCTGAGGGGCCCTCGGGAAAGACAGGGGCTCCTTCACGCTGAGATTCACAGGGCATTCCTAGAACCCTTGAATCAACCCCCTTGGGTTTAAAAACCACTTCCAGGAGTGTCTTTCCTTTCCTCTGTCCTAACAGCAGACCAAGTGTGGGCTGAAAAGAATGGCCTCTGGACTCCAATAACACGAGGACAGTTAAAACTCTGTTCTGGGTGTCCTGTCCTCTTTACCTGTGGGGTTTCCAGCAGCCCTGATGCTGGGGGTGGGGGACCTTGCCAGCCAGGACACGTTCAGAGATGGCCATAGCCTGCGGCCCATTCCCCTTCTCATTCCTCTGGCATGTCACCAGGGTCTGGGAACGGTGGGTGAGAGGCGGGAGTCATAAGCCACCCTCCCAAACTTGCCTTTCTAAGTTTAAACTTGAAGGGGAAGGGCTGATCTTGTAATACAGGGTGACCAGACTTGAAACGGTGTGTGGTGGGGGTTGGGAGGTGTATATGCAGTACCCCCGGGGACACTTGTCATTAGAATGGGGGTGTGGTCCTCACAAGCTCTTCTGTGGGCTGTGATAGGAAATGGGTGGGCTCTCTCGAAAGGGGCTATATCCCTGAAACGGGGTGGGGGGCCTGGGGGCAGTGTGCAAAGTGGGAGGTGGCCTGGAGGGAACAGAGGGGGGTCATAGAAGAAACAGCCTCTGAGACCGAGTCCCATAGGCAGCCGCTCTGAGGTGGGGGTGGGGAAGCCAAGTGAGGGTCTCCTGCAAGCCAAGGCGGTCTGCCCCGGGAGTGGGGCGCCTTTCCCAGAGGTGGGTTCCTGAACCCCCAGTACGGGATCGGGGTCCTCAGGCGCCGCAGCGAAGAGCAGCCAGCACAGCCCCGGGCCGTAGGCACCGTAGCCCAGCCGGGCGCCAGGGTGGGATCGGCGGCCGCCGGGCCCCGGCCGCTCCGCCCTCCGCCTCCCGCACTCACCGAGGTCGTCCATGGCTGGTCCTCAGACGCCAGTCCCCGGCTCGATGTCGCCCTCGCTGCCCGTCTCCGGGCTGCTCCTCGCCCCCCCGCAACTTTTCCGCGTCCAGCCTCGGCCCGGAACGGAACCCGCTGCCGCGCTGCCTTCTCCTCCACCACCGCCGCCACCGCCGGCGCGCGCGCCCGCTGCAGGATAGCCCCGCCCCCGCGTGCACGCTGGCCCCGCCCCGCCGCCGACCTCCCACCCCCACCCCCAGCACGCCCAATCCCGCTGGGGGCGAAAGCTGGGCGTGGTCGTGGCGCCCCCTGGCGGCTGGACAGGCTGGTGGCTTCTATGGGCCATGAACCGCTGCATTCAGTCTGACCCGACCTTCTGGCAGGTTTGTCACTCAAGAGAGTCGGATTTGTCCACCTGTCCCAGGAGGATTAAAGAGCCTTTGGACGATCCTTGGGTTGCCCTCTGTACTGATGGCAGTGCCGGTCATCCCAGAATAATATCCCAGATGCAGTTTTTGTGAAACAGGCTCTCTCTCTGTCTCTCTCTCTCTCTCTCTCTCTCTCTCTCTCTCTCTCTCTCTCTCTCTCTCTTTTGGTTTTTCGAGACAGGGTTTCTCTGTGTAGCCCTAGCTGTCCTGGAACTCACTCTATAGACTAGGCTGGCCTCAGAAATCTGCCTGCCTCTGCCTCCTAAGTGTTGGGATTAAAGGTGTGTACCACCACTGCTCCGAGAAACAGGGTCTCTTTGTACCTCCAGCCCGGCTGGGCTGGAACCTGAGACCTTTGTCCTGACTGCTAACATCAGCAGTGGCTGCGACCAACTCTGGCCCCAGATCCAGTACTTTAGAGCTTATGAAACTTTTCATTTTACCCCTTTCCCTGCTTCCTCCTTCCGAGAGACTGCCGAAATTCTGCACAAGGCAGATTTATCCCACATTACAGCAAAGCAAAAACTACCAAAACTTCATTCCAGGATCCTGGCAGATTTGCCCAGGGGACTCAGAAACTGGACGATAAAAGCCTGATGTAGTAGCTCAGGACTATAATCTCAGCTAGTTGGGAGATGCAGGCAAGTCTTCAAATTCAAGGTTACACTGGACTAGAGAAAGAGTAAGGACTAAACTGGGCAATTTATGGGAAGACCTGTATCAAATTTTAAATTTTTTGAAAACTTTAAAAAATAAACATACACACACACACAAACTGAGTGTGGCAGCACAAGACTATAATCCCAGAATTTAGTAGGCAGAGGCAAGTTTATCAGGAGTTCAAGGTTGAACAGTCAGTTCAGTTCAAAGCCAGCCAGGGCTACATAAGACCCTGTCTCAAAACATACATACATACATACATACATACATACATACATACTTCAAGACCAGCCCAACAAGTAACATAGGACTTAAATCCCAATTCTTAGGAAGTGGAAGCAGGAGAATAAGAAATTCAAGGCCATCCTTAGCTAAATATTGATTATGAGGCTATATAAGACTCTCTCTAAAATCATTGATAAATAAAAATGTAAACTGTTGGCCAGGCATGGTGGCACATACATTTAATTCTAGCACCCAGAAGGTAGAGGCAGGTAGATCTCTGTGAGTTCCAGGACAACCAGAATTACATAATAGAAAAAAAACCCTGTCTCAAAAAACAACACAACAGGGCTGGTGAGATGGCTCAGTAGGTAAGAGCACCCGACTGCTCTTCCGAAGGTCCAGAGTTCAAATCCCAGCAACCACATGGTGGCTCACAACCATCCGTAACGAGATCTGGCGCCCTCTTCTGGAGTGTCTGAAGACAGCTACAGTGTACTTTACATATAATAAATAAATAAATCTTAAAAAAAAAAAAAAAAAACCACAACAGCGGGGCAGTGGTAGTGCATGCCTTTAATCCCAGCATTTGGGAGGCAGAGGGAGGTGGATTTCTGAGTTCGAGGCCAGCCTGGTCTACAGAGTGAGTTCCAGGACAGCCAGGGCTATACAGAAAAACCCAGCTGGGCGTGGTGGCGCACGCCTTTAATCCCAGCACTTGGGAGGCAGAGGCAGGCGGATTTCTGAGTTCGAGGCCAGCCTGGTCTACAAAGTGAGTGCCAGGACAGCCAGGGCTACACAGAGAAACCCTGTCTCGAAAAACCAAAAAAAAGAAAAAAGAAAAACCCTGTCTTGAAAACCAAAAAAGAAAAAAAAAATGTTTTGGTTTTTTTTTTTCTTAGTGACAAAGCACCTGCTTAAAGTGCCTGAAGCCCTGGATTTAGTCTGCAGTACTCCCATCCCTAATAATAGAAAGTGTACCATAGGCTCATATATTTGAACACTTGGTTCCCCAGCCTGTGGAACTGTTTGGGAAGGATTGGGAGGTGTGGTCTTTGCTGGAGGAGGCGTGTCACTAGGAAGCAAGCTTTGAAGTTTCAAAAGCTCCACTCCATTCCCACTCTCTGTCTGCTTCCTTTTCATAGATCAAGACCTAAACTCTTAGTTACGGCTCAAGCGCCAGGCCCGACTGCCTGCTGCTTGACTTCCCCGCCTTGGTGATCATAGGCATGCACTTGGAAACAGCAAGCTTCCAATAAGCTGCTCTATTAACACCAACACCGCCTGGCTTGTGGTGTTTTGTCACAGCCATTGAAAAGGTAACTAAGACAAGTGATTTTTAAAATAAAAGTAAAGAAGAGAGGCTGGAGAGATGGCTCAGCAGTTAAGAGCACTGACTGCTCTTCTGAAGGTCCTGAATTCAAATCCCAGCAACCACAGGGTGGCTCACAACCATCCGTAACGAGATCTGATGCTCTCTTGTGGTGCCTCTGAAGACAGCTACAGTGTTCTTTTTTTTTTTTTTTTTTTTTTTTTTTTTGGTTTTTTGAGACAGGGTTTCTCTGTGTAGCCCTGGCTGTCCTGGCACTCACTTTGTAGACCAGGCTGGCCTCGAACTCAGAAATCCGCCTGCCTCTGCCTCCCAAGTGCTGGGATTAAAGGCGTGCGCCACCACACCCGGCTCAGCTACAGTGTTCTTATGTATAATAAATCTTAAAAAAAAAAAATACAGATAAACTAAGAGACAAAATTAAAACTATTTGCAGTCCAATAATGTGACTAATAGGCGTATGTGATATTGTTATTGTTTCGTTTTGTTTTGGGTCTCATGTATCCCAGGACTGCCTTATAACAAAGGCCAAAGAGTGCTAGGATCTCAGGTGTGGCCCACCATGTCTGGTTCTGTCAGTACTGAGGACAGAACCCAGAGTTGCATAAATGCTGGGCAAACACTAAACTGACTAAGCTACCCCCCCAGCCCCCCAGCCCCGCTATCTCCAGTTTCTAGATCCACAGTGCTCAACCTGTGGATCTTGACCCCTTTGGGGGCATCAAAGGACCCTTTATCTTACGATTCATAACAGCAGCAAAATTACAGTTATAGAGTAGCATAGAAAATGATTTTATGGCAGGGGGGGGTCACCACAGCATGAGGAACTGTGTTAGAGGGTGGTAGCTTCAGGAGGGTTGAGAACCTCTGCTGTGGCTCGTCTTACCCCCATTTACTTAACCCATAGCAGTGCTGAGTGATGCACCCCAGCCAGCATCTACTTAACCAACGCCTTAGTGAAACGGAATTCTCTCCATGCTGTCCCCATAATTAATGTAATGTATGCTGAGGAGACCTCCCCTGTAGCTAAATCTTGGCGCACATCCTTCCTGAAGGTCATTGATTCCTGCAAGCCAGAAGTGCTGTGTCAGAAGTTAAACATACGGGGCTTGGGCGTGGCTCGATGGGATGGTATACCTATGCTTGCAGTCACATGTCCAAGACCATAAACTCAATGCCCCAGCCACCTTAAAGAGATGATGTGGCCCTAGGAGGGAAGATGAGTCACCTCCAACACTCCATCCTCAGCCATATCAGAGCGGGGGCCACGTGTTTGCCAGGTACTCTACAGTCCCTAAACCCTCTTCCTCCTCACCTCCTGTCAGGTCAATGTAGCCTCTATCACTCCGCCATTTCTACCTCTACTTTTTTTTCTGTTTTTTCTCTCTATTCTACCATCCTCCTGCCCAGACAAGTAATTCATTGACCTCCAAATTAAACTGGATGCTTCCAGCAAGAAGCCAGCGCCATAGCTCTTATTTGTTTATTTATTTTTGTTTTGTTTTGTTTGGGCTTGTTTGTTTCTTTGAGACAGGGTTTCTCTGTGAAACCCTGGCTGTCCTGGAACTCACTCGGTAGACCAGGCTGGCCTCGAATTCACAGAGATCTATCTGCCTCTGTCTCTCAAATGCTGGGATTAAAGATGTGTGCTTCCACTGCCTAAAAAAATTTTTTTTAAATCGTCTTACTATGTGTCCCTGGCTGGCCTGAAGTCCCTGTGTAGACTGAGGGGGAGCTGGCCTTGAACTCACAAGAGATCTGCCTGTTCCTCCCTCCCATATGCTCAGATTGAAGGCCTTGGACACAGCACCTGGTTTAAAGATTTTTTTGTTTGTTTTTTGTTTGTTTTTTTTTTGAGACAGGGTTTCTCTGTGTAGCTCTGGCTGTCCTGGAACTCACTCTGTAGACCAGGCTGACTTTGAACTCAGAAATTTGCCTGCCTCTGCCTCCTGAGTGCTGGGATTAAAGGTGTGCACCACCACCACCTGGCTATTTTTTGTTTTGTTTTGTTTGGGGGGGGGTTGGTTTTTTGAGACAGGGTTTCTTTGTGTAGCCCTGGCTGTCCTGGAACTCACTTTGTAGACCAGGCTGGCCTCGAACTCAGAAATCCACCTGTCTCTGCCCTCTCAAGCACTGGGATTAAAGGCGTGAGCCACCACCACCCTGCTTATTTTTATTATTTTTAACTATATGTACATATACATGTTTGCGTGTGGATCTGAGCATGTGTGTTCCAGTGCCTGAAGAGACCATAGGTGTCAGATCCAACCCCCCACCCCCAGGAGCTGGAGTTACAAGCAGTGGTGTCCAATATGGGTATTTGAAACCAAAGGTGGGTTCTCTGCAAGATCCCAATTAATGAATCATTGCTCCATCCAGCCCCTAGAGTTACATTTGTTTCTGAGACAGGGTTTCTCTATTGGCTGTTCTGGAACTCAATCTGTAGACCAGGCTGGACTTGAATTTACAGAGATCCACTTGCCACTGCCTCCTGAGTGTGGTAATAAATGCAGTAAACGCAATAAGAACCCCACCAAAGGATCCTTAGGAATTGGAGGACAGCCCTCAGCTATAGCGGGGAGAGCCTATCTCAACACGGACAGCAGTTGTTAAGTGTAGGGGCTGGAGGGAGAGGGATAGCTTTGTGTAACCACCACCTCAATTAAGATCTAGAACATTCCATCTGCCCTTGCTGCTCCTTCCCAGTCAGCTTCTCCCACCCTCCCGTATCGTCGATGATTTGCTTTCTGTCCTTAGAGAGTAGTTTGAGAGTGTTGATTGCTTTTCAGACTTGAAGCCAAGGGTAACCTCAAAACTCCTCATGCTTTGAAGCCAATGATGAGCCTGAACTCTTTTTTAAAAAAAGATTTATTTATTATTTATAATTATATACACTGTAGCTGTCTTCAGACACACCAGAAGAAGGCTCCAGATCTCATTACAGATGGTTGTGAGCCACCATGTGGTTGCTGGGATTTGAACTCAGGACCTTCGGAAGAGCTGTCGGTGCTCTTAACTGCTGAGCCATCTCTCCAGCCCCAGACCCTGAACTCTTGACCCTCCTGCCTCTCCAACTCTTGAATTTAAATACCTCTATGTCCACTTTGCATTTTCTCTTTATTTTTTTCAGGGGGGGTATCTTTTGGGGGGTGCACAGGGGAGGTCTGCCTTCTTGGGCACATCATGTTTATAAACTTCATCTCTATTAGGGATCACTAATTTGTTCATTTTTATTGCTCAGTAGTATTCCGTTGTATGGATGTACCAGAACCCATTTCTGCACTGTGCTGTTGATGAACATTGAGGCTGTTTTTCTAGGCTGGCTGGGCTAGGAATAAATTTGCTATCACATTTGGAAGTCTTCGGGTGGCTATATTTCTCTCTCCTCTAAACCCCTAAGAGGGAATCAACTAGCTTACAATGTAACCTTCGAAAAATGCAAATTAGGTCTTGTCTGCTCTTCTCTGTTAGTTTCCTGTTACATTTGGGGTAAAATCCAAACTGATCACCAGGTTTCCACCTGGAAGCTGCTCTCTACCCAGTCTCCCCGGATCAATATACTGGAGCCAAATCAGGCTTCGGTTCATCCTGTTTGATGCCTCCCAAACCCATCAAACTAGTTCTTTTTTCTCTTTGCTCAAATCCCTTTCTGTGGCTCACTTTCTCTACAGTTGTGTAACAAATTACCACACACTTAGCAATTTACAGTCATAGGATCGCTGACCCCAGTTTCCGATGCTAGGGAGCTGGAAGCCGGGTGTGTGACCTCTTTTGGGGTGTAACTGACTGCCCACATCCTCATCTGGAAGTTCCCCTCCGGGGGAGATCTGCTTTGAGTGCTTTCTTTCTGGAATATTCTTCAGAGATCTTGCCTGGCTATTCATGTCCAACCCTTCTAATCCTAGATACTTTTTTATCTCTAGATTCTTGTCTGTGTTCCTCATTAGAAACATCTCCTTATTCTGGCTTGTTTATTTACTTTCATCATCTGACATTATGTCCTATTGTCTTAGTTAGGGTTTCTCTGCTATGAGCAGACACCATGATCAAGGCAACTCTGTTTGTTTGTTTGTTTGTTTGTTTGTTTGTTTGTTTGTGACAGGGTTTCTCTGTGTAGCCCTGGCTGTCCTGAAACTCACTCTGTAGACCAGGCTGGCCTCGAACTCAGAGATCTGCCTGCCTCTGCCTCCCAAGTGCTGGGATTAAAGGCGTGTGCCACCACTGCCTGGCACCAAGGCAACTCTTATAAGGACATTTAATTGGGGCTGGCTTACAGGTTCAGAGGTTCAGTCCATTATCATCAAGGTGGAAACATGGCAGCATCCAGGTAGGCATGGTGCAGGAGGAGCTGAGAGTTCAACACCTTCATATGAAAGCAGCTAGTGGAAGACTGACTTCCAGGCAGCTAGGGTGAGGGTCTTGAAGCCCACACCCACAGTGACACACCCACTCCAACAGGGCCACACCTTCTAATAGTGCCACTCTGGGCTGACCATATGCAAACCATCACATCTTCCTTTCTCTTCTTTCTTTTTCTTTCTTTCTTTCTTTCTTTCTTTCTTTCTTTCTTTCTTTCTTTCTTTCTTTTTCTTTCCTTCCTTCCTTCTTCCTTCCTTCCTTCCTTCCTTCCTCCCTTCTCTCTCTCTCTCTCTCTCTCCCTCTCTCTCTCTCTTTCTCTCGCTCTCTATCTATTTGTTTGGCTTTTTCATTTTTTATTTATATGTTTTTTCCGAGACAGGTTTTCTGAGGTGAATGTGGCCCTGGCTGTCCTGAAACTCACTCTGTACAACCAGACCGGCCCCAAACTCACAGACATCCGCCTGCCTCTGCTGGGATTAAAAGGCTTGTACCACCCCTACTCAGCTATTTTTTTTTAAAATAATTTCTTTTTCTTTCTTTCTTTTTATTTTTATGTGCATGGGTGTTTTGCTCTCATGTATGCCTGTGTGAGCATGTTGGGTCCCCTGGAACCGGAGTTAGACAGAGCTGTGAGCAGCCATGTGGGTGCAGGGAATCAAATCCAGGGCCTCTGCAAGGGCAGCCAGAGCTCTTAGCCTCTGAGCCATCTCTCCAGCCTCATTCAGTGTTGTTTTTAAAAGCTAAGGACAAACCTGGGCATGGTGGAACAGGCCAGTAACTCCAGTACTGTGCCTATTTCAGAACCCCAGAAGACCACCGAGGAGCTCAGTCCTATGCAATGGCACTGGGGGTCTTTAAGCTCAAGCTTTGGCTACACTGTCCTCTCTGACACAGCAGGATGGAGTGTGTGTGTGTGTGTGTTTGTGTGAAGCCCTGAGCTCTCAGCAGGACAAGGTTTTATTTTATAGGAAATGGCAAGTAAGCGAGGAGGTTTCTAGCCAGGCACATATCTGATTGGGGGGGGGGGGCTATTGTGACACTTTGTTGGCCTTTAACATAATTGGCTGTGCTGGAAGCCAAACCCTAAACTTAACTTCTGGTTTCCTCCTGATTGGTGGTTGTTAGGAAGTGAAGTGTCAGGGGCAGGCTTGTAACCTGGAAGCACAAGTTTGTTGAGGAATAACCTGGAAGCCGGTACTAAAGAGTTCATCCCTAGGTCAGGTTCTCTAAGATGGAGTCTGAACCCAAGATCTGGTCTCTTATCCTTAACAAAAGCTGAGGGAGGAAGCCAACATAGATTACATAAGAAAGTACTGCCTCAGAAAAAGTGAATGGATATAACAATCCAAATATTATCTATCAGTACGGCCGGGCAGTGGTGGCGCACGCCTTTAATCCCAGTACTTGGGAGGCAGAGGCAGGCGGATTTCTTAGTTCGAGGCCAGCCTGGTCTACACAGAAAAACCCTGTCTCAAAAAACCAAAAACAAAAAACAACAAATATTATCTATCAGTACTGGATATTAGAGGATTGGTCAAATAAATGACATATAGTTCCAAAATGGACAACTCTGCAGCCACACGAAAGATTCAGGAAGACTGTTATGTTCTGAAATGAAACAATCCCACACACACACACACACACAAATGAGCAAGGTAATGCTATCTGAATCATTTGTGAGAGAAAGTGGGGAAAAGTATATAAATATGAGAGGAAGAGTATTATATATTAAATATAAATATGCTTACCAGAAGACAGCCCAGCCAGGGAAGCAGAAACAGCGAAGTCACCTGGTAGGGCTTAGGGACAGGATGGCCCAGGGTCAGGAGTAGAAAAGAGTCTTCACTTAACGTCTTCCTTTCTACTCTGATTCGTTTTGTTTGTGGGACAGAGTCTTGCTGTTTCTCTCTGGCTGGTCTTAAACTCAAGACCCTCTTCTTTCTGCCTTGGGATGCAGAGATCATACGTCTGCGAGACACCACCAGGCCTGCCGGGAAATAGCCTTTTGAATCTCTTAAATCTTGAGCCACACATGTCATGTCACTGATTCCCAACATGAATCTATACTTTGAAAATAAATTAAAACTGTAGTTTTGGTTTTGGTTTTTTTTTTTAAGGCACAACAGCAATGGTCCCTGATCACTGGAGGGGGGCATGTTCGACACGTGTGAAGTCCCCAGAATAGTTGGGGGTGGGGGGAAATGCCATCTAGGTAGAACAGGGTATGTGAAGGCAATGTTTTCTAGAAACACTTGAACTCCTGCTTTTTGTTCTGGAAGTGTTTCTGAAGAAGAGGAGGAGGGCACGGGGAATGCTCCCAAACCTGCCAGACTGTCTGCAAGAAGTGCGGGAGGCAGCAAGCCACACATTTGCACCACCAAATGGCACAGTGCGAGGGAGGACAAGGACCTTCTGTCTGCCCAGGGAAAGCGAGGCTGTGGCAGGAAGCAGAGTGGTCACAGTGGACAGGCTAGGACCATTTCCCACAAAGAGCTGAGACTACAAATTGGGTTGGGCTAAGGCTGGAGTTTGGGAAGCTCCACGTCAGGTTTAAGGGATGCAAGCCCCGGGATGGACGGACGGATGCCCCGGGATGGACGGATGGCTCAGTGGTGAAGAACGCTGGCTGTTCTTACAGAGGACGCAGGTCCATTTCCAGAAACAACGTGGTGCCTTACAACTGCCTGTAGAGCCCATTCCAGGGACTCGAGCACACTCATCTGGACTCTGCAAGCACAGGGTCCCCCCCCCCCCCCCACACACACACATACACACACATATGCATGCAGGCAAAAGGCTCGTACACGTAAAATAAGTAACATAAAAGAGAGGTGCAAGCCGGGCGTGGTGGCGCACGCCTTTAATCCCAGCACTTGGGAGGCAGAGGCAGGCGGATTTCTGAGTTCGAGGCCAGCCTGGTCTACAGAGTGAGTTCCAGGACAGCCAGGGCTATACAGAGAAACCCTGTCTCGAAAAACCAAAAAAAAAAAAAAAAAAAAAAAAAAAAAAAAAGAGAGGTGCAATCATTTCAGATTAGGATGTGATACAAGAAAAGGCCGAGTGACCCATTTCTAACCTGGTTCTGTTATGAATAAAATTATAATGTTATGGAAAGAAAGAAGGAAAAAGGAAGGAAGGAAGGAGGGACGAAGGACGGGAAGAAGGAAGGTTTAAAAAAGGGAAGGAAAGACAAGGGCTAACTGTGACGTTGATTTTTAGAGGAGAGGTTGTGCGAAGAGCATTCCAGACTTGGCCAGCAGTAGCAAGGCTGAGACAGATGCATATCTGTGAGTTCAAAGATGGCCTAGTCTACATAGAGAACTCTAGGCTAGCCAGGGCTAGAGAGTGAGACCCTGTTTAATAATAATAATAATTAACAACAACAACAACAACAGGGGGCTGGAGAGACGGCTCAGCAGTTAAGAGCACTGGCTGCTCTTCCAGAGGTCCTGAGTTCAAATCCCAGCAACCACATGGTGGCTCACAACCATCTGTAATGGGATCTGATGACCTCTTCTGGTGTGTCTGAAGACAGCTACAGTGTACTCACATACATAAAATACATAAATATACCTTTAAAATAACAAAAATAATAATAAGGAGAAGGGAGGGAGGGAGGGAGGGAGGGACAGACAGAAAAATATATACGTTCACTTCAAAAAGGATCTCTGTCATCCAAAGGGTGGATCCTAGCCAAGACCATGACCTCTGGAGGAGTCCCCTAGTATCTGGTAAGCCCATGTCAGGTCAGGGTCAACTCCGGGCTCTGTGCCTGCCGCCTGTGCATCCTGCCCCACACAAGCCTCAACTTTCTCATCCACATAGTGGGAGTGAGATTCCACAGGGCTGTGACTCAGCAGCTGCGGGGGTGTGAACATTCTCTGCCTTGCTTGCTTTAATCGTAGAGATTACAAAAGCCCATGTCCCAGCTAGGATGTAATTCAGTTGGGAGAGTACTTCCGCAGCAAACAGAGCTCCGGGGGCTCGATTCCTAGCACCACACACAAACCAGTCATGGTGGCTCAGACCTGTGATCTCAGCACTTATGTGGTGGAGGCAGGGGGATCAGATAGATATTCAAGGTCATCTTTCTCTACATAGAATTAAAGGCTACCTTGAGTTATTTGAAGTCCCTGTTTCAAAAGCAAACATTATTATAGGCCCTGGGAGATGACTCAGAGGCTAAGAGCACTGGCTGCTGTTCCAGAGTCCTGGGTTTGATTCCCAACAACCACATGGTGGCTCACAACCATATATGACAACAGTTTCAGAGGATCCAAGGCCTTCTTCTGACCTCTGTGGGCACCAAGAAACTCACACATTACACAGATATACATGCAGGTAAAACACCTATACACAAGTCGGGCGTGGTGGCACATGATCTTAATCTCAGCACTTAGGAGGTGAAAGCAGGCAGATCTCTGAGTTCAAGGCCAACCTGGTCTGCAGATAGAGTTCCAGGATAGCCAGGCCTACCCAGAAAAGCCCTGTTTCAAGAAACAAGCAAGCAAACAAACAAATACCCTAAACATATGAAAAAAATCAGTCAACCAATAAGCTAATGAATAAATACATAAATCTACGAGAGGTTTTATGCCATTTGTTTGTTTCTTAGAGGGAGTTTCGTGAGATAGCTTCTCTCTGTACCAGGCAATCCTCCTGCCTCAGCCTCCTAAATGCTGGATCACAGGCATGGTCAGGGGTCTCTGCAACCATGACAGCTACAGCCAGCAGAGTAACTGAGGAAGGCAAGCAGGCAGTTCAGTTCAACATGACTAAGTAGCTGGTGCTGGTTCAACTTGGAGAGCCCGACCCCGAGTAGCTTCTTTTAGGTATATTTGGGCACAGCACAGTTTGGTGAGAGCATCTCTGTTGACCTCGATCCCGTGCGCACAATAAAGCAAAGACTACATCAAGACTCTGTAAACTGCTCGCGACAGCCTTCGTAAGGATGGGTTCTATCGGTTGACTACATGCGACACCTTCTGTGATGATGGGTTCTATAGGGTGATGAGTTTATGATAAGGGTCCAGTGGAGGATAGGGCACAGGTCACCAGGCTATTAGTCCTGTCCGTTCTCAGGCTTACGGGTGGATAACAGGTTGTGCATCTCTTCCTTTGAAGAATCAAGCTTTGTGTTAGCATTCTGTCTAAACTCCACCCCACAGTTACCTGGCAACAGCAAGGAAGGCTCCGCCCCACAGTTACCTGTCAACAGCCAGGTAGGCCTGGCCCACTATAAAAGGGGCTGCTTGCCCCCTCCTCCCTCTCTTGCTCTCTCAGTCTCTTGCTTCTCACTTCCTTTTTTTTTTTTTTTTTTTTTTTTTTTTGGTTTCTCTAGACAGGGTTTCTCTGTGTAGCACTGACTGTCCTGGAACTCACTTTGTAGACCAGGCTGGCCTCGAACTCAGAAATCTGCCTGCCTCTGCCTCCCGAGTGCTGGGATTAAAGGCGTGCGCCACCACGCCCTGCTTCTCTCTTGTTCTTGATTTCCCCTTCCCCATTCCCTTCCTCTCTCTCCATGTGCTATGCTCATGGCCATGGCTGGCCTCTACTTCTCTACTCTCCCTTTCTCTGCCTTTCTCTGCCTTTCTCTGCCTCTACCACCCTCTTAACTCCCCTCCCCATGCCCTGAATAAACTCTATTCTGCACTATACCGTCGTGTGGCTGGTCTCTCAGGGGGAAGGGATGCCTTAGCATGGGCCCGCTGAGGCACCCCCTCCCCCAGTGCCTGACTACACCTCTTATACCTCTTTATCTTTTTTTTTTTTTAAGATTTATTTATTATATGTAAGTACACTGTAGCTGTCTTCAGACACTCCAGAAGAGGGTGCCTGATCTCGTTGCGGATGGTTGTGAGCCACCATGTGGTTGCTGGGATTTGAACTCTGGACCTTCGGAAGAGCAGTCGGGTGCTCTTACCCACTGAGCCATCTCACCAGCCCCCCTCTTTCTTTTTATAAACACATCAATGTGTATTGGTGTTTTGCCCACATGTCTGTGTGGACGATGTCAGATGTTAGACTTACAGAGAGTTGTTTGCCCCCATGTGGGTGCTGGGAATTGAACTCGGGTCCTCTGGAAGAGCAGCCAGTGCTCTTAACCCACTGAGCCATCTTTCCACCCCACCCCCCAAGCCTGTGTTTTTAACATTCCAGGTTCCCCTAGTGATTAACTGTGAGCCCAAGAACCTCTGTGTCTCCCACAGGTATGGGCTATCGCATCCAGTTCACACCTAGTTTATATACTGGGAAACTGAGGCTCATAAGTGAAGTCACCTGCCCATAGCCATGGAGCTGACAAGTGAGAAGGCCAGGCTAGAGTCCAGGGCTGTCTCATGGGAGACACCTGGAAAGGACGTGACTCCCCTTAAAACCCTGGTCTCTATCACTGTTGTGCTTCCAGAACAGTCGCAGGAACTCTCAATGACCTCTGACCTCAGCAGAAGACCGGAGGGAGGCCCATACTTCCTCCCTTACCTGACTTCTAGCTCACCTCCAGTCTCAGGTGGTGGCTGGATCTGAATCCAGAACCTAGGACCTAGAAAGATTGCACTCTCTCCCTAAGCTCAAGCCCAGCACAGAGGAACACACCTCCTCCCTGAGCCAAAGACTCCTGGCTCTGCAGATGCTAAAACCCTGCTAGAATCCACCTTGCTCTCTTTGTCCTGGGAATTCCTCAGTTCACAGCTTGCCTACCCCCTCCTCCAGGCAGCCTTCGGTGACTACCACCAGGACTTGTACCCTTGGCGCCATGATCTCACCACTGTGCCAGGCAGCATGCATGCAAGCTCCGTCCCTATGCAGCACACCATGCCTTGGCCTTGAAGGCACTTGTCACTACCTGGGAAGTTTATTATCTATATCTTACTTGCCCAGACCCAGTCCCCAGACATTCTGAGTCAACTGGTCTGGAATGTAGTCCGGGTATTAGGATTTTTTTCTCCTTCCTTCTCTTCTTCTATACTTCAGGATAAAAAACAAACCAAAACCAAAACAAAAACAAAAAACTCTGTAGGCAATTGGCAGACAGGGTAGAGACCTATGGCCTCTGAGAGAGAACATGACGCCCCCTCTATAGCCATGGGCACCAAGACACAGAGACACTAATTGTGTGGCCTAGGGTCACAAAGCTAGTGAATCATGGAGCCAAATTAGAACACAGAAAGTGCGACTTCAAAGTATGATGGGGAGGGGTGGGGTATCAATCGATCTCCTCAATTCCCCTAGTGACAGAGAAGAAGCCTTGGGGCTGTGGGGCAGCTCTGTTCTGAGACAGACTCAGGCCCCTCCAGCATGGGATATTTTTAACCGAGAAGCTGGTTCTTGCAAACATCCTGCAGTGACTTAAACACTGAGCAAATTGTTTAGGGGCGGCTGGGCCCTTTCTCCGCTGAGGTAGCCCTGGAGCCAGTCAGGGGGTCCAAGGCAAGCTTTGAAGACAGCGTCAGGGGTGGGAGGTGTGTGTGTGTGCGTGTGTGTGTGTGTGTGTGTGTGTGTGTCTGTGTGTCTGTGTGTCTGATAAAGAGGAGAGGGTCAGTTTGGGATGGGTCCAGATTCCTCCTCCTTCTTCCCTCAGACACAAAGATTACTTCATCCAACCCAGCAGCCTTCCTCCCTGCTCCCAGCCGGGGAAAGACCTGGACGACAAACAGATACCGGATTTTTTTTTTAAAGATATATTTATTTTATGTATATGAGTACACTGTAGCTGACTTCAGACACACCAGAAGAGGGCATCGGATCCCATTACAGATGGTTGTGAGCCACCATGTGGTTGCTGGGATTTGAACTCAGGACCTCTGGAAGAGCAGTCAGTGCTCTTAACCACTGAGCCATCTCTCCAGCCCCCCAGATACTGGATCTTATCATTACAGGCAGCAAGATGGCTACAGTTCTCTTCTTCACCCTACCACTCTCCAAAGGGAAGGTGCTACAGCTACAGAAAACTTCCATTTCGGATCTCCCCAGAACTATCAGAATGGCGGGGGGGCTCACACCTGAGATCCCAGTACTTGGCAGGTTGAGGCAGGAGGATCAGGAGTTCAAGGCCAGCCTGGACTAGAAAGCAAGACCCTGGCTTTTTAAGCACACACACAAAAACATATGTGTTATACTTGTTTATCTCTCTATTCATTCACTACTTTTGGCCCAAATGTATCAGCAAGCTTTCAGATGCCAAATTGGAAGTGTGCCTGACTTTAAAATGTAAAAATAAAAACACGTGGTCTTGAAAGTGGCGATCTCTCATATAGAAAATTCCTCACAAAGTGGCCCACAAAGAAGCCAGGCACAGTGTGTAATCCCAGCACTTGGGAGATGGATGGAAGAGGGTCAGGAGTGCAAGGCCATCTCCAGTTACATAGAGAGTTCAAAACTAGCCTAGGCTACATGAAACCATCAGAGAAAGGGGTGGGGGAGGAGAGTGAGGGAGAGGGAGACACATACATACACTTTCACACACACACACACAGACACTGACTCATAGGGGTGATGAAGCCACAAGGATATTCATTGTAACATTGCTTACACACACACACACACACACACACACACACAAGGACTGACTCATAGGGATGATGTAGCCACAAGGATATTCATTGTAACATGGCTTGCTACATTCCCATTGGACAATCAAAATGTCCATCAACAGAACAGATTAACCTTGGCAGGATACAGCCACAGAGGAAGACAGCCAAACTGGATGCTGACATGCAAAATACGACCAAGATGCATTGCTTGGTGGGAAGAGAATGGAAGTTGTAAAACAACATGTACACTTAGCCTTAGGCAGGTGTGGTGGTGCACACCCTTTATCTCAGTAGAGGGGCCGGGAGGTAGGGGGTGGGGCCAGAACAGCTCTGTGGGTCCCAGGTCTGCAAGAACTACATCCATCGTGAAACTAATACAGTCTTGCAATGATAGTCTGGGGGGTGGGGGGAGGTGGGCGGGGTCTGGCTCGGGTTTGTTTACTTTGCCAGTTAAAGTATTAAAAGGCAGGAAAACCCGGGCAGTGGCGTTTGCCTTTAATCCCAGGAGGCAGAGGCAGGAGGATTTCTGAGTTCGAGGCCAGCCTGGTCTACAGAGTGAGTTCCAGGACAGCCAGGGCTACACAGAGGAAACCCTATCTCGAAAAACCAACCAACCAAACAAAAAACAAAAAAGCACCTCCCCAAAATGTCCTGTACAAAATAATATAATATAAAATGAAATCACATTGAGGTGGATAGAAATAATTTGGAATTCTCGATCTGCTACAGTATAACCAGAACTTCCCAGAGGCTGAGTCCCAATTAATAGTAAATTAAGCCAGTTTTGCCAGAATGGGACGGTGGGACTGTGTCCTCAGAATGCCCCAGTGGGAGACAGCCACACCAGCAGTGGAGGAGACTGCTGGTGGACATTGAGCTCTTTGGGAAACCGAACAGTTATGACGCGCAGATCCACCATTCTTCTCTTCAGGATTATATTGCCCTGGATAAGTCCCTGCCCCACACAGGAGCGCCGTATGTAAATCACAGAGCCCCATCCCGGAGCACCTCCCTAACTCCGTGCTGAGGCACGAAGCTCGTGACCGTGCGCATAGTCAAGCATGCCTTTGAGATCACCTACTTGCTCACTGGTAAAATTCCTCTGCGGGTACTGGTGACTGCCACCGTCCACAGTGGCCCCCGGGGACGCCTCAACAGGCATTGAATGAGCCCGGACGCAGGGCTGCGGGCGGTGGGTGTGTCCCCGCCTGGTGATTCAGGCCATCTGGCTGCTGTGCGCAGGTGCTCCTTTCCGGAACATCCAGACCCTTGCCGAGGGTTTTGAAGATGAGCTCATCAGAGATCGCTGAGGACTCCTCCAACGCCTACGCGGTCAAAAAGCATGAGCAGGAGTGTGTGGCCAAGTCTAACCGCTCATTTCCCGGCAGCTGCCTAGTAAACTGCGAGTCCTCAAAAAAAAAAAAAAAAAAAAACCAAAAAAAAAAAAACCTTGCGCAACTCTAAACTTCAGCCCTTGGGAGGCTGAGGAGGCTATGTAGTGAGACCCCTGTGTCAAGGGACCTTCTTATTCTGCCCTCAGCCTCCTTGACTCATTTTACTAAAAATATTATTTATTTGATTATTGAGTTTTTGTCACCCTTAAGTGATGTACCTCAAATTAAAAAAAAAAAAAATGGGTCCTTCAGTGGTATTGCAAATTCCTCTCCAAGGTGGTTTTACTATGTTCCTTCCGCAAGCAGCTCTTCTCCTGTATATATGTATTTTACACACACGCACACGCATGTACGCACACGCGTGTGTGTGTGTGTTTTGGTTTTTTTTTTTTTTTTTTTTTTTTTTTTTTTTGGTTTTTTTCGAGACAGGGTTTCTCTGTGTAGCCCTGGCTGTCCTGGCACTCACTTTGTAGACCAGGCTGGCCTCGAACTCAGAAATCCGCCTGCCTCTGCCTCCCGAGTGCTGGGATTAAAGGCGTGCGCCACCACGCCCGGCGTGTTTTGGTTTTTTAAAAAAGATTTTAGTTAACCTATTTTATGTATATAAGTACCCGGTAGCTGTCTTCAGACACACCAGAAGAGGGCATCAGATCCCATTACAGATGGTTGTGAGCCACCTTATGGTTGCTGGGATTTGAACTCAGGACCTCTGAAAGAGAAGCCAGTGCTCTTAACCGCTGAGCCATCTCTCCAGCCCATGTGTGTATTTTTTTCAGACGGGATCTCACTATGCAGACTTGCCTGAAAGTTGCTTTGTAGACTTGCACTCACAGAGATCTGACTGCTTTTGCCAGTGCTAGGATTCAAAGTGTGGGACACCAGGGACAGTCTTATATGCATATATGTTACTTATATACGTATTTAGCAATGATATGCTAATAAGGATAGAACCCAGGGTCTCATGCATGTGAAGCAAGTGGTCTACCATTAAGATATAGTCCCAGCCCTCTTTGTTACTATTATTAATTTTATTATTATCATTATTATTATTATCGTGTGAGTTCAGGTTCTCTTGTGCCACGGCTCATGCGTGGAAGTCAAAGGACAGTTGGTCGCTGTTTGTTAATTCTTCGATGGGTTCCAGGCATCGAATACAGGTCATTAGGCTTGCATAGTGAGCACTTCTATCCACTGAGCTAACTCACCGGTTACTTCTGTGGTTTTTTTTTTTTTTTTTAAGATTTATTTATTATATGTAAGTACACTGTAGCTGTCTTCAGACACTCCAGGAGAGGGCGCCAGATCTCGTTACGGATGGTTGTGAGCCACCATGTGGTTGCTGGGAGTTGAACTCTGGACCTTCGGAAGAGCAGTCGGGTGCTCTTACCCACCGAGCCATCTCACCAGCCCTACTTCTGTGGTTTTATATTTTGTTTTTAAATAACTCCTGCCGGGCGTGATGGTGCACGCCTTTAATCCCAGCACTTGGGAGGCAGAGGCAGGCAGATTTCTGAGTTCGAGGCCAGCCTGGGCTACAGAGTGAGTTCCAGGACAGCCAAGACTACACAGAGAAACCCTGTCTCGAAAAACCAAAAAAAACAAAAACAAAAACAAAAACAAAAAACAAAAAAAACTCCTTTCAAAAATTTAAAAAATTATCTCTTAAAACAAACAAACAAAAAGCTGCTCAAGGTGAAGCACGCCTTTAATTCAGCACTTGGGAGGCAGAGGCAGGCAGATCAAGCCCCAAGCCCGGCTACATAGCCAGGCACTGTCAAGTTTGTTTTAAAAAACTCAGGCTTCCGGCCCAGAGCTTCACTGATGTAGGCAAGTATTCAGGGTTTCTGAAAGCCAGTTGTAGTGTAAATCACCAGAATCAATGTTTGTTTTACCCTAATTTCAAAAGATACTGGTGTTCACGAAGTTCTTTCAGATACAAAAAAATGATAGAATTGTTTCCTTACTGTGTGTGCATGCACACATCTGTAAGCGCTGTTGCACAACCGTCCTTATGTGGAGCTCAGAGGACAACTTCAAGACCCATTCTCTTCTGTTGCCTTGTGAGACTTGAGAATGGAACACAGGCTATCAGGCCTGACACACAGTCTTCTTACCAGGCTAGCTTTGAGCTTGTGGTCCTCCTGCCTTCAGACTCCCGGGCTGCAGGCTGTGCCATCATACCAGATCACGATGCTCATTTAGTTTGATTTTCAGCAACTCCTTTGAGTTACTTTGGCTGGTTCTGGAATACTTGCTTGTCAAAGCACTGTTTATCCCTGATCCTCCTGCTTCTGTCTTCCAAGTGCTGGGATGACAAGCTCGAACATCAGTGACCCACACAGGACTGCCCATGTGGGTCAAAGCTGAGGCTTAGAAACCTTCCTTGGGTGGTCCTGCTCGACTCCAGAATCCTCCTGAAACCTGTCTCTCTCTGGTTTGAAAGAGGAAGGGGTAGAAGAGATAAGGGTAAGAGGGAATTTGCCTAGGGAGGGAGCAGTGAGCATTTGTGGAGAAAAACAAAAACAAAGCGGTGGCTCAGACCCTACTGCCATCCGCCTGCAAAGACAAGGAGATAAGCACAAATACAAATCACCAAAACAAAATGCAGGGGCAGGGAGATGACTACAAGTACAATGCAAAAGCAGTAGCATCCATACTAAACAATACCGCAAGGATACTTGGAAATTCAGATACGTGAAGCAATAAGAATCTGCCCCTAGTCATACAGAGAACAACTTGGAATTAAATACGCAATAGATAAGACAAGAGGCTTTAAAGCAGAAAGCAAGTCTGACATTTAACAACGAATATTCAGTCTCCGTAGAGACTGTCAAAAATTGCCAATGCCGACTATATTTCAAGTCGTCATGGCGGGGTATTGGGAAAAGTTTTCAATTAGCAATAATCGCGCCTCGGATAAACCTCATTGGCTACGATACTGCCACTGCGCAAAGCTGACGAGTGAACGTGCTCGCTCAGCCTCCCAGGGCTGACGACTCCCATTACAGTCACGGTGAGCTCCGGCCCACGCGCGACCTCCACGTGACGGGAACGGAACCCAGCGGTTCCATCTCGATCATCTGCGTGGACACGTTCTTGCCCGTGGGTTATCTCGCGCCCGAACGTCCGTGTTTTGCAAACTACGCGGCAGTCGCTTGGGATGCTGGGGACTCTTATGCAAATCGAGTCAACGTCATCGCGATGGCCTGGGTGGAGGCTCAACCGCGGCGGGAGAAGGAGGGTAAGCCAGAAGTTCGGGATGAAAGGACCTGTGTCGTGACGGTCCGATGCAGAGGCTGACCTCGCGGTGGTGGCTTAGAGGTCTGTAACCCTAGCACTCCAGAGGCGGAGGATTTGCTGTGAGTGTTGGGCCAGTCACGGATACAAGTTTGAGAAGACCGGAGGCGGAGACAGGATTGCTGCAGACGGGGATAACAGACTTTCCAGTATAGCAGGAGTTTTAAAAAAAGAAATCTCAAGAAAATAGAATATTCCAACACCTAGAAAAGCCGTAGAAAGAGTTGAAAAGTGCTTTAGCTTAGAAGAATTAAACAAAACTTCTTTAGTTTGTAAGTTGAAAAAAAGAAATAGTATACTTTTTTTTAAACCATAATTATTCAGTCTCCGTAGAGACTGTCAAAAATTGCCAATGCCGACTATATTGCAAGTCGTCACGGCGGGGTATTGGGAAAAGTTTTCAATTAGCAATAATCGCGCCTCGGATAAACCTCATTGGCTACGATACTGCCACTGCGCAAAGCTAAAGAACTTCGGCCCCAGCGCAACGTTCCTAGCAGACGAGGACCCTATTTCAAAAAGGGGGTTTCAAGCAAACGGGAAAACCCTCCATTATCGCTACCCTGGAAATGAGAGCACCAAGGACATTCTCTTGGCACTCTCTATGTGATAGAACGGAGAGGCGTGCTAGTTTTATTTAAGATTTACGCGGTGGAAATGAAGCAAAGCACTATGGGAACGAACATGCTAATAGACTCGGCTAGGAGCCTGGGGGGTGGGCGGGGGGGACCGGAGGCAACCGCCCGCGTCTAGGTGTAAAGTTGGGCTCAACGTTAACTACTTTTTCCAAGGAGGCTTTCTTGCTTATGACTTTAGACACAAGAAAATACGCGTATAAAGTCTAGAATAGCATCAGAGGTAGTGTTAACTATCTTAAGGGTGATGTCAGCGTCGTTGACGACAGTCACATTCATTGTAAGAACCTGATCTTCCCAAAATAGAGCTCCGTTGGCATTAAACTCTGAGCTCCCTGGCCCACTTTCAGGACCAGCCGGTGACAAACGCTCTCACGCTAGAGACTTTACACATCTGAAAACACTGTGAGTGTAAGTGTGTAGAGGTCAGAGGACCACTAGTGGGAGGCAGTTCTCTCCTTCCACCACCTGGGTCCCAGGGATTGAATTCAGGGGAGGCTTACCCACAATCCGTCTCACCAGCCCAGCCCCTGTCTTCAATTGTTCCGGGTATATACAGTAGTGGAGTTGCTGGCTCATATAGGAATTCTAGGTTTAATTCTAAGTGAAGATTTTGTTTGTTTGTTGTTTTGAGACACGATGGTCTCCCTGGCTGACCTGGAATTTGCTCTCTAGACCAGGCTGTCTTAAAACTCACAAAGACCCTCCTGCCTCTGCCTTCCCAGTGTTGAAGATTAAAGGACCCCAAATCAGCTTCAACCCCTTTTGTGGTATAGGAAATTAAATCCAATGTTTGGACACGGAGGGCTTCCTAACCCTTCTTTGAAAAGACTTTAATTCTGAGGAGAGAGGCTAAAAAGGCTTCATTACCCAGCAATGCTGGAGCACATGAAAATGGGAAGTAAATTTCTCTGCTTTGTTTTAACTTTGACAAGTAGAAAGCTGTTCATTCAAACCCTGTGTCTAGCTGGGCGTGGTGGCGCATGCCTTTAATCCCAGCACTCGGGAGGCAGAGGCAGGCGGATTCCTGAGTTCGAGGCCAGCCTGGTCTACAGAGTGAGTTCCAGGACAGCCAGGGCTATACAGAGAAACCCTGTCTCAGAAAAAAAAAAAAAAAAATCAAACCCTGTGTCTGAACTCCTTTTTTTTTTTTTTTTTTTTTTTAGATTTATTTATTTGAGTAGCTGTTCCCAGACACACCAGAAGAGGGCATCGGATCCCATTACAGATGGTTGTGAGCCACCATGTGGTTGCTGGGATTTGAACTCAGGACCTCTGGAAGAGCAGTCAGTGCTCTTAACCGCTGAGCCATCACTTGCCTGAGGAGTAGTTTTCATTTTTATCTTGACCTTTGCTTGGCATTAAAGTTCAAGAGCAGCAGGGCAGTGGTGGCATACGCCTTTCATCCCAGCACTTGGGAGGCAGAGGCAGGTGGATTTCTGAGTTCGAGGCCAGCCTGGTCTACAGAGTGAGTTCCAGGACAGCCAGGGCTACACAGAGAAACCCTGTCTCGAAAAAACCAAAAACAAAAACAAAAACAAAAACAGACCCTGAGTTCAATTTCAAGTCTCTCAGAAAAGATACTAAACAGGACATTGAAAACCAGTGAGATGGGTAGATGGGTAAAGGAGCCTGCTGCCAGCCCTGAGTACAATCCCTGGGTCTCACATAGATGACGAAGAAAAGCACCTCTCGATAGGACCCCTGACTTCTGTGCAGATGCCACACACATCATGCACATGCCCACCCACCATCAGTAAATAAGTGTGTGGTAAAAGTCTACAAAAATACTGATAGTGGCACTCGCCTCCCCTTCGGATTCATTATGAGAAAAAAATTTAAAAGATTTATTTACTTATTTTATGTATATGAGTTCTCTGCGTGTGCAACCTGTGTGCCAGATGGTTGTGAGCCACCATGTGGGTACTGGGAATTGAACTCAGGACCTCTGGAAGGACAGCCAGTGCTCTTAACCGCCGAGCCATCTCTCCAGCCCCTCATTGTTGCGGCCCGCCCGCGGTCCACAACACGAACGGTTCACTGAGAATGGCAGTTCCCTGCAAAGAGAGGAATCTAGACGGGGCGGAAGAAAAGAATGAAGTCAAGACAAAACTCTGATCAAGACTCAATTTAATATTTCCAGACACTCAGTTTATAAAGGAAGGGGGAGGGAACCCAATTTCCCGCCGAGTAACTCAGGGTCCAGTAGCAGGACGAACACGTGTGTGACTCCAGGCAGCAGAGTCAGGTTCCAGCAGTGGGCGTGGCAGGACGAATGAGCCGGTAGCTCCACCCTAGAGCAGGCAGGTTCCAAGCTGGGGGGAAGGGAGACCACATTTCCCCCCATTAGATAACAAAAATAAAAATAAAAAAGGGGTGGCCTGTGGCAGAAAAATTATCTATGTTCAATAGTTCTGCCTAAGTTCCTAGGGCTAAAGAAAAAACCTATTTCCGTGGGATTTCTTAACTATTCTAATGGTAAACTGTATCTGGCTAAGGCTGTAGGCTCTGACTTTATAATGCTAATTAGTGCTGAATAGGTAGCTACTTGTTTGCCTTTTAAGTAGGGCGTTGGAACCCTGGCTGAGTTTAGCTAAACAATTTTAGAATAACACTGAACTGATAATTATCCACAATTTTGGGTGACAGGCAGGGGAAACAGTGAGAAGCGATTAAGACTGGCTGGCTCCTAGTACAAGGCCAATTGGCTTTTTTATTTTTTTTTTTTTTTTGGGTGGGAGGCAGTGAAGGGCCTGCTCTTACAACAGCAAGGTCTCCAATCTCTCTCCCCCCTGTTAATTAAGTTTAAATAGGCAATGCTTAACAGAGGTGATCAAAAGATTTTCTCATCCGTAGATGAGTGGGCCTTAACCTTGACTTGGGTGGACATTTACCTGATTCCTCCCGTGAGTATCGTAACAACTCACATCTGTGGCTCTTGGTATCTTTTGGGGAGGGGAGGCAGAGCCGTAAGTATTTTGGTTTTTATCTGGAGTCAGATACCAACCTTTTTTTAAATCAGGTGTGTCGCACAGGGAACTCAGAAACGGTCAAACTGGACCTTCCCTCCGCAGTGATCTCCTGCGCCAAGCGGTACCCATACCGTATTCATATGAATATGAATCAGTATCGCAATTCTGAGTTATTGCGAGGCCTCTATGTGAGACTTGTCAACCTCAGATTTAGCAAGGCCTAGACAAGAATTACGTCAGTATTAACACCATTAATTTTGGTTAAAATAGGAGTTAAAAGTCTTTTCTCTTCATCTCTGTTATTCCCAGTAGCCTGAGGAACTAAGGACACCTTGCAGTAACAGCAAGGGTGAAAAGCCAGAGGCCAGTTAAGGGACTAAGCCTATATCTATCAAAATAAGAACTAATCTTTGTAAATATATATGAAATTTCTACTTCCCTAGCTCTCTTGGTAAATCTAAATCCTATCTTAGACTGAAAGGCCACATGCTGAGATTAGCAGAACCACCTGTTTGCTCTTAGGGGCGGGGCGGAGAACCGGAGAATGTAGATTGACCTGCTTGAGAGAAGGAAGAATACTAAACAATTAGAGTGTAGTAATGTAAATTTTCTGTTTGGAGAAGTCAAGGTACTTTATTTAGATGCAAATTGTAAAGCTAAAGTTAATCTCAAATTAGAAGTAACTGGGTGCCAGCGGCGTTCTGCTGCAGACTGACCTTTATTGTCAGTTTGCAAAAAGTTTAGGACAAATAAGGTAAAGGCAAGATGAGCCTTTGGTGACCTTGGGGAAAATGCTCTGAATTAACTTTGTTAGGTAATTTAGAATATAGGAATCTCTAATAATTGAACTGAATATTAGACCAGTCTAAGATTGAGTTAGAATGGCTGGTCACACTGAAGAAGAGTGAAAAATCATTATGACTTTATTAAATGACTAATTTTACTAATCTGAATATACAGTCTCTGATGTACTATTGCCATAAAGTTAAAAGGCTAGAAGCTAGTCCAAACTGGAAAAATGACAAGCAAGGATGGATCTAAAACATGAATTTAATCTCTTAGTCCTTTTAATCAGGACACTGAGTTAACTTACCTGTCAGCTCAGCACACGAATTACCAATAAGTTTTTGTAGAGTTCTGTGGAGAGAACCTGTTTTTCCCTTTCCTAATAAGGTAGCTGTTTTAGGATCAATCTATAAGCCAATAAGTAGATCCTTTTAAGATACTAAAAAGCATTTATTAAATTTGACATTTTAATCTCAAATTTTGAAAATAAAGGTATGTTTTAAATAGTGTGCATGGAAATGCACTAAATAGTATATATGGGAATACAATTTCTCTCTTTTGTCTTTTAAGAGGTTAAAGTTTAAAATTTTTACAATATCTAACCTTTTGAATTAATAACTTTTTGGACAAAACATTTTAAATATTTGGCTGTAAAGGGGCAGTGACTAATTGCACTTTCAATTATTTTTCTTAAGGAACGGTTGTAACTAGAAGGCTAGAAAAGTTATTAAGAGTCACACGTGCATAATTTATTTATTTATTAACTAGAAATATGTATAAGCAATTGTAAATTTGAGAATTAGTAGTATCTGAGGGACGAACAATTTTAAGTAATAATGAGCTCAGAGATATAGCATTGACTATCAATATATAAATTAAGGTTTGATTGTTCAGCATTTTAAAACACCATCTACAGCACACAACTAGATTATTTGTGCTGGAATAGGGGCAACTGTGTGTCTTAAGACTCCGCTCCACAGCAGCTAGTTGGGCCCACGTGGGCCAAACGATTGGCTGGGAGGATGAGAAAAATGACTTTACAATAATGTTTTTTCTGGCCAAAGAATTGTCTTGGGCACAACCAATTTTTAATTACCAATTAACAACAATTATAAAAGCTTTCTTTATTTCCTGCAAAACCCCTTGCAGCAAACCAAAACACCAAATAACAAAAGGATACTGTCTCTGAATCTTTTGGGTGAGAGCAAGGATTTAAGGTAAACTTCCCTTGAGAAGCATTAGTTAATAAAATATTTTTCACTTAGGAAACAATATATACTGAAAGATTAAAACTTTTGGCTTCTTGTAAAGAAGCAGAAACAATAAACATTTTTCTTACATAATGTAAAGCTATATTAGCCATACATAGAGGCAAAATTTTCTAGTGATTACCAGTTTACTAGAAGCAAAAATCTTTGAATTTAAGCATTATTTTAAACATCTGAATAGATCTGTAACACTGTTAAAAAGAAATTTTCTTGAACACAGGGAAAAACTTTTTTAGGCATTGTTTGCAAAACAAAAGAAAGGGCCACAAGCCGCTCTGGGACTGCCCAGAGCCCTGTATTGACTCAAAGGTAAAATACTTTTTAATCTGAGCATTAATCTTAAATTTGCAATCAAACTGCAAGCTGCAGTCAATGGAACAATGGCAGATTTAACCATAATTTTTAAGTTTTTGTGCAAGGTTAGGATAATACCTACAACTTTGGGAAAGCAAAACCTATGTTTAAAGCAATTTATCACTGTTAAAATCAATATTAGAAGCATTACTATTATATTACGAAGTTTGGATATCAATTAATACCTATGAATACCTATTAAAGCAAGCTTTAACGCTTTAATAAAGAGGCATTGCTTTGTATCTTATCTTAAATTTTACTATTTAGGATAGGAACCACATTAATCATTATCTAAACTAGAAATATCTTAAGAGACTCAGCCTCTAGGGCTGCCTTAGGCCACGTGTCGGAAGGACTCTAAACTTGAGTTATCAAATTTAACATTAACCATCTGTAGCAATGTAACAATTATTAATTTTAACCAACAACTTATGAGCTGAATGCGAAAACATGCAGAGCACATTTTTAATAAAGAACCAAATGAAGCAGTTAATTTTAGACCAATCAGAGAATATTAATCTTTGTAGCTACAATCATAGAATAAAAAAGCACTTTACTATTGTCAAACACATTAATCATGAACCATTTATCAGATTCGAAACTAAGAGGCTGTGTACTCGCTGCTTTTTCTTAAAACGAACATTTTTTCTAATCAGGGGCCCTCCTGTCACGTGTCTGATTTTTGGCTGAAACACGTGGCAGCTCTCGGCCTTGCAGATAAAGATTTTTATACCATTTTTATTATCCAACATAAAACATAGAACATTCATTCATACAGACTGGACACGAACATACATGAATTGAACACGAGAACAGATTGGTGCACCAGACATAAACAAGACACAAAATGGGGCAGAGTACTCCTGCTATTTGGGACAATTTCCTCCCTCATGATGCAGTTTTTATAACTGGGGCAATCCGCCTGTATTAATTTCCTTTTAATAAACCCTTTCCTTTCTCACACCTAACAATGTAGCTTTTTTCTAGCCACGGCCTACCGCCTGTGCCTAGCTACTCTTAAGCTTCACTGCTGAACCTAAGTGAACCAGCGCTCGGGCTTAACGCTGTCTCAGCTTAGCCCATACCTTCTCCGGTATGAATTTCCTTTATCCTTAAGCAACTCCTGAAAACTAAACACAACGGCCTGATCATGATTTTGAACCCTTCTATCTTCCACCTAAGCAGTTTTTTCTAAAAAAAACTGCGGCACACCGCCTGTCTCCGTATCTAGTTCCGATTTACGAACTGCTGACCCAAGTAGAACCAGTGTTGGGTTAGCACTGCTTCAAACTTGCTTCGTATCCTACTGCATCCCCGCAACACTTTCAAAACTGAAATTTTTTTGGGCTAGCGCTAGCATGTGTACCTGTCCGTTGTTCCGATGCTCCTCCTCCGATACGAAGATTCTTTCCTTTCTTGTGGAGCTCCACACAGCAATCGTTTTTCTTAGCATCTCTCTGCCATTCTTCAGGTCCCTGTTCGGGCGCCAACTGTTGCGGCCCGCCCGCGGTCCACAACACGAACGGTTCACTGAGAATGGCAGTTCCCTGCAAAGAGAGGAATCTAGACGGGGCGGAAGAAAAGAATGAAGTCAAGACAAAACTCTGATCAAGACTCAATTTAATATTTCCAGACACTCAGTTTATAAAGGAAGGGGGAGGGAACCCAATTTCCCGCCGAGTAACTCAGGGTCCAGTAGCAGGACGAACACGTGTGTGACTCCAGGCAGCAGAGTCAGGTTCCAGCAGTGGGCGTGGCAGGACGAATGAGCCGGTAGCTCCACCCTAGAGCAGGCAGGTTCCAAGCTGGGGGGAAGGGAGACCACACCTCATTATGAGAATATTAAAGCCCAAGGCCAATTTTTTTTTTTCAGTTTTCTAAATGAAATGAACATCACCGATAGATCCTTGCCTGGGAGTCAGGGCATGTATGTGCCCAGGTCCCAAAGCCCTCTGTTCTGGAGATCATAGTTTACCTGGGGGGGGGGGGAATGCTACCTTCAGAGAGTGAAGACAGAAGACAGCAGGGAAAACCAGAACTTCCTCCCATAGCTCCCGACTGGGTAAGCAGAGCCACCCAATCAGCTATTGAGTAGGGGAAAGGATGCTGCGGCAGGTAACATGCTAACCACTGAGGCCACTTCACATTCTAAAAAGGACACACCACACCGGTATAGAGTGGCAGATTTTGCTGGCTTCACTTCAGGAGCGGCCAAGATATGAGTAAACAGATTCCCTGGCTTCTCTTCAAACCAATGTCATTAGAACCTGAACCCAGGCACGGCAGCCTGAACAGCTACAAGCTGGCAGCCAGCCTGGGTCCAGAGTGAGTTCTAAGACAGCCTGGGCTGTGGAGTAACACTGTCAAAACAAACAACCATGACAACAAAACCCAAATAATAATAATAATAATAATAATAACCAAAGCAAAACAAAAACCTGGAAGCGAGACCTGGTCATTGTATTGCTTATTTAATAAAAAAAACAAAAACAAAACAAAAAACCCGTAAGAAATGGCGTTGAAGAGCTGAGCACCCCTGTGATTCCGTCACCCAGAAGGAAGGTCATCCTCGGCTACGTGGTGAGTTTGAGGCCAGTCTGGGAGAATGAGACTCTTCCCGAAACAAACAAACAAACAAACAAACAAACAAACAAACCAGAACAAAACATAAAAGAGCTCCTGAAGTCAGGAGAGGGAGTGTATCAGTCTCTATGTATTATTATACATGGCTCTGCTCATAGTTGCTGCCAAAGCGTCCATTTTCAAGTCCGTGGACACATTTCTTCGTAATCCAAATTGGTTGTATGTTGGGGTATGTGTGTATACTGCATATGTGTTGGGGAGTCAGCGGAGGCCAGAGGGGAGTCTTGGGGATCCCCTCATCACTCCCCACTTTATTCTTTCTGAGGCAGAATCTGACAGCATGTCAATAAACTCGGAGCTCCAGTTCTTCCTCCAGACTGGGAGCAAGCAGGTGCCAGCCGCCCGATTTCTCTCTGCTCGCCTTTGTGCTGGGAGGAGAGTTTATGTGGGTACTGGAATCCAGACATAGGTCTTCATGCTTGAGCTGTAATTCTGAGCCTCAGGGCCATCTCCCCAGCACCCATGATCTATTTTGCTGTTTAGAATAAGAACACTGTGTGTGCACGTGGGCCAAAGGTGGAGTTGGTACTCTCCTCCCTCATTCCAGGGATCAAAGTTGGGTTGTCAAGTGGCAAAGCTTCACCTGCCTAGACACCTGGCAGACCCCTATCAATCTTTAACAGAGCAGGAAATTTAATTACTTTGCAGTGGAAGTGGACATGAGCACCTAAGAAGAAAACAAATCAAATCTGCGAACCATGTTGGCACACACCGTTCATCAAAGTTCTAGGAAGGCTGAGGCCGGTGAATCTCCATGAGTTCAAGGCCAAGCGTGGTCTACATAAGGAGTTCCAGGCCAGCCAAGGCTACATAGTGAGAACCTGTCTTAAAACAAACACAAAAACAGAGGGGGCAATTATTTATTATTAAAAGTATCAAAAAAAAAAAAAAAAAAAAAGCCGGGCGTGGTGGCGCACTCCTTTAATCCCAGCACTTGGGAGGCAGAGGCAGGCGTATTTCTGAGTTCGAGGCCAGCCTGGACTACAGAGTGAGTTCCAGGACAGCCAGGGCTATACAGAGAAACCCTGTCTCGAAAAACCAAAAAAAAAAAAAAAAGTGTCAGACTACACAGCGACACCCTGTCTCAGAAAAACAAAAACAAAAATCAAAGAAAGGGTCTTTGGGGTAGGGGTTGGGGGAGCTGAAGAGGTGGCTCACTGGTTAAGAGCGTTGCTTCTCACCAGGTGGCGCACGCCTTTAATCCCAGCACTTGGGAGGCAGAGGCAGGTATATTTCTGAGTTCGAGGCCAGCCTGGTCTACAGAGTGAGTTCCAGGAAAGCAGGGCTATACAGAGAAACCCTGTCTCGAAAAAAACAAAACAAACAAACAAACAACAGCATTGCTACTCTTGCAGGGGGACTCAGATTCCATCCCTAGCACCCACAGGGCAGTTCACAACAGGCTGTCACTCAAGTTCCAGGGGATCTGACGCCCTTTTATGGCCGTCAGGAGCTCCTGTATGCACGAAGGCAAAACACACACATTATTATTATTTTTTTAATCTATTTTAAAAAGCGTCTTGGGTGGAGAAATGCCCGCTAGTGTGAATTCAGGGCTACCCAGGGCTGGGCTAACGCGCTGACACCGAGCTATAGCCCCAGTGCTCTTACAGTATTATTTTGAGACCGAGGTCTCACTAAGTCACCCAGGCTGGCCTTGAAACTCGTGATTCTTCCGCCTAAGCCTATCGAGTGTCAGAGATTATTGTCCTGTGCTACCAGTGAAAGAGTTTAAGAGAGCGAATTCCTAAATTAGGACTACTTGGATCCTCTTTCGCACGCAGGACATGGGAAATATTAACCACTTCTTTGGTGGCACAAGCCTCTAATTCGAGCACTTGGGAGGTGGAGCCAGGAGGATCAGGGATTTGGAGTCAGACAAGGCTCAAGGCTATGTCAGACCCTCTCTCAGCAAACAGCACAAGCCACAAACAAACAAACAAACTACAAGAACCTCAAAAGGCAATTATTGCCCCAGGCGTCAGCAGCACATCCGGAACCTTAACTGAGCTGAGCAGGAAAGACAGCGGGAAATCCGTGTAGGAGCGCCCTAGAATCTTGGTGTGGGAGACACGTAGGATTCTGGGACTTGTAGTTTTCTTCCAATTAGATCGGCTTCGCGGACTACATTTCCCAAGATGCACACGTAACAAGCCAGTCCCACTGTTGGGTGAGAATTGGGGAAGGTAAGTGTTCTGATCCGGCTGAAGGTTCCCTGCTGAGCATTCTTACGAGGGATTCCATCTGTCCTTTTTGTTCTCGAGGGGACACGGAGGATTTATCCCGGCAAAACCCGACTGTTTAGCGGTTCACAGGTAGCTGGGGGATGTCATGGAGAAAGCAGGGTCCTGAGCTCTTCTTGGGTAGGAAGCCAAGCTTAAATATGTGTGCCTGTCACTCGATAGTTCCCGCATTATATCAAAGACTGTGTCAAAGGCTTGTCTTTACAACCAGAAAACCAGACACAGGCAAGTGTGTGCGCCTTGATTTTTCTGTGTCCAAGTAGCAGAATTTACAATGCAGGGTAAGCAGACAGAGTGATTGCTTAGCGTCCGTCCCAGAGGCCCTGGATTTGGTACCGAGAACCGTGTAGAAAAAAAACAAAACAAAACAAAACTGACATACTAAAATTCAAATATCTTTTGGAGAAATGAGATAATTCGGTTTAGTTGTATTCCTTGGCCTGGGCTACAGGGAATTCTGTCTCAAATAATAATAATAATAATAATAATAATAATAATAATAATAATAATAATAATAGATTTAAACCAAGTAGAGTTATAGAACAAATAGTCCCATGAGATAATATTAACAAAAATATAAATATTACTAAAACATGTTTATATTAGTAGCAGGTGAAAAATAATGGGCTATTAAAAGTCTGGTTTTTAGGGCTGGAGAGATGGCTCAGTGGTTAAGAGCACCCCTTGCTCTTCCAAAGGTCCTGAGGTCAACTCTCAGCGACCACACGGTGTCTCACAACCATCTCTGATGAGTTCTGATGCCCTCTTCTGGGATGTAGGTGTACGTGCAGGTTGACCATTCATATACATAAAATAAGTAAACTTTTTTTAAAAGTTTGTTTTAAAAAATATTTGGGGCTGGTGAGATGGCTCAGTGGGTAAGAGCACCCGACTGCTCTTCCAAAGGTCCAGAGTTCAAATCCCAGCAACCACATGGTGGCTAACAACCATCCGTAATGAGATCTGGCGCCCTCTTCTGGAGTGTCTGAAGACAGCTACAGTGTACTTACATATAATAAATAAATAAATCTTTAAAAAAAATATTTGATTGTTTAAAATTAAATTTTATTTTATGTGTTTGGGTATTTTACCTGCACGTGTATTTGCACACCCCTTTGTTCCCCGGCGCTTGCAGAGCGCAGACGAGGGCCTGAAACTGGAGTTAAAGATAGTTGTAAGTCCCCATTGTAGGATCTGAGAATTGAAGGGCTTCCGGAAGAACCTTCCTCCTTTCTGTTTCCCCAGGGCTACAATCGCAGGCCGGGGCCACAGTGGCAAAATTTTCATAGTCGAATAGTATTCCCGTGTCTATCAATTGATGGGTTAACTTGACTTGTAAAACCCTGCTTCTCTCATGGATTTCTTTCTCTCCAGAAGAAGAATGAGTGGATTGACTTTCAGGCCGACAAAGGGCCGTTGGATCACCCACCTCAGCCGGCCGCGTTCTTGTGGACCCTCGGGGTTATTTGTACCGCCCAGCCCTCCTTTGGACCCTGAAAAGATCAAAGAGTTACAGCGCTTCATTAGCCTTTCCAAGAAACTCCTCGTGATGACAGGCGCGGGAATCTCCACCGAGTCCGGGATCCCAGACTACAGGTCAGAAAAGGTGGGACTTTACGCCCGCACTGACCGGAGACCCATCCAGCACATTGATTTCGTCCGCAGTGCTCCGGTCCGCCAGCGGTACTGGGCCCGAAACTTTGTGGGCTGGCCTCAATTCTCCTCTCACCAACCCAACCCAGCACACTGGGCTCTGAGCAACTGGGAGAAACTGGGGAAGCTGCACTGGTTGGTGACCCAGAACGTGGACGCTTTGCACTCCAAAGCAGGGAATCAGCGGCTGACGGAGCTCCATGGATGCATGCACAGGTGCAGAAGTCTGTGGGGTTTGGCCCTAAGAAGACGTGTGGTCCCCCAGGTGAACGGCCCCTGGCTGTCTGGCCCAGGGTTATCTTAAGATCGAGAGCAAGCAAAGGCTCCCCGAGCAAGTTGTTCACTTTGGAGTTAGGCCCAGTGAACTGAGGAGAGGAAGTAGGGACGGAAGCAGGGGAGGGAGCAAGCCAGGAGAGGAGGCTTTCTGGCTGGCTCGGGTGCAGTGGTCACATGGGCAAAGCTCTGGGCTCAGTCTCCCAGCACTAGGAAAAATAACGTGAGTGGGGTTGCGTCCTGCGGTGGCTCTAACCCATCTAGAATGGACTTCAGAGTTATTTCAGAAAGGGCCATTGTGAGGATGATGGGTAGTGTTGTTAACTCTGAGTTTGGGTTGAAAAAAAAGAAAGATTTCACCAAAAGAAAGCTTTCTTCTTCTTCTTCTTCTTCTTCTTCTTCTTCTTCTTCTTCTTCTTCTTCTTCTTCTTCTTCTTCTTCTTCTTCTTCTTCTTCTTCTTCTTCTTCTTCCTCTTCCTCTTCTTCTTCTTCTTCTTCTTCTTCTTCTTCTTCTTCTTCTTCTTCTTCTTCTTCTTCTTCTTCTTCTTTTTCTTCTTCTTCTTCTTCTTCTTTTTCTTCTTCTTCTTCTTCTTCTTCTTCTTCTTCTTCTTCTTCTTCTTCTTCTTCTTCTTCTTCCTCTTCTTCCTTTTTCCTCCTCCCCCCCCTCCTCCTCTTCTTCTCTTCTTCTTCCTCTTCTTTTTCTTCTTCTCACCAAAAGAAAGCTGTTATTGTCTTCTTCTCTTCTTCCTCCTCCTCTTCTTGTTTGTTTGTTTGTTTGTTTTTGTGACAGAGTGTCTCTGTGTAGCCCCAGATATCCTGGAACTCACTCTGTAGACCAGGCTGGCCTTGAACTCAGAGAGTTACTCCTTCCTCTGCCTCCTGAGCACTGGTATTAAGGTGTGTGCCACCACTACACTTGGCCCCCACTTTTTGAGACAGGATGTCTTATATCCCTGGCTGCCTTGGAACTTGCTATGTGGCTAAGGATGATCGTGACTTTGTATTTGTGTATATTCTGGTATGTGAGCACATGTGGGGACCAGAGGTGGAAATGTCTTCCTTAGTTGTCTCCACCAGTTGACGGGCTGGCAAGTCCTAGGTATCCTCCTGTCTCTGCTCCCTGGAGTTGAGGCAATAGGCCTTTCCTTTTGCATGGGTGTTGGGGTCTGAACTCAGGTTCTCATGTGTGCACAGCAAGCACTTTTCCAAGTGAGCCATCTTCTTTACATTTCTCTTTTTTTCTCTTTTCTTTTTTCTTTCTATCTTTTTTTTTTTTCTTCTTCTTCAAGACAGGGTTTCTATGTAGCCCTGGCTGTCCTGGAACTCACTCTGTAGACCAGGATGGCCTGGAACTCAGAAATCCCCCTTCCTCTGCCTTCCAAGGGCTGGGATAAAAAGTGTGTGCCACCACTGCCCAGCTTCTTTAAATTTCTTAATTTCTGACCCTCCTGCCTCCACCTCCTGACTACTGGGGTTACAAGTGTGGGGCACCCACCTTCCTTAGGGGGTGCCGGGGATCCAACCCAGGGCTTTGTGCATACTAGGTAAAAAACGCTACCAATCTAATGGCATCCCCACCCTTCAAAAGGTGTCTTTAAATGAACTGGTAGTGACAGTTATTATAATGGACAGAGCAAGTGTGGAGGGGCACGGGGTTGTGTACTAAGGAAATGAGGGTAGAGTCTATGTTGATGCATTAAGGACAAAAACATTCGAATGGAGTCTAGAACAGTGGCTCTCAACCTTAACACAGCAGCCCTCTAATACATCACATTGTGGTGACCCTTGGCCGTAAAGTTATTTTTGTGACTACTTCATAACTATAACTTTCCTAATGATATGAATCCTAATGTAACTATCTGTGTTTTTTTTATTTTTATTATTTATTTTATGTATGAATACACTGGAGCTGTCTTTAAGACACACCAGAAGAGGGCATCAGATCCCATTAAAGATGGTTGGGAGCCACCATGTGGTTGCTGGGAATTGAACCCAGGACCTCTGGAAGAGCAGTTAGTGCTCTTACCGGCTGAGCCATCTCGCCAGCCCACGAGCTGCGTTTTTCCGATGGACCTAGGCGACTCAGGGACTCAGGACCTGTGGACTCACAGGTTGAGAACCTTGCAAACGGGAGAAAGGAGAACACTTGAATGTCCTAAAATGGGGCGGGGGTTGGAAAAGAAAATGACTGTTTTGGGGGAGGGGGACTAAAAATAGTCGGACTGCTCTGGCAGCTCTGCGTCTCCCAGGAATTATATTCAGCAGATTTCATATTTGTCTTTAGAGTCCTGTGCCTGAACTGTGGGGAGCAGACTGCCCGCAGGGTGCTGCAGGAACGCTTCCAAGCCCTGAACCCCAGCTGGAGCGCCGAGGCGCAGGGCGTGGCTCCCGACGGCGACGTGTTCCTCACTGAGGAGCAGGTCCGGAGCTTTCAGGTCCCGTGCTGTGATCGATGCGGCGGCCCTCTGAAACCGGACGTCGTTTTCTTTGGGGACACGGTGAACCCAGACAAGGTTGACTTTGTGCACCGGCGTGTGAAAGAGGCGGACTCCCTACTGGTGGTGGGATCATCCCTGCAGGTACCTGACTGTCAGGGTGGCAGTTGCCTTTGCCCATCCTACAGGCTGAGAACTAGAAGTTCCCTCGTAATTGGGTCTCACTTCGGGAGTGTGTGCGTGTGCACGCATGCGTACATGTTGAACTATAACCGGCAAGGTCCTTTTATTTATTTTATTTTATTTATGTGAGCACACTGTAGCTGTTTGCAGACACACCGGAAGAAGGCATCAGATTCCATTAGAGATGGAACTCAGGACCTCTGGAAGAGCATTCAGTGCTCTTAACCATTGAGCCAGCCAGCCCCCACCTCAGCTCCTTTTTATCCTTTCTGTTTGTTTCCGTTTCTGAGGCTGCGGGTGGGTTCTTTCCCGGGATCTAGAGCGATCACTGTGATTTGCCTGGGCAGGTGTACTCTGGTTACAGGTTCATCCTCACCGCCCGGGAGCAAAAGCTCCCAATAGCCATTCTGAATATCGGCCCCACCCGGTCTGACGATTTGGCTTGCCTGAAGCTGGATTCCCGCTGTGGAGAGTTGCTGCCCTTAATAGACCCGCAGAGACAGCACTCTGATGTTCAAAGGCTGGAAATGGACTTTCCTCTGAGTCCCGCTGCTCAAGGTAAAGAGAAAACCCTCTCAGGTAAAGGGGTCTAGCCAGGTGGAGCATGGCTCTCCCTTGTAAATCCCTCAGAGGCTGATGAAAGCAGTTGGCCTGGAGCTCAAGGCCAGTAGATCTGGCCATAGGCAACTGACACCTTAACTTCAAACAACAAAACAAAAGCCAGGTGACAGATTCCACTTCCTGTTACACAGAGTAGTCAGGGGCCAGACAAGAGAGACAATTCTAGACTTCTTTTTTTTTTTTTTTTTTTGGTTTTTTTTCGAGACAGGGTTTCTCTGTATAGCCCTGGCTGTCCTGGAACTCACTTTGTAGACCAGGCTGGCCTCGAACTCAGAAATCCGCCTGCCTCTGCCTCCCAAGTGAATTTTAGACTTCTTAAGATAAGACTATTTTTAGTTAAAACGAGCTTTACAAACAAACAAACAAACCAACAAAAAAACCAAAACAAACAAAAAAAAAACAGTAGATAGTTTTATTTTGGGAGGGTGTGTCAAGACAGAACACCAGAAGAGGGCATCAGGTTGTGAGCCACCATGTAGTTGCTGGGAATTGAACTCAGGACCTCTGGAAGAGCCACCACTGAGCCATTTCTCTAGCCTGGCCACCTGGTTTTTAATGGAAAGGTGGATGGACTTTTCTTTTCTTTTCTTTTTTCTTTCTTTTTTTTTTCCCTTCGAGATAGGGTTTCTCTGTATAGTCCTGGCTGTCCTGGAACTCACTCTGTAGACCAGGCTGGCCTCGAACTCAGAAATCCCCCTGCCTCGTGGATGTTTCTTTTACCCCATTTCCAGCTTATTTATCTTGGCATTAACTTGTTTCATTTCTTTTCAGATCCCTAAGGATCCCCCCACCCCACCCGTTGCCCCTCCAACTCTGCATCCTATAGAGGTGGCAAAGCCACGTCTAGAGGCCAGGCACCCTCCTGTTTACAGAAATGAGAGCTGCCCCCTAAGGAAAGACTTTTCCAAAGAAGTAGCTGCTCTTGATGGAGTAGCTGTGTCGCCTTCTGGTAACCAGGAAGAAGGATCAGGCAGAAGTCAGTAAACCACAACCGTCTGTGAGGGGCAACGTGGGGATAGATCTCACTCATTCAGGGCATTTATAATTCATTCATAATTCCAAATGGATGTGTCTGACTGAAGCACTTTGATATTTCTGATGACAGGAGCAATGGCTAACACAGCTTTTTAAAAAAATTATTAGCCAAATAATAAATTATTTTTAATAGCATAACAAATGTGTGGACTGTGAACTTACACATATCTTTTAAGCAGCTAAGAAGAAAGCAGGCTTTATGCTCCCGTGTCATAGGGATTTCTCCTTGATGTTAGCTGGCTGAAGATGACGCCTACCTTGAACCTGGTTTCTAGAGAGAACGGCTAATTCCTGTGGGCTCCTCAGCTGACTTTTTTTTATTACAGCCCTCACTGGAAAGAATCAGTGTACCCCAAAACAGGAGGCACAGGGGAGGCACACTCTACTTCAGAAAGACTCGTGCCTGAGATGAGGGTAGGGGACTCACGCTTACCCTGCTCCAGCCTCGGCAGCAATCTCAGCTCTTGAGTGGCCAAATGAACGTGTTGGGAACTGTACTCTGAGAGAGTAGGCAGGGCTCTTAACTGCTGAGCCATCTCTCCAGCCTGCCTTTGCCTCCTGGGATTAAAGGCATGCACTACCACATCCAACCTTTTTTTTTTTTTAGGTCTGTTTATATGCATTTTAGTATATAGGTACTTTGTCTGTACATGTGAAGACCAGAAGAGAGTATCAGATCTCATTGTAGATGGTGAGCTGTCATGTGGTGCTGGGAATTGAACTCAGGACCTCTGAAAGAGCAGCCAATGAATGCTCTCCACCACTGAGCCATCTCTCCAGGCCCTTCGTTTTCTTTTTATGTACTTTAGTTAAAAACAAATCACAGCCAGGTGGTGGCAGTGCAGACCTTTAATCCCAGCACTCAGGAGGCAGAGGCACAGGAGGATCTCCGAGTTCGAGGCCAGCCTGGTCTACAGAGTGAGTTTCAGGATAGCCAGGGCTACACAGAGAGATCCTGTCTCAAAAAACAAACAAAACAAAACCAAGTCACAAACATTAAAGAGCCAAGACAAACTAAGACCCATCCTTAGGAAAATATTTAACATCATTTATCACACACTTAGGAAGTATATTATGACCCTATCTCCTCACATCCCAGCCCCACAAGTCCATGAGATATATAATATATATATATTAAATATGTTATATATATAATAATAGACACTATTATTTCTTTTGAAAGATGACATTACTCGAGGGCAGGTGTCTCTCTGTGTGTAGCTTACTGTTAACAGCCTTCCTAGCATGTGTGGAGCCGTAAGTTCAATCAACAGCATCCAAAAAAAAAAAAAAAAAAAAAAGAAAGAAAGAAAAAAGAAGAGAAAGAAAGAAAAAACGTAAAAACGTGAAAAGCAAGTATCCTAGCTTGCTTTGTGCTGCTGTGCTAAACACCATGACCAAAAGCAACATGGGGAGAAAGGGTTTATTTCATCTTATAGATTACAACCCATCACTGAGGGAAACCCGGAGAGGAGCTTGAAGCAGAAGCGTCCCAAGTGCTGGGATTAAAGGTTGTGCTCCACCACCGGCAGGCTGGAGGAATGCTTTCTTATGCAGCCCACACCCACCTACCTAGGGATGACACCGCCCACAGTGGGCTGGACCCTCCATCTATCAAGAAAATGCTCTGCAGACATGCCTACAGGACAATACAACAGGGTCAGTCCTTCCGAGGTTTTCCTTTCCCAGATGTGTGTCAAACGGGCTCAACAGTTAAGAGCACTTTCGCTCTTCCAGAGGACCAGGGTTCAATTCTCTGAACCCACACAGTGGCTGGTGAACAACGCCTCCTGGTCCAGAGCCCTCTCGCCTTTGCCTGTGCTGTCAGGCATCTGTCACGCAGCCCACTAGCACTACAGCACCTACTTTCTCCCATTTCTCATCCTTACCAGGATAGGAACCATGTGGGGCTTCATGTTCAAACTTCTACCCCTTCCAGCCGGATTCTGGACAGCAATTACGAGCTACTACCGGGGTCACCGGTCACAGCACCTGCGCAGGTGGCCGTAGCAGCACCTGCGGCCGCCCTGGCCTGACCTTTGGGAAGGGAGGGGTGGATAACTAAAGTGAGAGAGACAGAGACAGAGAGAGAGAGAGAGAGAGGAAGGGGGAGGGGAGGGGAAATCAAGAACCACGTGTCCTCACAGCAGCCAATCAGACACCTGACTCCGAAATCCGTTGACTAGGGAACCAGAGATTAACCAGGTTGTGCGCACAGGACAGGGACAGAAATTAACCAGGCTGTGCACAGGTCTAGACGATCTGGTGTTTTGTTTGTCAGGCTGGCTTCTAATTCACTCTGTAGCTAAGGGGACCCGAAGCTCCTGATTCTCCTGCCCCCACCTTCTGGGTGCTGGGTACACTACAGGCGTGCGCCCATGCCCAGTTTTATTAGCAATTGGGAGTCGAAACCAGGGCATCTTGCATCCTAGGCCAGCACACTGTCACCTGAGCTGTGTTCTCCGTTCTCTTTTGTTTCAATCACGTGAAAGAACAATGGGAACAAACGCCTAACCGCCTATTTTTCTGCCATACACTAAGCTTCCAGCTTCTTTCCACTGGGTCTTTACAGTTCTTTGAGGGTTAGGGTTGCTACTCCGAGCCTCGACGCTCGGCAGGGGTTTCGAAAGAACCCTGGGAGCCAGAGATTCAAAGGTGGCTAAGCTGCCTCACTCTGCCTTCTTAGGGTTCACAAGCTCGGGAGACTTCAGAAGATTGAGGTTCTAAGCTTAGCCTGTCACCTGGAAACGAGTGACTGGGTTACATAGTGAGTTCCAGGAATACACGGTAAAACCCTGTCTCAAAAAAATTATCAAAGCCGGGCGTGGTGGCGCACGCCTTTAATCCCAGCACTCGGGAGGCAGAGGCAGGCGGATTTCTGAGTTCGAGGCCAGCCTGGTCTACAAAGTGAGTTCCAGGACAGCCAGGGCTATACAGAGAAACCCTGTCTCGAAAAACCAAAAAAAAAAAAAAAAAAAAAAAAAAAAAATTATCATACATAATGAGTTTCAGGCCAACCGGGCTATCTCAAAGAAGGAAAAACAAAACCAAAAAAAACTGGGTTGAGATTATTGCAAATAGAAGCAGAAGGATGAGCTCAGATGAAAACTGGTTCAAACAAAGCCAGAGCCCGCTTCCCATCCTATCTGACCGGGTCTCAGCTTAGAAAAACAAGATTCCTCATAGTCGCCGTACAGCAGGACGATCGAGACTTTAGAGAAGCACAGGCCGGGTGCAGGGTAATCCATTGATCGTGATTGCAAACCAGCAGCCACTTTTCTTATTCTTTTGTTCCAAGACTGATGGTTATCCCTGAAACTCACCCTGTAGACCAGGCTGGCCTCAAACTCACAGAAACCTGCCTGCCTCTGCCTCCTGTGTGCCAGGATGAAAGGTGTGCACTACCATCACCCGGATTATCGTCCATTCTAGGAGGCGCTTGATTCCTGGAAATGTTCTCATTCATCTTGCACTTCCAAGCCTAGACGGAATGCTTTCCTCTGAGGATCTAGCCATGCTCGGTGGACAGAGACAACAATCACCAAACCCAGGCTCTGACAGCGGGTACTTTATTCGAGGGCGCAGGGTGAAATAAGACAGCAAGGTGGGCGGGGCCGGCGTGGGCGGGAAGTGAGGTGACAGGCTAACAATATTTCGCAGTGTCAAGGTTTTTGTATTCCTTGTTGTATGGGACCTTGGAGAAGCAGATGGCAGCCTCACGGTCACAGTTGCAGATGAAGTCCTCGCATTCGTTGTTTTTGGCTGGAGAGAAACAAGAACAGAGAGAATCGAATTGAGTGGAGCCCAGGACGCCACATGACAGAATGGAAAGAAGCTGGGGCCATTCCGTGGGTTGAGAGACAGAAGCAAAAGGAAAGTACGTTGGGGTTGCCAAATTATAATAGAAATGTACTTCTTGTGCTGGAGAGAAGGCTCAGCGCTTAAGAGCACTGACTGTTCTACCAGAGGTCCTGAGTTCAAATCCCAGCAAACATGTAGTGGCTCACGACCATCTGTAATGGAATCTGACGCCCTCTTCTGGTGTGTCTGAAGACAGCAACAGTGAACTCATACACATAAGATAAATAAATCTTAAAAAGAAAGAAAGAAAGAGAGAAAGAAACTTCTTGGGCTCAGTGGATGAAGTGGATAACACGCAAGACATAAGCTCCAGCCTCTAACTGAGGATCCCCAAGCCCTTGAGCAAGGTGTGGTTGGGGCATCTGCAACTCTGTCAGTAAGTAGAGAGCACAAGTTGCCAGCACTTGTTGGCCTATCAGGCTACAGGTGAGTGCCTTGTTTAGTGAGAGGCTGGGTCTCTAAAGATATGACAGAGAGTGCTAGAAGACACCAGGATGCCAACTTATTCTTAGACATAAAAGAAAGAAACATTGTCAGGAGTGGTGGTACACCTCTTTAGTCCCAGGACTCGGGAGGCAGAGGCAGGAGGATCCCTGAGTTCCAGGTCTGCCTGGTTTACAGAGCAAGTTCCAGGACAGCCAGGGCTACACAGAAAAACCCTGTCTCAAAACAAAACAAAACAAAACAACAACAAAAGAAAATAAAAAAAAAATAAACATAAGCAGATAAACCTAAAAATCAGAAAAGTACAAATATCAGCTGTAATAATATTTTTGTGAATTGTGTGAAGATTACCCTTGTAGTATGCAAATGCAGATCTCTCTATCCCACCATCAATCTGGAGCCGGTATTGCAATGCTTATATTAAGAATCTCCTGTCTCAAGGGGAGGGAGAGATGGCTCAGCGGTTAAGAGCACTGACTGCTCTTCCAGAGGTCCTGAATTCAAATCTCATCAGCCACATGGTGGTTCACAGCCATCTGTAATGGGATCTGACGCCCTCTGCTGGCGAGCAGGTGTACGTGCAGATACTCATTCATCAAATCTGATGCCCTCTTCTGGTGTGTCTGAAGACAGCTAGTTATGTACATCAAACAAGGATCTCCTGTCTCAAGTTTGTGTAAACAATGCACACCATTTGTCAATAAAATCTGGAAAAGCCAATCTCTCCTAGAGACTAGGGCGGGACTTGTGGGAGGAGAAAGGATTCAGAGAGGCAGGGGGACTTGGGCACGAGGAAGGCTTGAGAATTTAACTGGAGTGTGGAAGGCTCTAAGTGCAAGGATTATGGGGACTTTGGCTGGGAAGTAGCAAGATTAGATCAGAGGATTAGAATAGAATTATACTGTCTAGTTATTGTGCTTTTACACAAATAAATCTTAGTCTCTATGTCATTATTTGGGGACAAGCAAGGTTTAAGAAAAACTGCTGCTCTATCAATTTCCTGAATACATTTGTAATATTAATTCTTTTTTTTTTTTTAAGATTTATTTATTTATTATATGTAAGTACACTGTAGCTGTCTTCAGACACTCCAGAAGAGGGCGCCAGATCTCGTTACGGATGGTTGTGAGCCACCATGTGGTTGCTGGGATTTGAACTCTGGACCTTCGGAAGAGCAGTCGGGTGCTCTTACCCACTGAGCCATCTCACCAGCCCGTAATATTAATTCTTACATCAACTACCACTTATAAATCATATATCCTGGGCTGGAGAGAGGGCTCAGCAGTTAGGAGCACTAACTGCCATTCCAGAGGTCCTGAGTTCAAATTCCCAGGAACCACATGGTGGTTCACAACCATCTGTAATGGGTTCTGATACCCTCTTCTGGTGTGTCTGAAAAGAGCAATGGTATATATATATATGTATATATGTGTGTGTGTGTATATATATATATATATATATATATATATATATATATATGATAGATAAATCTTTTTTTTAAATTATATGTCCTGCCTTTACATGCTGGGATTACAGGTATGCACCACCATATCAATTTATAGGTTCCAGGGATGGAACTCAGGGCTCTGTGCATGCTAGACAAGCGATCTATAACTGAGTTACATTCCCAACCCTCTGACTCCTCCTCTGTAAAGTGGAGATGAGAAATCTTTCCCGAAAAGATGTTTAGTTCAGTGTTTGGCATATAAGCAATGATACAGCTTCTGAGTGTTTAGTAAATACAGAATCAATATATAACATAGCAGTTAAGGGGAGAAGCTTTGGGGAGGCAGGCTGGCTCAGGGAACAAAGGGGCTTGGTGCTAAGTCTGAGCTTGGGTCCCATCCCCGGGCCTCACACGGTGGAAGGAGAGAACTGACTCCCGAAAGCTGTGCACGTGTGTAATGCCATAGATATGCCTCCCATAAATACATAAAATCTGTCAAGTATTGGAGCACAAAATGGTGACTGTCCCTGTCCCTCCCTCCCCCTTCCAAACCCGCCAGAGGCCAGGCAGAGTCCTGAGGTCTTGGAAGGTAACCCTACCGCTGCAGGTGATCTCGTTCCCGGAGCATGAGTAGGAGTAGGTGTTGGTGTAGGGGTTGTCTATGAGGAATTTACAGCTTTTCAGCTTCTTGGCCTGACTGTAGCAGTGGTCATGAGTCTGGCAGCACCTGGAGAGGGGAAGAAACAGCTGAAGGTGGGGTAGTGCACCCGCCGGAGGTTGGTTCTCAGCTTGCAGTCTTTCTCTAACAGGCAAGGCTGACTTAAGCACCAGTGTTCCAGAAGCAATGGCTCGAGAATGACTCGAGATTCTGTGATCACTATTAGCATATATTTATTGAAAGCTACTTTTTCCAGGTGTGGTGGCCCCCGCCTTTATTCAATCCCAGTACTTGAGGGTTGGGCATTTAGCTCAGTGGTAGAGCGCTTGCCTAGCAAGCACAAGGCTGTGGGTTCGGTCCTCAGCTCTGAAAAAAAAAAAAAAAGACAATCCCACTACTTGAGGCAGAGGCAGGTGGATCTCTGAGTTTGAGATCAGTCTGGGCTATACAGCAAGACCCTGTCTCAAAAAAATGACTTTTTTGTTTTGTTTTGTTTTTTTGTTTTTTGTTTTCAAGACAGGGTTTCTCTGTATAGCTCTGGCTGTCCTAGAACTCATTCTGTAGACCAGGCTGGCCTCGAACTCAGAAATCCGCCTGCCTCTGCCTCCCAAGTGCTAGGATTAATTGGCGACTTTTGGGGGGAGGGGATTCGAGACAGGGCGATTTTTTTTTTTTTTAAGCTGCAGGAATACAGTGAAATTACAAGTTCTGAAGTTGCGATGCCATTTTAAAGCCAAGGCTGACATGTGGATGGTTGGCAGTACCCTGCTCTGCCACTAGAGGGTAGCATCGCGCACGTTACATTTCCACTTTCCACTTTCTGGGACCACTAGATTAATGGGTCCTCTTGGACCTCTTTCTTTACATAACAAGAGGTGAAAATATATGCTGAGCATTGTGATGCATGCCTTTAATTCTAGCACTCAAGAGGCAGAAGCTGGAGGATATCTGAGTTCACAGCCAGAGTGGGTTTCAGGACAGCTTAGGCTACACAGAGAAACCCTGACTGGAAAACAAACAAACAAATGTAAATAATGAATAACTAAACAAAAAGAAAACACACGACGCTCAGGGATTGTGCACGCCTCCCCTTCCCGCCTCTCGAGACGAGATGTGATTGGTCGGTTCTCTGGCCCCACCCTGGTGCCCACGCTCCAGTCTCCCACGGAATAGACCACTCACGTGTCTAAGTCGTCCACTGGGGTGCCCGAGCCGCCCAAGCCACAGTAGCAGCCATAGTTGTTGTAATCCTTCAGGGGGTCACTCCCGGGGATGGTGCACTTGATCATATTGCGGAACTGCCACACAGCCCGAGGGCTGATGCTGTGTGCAGCAGCGCCTGCTGCAAGAGTGTACAGCACGTTCAAATCCACTCCGAACCGCTTTACCCGGGACCGAAGCCTGCCTGCTATCTTCTTTCTCGCTTCCTATCAGTTGCTGCCTCGGGGGAGCATCGGTTCCTAGAAGCTACTAACGTGCGGCTGATTGTCTCCTTTCATTATTTAGGTCTTGGATCTAAGTCAGTCCTGAGCAGGAAGGTGTCTAGCCTCCAACTCCGCAGCAACCCTCCTGCCTTGTCCTCCCCTTGTGCTAGGACTATAAATAAACGAGCACCACTGGACTGGGCTGGGATACCCCTCCGGCATTAAGTTATATAAAGATTGCGGGGCTGGAGAGATGACTCAGTGGGTAAGAGCACTGACTGCTCTTCTGAGGGTCCTGAGTTCAAATCCCAGCAACCACGTGGTGGCTCACAACCATCCGTAATGAGATCTGACGCCCTCTTCTGGGGTGTCTGAAGACAGCTACAGTGTACTTCCATATAATAATAAATAAATTTTTTTTTTTTTTTGAGACAGGGTTTCTCTGTGTATCCCAGGCTCTCCTGGAACTCATTCTGTAGACCAGGCTGGGCTTGAACTCAGAAATCCACCAGCCTCTGCCTCCCAAGTGCTGGGATTAAAGGCGTGCGCCACTGCCTGGCAATAATAAACAAAATCTTAAAAAAAGAAGAAGTTCACAGTTATCTTCTTACAAGGCAAGTTCAAGGCTTTCCCAGGTTATGTGAGACCCTGTTTCAAGCAAGCAAGCGCAAAGTCCTGGCTTCCATCTGCAGCACTGAATGGGGAGCCTGGGCTACGTGTTACCCTGCCTCAGGAAAAGAAGTAGGAGGCAGAGGAGGAAGATGGAGGCAAGGATGCAAGAATGGTGTGGTGCTCAGTGCCTCCCACATGCAGGAATGGCCAACAGGAGGGCAATCAGTAAGTAAGTAGGTCCTTGCCGAAGCTGGGTCAGCGCAGGCCAGTGTGGGCCAGTTCTGAGTTTGTCTCGCTGTGCCTTTCAGGGCTGTGTTCATAAATGCTGGAACATCCTGGATTTCCCTCAGCCCCAGTGTCGGCCCAGCACCTCAGTCTGAGGCTTCTCCCTTCCATGGGTCTGGGACTCCACTTCATCTCTTCTTTCTCTCCACTGCCACTCCTGCCCAGGTCACCAATAGACAAGTGGCCGGAAGCACAGACAGGCTTGCCACTCTCTGAGTCACCCTCTGAGAGTTCTTGGACTGAAATGTTACTATTTATTTAATCCTCTCTCTCTCTCTCTCTCTTTCTTTTTTTGAGTCTACCTATAGTCCAAGTTTTTATTTTGTGTGTGTGGTTTTTTGAGACAGGGTTTCTCTGTGTAGCCCTGGCTGTCCTGGAACTCTGTAGACCAGGCTGGCCTCGAACTCAGAAATCCCCTTTCCTCTGCTCCACCACGCCCGGCTTATAGTCCAAGTCTTAAATTCTCAATCCTCCTGCCTTAGCCTCCTGAATGGCTAGAGAGATCTTGGCCCCGATGCTTCCCCATTAAAGAGGATCTTCCGGTCCACACACCCAAGCGGTGCCTCTACTGTCCCGTGTTTTTTTTGCTTCCTAGTACTTCGGTTTGTGTTTGGACTCACATATGTGTGTGTATGTGTGCATATGTAGGTGGAGGGCAGAGGTCAACATCTGGAATCTTTTTTTTTTTTTTTCGAGACAGGGTTTCTCTGTGTAGCCCTGGCTGTCCTGGCACTCACTTTGTAGACCAGGCTGGCCTCGAACTCAGAAATCCGCCTGCCTCTGCCTCCCGAGTGCTGGGATTAAAGGCGTGAGCCACCACACCCGGCCAACATCTGGAATCTTAACTCACTCTCTTATTCTTGACACCGAGTCTCTCAGTGAGCCCAGGGCTTGCCGCTTGGCTATGGTGGCTGAGAGCTGGGGGCTTGGCTATGGTGGCTAAGCAGCAAGTCCCGGAGAGCTTCCTCCTGTCTCCATCTCTGAAGTCGTGGAATTGTAGGGGTGTCACTGCTGTGCCTGGATTTTTCTGTGGGTGCTAAGGCATCCTACCTAATGTGTTCCCACTCAGTTGGTAGGACAGGAGGTTCTCAAGAGCAGGTCTCCTGGTTTTCATACTCCTTAAAGCCTATCACCGTGCCTAACACACGTTGTGGTGTGTGTGTGTGTGATATGTATTTGTGTATGGTATGTGTGTGCCTGTGTGTGTGGTGTATGTGTGTGTATTGTGTTATGTGTTGTTTGTGTATGTCTGTATATGTGTGGTGTGTATCTGCTTGTGTGTGTGGTGTGTGTGTCTCTTTGTGTGTATGTGTGTGTGTATTGTGTTGTGTATTGTTTGTGCATGTTTGTGTGTGGTGTGTGTTTTGTGTGTGTGGTATATCTGTGTTTGTGTCTATGCAGTAAGTGTATTTGTGTGTGTGTGTGTGTGATGAGCTGACTCTAGATAAGCCATGAATAAAGTCAGTGAGTGAAGTATGTGCCTGGTACCTAGTAGACGCTCCACAAAATTCTGTTGAATGAACGAGCAAACCTGTGCCATGACTGCGCTTGCCCAAAGCAAGCACAGGCTTTGCAGAGCAGCTTGTGGAGCAGAGGCCGTCAGCAGCTTGCACGGAGTCCTGCTGCATAAAGAGCACAGAGAACAAGGGACTTTCGGGGTCCCATCTCCTCAGTCACCATGCTGCCTTATCGTCTCACACGGCGTTGTCCAGTTCCATCTTTTAATCTTTCTTCCATTCTCCTTTTATCTTTTTGAGACAAGGTCTCACTCACTATACTGTCCTGGCTGGCATGAACTCACTCTGTAGACCAGGCTGGTCTTGAATTCACAGTTTCCTGCCTCTGTTTCCCTAGTGCTGGGATGGAAGGCATGCAGCACCTTGCTTGGCCTCCTTTATTCATTCTTTCTGAGACAGGAGCTAACATTGTAAAAAAGGCTGGCCTTGAATTCATGGCAATCCTCCTGCCTCAGCCTCCGGAGAGCTAGAATGACGAGTGTGAGCACCACATTGGGGTCTTGCTATGTAAACAAGGCTGACATCAAACTAGAAATCCTCCTGCCTCAGCCTCCTGAGCATGGAGATCAAGGGCGCGTAAGACCCTGCCCTGCTTACTCTATTTTTGGGCTCATTCTGGCTAACCATTTGTGGGGAGGCCCCAGGGACAAAGAAAGGGAGCAGCTGGCTTTTTCCACAATGTGGGTGACCCCTGTGATGGCAGTAAGTAGGGGCTGTATCCCTCGGTGATACAGCTAGATATATGCTTTACAGAAGCTAGACACAGGCATAACTAACGCACCGTGTGTGCTCGCGCGTGCGAACACATGTGCTTCTGGAACAGGCACATGGCTCTTTTATCTCTGAGGCTCAGTTGACAGCCTGATTGCAGGTCTCAATCATCGCTGGGTGAATATAAACGACTTATGTGCCAACTACAGGTGACTCAATGCACAGGGCCCAAATCGTTTCTGTTCATGGAGCTGGGGATGTAATGCCTGTATGCAGAGGGTGCCTGAATATGTAAATGAATCAGCCTGGCATGGTGGCGCACGCCTTTAATCTCAGCTCTCGGAAGGCAGAGGCAGGCGGATTTCTGAGTTTGAGGCCAGCCTGGTCTACAAAGTGAGTTCTAGGACAGCCAGGGCTATACAGAGAAACCCTGTCTCGAAAAAAAAAAAAATTGCAGACTCAAACCAGGCACAGATGGAATCCTAACATTTCAGAGGCTGAGAGAGGAGAGTCCCAAGGCTGGGCTATACTGTGGAGAGGAGACATCTTGAGCCACATAGCAAGGTCATGTCAATAAAATAATAATTACTATTGATGGTGATGATGATAAGGGGGTCGGCTGGAGAGATGGCTTAGAAGTCATGAACACTTGCGGTCTTTCCATGGGATTCAGGTCTGGTTCCAGCACCCATATGGCAGGCAGCTCATAGTTATTTACAACTCCAGCGCTACAGGATCTGACCCTTCTTCTGGTCTCTGCGGGCACTGCTCACACAATATATACCATATATTGAGGCAAAACTCTCAGATACATAATGATATATATATATATATATATATATATATATATATATATATAGAGAGAGAGAGAGAGAGAGAGGGAGGGTTTCTCTGTGTAGCTCTGACTGTCCTGAAACTTGCTTTGTAGACAAGACTGGCCTCGAACTTACAGAGATCTGCTGGCCTCTGCCTTCTGAGTGCTGGGATTAAAGACATTAGTACTATTTGGGGAAAAATATTTTTTTTTTTAAAGAAAAAGAAAAAGGCAAGTTGTTAGGGCACTGGCAAGGCCAAGGAAAGTGGTGCCAGGGCAAGAAGACATCAGAGGCAGAAGGGGGCTTCCTTTGCTTGGGTAGGTAAATGAGGGAGTGTTTTCTAAGGGGTCAACTGAGTTCAGACCCCAGAGGTCGAAAAGCACCAGCTGTCCTGAACACTGGGGTGAAGAGGAGACCCCAACCCAGAGGCTATTAGACCCTAAGGAGAATGCCAAACAATTCCAGCGTGACCAGTGGGAGGGAGGCATTGGAGAAGAGGGAGACCGTAAGGTGCTCAGAGAGAGGCGACAGAGGGGCCTACCTGTGAGCAGAGCAGCCAGCAGAAGGAGTTTCATCTTGGGTGAGGGAAGAACTCCAGTGACTTTCCTCTTTTATAGATGGGGCCCCATGCTCCCAAGATAAGGCTGTTTGCTTTGCTCTTAGCCACTCTGGGCTGGCCTTGGGTCTATCGGGGGAACAACCCAGAGGGATTTGCCTGTAAGAGAAAATAATACCACAGATTTGCACCTGGCACTTCCTCCCCAAGGGGATGGTTTTCAGATCTTGGAATCCTTTACTACTCTCCCTACCCCCATTATGACAAGTCTCAGGTTGCCCTGGAACTCATGGGACATCTTTGAACTCCTCTTTACTTTATTAATTTTTTTCTTTTTTTGAGACAAGGTTTCTAGCCCAGGCTGGCCTCAAACTTGCTGTGTAGCTGATAATAGCTTTTACTTTTTTTTTTAGATTTTTAAAAATATATTTTTATAAACTTTTTTTAGATTTTTAAAAATATATTTTTATAAAATATATTTTATATTTAAAAATATTTTTTTAAAAATGCACTCATTTACGTATGAGTGCTCTGTCCGCGGGTACACCTGTAGTCCAGAAGAGGGCATCAGATCCCTTTTACAGACAGCCATGAGCCACCTTGTGGTTGCTGGGAATTGAACTCAGACCTCTGGAAGAACAGACTGCCTGTTGTAGAAATTACTTTAAATCTCAGCCCGAGGTTTCTTTCTTTCTTTTTTTAAAATATTTATTTATTTATTTATTTTATGTATATGAGTACACTGTAGCTGTACAGATGGTTGTGAGCCTTCATGTGGTTGTTGGGAATTGAATTTTTGGACCTCTGCTCGCTCCGGTCGGCCCCGCTTGCTCTGGCCCAAAGATTTATTTATTATTATCTAATAAGAGGGTGATCAGATCTCATTACGGGTGGTTCTGAGCCACCATATGGTTGCTGGGATTCGAACTCAGGACGTTTGGGAGAGCAGTTGGTGCTCTTACCCGCTGAGCCATCTCGCCAGTCCCAGGCCCAAGGTTTCTACCCTACCTTAGACCATTTAGACTCCGGGACACACACAACAATAAGCTTCAAGCAGCATAGTTGCTGGGCAGCTGCCTACCCTCTGGGCTATTAGAATCTACCTTCCTAGCGATAACCCCGAGTTATTACTTACGATGCTTCGTCTGGACTGCTCTTATCTCCAATTGGTCAGCCCACAAGGTGACGTTTTCCCCTTTTCCTAACCAAAGATGGCTTCTCCTTCCTCCCTTCCTCTCCTTCTTCTCTGACCCCAAGTGTGGGAAACCTAAACCCCACGTATGTCTCTTCTGCCCAGTTATTGGCTGTCCGCATCTTTATTTACCAATCAGAAATAAGTTGGGGCAGGGTCAGAGGTCTTGGGGGCTCGCACTTGCATTACAATAGACCGGCAAAGACGAGAACCTCAGCACAGCCAGTGCTCTAAAGCGATCTATCTCACTAGCTCCCTTGTGCGTGCATGTGAGAGTGCAGACAAACCAGAAGAGGGAGTCAGGTTCCCTGCAACTGGAGTTACAGGGGTTCTGAGCCACTGACGTGAATGCTGGGAATGGAACTTGGTGCTCTGCCACAGCTATACGATCTTAACCTGAAGCCTGACCCTGAGCTTCTGATACTCCTGCCTCCTCGCTCGGCTCCTTAGCCTAGCTTCAAGGGACCTGGGGCAACCATCCCGTTAGACGCCGTAAGAAGTGGGGGAGGGAGGCAGGCTGGAGATGACCCCTGCCTTTGTGTCTGGAATGCTTGGGTTTGCGTGGGGGGCGGTGTCATTGAATGGTTCTATCTGCCATGCCCTCTACAGATGAGGAAAGGTGTTCAGAGAGGTGAAATAATTTGCCTAAGGTCACAGACTGTGAGCAAGCAAGGCAAGGTTGGCTCTCGCTTATGTCTGTCCAACTCCAAGGCACACATCTTAGTTTCTTCCCACTCTGAAAACATTATATTTTTGCTTCCCAGTGCAGGTTTGTGAAAAAATTTTGGAGATGTGGAATCAGACCTGAATGACTCTTGGAACAGTCGAGGACTTAGCAGTTAATGCATAGTCCGTAAACACCTGCAGACTAGCACTTGGGAACTTTTTTTTTTTTTTTTTTGAGACAGGGTTTCTCTGTGTAGCCCTGGCTGTCCTGGAACTCACTCTGTAGACCAGGCTGGCCTCCAATTCAGAAATCGGCCTGCTTCTGCCTCCCAAGTGCTGGGATTAAAGGGGTGCGCCACCACTGCCTAGCCAAATTCTTTAAATTTCTAGCTTAGCAAGTCTAGCTCAGCCTCCATCACTGTCCTCAGAGTCCTTTTTTTAAAAAATTATTTAATTCTATTGAATGTATTAGTGCTCTGCTGCATATACATCCACCTGCCTGAAGAGGGCGTCAGACCCCATTACAGATGGTTGTGACCCATCATGTGGTTGCTGGGAATTGAACTCAAGACCTGGAAGAGCAGTCAGTGCTCTTAACCACTGAGCCATCTCATCAGGACCCCCACCCCTACCCCACAGAGTCCCTTTTATACCCTCTCCCAGCATCATGTGTCTTCTATGGTCTTGCCTCAGCCACCCGTCTGTCTCAGCTGACATCACTCTGCCAATCACCTTGAGTCTGGGAAAGCACTAAGCCACAGCACACCACCAGAGTTTCTTGGTGCGTTTCTCTCTATGAAGGCCGGACAAATGCAGCTCAGCTATGCAGTGTAAGGGGGGACCGAGACGTACATCTTGTTAGTGAGGAATCCTTATCACGTGTCCTCTCACATGCTTGCATTAGCACAGCATCCCTCTCTCTGGTGTCTGCTTCAGCAAAATGTTCCTTCACAAGTCCGCCTTAGCCTTTCACACCTGTGTCCACTTTAACAAACCACTCCTTCATGTCTGCCCCAGTAAAACACCATCCAACCGACTTTCCAGAGAACCTTCAAGTATCCACTTCATTCATCCCAGGAAGAAACCTTGCTCCCACTGGTAATTATTTCTTCCCAATTCCTAGCAACAACTAATCCACTGTGTGGCCCCGTGGGGTTTTTTCATCTGGAACTTTTGCATGCATGCTGAATATTCTTATTCAAACCTACAGGCCGGAGTGATGGCTCAGGGGTTGAGAACACTGGCTGTTCTTCCAGAGGACCCAGGTTCAATTCCCAGCACCCACATAGCACCCACAACTGTTATAATTCCAGTTCCAGAAAATCTGATGTCCTCTTCTGGCCTCCAAGGGAACCAGGAAGGTACATGGTGCACATACATACGAGCATACAGAACACACAAACATACATAAATATAAAAAATTTAAAATTCAAAACCCAGAGTGGGGAGTGGGGGGTGGGGTGCATGGCTTTAAACCCAGCACATGGGAGGCAGAGGCAGGCAGATTTCTGAGTTTGAAGCCAGCCTGGTCTAGAGAACCCATTTCCAGAACAGCCAGGCTACACAGAGAAATCTCAGTGGTTAAGAGCACTGACTGCTCTTTCAGAGTTCCTGAGTTCAATTCCCAGCAACCACATGGTGACTCACAACCATCTACAATGGGATCTGACACCCTCTTCTGGTGCATCTGAAGACAACTACAGTGTACTCCTATACATTAAATAAATAAATAAATAAATCTTTAAAAATAAATAAATAAAATTATATATTACTTCCAGATTACATATATGAGTATTTATAGATGATACATGAATTTTATTTTTAGACTTGGGTTCCATACCTAAGATACCTTGTCACTCTCTCTCTCTCTCTTTCTCTCTCTCTCACACACACACCCACACCCCCCCCCAAAACCTGTAGAAAAAAAATCTGTCCTGGTGGGTACAGAAAAGCACAATCAATGACAAATGTCACATGATTTCCTGGGGGCATGGTGAACTGACATCTACTTACTTTCTATGACATACTAACAACAGCCTACAGGCATGACTCTGCCAGAGGCTAACGTGGTGAGCCTGTGAGTCACAGGGCTTACTTACAGGAACCTGGGTGCCCCCCACCCCAAACAGGTACATCATCAAAACCTCCCGCCTCAGCGAACATGGTGATGATCTCCAAAGGGTCCATAGATCTGGTTCTCTCCCAGAACTGCTGGTGACCACACGCAGCAGAGAGGATCACACACCTCTGGGGACAGGGAGCAAGGACCACAAAGCTGGAATTGCAGACAAGGGTCCAGTGACGCTCACCACCCAGGCTTGATCATAGGAAGTTCTCATGAGTATGGGGAGTCATGGCTGCTCTGAACTCACAATAGTTCTGCCATGCCTGGAGGACCAACTTCTATATTAGTTAGGGTTTTACTGCTGTGAACAGACACCATGACCCAGGCAAGTCATAAAAAAACAACATTTAATTGGGGCTGGCTTACAGATTCAGAGGTTCAGTCCATTACCGTCAAGGTGAGTTCCCCAACAATGTTACATATTACATGTTTCGCTGTCCCTTACCCCAAATATTGGAGACCAAAATATTTTAGGTGTTGGGGTCCCCTGGAACTGGAAAAATAAGACAGCTCAAAGGTGCCGCATGGGTCCTGTGCAGGAGTAAAAAGTGACCCTAACCACTGAGCCATCTCCCCAGCCCCAGGCCTTTTTACCTTATCTCATTTATTTATTCATTTGATTATTCTTTTTTAAAATATATATATTTATTTATTTTACAAGGTTTATTTATTTATTATTATATATAAGTACATTGTAGCTGTTTTCAGACGCACCAGAAGAGGTCATCCAATCTCATTACAGATGGTTGTGAGCCACCGTGTGGTTGCTGCGATTTGAACTCAGGACCTCTGGAAGAGCAGTCAGTGCTATTAACCACTGAGCGATCTCTCCAGCTCTTGCTCTGGCCCCGCTCACTCAGGCCCTGCTCACTGTAGCTGTCTTCAGACACCCCAGAAGAGGTCATCAGATCCCATTACAGATGGTTGTGAGCCACCATGTGGTTGCTGGGATTTGAACTCAGGACCTCTGGAAGAGCAGTCAGTGAGCTTAAACCTCTGAGCCATCTCTTCAGCCCTCATTTGATTGTTCTTATTGAGCAGAGATTTCTCTTGATAGTTTCCCCCTAGTTAATCAACATCTCGCTGGGATTACAGGCATGTACTACCATACCTGCCTGTGTGTATTTTTTGTTCAGGGTGTGCACATGTGTGTGTGTCTGAACTGTGTATGTTGTATGTGTATGTTTACACATGTGGATACCAGAAATTCTTCCTCAGTCACTCTGTTCTTTATTGTTTCGGGACTTGGTCACTCGCTGACTCTGGAGCTCACCAGTTTGGCTAGAGTGACCACCTCCAGAGATTTGCCTGTCTCTATGCCCCGTGCCCAGCTTCTCCATAGATCCCGGGATGCAAACTCAGTTCCTTATGCCCAGATGGCAAGTCCTTTACCAACTGAGCCATCTCTCCAGGCCCCTTTTTTCCCTTTTTCTGTTTTAGAGACAGGGTCTTCTATGTAGTTTAGACTGGCTTGGAACTACCTAAGCCTCCTGCACCATCTATGTAGATCAGGCTGGCCCTAACCTGTAGCGGTCCTTCTGCCTCTGTCCCCTAGCAATGGGACTACAGATGTGTGGCACTATCCTCACACAGCTGTTTCTGAATGTGCGCTTCATCCTAATGTGTCATTTCCCAGCCTTCTCTTGCTGTGGCGTTGATGGTTCTGAGCTGCCCTGGTCAGGCAGGGATACATCTTGTAGGATGCATGAGGTGATGGGATATGGAAGCAAGCACAGTTTAAGCACACTGATCTGTTTTGCTGGATCGCTTTCAGGTGGGGAAGCAGGCATAGCATGGGGTAGAGCTAGAAATGGCTACACCTGCAGCTTCCCACTAATGCATCCTCCTCCATCCTGAGCGAGGTCATCTTGTGTGGGAGTCTGGCGGAATCAACTCTCTTTCTCACTGAGTGAGCGTTAACCTCCTCTGACCTCTGCCCACCTGTGATCCCAGCTGTGGAGGATGTGCCAGGGCTGACAGCTTAGCTTAGTGTTGGAGTGTTTGCTTAGCCTGGGTGAGGCCCTGAATTCAACCCTAGCAGTGTGCACACACGCACGCATGCACACACACACACACGCACACACGCTCACTTACACAATGTACACACACATTCGAGCACAAGCATGCACAGGCACACCAGTGCTTGTGTGTGTACACACACATGCACAGGCGTGCATGTACACACACATGTGTACCTACATACCAGTATACACACACACTCATGTACAAACATGCTTGCACACACACACGGATGCACACACACTGCAATGCATGCACGTGCATACACACTTGCACACGCACGCACACACTCAATGCTCTCACATGCACACATGGGCTCATGCTCGCGCTCGTGCGTGTGCACGCGCGCACACACATACATGCATGCACACACACGCACTCACACTCACACACAGGCTCACACAAAGAAGAAAATAAAATGGGCATGGTGGGGTGTGACTGTAATCCAAGCACTCAGGAGGCTGCGGCAGGAGAATTGAGAGTCTCAGGCTAGCTGGGCTACAGAACCATTCATTCATGCTTCTCTAGCTGTTCTTTGACAGTTTGCAACCTGTGGCTACTGTGTGATTAGCTCACACATAGAATGCACACACCTGCACAGGCAGTGCTGCCTGGCAGAGCTACTAAAGATAGCCACAGAGGCCAAGTCCATGTTGATGACAAAGCGAAGAAAAAGGGCTAGCCTAAGACCCTATACCAGCTCAAATGCAGGGACCAGCAAAGTGCTGACCCCTTCCCCTGTGGATGCTATGAGGTCAAAAGAAGATAGAGAGGAAGAGGCCAGCCTGGTCTACAAAGTGAGTTCCAGGACAGCCAGGGCTACACAGAGAAACCCTGTCTCAAACAAAACAAAACAAAACAAAACAGAACAAATTGCAGTAATGGGTCCCATGATATAACTTGGTGACAGAGGTCTTGCCTACTATGTGGGGTGTGGGGGCTCGTCCCCCATTGCTCCTGAGGTTGGGACTGGGGGGATGCTAAGGGATAGAGATGTGTGGTCCAAGGTGCAAGCAGCTGGCACATCCCATCCTCCACACTGATTGTACTTACTAAGTGCTAAGTTTGTCCCAAGAACCTGACCCAGCCTTTGAGGTAGATCCAGTTAGAAATTTGATTTTTAATTGCTTAGTTAGTGTGTGTGTGTGTGTGTGTGTGTGTGTGCAACCAGAGTCACCATATTCAGGGCAGTGAGTGCCACAGGTTTTGCCAGGGTCCAGGGCAGTCTGGGCAAATTCTCTGGTGCCACACTAAGTGGAGAGCCATGCTAAGTGACAGCTACAGGCCGGCCGCAGTCCCTGCAGAAGTTCCCTGAAGACCTCCCTAGCCCCTCACAGTCTGTGCTGTGGTTTCTGCTGGCCGAGATCCGCGCACAGGTGTGTGAAACTCCACCTCTCCCTGTCTGGAAAAAAATACAATGTCAAGTGGAAAGTACAGGCCCTGATAGCTTCTTGACTCCTTCAGGTGCCGGCATACCCACACTCCAGTGAGGTCAAGGTCACATCTGCTGCACCCTCAAAGGATAAGGATCCGGCTTTCCTGGAAATGCTTAAAAGAGCTGCTTGCTGCCATGGCGAAGCACCCCCTTAGGCTTGGCATAGAAGGCGACGGACTTTGCTGGAGAAGCTCAGCAGCGGGTCTCCTGAAGTCATCTTCCCCACGTGACAGGATAAAGTGGGCTCAGAGAAGTTAGATAATATGTTCAAAGTCACACAGCCGGAGTCATACTGAGATCCCAGCAATTCCTAAGCTGAAACAGGGGATTCGGGAGTTCTGAGTCCACCTGGGCTATCAAGTGAAACTGTGTCGGAAAGCAAGATGGGTGGCCAGGGGCTGGAAAGATGGCACGGAAGTTAGAAGCACTGTCCGTTCTTCCCAAGGACCCAGGTTCGATTCCCAAACCCCATATGGCCTCTTCTGATCTCTGCAGGCTCCAGGCATGCCCTCGGTCCCACACATATCCATTCAGGCAAAACACCTATTATACATACAAAGTAAAACTAAGAAGAAAATAATGAAAAGGGAGGAGGGGGTTGGGAAGATGCTTCTGTGAAAAAAATAACTGCTCACAAGCAAGAGGACCAGGGTTCAAATCCTCAGCGCTCACTCAGTGCTGAAGGGCAGGACAGCCTTCTTGCAACTAATAGCGTGTTGGAGAAAGGGGCTCCCTGCCACCCAGCTATCTTGTCTGCCTTGTCTGTCCCATATCAGAGAGCTCTGGGCTCGACTGAGAGACCCTTCTGAATAGAGAGAGACGAAGGGAGGCTGCATGTCAGCTTCAGGCTTTCTCACTCAACTGTGCACGCACACACGTATGTGCCCACTCACAGGAGAACATGCATGCATGTACACACACACACACACACACACACACACACACGCATGTGGACCCAGCTATTTGGCAGGCTGATGTAGGAGCCAATAAAGCCCAGGAGGTAAAGTGCAGCAACATAGTGAGGCCTCCATCTCCAAAACAAAGCAGAACACTTATATGTTATCCTCCTTTTTTTTTTTTTAGATTTATTTATTTATTATATGTAAGTACACTGTAGCTGTCTTCAGACACTCCAGAAGAGGGCGCCAGGTCTCGTTGCAGATGGTTGTGAGCCACCATGTGGTTGCTGGGATTTGAACTCTGGACCTTTGGAGGAGCAGTCGGGTGCTCTTACCCACTGAGCCATCTCACCAGCCCCATACGTTATCCTCCTTTCTCTAATTTTGGTTGTATATGTGTGAACATTGAGTGAGACAAGCAATATACGTATGCAGAGGTAGAGAAGACAGCAAAACAAGCTCACTTCTTGTCAACATTTCCCAATCTTCTTCCTTCCTTTCCTTCTTCATTTTTTTTCTCTACATTGAACGTTCATTTTTGTTTGTTTGTTTGTTTTTCAAGACAGGGTCTCATGGTTCTCCGGGTGACCTTAGACTTGACGCACAGTCTAGGATGATGACCTCTGACTTCCCACCTTCCTGTTTCCACCTCTCAAGTTTTAGACTAATAGGCATCCACCACTGCACTGGACTCTAGCTAGTGGAGCACTCTTTCAGCCGGGTCACACCTCCAGTCATTTCATTTTTTCTTTTTTTTGTTTTTTTTTGTTTTTTTGTTTTTCGAGACAGGGTTTCTCTGTGTAGCCTTGGCTGTCCTGGAACTCACTTTGTAGACCAGGCTGGCCTGGAACTCAGAAATCCGCCTGCCTCTGCCTCCCGAGTGCTGGGATTAAAGGCGTGCGCCACCACGCCCGGCTCATTTTTTCTTTTATTGTTGTTGTTGTTGTGTGTGTGTGTGTGTGTGTGTGAGAGAGAGAGAGAGAGAGAGAGAGAGAGAGAGAGAGAGACAAAGACAGAGACAGAGACAGAGACAGAGAGACAGAGACAGAGACAGGTGGGGTGACAGGGAGGGAGGGAGAAGATGAAGGGGAGGGAAGAGGAAGGGAGGGAGACAAGGAAGGAGAGGGAGGGGGAGAGAGGGATGGAGGGAGGAGGGGAGGGAGGGAGAGCACCCGTGTGCCACAGCCCACACTTGGATGTCAGAGGACGACTTTCTTGAGTCGATTCTCTCCCTCCACCTTGTTTCTGCCCCTGTGTGATTCTCTGGTCTCCACTGCTCATCCTGAGGTGGGAGTGCTGAGATTACAGAGTTGCAGACCCTTGCAGCCATATCTGGCTTCTTCACAGGCATCCAGGAATAGAACTCAGGTCGTCAGACTTGCGTGGTACCCACTGTCACCCTCGGCTACCTCGGCAGGCCCATCACTCTGCTCGAAATTTTGTTGACTGTTTAGTTTTTATTTGTATGCATGTGTGTGTACCAGGCACATGCAAGAGTCCATGGAAGCCGAAAGAGGGTGTCAAATGCTCTGAGACTGAAACAAGGAGGTTGGGAGATGTTCAGTGTGGTGGCTGGGAACTGAGCTCCCCCCGGGCCACTGGGTTCTTCTTCTCTCTTCAGCGCCTCAAGAAACTTTTTATTATGGGGGGGGATAAAATCATCTTTGTTTCTAGTTTGATGGCTCAATTGTATGAAATATATTCACATTGTTAAGGTTTCACCCTATACCTCTGAAATGCTGAACCCATTAGCCACTGGCAACTGTTGTAGTCTTGGAGGGGCTTTGCTTCTGTCTTTGTGAACCTGGGGGACGAGCCCACATACCCCACATGGTAGGCAAGACCTCTGTCACCGAGTTATATCATGGGACCCATTACTGCAATTTAGTTTTGTTTTGTTTTGTTTTGTTTTGTTTTGTTTTGTTTTTTTTCGAGACAGGGTTTCTCTGTGTAGCCCTGGCTGTCCTGGCACTCACTTTGTAGACCAGGCTGGCCTCGAACTCAGAAATCCGCCTGCCTCTGCCTCCCGAGTGCTGGGACTAAAGGCGTGTGCCACCACGCCCGGCTTGTTTTGTTTTTTTGAGACAGGGTTTCTCTGTATAGCCCTGGCTGTCCTGTAACTCACTTTGTAGACCAGGCTGGCCTCAAACTCCCATTACTGCAATTTCAAAAGTTTGATTAAGATCCTTCATATAGGATCCTCCCAAATAGGCTATCCCCCTAGCCCAGCCACTGACTGGGCTGACATTCCTGTCAGTTATGTGAACAGTCGGTCCAGGGCTCATCTCAGTCTCCTTCATCCCTCTTTGCACGTCCTGACCAAGATGCTGGAAACAGAGTTGGGTCAAGTTGGAAAGCAGGACCATTCCCAGGAGGAAAATAGGTCAGGATAAGTTAAGAAATGGTGTGTTGGGGGCTGGAGAGATGGCTCATGGGTTAAGAGCTCTTCCAGAGGTCATAAGTTCAAGTCCCAGCCACCACATGGTGGTTCACAACCATCTGTAATGGGATCCGGGTTTCTTCTTCTGGTGTAAGCCTCATGGGGTCAGTTCTCCCTCCATCTTTCCTCTAAGGGATCTAACTCAGGTTACCAGGCCTGTGTCACAACTGAGTGTCATTTAATGTTTTCAATTGGGCAAATGAGATGGCTCACAGAGTAAAAGCGCTTGGCTCATTAGCCTGATGTCATTAGTTCAACCGCCACAAACCACGGGAGTTCAAAACAAGACTAACCAACCAGAGCCGGGCGTAGTGGCGCACGCCTTTAATCCCAGCACTCGGGAGGCAGAGGCAGGCGGATTTCTGAGTTCAAGGCCAGCCTGGTCTACAAAGTGAGTGCCAGGACAGCCAGGGCTACACAGAGAAACCCTGTCTCGAAAAACCAAAAAAAAAAAAAAAAAAAGACTAACCAACCAGGGGTTTTATTTTCGAGACGGGATCCTTAACATGTAGACCAGGTTGGCCTTGAACTCAGATTATCTCTGTCTCTAGAGAGCCAGAACCAAAGATGTTGTACCACCATGCCCTAACCCCAAAATGTTTTATGGTTGGGGCTTTTGTTTGGAGTGGGAGTAGGGACCTGTGTAGCTCTGGCTGGTTTGGAACTATGTGGCCCAGACCTACCTTGAATTTGCAGGGAGCTTCCAGTCTCAGCCCCAAATTCTGGGACTGTGGTCGCAAACCATTTGCTGGCTTTTTCATGTTGGTTTGAGACAGGGTTTCACTATGGAGTCCTGCTAGGTTGGAGTTGGATTCTTTTGCTCTGGCCCTGATTGCTGGGATTACAGGCACACACCACACCTGGCCCTATGAGTTATAAACATTACTTTTGTATTATTGTGTGTGTGCCTGCACTCTCGTACACACATGAATAAAGGCAAGTTATTTTCAAATAATTTATTAGGAATTTAAAACAAAATAAAACCTGGAAAAAGAAGTTACAGATGCGGAGGGAAAAAAGACACCAAGGGTGGAACTTGCTGGCTTCAAAACGCCATGTAACATCTTCAAATGAAAGTTCGTTTTTTTTTTTCCTCAAACGAATCAGAAGTGTAAATCCAGGTCCACGAACCCACAGTTAGGCCCAGTGGGGTGAGAGGGTCCAGGGAATGGGGGGTGGGGGGAGAAAGGAAGCCAAGGTCTCCTGAGGCTTCCCTCAGATGTGTAGAAAAATTAAAGATAAAATCCAGTAAAATGTAGCTTCTCTTTTATTAGGAAATATTAAAAACAAAAACCGAAAAAAAACCAAAAAAAAAAAAAAAAAAAAAACCAAAACCCAAAAAACAAAAACCAACAACAAACGCTAACAGCCGCGCATCTTGGTAACGAAGATTATTGCTTTGAGTTCTTGGGACTTATTGGTTGAGTGAGTGCCTCACACAGACAGTTAACTCTCCAAAGGGGGCTTTGAAGGCGGGGAGGGGGGGTCTCTGCTGGGGAAGGGAGCTTGAGGCCCCTCCCCAGCCTCAGGAAGGACAGAGAGGGGCTGACAGCAGGTACGACTCAGCCCTGCCATGCCAGGTCTCACCTCATGTTCACACCCTGAGCCCCCGTCTCTTCTCCCCTCCCAAAGGGGCTCCAGGGTGGGGGGGTGGGGGTTACCAAGGGCTCTGGTCACGGGATCATCCTGGTGGGAAGCTTCAGTGAGGATGTGGGGGTTCCCTGAGAAGCCCTTTGCTTTCCTGGTATCTACTCCTTGCTGAAGCGCTTCCCGATGCCCACTCCTGGGTGGGGGGTGGGGGGGCTCAGAGCAGAAACCATGAAGGTCCCACCTAGGTGGGGGCCAGGAGGGGCCTTTGGAGAGCCAATTCCTTCCCAGCAGTGGCTCTGGGCAAGCCCTCCTCTCCCCTGGCCCCTTGCTCCCCTAACCAGGGGGTTTCTTGGGGGAGAGTCCACCCAAGGCCTTGAACTCGGGGAGGGCCTGAGAGTATGGGCCTGCCGTGGCCAGAGCTGAGGTCTGCAACCTTACAGTAACGGTGTCTGAGGAGGAAGGGACAGAGACAGGGAGAAGGGGAGGGGGGAGGGACTTTTGCCCTGTGGGGTCAGACAAATGCTGTCACCCCAAGGGGGTCTTAGGGAAGGGTTGGGTAGGGCTTTACCTCACAGTATTTACATATGATACAGGATGGGGTGGCTCCAGGGGCTCGGCCTGGCCTACCCCACAGCCCTGCCCTCCTCTCCAGGGTTGGGAGGGAGAAGGCCAGGAACCCACACCCACAGACACTACGTTCTCAGCTGGTGTGGGGGGCACCTGGCCCCTTGCCCCCTGCGGCCTGGGGCTTCACATTCACAAACCTAGAAATAGTTTAAAAACAGTTTCTTAAAAAAAAAAAAAAAGTAAAGAGCAAAAAGAGGGAAAAGCCAGAATTAAAAACAAACAAACAAACAAAAAACCGGGTTGGGGCCTCGGTCTGCAGCAGGCCCCTTCTGCCCGCCCTCCAGCTATGCCTTTCTGGGGGGGGGTGCCATAAAGGGGGCAGCAGGAAGGGATGGGGCAGACCGGAGAGGGCAGATCTGGTGTGGGGGGAGGGCAACTGGCTAATCCAAAAATAAATAAAAGTGACCAGGGAGAAAGGCAGGTGGGAGCGAAGAGACAAGGTCAGAACAGGGAGGTTAGTAGGGGAGCCAGATGTGAGGGGGCTGGGCCCAGGGGTTGAGGGACAGGCAGTAGCGGTCCGAGTGGCAGCCAAGGGGCTGGGCTGCTGCGGCTGAGGTGTCCCAATCCCCTTGCTGGCTCAGTCCGGTCCTCAGTCAGATGCAGGCTGGGGTGCTGAAAGACAGTGTGAAAGATAGTGTGGGACCCGGCAGAACAGGCATGCCCGCTGTCTTTCCCAACCCCTTTCTTTCTAGATGAATTTTGTTCAGATTTTGCACTTCCTGTTACATGTTGGGACGACACTGGGCACTTTCCCCAGATCTTGAATAACTCGATTTCCGTTCCCTGCGAAGCTTTATCTGAGTCCCCTGAAGATTTCATTATTTTATGCATGAGACCACTGTAGCTCTCTTCAGACACACACCAGAAGAGAGCATCGGATCCCATTACAGAAGGTTGTGAGCCACCATGCGGTTGCTGGGAATTGAACTCAGGACCTCTGGAAGAGTGGTCAGTGCTCTTAACCGCTGAGCCATCTCCCAAGCCCCTGAACCTCACAGAAAACGGCACCATCTCATGTTAGTTTTATTCTTCTTATGTTTTCATCCCCTCATTATTATTTATTATTGCGTGTTCAACTATGTTTACTGCCGGGCGTGGTGGTGCATGCCCTTTTAGGCCGAGGCAGGCAGGTCTCTGACCTGAGGTCGGCCTGCTCTACACAGCAAGTTCCGGGCCAGCCATGACTTACACAGTGTGATTCTGTTTAAAAATAAAAATAAAAAAAATGCTCATTTGTGCGTGCGTGTGTGTACATGCACACACAAGGGTGGAGGAGACTGTAGAGGAGAGAGCACTGTTGGATTCCCAGGGGCTTGGAGTTACAGGTTTTGAGCCGTCTGATGTGAATTCAGCCCTTTTCAAGAGTTGTGTGCGTTCTCTATCACTGAAGCAGCTCTCCAGGACCCAGGTATTTTTACACCTTTAAGAAGATTTACTGTGTGTGTTGTGGGCTGGACTCAAGGCTGTGGCACTCCTCCACCATCAGCCTCTTGAGTGCTGGGATTACACATGTCAACCTAATTTATATCCTATCGTATAAGCTGTCTAATTTCCTACAGTATCCGTATATTCTGTCTAGCTACACTTTTCTTCCTCTTCCTCCTTCTCGTCGTCCCCTCCCCCTTTCTTCTTTGAGACAGGGTCTCTCTGTGCATCCCTGGATGGCTTGGAACTCGCTCTGTAGATCAGTCAGGACCCGGGTCCCCAGCACCTGCATGGCGGCTCACGACTGTCTCTGACTCCAGCTGCAGAGGCTCTGATACCCTCCTCTGGCCTCAGCAGGACACACACACACACACACACACAGAGTGGGCACACACATTCACAGGTAAAGCTCAGTATAGATCATGCCAGGCATGCAAAGCCCTGCCTGGGTTCAATGGCAGCACAAATTAAAAATCTCCACATGTAACACTGTCCCTTGGGAACTTGGAGCCAGTTTACACAGAGAGCAATGTTGGGCGTCATTAATTGTAAAAAACAAAACAAAACAAAAATAAAAGAACAAATCTTTGTTAGTCCAATGTTATATGATTAATTAGTATTTCATTTACATATTAGTTAATATTTTGTTTCTTTTCTCTCGATCTTGTTTTTTGAGACAGGGTTTCTCTGTGTATCCCTGGTTGTCCTAGAATTCACTCTGTAGACCAGGCTGGCCTCAAATTCAAGGGGATCTTCCTGCCTCTGCTGACCATGTGCTGGGATTAAGGGCTATAACACCACCACCACCGCCGCCGCCACCACCACCACCGCCTTGCCTTGCCTTGCCTCGCTAATATTCAGCTTTTTAACACAGGGTCTTGTTATGCACATCAGGCTGACTGGCAGCTCACTTTGTAGCCCAATCTGGCTTTGACTTTGTAATCTACCTGCCTTTGCCTCCCGTGTTCAGGGCTAATGTATAAATATTATTTGTGTAGATGTGTGTACTGTATGCATGTATACGGGAGGATATAAGTACACGTGTGTGTACGTGCACGTGGAGGTCAGAGGTTGATGGCAACTGCCTTCTCCAGTCTCACTTTTTGAGACAGGTACTCCCAGGGAACGTGGGCTAAATGGCTGGCTAGTGAGCATCAGGGACCCAGCCACCTGTCAGTGCTGCGGGTCCCAGGTCCGGGACGCTGTGCTCATCTTTCTGGGGGTCTAGGGTTCTGAACTCAGATCCTTGTTGGTTAAGCAGGTACTTTACCAACTCACACATCTCCCCCAGAGCCTCACTCTGTAGCCCTAGCTGGCCTAGAACTCAAAGTAATCCTCCTGCCTCGGCCTCAGATCATAGACAGGCAATGTGCCACCATGCCTGGCTTAACTTAAATCGGACTGTGGCAGGCTAAGCATCTTCTCTTGTGTCTGCTGGCCACTGCTGGCATCCAGGCCCGCCTCTTGTCCTGGTCTGGGAACTCTATGAAGTGGAGATGGGGCTGGCATTCGAGATAGCATAGCTGAGGGTTGGCGGCCCAGTGCCCCCCACATCCCCCCATCTCCTCACCTCCTGCTACCTCCTCCCTGTTTCAGTGGTACCCATTGGTGAAGGCTGTGGCAATCAAGGGACCCTGAAAAGAAAAGAGTTAGACTCCGAGGATCCTGGGTTGCATTCAGGCAAACCGTGGGGGGGCTCCTGCTCTCCCCGTGGGACCCCTATGGTGAGACACAGGTTCTTCTGGCTGGCACGGGTTGCCCTGGTACAGATGGGCTAACGGGGCACAGATCTACTTGTGTACAAGGCGGGGCCTGGGGACCTGTGTAGAGCCAGTTCCCTGGTTAAAACTGGGATGCTCCTGAGCTGGACTCTGACCACACAGAAAGGAGATGGCATTGCATTTGTACAGCACCCTGGGGCCGCTGGACAGAGTCCAGGATAGAGCTTATCACAGGACACCCTCTAGTCCTTGTGGATACTTTCTTCCTGTCACCCTCCCTCAAGCCCCGCTCGCCCCTCCCCAAGATAGACAAGGCCGCTCCCTCCCGCAGTTTCAGACATCTCCCAGCGTGAAGGGGGTGAGGTGGAGGCCACTCACCCCAAGACTGTGGCCGAAACCAGTGCTGGGGGCGGGGCTGGCGGCACTGATGTAACTGCTGACCCCTGAGTCCTGGTTGGCTGCCCCGTAGAGCTCAGCCATGGGGCCGGGGCTTGTGGTCCCTAGGAAGCCCCCTGTGCGGCTGGGAGTGGAACCTGGAGGGGGAGCCATCGTCCAGGGGTGAGAGCCTGGCAACCCAGAAAGAACAGAGTGATAGCCGGGTGCCCAAGGCCACCCCACACACCCGCTCCAATTCCCTCCCACCCAGCCCTGGACCGGAGACTACCCCCACCCCCACCCCCTGGAGATCGCGCTGGCTCCCGTCATGTCCCGTGTGACCTCTGAACAGCCTCCTCTCCCTCTGAGCCCATTCAAGTCTTCCTCAACCTAGTACATTTTCTAAGGCTGGCGTACGTCACTATTGCTTCACACTCTGTTGGCCCACTGCCCATTCCTGTGCAAACTGGCTGTCCCCCTGGGCTACAACAACCCTTGTTCCTTCCTTCATCCTCCTCCTGTAAGCCCTTCCTCAGCCTTTCTTAAAGCAGCAGCTGACAACTAACTCTTCTAGTGCCCAATGTCCCCAGAGCGGCAGGGTCATGACCCTCTGCACTCGGACACCCAGCAGCTTGTATGCTCTGGGGGACACAGCATCACTCTTGGCTGGCTCGTACACTCAATTCAGTGAATGCTTGTGTAATAGACAAACACCCTCTGGACTCCTCTGTCCCCTCCCTGTGCTCCCTTCCCAGAAGGTCTCACCTGTCCCTCGAACTACAGCTGCCGCCGCCGCCGCCGCTGCCATGGGCCCATAAGCTGTGAGAGGGATAGCTGGAAGACAAAGGGCGTGCACTGAGCTGGAGGAGAAGAAAGGACCCTACCGTCCGGTAGCGCTTCTCCCACCTAGACCTCGTGTGGAGGGGGGGGTTGTCAAAGCACAGACAGGGTGGACAGCCATCCTGAACCCGACCTAACGCGTCCCAGGGAGCAGCTGCGCCTCAGTCTCCATACCAGACCCTAGGACACACTTGAGTAATATTCCTGACCCGCTGTGGATAAGGCACCAGTACTTTCTCCACAGGGCAGGACAATGGCTGTCTGGCTACAAGGGGCCTGGGGCTGGGGGGTGAGGTTCCTTTTCTTTTCATTTTGAAATTTATTTATTTATTTATTTTATTATTTATTTATTTATTTATTTATTTTGTTTTTCGAGACAGGGTTTCTCTGTATAGCCTTGGCTGCCCTGGAACTCACTTTGTAGACCAGGCTGGCCTCGAACTCAGAAATCCGCCTGCCTCTGCCTCCCGAGTGCTGGGATTAAAGGCATGCGCCACCACGCCCGGCTGAAATTTATTTATTTTTAACATATTCACTTTACATCCCGCTCACTGTCCCCTCCCACAACCCTTCCTCATCCTCCCTCTACTCCTCTGAGTGGGTGACCCCCCCCCCCCCCCGCCCTGAGCATCCCCCCACCCTGTCACTTGAACTCTCTGTGAGGCTAGGTAGTTCTTTTCCCACTAAGGCCAGACAGGCAGCCCAGCTAGAAGAACGTAACCCACGGACACACAACAGATTTTGGGATACCTGCACCCCTGTTTCCAGTTGTTCGGGACCCACATGAAGACCAAGCCGCAAGTCTGCTACATATGATGGGGAGGCCTGGGTCCAGCCCGGGGTCTGCTCTTTGGTGATGGTTGAGACTCTGAGAGCCCCAAGGGACCAGGTTTGTTGACTCTGCTGGTCCTTAGGGCCTCCCTGACCACCAGGCTAAAAATGACCAGTGTCCCCTCCAAGTCCCTCAGCCCATCTCCTGTCTTCCTGTTTCTTTTCTTTCTGTTTTTGTTTTTTTGTTTTTGTTTGTTTTCAAGACAGGGTTTCTCCGTGTTAGTCCTGGCTGTCCTGGAACTCACTCTGTAGACCAGGCTAGCCTCAAACTCAGAAATCGACCTGCCTCTGCCTCCCAAGTGCTGGGATTAAAGGTGTGTGCCACCACAACCGGCTTGTCTTCCTGTTTCTATTCTGCAGTTCTGTATACAGTAGGTCCTTAATAAATACTACACTATCCTCTACTTTTTGTTTTTTGTTTTTGGTCTTCTTTTTGAGACAAGGCCTTGTTATGTGTAGCCCAGGCTGGTCTTGAACTCACTTCTAATTCCCCTTTTTCCAACTCACAAGGGCTGGGATATAGCCATGTTCCATTGTAACTGACTGGTACTATATATACAGTGCTGTGGCCTGAAACCAGGCTTCTGTGCATATGAGATAAGCAGACCACCAGATAAACGCGACACCCCCGACTGTCCATCCCCTGAAAACCTTTAGTCAAGTTGTGCTGCAGGAGACCCAAACCCGTGACACTGTGGTGTCTGAGGTTTGGATTCTCCTTTTTGTAACCGGCCATCCAACTGGCTTCTTCTCACTGAGACTCCGCCCCCTCACCTTCTCCTTCTCCGTTTAGTTCTTCCACCAGCTTGAAGCCCTAACCACTCAGTTCAGCCTTTATCTTCCCAGGGATCTTCCATTTACTTAACTAATCCATGCGCCTCTGTTAGGAACCAGCTCCTGCTGGGTGGGGGACCTTATCTGTGTCTGTGCCCCTTAACCTTCCACCCCAGTGCCTGGCCAAGCATCGGCACAATAAATATGTACTGAACACATAAAAGAAATACTCTGATCTCCGTTCCAAGACAGGAAAAAAAGTTCAGACGCCACATTCCAAAAGGGCTGCAGAAGCTGGAGTCCATGGGCCCCTCTGCCAAGACACCTTTGGCATTGACTCAGGCCTACAGGGTGGACACTGGGCACTAAGGTCTCAGGGGTTCTAGCCCTTCACACGGCAAACTCTAGCCAACCTCCATGAGTTCTTATCAGAAAGAATTATTCTTGGTATAATAAATATTTGCTAGCCTCGCTAGCCTGTACATTTGGCTATGAGTAGGTAAGGTCTGGGTATACCCCTGCTTTCGTGCCTGGTAGCCTGGTGGTACATGCTGCACACAGTAGGTACTCACACAAGGGTCTTACATGAGGAGAGAGGAAGCCCTGCCCCCTGCCCCAAGTGCCAGACCCTTTGATCCTTGCGGTCCCTTACATCCACCACCGCCAGGACCCTGCTCCCTCCCCTCCCCCCCTTCACCCCAGTCTCTCTTCTCCCGCTGCACCCTTGGAAGGAAGATCTGAAGCAGTTTCCCCACACATAGCCAGGGTGGGGGGGGGGGCAGAGTCCGCAGGTAGGGTGGAAGAAAGCGGGTTGGACAGAGAAGCCCCTCATGGCCCACCTCATGTGCACAACCACTTGGCCTGACCCAGCTCCAGAGCTGAGTTGCGCCTCCCTCGTGGCCAAACGTTTTTGTCCTTATTTTCCTAGGAGGAGCCCACGGGCATCCCTGGGGTCCAGATGGGGCCATCGGAGGTATGTCGCTTGGGCCCCAAGTTATCTGGGTAACTTGGGGTGTGTTAACGAGACAGAACGAGGACTGCAAAGTTCTTACAAGATGAAAGTTGGGGGGTTCTAGTTTCTTGGGGGAAATTAGATGAGAATGCTGCACTGGGTACAGGCACCCCCAGTTCTGCGTATAAAGTCCCTCTTAGCCTGCTGTGCTCCAAGTTCGTGACCCTGGCCTGTTCACCACTGGGCACCAGAGCCTCCACGGTGCCTGGCACACAGGAGACACTAGATAAGTATTAGATGAGTGACTTTACCTCCGTCTGCCTGGCTTGGCCTCCCGCCCCACCCTCGAGGGCCATTAGCTGAAGCAACTGGCCAGTGCCCAGGTACAGTCGTTCTGCCAGCTTTACCCTGGGGAAGGGGACAGTCCCTCTCCCCTCCTTTCTCCCCGCGTGGCCTATGAGATGCACGGAATCTGAGCCACTGACCTGTGAGCTCGGGGAGAACTGGGGCGCTCGGGAGAGGGCTCCGCTCTACACGGAATTCTAAAATGAAACGTAAGACAGCTTAGGAAATCGCAGGGGAGCCCCTTTGGCATGGCCCCTGGCAGGGGACGGGGGGGGGGGGGCGGCAGGGAGAAATGCACCCACGGGGACCAGGGGCGAGGGGACGGGTCATGCATGGGACTCAAGAACTGGGAATGGAAAGTGCACAGTCTCAGTAGGTGAGGTGGGGCAGAGGGGTGAAAGAGAGAGAGAGAGAGACGGACAGACAGAGGATATGAAAGGGAGAATGAACGAAACTAGAGATGCCGCCTAATCCTGCGCACGAGGCACCACCAGCAGTGGGATTCCTGAGGTTTGGTGCTGAGAACTGAGCCCAGGGCTTTACACAGGCTAGATCAGTAAGAGAAGCACCTACTCATCTGCACCCCGGGGCCCCGTTTCTGTTCCGTTTTTTAAAGGCTTATTTATTTTATGTGTATGGGTGTTTCGCCGACAGGTGTATATATATATATATATGCATGCCACGTGTATGCCTGGGGCCTTTGGAGTTCTGAAGGATGTTTTAAATGCTCTGTAAATGGAGTTACAGACAGTTGCAAGCCACCATAAGGGTGCCGGGGACTGAACCTTTGTCCTCCAGAACAGCCAGGATTCTTAACTGGGGTCAGTCCCTAGTGACACCACTTCCCAGTCGAATCTTTGTAGCAACTCTCCCGTCCTCTGAGCAGTTTCTCATCTCTACAACAGGATCCCCGAGAGGGCTAGGGGTCTGTGGTGTGTACCAAGGACTGCAAGCTAAACAAACAGCCCAAGGGCAGGGGAGGTAAATGCTTAGGGACCCCTCCAGGAAATAAGACCCAAACGGACTGGGATGTGTAGCTCAGTGGTAGAGGCCTTAACATCCCTGAGGCCCTGGGTTCAATGCCCGTAACCAGCCACAGCACGGAAAAGGAGTAGGTGGCTACATGGTGAACTTGAGGCCAGCCTAGGCTCTACCTCAACAACAGATGAACAACACTTGGGACGTGGCTCTGGCGGAGCACATGTGAGGTCCAGTCCACTCCCAGCACTACAGAGACAACCAACCAAGGGTCTGGAAATGATTTGATACTTAACAGGAAACAATGCTAAATACTGACACAACAGCCCAGGGTTTTGTATTTCTGTTTAAAAAATAGGCCTAGTGTTATCTTTATGTTGCAGCTTTAAGGTTCAGCAGGTAAGCTCTCAGGCTCTGTACAGCACTTGGTACCCCGTGAAGACTTAGTACAGCACCTTTAAGTACCTTTGTGAGGACGTGAATCCCAATAGCCCTTGGAGAACCCCCCCCACCCCCAAGTCCAGGGCTGTCTTTGGAGGGACTGGCAATTCTGAAGTCGGGCAGGGATGGAGAAAGTCAGAAGACAGGCAGAGAATGGATGGCCTGGGCAAAATTGTACCATGCAGGGCTACACCAGGATCCCCATACTCTTGGTGGAGGGGGTGGGAGAAAGAGACTCCTCGGACACGCCCTTCCTTCCAAGCATCTGGCCATGCACTCTAGATGCCCGCCATCCTGAGGAGGAGTCACACTGTCTGGAACTGGGGACATGCTGGTGGTGGAGAGACACCCAAGGGGACTTACCGGGGAACTGGTAGGTATAACCAGGGGCAAGGCCTGTGTAACTCCGGCTGGCGTAGGTCGTGGCTTGGAACCCTGGGTAACCTGATGGGACAAAGGGGCGGTGTCAGAAACCTTGTTGCCCTCAGCGGGAGGGGGGGGGGCACGGCCAGCTTGGATCTGAGAGTGCTCATAGTCTTCCTACAGCTAGCTTGTCACAGATAAGCCTTAGGTTTCCAGAAGTCTTCTATGCACCAAGCCCCAAGCTGGGCACTGCGTTTATTATTTTACGAGACCTCCCAAGTGCTGTATCAGGGAGGCCTGGCGAGGGGCTCACTGTACAAACATGGAAACTGAGGCACAGAGAGCTGAAACTGGTTAAGAATAACACAACCCCGCTACCCAACTCTTCCCACCCGGGCTCCCATCTTCCTCTGCTCCCGATCTCTCACACAGCTTTCTCTTCCCGCCTCTACGCCCCGACTCGCTGTTTCTCATCGTTTGCAGAGATCAGACCAGGGCCCTTGCACACAATGCCATCTCTGCCCGTGGCACCCACACGAGACCACTGAGGCCTTGTTACACTGGTGTCAGGCAGGTCTCTCCTCTCTCTGCACGGAGGCTACAGTTCCTCCTGTGTCGTCCCACGATTCCTCTGAGGGTGGGCATTCTATTACCCAGAAAGAAGAAAGCCCTCTGTCAGTGCTCATGGAGCACTGGAATTCGGGTTCAGATCCGATTAGCTCCCTGGTTCTCCCCCACCAGCCCTTGCAGGCTCAGCATGTGTGGTGCATGGGTGTGTATGCATGCAAGGTCTCAGTAACTCGAGAGTGTCCTTTCCTGTCGCTCTCTGCCTCATTTTATTTTGAGGCTGGGTCTCTCCCAGAGCCTAGAGCTTCCCCACTGTCTACACTGGGTGACCAGGAAGGCTCCAGCCCTAGGTTCCAGATGTCGCTTTCACAACAGCGCTGGGGATAAGAACTCTCTGTGACTGGGTAGTGGATGTTCTACCCACTGGGCATCCCCGCAGCTCCCAACTGACTGCATTATTTATTACTTTTTTCTATAGTTGTTCGAAATCACTTAAGCCAAAAACAACTGACCGAAGACAAAGGTGTTTCTCAAAGTGCTGGATGGGTAGACAACAAAAGAGAGGCAGTGAACCACCTCATTCCAGCCCCAGACGGTCTGGGGAGGACCAAGACCTGCTTTGAGAGAGCTCCACCTCCAACACACCCTAAGCTGGTCACCTCAGCGAGATTGAGAATTCATCCTTGGTTACGAACCGAGTTCTAAACTATCCTGGGCTACATGGGTCCATCTCAAAAAAAAAATAAAATAAAATAGAGCCAGGCATGGTACCACATACCTTTAATCCCAGCCCTTGAGAGACAGAGGCAAGTGGACCTCTGTAAATCTGAGGCCAGCCTGGTCTAGTACAGTTAGGGCTAAGAAGTAAGATGCTGTCTCAAACAAACAAACAAACAAATAAGCTGGCAATAGCAAAAAAATTTTCGGTCAACTAATAATAGTAGGAAATAGTACATTAGATCTAAATATTTCATCAATATAAAACTATAATGCAAAAAAAAAAACCAACTATAATGTGCTAACACCCCCCGCATGTGCCCACAATTATAAAGATTAAAAAATACGTTAAGGCAGTTGAAGGGAGAGGCAGAGGCAGGCAGATCTCTGTAAGCTTAAAGCCAGCCTGGTCTACAGAGCAAGTTCCAGGTTACCCAGTTACCAACAGATCCTGTCTTTAAAAAAAAAAAAAAAAAAAATCATAGTTTTAAGGAAAAGAGCTTTTCCTCAAAAGACCCAGAAAAAACTTACACATACTGGGCTGGAGAGATGGCTCGGTACTTCTTTATAAAATTTATTCTATTCCTATTACTATTATTTAATTTTTTGAGGTAGGGTCTTACTATGTAGCCTTGGTTATACTGGAACTCACTCCGTAGAGCAGGATGGCCTCCAGCTTACAGAGATCTGCCTGTTTCTGCCTCCTGAGTGCAGGGATTAAAGGCATGCGCCACCACCACCAACACCTGGCATAATTTATATTTTCATATTTATACTTACACTTTATATTTTAAGATTATAGTTTAATTAGCCTATGTGTGGTGTGACTGGGGGGAGGGGAGCTCTGTGATCTCCACAGACGTCCCTAGGGAGGTCAGAGTCACAGGCATGAGCTGTTAGACAACCGGGAATCGAATTCGGGTCCTCGGAGAGAGAAGATTTAACTCATAGGCACACACCCATCTCTCCAGCCTCGTCCTGGAACAGGCTAGCCACTAACTCCCCCTGGCCGTATGTTCATCTTCTCAGTGTTTGTCTTTACCCTTGATTATTTGTATGTATATGTTTATGTGCATGTCTGGTCTATGCATATCGCCTGCATGGAAAGTGAGGAGCTACAGGATTCCCTGGAACTGGCGGTGTGGGTGTGGGCAGGCATGAGTCCAGGGAGTGAAACCCCGGTTCTCTACAAAGGCAGTTACGACTTTTAACTGCTGAGCTGGCTTTCCAGCCCGTTGTCTGTGCGTGTGTGTATATATGTATCTGAGTATGTGTGAGTGTGTGTGCCTGTGTCTATGTGTATGAGTCTATGTGTCTCTATGTGTGTATGTATACATATGTGTATCTCTGTATGTATGTATATCTATATGTGTATATGTGTGTATGTGCTCGAGTGCCCTCTCATGTGTGCTCCCTAAGGAATGAGCATACATATAACACCTCATGATCTAGGTACTTTTCTTTGTGAAATTCACCTTTGTTTAAAAAAAAAAATTAATGTGGCCGGGCATAGTGGCGCACTTGGGAGGCAGAGGCAGGCGGATTTCTGAGTTCGAGGCCAGCCTGGTCTACAGAGTGAGTTCCAGGACAGCCAGGGCTGCACAGAGAAACCCTGTCTTGAAAAACAAAAAACAAACAAAAACCCAACCAAACAAAAATTAATGTATGAGTATCTGCACATACACCTGCTCGCCAGAAGAGGGCATCAGATCCCATTACAGATGGTTGTGAGTCACTCCATGTGGTTGCTGAGAATTGAACTCAGGACTGCTCTGGAAGAAGACACCAAGCATTGTCTTCTTTAATCCCAGCACTTGGGAGGCAGAGGCAAGCGGATCTCTGAGTTCAAAGCCAGCCTGGTCTACAGAGTGAGTTCCAGTCCAGGACAGTCAGGGCTACACAGAGAAACCCTGTCTCAAAAACAAACAAACAAACAAAAAACAACCCAGCACTTGCAAGGCAGAGGCAGGTGGATTTCTGAGTTCGAGGCCAGCCTGGTCCACAAAGTGAGTGATTTCCAGGACAGCCAAGGCTACACAGAGAAACCCTGTCTCGAAAAACCAAGAAAAAGAAAAAGAAAAAGAAAAAAAAAAAAAAACCCTCTGGAAGGGGCTGGTGAGATGGCTCAGGGGGTAAGAGCACCTGACTGCTCTTCTGAAGGTCCGAAGTTCAAATCCCAGCAACCACATGGTGGCTCACAACCATCCGTAATGAGATCTGACTCCCTCTTCTGGTGTGTCTGAAGACAGCTACAGTGTACTTATATATAATAAAAAAATAAATCTTTAAAAAAAAAAAAAACCCTCTGGAAGAGCAGTCAGTGCTCTTAACTGCTGAGCCATCTCTCCTGCTCCCCCTTCCTTTAATTAAAAAATATTTTTATGTAATGTGCACAGTGCCATGCAGAATAGGAGCCAGAGCCTCTAGAACTAAGGTTGCAGGTTGTTCTGAGCTGCCATGTGGGTGCTAGGGAATTCAACCTGGGTCCTTCAAAAGACCAGCTAGTGTTCTTAACCACTGGTCCATCATCCCAGTCCCTTGGATGCTTTTCAAAGCACAGCTGACTCTTGGCTGATTTCAAGGCTCATGGCCAGTCCCATCACCTACTCCAGGGAACCTCCGTGGTTGTTTAGGTGGCTCCTTGGACCTCCATGGCCCCCCGGATCCCTCTATAGAAGACACTCCTGTCTTTCAGGTGAACCACAGCCCAGTGACAGCAGATCCTACCCCTCACACAAAACACAACAAAGACAACAATAACAACATGAGAATTAGCTGAGTGAGACAAACAAGCCGTCCTCAAGCCTCTGGACCTCTGTCAATGCTACTCTCCCTGTTGGTATGCTTCTCCCTACTTCCCCATGACTGCCCGCAGACCCAACCTACAGGCTCAGTGTAACTCTTGTGTGGTTCCTGGTTCTCCAGAGTCTTGGTCCAATTATCTCTGCCCACACTCTCTTGGCAGCCTATACTTCACCCTGAACTCAGGAAAACTATGGCTGGAAATCCCTAGCATGCATCAGGCGCTCAACGCGGGATGGATACACATACCCCAAATAATCAGGAGACCAGATACTATGGAACGTCTGCAGTATATCAGAACCACCACAAGAGGGCAGTGTTCCACACCAGTCTGCCCACTTCGGGCAGGTCTGTCAGATTGGAAGCACAGTTTTTGCCTTTACTCTTGACTCAGACAGAAGGGCAGACCACGAGGAGAAGTCACACCCACCCAGCCTGCCCCCCTCCACCCCCAGAAGCCTCAGGGGCAGGACTAGGCAAGAAAAAAAGCCACAGGTGTAGGCCTGGCACGTACCCAGCATCCCAATACCCAGCATGAAGGCATCCATTCCGTAGGGCATGACCCGAGACCTGCCCCGGGCCGAGCCCGTCGGGGACATCACCTCCTTTGGCTGGGCTTTCTTGCATTCCACCTGCAACGAAAGCTGATGGTCAGAGGCTGCTACAGCAGGCCTCCTTCTCCTTACTTCAATGACCGGTTAAAGAGCGCTCACTATGTCTGAAGGGCTTTACAGATGCTAGCTCGGTCACGGGAACGATCGCACCGGACCAACCGTGAACATGCATTATGATTCCTACATGACTGATTTTTAGTTTTAACTCATTTTAATTTTCTTACGGTGGGGTCTTAGTGTAGCTTTGGCTAGCTTGCAACTTGCTATACAGATCAGCTATACAGATCAGGCTGGCCTTGAACTTGTGACAATCCTCTGCCCAGAGAGCTGAGATTATAGGCATGTTCCATGACATGGAGCTGAGATTCCCATCTTTCCATCCTCGCCTTTTCCCTTTTTTTTTTTTTTTCAAGACAGGGTTTCTCTGTGTAGCCCTGGCTCTCCTGGAATTCACTCTGCAGACCAGGCTGGGCTGAAAGGCATACCCCGCCATTGCCACCAAGGTAGGGAATCCCATATAAAAGTGGACACTTGGGCTTTGAGAGAGACTGTCCCAAGGCGTTCACTTCCTATTTGCATCCTGAACTGTTCGGAATGACAGACTGCTGATTTCTGAGAGAGCCCCACCTCTACCTATTTACAGAACCCCAGAGCTCCCCTGACTGCCTCCTCCTGGAGTCCCGGTCTCCCCGACCCCACCCCCCCGACCTCCGACCCCTGACCTCCGACCCCCGACCGATCCCAGCTCACCATTTTGTTGTTGATTTCATGGAAGTGGATCTCACACACTTTCTCTACGATGTCCTCGCTCTCAAACGTGACAAATCCAAACCCTAGAGGTTGGACAAGGGCGAGGCCAGGTCAGAAGCACGGGTGCACACATACCACGGCTCATCTCTTGTGGGCAAGTGTCTGAGAGTTAATGAAAGGCTCTGCCCATAGCCTAAGAGAGCAACCCAACTACTGTCTGAGTCAAGGTTTCAGGTCCCAAATTACAGAAGAGCAGGCAGAGGCTCAGAGAGGTGGACTAATGTGCCCAAGGTCGCACAGCAAGTTGGAGAGCGGTCACAGAGGGGCTGGGGCTGTAGGGGACAGTTCAGTAGCTAAGAGCACTTGCTGCTCTTCCAGAGGACCCGAGTTCTCATCCCCCATGATCCCATGGGGCAGCTCACAACAGCCTGTAGCTCCAGTTGTCCTCTCTGAGGGCACCCACACACATACGGCACACGTTCACACAGACACACATACATAAATACGAAGTTTTTGGTTTCTCAAGACAGGGTTTCTCTGGGTAGTTTTCTCTGTCCTGAAACTCAGTTCTGTAAACCAGGTTGGCCTGGAATTCAGAGATCTGCCTGCCATCTGCCTTCTTACCTCTGCTGGGATTAAAGCCCTGCTTGGCCACTGCCTGGCCAATCTTTTTTTTTTTAAAGTGGCAGAGCCGTCATGAAATGCCATCCTTGGGAATCGCAGCACTAAGGGTCCTAGGTGCTTCACTGTGACCCCCAAATCTGTGTCTATGCTGTGCTCAAGTTGCTTATACAGAGCCGCACATTTGCAATAGAATCCATGCCTACCTGTGAACTTCTAATCCCCAACACCAGTGCTCCATACAGCCTATTATTACACTCCACAGTTCAGGGAATGGATGAGAGAAAAACATCTGTACCTGCTTGGTACAGATGTGATTTAGGTCTCTGTCTCTGTCTCTCATTATTTTGGCTGAAGATAGAACTAGGGTCTAGCATCTCTAACATTCTCAGCCCTTTAGATACCATATTTTTGGGGGAAGGGGAGTCATTTCAAACCAAGGGTTTGCTTGAACCCAGAAGAGCAAAACCCACAGAAACAGGATGAGCTCACACCTAACAGACGCTTTATTCCCCTCAGCTGCACACGCAACCCCCTTTCACAGACACTGGGGGACACTCTGCAGGTATGCTTGCCCTGGCAAACCAGGCACATTTAGCACCCCACCCCACACACACTACACCTCTCACACACTCATAGCCACTCACAGCCCACACCGTTCTGCTCACAGAAGCTAAGAGCGCCGCTGAAGCCATTGAGAAACTGCCCCAACTGCCTGTCTCTTCAGGGAGTCCCCCAAGGGCTGGGGGGAAAACAACTAGGTAGGACACACAGGTTCAGGGCCAAGGAAGGGGTTTGTGAAACCTGGGCTCAGCTCAGAAGCGGTGGTGAACCAGACCGCCTGAGGCTGTAGAGCCAGCCTGACCCCAGGGCAGCCTGGCCCCAGCTCTGGTTTCCAGGGATAAGGTAAGCCCAGGCCAGGCCGGAGCAGACACTGGCCAAGGGAGGGGTGCAGGGCACCATTGGGGGGGGGGGGGGCGGGAGGGTGTCCTCGGCTCCTCTGCAATTGGCAAAGTTTCTGATGCAGGAAAGGAGAAGACAAAAGCCTTCTGTAAGGCCAGGCCCCGGAGAGGATGCGGTTCCTCAGGGATAGGATGTCAGGAGGCAACATGAAAGGGCAGCTGTGACCTGCAGCCCCCTGGCTGACCAGGGCCCTGGGCCCAGCCTGGGAAGGAAGGGGGAGGAGCCGCACTCACCTCTGTGCCTGTTGGTGGTTTTGTCGAACATCAGCATGGCATCATCCACCTGAAACACAGACTTCTGTGTTAGCCCCACAGACACCAGCCTCCCCCCACCCACAAAAACCAAATCAAACCAAACCAAACCAGAACCTACAGCCCTCTTGTCTACTCCCCGGAAGCACACCAGAGACAACCATCAGATTCTCAGCAGCTCAGTCTGTATTTATTAAACTCCGAATGTATGCCCCACACTCTGCCTCTATCATCCCAACATTCCCTATCTCCATGGTATAGCTTAGGAAACGGAGGGGCTCAGGGAGGTGGGGTCACCTGCCAAGGTCATACAGCAAGCCCTGCACAAAGCCAGGGAGGAAAGGGCACACAAGTAGGTGCTAGGGAAAAGAAATGCAAGATTACGAGGTGGGGAAACCAAAGCCTCTCCTTCCCTTTTTGGAAAAGGCCAGCAGCCAGACTCCCTTCTGTTACAGCCCGGTGCTCTAATTGAGGTTTCCTTTGGCTAGAGGCTGTAATTAAAGCAAGCAGAGTTCACTGCCTGGGCTGCCTGCCTTGCACTGGCTGGGGGAGGGGAAGAGGGGAGGGAGGGGGAGGGTCTACATTAGCCACACTCCCCTGAACCCCAGACGGGGCTCCTTGCTACCCTCCCTCCACTCCCAGGCATCCTCTCAGACACAGGGACAAGCCAGGGCCTCCTGGGCCTCCTTCTTGGGCTACATCTGACCCTCTGGTCTCCACATCCCACTCCAACCACTGGCCTGACTCCCAATGGCTGGGGTGGGGTGGGGGTTGGAGGGAGAGGCACAGCCTAGCCCCACGGAACTCCGGGCTCCTCATCTGTCTTCTGTCTCTCATGCCTCATTAAGGCAGACCCAGAAGTAGATTGGGTCTCCTTAGAGAACCTGGAAGCTCTCCTTAGGGACTAATCTAGACCAGGCCGCCCTGATCTAAGAGGCAGTGGGGTTCCCGGAGAATCTTGGAGAAATGAGAGCTTCCTGCTGCAGAATGCCATCTTAGCTCTCAAACCTATGACCACAGTCTTATCCCTAACCCCAAAGAGGCAGTTAAGCCCGTTTTCTTTAAGGCCAGCACATCTCAAGCACAGGCTTCAAATAGGGCAAGCTCAGATACCGTGTGTGCTGGCTGGGTATCCTTGGGTAAATAAATGGCTTTAGGTTTCTGCGGCTTTGATCCCACAGTCTGTAAAATGGGTATAAGACTGATTATCGGCTACAGGCGTGAGGTGTAAGGCGTACGTAGAACGCTCAACTTCCAGGGCTGGGGGGGTTCAGGGTGCACTCAATAAATAGCAGCTGGTACCTTTATTACGGAGGGACTGGCCCACAAGTCCCAACAGGGGAGGACTCCCAGGTCCCACCAGGACAGCTGCTTTAGCTGTTAATAGCCATCACTATTCTACGGACCATCCTGACTTGTGCTCAATTAATTATTTTTTGAATGGATGAGTGAATGAACAGAAAAACCAGCCACACCTTCCTCCTTAATCCTGCAGCTTTGAGTTTCTTGCCTGACCCACAAACTGATTCAGGTCAAATCCAGTCCTTCCGGTTCCCTTCCACACACAACATCCCTGGTCCCCAGCATCCTTCAAGCCGGGCTTAGCTGGACAGAAACCCCATTGCCGTGGTGGGGTGGTGGCCGGGGTAGCCCCCCTCCCACCCGAGGAAAGTGGCTAGGGGTCCAGGGTACCCCCTACCGGTGGTGTCCCCTCCTGAGGCTGGCTGAGGGGAGGGAGGCTCCCAGCCCAGTGTCCTTAATAGGCTTTGGTCTCCATGGGAACCTGGGGGCAGGGGGGCTCCGGAGGGGGGGAGGGGAGGCGACCGAGGCCTGCTGACCAGTGGGAGCCGCCAAGTTCGGCGGCGGCTAAGCCTGAGTGGCAGCCATGGCGGCTGACCATTGTTCACCCCCTCCGTGGCGGCCCCTCGATCCGGGCGGGGTGGGGTTTGGGGGGGCAGCCGCGGGGCCCTTGGCATTCCCGGCTGTCCCCCTCGCTCCCTGGCAGCCTATTCTCCAGCTCCCCCTGGCCTCCCCGGGCCGGTTTCACATGCCAACGCCGATTTAGGCCCGAACAAAAGACGCGGCCGCTGACGGCTTCTCCTGGGGCCCGGTTGCCACGGCAACGCCGGCCCCGGGGGCAGGCGGCCTCCAATCACAGCTGCTGGATCAGATTAGTGCGGGCTCTAATGCTCGGTGCTCAGACACAAAGACACCCCGCCGGAGCCGAGCCGGGGCCTGCAGCTTCCCAGGAGCGCCCTTCCCTCTGGGGCCCAGGCTCTGCCTGCCCTGAGTCTTGGACCCAGATCCCCAAGGAGGCGCCTGAGCCAAGGCCTCTGGCCTCAACACGTCAGCATCCTCTGGCCTGCAGACCCCCCACCCAGCCACGGCTCACTGCCTATCTCCCAAGCCTGGTCCAGCTTGGCCTGATGGGGAATTCACATCCCAAGACAGAGTGGGCACGGGACCCAGACCACCTGAAACACTCAGGCGGGCATTCATTCCTCCTTCATCCTCACTCCAGACAGACCCCGTGAATCCTTGGGGGTATTCACAGCTTGCTTTTGCTTGGATGCCTTTATTGTCTGGGCGGCACCACACCCACCTCTCTTTCACAGACTACCCTCTCCCAAGGCCCAGAAATTAAATCTTGACACACCCAAGAGCTGAGAGCTAGTGACCTCTCAGGGGCTGGGGCAGACTCTGGGGTGTTTTCTTCAATTCCAATACCTGGGGGAATCAGCAGCCATCCCCAGCTCCCCACCTGCTTAAGCGGGGTACCCAACTGCAATAAGGACTCTTATTTATTGCTTTCTTATCATTCTCTCCAGGAAGGGGAAGAGGGGGGGTTGGTGGAAGGAAGGTGCAGCTGCCTGTGGTCTGGACAGGTGCAAGCTCCCAAGAGGGCAAGGGGAGGGGAGCGCTGGATTGAACTGGCTACTGAAGCGCCTCCTCCCCGGGGAGAGAGTGAAGAGCAGGAGAAAAATAGAGAGGAAAGGTAGAAAGGTAATGAGAGACTCTATTGAAGAGGCCCAGAGTCTGGGGCCCCACAGATGGGTCCAGATCCCCAAACTGTGACTTGGTCTGACCTCACCTGTGGGGTGATCTGACTGCCTGCCACCCACCCCCTGGGCCTGCTTGTTCCTCCTGATCTATATACTCTGGGCTTTCCCAGGAACACCCACAGTGCAAGACCTACCTTTCCGAACTGCTCAAAATAGTGTTTCACATCTTCCACCGTGGTGTTCACAGACAGCCCCCCCACGAAGATCTTCTTCGTCCGAGTGACCATCTGTCAGGGGAAGGAAGGAGCGAGTGGGCATCTGAGTCCTGTGGCCTCCCCCTCATCAGCATGGGCTGTGGCGGGAGGGGGGGTCCCCTCCTGCCAGGATGGCAGCTGACAAGCTCTCGGTGGCCCCAGCTTCTCCAAGGCCCCCTTCCCAGCTCCCCCTTGGACTCCTGCCTCTAGGCCTGCCACGGGCAGCTGTGTGCCCCACACTCTGGCTGGCTCTAGTGCGCCTCCCTCCCTGGGGTCTGTGTATGGAAAATGCCTCCCCTACGTAACCTTACAAGGATGGGGGCAGGGGAGGCATGCCAAGGGCCTAGACTCACTGCCTAGCATGAAGACCCCACCACTTCTCCTGGGAGACACCAAAGATACCACGGGGGTGTCACCGAAAGGAACACCAACAGTTTCCTCACCAACCTTCCTCCCAAGCCAACCAACCTCAGGCAGCTTCCCTGTGGCCCCCAGCCCTGTTTTAGGAAGACCACATGGTCCTAATTACCCCAGGAGCGCATGGCTAATCCAGGGCAATTCCCAGCCCCATCCTAACACTGAGGCACCTTCTGTCACCAAACTGCTTAATGGAATTAACCCAATTCTGACCATGCGCTGCCTGGTGTGGCTTCCTTCGGATACCTGCTCCATAATTACTTTCAGACCCTAGGCTGGATCCTTTCCAAGGATGCCCCCTCTCTTGTCTTCTAGATTTTGTTTCTCTCTCTCTCTCTCTCTCTCTCTCTCTCTCTCTCTCTCTCTCTCTCTCTCTCTCTCTCTCTCCCTCTTTGCCCCAGCAGGACCTGGCAGCCTTGATGGAATGCAGGGCTCACAGTCTCAGAGCACCTTGGTTGCCATCAAGGGAGAAACTGAGACCTCCAGAAAAAGGAACATCCAGGGTTTGGGATGATCTCAACACACAAACGTGGAGATCCAGGCTCCTGGTACTGCTGTAACGGTGGCCTTTCTTCCAGTGCCCATAAGTCAACTGCTTAAAACCTAAGGTCTGGCCAGCTGCCACAATGCCTGGAATCAAATCTAAGGCCCTTGCCCCGCATCACAAATCCTGATGCATGCTCTCTGCTCAGCCGCTCCGAAATCTGCTCACACGGCCACAGAGCCTCAAGTGAAAACCCAACAGGTGAGAAGTTTGAAAGGCTCCCACCTCTCTTCGCCCTCTGAAAGCCCAACACATCTCAAAACAGAGACAGGAGAATGGCCTAGAGTCAAGAGGCAAGCTCCCTCACCTAAGCCTGGGACAAGCCCACTATGGGTTTGCCCCCATCCCCAAGGCTTAGCATCCAGAGGCTGTGATCCAACAGGTCAGAATTACACTCTGGGTCCAAACTGTATTTACTTCATATACTGTACAACAAAGCAACTCCCACAGCCCCGTTATCCGCCATCCACCCCAGCACATGGGTGGGAAGGGTAGTGTCTTAATTCTATGCACCAGACATCCTCTCTCCTTACCCCTGCCCATTCGAGACACACACCAAACAGATGCTCCAGGAACATCTGCCAAAGAAGAGCTCGCTGAGAGAACCACTACCCCAACTTGCCCAGAATAAAGGAACGTTCCCAGCAACCCCCTTACCATTCCCATCACACACCTACCTTAGGCTGTGCTCTCCGAGGAAAGGCCACCTTGGGGTCAATCTGCGAGAAAAGGGACAGATTAGGAGTCTTGGGTATCATATATAGCCTTGGGTGGTCACACGACCTTCAGCTTCTTTCATCCCAGGGCACAGAGAAGTAAGAGGAGCTACAATGGCTTTAGGTAGGACTACAGAGTGGTTAAAGCAAGTAGCAGGGTTCAACTCTCTCACTCTCTCTCTCTCTCTCTCAGACACAGACACAGACACACAGACACACAGACACACAGACACACAGACACACACACACACACACACTGCTTTCTAGCTGTGAGACCCTGGACAAGTTATTTAACTCCTCAGAGCTTCAAGGTCAAGTTCACCTGCTAAACTGACAACTAACAAAGGTCCATCTGCAGCTCTCTTCAGATCACGCTCACACAGCATGGGACGTGGTTGGTGTCTAGCTCACAGCAAAAACCCCCAAAACTGTGTGAGCTAAAGCCTGATTTCACCAAGTATCAGATACACCGAAGGTTTCGCTAAACAGACTCCACAAGGGTGTCAGCGTCAGTGCCTTACCTGCCTAAGTGACTCGTGTTATTCTGACTTTGCAAAACAAGACTTTTGCCAGACTATCTAGCCTTTGCCTGAAAAGGATGTGAAGGTCAGAGTCTGGACCCACCAGGAATAGGCTCAGTACTGTCTCCCTACTTCCTCCAGCCGCTGACAACCCTCCTTAGGAGCTGAAAGCGAATGGCTCCTATTGGAGAGCGAGGCTCCAGGTGAGGCTGAGTGTAGTCTTTCTTGGTGTGAGAGAGAATGGGACTTAAGAAATGGGCTACAGGACAAGGTTATTAATCTTCATAGGCCTCTCTAAGCCTCAGTCCACGCATCTGCAGAGTGGGGACAATCACACCCACTCCTCCGGAGGGCAGCTGCGGGGGATTCAAATGAGATAAAGGTTGAAAGCGGCCCTTTGTCAACGTCCCTCCGCTGCACAAACAAAGGTGCCATTACCAGGTTACCTTTGCCCTTGACGAAACCGGGACACACCTGGGTACCATTCCTAGGTGCTCTAGCCCTGCTGACAGACAGTAAGAAACAGAACACCAGGTACTCTGCGACCGAGACAGGACCCGTGAGGCCTGGTCGTGACAATTCTTGCTGTTCACACAGATGGACATCATTTAGAAGTTACCAGCCAATCACAGACGAGATCTCTCTTTTTCCTAAAGTTCCTTCTGTTCAAAACTCAGGATTCTAGACAACTGGCCCCAGCTTCCCTCTGCCCACATGGCATAAACCAGGAAGCCACCTTCTGCCAGCTCCCCTCCAGAATCTGCCCAGAGACGGATCTCCAAAGCCCGCACTAGGGCAATGTCCCTCCTACAGCCAGGTCCTGTGATCTCAGGGGAGACCAAACCCACCTAAGTGTTCATCTGAGGTTGTGATTTCATGCAACCTCACCCTCCTTCTTCCAGAAGCAGCCACCTACCTCCAACAGCCCCCTGAACAGACCCTGATGGAGAGACGGCCATACTCCCCCAGACCCACACACAGCAAATCTCCAACACACACACACAAACACCTCCACTCTGACTCACAGCTGGCAACATAAATAAGGCCCAACAAGTAAATAAAAGGTGAAATTCAGAACCCAAAATAGACTCTTTCCCGCCCCCTTTCCCCAGCCCAGAGATGCTAAACACAGACAAAGCCCTTGCGGTTGGCAGTCTCCATATCTTAAGGATGTCCCCCTCAGCATCCTCCCCCCTCCAACCCCCTTATCAATCTTGGACGCCTCCAGCTCCCCACCACCCCAGCACTCAGCTTCCTGAGAGCAGCAGAAGCCATCGGTGCATTCTGAGGACAGGGGACGGTAGGAAAACAGGCAGCTTGACGGTAGATAATCGTCAAAAACAATAGGCCACTGTCTCTTCTCTCCCCAGCCTGGGTCACTTGGGCTGAGCCAGGAAGAGCCTTTCAGAACAGGCAAAGTCGAGGCCTGGCTTCATTTGCTCATTACTGTGTGCGGGAGTGGGAGCCACTGGGCAGAGATAACAGGAGCTGGGGACAGACAGTAATTTAACAAATTCTTGGGGCACAACCAGCCATTGTTGCAGGTAAACAGGAGCTAGTTACTGGCCCAAGCAGGGAGGCCCAGGGCTGGGGAAGAAAGAATGGGGGAGTGTGGAGAGAGGTCACATTGTCCCAGTCCTCCCCACCCTTGGCAGACAGACACCCCCATCATCAAGTGAGCCTTCCTCTGCTTTTCTCCTTTGCCTTCTGGAACCCCTGAGCTGGCCTCCGCCAGCGCCCCCTGCAGGGTCCAAGACACTGGGAACACTGGGAAAGAAGCAAAATGTTCCAGGAGTTTGAATGCCAAACAGGCAGGGTCTCCTAAGATCTGGTCGACAGAGCACTTTTTTTTTCTCTCTATTTCCAATTTCCTTGCAAGCTAGCTCCCTGTTCATAAATCCCCTGTAAGGATAAAGAAGGTTCGTGTCTTCTACAAAAGCAAGGAGCTCACTGACCAAAGTCCGGGAAGGAGAAGGGGTGGGGGGAGCGGGAGGGCTCTGTGATGCTTTGCCATTGGTCTGGAATGGAAAAGGGGGTGTCACAGAGTCAAATAGTAGTTAGATTTCAGAGAAGCCACCGTGGGTAACTGTAGCCCTGACTCATTCAATCTGGGGGTAGGAGAGGGACCCGGCTCCACCCCAAAGCCAGAAGTACCAAGATTAGTACTCACAGAGAAAGGGTAGCAGTTGCTGCGTCCCTCACCAACACTGGAGGTGGGGCGTGTGGCATCTTATCCCAGGCCTGAGATTTTTTTTTTCTTTTCTTTTCTTTCCTCCCTCTGTCCCTAACTCCACTGACAAACTTTCAGGGCATGACAGCTCTCGCACTCTGCAAACTCCATGCAACTGTCCCCACGAGAGAGAGTCCCGGATCTCTCTCCTCCAGCAGTCTCCCTCTCCCAAAGGACCCCCGAAACCCCGAGGGCCACTCACTGTTTTGGAGTCGAGCTCGTGTCGCGATTGCGCCAGCACTTTATCCACCCCCGCCTGGTCCATGAAAGTGACGAAGCCGAAACCCCTGCGCCGGTAGTGAGGGAGAGGCAGATGGTTACAAGGACAGCGAGTGGCCTCGGCGGGAGGGGCGAGCCGGGTGGCAGGAGAGGTCTCCGGGACTCACCTGGATCTTTTGGTCAGGGGGTCCCGCATCACCAGACACTCTTTCACCTCCCCGAACTGGCCGAAGTATTCGCGCAGCCCTTCTGTAACCACACACTCGCCTTCGGACCAGCCCAGGCCCGGAGCCCTTCCCCCTCCTCCCCCGTCCTTTGCCCCTGGTGACCCCGGCGCGGCCCCGCCGCCCCCGCGCCGAGCTGCCCGCGCGCGCTCTCCGCGGCCGGCCCCCCCACCCCTGCCCTCGCCGGGGATTGGGGAAGGGGGGTCCCGCGGAGCCTTCCTGGCGCCCACCGGGGCCTCGGCAAGGCAAGGGCCGGGGCCGGGCTGGAGTAGGGGACCGCTCCGGTTGGGTTCCCGCCGCTCCGGGAGCAGCCTCAACAAAAGTTTGAGCCGCAGGTGCGAGCGGAGTTGGAGCTGCCGCTGGCGGGTCCCGGGGGCCCAGCCCGCCCCCCCGATGCCCCCTCAACCCACCCCCCACCCCCCACAACTGCTCCCCAACCCGCGCCGGGCCGTGCGCGCTCGCTGAGCGTGCTGCGCTCTCGGGGTCCCCGGGGCGGGGCGCGGAAGAGGGCACGAGGGCGCCCGGGGTCAGCGGGGCGCGGGGCCGGGCAGGGGCGTCCGGGCTTGGGGTGCCGCAAGGGGTGCAGGGTGGCGGTGCGGGGGCCGGCGGGCGATCCCCGGGCTGGCTCACCCTGCGTGGTCTGCCAACTGAGTCCTCCGATGAACATCTTGCTGCGGGAGGAGCAGAGACACAAAGGGCCCGCGTGAGCGCCCGGCGCCAGGGAGCAGGGGGCGCGGGCCCGAGCCCCGGGGAGGCCCCGGCCCGACCCGGATCGGCCATGTTGGCGGGGCCGGGACAGACGCGGGTTGGGCAGGCTGGGCCGGGCCGGGCCAGACCGTACCAGGGGTCGTGCGGCGAGTCCGGGGAGGCGAGGCCGGGCTGGGGCGCGTCAGTCTCCATCGGGAGCCGCGGGCGGCGCGGGCAGCGGAGCGGCGGCGGCGGCGGCGGCGGCGGCGCTCGGCGCGGGGCAGATGAGGAGCGCGGCGAAGGGGGCCGGACGGACAGGCCATGCTGCCCCCTCCCCCGACCCCGCTCGGGCGGGCGGGCGGGGACGGCCAAGGGGAGGGCCCGCCGGGGGCCGACCTGCCGGCTCCTCCCCCCGCCGCCCTGCGCGCATAAAGCCCGGCGCGCGCCCGGGCGCCCGTGGAGGCGGCGGCGCTGGGACCCCCCTCCCCACTTCCCTCGGGGTTCCTGTGTGTCCGGGGGGCGAGCGAGCTCCCCTGATTCCTGGTGCCGGCTCGGGCCTGGGGCGCGGCCGCACCCCTCACCCACAGCGGCGTGGGGGCCCAGCCGTGGGGAACGCCCTCCCGGGATGAAGCGCTTCCCGGTGCGTTCAAGGTAGCTCGGCTTCGGATCGGGGGAACCCTCCCTAGTCCTTCCTCCCAGGTCCTCGCTATTGAGAATTTAGAAGGTGCCCCCAATCTTCCTGGGTCGGGTTGGAGATAGCTCAGTGCCCCCCAACCCCCAACCCCTTCCAACTGGTAAGAAACCTCTCCTCCCAGTTCGAGCGAGGAGCTGCCCTTGGAGACCCCCAGTTTCTCCTGAACCTAATTTAGACTGCCTTGACGACAGTCTCCAGTCCACTCCTAGTTTCCCACGTCTAATTTGGGGAGCCCTCGTAGTGCCTTGCATCCCGAGTGGGGAGCATTTATCAGCAACACTAGTAGAATCTTTCCCAGTTTTGTTTGCCCCTCCTCGGCCCTTGCTGTCCAAATTAAGTGTGCCTTGGAACTCCCCTAAACCCCCTTTCTCCACACCTGGGACCCCTATGGTCAGCTGAGAGAATGCCCAGCCTCGAGCCAGGTTTCTCAGGTTGTCACCTCCCGGGCCTTCTGTGGGCACCTTCTCCTGTCTCACTTCCAGCCCCTTTCGGACTGTCTGGAGTGGGGGAAACTAATTCTAGACACTCGCCCGCTGGCAGGGTCCCCAATGAAGTGGAGAGAGAAGTGGTGTCTCAGAGATTCCAGTGCAGGATCCCGGTGACACGGCTGTACACCCTCCAAGTGACCCCCTTTCATCTGGGGTCCTTCCCTTTCATTTGATTTGGAAGAACCTGGGCTGACTCTCCACCAGGTTTAGAGTTAAATTCCCTTGTAAATCATTTCCTTCTATGAAGCCAAACTCCTGTCTTCTTCCCTCTAACTCCTGGCTCTTTAGCATCATCTCCTAGTACTTGAACCCCATGTCTCTTCTTTCACCCCTAAACTCCTTCTTTCCAGTCTGGGAAGACCAAGAAAGTCCCTTATATATGACGAGAGGCAGATTCACCCTCCTCCCTCAAGACCAAGGGATGCCTTCACTTCCCTGGTTGAAACCACGTTAGAAATAGTCCAAACAGGAGGCTAAGGTGCCTTTACAAGCCCCACCCTACCACCTTACCCTGAATCCCTATCTCCTCCCTTCCTTACATCCACCCAGGGTGACCCAGTAGCCACCTGTGTGCAGGACCAATCCTGCACTCTTTCTCCTTTGTGATAAAGTGTGCCCCCTGGCCCTGGCACCCCAACCTAGAGGTGCTTTCCTGTGCCTCCTAGCACGCACCCCTCCCCCCATCCATCACACCCCAGAGAGAGAGAGTGAGCCCCTTTTAAGTTTCCTTAGGAACCTTGTGGGAAAGCTCAGCAGGTATATCCGGGCCATCGGGTACAAACAAATTTGCCATTTCCCTATTTGTCTCCTCCTACTCTCCCAGGTTCCCAGTGTCCCCTAGATTGGGAGGTGGGGTGGGGAACATCCTATACTTAACTACCTTGATCTAAGCTGGAACTTGAGGTGTGTCGTGTGTGTGTGTGTGTGTGTGTGTGTGTGTGTGTGTGTGTGTGTGTGTGAGAGAGAGAGAGAGAGAGAGAGAGAGAGAGGTCAGCAGGTAACCACTCCCTGTGCCCAGTGTTAGTGACTTGATTCTTCCTAGAACTTCTGGTTCTTTGTGTATAAAATGTTCTGAGACATGCAGGGAAGGGCAGATCTGTGTGTGAGTGCGTGTGAACACTGGCTTGTGTGCTTATGTTTTTGGCAGGTGGCTCAGAGGCTGGCAGATAGTAGGCATGGTTTGTTCAGGGCCAGCCAAGACTGTAAGCAGTCACTTAAGAGAACATCCTCTATTGGTATCTTCAGTACCCTGGAGCAGAAAGCCTGTATCTCTTTGTATCAATAACTAGCTTGTAGCACCCCGGTACTGAGTGACTCCAGTCCACTCCCATAGCAGGTTTGTTGCTACCTAGCTGGTTCAGTTGGCTCTGCTCACAAGGGACAACAAATCCTTGTCAGGGTGGCCCTCCCGGGACAATGCATGATCCTCAGAGTAAATTGAGGATCTGGACAGTATTGGGGGGGGTAATCCTTCGATCACAGGGGCACAGACTTGAATTGGGAGATTAGAAGACGTAGCCCCAGCTCCTTCTCTCCAGTACTACATACACGAGTTCACTCCATGAATGAAAAAATTTTGCTTTATAATGCCTTTCAATCCTCTTGAGAAAGACATCCAGGACAAGTGAGTGACATTGCTCCCAGCAACTGACCGAGATGACATAGCCTGGGTCAAATAGTCACAGAACACCTACCTTCTAGCCACTACCTCAGAGGTACAGTAATCATCGCAGCCGCCATGATGACGGTTGATTTGTGCCAACAAAAATCTGATGTATGTGTAGGAGCACTGTTAAGTGTTGTAGAGAAGGGATGGGGAGGGTGGGAGGTAAGGGGAGAGCTGCAGATGAATCTATTTATGTAGCTCAGCCTGCCCTGGAACTCTTGATCCTCCCGCCTCAGCCTCCTAAGTGCCAGGCTTACAGGTATGAGACACCAGTTTTGATTTCTATAGTTGGTTTAGTGTGTTTGCTCACACACTACGTGGCCCACAGAAGGAAGCCGAAGGAGGACAATTCTCAAAAAGTCAGTTTCCTCTCATCATGAGGGTCCTAAGGACCAACCAAGCTGGGAAAGTCAGGTCTGGCAGCGAATGCTTTTGCCATCTTCCTGGGTCTTTCTACTTAATTTTAAGTCAGCAGAGCACTCACGAGGAAGGAGATGACTACATGAATTCACTGTGTTATCCAGACTTTTTGGGTTACTTGGTTTTGTTTGCTTTCGAGACAGAGCTTCTCTGTGTAGCCCTGGCTGTCCTGAAACTCACTCTGTAGACCAGACTAGTCTCAAACTCAAGGCAATCCTCCTGCCTCATCTTTCAAGCGCTGGTGTTACAGACATGTAGCACCATGCCCGGCAGCAGAAGTCTGATATCAGCATTTTTTTAAAAAAAGGAGGTCACTCTCCAACAAGTGCCGATAACTCAGGTCTCCCTGGGCAGGTTTTAGGGAAACACTACTTTAAAACAAACTAACTTGAGCTTTTGGGAGCAACTGCAGAACCGGAGGCTAGATTTTAATATGTTTGCTTTTCGTTGGTATGGGATTTAGTTTAAAACGTTTTGATGTATTGTTGTGTCTTGTGGGAGCATGAGGGGCACACCATGCCATGCCACACATGTGAAAACTGAAGGACAACTTTGGGGGTGGGTGTTCTCTCCATTGCTACCCCAGGGGTTATACCCCAACATCTGGCACCTTTATGTGGTTCTTAGCTGGAACTCAGATCCTCACAATTGTGACAGAGCTCAGGCTAGCCTTGAGCTAGCTCATCAACCCATCTCTGCCTCCCAAGTCCCGGTATTCCAAGTGTGTTCTGGCACCTATCTGCCCATAGAATCGGGCCTTTTTGCAACCTCCCCTCATTTAAAAAAATAATAAAAGCGGCATGACTTTTAGAGTGGTTTTGGGTTCACTGCAACACGGATCAGAAGGTACAGAGACTGGCATGTATGCCTGGCGATTACCCACCCATAGCACCGCCCACAGCAACATGGCTACCACCAGTGGCTTCATTTGTAGCCACAGTGGCTTCATTTGTAGCCACAGGCAAATGTATACAGATACAGTATCAGTGAAGCACCAGGATCTCCCTTGGTGGTTGCTATAGAGTTGCACTCTAGAGATATAGAATGCACACCCCCATGGTGCCTGTGTATCCTCCTGCATAGTATGGAGTAAGGTAGTTTTGCCTCTCTGAAGAATCCTTCAAGTTCTGCCTCTTCACCCTTCCCTTCTTGACACCATTGATCGCTCTACTGCTTCCACAGTACTTTCTCCTCTAGAATGCCTAGCGCTTTTTAGGAGGCATACCATACATTGCCATCCTTGGAGTAGTAGTATGCATTTGAGGTCCCACCATATATTTCCATCCAGCCAGCCAGCCAGCAACTCATCCATCCACTCATCCATCCATCCATCCATCCATCTATCCATCCATCCATCCATCCATCCTTCCCTCATCTACTTGCTTACTTATAGACAAGGTCTCATCATGTAGCTCACCTCACATGAATTTCTTTGTAGATCAGGCTGCCCTTGAACTCCTAGAGATCTCTGCCTCTGTCTCCTGAGAGCTTCCAGAAAGGCGTGTGACACCACTCCCGGCCCACTCCTTTTCAGTGCTGAATAATATTCCATTTCTTGCGTGTCCCTGTTTATTCTTTGTGGCTGCTTTTAAGTTTCGGCAATTTATAAACGAAGCTGCCGTGACAGCCATGTGCAGTTTTTTCTGGTGTGCAGACATAGACTTTTTTTTTGTTGTTGTTTTTTTGTTTTTTCGAGACAGGGTTTCTCTGTATAGCCCTGGCTGTCCTGGAACTCACTCTGTAGACTAGGCTGGCCTCGAACTCAGAAATCCGCCTGCCTCTGCCTCCCAAGTGCTGGGATTAAAGGCGTGCACCACCACCGCCCGGCCAGACATCGACTTTTAATCTGCCTTTTATTGTTGTTGTTCTAAATTTTTCTCTCCTTTTTTTTTTTTTTCTTTTCTCAAATTTCTGGACTCCACCAGAAATTAATACGCCAGAATAATAAGAGCAACTGACTGGGGGTCAGATGACCCCATAGCTTGGTCTCAGGATCTCCACTGCCCTGGATGGGTCTAGAGCTTTACCGGAAGTCTGAGCACGGTGTCTTCTCAGATTTGCTTTGGCAGTGAGATTTGTGTGGAAAGATAAGGGCACTCTCTGTGCCTTCCCTGGTCCAGTGAATTTGGTCCAGTTCAAATTCAGTTGTCGTCAAGACAGAAGTGGTCAGCTCTCAGGAGTCCTAGAGTGTACAAGCAGCCCTCTGGGTTCAGTACCCAGCGTGGAGAACAGAAAGGAAAAGAAAGGGACTGTGTGTAGTGTTAGCCTACCCAGAGATATACAGATCAATAGGAGAAAACTGACAATTTAGCAATAAGCCCTTGTGGGCCGCACAGAGGGCTCATCTGTTAAAGGCGCACTGCTCTTTCAGAACAGTTAAAGTCAATTCCCTGCACGCTCACAACTGGCAGCTTATAACCACCTGTAACTCCCACTCTAGGGCTCTGACTTCCCTGGACTCTGAGGGCACCTCCACTCACATGTATATAACACACACACACACACACAGAGGCACACACTTTAAAAAATAAAATAAATATTGTTTAAAAGGAAATAAACCCTTGCATTTATAGTCTGCTCATATCTGACAAGGGTATCGAGATAGGGATTGTCTCATCTATAAGTGATGCCGGTGGCGCACACCTTTAATCCCAGCACTCGGGAGGCAGAGGCAGGTGGATTTCTGAGTTTGAGGCCAGCCTGGTCTACAGAGTGAGTTCCAGGACAGCCAGGGCAACACAGAGAAACCCTATCTTGAAAACAAACAAACAAAAAAGAAAGTGATGCTGGACAACTTGGTATCCATACGCAAAGAAATGAAGGTGTGCCACCCCACTCCACCCTCAGATGTTGATCCCAAATGGATTGAAAACCTAAATGTTGGAGCTAAACTCTAGGCAGAAAAAATAAATCAATTGGACAACATCAAAAATTTAAATGATATACGTGTGCCCCGTGGCAGACACGCATGAAACTGTAGGAAGGTACATAGCTGTGCATACCCACAAGTACATAAATTTAATTTCACTTTTTTTTCTCCCTGAGACAGGGTTTCTCTGTGTGATACTGGCTGTCCTGGTTCTTGCACTGTGGACCAGGCTGGTCTCACATTCAAAGATCCGCCTGCTTCTGCCTCCCAAGGCATGCTCTACCACTACCCGGCCATGAATTTCACGTTTTGAAGAATGTGTGTGTTTCAAAGAACTCCATCAATGAAATGGAAAGACAGTGCGAGGGGCTGAAGAGATGGCTCAGTGGGTGGACCTGAGTTAGGATCACTGGCTCCCAGGTAAAAGCTGGGTGCAGCAGCTTGCTTCTGCAACCCCACCCCCACCCCACCCCACCTCCCCGTGAGGGGATTAGAGATAGATAGCAGCAACCTGAGGGCTCCAAGTTCAGAGAGAGACCCTGCCTTGAAAAAAGAGGTGACTAGCAGGCAAGGCATGGTATCACACACCTTTAATCCCAGTACTCAAGAGGCAGAGGCAGGCAGATCTCTGAGGCCAGCCTGGTCTACACAATGAACTTTAGGAGGACAGCCAGGGCTACTTGGAGAAACCCTGTTTCAAAAAGAAAAGAAAAAAAGAAAGAGAGAAAGAAGGAAGGAAGAAGGGAAAAGAGAGAGAAAGTGAGAGAGAGAGAGAGAGAGACAGAGAGACAGAGAGTTAGAGAGACAGAGAGAGAGGTGAAGGTCAATGAAAAACATCCTGTTATCAATCTCTAGCCTTCATACGTACCCACACCTGCACATACATGTGTGCTTATGCTTATGCAAACACTACACATATACACACACTGAATAATTATGGAATACAGGATTCATGGCTAGAGTACATATACAATCCAGGCAACTCATTAACAAAAGAGTAAACGGCTCAATTAAAAATAGGCAGGACCCACCTAGGATGGCCTCTGTGTGCCCCAGGGTGCTTGCAGTTTCTGTCGCTACATACTGTCTGCCCCAACACGCCAGCAAAGCATAGCAGCTACGGGCTGAGGAGTGGGGCCAGCTGCTGTCAAACTCCAGTGCTGTGAGGAAGGTGCTGGAAGTTCACAATGCCATTGCCAGGCAGTTTTACTTCAGATAGCATCTGGGCTTTGGGGCTCTTGAGGACAGTGGTGGTCCTGTAGGCTGAGAATTCAAACAGCCATCCTGAATGATTTAATGTGGACAAGGTCTTCAAGCCCCTGAGCACCCGTTAGCATGCAGACATTTCAGAATGGATCACAGACCCAGCCCACATCACCGAGCCTAGGGTCCACAACAGCCTTTGAGTTCCTGGGGGGGCAGTGAATGATGGAAATGGGATTCCAGGGAGGCACCGAGGGGCTGGGCTACTGTCAAAACAGCCTAGTTCAGGGCTCGAAGCTCACTGCTACAGCACTGGCTCAGCATGGGTGGAGTCCTGGGTTTACCTCAGCATTAAAAAGCAAACAGAGCCGGGCGTGGTGGCGCATGCCTTTAATCCCAGCACTCGGGAGGAAGAGGCAGGCGGATTTCTGAGTTCGAGGCCAGCCTGGTCTACAGAGTGAGTTCCAGGACAGCCAGGGCTACACAGAGAAACCCTGTCTTGAAAACAAGACAAAACAAAAACAAAAAAGCAAACAGAAAAACCCCTGGGTCAGTGAGGTGGGTCGGCAGGTAAAGATGCTTGCTGCCAAGCCTTAAGGCTGAAGTTCAATCCCTAAGACCTAAGGGTAGGAAGAGAACGGATTCCTGCAAGTTGTTCTCTCGGTCTCTGTCTGTCTCTCTGTCTCTCCATCCATCCATCCATCCATCCATCCATCCATCCATCCATCCATCCATCCATCTATGGCTGACACTAGACCACCAGCCCGTTCATTTAACACAACTACTCCGGGACGGGACCCTTATTTTACAGACCAAGAGACAGAAGCACCGAGGAACAAATGTACCCCTATTGCTCTGGCTGGCCAGTTGTGATGGTTTACATCTGTAGCATCTGTCCTTTGGGGACAGAGACAGGAGGATCATTAATTTGAGGCCAGACTGGGTTACCTAGTGAGGCCTCATGTCAAATAACAACACACAAATGTCAGATTGACAGCAAGTGGGTGAGCTGAGGATGTCATGTGGAAAAAAAAATACACTTTCTATATAGTTCTAGCTAGCCTGAAACTTATTATGTAGATCAGGCTGGCCTTGGATTCAAAGAGTCCTGCTACTGCCCCTGAGAGCCGGGATGTGTGACACATTTTTTGTTTTGTTTTTGAGACAAGGGATCTCACTATATACCCTTGGCTGGTCTAGAACTCACAGACATCCCACCTGCCTGCACTTCCTTAGTGCTGTTCTATCTGGTTTTTATAATTTTTGAGACATGGTCTCATGTAGCACAGGCTAGCCTCTTGTTTAAAATTTAATACGTTTCATGTGTGTGTGTGCACATGCGTGCGCGCATACACATATATGTAGAAGTAATTTCAAAAATTACTTCTCTCCTGCCTTGTGGGTCCAGAGATGACTCACAGTTTATCTTTGGCCATGGTGAGAGGCACCCTTACGCACTGAGCTGCACCTCTGGCCCTCAGGCTGGCTGGCCTCTTATCCACTCTGTCCCTGAGGGTGACCTTGGAGTGCTCCTCCTTCTCACACCGGAGCACTGGCATTCCAGGGATGTGCCACCATACCTGGCTTCAGCATCCTTTCTGGAATCATGAAAATGTCCTGAAATTGATTAAGGTGATGTTTCAAAACTCTAGGAGTCTATTTTAAGAAGTGAAGTAGGTGGATCGGATAGTATGGGAATTACATTGCAGTGAAGATGTTGCCAAAAAAAGGTTGTTTTAACCTAGGGTGACCCTTTCCCTAATCCAGTGCCTATCAACAACAGAATGGACGTGCGGCACCCTTACCACAATACACTTTTTTTCTTCATTATTATCTGAATGTGACTAGAACTTGCTCACCTGCGAGACACTGTACTAAGCACCTCCCAGGATTTTCCAGTTTGGTCCTCCTGGCAAATCTATTTTTTATTTTACTGAACAGGAAAACATAAAATGCAAACAGCCATATAATAAATGACGACGTTTCAATGCCAGGATGTCCTGGGCCATCACAAGTTACCAAGCCCTGGGCTGACACCTGGACCACCAGCCCGTTCATTCAACGCTGACAACTACTCCGGGACGGGACCCTTATTTTACAGACCAAGAGACAGAAGCTCCGAGGAGCAAATGTACCCTTATAGGTCTGGCTGGCCAGTTGTGATGGTTTACATCTGTAGCGTCTGTCCTTTGGGGGCGGAGACAGGAGGATCATTAATTTGAAGCCAGACTGGGCTACCTAGTGAGACCTCATTTCAAACATGTTGACACAAATGTCAGATTGACCGCAAGTGGGTGAGCTGAGGATGTCAGACATATTCATGATGTCATTATTTCTATCATAAACCACTATACCATGTTACCCACCTCTTTAAAGAACACACAATAAACCTATTAATTATAGATGGTTCTGGGTTGTCTATTTATTGTGCTAGGGACTCTCACTGGGCTAAGCCTCTTTGAATTTCCCTCCATCCCCCTCTCCATCCTTTGGACCAAGTGCACTTGATTCGATATACTTCATTAAGAATTAGCCCAAGCTGGGCTTGGTGGCGCACTCCTTTAATCCCAGCACTCAGGAGGTAGAGGCAGGCAGATTTCTGAGTTCTAGGCCAGCCTGGTCTACAAAGTGAGTTCCAGGACAGATAGGGCTATACAGAGAAACCCTGTCTTGAAAAACCAAAATAATAATAATAACAAAAATAAAAAAAGAATTAGCCCAGAGGCCAGGCATGATGATGATTCCTGTAATCCTGACACGCTGAAGGTGCAGGCAAGAGGACCACAAGTTCAGGGTCAGAAGCTGTGGGTACAACTCAGTGGGTAGAGAACCTGTTTTAGGTTTAATCCCCCAGAACACACAAACAGGGCATGATGGCACATGCTTGCCATCTCAGCCCTTAGGAGGTGGAGGCAGGAGGATGGGGAGTTCAAGGTCATCTTGGGTAACATGGGATGGCGAGTGAGCCTGCTATCGCCACGCTCCCAAACGGAAGCACAGATTTTTTTTTTTTTTTTTTTTTTTTTTTTTTTTTTTGGTTTTTCGAGACAGGGTTTCTCTGTATAGTCCTGGCTGTCCTGGAACTCACTTTGTAGACCAGGCTGGCCTCGAACTCAGAAATCCGCCTGCCTCTGCCTCCCAAGTGCTGGGATTAAAGGCGTGCGCCACCACGCCCGGCGGAAGCACAGATTTATGTGTGTTCACATGTCACTTAACAATAGGGATACATTCTGAGAAGTGAGTCGTCAAGGAGTTTGCTGTGTGGATGGCAACGTAAATCAGTGGCTCTCAACCATCCTAACGCTGCGAAACTTTAATACAGCACCTGGGGCTGTGGCGATCCACAACTATAAAGTTATTTTCATTGTTACTTCATAAGTGTAATTTTTGCCACAGTTACAAATCATAAATACTTGATATGAGACCCCAAAGGGGTTCGAGACCTACAGATTGAAAACACTGATCTTGGGGCCGGCGAGATGGCTCAGTGGTTAAGAGCACCAACTGCTCTTCTGAAGGTCCCGAGTTCAAATCCCAGCAACCACATGGTGGCTCACAACCATCTGTAATGAGATCTGATGCTGTCTTCTGGAGCGTCTGAAGACAGCAACAGTGTACTTACATATAATAAATAAATAAATCTTTTTTTTTTTTTTTTTTTTTTTTGGTTTTTCGAGACAGGGTTTCTCTGTGTACCCTTGGCTGTCCTGGCACTCACTTTGTAGACCAGGCTGGCCTCGAACTCAGAAATCCGCCTGCCTCTGCCTCCCAAGTGCTGGAATTAAAGGCGTGCGCCACCACGCCCGGCTAAATAAATCTTAAAAAAAGAAAGAACACTGATCTTAGTTAACGGTATAGCCGATTACTTTGTGAGTTTCTTTGATGTGATCAAGACAGTCAGGCACTGTGCAGGTGAGGGTCCTGATGGCTTAACACAGCCATCTGGGGTTCACGGGAGTGAGCAGAGATCCTGAATTCAAATTCCCAGCAACCACATGATGGCTCACAACCATCAGTACAGCTACAGTGTACTCACATACATAAAATAAATAAATAAATACATCTTTAAAAAAATAGTTAATGTTCATATATGTGTGTAATTTTTTCTTTCTTCTTCCTTCTCCTCTGCTTTCTCCTCCTCTTCCTCTTTCTCCTCTTCTTCCTCCTCCTCCTCCTCCCTTTTTTGGTTTTTCAAGACAGGGTTTTTCTGTGTATCCCATGGCTGTCCTGGCACTTGTTCTGTAGACCAGGCTGGCCTCGAAGTCACAGAGAGAGATCTGCCTGCCTCTGCCTCCCAAGTGCTGGGACTAAAGGCGTGTGTCGTCACCACCACGTGTGTGTAATATTCTTTAATCAAACCCACTTCCCATTTCTTCTCTTTCAATTCCTCCCCTCCCCCACTGATCTCATGGGCTCTCTCTTAATACCTACTGGGTCCTAGTGCCTCAGTTCTCAATCTGTGGGCTCGACCCCTTTGCAAACCTGTCTTGCAAAATGATTATATTATGATTCAATGAAGCAATTTTATGGTTGGGGGTCACCACAGCATGAGGAACTGGATTAAAGAGTGGACACCTACTGGGTGTGGTGGCGCACGCCTTTAATCCCAGCACTCGGGAGGCAGAGGCAGGCGGATTTCTGAGTTCAAGGCCAGCCTGGTCTACAAAGTGAGTTCCAGGACAGCCAGGGCTATACAGAGAAACCCTGTCTCGAAAAAACCAAAAAAAAAAAAAAAAAAAAAAAGAGTGGACACCTTAGGAAGGTTGAGAACCAGTGGCTTGATGCATGACTGTGTGACTATCCACTGCAGCACTGGACCCTCTTAGGGTACACATTCCATTACCGTCACCATCACCACCATCATGACAACACCCCCACCCCGGCAGCCATCATTGCCAAAGCTCCTCAGATAGTGCTGGGACTTCACCAGCCCTGCCTGCACTGTGCAGGGGTCTTGGCCAGCTTGATTCGGCACATGTCTTGTGCGTGCGGTCACAGGTACTGTGGGTCCATGAAGTGGCTTTGGCCTGATGCTGCCTGCACTCCCTCTGGTTCCTACAATCTTCCTGCCCCATCTTCTGAGATGATCCCCCCGAGCCTTGGAGGATGGAGGGGTGATACAGGTGTCCCACTTAGAGCTGAGCACTCCACAGTCCTGTCTGGTCTGCACATCGGCTGGCTGTGGGTCTCTATACCATCTATGCAAAAAGAAGCCTCTCCGGTAAGGAGTAAGTATGGGTCCATACATCCTGGGTCTTCAGCTTCCACTGGAACCTATTCATTCATTCATTCATTCATTCATCCATCCATCCATCCATTCATCCATCCCAGACAGGGGTTCTCTGTGTAGCCCTGGCTATCCTGATACTAGCTCTGTAGACCAGGCCAGCCTTGAACTCATAGAGATCCATCTGCCTCTGCTTCCCATGTGTTGGGATTGCAGGCATGCACTACCACCACTTGACCCTAAGCTGTGTCTCTAACCTCCTTAATTATAGGCGTGTTTATAATGTGTGTAGAAGGAGTGCAGTCTGAAATATCAATTGTGGGGGAGGGGATACAAGGAAGGGAAGAAGGGGAAATACGGGAGATGGAAGGTTTAAGCAAGGATGGGATGGAGGCAGGAGGGTTCAATGGAAGTAAGGATGTATAAAAAAGATGTATGGACTTTGTATCCTGATATATATATATATATATATATATATATATATATATATATATATACACACACACACACACACACACACACATATATATATATGTGTGTGTGTGTGTTACTAAATGCATGTTGTCAAACTTCAAGACATAATACATATATATGTATACACACACACATATATATACATACATATGAAGAAATTTGAAGAGAAGTTTCCTGTGTGTGTGGATACTGTTTATAATTCACAAGTTATTAAACAAAAATTTCATTATCAAGTCCGGCTACCTTTCTATGAGTTGTCAACCAGGGAAACAGCAAAGCCTCTGAAACATTCGGACTACTGCTGTCGTTCTGGGTCACCCACCAGAACCAGATGGTAAGACCTTGCTGCTGAAGATACATTTGTTCACAGAGCACAGAGAAGTCAAGCCAGAGCTGACCCAGACGCCTCCTCCCCGTTGGCTAGCTGTATCGTGCAGGGAAGAGGAGTCGTCCGTGGTCTCACTCACAGGTAGACCCTGCAGGCTCTGAAACTGACCGCTGAGCAGGCAGGATGTGCAGGCTGGGTGCGGGTGCGGTAGTGGTTCCACTGTCTGAGGAGCAACCAGTCACATCCTGATTGGCTTTGAGGCCTGTTCCACAGGAGGGCATTTATGCCTCGTGCTGTGATTCTGATCAAAAGTCCATAGCTGGGGAGGTCACAGTCCTTAGAGGGAAACTGTTACTGGTGTTTTACTAAATGCATGTTGCCAATCTTCCTTCAAGATGTGTATGTTTATATCCATAGATCAGTGCTGTTCTTAGAAAAGTTTCTGTTTTCCCCAGTCAGCAGTTAAAGCAAGAGATTCACAACTAGTCAAAGTGGTTGTTGAGTCAGTACTTGTTCCTAAATGGGACTTCTCTATCTCACACATACACACACACACACACACACACACACACACAGGCATAAGCATGTACATGCATACACACACAGACATATATACATGCACACACACACATACACTGACACACAGGCACAAACACACAGGCACAGGTACATGTACACAGACAGGCAGGCACACACAAATAGACACACACATGCACACACACAGATACACAGGCACAAGCATACATATGCATACACACACAGACGTACATGCATGCACACACACACACAGGCATCCCAGCACTTGGGAGGCAGAGGCAAGAGGATCTCTGAGTTCAAGGCCAGCCTGGTCTACAAAGTGAGTTCCAGGACAGCCAGGGCTATACAGAGAAACCCTGTCTTGAAAAATAAAGAAAAATCAAAACAAAACAAAAGCATAAATATAAATAAACAAACAAGCAAATAAACAAATAAGCAGAGCCTTAGTATCTCAATCCTCCTGCCTCAGCTTTAAAAATCACTGTAATGTAGTAGATACAGTCTCTCTCTCTCTCCCTATTTTCCTCCCTCTCCTCCCTCCCTCCATCTCTGTCTTTCTGCCCCTCTCTCAAAGTGTTTACATTATTTTATTGGTTCTGGGTATCAAGTCCATAGACGTACACACTCAGGGCATTCTTTGTCCCACCAAGATATCCCACAGACCCGGGTGTTGTGTGCACATCTAAGTTTGCTTGAGGAGGAGGTGGTCGCATCCTATTGCTCAGAGGACTTTTAACTCCTTGGCTCAAGTAAGCATCCTGCCTGAACTTCATCCGTAGCTGGGATAAGCACACTATACCATCACCACCGTCAGTGACCACCGTCCCCAGCTCCATAACTTTAGCTTTAATTGATACATGGTAATTGTGCATATCTTTTACATTTATGTGAGCGTGCTGGCACATGTGTCACCATGTGCACGCAGAGGTAAGAGAACAATTTTCAAGAGTCATTTATGCCCTTCTGTCGTGTTGGACCTGTGCATGGAACTTAGGCTGGTCAGACTTGGTGGCAAGCAACTCACTGGTTTAGAGTCACATATACCTATGGGACCTAGCACAGCATACAAGTTATGTTCTGGTGCCCATCCTACAGGTGAAGAAACTGAGGCTGAGATGCCTAGAATGACGAGCCAGGTAAGGTCATAAAGCCGGGCCCCCCATGTGTACCAGAGTCAAACATCACAAATTTCATTTCCCCCTTTGCTTCTTTTGCCCCGTCCTGACATGAAGGAATTAGAGGATTCTGCTTGCCCAGCTGGGGACACCCAGTCTGTCCAGACCTGCTGACTCTCCCGCTTCCTCACCGTCACTTCCAATGACAACCAAAGCGAGTGTGATGTGTTGGTGAGGGTGTGTGTGTGTGTGGGGGGGGGGGGGGCGCACTTGAGAATGTGAGGTTTCAAGCAACTGAAGTTGCCTCCCGCCTGTAATTAACTATTTCATTTTGTCTGGTCAATTAATAATCCCACAATTCAGGGGGCTGAACACGAAGATGCTAAAAGCACACTTCCTTTATCAAAAAAAAAAAAAATTCAGTGTTTATTTTGGGAAACTGAACAGAAACCACAGGTTTGTTGCCGGTGCCTGTGGGGGAGGGGCTGCCAGGCTGTTTGTTGGCAGGGGCTTCCGTGACACTTCAGGCAGGGCACAGAGATGAAGGGGCCGGCTAGAGGGCAGGGTCCCCAACTCTCTGCCTTCTCCCTAGAGACCAGGTTTTCAGTGGTCCCAGGGAAAATAGCTTTTGGAGTCAGTGAATACAGTGGAAAAAGCATTTGACAGCGAGGCCGGAGCCTGGGGCTCTATCTCTGACCTTGAAGCAGGGCTCTTCCCCTCCCAGAGTCCTAGTTTATTCATGTGCAAAATGGAAAGTGGCCAAATTATACTCGAGATGGGAAATTGAATTCAGTTTTTCTACTAACTGGCAGTGGCTGTGGCTGGGCGGGGATGGAGATCTGTGATGGATTATCAATGTCTGCCTTGGATCCAGGATGGAAATCTATGATGGATTATCAATGTCTGCCACAGATACAGGGAATTGGGGAATGGGGCAAGATATGCCTAATACGGTAAGCCCTCAGTAGCTAAAGGTTTTACATGAATTTAACGGACCATAGCCTAAAAGTGTATGTGTGCGTGTGTGTGCGTGTGTGTGTGTGTGTGTGTGTGTGTGTGTTGTGTTGCTGGGAATTAGACGCAGGGCCTCATGCTTACTAGGCAAGCACTCGAATGACCCGCACACATCCTCTGTACTCCATTCTTTGTTTTTGAGAAAGGGACTCATTCTATAGCCCAGGCTAGCCTTGAACTTGCAATGCAAGACTCTCCTGAAACTCTCTGCAGTCTTCCTACTCAGCCTCCCAAGTGCTGGAATTATAGGCAGGAGCCACCACACACAGCTCCCCTAGGGGGGAAATTACTTACATGGTTAGGGCTGGTAAGATGGTTCAGCGGTGTCATGGTTTGAATAAACTTGGCCCAGGGAGTGGCACTATTTGAAGGTGTGGTCTTGTCGGGGTGGGTGTAGCCTTGTTGGAGTAGGTGTGGCCCTGTTGGAGTGGGTAAGGCCTTGTTGGAGTAGGTGTGGCCCTATTAGAGTAGGTGTGTACTTGTTGGGTGGGTGTGGCCTTGTTGGAGGAGGTGTGGCCCTGTTGGAGTGGGTAAGGCCTTGTTGGAGTAGGTGTGTCCCTGTTAGAGTAGGTGTGTACTTGTTGGGGTGGGTGTGGCCTTGTTGGAGTAGGTGTAGCCTTGTAGGAGGTGTGGCTTTGTTGGAGAATGTGTGTCACTGTGAGTGTGGGCTTTAAGACCCTTATCTTAGCTGCCTGGAAGCCAGTCTTCTAGCATCCTTCAGATGAAGATGTAGAACTCTCAGCTCCTGCACCATGCCTGCCTGGATGCTGCCATGTTCCTGCCTAGAACTAGACTGAACCTCTGAACCTGTAAGCCAGTCCCAAATAAATAAATAAATGTTGTCCTTTATAAGAGTTGCCTTGGTCATGGTGTCTCTTCACAGCAATGGAAACCCTATCTGAGACAGAGGGTACAAGCCTTTGACCCACAAGCCTGATATCCCTGGAATACATGGCAGAGAGGGGAAATCTGCTCCCAAAAGTTGTCCTCTGACTTCAACATGTGCAGTGTGGTGGTTTGAATATACTTGGCCCATAGGGAGTGGCACTATTAGGAGGTGTGGCTTTGTTAGAGTGGCTGTGGCTTTGTTGGAGTAGGTGTGGCTTTGTTGGGGTGGGCTTTGAGACCCTCTTCCTAGCTGCCTGGAAGACAGTCTCCTTCTGATTGCCTTTGGAACAAGATGGAGAACTCAGCTCCTCCTGTGCCATGCCTGCCTAGACACTGACATGCTTCCTGCCATGATGATAATGGACTGAACCTCTAAAGATGTAAGCCAGCCCCAATTAAATGTAGTCCTTTATAACAGTTGCTGTGGTCATGGTGTCTCTTCACAGCAATGAAATCCTAACTCGGACATGCACTGTGGTGCACACATGCCCACGCACACACAAACAGCTAATAATGATGAATCAAGCAAGCGTGCTTCTGTAGTGAGGCAGGGGGACATGCTCCTGTAATCCTAGGGTCTGGATGCAGAGATTGGAGAGTCAGAAGGTCACGGTCAGTCGTTCTCTTAGCTATCTGGTGAATTTGAGGTCAGCCGTCATGACATGAGCATTTGTCTCAAAGGAAAAATCCCCAAAGCTACCAAACAAAAAACTATGCAGTATCCCCTGGAATCGCACAGCCAAGGGAGGAATTGCCAGAGCAACCATTTCATTATTACTGATCATGTATGACTCTATACCCAGTGGAAGTACCTGGGAAGATTTATATTGACTGACAAACCATTACCATAGGGCTGCAGAGGGTAAAATGGACTTATTTTGTGTTAGCATGAATATGAATTTTTTTCCTGTAAATATGAATTCATCTTTTTTTTTAATTCATCTTAACAACCAAAAAAAAAAAACCCAAAAACATGGTGAAGATGATTTGAACCAGGCTATTTAAAGACTGTCTAAAAGCATTGATAGCAGCATTATTCATAAAAGCCAGAAACTAGAAACAGTCCAAGTGTCCATCGGCAGGGGAACAAGTAAAGAATGATATTCTTACACAATGGAGTACTACACCAAAGGAGAAAGAAACCGTTGACTGGTTCACATAATACAGATAAATCTCAAAAGCGATATGTTTAAAACAAAAGAAGACATACACAGACAGACAGACAGACAGGCGTGCGCGTGTACACACACACACACACACACACACACACACCAAAGAAAGAGAAAGAAAAGAAAACTTGCAAAAAAAAAAACCTCAAGTGGACTGGAGAGATGGCTCAGTGGTTAAGAGCACTGTCTGCTCTTCCAGAGGTCCTGAGTTCAATTCCCAGCAACCACATGGTGGCTCACAACCATCCGCAACGAGACCTGGTGCCCTCTTCTGGAGTGTCTGAAGACAGCTACAGTGTACTTACATATAATAAATAAATCTTTAAAAAAAAAAAAAAAACCTCAAGTGGGGCTGGTGAGATAGCTCAGTGGGTAAGAGCACCCGGCTGCTCCTCCAAAGGTCCAGAGTTCAATTCCCAGCAACCACATGATGGCTCACAACCATCTGAAATGTGATTCAATGCCCTCTTCTGGGGTGTCTGAAGACAGCTACAGTGTACTCATATAAATAAATAAATCTAGAAAAAAAAAAAAACCCTCAAGTGTATTTTTTACACTTTCATAGTCTGGTTAAAATCATTTTTACTACTTTTTTTTTTTTGGTTGTTAAGATGTATCTATATTTACAGGGGAAAAATCCATATTTATGTTAACACAAAATAAGTCCATTTCGTCCTCTGCTGCCCTATGTTGATGGGTTTGTCTGTCATTATCGATCTTTCTAGGTACTTCCTCTATGTATAGAACCACACATGATCAGTGCCAATTGTGTGTGTGTGTGTGTGGTTCTAACACAGACAAAACTAATCTATGAGAAGAGAAGGTGAGGTACTGTTTATCTCTGTAGAGAGAAGAACAGCTTATCATAGGCTTGGAAGCAGGCAAAAGTTTCCATCAAAAGAAAACATCTGAAGCAGGAGCTTACAATGTAGTCCAGGCTAGCCTGGGATTTACAATCCTTCCCCCTCACTTTCCCAAGAGCTGGGATCACCAGCATGAACCACCTGTGGGTGGGGAGTAGTCTTACATAACTAGACACCAGGTAGTATTCTCCACCAAGCAATGAGGATCTAAGCTTGGATCATCTGCACACATAGAAAACATTGTACATAAAATTCCAGGACAGGGAGACAGTTAGATCCCTGACACTCACAGATCAGTCAGCCTTGTCACATCAGTGAGTATAAGTCGGGGGTGGTTAAAGAAGACACAGATGTCAACCTCTGGCCTATCCACATACACACAGGCACAAGAAAACCTAGGCAAAAGCCGGGCGTGGTGGCGCACGCCTTTAATCCCAGCACTCGGGAGGCAGAGGCAGGTGGATTTCTGAGTTCGAGGCCAGCCTGGTCTACAAAGTGAGTTCCAGGACAGCCAGGGCTACACAGAGAAACCCTGTCTCAAAAAAACAAAACAAAAACAAAAAAAACAAACAAACAAAAAAGAAAACCTAGGCAATTCACACACACACACACACACACACAAAGGTGGGGTGTGGTGGTGCACACCTTTAGTCCAAGCACTGAGGAGAAGACAGAGGCAGGTGGGTCTCTGTGAGTTCAAGGCCAGCCTGGGCTACACAGCAAGCCCCAGGTCATCTAGAGATAGGATACATAGGGAGACTGGCTCCCAAACAAAAAGACTGTTTATTTTTATTTTATGTGTATTAGTGCTTTGCCTGCAGGCAGGTATGTGTGCCATGTGAGTGCCTGTCTTGGTCTCTTGGAGGCCTTAGATCTGACTGTGTCAGATCTACAGGGACTGGAGTTACAGGTGGTTGTGAGCCAGGATATGGGTGCTGGGAGCTGAACTCTGGTTCTTTGCAAGAGCAGCCAGTGCTCTCAATCCTGAAAAAATCTCTCTAAAGCCACTGCCTCCACTGAATATTGAAAAGGTATGGAAGAAGGGAAGAAAGAAAGAAAGAAAGAAAGAAAGAGAGAGAGAGAGAGAGAGAGAGAGAGAGAGGGAGGGAGGGAGGGAGGGAGGGAGGGAGGGAGGGAGGGAGGGAGGGAGAGAGAGAGAGAGAGAAAGAAAGAGAGAAAGAAAGAAAGAAAGAAAGAAAGAAAGAAAGAAAGAAAGAAAAAGAAAGAAAGAAAGAAAGAAAGAGAGAGAGAGAGAGAAAGAGAGAGAGAAAGGAAGAAAAAATCAAAGGAAGGAAAGAAGGAAGGAAGAAAATCAGGCTGACAGACTGACAGAGGGAGAAGGAAGAAGGGGGGAGGTGTGGCGGTTATGTCCACTAATGATGTCACTACTGTCTCCAGAGCTGCCTTTAGACAGCTCTCCTAGTGGGTAGATGGATCTGGGGTTACTTAGAACTTCAGGTTCCTTTATTGGAATACGCAGGGGCCTGTGTCACAACGACAGTTGTTGGTCTTCAGTGTACCAGTTTCAAAATGGTTGAGCCACGGCCATGGGCGAAGGCTCTGGCACTACTACTCAGGCAAGAATGTCAGGGCTGGAGAGATGGCTCAGCGGTTAAGAGCACTGACTGCTCTTCCAGAGGTCCTGAGTTCAATTCCCAGCAACCACATGGTGGCTCAGGACCATCTGTAATGGGATCTGACGCCCTCTTCTGGTGTGTCTGAAGACAGCTACAGTGTACTCATACACATAAGATAAATAAATCTTAAAAATAATCATAATGTAAATATCTGTGTCTCCTGATGGTTTGGTGAGAACCCTGTGAAAGGATCTTTCAGCTCCCCCCCCCCAAAGGGGTCACAGTTCACAGGTTGACAACTGCTGGCCTTGAGCATCCTTCCCCATGCGGCATTCTCTTCCTGCTATGGACAAGCCCACCTTAGCCTGGGAATCCTACCTCAGCCTGAGGGTTTTGTTTTGTTTGGGGTTTTTTGGGTTTGTTTGTTTGTTTTGAGACAGGGTTTCTCTGTGTAGCCCTGGCTGTCCTGGAACTCACTCTGTAGACCAGGCTGGCCTTGAACTCAGAAATCCTTCTGCCTCTGCCTCCCGAGTGCTGGGATTAAAGACGTGCACCACCATGCCCGGCTCAGCCTGAGCTTTTTTCCCCTAGGCTGTGCCCTCCTCTCCTTCCTGTGTCTCACGCACACCCTCTGCCTTTTCAGTGTCCCCCATGAATGTCACTTTCTCCACAGACACCCTCCCCACCCCACCCCCACCCCTGCAGGCCCATCCTTCTGCTCCATTTCCCTTTGCCCCTTTGGTTTCCCAGGAACCTTTGTGGCAACTGTGTGTTTTGGTACCTGTGTGAGTGTGTGCATGTATCACATGGTCAGTGAATGCCCCACAGCTAGTGAATCTCTTCCTCCCTGCCTCTCCAGGTCCTCTGCCCTTTTCTTCCTTGAGACACAGTCACATGTAGCCCAGGCTAGCTTAAAACCTAATATGTAGCTGAAGATGAAATTGGCTGGAATCCTCCTGTCTCCATCTCCCACTAGAGCGGCAACCAGATTATGGACCACTGGCGGGTGGAACCCAGGAGTCGCATTAGACAAGCGTTCTACCAACCAAGCTACATCTCAACCTCTTTAAATCCTTCAGGAAACTTAGGACTATTTCCTCTTGTTCCCCACGGCGTGGGCTAGCTCGTGAGGCACTCTATCCATCTTGAATGCACAGTGTAGTAGACACATCACCTTCCTTAAGCCTCTGGACATAATAATAATGACCACTGTGGTTTATTGAGCTCTTGGAGCAGCCGAAGCAGTTTCTCATGCTCTTTCATTGGCTCATCGGATAACTCATGATGCTGTCTTAATTACTAGTATATCCATAGGATGGATGAGTATCTGAGATTCAGAGACATGCCACCCCTTGGCTAAAATGGCAAAGCATCTAAGGAGAAGACCGGAGCTTCTGCCCAGGGCTCTTCCACACCTTTACACTGGGCCAATTGTTTGGTGTTACGTCACAGAGGGTGGGGCTGGCTGCTTGGGTCCATGCTGTCCTCTCCTGCCCTTTCCCTTACTCCCTCTCCCAGGGGTTTCTGGGAGCTGCCATGGGGCAAGCCCGAGAAGGCAGCGCCTTAATTTAGTATCAGAGCACTAAGAAAGAGCAGGCAGCAGGGTTCAAACGCCTGCCCTTCTGACTGTGGCCCAGAAGACAGGGGCTGGACCCGAAAAGTGGAAATCCCCCCCCCAAAATTCTGCTTTACTATAAGTGACACAGCTGTCCCCACAGCAGTGCTGATCTTGCTGGGTCATCAGCATTAGCAGGCTCCAGAGAAGCCAGAGTCCCTGGGAGCCACTCAGAACAATCCAGCCAGAAAAGACTAGGTCATCAATATGGTTATATATATACACATACACAAAAACAAAAAAAAACAAAACCAAAAAACAGATACTTTTGTTGTTGTTGTTGGATTGGGCTGAGAGTGGGCACATCTTTAATTACAGTATTTGGGAGGTGAAAGGCAAGAAGATCAGGAGCTTCAAGGTCATCTTCAGCTAGAGAGCCAGTTTGAGGCTAGCCTGGGCTACACAGCAAGACCCTACCTCAAAAACAGACTGGGAGAGATGCCTAGCGCACAGATACGCCTAAGTGACAGTGTGAGGACCAGAGTTCAAGTCCACAGATCTCACATCAAATCTAGGAGTTTTTATAAGTATCTGTAATCCCAGTTCCTATGGAGGCATTAGAGGTACAGACGGGAGACTCCACGGAAGTGGAGATCCAGCCAGCCCAACACACACAGTGGGCAAACCACAAAGAAACCCTGTCTCAAACAAAGGGGAGGTGAGGGCTCACATCCAAGCTGTCCTCAGGCAAGCAGTGGCAAGTGGGTACCCATGTCCAAATACATCACATACATGCACACAGTATTCACACACACACACACACACACACACACACACGCACACACTTGCACACATGCACCTGTGCACGCAAAACCACTTCAGAATGTTGCTCAGTGGCAGAGGGATTATGCAAGAATTTGGGTTTGATTCAGACTGTGTTGGTACAGGCCTTTAATCCCAGCACTTGGGAAGCAAGAGGGAGGTAGATCTCTAAGTTCGAGGCTAACCCTGTCTAAAGAGCTAGTTCCAGGACAGCCAGAGTGACACAGAGAAACCCGGTCTCAAAAAACACACACACAAACAAAAAGAACTTAAGTTTGATTTCCTAACCCTTTCAAGGTTCTTCTTCCACTCACTGTGTTGTTTTGTTTTTAATTTTTTAAGATAACTCAGCTTCTATGATACCGGGGATTGAGCTCACAGCCTCACAACAAGTTTTGCTGATTTGAGTTCTATGTCCCTGTATGAGAGGGGAGAAAAGACAGGGAGAACAGTGTGCTGACACTTGCTACACGTAAGTGGGGGCTACAGAGATGACTCGGCCCAGGAGGTGTTTGCCTCACAAGCTAAGGCCTGACTTAGAGCCAGGACACCCATGTGAAGCTGGGCACAGAGGCTCAGGCCTGTAATTGGAGTGCCAGGGAGTCAGAGACAGGGGGATGCCTGGGACTTCCTGACCAGCATGTCTGGTTGAGTCAGCAAGCTCCTTGTTCAGGGAGAGACCCTTCTCGATGAGGCCTGGTCAGACAGCTCAGTGTGAAGACAGGAGGTAAGGTCCTCAGAGCCCACATAAAACCTGGCAAGCCAGGGCAAGCCATCTCGCTAGGCTAGCCAGAACTGGGCAGTTCCTGGTTCATGCGCAGTCCCAGACTCAGTAAATAATGCGCAAGAGCAATTGAGGGAGGCGTCTGATGTTAGCGTTAGTACACACACACACACACACATGCATATGTACACACACATACACATGCAGGCACGAGTACACAAACACAAACATGCAAGCACACACACACCGGTGCACACACACACAAACTTGTGTGTGCGCATACACTCATCCAGACATGAACACACACACACACACGTGCATATGCACCCAAACACAATATGTGCACACACATACACATACATTCACGCACTACATGCATACACCAAAAAGCCTAAACAAGCCGGGCAGTGGTGGCGAACGCCTTTAATCCCAGCACTTGGAAGGCAGAAGCAGGTGGATCTCTGAGTTCGAGGACAGCCTGGTCTACAGAGTGAGTTCCAGGACAGCCAGGGCTACACAGAAACCCTGTCTTGAACGCCCCCCCCCCAAAAAAAAGCCCAAACAAAAACAAACAGAAAACCACCAAATAAAAACAAACAAACCAAAAAAAAAAAAAAAAAAAAAACGAAATAAAAACAAAATGGTGACTGAGGAAGACACTTCACAGGGACCTCCTAGCCTACACATGTTTGATAATGCACACCTGCACACACATGTACACACACATAAACAGAAAAACCATGCTAAGTAAACACAGTTCTGCTTCCCTAGACAGGAAGCCACAGGTATCTCCCTCTACTTGAAATATCAAAAACTGGGCCGAATTCTGAGAAGCAGAAGGCAGGTGAGGAGCTGCGGAGACTGGTGGAGAGGAGAGGAGAGATGGTTTAATGAGGCATAGCTGTCCCCCAGGTGAAGAGAGGCAGGCCTGGAAGGAATCGGGGCTTCACGGCACTGGGGAGAGCCTCTGATGCACACTTTGAGGTGATTGACTCGGGGCTGGGCGCACGGCCCCACAGTAGGATGCTTGCCTAAGGGTGTCAAGACCCTGGTTCAATGCCCAGTCCCAGGAAGAGAGGAGGAAGTCCTGTATACAGGTAACCCTAGCAACAGAGGCTGAGGCGGCAGACAGGGGGAAGACATTACACTAAATAAAACAGGTACAATGTGATTTCAGGTGCCCACAGATGCCAGGGGCATTGGCTTCTTTGGCGGTCCAGGCAGTTGTGAACTGTCTGATGCATGTGCCAGAACTGAACCCAAGTCCTGCGAAGGATGCATCTCTGCAGCCCCTTCCTTGCCTTACACAGACGGGATGACACTATAACTTACCGACCTTTCTGGCAACGTATCAATTAGCATCTCAGATCAATATATTCCCCCCCCTTCCCTTTTTATTTTGGAGACCGGGATCTCACTGCATAGCCAGAGATGGCCTGGAACCTGCTGTGTGGAACAGGCTAGCCTTGAACTCACAAGAGATCCACCTGTCTCTATCTCCTAAGTGCTGAGGGTTAAAGATGAGCCAAGTATTGGTTCTTCCTGTTCTCCCTGCCTCTTCCACAGTGCTTCTTGACCGACCCACGATTTCTCTCAGAGATGAGGTTCCAACTTGTCTGCCTCAAAGCAGGTGACTGACCCCACAGGCTGCCTGCTTTGAGTTAGTCACCCTGTCTTGCAGGACCCAGCTAAGTGTCCAGACTCCCAGATGCAGGACTTCAGGCAGCTACCTAAACTCCGTGAGCCTCAAGTCTTCTCAGATGCCTTGAAGAGAGGCACAGAGCAAGCAGGGTACAGCTCTGGGCCAGCTGGTGTCATCTGATCTCTCGGGAAGAAAAGGTGGGCAGGGCCCTGGGTCTGTGGCCACCTGCTTTGGGTAGGGCATTAAAGCTGTGGCGGGGAAGGTGAGGCCCAAGCTAGGCGGCCCTGGGAACCCGGGAGAGAGGCGAGGCTGGAGTGGAAACGTTTAGCAGGAGAACAAACGGGCTCCTGAATGGGAGCTTTTTATTCCTGCCGCAGAGGGCTTTGTTCCCCAAACACGTGACACACAAAAGCCTCTGGTTGAATTCGGGAACCCAAATTGGTTCTCAGGTGGGGGAGGAGACGGGTGTCCGGATTTCGGGATTCCTTAAAGGGACAATGCCCTGGTTAGTTGGTCTCAGGGTTCAGTCCTCATTGTCAGGGGAGGGGAGGGAAGGGGAGGGGAAGGGGTGGGTGTGAACTGGACCTGTGGGGGCGGGGCAGTTGTTCAGAAGAGGATGAAGAGGGGTGGGGGTTGGTTGAGAATAAGTGGGGAAGACAGAAGACAGCCCTGGCCCCCTGCCTGAGAAACAGAAAGCATTGAAAGGGAGAAGAGAAAGGAGAAGACAAGTTTAAAAAAAAAAAAAAAAAAAACCTGGTTAGAAAGTTCATAGTGCGTCCACCCGTCCTGCCTGGCCGAGGCTCGCCCTATTTCTCAGCCCCACCGGCTGCCGCCTGCCCTGCAGTTCCTCCAAGCCCCAAGCTGGCTGTTGCCTCTGGGCCTCTCTGCCTTTGCCCTTTCCCGCCACCTGACCTGCTTCCCACCCACCCAAAGGATTACACTGATCCGGTAATCCCAGCCGCCACCCCCTCAGAGGAAAGAGAGAAACCTGCTGCTATGTATGTCTCATCCATTTTGTGCCTAGCTCTCTCCCTGGAGGTCACCGCAATGCTTCTCACGGCGGGGGTGACACACCAAGACACCATACAGGAGCCTGCCCGCCTGCCCCGCCCCGACTAAGTGGGGCAAGGGTGGTGGCCACCACTGGAAAAGCCATTGTTTTAGAGTCAGGTGAAACTTTGTAGGTGGGTGTCTTGGGCAAGCCTCTGACTTCATTTCCTCTCCTCCTTCCTTCCCCCCTGCCACTCGCCCTTGTTGTTTTGAGAAACCAACTAGCTTAATCTGGCCTTGAACTCCTGATCCTCCCGCTTCAGCCTCTTGAGTGTGGGGATTACAGGTATAGAACACCCTTCTCCGGCTTCATAGGTAATTTCTGAATCAGGTTTTTGTTTACCTATGGTGCTGGAGTCCCAGACTAGGGTCTTGAGTGTGCTAGGCAAGTACTCTAACATGTTAGCTCTACACCCAATCCCACTCCTGCTGCCAGCATAACTTGATAGATCGTATTTACAGATGATAAAATAGTCTCAAGAAGGAAGAGCAGACCCGGGATTTGCAGCCGGCTCTCTCTCACCCCAAAGCGTGTGTTCTGCTTCTTTGACTCTGGTGCCCTCTCTGGATTCTGAAACTTGGAACCCTGAGAGGCAAAACTGAAGGGGTTACCCCAGTTCCCCGAACCCGCATCCTGCCCCAGGCCTTGTTACATTGTAGGTAGAGAGCTGAGCTCTACCCCACTGGCTCTGTGGTTTCATTACCTTAAAGTTTATAACAGACCAAGTTTTGAGGTGTACACCTTTAATCCCAGCACTCAGAGACAGAGGCAGGAAGATCTCCATGAGTTCAACCAGCCTGGTCTACGGAGTTCCAGGACAGCCAGAGCTGTATAGTGAGACCCTCTCTCGAGTTTTTGTTGTTGTTGTTGTTGTTGTTGTTTTGTGTTGTTTTTTTCTTTCCACTTGTATATATATGAATTGAAATTTAAAAGTAAAAAAATATTTTTGAAAAATTATATTTGGGGCTGAGGATATAGATTGCTGCTTAGTGTGTACAAGCCCCGAGTTTAATCTCCAGTGCCTCACAAACCCAGGGGTCCTGGGGACACATTCTTGCATTCCAAGCATTTGGGAGGATCTGAAATTTAAAAGCCATCCTCGGTATTATTGAGAATTAGAGGCCAGCTTGCAGCTACGGACACTGTGTCCAAAAAAAAAAGAAAGGAAGAAAGAAAGAAAGAAAGAAAGAAAGAAAGAAAGAAAGAAAGAAAGAAAGAAAGAGAAAGAAAGAAAGTTTATTTTAGAGTCTCCTCTGTGTTATCCTAACTGCCTAGGAAGCTGAGGCAGGAGAATGCCCACAGTGGGGGCATGTCTTCAGCCGGGGGGGGGGGGGAGAATCCGGGGTACACCACACTGTCTGGGCTGAAGGAGAGAATCCTGGGTGCCCCATACTATCCAGGCTGACGGAGAATTTGGGGTGCCCCATATTGTCCTGGCTGAAGGGGAGACTCTGGGGTGCCCCATGCTGTACAGGCTGAAGGGACTGTCAACAGGTCATTCTCAGCCCGGAGCTCCAGACAGGGCCTTGGGCACAGAGGCCCTCTAAGAAGGTTGTGCCCCCATGTTCCCTCCCTAAGTAGCTAAAGCAAGCTGGCTTGAGACGGGATTGTGCAGACCCAGCTTGGGACGTGGGATCGGGTTGGGATTGTTCCGCTAATCCGCTGAGGTCATCAGTTTCTGTGCCCTGTGCTCTGTGCCCTTCAAGTAGCAATTCTGAGCAGCTGCCAGTGGGGGGGGGGGGGTGCGGGGGGGGCTAGCTTCCATAGGCTTCCCTTCCTCTTCCTGCTTCCTCCTCTCCAGCCAGTCTTCCCACCTACCTGTTGTCCTAGAGTCTGGCTACCCACCCCAAAAAGTCTATCTAAGCTATACCAACCTTCCAAATAGCCACTCACCTTTGAGGCCTTATAACCTGCTCTATTCTGGAAGTAAGAGCCACATCCCTCTGGTTTTGGGGACCACATTGGGAGGTACCTTTGCCCTTTATCATGCCTTCTTAGCAAGTGACTTGGCCTCCTTCTGCCTCTGTTTGCCCATCTGTGAAATGGGAGTGTGAGAATAGTATCTACTACTTCAAAGGCTTGATGGGAGAAAGCAGGCATCTAACGAGGCCCAGCTCACCAGTTTGGGATGAAGAACTTGATATGGGGGCCCTCGAGATGACTCAGCAAGCCAAGGCTCTAGCCACCAAGTGTGACAACCTGAGTTTCATCCCCCCAGATCCCGGTGGTGAGAGGAAAGAACCAACTCTGGTCACAAGCACACCACAGCACGCACATGGGTGTGGAAGCCCTCCTCCCCCCACGATAAGTAAACAATGTAAAATAACATAGAAAAGCATGATAATGAAAACTTAAAAAAAAAAAAAAACTTGGTAGTGACTCCCATGCGGGCTAGCCTTGTCCTTTTTTTTTTTTTTTAAATTGCTGTTGATTTGAGACAGGATCTTATGTAGCCCAGGCTAGCTCAGAAATCATCACTGCCTCATGTAGTCTAGGATGGACTTCTTCAGCTTCTGGGCCTCCTGTGAGCTGGGATTATGGTAACCCCATGCCCTGCTGTGCATTTCCCCTCTTACTTTCTAGCCACCTAGAGGGATAATTAACACCATCACTCAATGGACAAACCCAGGAGCAGAGGGTCTCTCTTGCTCGGGGCTCACTCTAAGTCACCCTGTTCTGTCTTCTCCCCTACATCCGTGCCAGCCGAGACTCTGTGCACCTTGGGCAAGCGCTCTAACGTTGCATCTCCCTACGGATTTGTTTGTTCTAGTAACTTCTAATCTCCAGTCAGGCTTAAGACTGTGGCTCTACGGAAGAAGGCAGTCTCAGAACACACAATAATCTATTAGTTTCCGGCAGAGTTCGTATGCAGGAGGAGAAGGGAAGGCAGCATCTGCAGGCTTTGAACTGCCGTTTTTTGCTTTGGTGAAATAGATTGAAGTCCTTGTGGTGACTCTTACAGATGCAGTCATAGCCGAACTGGGAAGGGCTGGCGGGGCTGTAGCGCACACCTTTGATCCAGCAGGCAGAGAGGCAGGCAGATCTCTGAACTTGAAGCCAGCCTAGGGTAAGCACACTGACACCCTGTCTCAAAAAGACAACTGCCCTGGGAAGAGCTCTAAGGCTAGGCGTCCCTCACCTGGAGAGTGGGAGAGCAAACCGTGGGACACAGGCCAGAAGCAAAGACTGCTCAGCCAGTGGCAAAGGCCGCTCCAACCCACGGCGTGGAAAAAGCCTCAGATGTGGCTGTGGGAGGAAAAACAGCGAGACTCACGGCACAGACTGGACAATTCCATCCAATGATGTTCAAGAACATTTACTGAGAACTTGGGCACAGACGGCACGCTAGTGACTGCTCTCTGGGAAGGGAATGCCAGTCAGTTCATGAGAAACTTCTGGTACAATGGGAACATTCTATATGCAGTCTCTCAGCAGTCCCCGTAGGTTCAAAACTTGCCAGCAAATTTATCCAAGTTTGGGACAAGAAAACAGACTCCACAGTTAAGAGTGTTCGCTGCTGTTTCAGGGACCCAAGTTCAATTCCCAGCATCTACACTAGACTATTCACAGCTGCCTATAGCTCCAGCTCCAGGGTATCTGATGTACTCTTCTGGTCTCTGTGAACTTGTCTAGGTCCTAGAGCATTTGTGTGAGCACACACACACATATGCATAAATGAAGAATACATCTCTTTTTTAAAAATCCATTCACATTAACGTATATATATATGTTACTATGTTATTGTTGATAAGCTAAATTAAAAAATATATATTTCAGTCTAGCCAAATGTGGTAAGCATTCACCTTTAATCTCCACACTCAGGAGGCAGAGGCAGGGGGATCTCTGAGGTTAAAGTCCAGCCTGGTCTACATAGTGAGGCCTGGTCTCAATAACAGTCAAAACAATGATAATAATGACAGTTCCGGTTGTTGTTATATCCCTTCTATAATTTTAGCCCTTGGGAAACTGAGGCAGGGTGATGGAGGATCATAGGCTACCCTGGGATACATTGTGAGATTTTGGTTTTTTTTTTTTTAAGATTTATTTATAAGCCAGGTGTGATGGCACACGCCTTTAATCCCAGCACTTGGGAGGCAGAGGCAGGCAGATTTCTGAGTTCGAGGCCAGCCTGGTCTACAGAGTGAGTTTCAGGACAGCCAGGGCTGTACAGAGAAATCCTGTCTCAAAAAAACCAAAAAAAAAAAAAAAATTATTTATTATTATATGTAAGTACACTGTAGCTGTCTTCAGACACTCCAGAAAAAGGCATCCTGTCGTGAGCCACAATGTGGTTGCTGGAAATTGAACTCAGGACCTTCGGAAGAGCAGTCTTAACCGCTCTTAACCGCTGCACCATCTCACCAGACCAAAATTTTGAGATATTGCCTCAAACAGCAACAACCATTTTTTTTTTTCCCCACTTAAACTTGGGAAATGGAAACATGAGGACCAGGAATTCAAAGACAGCCTTTGATATGACCATGCTAGTGCACGGTGCTTTGGCACGGGGGTGGGGGTGGGGGTGGGGGAAAGAGGGAGAAAGGGAGCTAGAAGGAAATGTTACATAGTAGCTCATATCTCAGGGTGTGGTTCAGCCCTAATATATAGAGTTCAGTCCCCAGCATAGTAAAAAAAATTGAATTCAATTTAGTCTAGCTAAGTAATATTCGAAGGCCTGTGGTCCTAGCTTTTGGGAGACCGAGACAGGATGTGGAATTTGAAGCCAGCCCAGGCCACACTATAGGTACCAGGCCAACCAGGGTTACAAGGAGTGGTCTGGCGGGGAGGGGGTGGGAGGTGGAGGGGATGAGGGGGTTGGGGGGAGTGAAGGTGGAGTTCAGAGGGTGTGTGCCCAAGCGGTTAAACAAAAAGCAAGCTCACAAACAAAAATCCCACAGGATGATGGTAAATGTCGGCCTCCCTGTCTCCTGGGGAGCCAAATAAGATCCGAGATACTTGAGTGAAGTTTGAATGTCAGACCAACAACACGTGGCATAAGCATCCCCTGTACAGTATTTGGGACCTTTTTTTTTTTTTTTTTTGCTTTTATTATCTGTCGTAAGCAGGAATTTAATCGGGCCTCCTTGATTTTCGCTCACTAAATCTGGCGATCGCCACCCTCCCGGGACCCCGCCAGGTCGCAAGCCCGTGCCCACCGCAGGGCGAGCGCCCCGCGCCGCGCAGCGCAGCAGTCACGCCGGGGCCGCAGCCTGGCAACGCGGCCACAAAGGGAGCCCGGGAGGCGGAATCTTTCCACATGCCTGATCAATGGGGGCACAGAGACGGCGGCGCAAACAGGCCCGAGACAGCCGCACAAAGAGGAGGCCCCTCAGCCGCTCCCGCCTCGCATTGATCCCTCTCCTTTGTGGCTCGGACAACGGGAGAGGCGCCTCGTGGGGACTCGGTCTATTCTCATTAGGGGCGAAGGCCCTCGAGGACCCTTGGCCCCCAGCCCTTAGCAGCAATCCCTTCTAGAGCCTCCAAGACAAGGGTCTGGGGGTGGGGGTGGAGGTGGGGTCCCGGGTCTATCTGGGGACAGGGTGGGGTCGAAAAGTGTCAATAGTGCAAGTCACCCAAACCCGCCTCCTGAGGACCCCCCAGTCCGCTCTAGCTGCTCTGTCCCCCCTGGTTACTGGCAAGACCTCCTCGAATCGTCTACTTTTATTTATTGAGTAAATATTTATTGAGCGTTTGCTCTAAGCTGTTCCCATTCCCTCCCACCCCAGAAGACCACTTGAACTAGCCAGTCCCTTCTGAAAGTATCATCTCTCTGGGAAAGCATCTTTGGTCCATCTCCCACCTCAGGTTGGGCAGATTGGGCCCCACCCCCACCCCGGGGCCTTTTCTAGCTCCCTGCTCGCTCTTCAATCACAACAGGAGCAGCTAACAATTACCCAGCACTTACTTTGCCTACAGCTCCCAAGCATTTGACATGGCTGGCTCCTTTTTTAGGTTTGTTTTTAAGATGGGACTTCAGTGTGTATGTAGCCCAGGCTAGACCTGAAGTCTGTAGCCCAGGCTGGCTTCAAACTGGTAAGCTCCCTGCTCCAGGGTTCCTATAACTCATAAAACATCCCCCCAGATTTGGGCTGCTATGACCTCCATTTTTGAGACAGAAATGAAGGCTGGTATACTGGGGATTGGGGCGGGGGGGGCGGGTACGGGACCCAAAGCCACATAGCTAATAAGGGGCATATCTGCTATAATTAGCCGGGCAGCTAATCCATTGGTCCATTTTTGTCTGTTTCTCCAACAGAGGCAGTGACCTTGGCATCCAACAAGACCAGGGTGGCTGTGAACTATTTCCTAATCTTAACAACTTAGATTTAAGAACAAAACTGAGGCCCAGGGGCTGAGAAGATTTGCCTAGTAGGCTCTGGGTCTGGGTCTGTCCCCAGCACTAAAAGGGGCCCGGGGAAGGGGTTAAAATTGTTGCTGAGCCTGGAGTGGTGGCTCACACCTTTAATCCTAGCACTGGGGAGGCAGAGGCAGTTGAAGCTTTGTAAGTTTGAGGCCAGCCTGGTCTACACGGGGAGACCCTTTCCTCCTCAACTTGCTTTGCTTTTTTGGTCATGATATTTTATTGCAGCAATAGAAACCCTAGCTAACACACACACATGAAATAAATATTTAAAGAAAAAGATTTTTTCTGAGCAATGAGAAGAAATTAATATAGTTTCTGCCCACAAATGAGGTTGAAATCTGACTCTCAAATAGTGTAAAATGCATTGTAGGGATCTGGAATCACAGTTATATACTTCCTTGTTGAAGAAAAAACAAAACAAAACAAAACAAAACAAAACAAAAAAACAGCAACCAACCCAGCTTCACTGAAGTATAATTTACAAGCAAGGAAAGATACCCACTCTGAGTGTCCAGTTCGATGAACATTGACAAGTCCATCCTCCGGAGTAGCTCACTGTCAGATGAAAAACGTTTCCATCTCCTTGAAAATACCCACGCACCCCTGACAGCCTGTGCCCTTCCATCCTGTTCCCAGGCAACCCGTCATCTCTCTTCTGTCACTATAAATTAGTTTGCATGTTCTAGAACGTTGGAGACACGAAATACTACAGGAACTCCTTCACGTCTGGTTCATCCTGGGAATTCGGTGTGGTGGCCTGCCTGTGCTTGTTCAGTTTCAGCTGCTTCATCCGGACAGCGAAGGTGGATGTGTCCTGATTTAGCTGAGAACAGGCTCGCAGGGAACACTGAACCTGTACACGGGAGGTGCTCGATAACTGTTCTTGCTTTCTATAACCCTTCTGCTGAAGACTTGGAATCAGGGAAGAATCATGGTTTTTCTGTTCTGTCTTCATGAATTCAGATTTTGGGGGATAGAGGAAAGAGAGAGAGACAGACAGACAGATAGACACAGAGAGACAGACAGAGAGACAGTAACTTTCCCAAGAATACACAGCCCGAAAAAGTCAGAGTTAACAGAGGAACCCAGGCAGCCTATTCCTTGAGAACATATTCTTTTACTTGTTTCTGAAGACAGGGTGTCTTAGTCAGGGTTTCTATTCCTGCACAAACATCATGACCAAGATCAAGTTGAGGAGGAAAGGGTTTATCCAGCTTACACTTCCATACTGCTGTTCATCACCAAAGGAAGTCAGGACTGGAACTCAAACAGGTCAGGAAGCAGGAGCTGATGCAGAGGCCATGGAGGGATGTTCTTTACTGGCTTTCTTCCCCTGGCTTGCTCAGCCTGCTCTCTTATAGAACCAAGACTACCAGCCCAGAGATGGTCCCACCCACAAGGGGCCTTTCCCCCTTGATCACTAATTGAGAAAATGCCTTTACAGTTGGATCTCATGGAGGCATTTCCCCAACTGAAGCTCCTTTCTCTGTGATAACTCCAGCTGTGTCAAGTTGACACAAACTAGCCAGCACACAGGGTCTCCTTGAATTTGGTATGTAGTTGAGGATGACCTTGAACTCCTGACTCTCCTGCCTCCACCTCCCATTTTCTGAGATTACAGGCACTGCACCAACTATCCCTGATGTGCATAATGCTGGAGACCCATCCAAGGCTTTGTGCGTGCTGGACAGACACTCTGAGTGGCTGAGCACATCCACAGCCCACTCCTTATTCTTTTAAGAGAATCATTACTGTGGACCAGCTGTGGTGGAAGTGGGAACAAGGGGCACCCAAACTGAGACCAGTGTAGACCACACAGAGACACTTTCTCCAGAGAAGATGTGCATAGAATGCTATCACTTGTGAAGACCATGTTTTCTTCTTCCTTCCTTCCTTCCTTCCTTCCTTCCTTCCTTCCTTCCTTCCTTCTTCCTTCCTTCCTTCCTTCCTTCCTTCTTTCTTTCTTTCTTTCTTTCTTTCTTTCTTTCTTTCTTTCTTTCTTTCTTTCTTTCTTTCTTTCTTTCTTTCTTTATTGTTTTTTCGAGACAGGGTTTCTCTGTATAGCCCTGGCTGTCCTGGAACTCACTCTGTAGACCAGGCTGGCCTCGAACTCAGAAATCTGCCTGCCTCTGCCTCCCAAGTGCTGGGATTAAAGGTGTGCACCACCACTGCCTGGCTCTAACTGCCTCTTGTCTTGTCTTCTTCTTTAACAACTCCTTTCATCTTGTCTTTGGTCATCTTCATTCTGTCTTCTCTAGTAATGTAGTATAATGTAAATATAATATAATATATAGGAACATACTATATGCACTAACATATAACTATACTATTGCTAATATACATGCATGCATATGTATGTGCATGTTCCAGGAGGTATGCTCGTGTGTGTGTGTGTGTGTGTGTGTGTGTGTGTGTGTAGGTCTGAGGTGGCTTTAGATAGCTTACTTTTAGAAAACAGCTTCTCTTTTTCAACCTGAAGCAAACGTGTTTTGGCTAGTCTTACCGCCCACTAAGCCCTACCCATTATCTTCCTGCATCTCTCACTCCCACCACCAAACAAGGTGCCGGGAACCAAACCCAGGTCGTCATGCTTCCGTGGTACGCACGTTAGCCGTTAAGCCACCTCCCCAGAGGTGTACTTTTTTTTTTTTTTTTTTTTGGTTTGAGTACCAGACTCGGTACTCTGCGAGTACATCAATTCTTGTAACTTCCTCAGGCCCGATGTGAAGATGAAGAAGGAAGAGCTCCCGTTTTACAGGTGAGGCCAGTGAAGGAAGAGGCTGGCTTTAGCAGATAGCGCGGATGCTGCCGCTCAACAAAGGACTTTGGCAAATCTCTTTCCTCCTATTTCCCGGGTCTTCCCTAGAGCTCCCCCTTGACCTGGCTTGTTTCTGGAGGCATCCTCTCTGACCACTCCTCTCCGCAGGTTTTCCTCTTCCGGCCCGGCCTGTGGATTCTAAGTTTCCTCACCGAGCCCACCACCCCCACCCCCGTCCTTCCCTCCCCGCACTTTGTCTGGGGCAAAGCTACAATTTCAAACAGGGTTGAGTTCCTTCAGTAAAGGGGCAGGGACCGAGCCCCTCCCCTCGGGTCTCGTCCCATAAATACCCCCTGTGTGCAGCGCCCAGGGGCCCCCCCGGGGGGGGGGGGAGCCAGGCAGGCTGATCTGTAATTAGAAACTTTTCTCCCTTCCCTGTCAGGAGAAGGGAGGGCCCAGGTCAGGCCCAGTCATCTTATTTGTCATGAATTATTCAGGAGATGGGAAGTGGAGTAGTCTCCCAGGGCCCCTCTGCCCACCAGACCCTTCTCTGGTCCAGCCCTGCACAGCCAGGCTCACTCAGCCTTGTCCCCCTCCCAGCCACCCACCCAGTGAATAAACAAACCCCCATGGGGCAGGCAGCTTGGCAGACAGGGTTTGCATCAGATCTCGTGGGGCACAAGAGTGGGGTGAGGGTGGAGATTGGCTTCTTATCTGAAAGAACTTACATGGATGGAGAGAGACAAGGCTAGGAGAAGAGAGGCTGAGCTGGACTTGAACTCTGAGCTCAAGGATCGGAAGGCACTGTGGTCGTGTAGTGTCACTCTAGCTGCTGGATTACAGATGGGAGTGGCCACACCCACCTAAGAAATTTATTTTAAAACAATCAGCATACAATCTCCAGGACCCCAGAGAGAAAGAGGAGAGAGAGGGAAAAAAAAAAGAGAGAGAGATTCCCATAACTCTTAAGGAAGACGCTACGTGTACCCAGTTAATAGATGTGGAAACTGAGTCTGGCAGACCTTAAGAGAGTTTAGCGGAGGACACAAACTGCTCAGTAGAACGGGAAGTCAGCCCAAGTGCATCCCTGCATGTCACACCCTTGGCCACCACTCTTGGTAGGTGATGAGATGGTAGCAAGGCATGTAGACCCTGTATCCTCATGGTCTTGGATTGCTCTTCCCTTGGTGTCAGACTTTGGGTGTGCAGATGTCTCCCTGAGACCAGCGCTCTGCGGATCACAAATGACTCCACGGTCATCGGATTGAGGTCTGCTATCCTCACATTCCTTACAGGCTTGCAAAGTGACCTCTTAGCTTCCTGTCAAAGGAGATGCCCAGGGTCTGCTATCAATTCTGAGACAGAGACAGAGAGACAGAGACGGGGTGGGGGTGGGGGGGGCAGAGGCAGAGACAAACAGACATAGACAGAGAGACCAGAGCCTGTGGTTCCCAGAGAAGCTAAGAATTTAGAATTTGGAAAATAACTACCTAACTCTACACCTTACTATCTACATGAACTTGGGCCAATTCCTTGAACTCTCAGTCAAGAGAAAGACGAGTAATAAACAAGGGCTGTGAAGATACAGAAGATGATGCATATAAAGTATTTGACATGCCTAGCACATAGTGGGTACCTAGCACATAGTGGGTGCTCATTTGGCATGCCTAGCACATAGTGGATGCTCAAACAATGAGGCCATCATAGTCATCATGGTCATCATCATTATCATTGAAGGCTTTTTCTCAGGAGGATTAACGGGAATGACCTTCCAGAAGCAGCCCTGCCGTGGTTCCTTTAAGAAACCCCAATCCCTGTGACAAGCCCTACGCTTTTAATGGAGCTTCCTCCTTCACAACCTCTGTATCTAGGTGGGATGGCCCAAGCTATACACAAAGTTGGTTGCAGACAGTGCATGTGATCAATTAGAGCCAATGAGAGGGAGAGCCTGAGATTTAGCTCCTGGGAGTTGCAGTTTTCCCACTGGGAAAAGCAGGGGCAGATCCAGTAAGGGCACTCATATCTTTGGGCTCCTGGATCCAGGTATGGGTCTCGTGTAGCCAAGGCTGGCCTCAGACTTGCATTGTAGCCGAGGATGGCTTTGAACAGCTAATTCCTCTGCTTCTCTATCCTAGGTGCCAGAGTCACAATCCTGGGTGTCGGCACCACATCTGACAGGAGAATTATTACTTCATTTATTTATTTTTGAGACAAGGTCTCACTATGTTACCCTGACTGCACTGGAACTTACTCTGTAGACCAGGCTGGCCTTGAACTCACAGAGAGCCGTTTGCCTCTGCCTTCAGAGTGCTGGGACTAAAGGTGTGGGCCTCCACATGGTGCTACACTATTGATTGTTGTTGTTGTTGTTTGAGTTATTTTTTCTCTCTCTCTCAGTCAACCAAGAGCTCTGATGAATATACCTGAGCCAGCACAGAGTCTCCCCACATATATACAGAGAAACAGATAGATCTAAATATAAAAGCCAGGCACGCATCTTTCAAATGACAGCGTGCGTCGGTGGCGACTCAGTCCTAACTATTACTTTTGTTTCCCACAGTTAGGTCGAGAAAGAATTCACAATGCACAGGTACAAATTAAGGGCCTTTACTCACTCCCGTACGCTGTCACTCGGGCTCAGACTTAAGAGTCACGGCTTGGCTTTAACCGCCGTCTTCCTTTCTGCTCTTAGAAAAACATTCAAGTCCTGATCTGGGCGTAGGCTCTGCCCTGCTTCCTTGTGGGAGCTGTTTCTGTCTGCCTCTTGTCTGTGCGCCTGCCCGCCAGTGCTGGCAGAACCCTAACTCTGTTTATGGTCTGAGACAGAAACATGATTTGCCTTTAGCATCTCCCACCCCACCCCCCACCCACACACACCCCACTCCCAATCCCCCACCCCACCCTTGTCCCTGCTCAACTAGGTTAGCTGTCTTTCTCTGCACAAAGGGAAACACTCGCTCATTCTCTCCTGTCAAACCTGGCCACCTACAAATCTAGACTTATTCTCTAGGTGCCTGGCGAGACACTGATGAAGGCAGTATGAATCTGTATAAAGTAGTGTATGGGACAACTTGTTCTAAGTCAGAAGTTCCTCAGTCAGACAGCAGCGTAGTTGGAGGGTAGCAAGGAAGACCAGAATCAGGTCAGCATCCCAAATATGATTTGTCATCCCCTTGCTGTGTGACTTGGGGCAAGTTACTATGGTCAGGATAGCTGCTGCTGCTGCTTCTCCTCCTCCTCCTCCTCCTTCTTCGATTATTTATTTTATGTATATGAGTACACTGTAGCTGTCTTCAGGCACACCAGAAGAGGACATCAGATCCCATTGCAGATGGTTGTGAGCCATCATGTGGTTGCTGGGAATTGAACTCAGGGCCTCTGGAAGAGCAGTCAGTGCTCTTAACCGCTAAGCCATCTCTCCAGACCCCAGCACCTACTTCTTAAGGCAAATGCTTAACAAAAGCACTTTCCTCTAGATCAATGGCATTCAACCTATGGGTTGTGACTCCTTTGGGGTCTACCTGTCCTTTCACCAGGGGGACCCCTAAGAACACTGGAAAACAGATATTTATATTATAACTTGATACAGTAGCAAAACTGCAGCTATGAACTGGCAACAAAAATAACTTTACGGTTGGGGTCAGCAGGACAGGAGGAACTGTATTAAAGGGTCACAGTGTTAGGAAGGCTGAGAACCCCTGAGGGGGAAAATCAAGCTTCTCTCAGCTTCGCTCCACTGGAATGGGCACCCAAGCCTTGGAAGGAACCCTTCAGCGATATGCTATAGAAATCCTACTTTACACAGAACTGCATAATGATTCAGTCGGTAAAGGTGCTTGCTGCCAAATTTAAAGACACTAATTCCCAAGACCCATGTGAAAGAAGGAGAGAACTTATTTCTACAAGTTGCCTTTTGACTTCCACACATTTGGCATGCACACACACACACACACACACACAACTGTAATGCAATATTAAAATATAAGCCAGGAGGTGGTGGCACACGTTCCTTTAATCCCAGTACCCTGGTGGCAGAGGTAGGCAGATCTGAGTTTGAGGTCAGCCTTGTTTACAGAGCAAGTTCTAGGACAGCCAGGGACGCACAGAGAAACCCCGCCTCAGACAAAACAAAGTCAAAGTATAGTAATCCTATTTTACAGACTGGATCAGAGAGGGTATGCTGGTAAAAAAAAAATCACAGAGCTCAGACTTGCTATCAGTATGCTTGCTCATGCCCTGCCAGCTCTCCCCTGTCCTGGATCCAATAAACGATTTTTCCTAGAACAAACAACAGCACATCCCACAGCTAAGAAGCAAAGCAGGGGTTTGAAGGCAGCAGTTTCACTCCACAGCTTGTTTGCTTCTTGCTCTGAGGCCTCAGCTAGATTCCTTTCTCTCTCTCTCTCTCTCTCTCTCTCTCTCTCTCTCTCTCTCTCTCTCTCTCTCTCTCTCTCTCTCTCTCTCTCTCTCTCTCTCTCTCTCTCTTTCTCTGCCTGACAGGCATTAGGATCCCAAGCATCTGGGCTGGCAGGATAGGTTGGTGGAGAGATGGGCTTCCTACAAAGGCCCCACAACCTTTAAACTGGATCCAAGGAATCCACGGTAGAGGGAAGAAATCAACTTCTCAGAGTCTTTTTTTTATTTTGTTTTTGTTCCCTGAGACAGGGTTTCTCTGCATAGCCCTGGCTGTGCTGTCCCGGAACTCGATACATAGACCAGGCTGTCCTCGAACTCAGAAATCCACCTGCCTCTGCCTCCTGAGTGCTGGGATTAAAGGCGCGCACCACCACTGGCTAGCTGAAAGTTGCCTTCTAACCTGCACATGCAAAGTGTGGCACACATGTACTGGGATTTGCACCAACGCATGTGATCACGCACGCACACACCGTATTTATACATACATACAGTAATAATAAATAAAATAAAAATTTAAAAGCAGTTACAGACTTGCCTGGTACTATTTCTCCCCCTCCTCACTTTTTAAGTACTGTTCTGGGAATTGAACCCATGGTCTCATGCAGGATAGAAGGAATTCTACCATAATTTCTTTCTCTTAACTATAATTACACAGCCTCCATTGTGGTAGGAGACACCAGCCACCCTTGTGGAAGGCTAAGGTGGTTGTCTGCTTGGAAGATGACTCACTCCGCAGTCCGCATGACACCACTGGTCAATAGAGAGCCTGATGCTCCAAGAGTCCAATCTAACCTTCTCTAAGGAGGTGACATAGTGGGGGCGGGGCGGGGCGCAGGGGAAGGAAGGGGATGAAGCAGAGGGAAGAGTGGACTTGTATGTAGTCTCAGTGGAGGCTTTGAAGCTCCGATGAGTCCCTGAGGGTTGACCCAAGTTGATGTGAGGGGGCTGAGCGCACGCATCAGTCCACCACTGTGAGTGAAGAGGAGGAGGGGGCGTGGCTACCCCCATCTCCACCGCAGTGGTTGGCGAGTCACAGGGAGAGATTGACCTGTATGAGCTGTCCAGTGACTAGCAGCACCTCCAGGAAATGAGAAATACACGTCTCAGTCTAAATGATACCCCAGGTTCTGTACCACAGCGGACTCATTCTTTCCTCTCGCCCTCAGATGCTGGTGTGCTTTAAAAACAGAGTCGCCCGGGCGTGGTGGCTCACGCCTTTAATCCCAGCACTTGGGAGGCAGAGGCAGGCGGATTTCTGAGTTCGAGGCCAGCTGGGGCTACAGAGTGAGTTCCAGGACAGCCACGACTACACAGAGAAACCCTGTCTCGAAAAACAAACAACAACAAAAAAAAACAAAAAAAAAAAACAGAGTCAAGGAACTGGAACCCCCGTGTTTTTAGACTTGATCCTCAACACAACACTCTGCGCCTGCCATTTTCTCCTTGGCGACTTGTTTCACGCTCAGGAACCCATTAAGCACAACTTTGACTGATAATTGATAATATTAACAAGAATTTATTCCATAGATGTGATCCAATTATAAATACTTTAAATATTTCATATGTATATAATATTTAGATAAAATGAAATATTAAATATTTTATATTATATTAAATAAATACTATACATATTTTAAAGTTTACAATAACCCAGTGAGAAGGACTTTGTGTGGTTGTCTATGCTTACAGTTGAAGAAGTAGATGTGAAAGAGGTTAAGGGGGGCTAGAGAGGTGGCTCAGCCGGTAAGAGCACTGACTGCTCTTCCAAAGGTCATGAGTTCAAATCCCAGCAACCACATGGTGGCTAACAACCATATGTAATAAGATCTCACACCCTTTTCCTGTGTGTCTGAAGACAGCTACAGTGTACTTAGATATAATAATAAATAAAAATTAAAAAAAAAAAAGAAAGAATTAAGGGATTTTAAAGCTTGATTGAGCCGGGCGGTGGTGGCACACGCCTTTAATCCCAGCACTTGGGAGGCAGAGGCAGGCGGATTTCTGAGTTCGAGGCCAGCCTGGTCTACAAAGTGAGTTCCAGGACAGCCAGGGCTATACAGAGAAACCCTGTCTTGAAAAACAAAAAAACAAAAACAAAAACAAAAAAGCTTGATTGAGACAGAATCTCTCTGTCTCTCTGATTCTTTGCCTCTCTATCTCTCTGATTCTCTGTCTCTCTTGCTCTCTTGTCTCTATCTCTTTCTCTCTGGGGGTTGGCTTTGAGGCAGGGTTTTTCTGTGTAGCTCTGGCTGTCCTGGAACTCTCTCTGTAAACTAGGCTGGCCTAGAACCCCCAGAAATCCACTTGCCTCTGCCTCCTGAGTGCTGGGATTAGAGGTGTGTGCCACCAGCCACCTTTAAGCTTTCTGATCTTAATCATTCACTGATCCCTTCAGCCCCCAGGATTATAATGAAGATTGGCTGCAGAACTCAGTCTTGGCTGGGTCCAGTGGTGTTCATTCAGAGTCCCAGTTAGTCGGAAAGCTGAGGCAGGCAAGACCAGTTTGAGAAAACATGAGATCCTATTTGTAAAAAGACAGGCAGAGAGACAGACAGACAAGAAACACCAAGAGCAATTCCAGCACTTGAGAGATGGAGGCAGGGAGTTCAGGAGTAGAAGGTTATTCTCTGTGACACACAGCAAACTCAAGGCCAGTCTGGGATACATAAGACCCTGCTTTAGAAAGAAAGAAAGAGCCAGGCAGTGGTGTCCTGTCGTGTCCCACGCCTTTAATCCCAGCACTTGGGAGGCAGACGCAGGTGGATTTCTGAGTTCGAGGCCAGCCTGGTCTACAGAGTGAGTGCCTGGACAGCCAGGACTATACAGAGAAACCCTGTCTGGGAAGAAAGAAAGAAAGAAAGAAAGAAAGAAAGAAAGAAAGAAAGAAAGAAAGAAAGAAGGAAGGAAGGAAGGAAGGAAGGAAGGAAGGAAGGAAGGAAGGAAGGAAGGAAGGAAGGAAGGAAAGAAAGAAAGAAAGAAAGAAAGAAAGAAAGAAAGAAAGGCAGGTCACACAGAGAAACCCTGTAGGGAAGGGGAAAAAGGGGAAGGGGAAGAAGGGGAAGGGAGAAAGAAAGAAAGAAAGAAAGAAAGAAAGAAAGAAAGAAAGAAAGAAAGAAAGAAAGAAAGAAAGAAAGAAAGAAAGAAAGAAAGAAAGAAAGAGAGAAAGGCAGGTCAGCCTGGAATCTCAGTGTTTGGAGGCTAATGCAGGAAGCAGGCCTGAGTTACATAGTGTCACCCCCTCTTAAACAGAACTGGGGGGGGAGGGGGTTTAAGAAGAAACCAACAGGTGAATGGGGGAAGGGAAGGGGAGGGAAAATGAGGAAGAACTTTTTAGTAGCAGTAGTCCTTTGGTTCTTTTGTTTCTCTGTGTAGCCCTGGCTGTCCTGGAACTCACTCTGTAGACCAGGCTGGCCTCAAACTCAAAGATCCACCTGCCTCTGCCTCCCACAGACTGGGATTAAAGGCATACACCACCATACCTAGCTAAAAACTTAAAAAATATATTTTTTATTTTAAATTACGTGTATGTAGTAAGGAGGTTTGTGTGTGTGTATGTGTGTGTGTGTTTCCTTCCAGCCTCAAGCTCATGGAAATAATGGTTTTGAGACTCAACTATATTTACCAAAACCTAGGCCATATAACTAGGTATATTCTCCAATTGGTTTATAACTTAATAATCTCATCAATCTATTTTAAGTTCTGCTACGTGGTTGTTTACCTGGTCCTATATTACATGGGACTGGCTTCCTCTATGTCTCTGGCCAATCACAGGCTCTAGACTTTTATTAACTGATCAGAGAATATTGGGGAGCATTCTTTAGAGTACATAGGTTAAAATAGTGCCCTAAGATCAGGTTACAGTCTGGATCACAGCACAGAACTCACTGTCTATCACAGTATACAAGACAAACCCCAACATGTGTATATGTGCGTGTGTGAGTGCAGGTGTCCTGGGGTCCAGGAGGGCATCGGATTCCCAGGAGCTAGAGTTATAAGCGATTGTGAGCCACCTGATGTGCGGGCTGGCAACTGACTCTGCTCCTCAAAAGTGGAGCCTAGGAAGATTCTTATTACGGGGGTGGTATATGTGGGTCAGCGTACCATGGTGCGTGTGTGGAGGTCAGAGGACAGCATGTGGGAGCTGGTTTTTTCCTTCTACCATTTGGGATTCTGAGAATCAAACTCAGGTTGTCAGATTGGTGGCAGATGCCATTACCCAGTGAGCCATCCCTCAGCCTAAAAGGAAGTGTGTTCACCTTCCTTTAGCCTGCCTTTGTGATGAACATTATTGTGGATGATGGATACCCGTGAGTCCGTGAGTGGGAGAAGCATCAGAAAGGTGGGTGGGTACATAGATGATGGGTGGATACCTAAGACCCTGGAGTTCCTGGATCTTTCCAACCTTCACTTGCCCGTGTCCATCCTTGACGCAAGAACAACTTGGTCTGTATCTATAGGGAGTAGAGTTCAGCCCACTTGTAAGAAAAAAGAATTAGGGGCTGGAGAGATGGCTCAGCAGGTAAGAGCACTGACTGCTCTTCCAGAGTTCCTGAGTTCAATTCCCAGCAACCACATGGTGGCTCACAACCACCCATAATGAGATCTGACGCCCTCTTCTGTTGTGTCTGAAGACAGCTACAGTGTACTTATGTATAATGATAAATAAATCTTTTGTTGTTGTTGTTATTGTTGTTGTTTTTTTTTTGTTTTGTTTTTTGTTTTTTGTTTTTCAAGACAGGGTTTCTCTGTGAAGTCCTGGCTGTCCTAGAACTCACTCTGTAGACCAGGCTGGCCTCGAACTCAGAAATCCGACTGCCTCTGCCTCCCGAGTGCTGGGATTAAAGGCGTGTGCCACCATGCCCAGCGATAAATAAATCTTAAAAAAAAAAAAGATTTAGAATTAGATCCTTCTAAGAGCTCTGACACCCCAGCCCAGGAACAATGACAGGACAGAGTAACTGCACATGGAGGCAGTGGTGGAACCCCAGGCTTGCCAGCAGCGTGGCCTGGGGAAGCTTGCCCTGTCTCCCTGCAGAAGCTGAGCATTTAGCTCAGGTAGCCAAGTGTAAATCAGAGATGGTCATACACACCTATAATCCTAGCCCTGGGGAGCTTCAGGGTGACTTTGAGGCCACCAACCTGGGCTACATGGAACCCTGTCTCAAAACAACAATCAACAACCAGGAGTAGAGACTTCCAGCCAGATGATGGCTCTACAATTTTTTGGAGGAGGATCTCTGACCAAGCATTAAGCCTTTTCCCCTGCATACGGCCAACTTTTCTCCAGTCCCATCTTCCAGGAACCTTCTCTCTCCTCTTCATAATTTTAGGATTCTGCCCCAAATCCTGTTCCTCGGGTCTCTCTTCTTTCTTCCTTTGCCTCTCCACTGGGCAAAATGCTTTATTCCCCATGACGGGATGGCGGTGACTGAGCGTGTTTCTGGCTCTGAGAGTTCCTCCCTGTCTGGACTTGTGATGCTTAAATACTTCACTTCGCTTTTTTACAATGGACAGGCAGTGCCCAGCCCCGGAGGAGGAATGCACAGCTGGGCTGTAGTTCTAAAAGATTTATTTTTCCCCCCAGGCCAGGGTCTCACTCTGTAGACCAGGCTGAACTCAGAGATCCTCCTGCCTCTGCCTCCAGAGCGTTGGGATTGAAGGTGCAAACTACCACTGTCCAGACTATAAAATTCATTTTGAAACCCAAAGGTCCCACAGGAAAATCTTGTGAGGGAGCATTTTATAGCCTAGCATAGGCTGCGTTCTTTCCCTGCGATCTTTGAGCCCTTTTCCAGGGGCCTCAGTATTTCAACCTGTCAAACAGGAGTCTGAACATGCAAATTCATAAAAGGAAGAGTTGGATTGCCTGATTCTAATCTCCACTGAAGCACTTGCCAACCACATTTGGGAAAGGAGGCTCCCCTCTCTGCCTCACTTTCCCCATCTGTAAAATGGGGATGATAAGATCGCCAACTTCACAAGAGTGAAGTTGTGGGAAACAAATGCATTTGTGCCGAAGAGCAAAAGGCAGGAAGCCAGGAACCAAGGAAGGGCCCAGTAATTGGTGGTGGTTGCTGCAGTGTCAGAGAAGAGGAGAGGAAGTGGGGGAGCTGGCAGGCAGAGGGGGTTATTTAAATACTAAGTGTTCCCTCCGGCATGCCAACCTGACCTCCCTGACTCTTAAATCCTTTCCCTCTTGTTACATAGCCCTCCCTGGCTTGCAACTCACTAGGTAAACCAGGCTGGCCTCGAACCTTTAGCAAGTCTCTGGTCCGTCGCCTCTCCGCTACGAAGCCTAACATACTTGAGAAATGATTTTGGAAAGGGTCTCACCAGGCTAGTACCCCAGGCTAGCCTTGAACTTAATACCTAGCCAAGGACGACTTTGAACTCAAAACCTTTCTGCTTGTAGCTCGAAGGTTTTATGATGACAGGTATCTACCACTATGCCTGGCTTTCTTCAATTTTCTTCTTCTTCCTCCGCAGTGCCCCTCTGACAAAGTTTGGCTAAGTATATATATGCCAGCCTCAAGTTTGCTATTTCCTGGCTCACCTTCCCAAGTGCCGTAAGACAGGCAGGAAGGAGAACCACTTCAAGTTGGATGACACTTTTTAGGAGCCTGGGAAAAAGCATTGCCTGTAATTGTGATAGATGGCTGGCCATGAGGTCAGTACATGGGAAATGGAAGCAAGACCATCAGTAGTCCAAGGTCATTCTTGGCTGCATAGGGAGTTCAAGGCCAGGATGAGACTTAAAACATCTTGTGTTTAAGCAAAAACACCCTAATCCCTTTAACCCAGTGTCCTCGTGGGAGGACATTATTTGCCATGAAGAAAAGCTAAGTGGACACAGTGTCCTGGGTTGTCTGCTGTCACAACAAGCCTTAGAAGCAACTTGGTGGTTCATTAACAGGAGCATGCATAAGTAAAACACCAACCGTTGTGGTGCTAACTTAGAATTATTAAATTGTTTCCCAACTGCTTATAAAACAACTGCAAAACATATAAAAATATCAAGCCATCTACAGTAGCAATTGCAAAGCAACTGCGTATGTATGCAAAAGGAATCATATAAATAGCAAAAAAAAAGAACTCTCACACAAACCCAGTGGTTAAGAGTGCATGCTGTCCTTCCAGAGAACCTGGGGTTCCGATTCCTGTGCCACACCACACAGCTAGCGGACAGACGCCTATAAGGCTAGCTCCACATGAGCCAATGGCACCACACTCCCTTGCACAAACCCACAGACACGTACACACGTAATTAAAATTAAAAATAAAATCATAAAAAAAAAAACCCAAACCTCGGAAGAAGATTCCATTTATACACAAAACTGTTAAACAGAGATGACTGGTCACTAACTAGTAAGGCGTTGATAGCACTAGGTTTCTAACTTTGTATGGGGATTGTTTATGTATATTTCTCCATTTGCTTTTTAAAATTTTTTGGAGATGATAATTATGTAATTTCCTCTTCTCTTTCCTCCCTCTATGCCCTACCATATGCCCCTCCTAGGTCTTTTTCAAGCTCATGGCCTCTTTTATCATTAACTGCTCATGTGTGTGTGTGTGTGTGTGTGTGTGTGTGTGAGAGAGAGAGAGAGAGAGAGAGAGAGAGAGAGAGAGAGAGAACTACATTTATTAGCTTGGCCCTAGAGAAGAAGCTCTATTTGTTTTTTAAATTAAACCCTGTGAAGTGGGCGATCTTATCATCCCCATTTTACAGATGGGGACAGTGAGGTTTTGTGATTTGGCAAGTTCAGCCTCCTGTTTTATGGGTTGAAATACTGAGGCCTGGAAAAGGGCTCAAAGTCAGGGAAAGGACACAGCCTAAGAGGACTTCTCCCTTCTGTTCCACAGTCTACTCCCGAGAAACAGATCTAGGAGTTAAGATCATAAGACACTCCCTTAAATTTTTTTTTCTGTGAGACCTTTGCATTCCAAGAGAGTCTTTCAGGCAGGGTGATGGCACACACCTTCAATCCCAGCACTGGGGAGGCAGGAGCAGGCAGATCTCTGAGTTCGAGGCCAGCCTGGTCTACTGAGTAAGTTCCAGGACAACCAGGGCTACACAGAGAAACCTTGTCTTGAACCCTCCCCCACCCCCCAAGAAAAGAAAGAATAAGGAAAATAGAGACTGGGCATGGTCGTGGTATACACTAATAATCTTATAACTTGGGAGTTGGAGGCAGGAAGATCAGGAATTCAAAGTTATCTTTAGCTACACGCCAAGTTCAAAACCAGCCGGGGCTTTATGAGACCCTTCCTCAAAAAAGTATATGTAAGGTGCTGGAGAGGTGGCTCAGTGGTTAAGGCCACCGCATGCTTTTGCAAAGGCCCTGGGTTCCCAGCACCCACATGGAGGCTCACAGAGTCCCAGGGGATCTGATGCTCTCTCCTGGCTTTGGTTGGCATCAGTCACAGAATAATATACAGACAAAATACTCATACACATAAAATAAATAAATTAAAACTTATACATATGTATATGCATACAAGTATACATGTATAGAGGGTGGGAGCTGGAGCTACAAGGGCTCAGTGACAGGGAGAGCCCAGGGGCCAGACAGTGGTGGCACACAACTTTAATCCCAGCACTTGGGAGGCAGAGGCAGGCAGATTTCTGAGTTCGAGGCCAGCCTGGTCTACAGAGTGAGTTCCAGGACATCTAGGGCTACACAGAGAAACCCTGTCTCGGACAAAAATAAAAAAAAGTTGAGAGCCCTGGGTTTCATTTTCAATATAAACCTAGAAGGGAATAAATTAAAAAACAGTGGTTGTCTTTGATGGTAGAGGGACATTTTTTTTCTTTTAATCAACACTATTTAATAAATTTCGTGTTCATTTAATGAACAGACTATGTTTGAGAGTTGCTGGATTGATGGCTCAGTGGGTAAAGATGTCAGCTGCTAAGCCTGGTGACTTAGTTCAGTACTAGGTGGTAGAAGTGGTTTGTCATTTCCCATGGGTTGTCCTCTGACCTGCACATACACACACACACACACACACACACACACATAACAAAAATATTTTATTTAAAAAAACTTTTTATTTCTTGGCTTTTCAAGACAAACTCTATCTGTGTAGCCCTGGCTGTCCTGGAACTCACTTTGTAGACCAGGCTGGCCTCAAATTCAAGAGATCCACCTGCCTCTGCTTCCTGAGTGCTGGGATTAAAGGTGTGTGTCAACACTGCCCAGCATAAACACACTTTAAATTAAAAGCTGTAGAATCACTTATTTTGACGTGTGATTTGTTATTTAATGTGGTATAGATTTCTGAAACTCCTGCTGTCTATGACATATGATGTGGGGGTGCTAGGGAGTGAACCCCCAGTGTGTCTGTGCTGAGCAAGACCCTCCCCACACTTCTTTCTTTCTTTCTCTCTCTTTCTTTCTTTCTCCCCCTCCCCTCCCCTCCTCTCCCTCTCCCTCCCTCCCTCCCTCTCTCTCTCTCTCTCTCTCTCTCTCTCTCTCTCTCTCTCTCTCTCTCTCTCTTTTCGAGACAGGGTTTTTCTGTATAGCCCTGGCTGTCCTAGAACTCACTTGGTAGACCAGTGAAATCTGCCTGCCTCTGCCTCCCGAGTGCTGGGATTAAAGGCATGCACCACCACTCCCGGCTCCCATACTTCTTTCTTTAAAGGTTATTTTTATTCTTGTGTGTGTGGGTGTGTGTGGGTGTGTGGTGGATGTATGGGTGCCCTCAGAGGTCAGAAGGCATTGGATTCCCTAGAGCTAAAGTCACAGGTAGTTGTGAGGGGACATGTGGACGCTGGGAGTTGAACACGAGTCCTCTGCAAGAACAGCCATATTAGCCCCCCCAGACTCCCAACTTTTTTCTTTCTTTTTTTTTTTTTTTTTGGCAAGGTCTCCTTATATAGCCCAGTGCAGCGGTGTAGCCACTTGTCTCCTGTTCTGAGTATTCTGGTTACCAGGGTGTGCCACTATCCCGGACCTTACAATAAGTAGAAGCTGTAATGATACAATGTTACTCCATACTTTAATTATCCCCCTGATGGTGAAGCTTTGTTGCTGCTATAAAGACTGGAGCAGTGAGTCGATCTGCTTCCCTGTCTGCCTTACCCTACCTATACAAATGTATCAGTAGACTAGAATCTTAGGCACAAATGGCTGGGGCCCAAAGGCTTAAGCACAGCACTTTGTTTTTAAGACTTGTTGGTTGTGCATGTGTGTGGGCACAAACATGTCAAGGCTCCTATCTGGAGAGGTCTGAAGACAACTTTCTAGAGTTGACTGGTTCTCTCCTACCATTCCGGTCCCAGGAATTGAACTCAGGTCATCACCAGCCTTGTGCCCAGTGTCTTTATCTGTTGAGCCCTCTCATCAGCCCTGAGTTACTTTTGTTTTGTTTTGTTTTGTTTTGTTTGTTGTTTGTTTGTTTTGAGACATGGTTTCTCTTTGTAGCCTTGGCTGTCCTGGAACTCACTTTGTAGACCAGGCTGGCCTCGAACTCAGAAATTCGCTTGCCTCAGCCTCCCAAGTGCTGGGATTAAAGGCGTGCGCCACCACGCCCGGCTCCTGAGTTACTTTTGTAATTGGAAAATAGCATGGATGATATTTAAAGAAAGGAAGAAAGAAAGAAAGGAAGGAAGGAAGGAAGGAAGGAAGGAAGGAAGGAAGAGATACCATTTTAGACTAAAGAAGGCAATACATAGCCATCCTGTCAAGGAGAAAATAAAGAAATGGCACAGCCCGGAAGGCTAAGCATCTACATGTTGTACATCTCAAAGGGCAGCTAAGGCAGTTAAGTACCAAGCCAGCAGTGTTCTCTCTCCGCCCCGCCTTGGCCTGGCTGAATGGCCACCTCTTGTCCCACTAGCACCTTCCTGAAGGATGAAGGATAAAATGCACCCGGCCCAAATCCAGTGCCATGTCTAGAAATCCAGAATTCCACTTTGAACCCAAGTTTAGGATCTGGCTATTGTCAAACAGAAAACCTCATCCCACCCTGTACAGTGTGTGTTAAAGTTCACAGTTGTACTTGACGCTACTACAGTTTGCTAAGCATCACCTACGCTGTTCCTTCTGTTGGAGCAAATTCCACCTCTTCTGTCCCATGTGACATCATTTAGATGTATCTTGAAGGTTTCTGTCTTAGTCAGGGTTTCTATTCCTGGACAAAAACATCATGACCAAGAAGCAGTTGGAGAGGAAAGGGTTTATTCAGCTTACACTTCCATACTGCTGTTATCACCAAAGAGAGTCAGGACTGGAACTCAAGCAGGTCAGGAAGCAGGAGCTGAAGCAGAGGCCATGGAGGGATGTTCTTTACTGGCTTGCTTCCCCTGGCTTGCTCAGCTTGCTCTCTTATAGAACCAAGACTACCAGCCCAGAGATGGCACCACCCACAAGGGGCCTTTCCCCCATTGATCACTAATTGAGAAAATCCCTTGCAGCTGGATCTCATGGAGGCATTTTCCTCAACTGAAGCTCCTTTCTCTGTGATAACTCCAGCCTGTGTCAAGTTGACACAAAACTAGCCAGTACAGTTTCTGACCGGGCTCATTTTTTCCCAAGGATTTTCTGACTCATCAGGTCTTTAAAAAGTTTTCCTGGGCTGGCAAGATGGCTCAGCAGGTAAGAGCACTGACTGCTTTTCCAGAGGTTCTGAGTTCAAATCCCAGCAACCACATGGTGGTTCACAACCACCTGTAATGAGGTCTGACACCCTCTTCTGATGCATCTGAAGCCAGCTACAGTGTACCTATGTATAATAATAAATAAATCTTTGGCCGGAGCAAGCGGGGACTGAGTGAGCAGAGTTGACCAGAACGAGCAGATGTCCTAAAAATTCAATCGCCAAACCATATGATGGCTCACAACCATCTGTACAGCTACAGTGTGCTTACATACATAAAATAAATAAATCTTTTTTTAAAAAAAGTTTTCCTTACTCTCTTACCCTCTCTGTCCCTTCTCTCCCCATTCCCCTTCCCCCTCTCTTTCCATGTGTTTCTGGCTAACCTCCCCCCTCTCTTTCTCTCTTTCTCTGTCTCCTTCTCTTTCCACTCCCTCCACATCTTCCCTCCCCATGCCCTAAATAAACTTTACTCCATACGTTAAAAAAAAAAGTTTTCCTTAAATTTTTATTGTGAAATGGAGAATCTTAACTTATAAATGCACAGGATGGAGCCAGGCAGTGGTGGTGCACGCCTTTGATCCCAGCACTTGGGAGGCAGAGGCAGGAGGATTTCCGAGTTCGAGGCCAGCCTGGTGTACTGAGTGAGTTCCAGGACAGCTAGGGCTACACAGAGAAACCCTGTCTCAAGAAAACAAAAAACAAACAAACAAACAAAAATGCACAGAATGTGTAGGTTCCATAGAGGTCTATGCAAGCCATAGTTGTTGGTATTTCAAGAAGAAACAGCCCTAACGGGGTCTTGTCTGTCTTCAGTCTCCCTGCTGACCATGGATTCTTGGTTTCAGATCTGTATATCACATCTTCCTTTCAATTTTTTCCCCTTTCTTTTTGGGACAGTGGTCTGGAACTCAAGATGTAAACTAGGCTGGCTTCCAGCTCACAAAGACCCATCTGCTTCTGCCTCCAGAATGCTGGGATTAAAAACACGCATCGCCACCACACCTGGATCAGTCTACTTTTTAAATTTAAATATTATTTATTAAATGTATATGAGTACACTGTCACTGTCTCAGATAGATTCCATTACAGATGGTCGTGAGGCACCATGGGGTTGCTGGGATTTGAACTCAGGACCTCTGGAAGAGCAGTCAGCTCTTCCGCCATCTCTCCAGCCCATCAA